>NC_064621.1:489018420-490268420 GCF_023898315.1 Schistocerca nitens
TCATTTTATTTTATCGCAACCGTAAATCGAGCTAGTACCAACATTGTCAAATGAGGTAAAACGACTAATCTTTAGCAACATATTGTTGTCGGTGTTAAAGTCTTCATTGTGTTTACGTTTATCATCTGCTCTAAATTTTTGCCATTTCTCGAGGTGATTCAGTGTTTTTTCTTCATATAGGTCTCGCATCATGTGGCATGTCTGCATTGCTATTGGCTAGTGGCAGAAGTTTGCGTGTTCAACTGAGTCATCGTATTTCACACATTTTGGTTTCCACACACGTCCCAACTAGTACAGGGTTGTCACACGAAAGGAGAAAGTCCCTAAATAGGTCGACGGAGCAATTTGAAGTTGGCGGAGCTACTGCATTGGATACATGAAGTACTACCTGGACGATTATATACATCATACCGATGTAACGTGCTTTAACAGTACAGGGATGTTGAAAATAATTTTAATAGTATCTTACTTATCATGTATCTTACTTATCATGTATGAAAACGGTCACCTAAGCACGTGTTATTGAACAAGTTGCTATACTTACTTTCTTTCCTCTGGCGTACAATATTGCACTTTCGCTTTATAGTCATTTGAAAGTGATTCAGTGATTTAGTTTGGAAATTACCTAATTGTACATCGAGGAATATTTCGAGATCTTATACTAATTATTTAGCCATGCTGGGAAGGTCATATTAATGCCACTTCACGTTATGTCACAGTAATAAAAATGAACGGGAAATTGCACATCAAGACATTGTAAGGTGAGAAACGACTTATTTCAGATTTGATTGGAATTCAGTTAAAAATAAAATCGCGTTATAGAACAGACAAATCCTGACAATCATAGTCCAGTTCCCTATGCTCACTGACATTAAAGAAAAATGCGGATTTTGAAGGATTGATTGTGGCCTTGAAATAATTACAAGGATAGTTTTCTAAACGTTTCCTGTCTTCAGCCGTTTTCGAGCTACTTTCAAGAGAGTTTGCCGTTGCAGTTGATTGTGCCCCTGTGCCTGTGCAGGTGTGTCTGATCTACGATTTACGTTAAAATTGTCCAGGGCGTCTACATTATTTTCCTCAGGACAAGTTTTCAATTCTCAATAATATGGTTCCAAACATGCTACAATATTTCCTTCAATGTATGTGTGTGAAACACCTTTCTCTATAATGAAACTGAATAATTCACAATTACGTGGCAACCTGAGTGCAAAATCTGTGAAACTGCTCATGTCTCTCAGCATGCCGACAGTTTGTACCTCATAAAATTTGTGTTACAACTTCAGCACGCCAAAAATAATTAAGTAACACAGAATTTTTTTGAGATCTATGTGAGCAATGTGAAATACAAGTGTGATTGCATTGCCATTTAAATGCGGCGCGTTCGCAGTTTCCCCATCGTGTTCAGTGTAACTGGGCGATGCAGAAAGTGTGCAGCTGGGCTGAGCGTTATGGCACTCCTGCCACTACACTGCCTGCTCTTGAGCAGAATTCTTGGCTGCCCCTGGAGTAGACTGACATAAACTCCTACCAAATATGTAATATAAGTTTGGCATGTCATTCTAAAAGTAAAATCGCACAATAATGGTAAATTTAGAGAAAATAAATACAGGGATCGAATCATTTATTAACGGACGACAAAGAGAGTGTTGAAAACGAAGAAAGTATTTATTTATTTATTTACTCGTTAAGTTCCGTAAAATCAGTATGAGGAGCAAATCTTCAAGGTCATGGAACGCGTCAGTACATGAAATTACAACGTAAAAGTAATAACAGATAAAAATAAAACGTTTATGAACCCGAAAAACGTCAAGCCATAAGTTTCAGCAAGCGCAGTCAACAATACAACAAGAATCAGCTTAATTTTTCAAGGAATTCCTCGACAGAATAGAAGGAGTGACCCGTGACCCATGAGGAAACTCTTCAGTTTAGATTTGAAAGAGCGTGGCTTACTGCTGAGATTTTGTAATTCTAATGGTAGCTTATTGAAAACGGATGCAGCAGTATACTGCACACCTTTCTGCACAAGAGTTAAGGAATACCGATTCAAATGCAGGTTTGATTTCTGCTGAGTATTAACTGAATGAAAGCTGTTTATTCTTGGGAATAAGCTTATATGTTTAACAAGAAATGACAGTAAAGAGTATATATTTATTGAGAGGCCAATATCAAAATAACCAGACTGGTGAACAGGAGTCGACAAGAGGTTTGCGAACTACACCATTTATTGCCCGAACTGCCCGTCTCTGAGCGAAAAATATTCTTTTAGAGTGGGTAGAGTTACTCCAAAATATAATACGTAACGACATAAGCGAATGAAAGTAAGCAAAGTAGACAAATTTTCGAACGATCACTTACTTCAGATACCTTCGAATAGTAAAAATGGTAGCATTAAGTCTTTGAACGAGATTCTGAACGTGAGCTTTCCACAACAATTTATTATCTATCTGAACACCTAGAAATATGAACTGTTCAGGTTCACTAGTCATGTGCCCATTTTGTCATATTAAAACTTCGCGTTTTGTTGAATAGTGTGTTATAAAGTGTAAAAACTGAGTCTTACTGTAATTTAGCGTAAGTTTATTTTCTACGAGCAAACAGAAATATTTCAGAATTACCTGTAACACTAGAGGGCATATCATTTACATAAATAAGGAACAGGAGTAGCTCCAATACTGATCCCTGGGACACGCCCCCCCCCCTCCCCCCAATTTGACTGTACCCCATTCAGACCCCACATCACAGTGATTCCAAATACTGTGAATAATGACCTTCTGCTATCTGTTGCTAAAGTAAGAAGTGAGCCAGTTGTGAGCTACTCCCACTATTCCGTAATGGTCCAACTTCTGGAGCAATATTTTGTGATCAGCACAATCAAACGCCTTAGTTAAATCAAAAAAAATTCCTTGTGTTCGAAGCCTTTTGTTTAATCCATCCAGTACATCACAGAGAAAAGAGAATATAACATTTTCAGTTGTTAAACGATTTATAAAGCCGAACTGTACATTTGATAGCAAGTTGCGTGACATAAAATGATCAATTATCCTTACATGCACAGCATGTTCAATAACCTTTGCAAACACTGATGGCATAAAAATAGGTCTAAAATTGTCTACGTTATCCTTTTCTCTCTTTTTATAAAGCGGCTTTGCTACTGAGTACTTTAATCGTTCAGGAAACTGACCATTCCTAAAGGAAAAATTACAGATATAGCTAAATACAGGGCTAACATGTGCAGCACAGTACTTTCATATTCTGCTAGGCACTCTATCATATCCATGAGAGTCCTTAGTCCTCAGTGTTTTAATTATTGACTCAATCTCCCCCTTGTCTGGATCACAGAGGACTGTTTCAGACATCAATCTCGAAAAGGCATTTTCCAAGAGAGTTGTATGATTCCCTGTAGAATCTTAATTTTTATTTAATTCACCAGCAATGCTCAGAAAATTATTGTTAAATACTGTACATATATCTATTTTTCAGTAAGAGAAATATTTTTACTACGGACTGACTTTATATCGTCGACCTTGTGCTGCTGACACAAAAAATTCGAAGGGTCTGTGAAATAAAGAAATATAAAATTGAATTCAGTGCAGGAAATACAGCACAAAAATTTCAGTTGCAAAGGAAAATAATGGCATTCCTGTAGGAATTTTTTGGAAATTTAATGTGTACTTTTGTTGATATTTATGTAAGCTGGCCAGCGAAAGTCAGCTATTGAATAACATGTGAAATTGCGAGAAGTGACTATTTGAAAATATAGGAATACAAACTAGTTGTGCTTCAGAGAGAAACGACTTTTAGGGATAGCGTACAAATAATTTTCCAATGATGGTAAGGAATGTTCACCGTATATATTTAGGGAATATATGTTCTGGTGGCCAACAGATGAATGGCAACCATCAATCTTTGTGAAAGGTAGTTCAGAATATACGTTATCATAGAGATAAGAAAAATTCAGTGTTTTGTAACATAAAAAGGAATGTAAGTACCAAACAGCGCAACCGTTTATTTTTAAATAGGTAATTTAAATGAGCTATGAAGAATCACTACAAATCTTCTACCAGGATATGTGTAATTAAATAATTTTAATTGTGTTATAGACAGTGATGATGTCAGCATTAAACTTCCAGTTTCAAAAGACGGATTTTTTCTTATCTATATCATCAAGCTCAATTAAAGCAGCAACTGCAGAAAAATGGCTGAACAAGTTAACAATGATGTTAAGTAGATACAAACAGTTATCCACGTCGTGTTTGAATCGTGCCAAGAGTAATGACATCTGTAGTCACCAGAATGCGTCCGTGGACCTAGGTTTACATCCTTTAAACACATATCTGGAAATTAAGAGTGTAGTCACAGCTGATAACGATCATGACCGGGGTCTGCCACTGGAGGCTAGCTTCAGATCTATAAAACATAAAAAAGCATAACATACATAAAAGCCAGTGTGTCTGCTGTACAGTTAAATACATGAAACTGTATAAAATAATATACCGGGGATATCTGCTTACAAATTAAGCCTTCATATTCGTCTTTATCGATATTTTCTATGACTTAAAAATACTGGACAGGTGGTGTTTTTATGGTGGGGGATGGGGGGTGAGGGGCGGTACAATTGAAAGGTTGGGGATTGGACGTGGAGCAGGAGAAGATACATGGATTTAGAACTGTCCTCTGTTTTGTAAGAAAGGGTCATTTTTCATACGTTTAAATGACAAGCCAAATTTTAAAAACGTTCATTCAAGAAGGACATGATATCCAAAACCTAAAACTTAGGAAGTTGTATGGGTATCAAATTAACCGAGCATGCAACATTTCTCATAAAAATCAGCCGAAAAACTTGTATAATGTTATGGCCATAACTGAAATATGTAGTTTATGAGTAAAAATCTATCGATTGACTGTATTTCGGTTTTTAGGTTTTTATTTGCCATACGTAATTAGGGGGAAAATTTCCATTATCAGGGTTTTCAACATTTACACTGGACTTTCCGTCTTGAACGGGTGAAGCAGTCGGACTACAGAGATGTTGTCTTGTTGTTCTTCTTTCCTTCAAGCATTGGGCCTTAGACCCGTTGTTACATAGCTACTATAAAGACGAATGAACTCTAGTACAACAAAGAACACCATCATAAATTATCTGCCTGTGTGAGAAACTAGTTCATTGACGACTCAATGAGATACTCCTGAAGATTGTTTGCCTATTATTATACGCATATCGTCACACACGTAAGAAGTAAACGTTTAAAATAAACACCAAACGCGAACAAAGACATTTATTCACAGAAGTTCTACTCTGTAGAATGAGACACCTGAGACAGAGAGCTTGTCAAACGCTTTAATTTTCTTATTACGGCGAGAAAAGAAGTACATTATGATGGAAGAAGTTCAGACCAAAGTCGAAATCGGGAGCTCGTAGAAAACAATTGATCCTTTATAAACGAAGGACAGCAATATATCACACACTTTCAATCGCTGCATATAGTTGCAGGAATAGACAACATTCGCTGGCATTCTTTTGGTAACGCTGTTAACGAAATAATGACAGCAGGGAGGACGTAAAATACATAGAGTAGGTGCTTCAGTAGTAATATATAAATTATTGTTTTTATAGTGTTACGGCCACAGTAATTTAACTAATGTCACTAATGGAATTACTTTGTGCCATATTATGCTCGAGAAAGTGCTGTTTCTGCCTGTCTCGCACTCTTATTTTGTTATTTTTAAATTAATGTCAGTTTTTTCGTCAACCTCCATATCTTACTGTATGAGACATTTTCATACCTGTTTCACCCACTATGGTTAAAATTAGTTTTCAAAATCTCGGAGCAGCGTTCCTAGTGACTCTCAACAAATAAACTTTCAAACATTAGTTAACTGCGTGCACATGCAGCATAGACGAAAATTTTCTCTATAATTTTTCCCGTTTAAATTCTGCAATGAGTAAAAAATAAGATAAGTAGTCACTTACTCTTGTATGCGGATCCGTACAGTCCCTGCTGCACGAAGTTCACCAGCCCTGCCATTCTAGACCAAGCAATGTTTCGAAAGAATTTGGTGCTCTACTAAAGTAACAAGAAGGTTTTTGCTGTTGCAATCTTCTTATTTTCAGCCGGGGCCTGACCTCACTTTTAAGCAGCAAATTTGGGAAACTGGTCCGACGCAGCAGTGAAGAGAAGGAAAGTAAAGCTTGTTGACGACTTAATCCTGTTATCTCTCTTGAGAAAATGGGCTTCCACGTAAGAGGATTAAAGAAATTGGTCCATAAAACCGGCCGTTCTTCCGTGAACGAGCAGTTAAGACTAAGCCTTTGACATGGCTGCATAAGGGACCTTCGGTCCTGACGAATGGCCAGTGCCTCGTATGAAATAAGCAGGACACATTATAATGTTCCGCATGTTTGAGCACTTTTATGTTGGCAGCTGCCTCGATACGAAAAGAAACGCGTCTCGATGCGCACGAACAGTAACCGTGTTACCCTCATTTCTTTCAATCCAACAGAAAATCTCTTTGCCATATGACGCATTTAGGTATAGGAGATAAAGCAAGTTAACACGGTTCACAACGCCGAATAGGTTTTCTAGACCAAAATTAAAAAAAAAAGAATGGTTCTTTGTAACAGCTTTCGATGTTAGCTATGGTGTCTTCGTTAGTTTGGTTAAGAGTCATTTTTCTTGACTCATGACTTGCATGTGAAGATTGAAATAGTAACTGCACATCATTTAACACAATTGTTAATGCCAGAAACGTATCATAAATCTCTTCACATTGTATTACAATATTGGGTCCACAGCTTTGCTTCCGCTGTTTTGCAATAAACGGCAGGAGAGGCCAGTGGTGGCTCAGTTGTGGTACAATACGTTTAGGCATTTGTAAACATAACGCCATCAGTATATTAGAAGATTTGTGATTCCACCATAAAGTTATTCTCGAATGAATAAGTCAGCTTACGAGCCCGTTTCTCGTCATTTGCCGGAAGTTTTAGTATTGTACTTCAACATGAAGAAATCTGCGGCTGAGGCTTGTAAAATGTTGGGTAAGACCTATGGTGAGGCACCTATTAGTGAACGAAAATGCAGACAATGGTTTCAACGCTTCAAGAACCGTGACTTTGGAGACAAAGACCGACGTGGTGGAGTAAGAGAAAAGATTTTCTAAGCTACTGAAACCGACAGAAGCAATCGTTATCGAAAGCAATTGATACTTTTGAGTTGAGCACTGAAAGACAAAGGGCCACAATACAGTGACAGACATGAAAGCTTGGTTTTACAGCGTGAAAATGCTCGACCCCATGTAGCAAAACCCGTCAAATCATACTTGGAGACGTTGAACATGGAAAGTCCTACAAACCCGCCTTATCCTCCAGAAATTTCTACCTTTGACTACCACCTCTTTTGATCAAAAGCACATGGCATGACTGACCAGCATGTCTGGTCATACGAACAAATGCAAAATTTGATCGATTCATTGATCTCCTACAAAGAAGGCCAATTCTTCTGCCGAGGGATTCGTATGCTGCCGAAAATATGGAAGAAATTAGTGACCAGCGATAGGCTATACTTGCTTGCATGAAGACTTCTGCTTCCATGTTCTCGTAGTATCTACATTAATCTATTTTACGCTGGTTTATTGCGGTTAGATAATACTTGCTGAATAAATCTCATTGTTTGTGGATCAATTAATAAATGTGTTATATTCGTTTAACTTCAGTTGTACTCGTAGATGTTTTTAAAAGACAAACTTAACTTGCAATATAATTGTGCTATGTTTTCACTAACCAGCCAAAAGAATTTCATATATATTTCAAAGTATTATGGCCAGCATTGCACACTGTTGAGCCTGTAGCTAGAATACCGTTGCAGGTTTAGTGGTCTTCAGTCCTGAGACTGGTTTGATGCAGCTCTCCATGCTACTCTATCCTGTGCAAGCTTCTTCATCTCCCAGTACCTACTGCAACCTACATCCTTCTGAATCTTCTTAGTGTATTGATCTCTTGGTCTCCCTCTACAATTTTTACCCTCCACGCTGCCCTCCAGTGCTAAATTTGTGATCCGTTGATGCCTCAAAACATGTCCTACCAACCGATCCCTTCTTCTAGTCAAGTTGTGCCACAAACTTCTCTTCTCCCCAATCCTATTCAATACCTCCTCATTAGTTACGTGATCTACCCACCTTATCTTCAGCATTCTTCTGTAGCACCACATTTCAAAAGCTTCTATTCTCTTTGTGGTGTCACCGCTAGACACCACACTTGCTAGGTGGTAGCTTAAATCGGCCGCGGTCCATTAGTACATGTCGGACCCGCGTGTCGCCACTGTCAGGATCGCAGACCGAGCGCCACCACAAGGCAGGTCTCGAGAGACGTACTAGCACTCGCCCCAGTTGTACAACGACGTTGCTAGCGACTACACTGACGAAGCCTTTCTCTCATTTGCCGAGAGACAGTTAGAATAGCCTTCAGCTAAGTTAATGGCTACGACCTAGCAAGGTGCCATTTGTACCATTGCATGTATATCAAGATAGTCTCACTTGTATCATCAAGAATGCTGTATACCAAAGGACGATATAAAAGTTAAGTGTTCTAGTAGCTACGTTCTTTTCTTTATCACATTCATTACGAATCCTGTTTCAGACCTCACTCCATCCTTCGTGAGTTAGCGCGTGCATCTTGGCCGCCTCCTTCAATTAGTGTACGTAGTGTTGGCAAGTCTGCCAATTTTGGCGACGCGGATTAATCAGGATCTTGTTCTTTCTCATTGCTTACATTTACTTGTGTCAGGGCTTCGCCGCATTCTCCAGATGTACTGTCCGAATTTTATCGCTTGCAGAATCAGCAGACGCAGGCGTTATTGGATGCCCTGGGACAGCTCGTCCAGGGTCGCCTTAGATGCCTATTCCAAAGAAACGGTTAATGTAGTTGCAAAACGGTATACGTTCTTCCGTACAAAACGTACAGCCGGTCAAACTAATCGGGAGTGGGTTGCAACTTTGCAAGGACTTACTAGGGAGTGTGCGTTTGAATGTGACTGTGGACTCCCTTATTCAGATACTATGGTGCGTGATGCAATAGCACAGAACGTTTCTGATGTTCGCATACGGGAACAGATTTTGAAACTCGTCAATCCCTCCCTTCCACAAGTGATAGACATTTTAGATAGGCAAGACACACTTGACTTTGCTCAGGAATCATTTGAAACTTCGCCAGCAGTGTGTCACATTAACCGGCCCGCCGGGCCCGCTGCACGGAACGCTAACCTGCCCTCGCGCACGTCCGCGCAGCCACGTGTCCCGCGAAAGCAAGCAAATGCAGTGAAATCATGCCCGCGGTGTGCAACTAGACATTCGCGTGAGAATTGCCCGTCACGCCACGCTATTTGCTTTTACTGTCATAAGAAAGGACATGTTCAAAGTGTTTGCCAGAAAAAGCTCAGATCAGACAATCACAACCATTCCAGGCCCTTTGCTTCGCGCCGGAATAGAACCAAGGACACACAGGCTTGGGAACCTTCGCCCAGGGACATTCATGTAGTTAGTGCCACTCCGCCCAGTGTTCCTCTCGCTAACAGTGACTGTGTTCGTCCCACAAAAAGTGTGCGTCGCCGTCGACGGAAGTCCCGTCACGTCGCACGTGATTCTGTACCAGTGTCTGTTCAAGTTGCACAAAGCAGTCGCTCTTGTCGTCAGCAGGACAATAAACTTTTTGTAGATTTGGACTTTGCCGGACAAGTGATACCGTTCCAGCTCGATACCGGAGCTGCAGTTTCATTGCCCAATCACGCCACGTACAAACAACTGGGCAAACCTCCGTTGCGTGCAGCAAATGTTCAGCTCAATAGTTATTCTGGACAGCTTCTCCCTGTGTTAGGACAGTGCACTCTTCTTGCCACATACAGGGGACAAACAAAACTTGTGTCGTTTTACGTAATTCGTTCTTCTACTGCAGTGAACTTGTTTGGTTTAGATTTATTTCAGTTGTTTAACTTGTCTATCGTAAATCAGGTCTTATCAGTGAATCAGACTGTGCCTTCAGCCAGTGTTTCTAGTCCATGTGACGAATTTGCAGACATTTTTGCACCGGGCCTTGGTTGCGCTCAGAACTATGACGCACATTTGGAACTAAAAGTCAACGTGCAACCGAAATTTTTCAGGGCGCGCAATGTCCCCCACGCATTGCGTGATGAGGTCGCCAACCGCTACGATGTCTTGTATCGGTCCACTGCTCAGCACGGAAACGCCGATGCGTTGTCCCGTTTGCCTGTTGCTGAGGATAAAGCATTCGATTCTTCCGAACCTGCTTGCATGTTCATTGATTCGGAAACCGATGATGTGGTCGAATCGTTTCCGATTGATTTTCGTCGTGTAGCTACAGCCACAGCTGCTGACCCTGTCCTTGCTACTGATTTGCGTTTTGTTGCTGCGCAATGGCCCTTGTCGAAGTCACGGATCGAGGATCCGTTGGTTCGCCGATTTTTTGCTCACAAGGAGAGACTTTTCGTACGACGTGGTGTTTTGTTGTTGCGTTCTGATAATGATCAGTCTAGGGTCGTGGTCCCACGTTCGTTACAGTCCTCTGTCTTACGGCTCCTTCACCAAGGACATTGGGGTATAGTGCGCACGAAACAACTTGCTCATCAGCACTGTACTTGGTTCGGAATCGATGCTGCGATAGCGAATATGTGCTCTTCTTGCATGGCGTGTGCCGACCAACAATCCGCACCGCCGCGGAAATTCCTTGCATGGCCAAAATCCACTTCCCCTTGGCAACGCTTACATATAGATTTTGCTGGTGCCTTCTGGAATGCTCGATGGTTGGTTGTTGTCGATTCCTTCAATAATTTTCCTTTTGTTGTCCGGATGTCTTCCACGACGTCTTCTGCCACAATACAAGCGTTATCCGCTATTTTTTGCATTGAAGGTCTTCCGCAGACTATTGTTTCCGACAATGGCCCACAATTCATCTCCGCAGAATTTCAGTCGTTCTGCAAGGCCAATGGAATTCAACATCTGACATCCGCGCCGTTTTCGCCTCAGTCAAACGGTGCCGCTGAACGATTGGTCCGGACTTTCAATTCACAGATGTTGAAGTTGAAAGAGTCGCATTCTCGGGAGGACGCGTTATTGCTCTTTTTGTCCTCGTATCGCTCTCAGCCCCGCGATGGTCGCTCGCCAGCTGAGTTGCTCCACGGTCGTCCTCATCGAACCTTGATGTCTATGCTGCATCCGCCGCATCAGGTTCCTGTGCAGCGGCAGCCTGCTGCTTTTGCTCCTGGCGACGTTGTCTTCTATCGCAACTATCGAGGTTCACGGCGTTGGCTCGCAGGGCGCATTCTTCGCTGCCTCGGCCGCGCGATGTATTTGGTTTTGGGAGCCTCTGGTGAGGTGCGTCGGCATCTCAATCAGCTGCGCCTCTGTCGTCGCCTGGGTTCTGCCGCTCCCCGTCTGCTTTCAGCGACGGTGCCGTCCGGTCAGCGCCCTGGGGACCCATCTACTGGCTCGCCTCATCCCCAGGTGTTACCGACGATGCCTTCCATTTTGCCCCATGGCGTCGCACCGCCGCCGCAGCCGCCGCAGCCGCCGCCGGCGCCGCCCGCAGTGGACGCTTCGCTGAAGCCGCCAAGCGCTTCCCTGGGTCGCGCGCCGCCGATCGCTTCCCGTGACCAGCTGTCCTCCGCCATGGAACTCTTGCCCGCTCCGGCCCACATGGCGTCATCGCGCGTCGGATACCCCGACCGTATGGAGGTCGGCCCTTCGGCCCCTCCTGTCTCATTACGGGAGCATACATCGCATGTTGACGTGCACCCTGGACTAGGTTTTCAGGCGTTTCCTAGCTCCCCTCGGACCGAATGGCAGGGTGCGGCTGGCACGGCCTGTTGTTAGGCTCCCCACCCCATCGCATACGTCAACATGGGGTCCTCCCCACGGTGGGCGGAAGCCTTATCACACGACCGTTCCCCGATTTGCGGGGGAGGAATGTGGTGTCACCGCTAGACACCACACTTGCTAGGTGGTAGCTTAAATCGGCCGCGGTCCATTAGTACATGTCGGACCCGCGTGTCGCCACTGTCAGGATCGCAGACCGAGCGCCACCACAAGGCAGGTCTCGAGAGACGTACTAGCACTCGCCCCAGTTGTACGACGACGTTGCTAGCGACTACACTGACGAAGCCTTTCTCTCATTTGCCGAGAGACAGTTAAAATAGACTTCAGCTAAGTTAATGGCTACGACCTAGCAAGGCGCCATTTGTACCATTGCATGTATATCAAGATAGTCTCACTTGTATCATCAAGAATGCTGTATACCAAAGGACAATATAAAAGTTAAGTGTTCTAGTAGCTACGTTCTTTTCTTTATCACATTCATTACGAATCCTGTTTCAGACCTCACTCCATCCTTCGTGAGTTAGCGCGTGCATCTTGGCCGCCTCCTTCAATTAGTGTATGTAGTGTTGGCAAGACTGCCGACACTACACTCTTCGTGTCCAAACTGGTTATTGTCCATGTTTCACTTCCATACATGGCTACACTCCATACAAATACTTTCAGAAACGACTTCCTGACACTTAAATCTATACTCGATGTTAACAAATTTCTCTTCTTCAGAAACGATTTCCTTGCCATTGCCAGACTACATTTTATATATTCTCTACTTCGACCATCGTCAGTTATTTTGCTCCCTAAATAGCAAAACTCCTTTACTACTTTAAGTGTCTCATTTCCTAATATAATCCCCTCAGCATCACCCGATTTAATTTGACTACATTCCATTATCCTCGTTTTGCTTTTGTTGATGTTCATCTTATATCCTCCTTTCAAGACACTGTCCATTCCGTTCAACTGCTCTTCCAAGTCCTTTGCTGTCTCTGACAGAATTACAATGTCATCGGCGAACCTCAAAGTTTTTACTTCTTCTCCATGAATTTTAATACCTACTCCAAACTTTTCTTTTGTTTCCTTTACTGCTTGCTCAATATACAGATTGAATACCATCGGGGAGAGGCTACAACCCTGTCTCACTCCTTTCCCAACCACTGCTTCCCTTTCATGCCCCTCGACTCTTATAACTGCCATCTGGTTTCTGTACAAATTGTAAATAGCCTTTCGCTCCCTGTATTTTACCCCTGCCACCTTCAGAACTTGAAAGAGAGTATTCCAGTTAACGTTGTCAAAAGCTTTCTCTAAGTCTACAAATGCTAGAAACGTAGGTTTGTCTTTCCTCAATCTTTCTTCTAAGATAATTCGTAAGGTTAGTATTGCCTCACATGTTCCAACATTTCTACGGAATCCAAACTGATCTTCCCCGAGGTCCACTTCTACCAGTTTTTCCATTCGTCTGTAAAGAATTCGCGTTAGTATTTTGCAGCTGTGACTTATTAAACTGATAGTTCGGTAATTTTCACATCTGTCAACACCTGCTTTCTTTGGGATTGGAATTATTATATTCTTCTTGAAGTCTGTGGGTATTTCGCCTGTCCCATACATCTTGCTCACCAGATGGTAGAGTTTTGTCATGAATGGCTCTCCCAAGGCCATCAGTAGTTCAAATGGAATGTTGTCTACTCCCGGGGCCTTGTTTCGACTCAGGTCTTTCAGTGCTCTGTCAAACTCTTCACGCAGTATCTTATCTCCCATTTCATCTTCATCTACATCCTCTTCCATTTCCATAATATAGTCCTCAAGTACATCGCCCTTGTATAAACCCTCTATATACTCCTTCCACCCTCTGCCTTCCCTTCTTTGCTTAGAACTGGGTTGCCATCTGAGCTCTTGATATTCATATAAGTGGTTCTCTTCTCTCCAAAGGTCTCTTTAATTTTCCTGTAGGCAGTATCTATCTTACCCCTAGTGAGACAAGCCTCTACATCCTTACATTTGTCCTCTAGCCATCCCTGCTTAGCCATTTTGCACTTCCTGTCGATCTCATTTTTGAGACGTTTGTATTCCTTTTTGCCTGCTTCATTTACTGCATTTTTATATTTTCTTCTTTCATCAATTAAATTCAATATTTCTTCTGTTACCCAAGGATTTCTATTAGCCCTCGTCTTTTTACCTACTTGATCCTCTGCTGCCTTCACTACTTCATCCCTCAGAGCTACCCATTCTTCTTCTACTGTATTTCTTTCCCCCATTCCTGTCAATTGTTCCCTTATGCTCTCCCTGAAACTCTCTACAACCTCTGGTTCTTTCAGTTTATCCAGGTCCCATCTCCTTAAATTCCCACCTTTTTGCAGTTTCTTCAGTTTCAATCTGCAGTACATAACCAATATATTGTGGCCAGAATCCACATCTGCCACCGGAAAAGTCTTACAATTTAAAACCTGGTTCCTAAATCTCTGTCTTACCATTATGTAATCTATCTGATACCTTTTAGTATCTCCAGGATTCTTCCAGGTATACAACCTTCTTTTATGATCCTTGAACCAAGTGTTAGCTATGATTAAGTTATGCTCTGTGCAAAATTCTACAAGGCGGCTTCCTCTTTCATTTCTTCCCCCCAATCCATATTCACCTACTATGTTTCCTTCTCTCCCTTTTCCTACTGACGAATTCCAGTCACCCATGATTATTAAATTTTCGTCTCCCTTCACTATCTGAATAATTTCTTTTATTTTATCATACATTTCTTCAATTTCTTCATCATCTGCAGAGCTAGTTGGCATATAAACTTGTACTACTGTAGTAGGCATGGGCTTTGTGTCTATCTTGGCCACAAAAATGCGTTCACTATGCTGTTTGTAGTAGCTAACCCACACTCCTATTTTTTTATTCATTATTAAACCTACTCCTGCATTACCCCTATTTGATTTTGTATTTATAACCCTGTAATCACCTGACCAAAAGTCTTGTTCCTCCTGCCACCGAACTTCACTAATTCCCACTATATCTAACTTTAACCTATCTATTTCCCTTTTTAAATTTTCTAACCTACCTGCCCGATTAAGGGATCTGACATTCCACGCTCCGATCCGTAGAACGCCAGTTTTCTTTCTCCTGATAACGACATCCTCTTGAGTAGTTCCCTCCCGGAGATCCGAATGGGGGACTATTTTACCTCCGGAATATTTTACCCAAGAGGACGCCATCATCATTTAATCATACAGTAAAGCTGCATGTCCTCGGGAAAAATTACGGCTGTAGTTGCCCCCTGCTTTCAGCCGTTCGCAGTACCAGCACAGCAAGGCCGTTTTGGTTAATGTTACAAGGCCAGATCAGTCAATCATCCAGACTGTTGCCCCTGCAACTACTGAAAAGGCTGCTGCCCCTCTTCAGGAACCACATGTTTGTCTGGCCTCTCAACAGATACCCCTCCGTTGTGGTTGTACCTACGGTACGGCCATCTGTATCGCTGAGGCACGCAAGCCTCCCCACCAACGGCAAGGTCCATGGTTCATGGGGAGGGTGGGGGGGTTTAGTGGTAAGACAGTTTAATTTATTTTTTATATGCACAGGGACCACAGTTATCAATGTGGAACAGGGCCAAAGGATTCAGTGCCTAAGGAGCTGAATGTATTTTCCAGTGACTGTATTTCTTTATTGGAATTGGCAGTTGCCTCGCCCATCAATTTGTACAAAGTTTTTGCTGACAATAACACAGACTAAGTTCACCACTGGCACTTATAACACGCTACACGATAATTCGAGTTTTGTATCCATTCCACAGTTCAGACATTCGTTCAGTGTAATCGTATAGCTTCTTTTCTAAAGATGGGTACACTTGGCAACAGCTTTGACAGTCGGTCGCTTTGTGAAATCTTTGATATTTAGTCATACATCTGTTCTCTCAACCACTCTGTAGCTATAATAGCAGTATGATTTTTTTTTTTTTACACAACGCAATTTACTAGCTTCCACAAAATTTTTCCACAGTTCATCGGCATTCTTATGCTCCGCCTTGTTTTCCACTGATTTGATTGTTCGGTATTTGTAGTCTTTGGCTTTGCACCCTGTATTTCATTTACGATGCCGCGCAAAAGTGTCAAGGCTCCAGCGGTAATCTGACAGTTAAAGATACCGAAATGGACGATTCTCCGATTATTGACAACATTGTTGAGAATGATAGTGACGACTTTGCGGAACAACTGCTGCAAAGCACCACAGAAAATGTGAATTCCGTTTCCCACAATAATGTACAGTTTACTGACAGTATTTCACCTCGTTTACCATCTGCTCACACTGTCGATTCCGGAATAACGGACGAAGTAGAGGTAGGTATTGCTAACACGCAAGCGTCAGAACATGATTTTTTACCGAATCAGATCGATAAATTTCCCAGTTATTCTGCAGTCAATCGGAATGTCAATAGTTCGTCACAGGACAGAGTAGCGCAAAGTACTGAGCCTGTTTATAAAAATCCGTCAGATTCCATTAGCAGTAATTATCCAGATAATGCAACAAATGAGACGTCAATGGAATAGACGATGTCTACACACCTCAAAACACAACACGGGTGACGCCCGGAATCGATGCTTCAAAATCTCATGCAAATGGTGGTTAAACTGAGTATTCAGTTCAATGAACAATTTTCCAGCACACGAGAAAAGCAAGATGACACCACCACTCAATTCAATGAACAATTTTGCAGCATACGTGGCGAGTTTAAATCTACACAGAAACGACTGATAACTTTTTCAGACAGGTCGATGCAGATATCAAAGTCAGTGAAAAACGTCTTTGCGATGAAATTGAAGCTATAGCCATGCAATACGCAGACAGCACCAAACATTAGAGAGATGACATTAATGCTTTAAGATATAAATGTAGTGAAACCTATAAAAACCTTACAGATGAAATCCAATCCGCTAATGACAGAATAGATCAACAAGACACACGGTTAGATGTACGTCTTAAAGTTCACACTGAAACCTCAGAAAAGCGATACAAAGAATTTCTCCGTAAACGCACAGAGGAAAACAATCGCTTTTTACAGTCATTAGCACTACAAAGACAGGAAGTAGAACAGCAGTTGCTCACTAGTCTTACAACCCATGTTGACAACAGTATGAATTCTAACTACATATGACGGTAGTATCTGTTCCCGAAAGAACAGTTACCGTCGATTACCATGCAACTTTGCTCGAAATGAAATGATAATTAAATGGACACCCTAGCTGCAAGCAGGCGTTGATACACTTCATTGGGGACATGTTGAAAATGTGTGCCCCGACATGTAGTGTTGTGGACATGTTGGGAATGTGGATCTCACGGGGAGGATAAGTCCCTGCAGACGCACTATCCTCTGTGCCTGCGGTTGCTCAGATGGATAGAGCGTCTGCCATGTAAGCAGGAGATCCCGGGTTCGAGTCCCGATCGGGGCACACATTTTCAACATGTCCCCAATGAAGTGTATCAACGCCTGCTTGCAGCTAGGGTGTCTATTTAATTATCATTTCAGTATGAATTCTGTTAGAGACGTTGCCACGTCGCAAACTTCGCATCCTATAGAAAATTCCATCGACAATACAGAGCAATATTTTACGGAGAAATTATCCATGACCTCTATTAAGCGCCTGAAATTGTCGGCTTTTCCTGCGACGCTACCGTTAGCGACAGCAGTTCGATAATCTCGGAAAACATTAATGAACCCATTGTGCTTACCAATTGTGATAACAAAACTAACTTTCCCATGTCAGAAATTTCATTACATTTCATTAATACTAACGACAATACCGTCTGGAGTGACTCTCATCACCGCCCTGTTGAACCACCCATGCGGTCTGAAACGGTTAATAGTGAAGTTATCAAGCCGTATGTTAAGCATGATGGCACTAATAGTAAAGAAGTTTCCTGCGAGCACAAAAATGGTACATACGACGACGCCTCTTGTGATGAAAACCTCCCGTTCACACACCTTTCCGCTTCATCGTGTGCAAACACTTCTGATTCAGTCCACCTTTCTGCTGATAAATGCTCTTCCCCACCTATCGATTTGGAGAGCAGATTCATACAGCAAAATCAGTCCTCAACAAATAATTTTTATTTCCTTCAGATTAAACATGCGAACAATCAAACACCAGACGCCACACTCAGTCTCAGCTCAGCACAGAGTTTGTTTCCTTCCGTGACGCATACCAGAAATATTAGATTGTCACTGCGTCACAACGCAAAATTTTTTGAAGAACAAGACGATTTCCCTTACACTAAATCTTCGAATTGTGTAACTAATACTGCGCGAAAGCTAAAGCAAACTACGTATATTGCTCACAGCCCACCCTTCTGTTCGTTTGCTACGGACTCCTGTGAAACCATTCCGTTTATCTCTTTCAAAGCAACTATAATATAATATCGTATAATAAATGATAACATAATACAATATTATCATGACAACCCACGGTCAGTACCCAAAATTAGCAGCTACAAGAAGACGATGTCTATTACCACAGAAAATAAAACACAGGATCTGCATGGAAGTCGCATGGAAGTCAGATTCAGAATTTCAGCACGGATGCAGATGTTATTATGAGCAAACAAGAGTTTTATCATCGACGATAAGCCAGCCCAGTCTCATGTCACAGCCCGTAAGAATGATTGTCACAACAGTTCGAAAGTGTTTCAACAGACCACTTCTAATTCTAACGAACAACACATTCACTTTGGTTACGTTAGGGAACTGCAATTGACAACAGGTTTCATGAAAAGAAATTATCTTCTGGCACAGTTGAACTTACACTGTGAAGCAACATTTGTGATATTTCAGATAAAATTTGTGAAATCGCTCAGAGTAATACTCAGAAGACTCGTATATATGCAGATGTCATTTTATGTGAACGGGATTTTCATTATCTACGATCAAACAGTTCTGTCTAACGAGACAGTTCGTCAGCATAATGCCAGAAACAGTTCCAAGTTATTTTCACAACAGAGTCCGCAAGGGGAAGAAAATATTTTATATTCAGTCCACCATTTAACACAAGCAAACACACATTTTCTGTTATACCGACCCCGCATATATCAAGCCCACTGCCTCTAAAGTTGCTTTCTTTTACTCGCAATGCCCATATGACTTAACAATAGTGCACAGATCCTATGAAATTATTTGCCAAGCCATCAGCAGCAAATTAATCGACAGTAAAATAACCAGGGTTTGCTATCACCAGCACAAAAGTGTCAAGCATATTTACTTGACAACATCGATTTCCAAAACCAATCACATCTACATTCATATCAAAAATATTATGCCAAGCCAAACACAGAGCTGGATCAATTATATTGCGGAACGTAAATACAACATAACAGATTCTGCCATCACGTAAATTACTTTGTATACTCTTTTGCTTTCCCGGACTACGACGTTACACACGATATTGACACTGATACACTGAATTTGTCTACTTTTTAAGTCTTTTTTAGGTATGCAACAACTGAATGATATGTACTGAATTTCACTTTCTATCGTATAGCAAAAATGAGAAAATACTGAAATACCAGTAAGGTAAGTTTTAGCGCCAAGAATACAGCAGCGATTATGAACAAAATTATACGCACGCTTATTGCAGCGGCAAGAATTAGAAAATAAAATTTTACGGCATTTATTCTACAAAATTTCTATGTAAACAGCTACTTTATTAACTCTACAGATATCCACCACTCTTGGCGAAATAAATTATTTCTTCAGTTCGACGTTTTGCATTCTGAAGTCATTACACTACTGCTATTTATATTTATTTTAACACTTTTCAGCTTTGAATAAAAATTTTTTGCCACTTTTCAGGAAATATGATATTTGGCATTAGTCCCGCAGTAGTCGCTATTTACATAACCAGTAAATCTCAATTTATGCATATTTTGGTTTTACATGCGAGTCTACATACGTATAGAAGACACCAGCCTTTTACTTGACACACTCCCCATGCTCATACAAATTCAGTTGATACGTTTCACCCTTCCTTGATTATTCAGTATTTCATTTGTTGGCGACGTGCCTGGTAGGGAGAATCTGACAGGTGAAACGTGTATGTACTCGGTAGCAGCGATGGTGAGGCATGATAAAATCTTTGACCAGAGTTCCTAGTCTGCGCTTGACCGCGCGAGAGAGCAGTTCTGTTGCAGTCGAGTTACGAGACAGTTCAGTTGCGAGCTAGCGGTTGGAGAGTAGTAGCGCGTCGGAGATGACGTAGTTGCGGTCTAGTTGCGAGAGAGTTCAGTTGTGTGTGAGGAGTCGGCGGGCGTCGACATGGCACTCTGGTCAAGAATCAGGACGAGGTATATTATTTTTGAATAAGGTAATAAAGCAGCATTGCGCTCAGCTAATAATGTAAATTAACTGTAACTAATTTGTGCAAGAATCGCCCCAATAATAATTTTGTTTTCAAAGCAATTTTTTTAACAAAGAATCCTTTAATGAAAGAAATATTCCTTTGCTATTCCTTAAAGAAAAGTTTCTCTTAAATTCAAAATTTTTGCAATGAATTTCCTCCAAGCTGTGGCGAAAAATAAGAGCAGATGCAGTTTTACTAAGGTAAGAATTTCAGTTTAATTAGTGAACAGGGCCTAAAGATCGACATTTCGGTCTATTTGTGTTTTCATTGTCACTGAGATTTTATTATCACTGAATTGACTTTCACTTTTTTGTGAGGAACTTATACTTGGGTCAGATTGCTAATTATTATTTAATTGTCATTGTCATTAAATTTCTCTGGGAAGTTACACTTAGCTCTGGCTCCATTTCTATTAAATATTGTCCTTTTAATTTTTTTGTGGGGAGGTTACACAGGTCGGTTTTCTTACTGTTAAGTACAGGTCTTGCCTTTTTTCTATTTTCATATGCATGTGAATAATTGAGGACGTAGGTTGCAAGTGGTACTCTGAGATGAAGAGGTTAGCACAGGAGAGGAATTCGTGGTGGGCCTCATCAAACCAGTCAGTAGACTGATGACCAAAAAAAAAATGCATGTGAATGAAAACAACAACTGGAAAAGACACAATTTATTTTGACATGTGTCCAGCGGATCGCATGCCTTGGGTGTTCTGACCGGTGTAAACTGTAACTCAGATATTTTTTTATAATAAGAATTTGTGTCGTTTTGTATGTTGCCACTATATATCTTTATTTCTGATGCTATTATATCTTTACTGATACCATGTAAAGTGCTAATTTTTTTATAATGCTATGCTGCTCCACTTTGCCATTATTGCACGCCCTAAGCAGTATAATATTACTACTGACGTTTAGGCTATTGTCTGATGTATTAATACTACATTTTTTGTTAGGTTAGTCAATTTTTGTGCTTTATAATGTTGCCATGTTTCATTTATGCCCAGTCTTGGGCTCTAATTTGCTATATATTTCTTGTACTTGATGATGTCACTAGTTTACTTGCTTTCATCTATGTAAATTTAAGAAATTAATGAACCCTGTAACTAAAGTCCATTGCAGATGCTCATCCATTTTGTATTCTTTGCAGAACCAATGTACCAAAGTATCATTGTATCTCAACAAGACATTATGGTCACAAATAGAAGCACACGAAAGTATGAAATGTACCATCCACAAAGGTGTGCAGGAAATGCATTACGTAGAAAGCATGACCTTACCAACTGATATGGAACACTAAACACCATTGACACTTCTCACACTGGCAGTACTTTATAAAAAAATTTCTGTTAGTGTACTAGGTAAATTAGGCAGATTGTCTATAAAAATTTATGATTAAGGACTTTTTCTCTGTATTTTGTGTTAGCTATAAGAGTATTATTAGAATATTCAATGAGTGTTCATGCCCTGAGGTACACTCGAATAATGAGGCTTATATTGATGATTCTTGTATAGTGATATTTTATGAAGTTAATATATATTTGGTGTATGCTTGTCCTTTCAAGGAAAATCTATCTTACCTTGTGACACATGATTTGAGATATTTGTGGAAGACTGTCACAGAAGCTTTACACATAAAAACACTTATTTTACCATTCTTCATGAGATTGCGTATGATACTGTCTTCTTATGTTAGCCTACACTACTGCCTTTCTCTCCAGGTTAATAATCACATTTCCAGATTTCACCATTTCTGCAGTTCACCATCACCTTTGCATATTTATCTCATGGTTTACTGTGATGTGCTACGTTTACGTAGTCAGTAAGCTATATTGCACTTAGTAATCCAGTCTTTATGCTTGCATATGCTATAAACACATTTTTCTTTGCTTTGGCCATTGCAGTTCTTGACGCAAGACGAATGACGATTGACAGTTAATCATTTTCTTTACAGATAAAGTGCGCTGTACTTATTAACCATTCCCATATCCTTCCCTGTAGCTATGCTCATTGTTAGAGATACAGGTCACTTACCAGACTGAAATTTATGAAGCCACGAAGGGGCTACACAACCTATAAATACTGTGTCTTTACTCACATGATGATTCTATTTGCCTAATATGTACTCAAACAGGCCATACAGATCACACTTTTATATAATACTGCTATTAATTCACTTTGTTCTTGTAAAAGCCATGTCGAGTTATGTATTTTAATTATGAATTTTGCATTGGACTCTGAGTGCCACATAAAGTTATAGTTAATGATATTTTCTCAGCTTTGATGTATATGCTAAGTAAAACTAGGCCACCTTGAGCCGCAAAGAAGATTTTTTTCACATTTTTTGCTATTAAGGTCAGCATTTTTTTGATGTAAAACTAGGCCACTTTGAGCTGTTAAAATGATTTCTATAACATTTTCTTAGCCATTAAGAACAGCATTTATGTATGTAAAAGGGCCACTGTGCCTCTGATTGATATTTTCAAGTCAATTGTTTTAGATATTAAGATATCCATGTATTCCATGTACTAGGGCACTTGAAGTCCGAATCATTTTATAGCTATTAAAATCAGCATTGTGTATATATAAAGGCAATTTGGAGCCTCCGATTGATATTTTCTCTACAATTGTTTTAGCTATTAAGATTTGCATGTATTCCACATACAAGACCACCTGGAGCAATTCAGTTCTTGATTTTACTGTTAGGTTTTCTTAAGTAATTATATCTCAATATTGCATATACAAGACCATATATGTCATTTGGATCTCAGAAGAATCTCTACTATGAATAGCAGTGATGATGCTGGTCATCACATGACAGACATTATGATGATAGCCAACTATGGTTATTGGTAATTTGTTGCTGAGTACCTCTTGTAGCTCTGCACATGACTGAGGAGCATAATACAGAGATCAGATGTCTTGTTACACTGAATGCAATCCACATTGGTCACTACAAAATTGTTGAACGTGCAAAATACAAATAGAAATGGACTTTATAATGCAGTCACTTCAACATGCCTATAGGCTACAAACATGACTCTTCCTTTCCCTTGCTCAATAGTATACTATTATCTTGACGGTTAAGATTGTATACTCATTCTGCTTTACATAATATTTTTTGTCAGCAACCTTGTTTAAGAGACGATTTACTCACATTATAACCAGGTTATATTTAACACTAACACACCTGGGAATTCTCAATTCTTTCAAGTTTAATGATGTGATAAAATTACGTGTTTTTGTACAATCATGACATGTTACTTTATGATGGTCGTTAGGTCTACACTGTAATGGTTTTATACTACTCAAGATTTATACTTATCACTAATGAGATAAATGTACCACACAATTGTTGTACAAGATGTTTCCAAATATGTGCCAAATTTGTTACAGCCCGCTGGAGGGTTGTGAAAGGAGTTTACTGGGGCTCGCTTCTATGTGGCACCAGAATATGATAAGATATTAATGTAAACTAAACTGAAACTATGATATTATAAACGATGTATGCCTCTGATAGGCTGTATAAAGCAGATCGCTGACGACTGTGCACGACCGCAGAGCCAAAGCTGCTTCGGTCTGAGATAAAAGTGTTAGAGTAAGAGAGCACTTGAGTGAAAGAGCATGGAATAGGCAGTTTTTGTGGTGTGCTCCGTGAAGTCACCCAACGTTAGATTAATGTAGGTACTACGAGAACATGGAACCAGAAGTCTTCATGCAAGCAAGGTAAGGATGTTAAATAATTATGATTTTTGTTTTGACAGCACGTTAGTATAGTTGAGTTGGCTGATAATTTGTAATTGTTGAGTAACCACAGAATGTACGAGTACATAAAACGATTTGATAAAAAGGCCAGTTAGGTATTTCACTTTTGTAATGTTTCGAAGATTTGTTAACTGAGCTATATGTTATTCCATGATTTGCATATATGCTGGTTTATTGTGGTTAGATAATACTTGCCATATAAATCTCATTGTTTGTGAGTCTATTAGTAAATATGATATATTATTCTAACCAATGTAACTTCAATTGTAGATGTTTTTGAAAAGACAAGCAATATAATTTTGCTAAAACAAAATCAGTGTTGGTAATTCATCACGATCAGTACCGCCTCCCTGTCTAGGTCATATGTTTTCCAAAACCGCTGGATTTTTCATAAATGTTTTCATTTACCGGCCAAAAGAATTTCATGTGCATTGGAAAGTATTATGGCCAGTATTGCACACTGCTGAGCCAGTAGCTAGCATACTTTATTTTTTTTTATGAGACACCAGAATATATCGCATTCCACCGTTGCTGCTTTAGAGGTAAGACAATATAAATATTTGTATGCATTCATCATCAGTCAGTATATTCCATACAAATCAGAATAAGTTTAATAAGTATCGAAAAGAAATTTTATTTTTAAAGAACGTTACAGTACCAATCAGGATCCACAAGATGTAGCAGAATGGAAAGTTTGCAAAGTATCAGTTGATGTCTTTGAAAGAAGCATGCCAACAAACTGCTGATCATCCATACCACAAGAATATTTGTGGTAACGTGCAGGTGCAGGGACGTGAAGCAGTGGTAGTTGACTTTTTTTTTTAAATTGCGTCATATTGGTGGGCGTTATCCACTGACTTGTGAAGTCAGAAAATGGGAGACTACCTATGGCTCCGAAGCCCTTCCAATAAAGAAGCTGATGAGATAAAATGAAATGTCGAGTGGCAAGGGGCTCCCGTCGGGTGCAAGTTTTTTAGCTGACGCCACTTCAGCGTCTTGTGCGTTGATGGGGATGAGATGATGATGGTAAAGACAAAATAACATCCAGTCCCTGGGCGGAGATAACCTCCGACCCAGCCGGGAATCGAACCTGCGCCCCTTTGCATGGTCTTCCGTCGCGCTGATCACTCAGCTATCGAGGCGGACAAGAAGCTGATGTTCAGATTGCTTTCGTTATTCAGGAGACGAGGTTGCATGTTTTACTATAAGACACAGTAGCCTATAACAGTGTTTGTCTGCTGTGCCACCAGCGATGCTGAACACCACACGGGGGTTATGACATGACGGTAACGTCAAACGCATATGTAGCTATAAATGTATGAGGGTTGAAGAAGGACTCCTTCAAAAAAAAAAAAAAAAAAAAAAATGGCTCTGAGCACTATGGGACTCAACTGCCGTGGTCATCAGTCCCCTAAAACTTAGAACTACTTAAACCTAACTAACCTAAGGACATCACACACATCCATGCCCGAGGCAGGATTCGAACCTGCGACCGTAGTAGTAGCACGGTTCCGGACTGCGCGCCTAGAACCGCAAGACAACCGCGGCCGGCCCTTCAGAAACAGTTCATTTTCGGAGTCAGCACCAGTTCTGTGGCGTTCGTTGGGTATTGTGGTCAGAGGCGTGAGTGGATCCTGGACAATAGCAGCCGACACAATGGCATATGTGCCCAGAGTTCTGAGAGCAGCAAGCAGCGTCGAACCAACGACACAGGCGGCCACGGTGGTACCATTGTTCAGTTTCGAGCCAACACTGCGGACATTGACGTACGGAAAAGGCGATTGTCTTCCAATACCGTGGCCAGGCTGCGTAGTCAAGCAAGCAATAGTTTATGTATATTACATGGCACTTGTTCCTGACAGGCATCACAGACATAAAAATCTACTCCTTTCCATTACACTGGTATGATGATATTACGCCTTATGAAGTGACGGGATATCCTGCCACTTCCATTATCCTTCCCAATCTGTTTGACGGTTCTTTATCGAACAAGCTAAGCTCAATAATTACACTTATACATCCATAGTTTTTAAGTCATCCTACAGTGCATGATGGGCGCTAATTCGCGCCACTTTCAGATATTAGTGTTTTTCTGCCCCATTCCATTCACATATTGTGTTTGGGAAAAGTGACTGCCTATACGGGTCTGTATGTGACCTAATTTCTGTTGCCTGTCTGCATCACTAGGTGAGATATTCGATGAGCATAGCAGAATTTTTGCACATTCTTGATTTTCTCAAAATTTATGAAACAGGGTTTCG
This sequence comes from Schistocerca nitens, assembly GCF_023898315.1. NCBI lineage: Eukaryota > Metazoa > Arthropoda > Insecta > Orthoptera > Acrididae > Schistocerca > Schistocerca nitens. The sequence continues at coordinate 489,044,695 of NC_064621.1, forward strand.
TGATGTCAGTGCTGCTTTTGTTCATCCCAATTAATATTGGAGCTTAGGAATAACCTAAATATATCCAAGAACTGTTTACAACTAGTCTTATTTACGCTACAGTCACATTAATGTGACCACCGATTATGTTCGACGTCAATGTGAAATAACCACTTACAGATGGGAGGTGGCAGCACTAAGAGTGGAGCGTATGTAAAGCATGTTTGGGGGACGCAGGAATCGATAACGTATTGTGGAAACGGGAAACGGAGCGAATTGTTTGACGTCTACAGGTGCATGATCACTGGCTTTCGGGCCAAGGGTGGAAGCATTTCCGAAATGACTAAATTTGTAAACACCTCGCTTGTAATTGTAGGCAAAGTATACCGCGCTTGGGAAAATGGTGCTATCCAAAACCGACGTCAAGGCAGATATAGTGCACTACAGGCACAGGGGTGAGCGATAGCTCTGTACGAGCGAGTAGATCTGAAATTGTTGAGCAACTCACCGCCCAGATGAACCAATGAGCTACGAACAGTGTCTCCTCAATGAGCGTTCAGCGAATGTTGTTGTGTACGGACGGCTGCAGCAGCCAGCTTGTTCACACACGCATGCTACCTGGTGTCCATCGGTGATGACGGTTGGAATTTGTACGCCAGTACCGCAATTGGACAGGTTGTCTTTTCAAATAAATCTCGTTTTATGCTCCATCGGACGGATGTGTTGGAGCGTACGGCGTAAAACGTCTGAAAGCAGACACCCTGAAAAAATTGTCGGTGGGGGCTTAGACTGGATGAAGGAGCATTACGGTCTAGGCAATGTTTTTCGTGACATCTTCTGTGTGATGTCTTCATTCTGCAAGAGAGAGTGTATCGCGAGAAGTATGCATGTATCCTTGGCGACCATGCGCAGCCCTACATGCAGTTTGTTCCTTCTCGGCACGATGTTTCCTGCCAGAGGGGCAATGCAACGTGTCACACAGCTCATAGTGTGCGTGTGTGGTTCGAAGAACACCGGTATGAGTTTACCGTACTTCCGTGGCCATCAAAGTCCCCAATTTACAACCAGTCTATTATCAGTTAAACCGCTTCGATCGAGCTGTTTGCGCCATAGATCCTCAACCGAGAAACCTAGCCCTGTTAGCCGAGCGGTTCTAGGCGCTACAGTCTGGAACGGCGCGACCGCTACGGTCGCAGGTTCGACTCCTGCCTCGGGCATGGATGTGTGTGATGTCCTTAGGTTAGTTAGGTTTAAGTAGTTCTAAGTTCTACGGGACTGATGACCTCCGATGTTAAGTCCCATAGTGCTCACACCCATTTGAACCATTTGAAGCCAGCGCAGCAGGCCATGGCGCTGGAGTCGCTATGGCCGTAAATCCCTGTCGGTACCTTTCAGAACCTCATTGACTCTCTTCGTAAGGTCTTGCAGCGGTCTGTAATGCAGAAGGTGGTTCTTCAGGCTGTCGACAGGCGGTCACATTAATGTGATTGGACCGTATTGTTGGGTACTATGGGCTGTCTCTCTTTTTATGGAATTTGTTCCATTTTTATAGACATTTAATTTAAAATAAGTACAAATTCTGTGCAACTACTTCTGCAATTCCCTTACCGTCACCATTCAACTATGCCTCCCTGTATACTGTATACCATAGCATACAGTAGCATCGTCATCGTCAACGCTCACGCTGGTGTTGCTGTCAACTCACTCCAGTAAGTCACTTGTAAACACTGCCTGACAAAAATACTGAGGCACATAGATGACATGATAGGGTGTGAATGTAATTCCGCCATCGGTTTATATCTATGTGATGGGTGTTGCAAGTCTCTCGGATAGGCAGAAGTGCCACTAGATTGTGTTACTGTTGCTCGAGTTTAGCGTTTTTACCCTGCCTGGTTGGGTAAGTAAGCAGAGGAAACAGCGTCAAACGATGAATGGCCCCTATGGAGGAGATGATGGGGCGTTATCAGCAACTGGCAGCGTTTGGGAAAGGATCGTCGTATTGTGCACTAAGTGCAGTGTGGCCCTTCGCATCAGCGCCTGCGATCTAAAAACAAGTAATGGTCTCCCCGCAGCATTCTTACCATCCTCTACCTGTAGTCGGAGACCAGCAGCCATGCGTAGGCTGCTTTTAAAACCACAACATAAACGGCTGCAGCTGAAGTGGAGCCTTGACCGGCAAGCATGGAATGGCAGCTTGTCTCAGGAGGGACTACGACGGCTATAAGACCACTTCCCAACCGAATCACTGCTTGTGTCCAGACCAGAGGGTGCGCAAAATCATACTGGTAAGTAGGCCCATTGTACCATGTTCTTATAAATTCAATTCATCTTACAACGTGTAAAACAACAGCATACAGCAGGCGGTTTTGGCCGAGCGGTTCTAGGCCCTTCCGTGTGGAACCGCGCGAATCCTGCCTCGGGCTTGGATGTGTGTGATGTTCTTAGTTTAGTTAGGTTTAAGTACACTACTGGCCATTAAAATTGCTACACCACGAAGATGTGCTACAGACGCGAAAACGTAGCTTCTGTTGTGTGAAAAGTAATCGGATTAGGTAATACTGTGTGCCCACCGTCCTCCCCACCGCCGCTACACAGCAACTAATTTGGTGTTTGTTACTTGCATAATTAAGCTGAATAGGGGAATTTATTGCTAGTCTCGTCCGCCCCTGAGAAGCGCACACACAAAATAATGCCTAGCCGGTGATTGTGAGCCTCCTAATCGCCTACTTCTTAGGACTTGTCAAGATGGTGAAGTATGAAAATACGTACGTGGGAAAGACAGCACCGCTTGAATAACATTCCTTGTCGGTACCAGTCCTAAATTTGGCAGGTTTCATCCGTTTTAATATAGCACTCCTGTGTCGTATTTGTTGGAGTCAGTGTAGTTTATGAAAGCTCTATATACACCGGACAGAGTTAGTATTGCTTCGCGAACTAATCTGCCTGTGCCCCAGAGAACAAACTGCTGAACGTTCTGAAACACCTGACAGCACCAGTTCTGTAAGGTATTTATTAGCAAACACCACGTGGAAGCACGTTGTAAAAACACCGTTTATTAGCGTTTAAAACACTTATGTGTTCTAGCACAAAGGTAAACACGTGCATATCAATAACTTCCTTCACTTCTGTGCTTGTGATTTACGTACAAATATACTATAAATTTTGTGGTCTACTACTAGAGGTCATCCACGTTTGTCAACTCCAAGTAAACATTACGCTTCACACGAGAAAAGAAACTATTGAAGCTGGAAGCTACCTTAGAATGTGCTTTCTACAATGTAAGCTGTCACAGTGCAGTTTTTGAAATGGGTTCAACTGTATCACAGTCGAAAAGAGCTGTAATATAGCGCGTCTGTATCGCATTTGTTGTGGACAGAGAGTGCAGTTCATTACAGCTGTGGAGGCGCCACGTCCCACGCGTAACCCACTATTTCATTCAATTCGCAGATACTCACCACCTACTCATTTTATAAACATGGAAAATGCATCAATGTATTCTGGAAGCGCTGCACTACGTTTTTATTTCAGTTTTATCTGTGGCAACAAATTATAGAGGTACAATTTGCGAAAATGCATTTTTTTTCTGACGAAGTTACCAAATTTTTGACATGAGGGAAATTGTTTTGTTATTGAAGTTAGGTGAACACAATGGGAATCTAACCTCAGGAACACATCAAATTTCCGTAAACTCCTAACCGGAACTCTGTCCGAGTTTTCCAGTTCGAGATCATTTCAGTTAACTAATAGGCACAATGGTTCGCATGTGCACCAGATTCTACGCGGTCGACAGTACGGTTTCGTTACGAGGAGTAGCCAGCCTATAATTAACCTTGCTGGATGTAACGTCCGCCAGTTATGCAAAATAGTTTTTTCCAAGTTCCACTGCGCCATCATCAGTGGGTTTCTGTTTTATTTGATCTGTAATTTAAACATTTTTACTAAATGATTACAAAATTATGTGGATGTTCAGTTCAAACAACAATTCATTAGTACCTTCACAATCGGTTTTCCTGGATATTCAGGACCACTTGTGCATTATTTACTACAGGTAGCTTGTCATCTGCAACCAAACCATGTTGATGAGAAATTTTGTTGAGAGTTAACTTATTATTTTATGTTCTAAAACGTAATTTAGTTTGTTGCGATATTTTGCAGCTATAGACGTTTTTACCTGTGTTTTTGTGTGACAAGCCCTTTTATTCTCAGCATAACACGTATTTTTGCAAAATAAGGTCGTAAGAGCACTTTGTACGTTACCAAAACACACTGTAATTGTGGTTGTTGTGTGTCCCAGCCCAGCCAGTGTTCATTTGTTCATCGGTGAGTTTGGAGACTAATTTGAATTTTGTTTACATTTAATCTTAGTGTGTGTGTGTGTGTGTGTGTGTGTGTGTGTGTGTGTGTGTGTGTGTGTGTGTAGACTTTTTTTCTGTTTGTGTTGTCTTTTTTGTAAAGTTCCTGACAAACAGCTGTCAACTGTTTGGTTTTCTTTGTTGCGCGCTTGCTCCGTGTCCTGCAATTTCACATAGCACCATTTTTAAATTTGCGAGTATTATTCATCGTATCTAGTTTGGCAAAGAAACAAAAAGTGATAGATAGCTGTAATAGAGAATTTAAAAATTGGTAGACTGAGAATTATAGAATGATTGATAAAAGCAACAAAGCAGTGTGTTCTAGTGGTATATAGAAACTCGTCTCTAAAACGCACTACGAAACAAAACACTAGGCAAAAAAATCAAACCAGAGCAAAAGGAACTTGCTGTAAGTATTTTTAAGGACAGCAATACACAGTCGACACCTATGATAAATATGTTAGCAAGGATTGTCATACGAGTGCAATTTCCTCGGCTGAAAATGTCATTGCCCGGCATGTTAGATCTTTGTCGACGGGGAATTTTTGAAGGAAGCATGGTTAGCATGTGCTCTACCTCTTTTTGAAGATTTTGGAAATAAAAGTAAGATATAGAAAGATAATAAAAGACAGAATCCTAAAACTGACGGAAACTGTAAAATAAAAATGAAAAACATGACATCAAGTCCTGTCCTTACATTTCGCAGTGCATTGACGAAAGTACAAATATAATTATATCTGACCGTTTGGTTGATTTTGCTAGGTATTGTGTTTTAAATTGCATTAAAGAAGAACCGATTACCGTAATATCGTTGCCAGAAACTACTACAGACATAGATAATTATACGTCCTTTAAAAATTAGCTTCCTGCAAAAGAAATACAATGAAGCGCCTAAGAAACTTGTATAGGCAGGCGTATTCAAATACAGAGATATTTAAACAGGCAGAATACGGCGCTACGGTCGGCGACGCCTATATAAGACAAGTGTCTGACGGAGTTGTTAGATCGGATACTGCTGCTACAATGGAGGTTATCAAGATTTAAATGAGTTTTAATGTGGTGTTATAGTTGGCGCACGAGCGATGGGACACAGCATCTCCGAGGTAGAGATGAAGTGGGGATTTTCCCGTGCGACCATTTCACTAGTGTAACGTGAATAGCAGGAATCCGGTAAAAAATCAAATCTCCGACATCGCGACAGCTGGTACAAGATCCTACAAGAACGGGACCAATGATGACTGAAGAGAATCGTTCAATGTAACAGAAGTGCAACCCTTCCGTAGATTGCTGCAGATTTCAGTGCTGGACCACCAGCAAGTGTCAGCGTGTGAATAATTTAAAGGAACATCATTGATATGGGCATTCGGAGCCGGAGGCCCGCTCCTGTACCCTTGATGACTGCACGACGCAAAACTTTACGCCTCGTCTGGGCCCCTCAACACAGACATTGGACTGTTGATGACTGGAAACATGTTGCGCGGTCTGACGAGTCTAGTTACAAATTGTATCGCGCGAATGGACGTGTACGGGTATGGAGAAAAACCTCATAAATCCATGGACCCTGCATGTCAACTGGTGGAGGCTCTGTTATGGTGTGGGGCATGTGCAGTTGGAGTGATGTGGGACCCCTGGTACGTGTAGATACGGCTGTGACAGGTGACACGTACGTAAGCATTCTGTCTGATCACCCACATTCATTCATGTCCACTGTACATCCCGACGGACTTAGGCATTTCTAGTAGGACAATAAGACACCCCACGGTCCAGAATTGCTACAGAGTAGATCCAGGAATATTCTTCTGAGTGTAATCAGTTCCGCTGGCCACCAAATTTCCCCAGGCATGAACATTATTGAACATAACTGTGATGCCGTGCAACATGCTGTTCAGAAGAGATCTTCACCCTATCATACTCTTACGGATTTATGGACAGCCGTGCAGGATTCATGGTGTGAGTCCCCCCCCCCCCCCCCAGCATACTTCAACCATTAGTCGAGTCCACTCCACGTTGTGTTGCGGCACTTGTGCGTGCTCGCGGGCTCCCTGCAGGATATTAGGCAGGTGTACCAGTTTCTTAGGTTCTTCACTGTAGATTTAAGCAAAATTTTTTGATAACGAATGATTTTGCTCTCAATATTGGCAAAAAAGTGGTTTTGTTAGTTTAATCCAAGCACACAGTGGAGATTCTTTTCTTGAATTCCATAGCATCATACAAGCAATGTGTGCAAAGGGTGGTTTCTCTTCCCTTGATGATATAATAGTCGTCGTCACATAGATAGTCATTTACATCGTCGCGCCGGCCGGAGTGGACGAGCGGTTCTAGGCGCTACAGTCTGGAACCGCGCGACCGCTAAGGTCGTAGGTTCCAATCCTGCCTCGGGCATGGATGTGTGTGATGTCCTTAGGTTAATTAGGTTTAAGTAGTTCTAAGTTCTAGGGGACTGATGACCTCAGCAGTTAAGTCCCATAGTGCTCACAGCCATTTGAACCATATATCGTCGCAAGTTTAAACAAGAGAAAGTTCGAAGCATGGTTAGATAAAGCCAGATTGCTGTACAATGTCTTACTGATGTACTCTGAGGTGACAAGTCATGAGATATCTCCTAATATCGTGTTGGATCTCCTTTCGCCCGGCCTAGTGCAGCAACTCGACGTATCATGGACTCAACAGGTCGTTGGAAGTCCACTGCAGAAATATTCGCCAAGCTGCCTCTACAAAGTGAGTCACCATATCTGTTGCCACCAAGAATAACTCTGCAAGTATGATAGGAGCTGAAAAGTATGTGGGACAGAAGTTGCATGGGACAACGGGAACCTTCATATGACGTTGTTTTTTTTTGTTTTTTTTGTTTAGGTGGGGTCGCTTCAGAGATATGAAGGTCAACTTCGTTTTTTTCTTTTAATGGGATGCTATAATTTGGTACGTATTCTCTGATAGCTGCTATCGAGACGAATCCAATGATGTGTAACAGTAAGGTCTTTGAAGGTCAAGGAAGGTCACAAAGGTGACATGAACGTCCATTTACGGAATATGTTCGAAGTGATGACCATTGGTATCAATGCAGTATTGCAATTTTCTTATCGCCGTTTGAATGGTATTCCTTATCACAGCGGCACTTATCGAAGCACATGTTCTGACAATTCTCTCTCGTATACGTTCAGTTGTAGTCGGAACGTCTTTATAAACAATGTCTTTTACGAATCCCCACACGAAAAAAACACAGAGGCGTCAAGTCTGATGAACGAGCCGGCCACAACACATCTCCTCCGCGTCCATTCCAACGATTTGGGAATTGTCTCTGCAACTCATCCATCGTCGAAAAATGTGCCGGACACCCATCGTGTTGATACCACATTCTGTTCCTTGTTTCTAAAGGTATTTCTTCCAATAATAGACATAATGTTCGTTGCAGGAATGTGGTGTACTTCCTACCATTAAGATTTCCTTCGATGAAATAGGGGCCTTTAATTCTGTCCTCCAGAATCCCACACCATACATTCACCGACCGCGGTTTTTGGTGAGAAACTTGCAGCAGCCAACATGTATTTTCAGCTGCCCAGCAATGCAAATTAACATTCCATGGTTCGTGAATGTAGCCTCGTTAGGAAATAAAATCAAATTATTGTTTGTGTCCCCCCTGTGAACCTGAAGTTGAGTCCATGAGCAGAATTCAGTGCGGCGCATACAATTCGTACCAGTTAATTCTTGGCGGAGACTGATATGGTAAGGATGATATCTATAGCGATGCAGAACACGAGCAACACTACTCTGGTTCATGCCCGATTCCCTTGCGTTTTGTCGCGAACTAACACAAGCATCTCGAACCACAGTCGCAACAGTACCAATTTCCGTTTCTTCGTTAGTAACTTTCCCTTTCCGGGTATGTTTCCGATGCATTAAGGATCCAGTTGTTCTCAATTTATCATACACATATTTTAGTGTACGACGTCTAGGGTGAGTACGTTGAGAATATCTATCAGCATATAAGTCTCTAGCTCTCACTGAATTTCGTTGGAATTCTCCGTAAATGAGAAGCATATGGACTTGTTCTTCGAAGGAATACATCATCCATATTCGCTTGAATAGACGATACTTCTCTTGCCGTTCCTATTAATGTTGTATGGCGCAACCGGCGTTTGGTGTTTCCATGTGACTGGCACTTTACAGGATACGCCATATTCGGCAATTGAGAAGACTCAATTCATGTGCTCCAAGTTAGACTTTCCGAAACGTAAAACAAATTATGGCCAAATCAACAGAGTATGTCAGTGAAATTATTGCACCAACGGGACTTTAAGAAAATACCACAAGAAAACAGATGGCAGAAAATCAAAAAACCGTCCCGACTTTTCTCAAACTTGTGTAACAAAAAATATCTGTCAAAATGCACTAAAATCAGACAATACAAATAAGTAATCAAATCGACAGTCCCATATGCAAGTGAAACACTCTCACTGAATCGAAAACTAGATTTAAAATAAATTAAGAAAGCAGAGAGAAAGATTATTAGAAAAATTCTGGGACAAGGATACATACAAGATGGGTAAAAACTACAAACCACCGAGACAACATGTTTGCAATGGCTGAGATCGCATTAATTTTTCTTTCATTTAGATAAATTAACACTAGAAGTACTACGTGGGTCATTTTTCACCCACGAGGGTTTTTGGAGGGCTTGCCCCCTCCTTAATCAATGCAGGACCAAATGCTCCCGTGAATTTTCATCATATATGGAGTTGAACAACTCACCAAAATTTCATTCCTCTATCCCACCTAGATTTATGAAAAATTTACCTTTTATACAAATAGTACCATGTGGGTCATTTTTGGCACATACACATTTTAACGCAATTTGAAGGCAGTAACATCAATTATCAGACACTAAATAATTCCTGGGCGTGCCTTGAGATAATTCACGAGATGTTGGAGTATATTACAACGCTGTGCCAAAAAGAACGCAAAATACGAATAATTCGGTCAGGCGATACTTTATATCAGCGTGGCTTTCCATTTTATATGGACTGCCGACATGCAGACCTTCGGAGTGACACTGGGAAGCTACAGATAACATATTCTGTAGTGGGAAAGCTGCTGTCCCGCCCTTGGGTGGACCGGCCAAAGCCGTGACATGCGGCCCGTTCAAAAAAAATGGTTCAAATGGCTCTGAGCACTATGGGACTTAACATCTAAGGTCATCAGTCCCCCAGCTTAGAACTACTTAAACCTAACTAACCTAAGGACATAACACACATCCATGCCCGAGGCAGGATTCGAACCTGCGACAGTAGTAGCCGCGTGGTTCCGGACTGAAGCGCCTAGAACCGCTCCTCCACAGCGGCCGGCTATGCGGTCGGTATTTGGGCAATTGCACAACACACATCAGGCAGTTTTGCACTCGCGCTTGATATGTAACGATCGATCTTCGCTGTACTTGAACTGTTGTATAATTACCTTGGGTGTCTGTTATTCTCCACGGTTGTTTTGGACTTTCCCTCCTTTGTTCTTGATCTTGCCGTCATCGTTGAGGCGACTGCTTTGCGTAGCGCCTCGTTGTTGTACGGTAGTTTGTCCTTGTCCTGGTCAGTTGTATTGTTTGCAGTTTGTCTGTCATGTTTCGTTCTCCGTACCGTTCAGTTTGGTTACTTTTTCACAGAAAATTCTCCCGCATGGCGGCCCCTTCATTTATGCATTCACCGACGAGCGCACCCATATCTGGTTACCACGCATATAGCAGAATAAGGAAGGTTAAGATGCAGCATCAGAACTTAGTTCTTAGTTTGGGGGCATGCCATGGCCGTGATTGACGTAATATGGCACACATATGTACAAACGATTGGTATCCCTGGCCTAGGTATTTGGAAAGTACAGTCAATGAGAGATGAGAATGGTTACATTGAGAAGAATCATAGACTAGGTATGTCTATCTGTAGGGAAAGACGAATAATACGCAATATGTGCAAAATCCAACAGGGAGCAGTAAGAATCCAAGATCAAAAACGTGGTGCTTGGATCGAAAAGGGCAGGGATGTAGCCTTTGGCTCCCAATGTTCAGTCTATACATGGACGACACAATTACGGAAATAAGAGGAAAGCTCAAGAGTGTAATTAAAATTCCGGGTGAACGGATATCAACGATAAGATTCACTGATGACTTTGCTATCCTCAGTCAAAGTGAAGAAGAATTACATAATCTGTTGAATGAAATGAACGGTCTGTTGAATACAGGATTGAGGTTAAACCGAAAGAAGGGAAAGTAATGAGGAGTAGCAGAAATGACGCCGATAAACATTAGGTCAAAGTAGGTGACGAAGACATACCTTGGCCGGACCTTGTGACCGAGCGGTTCTAGGCGCTTCAGTCCGGAGCCGCGCTGCTGCTGCGGTCGCAGGTTCGAATTCTGCCTCGGGTACGGATGTGTGTGATGTCCTTAGGTTAGTTAGGTTTAAGTAGTTGTAAGTTCTAGGGGACTTGTGGTGGTATAGTTGGATTTTTAAAATGATAGTGGCGAGGTAACGAATGAAGAGGTTGTCCGCAGAATCGGTGAAGGAAGAAACATTGGAAATCACTGACAGGCAGAAGAGACAGCACAATAGGACGTATACTAAGACAGCAGGAAAACTTCTGTGGTTCTAGAGGAAGCAGTAGAAAATGAAGTCTGTGGAGGAAGACTGAGACTGGAGCATACCCAAAAAAATATCGCAGGACGTAGGGTGCAAATACTGCTCGGAGATGAAGAGGTTGGCTGGCACAAGAGAGGAGTCGTATCAAACCGGTCAGTAGATTGATGACACAAAACATCGCGTTGTTCGTGATAGGTGTCGTTCCGGTTTACAAAAATTAAAACATATTTATACGAGGGCAGTTCAATAAGTAATGCAACACATTTTTTTTCTGAAACAGGGGTTGTTTTATTCAGCATTGAAATACACCAGGTTATTCCCCAATCTTTTAGCTACACAGCACTATTTTTCAACGTAATCTCCATTCAATGCTACGGCCTTACGCCACCTTGAAATGAGGGCCTGTATGCCTGCACGGAACCATTCCACTGGTCGATGTCGGAGCCAAAGTCGTACTGCATCAATAACTTCTTCATCATCCGCGTAGTGCGTCCCACGGATTGCGTCCTTCATTGGGCCAAACATATGGAAATCCGACGGTGCGAGATCGGGGCTGTAGGGTGCATGAGGAAGAACAGTCCACTGAAGTTTTGTGAGCTCCTCTCGGGTGCGTTGTGTGAGGTTTTGCGTTGTCATGAAGAAGGAGAAGTTCGTTCTGATTTTTGTGCCTACGAACACGCTGAAGTCGTTTCTTCAATTTCTGAAGAGTAGCACAATACACTTCAGAGTTGATCGTTTGACCATGGGGAAGGACATCGAACAGAATAACCCCTTCAGCGTCCCAGAAGACTGTAACCATGACTTTACCGGCTGAGGGTATGGCTTTAAACTTTTTCTTGGTAGGGGAGTGGGTGTGGCGCCACTCCATTGATTGCCGTTTTGTTTCAGGTTCGAAGTGATGAACCCATATTTCATCGCCTGTAACAATCTTTGACAAGAAATTGTCACCCTCAGCCACATGACGAGCAAGCAATTCCGCACAGATTGTTCTCCTTTGCTCTTTATGGTGTTCGGTTAGACAACGAGGGACCCAGCGGGAACAAACCTTTGAATATCCCAACTGGTGAACAATTGTGACAGCACTACCAACAGAGATGTCAAGTTGAGCACTGAGTTGTTTGATGGTGATCCGTCGATCATCTCGAACGAGTGTGTTCGCACGCTCCGCCATTGCAGGAGTCACAGCTGTGCACGGCCGGCCCGCACGCGGGAGATCAGACAGTCTTGCTTGACCTTGCGGCGATGATGACACACGCTTTGCCCAACGACTCACCGTACTTTTGTCGACTGCCAGATCACCGTAGACATTCTGCAAGCGCCTATGAATATGTGAGATGCCCTGGTTTTCCGCCAAAAGAAACTCGATCACTGCCCATTGTTTGCAACGCACATCCGTTACAAACGCCATTTTAACAGCTCCGTACAGCGCTGCCACCTGTCGGAAGTCAATGAAACTATGCGAGACGAAGCGGGAATGTTTGAAAATATTCCACAAGAAATTTCCGGTTTTTTCAACCAAAATTGGCCGAGAAAAAAAAAATGTGTTTCATTACTTATTGAACTGCCCTCGTAGGACCGGTCTCATGTCCATAGATATCTTTGATCCTAATTAGTATCTTGCAGTACAACTGAAATGGTCAGTGCACTGAATCGTAAGGCAGAAACACCTGTCGAAAAGTAGTTCCAACGCCAAAAACTGTTAATAACATATTTTTAAATGAAAAGTGTGTGTTTTATAGTAGATTTTGATTAAAGCGACATGTTCCTTAAGAAAGTTCCTTCGTGGTGGCAGCTTTACACATGGACTAAATTAAAAGTATAAAACATACTGCTGAGGAAGGCAGCAGGCTAATGGTTTACAAGAAAGAGAAAGATAAGTAACGTGTGCCTCAGGTTGTATCGGATTGTCGCCAGTTTCCAGCGTGTAAAACGTGATTTCACCAAAGGATAACTACTTTCTCGCCACAGATAACTCATATCTACGTGTGCATGAAGAGGAAGCTAACCTGCCAAAATTGCACTACAATTTACTTCATAGCATTTATCTTAATCAGAAACTTACATTCCCAAAAGCCTTTTCTGTGGCTCATTTGCATTGATCTTTCAAGGTAGGACTGTGTGGGAAGAGAGAAATCGGAATGTGTGGTGTGGCAATCGTTTGAAGAAAGCGAAGGGTACTTTGATCATGAGCAGTAACAATTTATTCAAATCAGTTATGGCATTGCCACCTATAAATCTATTATACAGGATACTCAAGACATATATGGGTGTACAGAAGCTAATACTTGATTCCACTACGAAATTATTTATTAAATCGAGGGTCCCTAACACATATCAAGGTGTCTTTCAGAGGAAACATTGATTCCTTTGTGGAAGGATGCGTGGCGTGTGTGTAACAACATTGTTACAAATCATGGGGCGAAACTCGTTTCATCCTCAAGCATCCACGCAGTGAAGAAGCGGACAGTTTTTCATTCTACAGTCCGCTCCCATTAACGCGTTCAAAGACCGAGCAGGGAGGCAATGGGCATTATCGTATGAGAGAGCGAGGCCGCACAAATTTGGTCAAAAATTGAAAAACATTTAAGAAACATTCCCCGTGCATGTGGGTGCTCATAGCGTATATAATTTCACGCTTTACACAGTGCATAGTGACTTTAACTGATGGCCATGAGATCACTAAAACCTCAGGAAGTAACGGACAAGGGCAATGGCATTGGATATAACGGTTCGTCGATCAGAGTAACGATAATGTGAACACAGTGTTCACCACAAGGTTCGTAACATATGGTAAAATTAGCTCATTCCGGCTATTGTTTTGGAAAAAAATTTACGTATGCTACAGCATCTTAGGAACGAAGCATACATCATAAAATTACACTGAAACGCTAAATTAAATAAATGAATCAAGAATATGGAACTTCCTGGCAGATTAAAACTGTGTGCACGACCGAGAATCGAACTCGAGACCTTTGACTTTCGCGGGCAAGTGCTAGCACTTGCCCGCGAAAGGCAAAGGTCCCGAGTTCGATTCTCGGTCGGGCACACAGTTTTAATCTGCCAGGAAGTTTCATATCAGCGCACACTCCGCTGCAGAGTGAAAATCTCATTCTGGACTCAAGAATAAGCTACGAAACATTTCTATAAGATAACGAAACTGAAATAAAATGTAATAAGCATTTGTCCAAATTACACTATGACTTCAGACAAGTGCTTCCTTACCTAGACAGGACTGTGCAGCAGAGCACGTTTTCCTATCACCAGTTCATCGCAAGAGAGTGCCGAGAAAGGAGCGTGGCCGAAAAAGGGCTTCTTTCGAATAGGTGGACGGGAGAGAATCCTGTTACGTGAACAACCTCACCCCAGTTATATCTGAACCTACCGTCTATCTTTGACACTGCTCACTGTTTTCCTTTCTCTGGAAGACTTCTCGCCTAGGCAAAGTTGGTAAGACCTACTTGCTAGTAGGATCAACTTTGATTGACCTTCGAAACATTTGAAATGCCCACGCACCAGCTTTCATTCATTGATAATCATATATAGGATAGAGGGATAATATAAAGGACTTATACAAGTAAAATGCATTTAACGAGTTGGCTTATCCTTTCTCCAGAGGCTTGCTATTTGTGCAGCAGTATAATAAGCGACGTGAATACAGCACTGTGAGTCTGCTAGACGGGTTCTAGATACGAGGTTTATGAAACGAATCTGACTGACCCATTTGAGATGAATAAAATGTAATATGAGACCGAGAAAGGAAGCTGCTAAATGTAATATGAAACTGAGAGAAGACAGTGTCTGCAGGACAGTCTCATTCTATTAGTTCTTTTTTTTCCGGTAGATAGTACGTCCGTATTAAAGCGAATTTCTCCAGAGCACCAAATTTCTTTGTTTAACGTGCGCTCGTAATCAGACACCGAAATTAAATTTTAAATAGGAGTGCGATAAAATTGGATGTTACTGTCGAACATTAAAGAGCTGGTGCAGAGATAAAGGCACCATCTGTCGGGCAGTCAGTTTCTATTGACGCATCGCCCTGTAGCAGCTTCAGACTACCAGTAGCCTATTTAAGCATTTTTACCTCTGTTTGGCACTATGAAATTAGAAACAGGTGAAGCATCACGAACCCGATAAAATATTTATGTCTCTCTAAAATCTATTTTTATGACAATTTAATTTTTGTTTTATAAACAGTGTGAATGGCACCGTCATAAATTGTACGAGGTGCATTCAAGTTCTAAGGCCTCCGATTTTTTTTCTCCGGACTGGAAAGAGATAGAAACATGCACATTGTTTTAAAATGAGGCCGTGTTCATTGTCAATACGTCCCAGAGATGGCAGCACCGTACGGCAGATGGAAATTTACCGCCAGCGGCGAGAATGAGAACTGTTTTAACTACTTAAAATGCGACGTTTTCCTTACTTGAACAGCGTGCAATCATTCGTTTTCTGAATTTGCGTGGTGTGAAACCAATTAAAATTCATTGACAGTTGAAGGAGACATGTGGTGATGGAGTTATGGATGTGTCGAAAGTGCGTTCGTGGGTGCGACAGTTTAATGAAGGCAGAACATCGAGTGACAACAAACCGAAACAACCTCGGGCTCACACAAGCCGGTCTGACGACATGATCGAGAAAGTGGAGAGAATTGTTTTGGGGGATCGCCGAATGACTGTTGAACACATCGCCTCCAGAGTTGGCATTTCTGTGGGTTCTGTGCACGCAGTCCTGCATGACGACCTGAAAATGCAAAAAGTGTCATCCAGGTGGGTGCCACGAATGCTGACGGATGACCACATGGCTGCCCGTGTGGCATGTTGCCAAGCAATGTTGACGCGCAACGACAGCATGAATGGGACTTTCTTTTCGTCGGTTGTGACAATGGATGAGACGTGGATGCCATTTTTCAATCCAGAAACAAAGCGCCAGTCAGCTCGATGGAAGCACACAGATTCACAGCCCCAAAAAAATTTCGGGTAACCGCCAGTGCTGAAAAAATGATGATCTCCATGTTCTGGGACAACGAGGGCGTAATCCTTACCCATTGCGTTCCAAAGGGCATTACGGTAACAGGTGCATCCTACGAAAATGTTTTGAAGAACAAATTCCTTCCTGCACTGCAACAAAAACGTCCGGGAAGGGCTGTGCGTGTGCTGTTTCACCATGACAACGCACCCGCACATCGAGCTTGAAGAACAAATTCCTTCCTGCACTGCAACAAAAACGTCCGGGAAGGGCTGCGCGTGTGCTGTTTCACCATGACAACGCACCCGCACATCGAGCTAACGTTACGCAACAGTTTCTTCGTGATAACAACTTTGAAGTGATTCCTCATGCTCCCTACTCACCTGACCTGGCTCCTAGTGACTTTTGGCTTTTTTCAACAATGAAAGACACTCTCCGTGGCCGCACATTCACCAGCCGTGCTGCTATTGCCTCAGCGATTTTCCAGTGGTCAAAACAGACTCCTAAAGAAGCCTTCGCCGCTGCCATGGAATCATGGCGTCAGCGTTGTGAAAAATGTGTACGTCTGCAGGACGATTACGTCGAGAAGTACCGCCAGTTTCATCAATTTCGGGTGAGTAGTTAATTAGAAAAAAGATTGGAGGCCTTAGAGCTTGAATGCACCTCGTATCACGGAACTTAACACAGCAATATTAATAAATATCTATAAAGTAAAAAAAGCCATTTAATCGTGTAATTCTAAATAATACACTTTTTGAGATAAAATATAAAAGAATTTAAGCAATTTTTCGTTTCTTCACGTGTATAGATCTGCGTACACATTTCCTAATGACCCCAAATTCATATAAGTAATTAATTATGGAATGGAACAAAAGAAGTGGGTAGCACAAACAAAACGTCGAACATGAAAAATAATAGCCACCGTAGTGTGTATCTTAATTCTCAATGATTAACACCTATGCTAGGTACTTCTCTGTATTCATTTGGTCCATATTTTTGCTGGATTTGTTCTAAACTTTTCATATAAATCATAAAGCTGTACTGATTAATACAGAGGGAACTGAAATGGAAACGAGATAGAGGGATAAAATATAGTTAAACTATTTATTATTTCGAAAGTAAAAAATGTTTGCGTTTGCCTACGGAACCCTGATTGTATCTAGGCGTGCATCTCATCGTCCGAAGCTAATCGATGCACAGGAATGTCTTTAACAGGACTCCAAAAAATGGAAATCGCACGAGGAGCGATCGGAACTGTATGGAGGGCTTTCCAACGAAACTTCTGCAGCGTAGTCGAGAAAACCTTGGCAAAATATGAGCGGGCCCAATTTGCAGAAGATTCGCTGGGCCACATTTAAGCATATTAATTATTCTGTAAGCCAAATATTATAGGAACTGAATTTGACGTAGTTGGAAGCGCATCTTATTCATCAGTATAAGTGCAAATTTAAATTAAGGACAACTCCATTCATGTCGTAACCCACTCAACCAATATCAGTTGTAGAGGATATACCCTTCCCGTTAAGTTTACATAATTTTCAAAATGCACAAATTCAAGCCATGCATTGCTGTTCGTTTGAACTGCACCAAACAGATAACCAACAGTGCGAGGATCTTATTTAGTACTATGACAACCATTAATAATTGTTTTAGCATCGAAATAATTTTGCATTTGAAACTTTCTGGCAATTTACAACTGTGTGCCGAACGGTGAATCGAACCTGGGCCCTTTACCCTCGAGTGGGTCGCAAATCGTGCATGCACTCATGTACAGCTCAGCACTTGTCCGCAATTGTCACAGATTTGAGTCCTGGTCCAGCACTCTGTTTTAATCTGCCAGGAAGTTTCAAATTAGCACACACTTCACTGCAGACTGAATTAAGTCTCTGAATCCTATATTTCATTAAGAACCCTTACACTTTGCCGATGTTTTAGAAAACACGTCCAAAAACAATTAAGAAAGACGCAACCTTTGTTTTGTGATGGGAGCTGACGCAGATAAATCCTGACAGCAGATCTCGATACTCCACTTCAGATTCTGAGCGTGTAAATGCTTTTGCCTGAAATGTTTACGGAATGAAGTTCATCTACTGTATTATCTATCAGAAGTATAACGGTGGTAAACCTTACCACGAGGAATGGTACGAAGGAGAGACTTAAGCATCACCGATGTCAAATGCCGTCACAGTACACAAAGGCAAGCAGTATTCGGGAAGCATGTGCTAGTTACACAGTGTCAGCCTAAATATTTCAACACTTACAGCGAATCGTCTTTTTACCGCTACTCTGCAGACCTAGTAGTAATGGAACTACTCCAGTTTGCATGTGAAGTAGGCCAAGAGGATTAGAAGGGACTTCAGACGAATCAGAGCCCCGTGCTTTCATTATTTCCTGTTAGTTTCGCCTCCAATATATAGATGCATTCCATCTGCTTTTTGTAGGCATACCTTGGGAGTAATGGCTATATACAGGGCGTTACAAAAAGGTACGGCAAAACTTTCAGGAAACATTCCTCACACACAAAGATAGAAAATATGTTATGTGGGCATGTGTCCGGAAATGCTTACTTTCCATGTTAGAGCTCATTGTATTACTTCTCTTCAAATCACATTAATCATGGAATGGAAACACACAGCAACAGAACGTACCGGCGTGACTTCAAACACTTTGTTACAAGAGATGTTCAAAGTCTCCTCCGTTAGCGAGGACACATGCATCCACCCTCCGTCGCATGGAATCCCTGATGCGCTGATGCAGCCCTGGATAATGGCGTATTGTATCACAGCCGTCCACAATACGAGCACGAAGAGTCTCTACATTTGGTACCGGGGTTGCGTAGACAAGAGCTTTCAAATGTCCCCATAAATGTAAGTCAAGAGGGTTGAGGTCAGGAGAGCGTGGAGGCCATCGAACTGGTCCGCCTCTACCAATCCATCGGTCACCGAAACTGTTGTTGAGAAGCGTACGAACACTTCGACTGAAATGTGCAGGAGCTCCATCGTGCATGAACCACATGTTGTGTCGTACTTGTAAAGGCATATGTTCTAGCAGCACAGGTAGAGTATCCCGTATGAAATCATGATGACGTGCTCCATTGAGCGTAGGTGGAAGAACATGGGGCCCAATCAAGACATCACCAACAATGCCTGCCCAAACGTTCACAGAAAATCTGTGTTGATGATGTGATTGCACAATTGCGTGCGGATTCTCGTCAGCCCACACATGTGGCGGAGAATCGAGGAAGTACAGTACATATACTGACGAAACTAAAATGAGCTCTAACATGGAAATTAAGCGTTTCCGGACACATGTCCACATAACATCTTTTCTTTATTTGTATGTGAGGAATGTTTCGTGAAAGTTTGGCCGTACCTTTTTGTAACACCCTGTATATACACTCCTGGAAATTGAAATAAGAACACCGTGAATTCATTGTCCCAGGAAGGGGAAACTTTATTGACACATTCCTGGGGTCAGATACATCACATGATCACACTGACAGAACCACAGGCACATAGACACAGGTAACAGAGCATGCACAATGTCGGCACTAGTACAGTGTATATCCACCTTTCGCAGCAATGCAGGCTGCTATTCTCCCATGGAGACGATCGTAGAGATGCTGGATGTAGTCCTGTGGAACGGCTTGCCATGCCATTTCCACCTGGCGCCTCAGTTGGACCAGCGTTCGTGCTGGACGTGCAGACCGCGTGAGACGACGCTTCATCCAGTCCCAAACATGCTCAATGGGGGACAGATCCGGAGATCTTGCTGGCCAGGGTAGTTGACTTACACCTTCTAGAGCACGTTGGGTGGCACGGGATACATGCGGACGTGCATTGTCCTGTTGGAACAGCAAGTTCCCTTGCCGGTCTAGGAATGGTAGAACGATGGATTCGATGACGGTTTGGATGTACCGTGCACTATTCAGTGTCCCCTCGACGATCACCAGTGGTGTACGGCCAGTGTAGGAGATCGCTCCCCACACCATGATGCCGGGTGTTGGCCCTGTGTGCCTCGGTCGTATGCAGTCCTGATTGTGGCGCTCACCTGCACGGCGCCAAACACGCATACGACCATCATTGGCACCAAGGCAGAAGCGACTCTCATCGCTGAAGACGACACGTCTCCATTCGTCCCTCCATTCACGCCTGTCGCGACACCACTGGAGGCGGGCTGCACGATGTTGGGGCGTGAGCGGAAGATGGCCTAACGGTGTGCGGGGCCGTAGCCCAGCTTCATGGAGACGGTTGCGAATGGTCCTCGCCGATACCCCAGGAGCAACAGTGTCCCTAATTTGCTGGGAAGTGGCGGTGCGGTCCCCTACGGCACTGCGTAGGATCCTACGGTCTTGGCGTGCATCCGTGCGTCGCTGCGGTCCGGTCCCAGGTCGACGGGCTCGTGCACCTTCCGCCGACCATTGGCGACAACATCGATGTACTGTGAAGACCTCACGCCCCACGTGTTGAGCAATTCGGCGGTACGTCCACCCGGCCTCCCGCATGCCCACTATACGCCCTCGCTCAAAGTCCGTCAACTACACATACGGTTCACGTCCACGCTGTCGCGGCATGCTACCAGTGTTAAAGATTGCGATGGAGCTCCGTATGCCACGGCAAACTGGCTGACACTGACGGCGGCGGTGCACAAATGCTGCGCAGCTAGCGCCATTCGACGGCCAACACCGCGGTTCCTGGTTGGTCCGCTGTGCCGTGCGTGTGATCATTGCTTGTACAGCCCTCTCGCAGTGTCCGGAGCAAGTATGGTTGGTCTGACACACCGGTGTCAATGTGTTCTTTTTTCCATTTCCAGGAGTGTATATATAAAGAACATTGGGCTATTATATAGCTCATGACCTTCAAACCAAATTAGTGCTATAGGTGGTGGGAATGGTAGACCATTTATTCTTGGATAGCGTTTATAAAGCTAAGGAGTATGTCTTGATTTTAAGGTCTAAGAAGAAAAAATAAATTTAATATATACAGGCATGTAATACTGTTTTTGTCTGATAAGGACTGGATAGGTAATCAGCCGGGGTGTTAAGTAGGAATCATCCAAGACTTCGCATGAATTAATTTAAGTAACCAAGGAAAAAGTTAATTAGGATGGCTGGATGGAAATTAGAGCCTCCATCCTCCAGAATATGAGGACAGTATCTGAGGAGCAGCACAACGTTGTTCCTTTTATCACCAGCATACACTTTTGTTTCTTTCATACATTTACGTCAAAAAGTGATTTCATACAGAATTAATTTTGACGCCGAAGCGCAGTGTGCGCTGATTGAAACTTGCTGGCATATTAAAACTGTGTGCTAGACCTCTACTCGGATCTGGGCCCATTTCCAGCCGTTTTAATCTACCGGCAAGTTTCATAACGCGAAAGCTAAAGCTATATTGTCTATGAATTTCTCAGCCAAGGTCCAGTCATGCACAACACTCGCTAAACAAACACCATCAACTGAACTCAGTACCACGGCGACTATGTTTCATCTCCATTTTGTGTTCTGCCACTCCCCTTTTCCGAATCTGAGAAACTGAGTCATCACGTCCCCGTAATGAGTAACATATGGAACTGAGAAAGAGGTTAAGATTTTAGTACAGTCATTTGAAGAGCTTTGCGTAAGATGTTCCTATAAAATAAAATATACTATGAAAGCGGTATGTTAAACGACAGTTTTTTTTACTATTTAGATGCGTTAAATGTTTTGTTAAACTCCAACACTGAACAGTATCTTAGCAATTAAATAGGTATTCTAATGCCATTTTTAAATAAGTTTCTTTTTTTGATAATTCACGTATGTCAGTTACGGTAACAACTACGCCTTTTATCGACCAAATGTATTTCAGTTACATTCCTGCGATCATCAGTAGGTACGCTTATTCAGGTCTTATTTCCTGGACTGTTAGGTTCTGGAGAATTCTATTTACATAATTATATGGCTTACCATGGTTTTCTCTTGGTTGCTGCCTTCATCTGCGCGCTCATACCTGATTCCCGTCTTCATGTACATGCTCATATGTTGGATAAATACGCACAGAAACACGGTACACTTTTCGGTCGATGTGGCCGAGCAGTTCTAGGCGCTTTAGTCTGGAACCGCGAGACCGGTACGTTCGCAGGTTCGAACCCTGCCTCGGGCATGGATGTGGATTACGTCCTTAGGTTGGTTAGGTTTAAGTAGTTCTGTTATAGGGGACTGATGACCTAAGATGTTAAGTCCCATAGTGCTCACAGCCATTTGAACCATTTTTGAACGGTACACGTTTTTAATAAACAATATCCGCAAGTTAAAATATCGAACTTTATAAACTGTAATTTTTGTATGGCTGTCACCTGTTTAGTCGACAGGAAATTGGACTTGAATAAAGGTACCAACTGATGGCAGTATAAATTTATGGAAAGAGGTTTGGACGATAACAACATTAGCTGTTTGCATCCACACCTTTCTCAACACCCTTAATTTAGACTTCTGTAGAAATTTTAAGTTTGGATAGTTCCTATTAGGATCTTTTGTTTATTGTTTCTTGTAAATAATATTTAGTTGCCTATTCTTCCATCGCCAAGGAAAGTGCTGTTTGTGCAATAATTATAAAGGTGCTCGACTTTTACGTTAATTGTTGTTCCGTGTGAGTCTCCAGACGTTTTCTAAGCGACAACATGTATCAGTAAGTGGATAAGCTTGTAATATTTATTTGTGTTACTGCAGTTTCGAGTCACACCATCTTCTAACGCTGGAACTGACTGTGGTATTGATAGCTACGATGCCACTACGTACGTTGGCACTATGACACCGACACCGAGGACAGCGCCCTCTGGCCGGTGCTGTGGAGGTCTACGAGGTCTGCGAAAGATTCTGCCCGTTTCATCAAGAGCAGACGGCCGGGACACTTCACACCTCATTGCAAAGTTATGTGTTCTTCTTGCTAAAGTAAAGGTGATTTAAATTCGTACTGCAGTACCGACGTGTTTTACCTCACCTACTCCAACTCGCTTCCTTCATTCAGCCAACCTTTCAAGTTTCAGGAGTAGACTTACGCTCCGCCTTCCAGCGGGATACAAAAGCTGACGACGATCAGGGATTAAATTTTTTTTTCGTTTCTTATCATTTCCTTTTTTGATCGGTACTGCTTTAGCTTTTTTGTGATACCCCCGTGTGATTGAGTAACTTTATCTAAATGCTCCTACCTTTCGCTATAAGACTTTCATTTGTGTCAACCGTGGCTTCGCCACAGGAACAGGCTTCGCTGTCCGATCTTGTACGTTTTCAGGCTCAGCAAATGACGCAGCTGCTTGCTGCCATAAATGGACTGGTCACACTACAAACTGCAGCTACTTCGACGCCTCCGACGCCACCGCCTGTACCGATGCTGTCGCTGACGGCGCCGGTATTTCGTGCCTTCAGTCCTGACGCTGAACGCTGGCCCAGCTCGAGGCACACTTCGCATCATACAACATACCTGGCACAGAGCGGCTTGCATTTTTCATTGCCAAACCGGATGTTGTGTTGTACCGTGTGTTCGTGAAATTGTTTCCCAACACCCGCCCAGAAACTACAACTTACGACGAAGTAATTGATGCTTTGAACTCCCACTTCCGTGACAGTGTCAATGTGGTAGCTGCACGCTACAATTTCTTTCGCCTTCGGCGTGGCCCTACTCAGTCGAATAAATCTTGGTTAGCGGACCTTCAGGGACTAACTTCTGATTATGACTTTAATTACTCATGTGGACGCTCATATGCGGATATAATGATTAGAGACGCTATTGCGCAGAATGTGGTGGATCACTGCATCCGCGAGCAAATCCTCAGATTTAAAAACCCGTCTTTGCAGGAAGTAGTGGACTTGCTACACAGACAAGATACATTAGACATAGCTACTTCCGCGTTCTACGTGACACCGGGTGTGCGTACTGTTAGCGCGGCACAGCACGTGCCCTTCAGCACGGCCAGACACGCCCCGCCGCTCGCGTGCAGGTAAACACGTTTCACGCCTGGCACCTACTCACAAGGGAACCTCCCCATCGCACCCCCCCCTCAGATTTAGTTAGAAGTTGGCACAGTGGATAGGGCTTGAAAAACTGAACACAAATCAATCGAGAAAGGAAGAAGTTGTGTGGAACGATGGAAAAATAAGCAAAATATACAAACTGAGTAGTCCATCCGCAAGATACGCAACATCATGGACAGCGTAATTTGAGCAGTGCCGTTGTCCCGTGGTTAGCGAGAGCAGCTGCGGAACAAGAGTTTCTTGGTTCAAGTCTTAACCGGAGTGAAAAATTTATTTTCTTTATTTTCGCAAAGTTACGATCTGTCCATTCGTTCACTGACGTCTCTGTTCACTGTAATAAGTTTAGTGTCTGTGTTTTGCGACCGCACCGCAAAACCGTGCGATTAGTAGACGAAAGGACGTGCCTCACCAATGGGAACCGAAAACAGTTGATCGCAAGGCCATAGTCAACCGATTCCTCTACAGGAAAACACGTCTGATATATTCTATACGACACGGCTAAATGGCATGTGCGTCACATGACAGGAATATGTTGTCGACGCACCTAACTTGTACACTTGGCGAATGGGTAAAAAGATTCTTCTACCTTGCTACCTTGCCCTGTTTAGGTTTCCTTGTGGATGTGATAATCACTCCCAAAAAAGTGATGAAAACATAAGAGTTTGTGACATAAACCGAAGGCTTGAACCAAAGACCTCTCGCTCCGCAGCTGCTCACGCTAGCAACGGGACCACGGCACTGCTAAGCTGACATTATCCTTGATGTTGCCTATCTTGCACATGGACTACTCAGTTTGTATATTTTGCTTATTTTTTCATAGTTCCACACAACTTCTTCCTGTTTTCTCGACTGATCTGTGTTCAGTTTTTCAAGGCCTATCCACTGTGCCAAGTTATAGCTAAATCTGAGGGGGGTGCGATGGGGAGGTTCCCTTGTCAGAAACTGAAATCATGTCCTAACTGCTTTCGTGCCCACCCACGGGACAGTTGCCCATCCCGTGAAGCACAGCGTTATTTTTGTCATAAGACAGGGCACGTGCAAGATCTGTGTAGTAAGAGACACTCTACTTCACAACTTGTTTCCCATTCGCGTGACTCACGTGGGCGTCACCACAACGGAAACCGCCATGCTCATGATTCACATAAGCCTATGGACGTTAATGCCATTTATTCCAAGCCTTCTGCTTCACGTGCTTCTACAGCTCGTATTGTGAATCAGCTCGTATTGCCAGACACTTCCTCTCGCATTCAGCGCGATGCGAGGAAACTTTTTGTGTCTTTGCACATTTGTGGATGTTGTGTTCGCGTGCAGCTGCACACTGGTTCCGGCCGAAGTGGCCGTGCGGTTCTAGGCGCTGCAGTCTGGAACAGCGAGACCGCTACGGTCGCAGGTTCGATTGCTGCCTCGGGCATGGATGTGTGTGATGTCCTTAGGTTAGTTAGGTTTAAGTAGTTCTAAGTTCTAGGGGACTGATGACCCCAGAAGTTGAGTCCCATAGTGCTCAGAGCCATTTGAACCATTTACACACTGGTGCGTCTGTTTCTTTACTGAACAAATCAACGTATGACTTGTTTGGTTCGCCCCCGCTTCGTCATTCGCATTCCACGCAGAGTGCATTTACTGGACAGGAAATCTCAGTGCTTGGCGTGTGTAGTTTGCTAGTCACGTACGGTGCAACGTCCCGTACAGTGTCTTTCCACATGCTCCGTTCTAGTGATGCTACGAACATTTTTGGCATGGATGAATTTGAACTTTTTGGCCCCACAGTTCAGGACAATGTACTTTGCATCAACGCTAGTGACCATGCAGACAATGTAGCCGCACTGTGCGATGATTTTGCTGAACTCTTTTCTGATGGCCTGGGTTGTGCCACAGACTTTGCAGCGAATGTTGTAGTTAAAGACAATGCTATGCCTATTTTCCGGCGCGCACGACCGGTACCGCACGCACTGCGCAATGCCGTAGCCGCTGAACTTACGCATTTGCAAGACAGTGGTGTCATTGACCCTGTTTCTGCTTCGCCATGGCCTTCGCATATAGTGCATGTGAAGTAACCAAACGGTCGTCTCCGTATTTGTGCTGACTTTAAGTCTACAGTAAATCTCCAGACAGTGGTGGTCACGTTTCCCTTACCGCGTCCCGAAGACATTTTTGATAAGTTTGGGGCGGGAAAATTCTTTTCCACAATTGACTTGCGTGACGCATACTTTCAGATTCCGCTCGACGAACAGTCGCAGCTTGTTCAAGTTTCGCCGCCTTCCGTTCGGTTGTGCTTCGGCTCCTGCTATTTTTCAGTCTTACTTGCGGCAGTTGTGTGCCACTGCCCCTGGTTGCTCAAATTATCTGGATGATATAGTTGCATAGTCCTGCACTTTTGCAGGCAGGACTAAAGCGTAATAGAGAAAAATGCAAATTTTTTGAAAGTGAGATTCAATATTTAGGACATATGATTAACAGACAGGGTATCCACCCCTCGCCGTCACGTCTCAGTGCGATTAGAGACTTTCCAGCGCCCAGGAATTTGAGAGAACTTCAGTCTTTGTTGAGCAAAATTACATAATGTGTTTGGTATATACCAAATGCAGCGCAGATTGCAGCGCCTTCGCATCGCCTTTGGAGTAATAAAGTTCCTTTTGTTTGGTCTTCGGAATGTGACGCTGGTTTCCACAAGCTCAAATCTGCTTTGTTGAGTGATCGCTGTTTGACTCATTTCGATCCCTCCAAGCCAGTTGTTTTGGCTGTCGATGCATCTTCGCGTGGTATCGGCGCGGTTCTCTCGCACCGCGTTAATTCTATCGATAGCTTGGTCGCTTTTGCGTCTAAGTTGCTCAATTCTGCCCAAAAACACTATTCTAAAATCGAGAAAGAAGCTTTAGCTGTTGTACATGGAGTGACAAAGTTTCATGATTTTTTGTACGGTCGCAAGTTCTATTTGGTCACCGACCATAAGCCTTTGACATCGTTGTTTCACCCGTCAAAGCCAGTTCCGGCCCGTACTGCACGAAAGTTCCAACATTGGTCTTTGTTTTTGTCTAAGTACAATTACCAAATTTTGTTTTGGCCTACGGCCCAGCATGGTAATCCTGATGCTTTGTCTCTCCTACCTATCGGTCCTGACACAGTGTTCGGTTCTTCCGAGCTGTCTTGCATGTTTATTGATTCGCAACATGAGGAATTATCTGATGTTTTCCGGTGGATTTTCGTCGCATTGCTTCTGCGACGGCCGCCGATGCTTCTCTGCAGATTCTTTTGCAGTATATTCATGCTCAGTGGCCTCCATCTGCTACGCAAATTCGTGATCCACTTGTTCGATGTTACTTTGCCCAACGTCACAACTTTTCTGTACACCATGGTGTTATCTTGTTACGAACTGGCAATGATCAGTCTCGTGTGGTTGTACCTCGTTGGTTGCAGTCGGAAATTCTCCGCTTGCTGCTCGCTGGTCATTGGGGTATAGTGCGGATGAAGCAATTAGCGCGCTGTCACTGCACTTGGGTCGGCATTGATAAACATATTGCGTGGCCGACTCCTACTGCGCATTGGCAGCGCGTTCATATTGATTTTGCGGGTTCTTTCTAGGACACCTGCTGGTTGGTAGTCATTGATGTGTACAGCACCTTTCCTTTTGTTGTATCTATGGCTTCTACTACCTCTGCAAGTACGGTTCGGGCTTTGACGTCAATTTTTTGCATTGAGAGCCTTCCTAAAGTTATTGTCTCCAACAATGGCCCCCAATTCGTGTCCTCAGTGTTTGAAGCGTTTCTGTGCAGCTAATGGCATTTACCATCTGACCTCAGCCCCGTTGCACCCCCAGTCGAACGGTGAGGCTGAACGTTTTGTGCGTATGTTTAAGTCGCAGATGATCAAGTTGCGCGCCACGCACTCTCGTGAGCGCGCGCTCTGGACTTTCCTTGCTTCCTATCACTCTCAGCCGCGTGGCACCCGTTCCCCAGCGGAACTGATACATGGCCACACCCATCTGTCGCTCCTGCAGCTATTGCACCCGCCGCCGCGCGCTCCCGCTGCTTCGCCTCGTTCTGGCTTGGCGATGAATGATTTGGTGTTCTATCGTGTTGTCTCTGGCAGGCAGCGCTGGGAGCAGGGGCGCATTCTCCGCCGACTTGGCCGCGCCTTATTTCTCATTTCTGGTCCCTCCGGCATTGTCAAGCGACACCGGAACCAGATCCGTTTGTGCCGTCTTCGGTTTTCTGCCGCTGGTTGTTTTCCAGCAGAATTGGAGGCTTCGGGGCTTCCGCCGCCTCAGCCCACGACTCCTCCGCCGCTCGCGCCTCCGCGGGCGCACCTGCCGTCGTCGTCGCTGCCAGTCCGGTCACCTGCACCGGACGGGCGCGTCTTGCCGCCGCCACGGCCCCGCCTCCGGCCGCTGCCGCCGCCGCCGCGTTTCTCCGCAGTGCCGGAACTGATGGTCGCTGAGGCTGCTGTCACGCTGCCGCCGCCGCCGCTGCCGCCGCCGCCGCCGCCGCCGCCCATGGAGGTCGTTGCTCTGGCTCCTCATTCGAGCATACCCAGTAGCGATGCGCGGCCTGGGCAGGTTTTCAACGGGGAGTTTTCCTCGTCCCCTCACGAGCAATTCGGGATCACGAGTGGACAGCACACCCCGGCGGTTCCACTGTCCGCCCCCCTCAGCTGCGCCGCCCATGGATCCCTCCGCCTGCCTTCGGAAGCTATACTCCACGACAGTGGGTCGTTTCATGGGGGAGGGATGTGGTATCGATAGCTACGATGCCACGGCGTAGGTTGGCACTACGACACTGACACCGAGGACAGCCCCCTATAGCCGGTGCTGTGGAGATCTAAGAGCTCTGCAACAGATTCTGCCCCTCACTTGCTCCTACTCGCTTCCTTCATTCGGCCAACCTTTCAAGTTTCAGGAGCAGACCCACGTGCTGCCTTCCAGGCGGGATACAAAACTAATGAAGCTGCGATGAGTGGCCATGTGGTTTGAGGTGCCACATCACGGATTGCGAGTATTCCCTCAGGCATAAGTGCGTGTGTTGTTCCTATCATAACTTAGTTTAAGCAGTGTGTCAGTGTAGGGACTGATTGCCTCAGCAGTCGGGTCCCTTAACAATTCACACACATTTGAACATTTTTTCTGAACTAATGAAGATTTCGTCTAGACACAGATTTATGAAAATTACACGTACGGTGTCCAAATTTTTGAGAACCATATATTATCATTTTTTGAAAAACGCAACTAAAAACAAAACAAAATTTTCAACAGACAGTTGTGGTAGCGACATAAGACATCTATGCATCGATCCCTTAGTGCTACACAGGTGAAACTGTAATAATACAAATAAAGGATATAAACTCTGCCATTAGTACAATGTGTAGTAATTTATTTAGTTGCATAGGTATTTGCTAATTCTGTGTATTTGGTATTGTAATATCTTTTTAATGTTTTTAACATATCTCTTCAATGGTCCCTATACTAGTTATGGTGATCAGAATTTCATAATCCTTTTCTGTATTTCGAAACTGTGTTCATCCACTTAGTATCCAGAAAGGAAATTTGCTGCTACAGACTGAGGATACCACTAGCTTAGCGCCCACAGCTTCGCTCCCATAAAACATATTGCCTGCACAAATTATCTTTGCTTTCCTTTAGCCGAATTTGTTGTTCACAGACTGCAAGATCTTATCAACTTCTCACGCTGAATAAGGTCATGGAAGCATGGTCTGTCGCGCAGTTATTTCTGACCAAAAAACGACTCCTGTAGGTGGAGTCCAGTTTTTGTGAATCATGCCTTTCGCAGTCTTGTGGTGAAATTTCCGAAGGAACTTCCATCTCCTAATACACATTTCTTTATATCTAACCGAGAAGCTAATTAGCAAATTCCATAGGTTTAGCTTAAAAATATTTTTAATGTAACGAAATATTTTGTTTAAATGTTTCATCCCCTGCTTCATTCTTTTAGATTCTGAATTTCTAAAAACAGTGAAACACGCACTCTTTTATTTCTAACCGAGAAGATAAATACCAGTTTTCATAAGTGTAGTTTCGAAAATGCTTTAGTAGTTATTTAATAATGATTTACTTTCAAAAAACAAACTTTCACCCGCTACTTTACCCCATTATTGGTTGAATTTCCAAAATTGCTAAAAAACGCATTTTTGTGTTTACGTCTGAGAAACCAAATACCAATTTCGTAGTCTTAGCTTTAAAATAGGACTAAGGCGACATATTTTCAAAAGTGTTGCATTCCATATTTCACCTTTAGGAGTGGGATTTCAAACAATCGCTTCCCATACGATGCCTACAGTAAAAGATCCAAACCCTCTCCGAATTTCAAGTTTTTATCCTTAGAAGTTTGAGCTGGGTGATGATCGGTCAGTGAATCAGACTGGCCTTATTTTATCCCACTAGAGACTGAATTTCCATAAACATGGAAACATAGATTTCTTTTGTAACCGAAAAGTCAGTTGCAATTTTCATAGATGTAGCTTTAAAAACACATCAGAGGTTCATTATGATTTATTTTCAATAACAGTTTCACGCACTACTTCACCCATATAGGGATCAAACTTCCAAAAATGCTGAAACACGTACTTTTTACACTATGTAATCAAAAGTATACGGAGAACTGGCTGAAAATGACTTAAAAGTTCGTGACACCCTCCATCGGTTATGCTGGAATTCAGTATGGTGTTGGCCCACCCTTATTCCTGAATAGAACTTCCACTCTCGCAGGCTTACGTTCAATCAGGTGCTGGAATGTTTCTTGGGTAATGGTAGCCTATTCTTCACGGAGTGCTGCACTGAGGAGAGGTAACAATGTCGGTCGGTGGAGCCTGGCACGATGTAGGTGTCCCAAAACGCCCCAAAGGTGTTCTATTGGATTCAGGTCAGGACTCTGTGCAGACCAGTCCATTACAGGGATGTTATTGTCGTGTAACCACTCCGCCACATGCCGTGCATTATGAGCAGTTGCTCGATCGTGTTGAAAGATTCCATCGCCATCCCTAAGTTGCTCTTCAACAGTGGGAAGCAAGAAGATGCTTAAAACATCAGTGTAGGTCTGTGCTGTGATATTACCATGCAAAACAACAAGAGGTGCAAGTCCCCTCCATGAAAAACACTACCACACCATGACACCACCGCCTCCGAATTTTTCTGCTGGCACTATACACGCTGGCAGGTGACGTTCACCGGGCATTCGCCATACCCACAATCTGCCATCGGATCGCCACATTGTGTACCATGATTCGTCACTCCACACGTTTTTCCACTGCTCAATGTTTACGCTCCTTACACCAAGCCAGGCGTCGTTCGGCATTTACCGGCGTGATGTATGAGCAGCTGCTCGACCATGAAATCCAAGTTTTCTCACCTCCCGCCTAACTGTCATAGTACTAGCAATGGATCCTGATGCAGTTTGGAATTCCTGTGTGATGTTCTGGATAGACGTCTGCCTGTTACACGTTACGACCCACTTCAACTGTCTGCGGTCTCTGTCAGTCAACAGACGAGGTCGGCCTGTACGATTTTGTGCTGTATGTGTCCCTTCACGTTTCCACTTCACTATCGCATCGGAAACAGTGGATCTAGGTACGTTTAGGAGAGTGGAAATCTCGCGTACAGACGTATGACAGAAGTGACACCCAATCACCTGACCACGTTCAAAGTCCGTGAGTCCCACGGAGCACCCCATTCTGCTCTCTCGCGATGTCTAATGGCTACTGAGGTCGCTGATATGGAGTACCTGGCTGTAGGTGGCAGCACAATGTACCTAATATGAAAAACGTTTATTTTTGGGTGTGTTCGGATACTTTTGATCACATAGTGTATTTCTAATCGAGAAGTCAAGTATCATCTGTCGTAGATGTAGCCTTAAAAATCCTTCTTTAGCAATAATTTATTTTCAGAAAAGCTTTCACCCCGTATTTGACCCCCTTAATGGCACAGAAAAGCTGATACAGTTTCTTTTATTTTCTGACTGAGAAACCAAATTTCAGTTTTCGTAGTTCTAGTTTCAAACGCCCCTTAATAGCGACATACTTTCAAATGCCTTTCATCCCCTTTTTCACGCTCTTAGGTGTGGCATTTCTGACAATCCCTTCATAAACGATGCCTGTGGTATAAGCTCCACGTCCTCTTGAAACTTCAAGCTTCAATTGTTAGCTGTTAGGGCTTGGCGATGATGAGTCAGTGAAGCAATCTGACCCTACTTCAACCGCTTAGAGGTTGAATTTCCAGAAACAAATACGTATTTTTTACTGTCTGACTGAGAGACCAAATAACAGTTTTCTTAAGTCTAGCTTAGGTTTCTAGCCTGAGCTGTTTGGACTGGGCCATGATGAGTCAGGCAGTCAATCAGTGTCAATCAGGACATTGCCTTTTATACAGGGCGTTTCCGTAAGAGCGCTCAGCAAGATCGTTGAGAACGTAATATTAAAACGACTCACCAGGCACTGCATCACAAACGACACCCTGAGACCGGAGCAATTCGGTTTCAGGAATCACCACTCAACAACATAACTACTCCTCCGCGTCGTTGAATACATAACACACGGATACAACACAAGCAAGGCAACTGGGGCGGTGTTCCTGGACATCGAAAAGGCTTTCGATCGTCTATGGCACAACGGCCTAATACGCAAACTTAGTGACGCAGGGTTCCCCGACTGGCTCGTACGTCTCATACACTCATATCTCACGGACAGGAGTCACTGACGTGCAGGGCAAACAATCGACACGACATGGTATACAGGCAGGAGTACCCCAAGGAAGTATCCTACGGCCCTTACTGTTTAACCTCTACATTAACGACCTCCCAGCTACACATAACACGACGGTAGCAATCTACGCGGATGACACTGCCATCCTTGCGCAAGATTGGAAGCCGTCTAACATTAACTCACGACTACAGACCGCACACAGAACGGCGGAGCCTTGGCTGGTGAAATGGCGTGTTAGAGTAAACGTCGACAAGTGCGAGGCCGCTCTGTTCAACTGCGCAAACATCAGCACTGCAACCCAATAACACTACACACACGCCCAATACGTTTCCGCGAGAAGGTCAAATACCTCGGTGTCTGGCTGGACAGGAAACTACTCTGGGGGGACCACATTCAACACGTGACCAACAAAGCTAACGCGAGGCTCAAACAACTCTACCCTATGCTTAACAGGCGTAGCACACTGAACATGAGGGTGTCTAGGTCCATGTACATGACACTTATTAGACCCCTGATGACATACGCAGCCCCTGTCTGGGGATACGCTGCGTCAACTCGCCTGCGCCGTCTGCAGCTCATACAGAACAAAGTACTCAAAATCATAAGCAACGCTCCGCGCTACACACGCATCGCGGACCTTCACCGGGAATACCGGCTAGATACTATCTTGCAGGTATTCCAAAAACTCTCCACACGACTGTACAATAACACGAGACACTCGCGCAACCCGTTTATCCTTTCTCTGGGTAACTACGACCACAACCATAGATGGAAGCATAACAGACCAAAGACATAACTGGCTAGGAACTGAACATCTATGGTCTATAGAACGCTAATACGACAGTACTGGCGAGCCCCTGCAACACAGTTATTACTGGAAACCTAGATGTGCGACTAGCCGAAAAACAGGCAACCGCAGGGAAACCGTACTGTACACAGCACGCAAACCAGCCACACACACCCCCTACACCGTCTGTGAGCCGATCTATGACCGATCGCCCACTAATCCACAACGACCTTGAACTGTTGCAGGGACGCAGCAACTGCAGCAAGCGCCGCAACAAGCCCCAACAACGACAAAGGTAACGATGCACGATACCTCGAACTAACACAACCACACCTTGCATGCACTGTCGCAGTTAGCAAGCCGCTGCTGCCCTTACTACCCGTCCTACTGTCGCAGAGGTTTTTTTTCCCTTGGCTCTTGCCTTGGCACTTTTTTTTCCTCTGCCCTTACAACCGCTACCCTTCAACCGTTTTCGACCACTTCTATCTCCTGATGGACCATGTTAATGAGTAATCTTACCCAGACGCATGGACAACATCACAGCCCGCATCCTGTGACGCCTGATTCAAAAAATAACATGTTTACGGAGGTGACAGTAGCCCCACGTTGGTGTGGGCGTGGAGGGGCCCCATCCTTTGTGTGTAAGAGCGTGCAAAAATTTAGCAGGACATATAGAATGCTCTGCTGAGCAATTTGATGTAGGGAACCTGGGATCGGAGAAGCCAGCGTAAGGAGATAATAGGAATAAAATCACATTATTGTGTACTTTTTTTATCTACATTAGTTATAGTTAAATGCAAATACCATCACTGACACAATGAACGTATCATTTGTACTGTATCTTACAAAATGTGCTGAAACTGACGGTCATAAACCTCAATGCAAACATGACATCGACGAACAAGATTCTGACGCACCCTAACAAATATCCCTGGTGTGTTTCGAATCATGTCACAGGCAGCTACAATTCTGACAACTAATTCCATCTTCGTATCCACCATTTATATCCTGGGTGAAAGTGAAGAAGAATTACATGATGTGCTGAATGGAATGAACAATCTAATGAGTACAGAATATGCATTGAGAGTAAATCGAAGAAAGACGAAAGTAATGAGAAGTAGAAGAAATGAGAAGAGCGAGAAACTTAACATCAGGATGGATGGTCACGAAGTAGATGAAGTTAAGGAATTCTGTTACCTACACAGTAAAATAACCAATGACGACGGAGTAAGGAGGACATCAAAAGCAGACTAGCA
Source organism: Schistocerca nitens (assembly GCF_023898315.1). NCBI lineage: Eukaryota > Metazoa > Arthropoda > Insecta > Orthoptera > Acrididae > Schistocerca > Schistocerca nitens. The sequence goes on from NC_064621.1 coordinate 489,079,365, forward strand.
ATGGCAAAAAGGGCATTCCTGGCCAAGAGAAGTCTGCTAGTGTCAAACATAGGTCTTATTTTGAAAAAGAAATTTCTGAGAATGTACGTATGGAGTACAGCATTGTATGGTAGTGAAACATGGACTGTGGGAAAGCAGAACGGTAGAGAATCAAAGCATTTGTGATGTGTTGCTACAGAGGAATGTTGAAAATTAGATGGACTGATAAGGTAAGGAATGAGGAGGTTCTGCACAGAGTCAGAGAGGAAAGGAATATGCGGAAGACATTGATAATAAGAAAGGAACAGGATGATAGGTGAAGTCCGATACTTCTAGTATTAAGACACGCGAGAATTTCCGTGGTACTAGGGGGAGCTGTAGAGGGCAAAAACAGAGTCTGGAATACATCCAGCAATTGAGGACGTATGTTGCAAGTGCTACTCTGAGATGAAGAAATTGTCACAGGAGTGGAAATCGTAGCGAGCCGCATCAAACTAGTCAGAAGACTGATGACCCAAAGAAAAAAAATTTCACTGGGGTCTCATACACGAGTGACTAGATGTCTTCATATGAAATGATCAAGGGGATTTAGGTCACATGACTTCGCAGTTCATGGAATAGGACCTCCCCTTTCAATCCAGCGACCAGGAAATACAGCAATGAGATGGTAGCGGGTATCCACACTGAAGTGAGGCGGTGGTCACGTTGTACCGACATCCTTTCACGAACAGCCAGGGATGCATACTCCAACAACTCAAGCAAAATAGAGCCACCTTATGGATAAGTAAAGTAAATAGTACCTGAATCATGACTTCCTAGTAATCAGGCTCGTCCTCCTTGTTTCCTTGCAAGAAATAATGAATGTACAGGCAAATAAATAGCACAGTATGTGTAAACTTGTACTCATGTTAGCTGCAAATAAACTGAAAAAGAGTAATGGTACACAAAGCGGTAGACAAGTTTACTTCCGTATCACCTTAAGTTGGCTTCTTCGACCCCAGGTTCCCTACCTCAAACTGTTCAGTGGAGCATTCTGTATGTCCTGTTACATTTTTGCACGCTCTTACGGAAACGTTCTGTATATGGGGATAGAATGTAGCTACACGCCACTAGTTGTTACAGAAGTTTATCGTGCCAACGATGTTCCGCTTGCTAGTATCTTCGTGCCGGTGCGTACCGCTTCAGCTAAGTACTGACGCAGTTCACGTAACGCCCCGAGGACGTAGCACGGGAGCTAATCTGCGAACGGGGTGCACCAGCGGGCGCTATTGCCATGCATGAGGCAGACGCATGCGCTCAATGGGGCGAGAGGAGGCGCAAAGCGCTGCGGGCTCAGCCGTCCCAGCAGCTGCTGCATCTGCATCTACGTCTACATCTGTGATCTGCAAACCGCTGTGAAGCGCATGGTAGAAAGTACTTCCCATTGTACCAGTTATTAGGGCTTCTTCCAGTTCCACTCACCTAAGGAGCGCTCGAAGAGTGGCTAGGTAAACGCCTCTGTGCACGCTGTAATTGAGGACCGTTTTAACAAACGACACTTACAGATTTTTCCAGGAGATATAGTTTTAGTTGCGCTCAGTATCGCTGATTCAAAAAATTTCAAAAATATAATACTGGTCATCCATGTAGATTGGTATTGATGAATGAATAACAAGTTCGTCACTAATCTCCTTCATTAAGAAAAAATTGTAAAGTTACAATTTTTTACATAACTCGACATATTCACGTTTTAAAGTTATTTAACAATAGTCTTGATCGCAGCCGATGTTACTTCTGACCGGTTTCGGCCTTTTAACTACGGAACATCATCAGTTTGCACCATCTGGATGACGGCGATGGCGGCTGACCCGCTATGGAGGCCTCAGTCACTGAAACTTAAAAGGCCGAAACAAGTCAGACTTAACATCGGCTGCGATTATGACAATAAAGACCGCTGTTCTCCAACTATGTTATATAAAATTATTCACATTTTCATGGGTGTTTATTCCTTAGCGTTACGAATACTTTCACATTTTTATTTATATATTTGCAAAGGCGTAAGTAAATTTTTTCTTCCCCCATGAACCATGGACCTTGCCGTTGGTGGGGAGGCTTGCGTGCCTCAGCGATACAGATGGCCGTACCGTAGGTGCAACCACAACGGAGGGGTATCTGTTGAGAGGCCAGACAAACATGTGGTTCCTGAAGAGGGGCAGCAGCCTTTTCAGTAGTTGCAGGGGCAACAGTCTGGATGATTGACTGATCTGGCCTTGTAACATTAACCAAAACGGCCTTGCGGTGCTGGTACTGCGAACGGCTGAAAGCAAGGGGAAACTACAGCCGTAATTTTTCCCGAGGACATGCAGCTTTACTGTATGATTAAATGATGATGGCGTCCTCTTGGGTAAAATATTCCGGAGGTAAAATAGTCCCCCATTCGGATCTCCGGGCGGGGACTACTCAAGAGGACGTCGTTATCAGGAGAAAGAAAACTGGCATTCTACGGATCGGAGCGTGGAATGTCAGATCCATTAATCGGGCAGGTAGGTTAGAAAATTTAAAAAGGGAAATGGATAGGTTAAAGTTAGATATAGTGGGAATTAGTGAAGTTCGGTGGCAGGAGGAACAAGACTTTTGGTCAGGTGATTACAGGGTTATAAATACAAAATCAAATAGGGGTAATGCAGGAGTAGGTTTAATAATGAATAAAAAAATAGGAGTGCGGGTTAGCTAGTACAAACAGCATAGTGAACGCATTATTGTGGCCAAGATAGACACAAAGCACATGCCTACTACAGTAGTACAAGTTTATATGCCAACTAGCTCTGCATATGATGAAGAAATTGATGAAATGTATGACGAGATGAAAGAAATTATTCAGGTAGTGAAGGGAGACGAAAATTTAGTAGTCATGGGTGACTGGAATTCGTCAGTAGGAAGCCGGCCGCGGTGGTCTAGCGGTTCTGGCGCTGCAGTCCGGAACCGCGGGACTGCTACGGTCGCAGGTTCGAATCCTGCCTCGGGCATGGGTGTGTGTGATGTCCTTAGGTTAGTTAGGTTTAAGTAGTTCTAAGTTCTAGGGGACTTATGACCTAAGATGTTGAGTCCCATAGTGCTCAGAGCCATTTAGACAAGTTAAGTCGTCAGTAGGAAAAGGGAGAGTAAGGAAACATAGTAGGTGAATATGGATTGGGGGGAAGAAATGAAAGAGGAAGCTGCCTTGTAGAATTTTGCACAGAGCATAACTTAATCATAGCTAACACTTGGTTCAAGAATCATAAAAGAAGGTTGTATACCTGGAAGAATCCTGGAGATACTAAAAGGTATCAGATAGATTATATAATGGTAAGACAGAGATTTAGGAACCAGGTTTTAAATTGTAAGACATTTCCAGGGGCAGATGTGGATTCTGACCACAATCTATTGGTTATGAACTGCAGATTGAAACTGAAGAAACTGCAAAAAGGTGTGAATTTAAGGAGATGGGACCTGGATAAAATGAAAAAACCAGAGGTTGTAGAGAGTTTCAGGGAGAGCATAAGGGAACAATTGACAGGAATGGGGGAAAGAAATACAGTAGAAGAAGAATGGGTAGCTCTGAGGGATGAAGTAGTGAAGGCAGCAGAGGATCAAGTAGGTAAAAAGACGAGGGCTAATAGAAATCCTTGGGTAACAGAAGAAATATTGAATTTAATTGATGAAAGGAGAAAATATAAAAATGCAGTAAATGAAGCAGGCAAAAGGGAATACAAACGTCTCAAAAATGAAATCGACAGAAAGTGCAAAATGGCTAAGCAGGGATGGCTAGAGGACAAATGTAAGGATGTAGAGGCTTGTCTCACTAGGGGTAAGATAGATACTGCCTACAGGAAAATTAAAGAGACCTTTGGAGAGAAGAGAACCATTTGTATGAATATCAAGAGCTCAGATGGCAACCCAGTTCTAAGCAAAGAAGGGAAGGCAGAAAGGTGGAAGGAGTATATAGAGGGTTTATACAAGGGCGATGTACTTGAGGACAATATTATGGAAATGGAAGAGGATGTAGATGAAGATGAAATGGGAGATACGATATTGCGTGAAGAGTTTGACAGAGCACTGAAAGACCTGAGTCGAAACAAGGCCCCGGGAGTAGACAACATTCCATTAGAACTATTGATGGCCTTTGGGAGAGCCAGTCATGACAAAACTCTACCATCTGGTGAGCAAGATGTATGAGACAGGCGAAATACCCACGGACTTCAAGAAGAATATAATAATTCCAATACCAAAGAAAGCAGGTGTTGACAGATGTGAAAATTACCGAACTATCAGTTTAATAAGTCACAGCTGCAAAATACTAACGCGAATTCTTTACAGACGAATGGAAAAACTGGTAGAAGCGGACCTCGGGGAAGATCAGTTTTGATTCCGTAGAAATGTTGGAACACGTGAGGCAATGCTAACCTTACGACTTATCTTAGAAGAAAGATTAAGAAAAGGCAAACCTACGTTTCTAGCATTTGTAGACTTAGAGAAAGCTTTTGACAACGTTAACTGGAATACTCTCTTTCAAATTCTGAAGGTGGCAGGGGTAAAATACAGGGAGCGAAAGGCTATTTACAATTTGTACAGAAACCAGATGGCAGTTATAAGAGTCGAGGGGCATGAAAGGGAAGCAGTGGTTGGGAAAGGAGTGAGACAGGGTTGTAGCCTCTCCCCGATGTTATTCAATCTGTATATTGAGCAAGCAGTAAAGGAAACAAAAGAAAAATTCGGAGTAGGTATTAAAATTCTTGGAGAAGAAGTAAAAACTTTGAGGCTCGCCGATGACATTGTAATTCTGTCAGAGACAGCAAAGGACTTGGAAGAGCAGTTGAACGGAATGGACAGTGTCTTGAAAGGAGGATATAAGATGAACATCAACAAAAGCAAAACGAGGATAATGGAATGTAGTCAAATTAAATCGGGTGATGCTGAGGGGATTAGATTAGGAAATGAGACACTTAAAGTAGAAAGGAGTTTTGGTATTTAGGGAGTAAAGTAACTGATGATGGTCGAAGTAGAGAGGATATAAAATGTAGACGGGCAAAGGGAAGGAAATCGTTTCTGAAGAAGAGAAATTTGTTAACATCGAGTATAGATTTAAGTGTCAGGAAGTCGTTTCTGAAAGTATTTGTATGGAGTGTAGCCATGTATGGAAGTGAAACATGGACGATAACCAGTTTGGACAAGAAGAGAATAGAAGCTTTCGAAATGTGGTGCTACACAAGAATGCTGAAGATAAGGTGGGTAGATCACGTAACTAATGAGAAGGTATTGAATAGGGTTGGGGCGAAGAGAAGTTTGTGGCACAACTTGACTAGAAGAAGGGATCGGTTGGTAGGACATGTTTTGAGGCATCAAGGGATCACAAATTCAGCATTGGAGGGCAGCGTGGAGGGTAAAAATCGTAGAGGGAGACCAAGAGATCAATACACTAAGCAGATTCAGAAGGATGTAAGCTGCAGTAGGTACTGGGAGATGAAGAAGCTTGCACAGGCTAGAGTAACATGGAGTGCTGCATCAAACCAGTATCAGGACTGAAGACCACAACAACAGCAAAGTAAATTTTTAAATGTAGGACCTTTTTTTACGCAGAAGTTGATGCTCTATAACTTTTATAAGTGTCTCTTTTTATTTGGGTTAGCCGTTTCTGAGTTACAGGAGTAGCAACAGCAACATCTACATCTACATCTACATCTACATGATTACTGTGCTATTCCCAATAAATTACCTGGCAGAAGGTTCAATGAACCACCCTCAAGCTGTCTCTCTACCGTTCCACTCTCGAACGGCACGCGGGAAAAACGATCTCTTAAATTTTTCTGTGCAAGCCCTAATTTCTTTAATTTTTATCGTGATGATCATGTCTAACTATGTAGGTGGGTGCCAATAAAATGTTTTCGCAATCGGAGGAGGAAACTGGTGATTGAAACATCATGAGACGATCCCGTCGCAACGAAAAACGCCTTTCTTTTAATGATTGCCACTGTAATTTACGTATCATGTCTGTGGCACTATCTCCCATATTTTGCGATAGTACAAAACGAGCTGCCCTTCTTTGTACTTTTTGGATGTCATCCATCATCCCACCTGATGCGGATCCCACACGGCACACCAATAATCCAGAATAGGGCGGACAAGCGTGGTGTAAGCAGTCTCTTTAGTAGGCCTGTTGTACCTTCTAATTGTTCTGCAATGAATCGCAGTCTTTGCTTTGCTCTACCCACAATATTATCTACGTGATCGTTCCAATTTGGGTTAGTTGTAATTGTAATCCCCAGTATTAAGTTGAATTTACAGCCTTCAGATTTGTGTGACTTATCGCGTAATAGAAATTTAGCAGATTTATTTTAGTACCCATGGGAATAACTTCACACTTTTCCTTATTCAGGGTCAATTGCCACTTTTAGCACTATACAGATATCTTATCTAAATAATTTTGCAAGTCTTTTTGATCATTTGATGACTTTGCAAGACGGTAAATGACAGCATCGTCTGCAAACAATCTAAGACAGCAACTGAGATTGTATCCTATGTCATTAATATAGGTCAGGAACAATAGAGGACCTATAACCCTTACGTTGAGAACGACGGATATTATTTCTGTTTTACTCGATGACTTTCCGTCTATTACTACGAACTGTGACCTTTCTGATAGAAATCACGAATCCAGTCGCACAACTGAAATGATATTCCATAGACACGCAAGTTGGTTAGACGACGCTTGTGAGGAACGGTGTCGAAAGCCTTCTGAAAGTCTAAAAATATGTAATCAATTTTACATTCCCTATCGATAGCACTCATAACTTCATGAGTATAAAGAGCTAAGTTGTGTTTCGTTAGAACGATATTTTCTGAATCCCTGTTAACTATGTTTCAATAAATCGTTTTCTTTGAGGTATTTCATAAAGTTCGAATACAGTGTATGTTCCAAATCCCTGCTGAAAATCGACCTTAGTTATATGGGCCTATAATTCACAGGATTATTCCTACTTCCCTTTTTTGGTATTGGTGTGACTTGAGCAACTTTGCAGTATTTAGGTAATGACCTTTCTGTCAGCGTGCGGTTGTACGAGGGTGAGTCAAATGGAAACCTTGAATATTTTTTTAAATATTATTTATTGTGCAGAAGTGGTACAAAGCTGTATCACTTTTCAACATAATCTCCTCCACGCTCAATGCAAGTCCTCCAGCGCTTACAAAGTGTATAAATTCCTTTAGAAATAATTCTTTTGGTAGTCCACGCAACCAATCATGCACCGGGTGGCGTACCTCTTCATCGGAACGGAACTTCTTTCCTCCCATTGCGTCTTTGAGTGATCCAAACATATGGAAATCACTTGGGGCGAGGTCTGGGTTGCTCGCTCTCTTCGTTTCCGGTTGGTGGAAGTGAACCCAGGTTTCGTCCCCAGTAACGATTCTTGCAAGGAAGCCATCACCTTCTCGTTCAAAGCGCCGAAGAAGTTCTTCACAAGCATCTACACGTCGTTCTCTCATTTCAGGAGTCAGCTGCCGAGGCACCCATCTTGCAGACACTTTGTGAAACTGGAGCACATTATGCACGATGTGGTGTGCTGACCCATGACTAATCTGTAAACATGCTGCAATGTCATTCAGTGTCACTCGGCGGTTTTCCTTCTCTATGGCTTCAACTGCTGCAATGTTCTGTGGTCACAACTCGTTGTGCCTGACCTGGACGAGGAGAATCTTCCACTGAAGTCACACCATTTGCGAACTTCCTATTCCATTCGTAGACTTGCTGCTGTGACAAACTTGCATCACCGTACTGAACCTTAATTCGTCGATGAATTTCAATAGGTTTCACACCTTCACTAGGGCAAAAACCGAATAACAGAACGCTGTTCTTCCCTGGTGCAAGTCGCAAGTGGTGCGGCCATCTTTAAACTAATACTGCGACGGTATGGGTGTATCTGCACTATGCTGCCACCTACAGGCCATTCTGCACGCTGCTTGTAGTACGCTTACCAACTTACAGGATAACGGCGCGAAATTTCGATTTGACTCACCCTCGTATATAATTGCAAAATATGGAGCTATTGTATGAGCTTACCCTGACTGGTATACAACCTTGACCGGAGGCCTTGACTTTTTAAGTGATTTAAGCTGCTTTGCTACAGCGAGGACATCTACTTCTATGTTTCTTATATTGGCAGTTGTTCTTGATTGTAATTCACAAATATTTCTTTCATCTTCTTTGATGAAGGAGCTTCGGTAAACTGTGTTTAAAAACTCTGCTTTAGTGGCACTGTCATCTGTGTCTTCACCGATGTTATCGCGCAGTGAAGGTATTGATTGCGTCTTGCCACTGGTGTGCTTTATATATGACTATGATCTCTTTGGGTTTTCTGCCAGATTTCGAGACAGGGTTTCGTTTTGGAGATTATTAAAAGCTTCTCGCATTGAAGTACGCTCTATATTAACTTCTGCAGAACTTTGCTAGTCTTGGGAATTTTGCGTTCTTTTAAATTTGGCATGCTGTTTTTTCTGCTTCTGCAACAGCGATCTGACCCATTTTGTGTGCCATTTGGGATCAGTAACATCACTTATTAATTTATATTGTATATATCTATGAATTTCTGTCGATACAGTCTCTCTGAAATCATTCCACAACTTTTCTAGGCTTACATGATCAGATCGGAAGGAGTGAAGACTGTCTCTTAAGAAGGTATTTTTTCAGATAGATACACTTTGCATTTCTTTTTGATGGTTGTTGGTGTTACGGTATGCAGCCTAGCAGCAATTGCCTTGTGGTCCCTAGTCCCTGAATTCGTCACGATACTCACTATTTGTCCAGGATTATTTGTTGCTAAGAGGTCAAGTATGCTTTCGCAACCATTTACGCTTCTAGTGGGCTCATGAACTAAGTGTTCAAATTAATTTTCTGGGAAAGCATTCAGTACAATTTCGGACGACATTTTATGCCTGGCGCCGGCTTTAAACGTATAATTTTTCCAGCATATCTAGGGTACATTGAAGTCAGTACCGACTATAATTATATGAGTGGGGTACCTATTTGAAATGATATTCAAGTCTTCTTAAAACTATTCAGCAACTACATCTTCCGAATCGGGGGGATCGGTAAAAGAATCAGTTAATAGTTTAGTCCGATTGCAACATGAGCATAATTCACTTTCAGCCAAATTGGTTACACAATTTTTTGAAGCAACTGTGTACAGCTGTCAAGTACCTGAAATGATACATTGCAAGTGCTATTGTACCGATATATACGTGTAAATCACCAGTGTCCGAATTCCCTCCATTAATCACAGTTATATGAGCCGAAACTGGTAGACGAATAAAGTCGTCTTCGTACAGCTTGTGGTCTGCAATGCGTTGCTTCAAATTGGTAAAAATTTTCTATCTTTGACTTTCGATTGTTGCTAAACGGCGGAACCAATTTTAAATCTGAAGTAGCTCATCCTACGAGAAATGTTGTGATTTTTCCATCTGGAGTTTTGGAAATTTTTAACAGGATATATGATTTCCGAGCTATGAGAAAAAACCAAGAAAGTCCTAAACTTCCGTCGTTTTTCGGCCCTCAAGAGCTTAGCACAAGCCAGAAATTATCGCAAACTCATGTAACTCTTATCTGGAATGTCCAGCGTCGATTAAAACTATTTTCAGCTTATCCTTGTTTATTAGTCAGCCAAAGTGTAATGCACCTACAGTAACTGTAGTAACAAATCATCCTGCTCAATTTTCGTTTTATTCATATGCAGACTCTCTCTAAAACGAATACGGTCATTGGGACGCAAACATCGTGCTTTTCATATTGTTTTCTTCGTTGTTTCCACATAGTTACAGTCTATATTTAAATCTTAATTTGAGGGAGCAGTCCTGCACTTGTCGCTCTTTTATCATTGGCGACTCCTGCTTAATCCTGCACTTTTCATCTCCTGAACTGTCAGAATATTCTGAATTTTCTAACATCTTAATAATGATGTTCCAAGAAGAGTTTAGTGCAACAGCTACTAATCTTGTAGTAAAACAGTGGCTAAATACGAGAGTATTAAGCGGGACAATCTGCATTGTTGTCCAACAAACGCTTAGCTAACAGACAGTTCGTCTTAGGATGTTGTGCGTTTGCCTGACAATAAACAAACTCGAGTGTAAGGCTATTAAATTTAACTTTTATATTTTATGTTTTAAGTTTCAACGACGCAGCATAAAATATAGGGAAGTTGAGTACGGCATAATCTTGAAAAATCGGGATGTCAAGTTTTGTGAACATTTTCTGTATTCAGGTGTATTTTACAACGGCAAATATTCAGTTTTGTCGAATTTTCTTTTAGCCATCGCGTGAGGCCAGTATTAAAGTACCAGATACCGTTAATAAATGCGTTTTGAATACCAGTGGTGTATGTTTTGTTCAAACTATCGCCAATTACTCTAATCTTGGCCATAAGATCTCTATGGAAGTGATACGTAGGGTGTTGTAGTATATTGCTATATTCATCACGCTTAGCTCTTTCTTGAAAGCTTTTAAGTAGACTTTCCTGGGACAGTTTGCATCTGTCTTCAGTTCCCTCCCAGCTCAGTTTCTTCAGCATCTGCGTGACACACTCTCACATTTGAAACAGATCTGTGTCCATTCACGCTGCCCTTCTCTCTTTATGTTCAACATCCCTATCTCCTGTTTGGATGGAGACGAGGATAGGTTGCTCGAATGATTTATAAGCAATATCTTTTGTAGACTTGCTGCATTTCCTTAGTACTGTACCAACGAATGGAAGTCAGCCACCTGCTTTATCTATAACTCACTCTTTGTGATCCTTCTATTTTCTATCCCTGTAAAGTGTTACATCGAGTTAGTCGTATGAGTTAATCAATTCCAATTTAGACTTTTTGACAATGTCGTAATTTTTCATTTTGTGAAGTGTACAATCTTACATTTCGAACATTTAAAGCAAGTATCCAATCTTTGAACCACTTTGACATTTTTAGTAATTGTGCAAGTGTTCTCCATCAGAATTTGGTTATGGATAACAGAATAATTTATGAAAATTCTGAGTTTACTATATTATCAGGAAGTGCATTAACACGAAACATCAACAGTTGGGTTGCAACACACGTGCCTGGAAGCACGACTTCCACCGCACTTTGTTCACAATTGTGACATAATGTGTGTCGGGCAATGACCCACCAATGACGTCACAAGCCACGTCTCTTATCTTGTAAATGGACCAGTTAGAGAACTTTTAAGCCAATACAGACATATTTAGATCTCTCTAGTCACAGTTCAGTACTTTACTGGTCGTTAAAACGAAACAGGCAAATCTATAGGTAGCCAGAACGTTCAAAGGCATCTGAAAGACTTGTATCATCCATAAAAAAACACTTCAAGTTTTGCTTCGTTAGTAAATTTCATCACACACACACACACACACACACACACACACAATGATTATATCAAGCGCCAGAATGTTAATTCCATGAATACAAGGCACATAAAAAAATCAGCAACGCAAACACAAAAACTGTTTGTCTTGTGCCGCAATGTTATTTCCATGTTTAAAACACGTAACAGATGTGACCTGCAGTAATCCCACATCTAAAATGCTTGTGTAAAATAAATTAACACCACGGTGCTTATGTCAAAGACGTCAAAATTATATTTTTCATGTCTGAAATAACTGTCAAAATGCATAAAAACAGTGTTTCCTGTGGAAATTGTTCTATAACCGCACAAGAAACAAGTACTCTATACAGCTCACGAAATTTTAACCCTGGATGGCTGATGCCAGTAGGAACCAAAATTACTAATGTTGTGTAGGTCGACAACGCACCATTTTTGACCTACAGAAACTTGGTGCCACGCGCTCCGATTGGCCGTAGGATTGCCCTGTTGCCGTTTGTCGCCCCGTCACTGCCCGCAACGTGATACGCACACGTGTCGAATAGGTCTTGCTATTTGTCCCCATCTCACGTCACCTGCGATTTAGTCAATCAGTAAACATGACGTCACAGTGTTCGTTTGAAGAACAACGAGATATGGCTTTTGTTTATGCACTAGCCGACGGTAATGCGCAGGAAGCTCGACGGTAGTATAGGGAACGGTACCGAGCAAGACGCCACCCACACCCGCAAACATTTACAGCAATTCATCGGCGACTTGGCGAAACAGTCTCGTTAGCGGGATATCATGGTGATGCTGGAAGACCTCGAACACGACGGGATGCTGCATTTCAAGAGACTGTTCTCGAGGTCTTCGAGGAAGCACGTACGACAAGTACTCGAGCGGTTGGACATGACATGGGGGTCACTCATCGGTTAGTCTGGGAGGTTTTGAGGGATGATGACCAGTTTCTATTTAGTTCACACTCTGTCCAAGACCTAAATCCGGTCGCGGACTATGAACACAAGCTAGGGTTTTTCCGGTGGTATCTGCGACGTGTTGCATGAGATCCCGACTTCCCCGTCTTTGTATTGTTTACTGACGAGTGCACCTTCCTTCAGCATGGCCTTTACAACACTCGAAACGTTCATTACTGGCCAAGGGGAAATCCTCACGTCACGTACGTCCACGGACACAAGGAACGATTTTCGCTCAACATTTGGGCAGGCACTGTGGGTGACCATCTGATTAGGCTGGTCCGTCTACCTTCTCGCTTCAATCCGGAACCGCGAGACTGCTGCGGTCGCAGGTTCGAATCCTGCCTCGGGCATGGATGAGTGTGATGTCCTTAGGTTAATTAGGTTTAAGTAGTTCTAAGTTCTAGGGGACTGATGACCTCAGATGTTAAGTCCACAGTGCTCAGAGCCATTTGAACCTACCTCCTCGACTTACTGGGGAAAATTACCTTCACTTTTTGCAATAAACTCTACCCAGCCTGCTGAAAGATGTTGGCCTGGACATGCAGCTACGCATGTGGTTGCAGCATGATGGGGCGCCGGCACATAACAGTCGTGATGTGCGCGGATATTTAAATGAACTTCTCGACGGCCGGGTGGTTGGCAGAGGCATTCGTAGGACATAGCCCCCGCGGTCACCAGACCTCACGCCACCGGACTTTTTCCTGTGGGGATTCCTTAAGATTCTAGTTCACCCACCCGGACACGAACCACCTAGAAACGAAGAGGAATTATGGATCGCATTCAGCATGCCGCCAATAACACCATGCAGTGCCAGGAATCTTTGAAGGAGTTCGGCAAAACACCGTTCGATCTTAGCTAGGTTGTGTCGCCCCAGAGAGTCGCCAATTCGAGCACCAGCTTTAAATAAACAATGTCCTAGCAAAAAAAAAAAAAAAAAAAAAAAAGCGCTTCTAAGGGTCGACACAATTTGTGAAAGACTTAGACTTCCTGTACGCGAACTAAGAGCTCTTGACAGGTTTGTCCCCGGTACGTCTTATGAAACTACAATGGATGTGTCGGGATCCTGGCGGATTCGCCCCCAGACACCGAGAGTGGAAGGCTGGAGCGCCACCACCGAGCGTGCGGGCCGCCTTGGATACATCGCCATCTCCGGTAGGCAAGGCATTTGCGGTCATACGTTGCCCAGAGCACCCCGTAACAGGGCAGTCCCGCGGCCAATCGGAGCTTGTGGCGCCAAGTTTCCGTAGTTTAATAGGAGTGATAATAGTACTTTATTTGTGACGACTAGGTTCGGACAAACGCGTCCATTTTCAAACCACGGACTTAGATGTAAGTGTATTCATACAGTTACCACCAATGTACATTTGAGTAACAAAATATGCATTATTTCTTATCATTAGCCATTACATAGATACAACATAGTAAACCTTGTATGAGCATACAATGTGAATTCCTTCCGATCGAATGCAGCCAATATCCTCTTGCGTTTAATACAGGAAACACAAAGAACAAGAGTCCACGTACATGTAGCTAAGTTACATTATCAGTGCCAACACGGCGGAGACTTTCAACGAGTTATACTCTTTTATTGTAACTGATATCCAGAAACAAAAAATTTTGATGTTGCATACAATTAAATGCAGAAGCCTGCATAAACATTAAATAGAACGAGTAAAACGTAGTTTTATGTACCTCATGAATAATAAGTAATGTACAATTTAACATTAGTTTTTTCGTACTTCCTTATCTCTGCTGCAGAGTGGGCTGTTTTACATCTGATTCACTATAAAATCACAGTTCTTTCCAGCCAGTTACCAAGCAATTAGTAGTAGGACATAGAGTTTTGTAAATGGGTGAGATGTTGCGGAAGTTGCATTACAACCAAGTAAAAACCTTCCAAAAATCTGATTACAAAAAAAGGAGACAGGATCTATTTTTATTTCTGAGATGATGTTGCAGATAGATCTGGTCAAAATTCGAACACATAATTGTGTATTGTTCATGTGTGTTGACTGTAGAGAAACAAATTATTAAAAGCAATAAATTATTATAACATCATCGGTACAATTGTATGTTCCAGAGGCCAATTTGACTGGCTACAGATACACTTGTGTAGGTAGGTGTGGATATGGATTACCTGATCTCACCACTCGATGGAGTCAGTTCTGCATGAAGGTATCTGCAGCGTATGTGAGGTAGGCAAAACGTGTTGAATATTCCTTGATCTTTCTGTGGCGGCAAGCGGACAGCTGGAAGCTTTAATCTTCTGTGTTCTGAGGTTTTGTGGCGATACCTAAGGTCATAGAATGAAGGCTTCCACGATACGATGACATAGTTGCTGGAAAACTTTTCGGGATGTGAGGTCGTGGTCCAAGAAAAGTTCTGGACGAAACTTCAGGAAGAGAAGAGTTTCTTGGACCACGACCTCACATCTCTAAAGGTTTACCAGATACCTAAGGAGGCTTAAATCATCCCTTCGGCCACAATGCATGACTTAATCCCTCCGTTATAACACGCATTGCGGCCAGTGCGATGTTTCAAGGTTAACACCCTTAGTGGCCGCCGTCTTTTGTGGCTATCTCACGGGCTAGGAATTGCAGGCAGAGGCTTAAAGAGTCGTACATCAGATTGTGGGGTAAGCCCATTCAACAAAGGATGGGACATGAATGTGCTATAAATCAATGACAGTCATCAAAATGAATGCAGCGATCTGACTTGAAGTCTTAAGACAGTCGACAATAGGTTGGCATGCGTCCAGAACACGAACTCATTCTATCTTCTCCATTAGACATCTCTTACCCAAACCATTTGATTGCTTGGCTGTTCTTGTGTTCTTGTTTCACTCACTCTGTCCTCCAAGGCATTGAATTTACAAAGTGTATCGGCATTCTCTTTGTGCAGAATGAAAATCCCTGATCATGTGGCAGTTGGCGTCCATCCAGGAAATCTTGTCTCGTTCTCATGATGTTCCTCCTTGTGGCGGTGCTGGCTGTAATCTCCCTAGCGAATTGTTTCAAGTGTTTTCTGCATTCCACATGGCATTCCACATGGCAACAAACCTACTTGTTTGTAAATGCAGTGCCTTTGCTTCATGCAGGTGTCTGAGTGTGGATGTAACTTGGTGGAAATCTTCTTGCTGTCCATCAGACTTTACATGGGTAACCTTTTCTGAGCAGGGCACTCACTTCAATGAAGCTGTTCATACCTGGCTTTTGATAAAGTGTCACGTGCCAATTGTGGCTTGAACATCTCTCTCATCCAGACGATTCAGTAACAAAGTATTGCAAATCAGAACCAGCAAAAATTTCTTCAGAATCTCATGAGTGACTGTCACAGTACAAAATAATTTGCAGTCTAATATCTGACAAAATTTTTAAGTAAATTGATAGAATACCTTAATAACAACTATAGCAAATTTAAAATGTGTGATATATGCCTTAGCACTGTTATTAATTCAGGTCGAAGGGAATATTTGGATTTACTGTCCTACTAACGAGGAAGGTGTTACAGAACGAACACAATTTTGGATTGCATGCGTCCATTTCAAAGGAATCACCCTCTCATTCATCTAGATCTGTGGTATCACATATTGATACCATTGTACTGGTGTATCAGAGTTGGCAACGGAATTGAAAGTTTCTGTCCAACGCCGATAGCAGTCATGCAGGATCTGGCGGACCCAATGGAGCACACCTGCTGAGCCACGCCTCCTCTGGCTCTATACTGTGAGCGCCCTCTGCCGCCACGGTATATGATGGCCAGCGGCAGCGACTCAGCCTACTAACGCTCGGAGCCACTTCGCATCGGGACTCTATGCAGAAGCCGCCTAGTCACTGCTCAGACTCATCAGCATTCTTTTGTTGCTGATGTAGTAGCTGGACTCTGTTTCTTACTGCAGTATTTGTAATGTCTTCGCTCGTAATGTCTTCGATTGCTTTTAGGATTACAAGTTAAATAAACCTTCTGTTTGTGTGTGAACTTGCTCTCTAATCATTTCTACTTTTATCCAGCTCTCTTGCTTCGACAGGTTGTAGCCTCATGTCCTTACCACTGCCCATAAGGTAATGCATAAAAAGACCGATTTAGGAGAAACTCAAACAACCTTTCCCTCCATGCTGTGAATTTGTTGTTGTTGTGGTCTTCAGTCCAGAGACTGGTTTGATGCAGCTCTCCATGCTACTCTATCCTGTGAAAGCTTCTTCATCTCCCAGTACATAATGCAACCTACATCCTTCTGAATCTGCTTAGTGAATTCATCTCTTGGTCTCCCTCCACGATTTTTTCATTCCACGCTGCCCTCCAATACTAAATTGGTGATCCGTTGATGTCTCAGAAATGTCCTACCAACCGATTCCTTCTTCTAGTCAAGTTGTGCCACAAACTCCTCTTCTTCCCAATTCTATTCAATACCTCCTCATTAGTTATGTGATCTACCCATCTGATCTTCAGCATTCTTTTGTAGCACCACATTTCAAAAGCTTCTGTTCTTTTCTTGTCCAAACTATTTATCATCCATGTTTCACTTCCATACATGCCTACACTCCAGACAAATACTTTCAGAAACAACTTCCTTACACTTAAATCTATACTCGATGTTAACAAATTTCTCTTCTTCAGATACGCTTTCCTTGCAATTGCCAGTCTATATTTTATATCCTCTCTACTTCGACCACCATCAGTTATTTTGCTCCCCAATAGCAAAACCCCTTTACTACTTTAAGTGTCTCATTTCCTAATCTAATTTCCTTCAGCATCACCCGACTGAATTCGACTACGTTCAATTATCCTCGTTTTGCTTTTGTTGATGTTCATCTTATATCCTCCTTTTAAGACACACTGTGAATTTAAACCCCACTAATGATGAACTAGTCCAGAGTGTTAAACCATTGAGTAACATCTGACAATCACATTAATTCGAGGTTATTGGGATACTGAAATGTAGGTGAAATACAGTGCGAGTCTTGGGTAATCTTGCCGGTTTTTATGCAACCCACCATACGTTACTCGCAGTGCAGTTTCACTGAAGCGAGTTTCAGGGAGACTGGGGCATAGCACACACGGGAGAGCGGGAGGTGAGAGTTGAGCGGCGGCAGTGCAGCTCGCGTGCAGCTGGCGCGCTTTGTGACTGTGTGAGTGGGGCAGCCTTTGTTTTGTGTCTCGCAGGGCAAACATTGCCGCGCTCCGAAGTTTCCGCGCCGCAGCGGCAGCTGTATTAGCCCGGCGGAGCGGAAAGCACGCGCCGCGCAGGTTAATTCGCCATACCGTAGCGGGACATCAGGGGTGGCGGATTAAGCGATGCCGATGCCGGCGTGCCTGTTTAGGCGAGGCGTCAGGCTGCAGTTTAATGGCTGTCCCCCGAGTGAACGCTTCACGTTTAGCCCGCTGCGATGTGATAAGCGATTAATCAATCTCATCTTGTATGCTAAGCTCTTCTTTTTAGATTATGAAAGCAGCGTCAGGAACCTCCATCCGAGGTGTTGTTAATAGAGGATGTCATTTGAAATTCCTGAAATTAAACAAGTTGTAAAAGTTCTAAACTACATTAAAATGCTTAAAGAATCCAAGTTACACTGAGTGGTTATAATTACACTGACGGTGTTTCGAGTGTTGCATTGCGAGCGGTATACGGGGGTTGGAACTTTAATGGTGGCAACTATTTATTTACAGCTCATACAAAATAGATACGTGTTTCAAAGTTTTACTCACCTTCAGAGTGGGCACCAGCATTGTGTATAACCCGTTGCCAGCGATGTGGAAGTCGTAGGATACTGTTAGCAGTGCCAGTTGTTTTGACAGTTCGAGCGGCGCTGTCTATTGTCCGACGAATTTGTAGAGTTGTGAAGCGAATGGTGTGAAGTGTTTCCTTCGATTTAGAAATCGAGTTGAACTCACAGGGGCGTAAGTCAGGTGAATGCAGTAGGTGGTATAGCACTTAGCAGCCCCATCAGTCAAACAAATCAGTAACAGCTTGCACTGTACGTGCTTGAGCATTATCCTGCAAAACGATGGTCAGGTCCTGCAGAAATTGTCATCACTTCTGGCTCTAAGCTGGTTCAAAAAATGGTTCAAATGGCTCTGAGCACTATGGGACTTAACATCTATGGTCATCAGTCCCCTAGAACTTAGAACTACTTAAACCTAACTAACCTAAGGACATCACACAACACCCAGTCATCACGAGGCAGAGAAAATCCCTGACCCCGCCGGGAATCGAACCCGGGAACACGGGCGTGGGAAGCGAGAACGCTACCGCACGACCACGAGCTGCGGACTCTAAGCTGGTCGTAGGTTGTGTTTCAAAAATCAACAGCATAGACACAGAAGGGATGACACTTTCTGCAGGACGCTGAAAAATCATAGGTACGCTTATTAATCGTCGCATTCGCGGAGTTTGCTGAAAAAAATAATACTCTCGTATTCGGAAAAAAACAGAACACCTTGAACTACTAGATACAGGACGAAACTTCTTGGCAGATTAAAACTGTGTGCCGGACCGGGATTCGACGGGTCGTGAGTCGAGCTTGCGTAGCTCGGATGGTAGAGGACTTGCCCACGAAAGGCATAGGTCCTGAGTTCGGTCCGGCACACAGTTTTAATCTGCCAGGAAGTTTCATATCAGCGCACCCTCCGCTGCATAGTGAAAATTCCATTCTAGATGTAGGATGCTCATATCCACAAGACATGTACATTAATATGTTCTGTAGAAACGATTAGCATTTCAGTTGCTTCAGTTAAGCATGTGTCCTGTGGTCTAATAGGCATGGGGTCTGCCATGTGGCCTGAGAACTTGTTCCGTGCGTGATGGCATGGACCCGTATAAGGCGCGACTGGCGTCCTGTCTTACAGCCACCCACGTTCCATTCACCTGGTTCGAAATTTCATATGTGGTGGTTGGCATTGGCTCACAGTGCTGCACTTGTCGTTTCACCATGTCCCCACATTTTCGGCTGGCGACAAGTCTGGAGATCTGGCGGTCCACGACAAAAGGCAAAAGGTGAAGGGCGGACATCCTCTGAAGACAAGAAGGCACGTGTTCGTGCAGCAACAATCCATCGCTCAAAAATGGCTTCTCGGGTGTTGTCTAGAAAAGGAACGGCTACGGGGTCTGAAGATGTCCTTCACTTAGGTCATACTGGTCACAGTGCCCTGGACACAAAACAACGGTGATTTTTGGTTGTAACCAATAGTACCCTACACCATAAGGCGCTGTATGTCTTGTACGAATGCAATCACTGTGATGCCGCTCCCCCTGTCTGCGCGAACAAAACACAGCCATAATTTTGAAACAAACAGAACCTGGATTCATTGGAAAACACTATTTGGTATCGTTCCATACACCATCGCCGTCTAGAATGTTTCTGCACATTGGTCGAAGGTAGGCTGAGAAGTGGACGACGCGCACATAACCCATACCGTAAGAAACGTCGACGGACTGTCACCCCTGATAGTGTACGATGTGTTATATTGTTCCACTGTTGCACCAGAGCTTAGGAGGAACCAGATTTGCCTTGCAATATCATTCGGATGAGGTGTCTGTGGTGTCACCGCCAGACACCACACTTTCTAGGTGGTAGCCTTTAAATCGGCCGCGGTCCGTTAGTATACGTCGGACAGGCGTAGCGCCACTATCAGTGATTGCAGACCGAGCGCCGCCACACGGCAGGTCTAGTCTAGAGAGACTCCCTAGCACTCGCCCAGTTGTACAGCCGACTTTGCTAGCGATGGTTCACTGTCTACATACGCCCTCATTTGCAGAGACGACAGTTAAGCATAGCCTTCAGCTACGTCATTTGCTACAACCTAGCAAGGCGCCATATTCAGTTATTATAATTACTATCTTCAAGAATGTATTCTGAACAGAAAATATTGTGAATCATATACCGT
The DNA here is from genome assembly GCF_023898315.1 of Schistocerca nitens. NCBI lineage: Eukaryota > Metazoa > Arthropoda > Insecta > Orthoptera > Acrididae > Schistocerca > Schistocerca nitens. Next base: position 489,099,564 of record NC_064621.1, read on the forward strand.
CAGGAGCGACGTTCATCATTAATGGATTAAAGTTAAGTATGAAACTAATTACGTCCGCTTTCTGAATTCTCATTCCTTGTCATGTTCCAGACCTCACGTCAGTATAGTTCTTCCCTCCTCACGCCAGTCTGCGTGAGCTAAAACGAGTGCATTTCGGCCTCCACTCATAACAGGTGTTGGCTCTTCTGCTAATACAAAATTGGCGACGAGGAGTAAAAACGGTGTTCTTAACTATACTGCCATATGTCATTGAGACTGCCCTGATTTCATTGTGTAATGGCTTAGCCACAATCTCCAGATGTACTGTCCGAATATTATCGCTTACAGAATCAGCAGACGCAGGCATTACTGGATGCCCTTGGACAGCTCGTCCAGGGTCAACGTGCAATGCAAAACGATGCAGCAGCTACTGCTCCACCGCTAACGCAGCCACAACATGCAGTTGCACCGACCCTCAAACCTTTTGATGCTGCACTGGAAAGCTGGACAGAGTGTCCCGCCAATTTGGATTCCATCTCGCCGCCTACAGAATTCAAGGTAATGAGCGGCAGCCTTTTCTTTTGTCGTCTGTCAGTGTGCAAACCTAACATGTGATAGGCCAATTATTTCCCCGACACGACGTACCAACTCTGTCCTACGAAGAAATTTCGTCTGCGTTAGATGCTTATTTCAAACAATCAGTCAGCGTAGTTGCGAAACGGTATATCTTTTTTCGTACAAAACGTATGGCAAGTCAGACAAATCAGGAGTGGGTTGCAACCTAGCAAGGCCTTACTAAAGATTGTGCTTTTGAGTGTGTATGTGGACTCCCATATTCAGATACTATGGTATGTGATGCAGTTGCACAGAACGTTTCTGATGTTCGTATAAGGGAACAGATTTTGAAACTAGTCAATCCCTCCCTTCAACAAGTGATGGACATATTGGATTGGCAGGACACACTTGAATTTGCTCAGAAATCATTTGAAACTTCGCCAGCCGTATGTCAGGTTAACCGGCCCGCCAGGCGAGCTGTACGGAGCAGTAAACATCCCTCGCACCCGGCCTCGCTGCCGCCAGTCTCTCAGCCACGTGTGCCATGCCGGCAAGCAAATTCAGTGCTTAAATCATGCCTGCGGTGCGCTACTAAACATTCGCGTGAGAATTGCCTGTCACGCCAAGCTATTTGCTTTTACTGTAATAAAAAAGGACATGTTTAGAGTGTTTACCAGAAAAAGCTCAGATCGGAAACTCAAAACCATTCCAGGCTCTTTGCTTCGCGCCGGAATCGGAATCGAACCAAGGATACTCAGGCTTGCGAAACTTTGCCCATGGAAATTCATGTCGTTCATTCCACTCCGCCCAATGCCACTCTCTCTAACAGTGACTGTGTTTGTCCCACAAGTAGTGTGCGTCGACATCGCCGGAAATCCCGTCATGTCACAAGTGATTTTGTACCAGTGTCAGTTCATGTTGCACGAGACAGTCGCTCTTGTCGTCAGCAGGACAATAAACTTTTTGTAGACTTGGACATTGACGGCAAAGTGATACCATTCCAGCTCGGTACCGGAGCTGCAGTTTCACTGATCAATCAAGACACTTACAAACTGCTGAGCACACCTCCGTTGCATGCCGCAAATGTTAAGTTAACTAGCTATTCAGGTCATGAGATCCCTGTGTTAGGACAGTGCAACCTTTTGGCAACATACAAAGGACAAACAAAACCTGTGTCATTTTACGTCCTTCGTTCTTCTTCTGCAGTGAACTTGTTTGGTTTCGATTCTTTTCAGTTGCTTAACTTGTCTATAGTAAATCAGGTCCTATCAGTGAACCAGCCTGTGCCTTCAGAAAGTGTTTCTCGTCTATGTGAAGAATTTTCAGACGTTTTTGCACCGGACCTCGCTTGCGCTAAGAACTATAAAGCACATTTGGAACTGAAAGTAAGCACGCATTTTTCCCCACGCATTGTGTAATGAGGTCACAAAAACATTACACGATTTGGAATCACAAGGTGTAATTGAACGTGTACCGGCTTCTCTCTGGGCATCACCCTTAGTAATTTTGCCAAAACCTTTGGGGAAATTGAGACTTTGTGTGGACTTCAAGGCAACAGTGAATCCACATCTAGTGAAATGGTTCAAATGGCTCTGAGCACTATGGGACTTAACATCTGAGGTCATCAGTCCCCTAGAACTTAGAACTACTTAATCCTAACTAACCTAAGGACATCACACATATCCATGCCCGAGGCAGGATTCGAACCTGTGATCGTAGCAGTCGCGCGGTTCCGGCCTGTAGCGCCTAGAACCGCTCGACCACCACGGCCGGCCACAGCTAGTGATTGGAACTCTTCCTTTGCCCCACCCGGACGATCTTTTTGACAAACTGTGCCCAGGCACACAGTTTTCGAAGTTTGACGTAGCAGATGTGTACTTGCAAATACTGGTGGACGAAGAATTCCAGGGCGTTTTGGTGGTTAACACGCATCTTGGTTTGTATCAATTCAAACGACTGCCATTCGGGTCTGCATCCACCCCTGCATTGTTTCAGCAATATCTACAAACTGTTTGTGCGTCGGTCCCTACCGCAGCAAACTATCTGGAGGATATTGTGATCTCCGGAAAGAAGGAAGAAGAACATTTAGCCAATCTCAGAACATTATTTCAGGTCTTGCGACGAAATGGTCTTTGCTTACGGAAGGACAAATCTGTGTTTTTTGCTAGTGACTTGCCATACCTGGGACATGTACTCAATGCCCAAGGCATACATCCCAGTCCCACTCACGTCCGTGCCATACAAGACTTGCCTTCGCCGCAGAATTTGAAGCAGCTACAGAGTGTGCTGGGAAAAATTAACTATTATCACAAATATGTGCCGCATGCCTCTTCCATTTCAGCTCCGCTTCATCGCTTGCGCCGTAAAGGTGTTCCTTTCGTCTGGACGACGGAATGTGAACACGCCTTTCACCGGTTGAAATCGGCGTTGCTTTCCAATACTTGCTTATGCCATTCGATCCCCAGAAGCCCCTTTCCTTGATGGTGGATGCAATGGATTTTCGGATCTGTTCTTTCGTTACAGTCCTCTGTCTTAAAGCTTCTCTACCAAGGACATTGGGGTATAGTGAGAACGAAACAATTTGCTCGTCAGCACTGTACTTGTTCGGAATCTATGCCGCGATTACGAATATGTGCTCTTCTTGCATGGTATGTACCGAACAACAGTCAGCACCACCGTGGAAATTCTTTGCATGGACAAAAGCCACTTTCCCTTGGCAACGCTTACATATCAATTTTGCTGGTCCATTCTGGAATGCACTATGGTTGATTGTCATAGATTCTTTCAGTAATTATCCTTTTGTTGTCCGGCTGTCTTCCATGACATTGTCTGCCACCATCCATCGTTATCTGCTATCTTTTGCATTGAAGGTCTTCCACAGTCTATTGTTTCCGACAATGGACCACAATTCATGTCCGCCGAATTTCAGTCGTTCTGCAAGGCCAATAGTATTCAACATCTGACGTCCGCGCTGTTTTCGCCACAGTCAAACGGTGCTGCTGAACGATTGGTCAGGACTTTCAAGTCACAGATTTTGAAGTTGAAAGAGTCGCATTCTCGGGAGGACACGTTATTGCTCTTTTTGTCATCGTATCGCTCTCAGCCCCGAGATGGTCGCTCGCCGGCTGCGTTGCTCCACGGTCGCCATCATCGAACCTTGATGTCTTTGCTACATCCGCTGCATCAGGTTCCTGTGCAGCGGCAGACACCTGCTTTTGCCCCAGGTGACGTTATTTACTACCGCCACAATCGAGGTTCACGGCATTGGCTCGAAGGGCGCATTCTTCGCTGCCTCGGACGCGCTATCTTGATGTCTTTGCTACATCCGCCGCATCAGGTTCCTGTGCAGCGGCAGACACCTGCTTTTGTCCCAGGTGACGTTATTTACTACCGCCACTATCGAGGTTCACGGCGTTGGCTCGAAGGGCGCATTCTTCGCTGCCTCGGACGCGCTATGTATCTGGTTTTGGGGGCCTCTGGTGAGGTGCGCCGGCATCTCAATCAGCTGCTCTTCTGTCGTCGCACGAAATCTGCCGCTCGCCGCCTGCTTTCAGCGACGGTGCCGTCCGGTAAGCGCCCCGGGGACCCATCTACTGGTTCGCCTCAGCCCCAGGTGTTACCGATGCTGCCTTCCATTTTGCCCAATGGCGACGCGCCGCCGCCGCCGCTGCCGCGTGATCTCCCGCCGGCGACGCCCGCAGTGGACGCATCGCTGCAGCCGCCGGGCGCCCCCCTGGGTCACGCGCCGCCGATCGCTCCCCGTGACCAGTTGTCCTCCGACATGGAAATCTTGCCCGCTCCGGACCATACGTCGTCTTCGCCCGTCGGGTGCCCCGACCAGATGTAGGTCGACTCTTCGGCCCCTCCTGTCTCTCTACGGGCGCATACACCGCATGCTGGCGTGCACCTGGCAGTAGGTTTTCAGGCGTTCCCTAGCTCCCCGCGGTCCGAATGGCAGGGTGCGGGTGGCACAGCCTCAAGGCTCCCCACCTTTTCGCATACGTCAACATGGGGTCCTCCCGACGGCGGGCGGAGGCCTTATACCACAACCGTATGCCGATTTGCGGGGGAGGAATGTGGTGTCACCGCCAGGCACCACACTTGCTAGGTGGTAGCCTTTAAATCGGCCGCGGTCCGCTAGTATACGTCGGACCCGCGTGTCGCCACCATCAGTGATTGCAGACCGAGCGCCGCCACACGGCAGCTCTAGTCTAGAGAGACTCCCTAGCACTCGCCCCAGTTGTACAGCCGACTTTGCTAGCGATGGTTCACTGTCTACATACGCCCTCATTTGCAGAGACGACAGTTAAGCATAGCCTTCAGCTACGTCATTTGCTACAACCTAGCAAGGCGCCATATTCAGTTATTATAATTACTATCTTCAAGAATGTATTCTGAACAGAAACTATTGTGAATCATATACCGTCAGGAGCGACGTTCATCATTAATGGATTAAAGTTAAGTATGAAACTAATTACGTCCGCTTTCTGAATTCTCATTCCTTGTCATGTTCCAGACCCCGAGTCAGTATAGTTCTTCTCTCCTCACGCCAGCCTGCGTGAGCTAAAACGCGTGCACTTCGACCTCCACTCGTAACATAGTGTTGGCTCTTCTACTAACACAAAAGTGTCAATCTTCTCGTCGGTAGGTGTGGGGAGGGGGGTGGTGGGGTCGTGGTCTGGGTTGTGCGACCTGATCCATCTCGTCGTGTTCAACGGTCTTTCCTGAACCATTCTGCACACACCTGATGCACTGCCGAATCACTTCGTCGCACAAGGGCAGCAATTTCCCGGATGGAAGCATCAAATTCTCTCTTGTCAATAATGCGCCATCTTTCAAACTCACTGATTTGATGGTACGTTTCGCACATGCATCTGCTAGGCGTCCTGAACGTTTGTTCAAAGTCACACTGATCCGTTACGTTCGGTTTGTAGCGACAACTAGAGCTGCAGGCAAATTTTACCGGTAGATAGTGTTGCGCCGTGATGAAGATTTTGATCTCGAACCCGCGGGCCGACATGATTCATATGCTAATTATTTATGTAAAATATTAACATACTGATGTACTGTTTCTCCTGAACATGAGTGTAGTTCAAGGCGAAAATATGGTGCTGTATACGGTCAGAACGTAGTATGGGTGCAGGTAAGGGTTAGAAAAGATCGAACACATGCAAACGGTGATTCTGGTATGTTAATTAGGATATGGCCACAAGTTACATGTGTTCGGCATGGTATCACAACTCAGCAACGTGCTGCACAGGTAAAACGACATGTCGAAATTTCCTCGCAGTATATCCAATGTAATCAGAGAGATGTGCTACGCTTCAAATGAAGAAGAGTCAGGCTACATCTCTGACAGACACGATTTTTGAGATATCCCCACAACCACAAGTCACAAATATTTTGGTCAGGAAGACTAAACATCTTGAAATTACCTACAGATGTTGCGGTCGTTACCAAATGTTACTCGAAGCAAAACATTACAAAAGAGACAGGACCATGAGGTGTCATCTCTTCAAGGACACACGAACCGAGAGTGAAGGTGTTTTTGAAACTACACGACACAAACACATAAACTGATTCAAATCAAATGACTCTGAGCACTATGAGACTTAACATCTGAGGTCATCAGTCCCCTAGACTTAAAACTAACCAAACCTAACTAACCTAAGGACATCACACACATCCAAGCCCGAGACAGGATTCGAACCTGCGACCGTAGCAGCAGCGCGGTTCCGAACTGAACCGCCTAGAACCACTCGGCCACAACGGCCGGCCGTAAACTAATTGCAGAGGATGTTCTTGCATAATATGTGATAGAGTAAAACTTCATATGCAACAGTTTTGTGTTTTCATAATACTGTCAAGAATGGAATATTGCCCACCACGTGTTATCCATTCCCACGCGTTCCCAAAAACGAAGGGGAAAGGCACGGTGTTGTAGCCTAAGTTGGAGTTTCATTCGGTGCACATTCTGAATCTTGTAGGGATAGCAGCGTAAAATGGGTTGCAAAATCGTTCGAACTGTTTACCAGGGAAGAGAAATTCCTGTGCCACAGTTGGAGCGCTAGCTGCAGAATTTGGGGCATATGCAGCACATTCGGCTATATCTAAAGCAACTTCATCAACAAGTGCTATGGGAATGGGCCACTTCCCTCTCCCTGCTTGAACACCGAATTCACATGTTTCTTCACATTTCTTGATCACATTCCTTAACCCTTTTATTGACAACGGGCCTAACTTCAGCTGTTTCCTGTCGGCGATATTTCCGCAAGGCAGCGCCGCTGTTGTTTCTGTTCTGATAAAACAGCTTTACCAGCAGCATACAGCGTTTCTCCTCAATAGCCATTGCATTTTGTACGGAAGAAGTCAAACTTCTTAACCCTTAACCACAACAGTCACTTCACAAAAGGAATCAACAACCGTCGCCAAGTAACAAACAGCATACTGCCGCCAAAACAGGAAACATTTCACGCTGTGACAGCTTACAGCGTCATATTATCAGAAAGTGGAACCATTAATTTTTCAGCATCTTCCACCAGCCCCTGATTAATGAACATACCTACGATGTTTCAGTATCCTGCGATCTATACAGCCTGCACTGCAACACTCGAACCACCTTCAGTTTAATTACGAGCGTTGCCCAGATAGTAACGCACTGCATTTTTTTCACAGTCGAAAACAATGCTACGAATGCGAAACATTACGTTAGTACACTATTGGCCATTAAAATTGCCACACCAAGAAGAAATTCAGATGATAGACGGGTTTTCATTGCACAAATATATTATACTAGAACTGACATGTGATTACATCATCACGCTATTTGGGTGCATAGATCCTGAGAAATCACTACCCATAACAACCACCTCTGGCCGTGATAGCAGCCTTGATACGCCTGGGCAAGGTGTCAAACAGAGCTTGGATGGCGTGTACAGGTACAGCTGCCCTTGCAGCTTCAACACGATACCACAGTTCATCAAGAGTAGTGAGTGGCGTATTGTGACGAGCCAGTTGCTCGGCCACCATTGACAAGACGTTTTCAATTGGTGAGAGATCTAGAGAATGTGCTGCCAAGGGCAGCAGTCGAACATTTTCTGTATCCAGAAAGGCCCGTAGAGGACGTGCAACATGCGGTCGTGCATTATCCTGCTGAAATGTAGGGTTTCGCGGGGATCGAATGAAGGCTAGAGCCACGCCTCGTAACACATCTGAAATGTAACGTCCATTGTTCAAAGTTCCGTCAATGCGAACAAGAGGTGACCAAGACGTGTACCCAATGGCACCCAATACCATCACGCCAGGTAATACGCCAGTATGGCGATGACGAATACACGCTTCCAATGTGCGTTCACCGCGATGTCGCCAAACACGGATGCGACCATCATGATGCTGTAAACAGAACCAGGATTCATCCGAAAAAATGACGTTTTGCCGTTCGTGCACCCAGGTTCGTTGTTGAGTACACCATCGCAGGTGCACCTGTCTGTGATGCAGCGTCAAGGGTAACCGCAGCCATGGTCTCCGAGCTGATAGTCCATGCTGCTGCAAACGTCGTCGAACTGTTCGTGCAGATGGTTGTTGTCTTGCAAACGTCCCCATCTGTTGACTCAGGGATCGAGACGTCGCTGCACGATTCGTTACAGCCATGCGGATAAGATGCCTGTCATCTCGACTGCTAGTGATACGAGGCCGTTGGGATCCAGCACGGCTTTCCGTATTACCCTCCTGAACCTACCGATTCCATATTCTGCTAACATTCATTCGATCTCCACCAACGCGAGCAATGCCGCGATTCGATAAACTGCAATCGCGATAGGCTACAATCCGACCTTTATCAAAGTCGGAAACGTGATGGTACGCATTTCTTCTCCTTACACGAGGCATCACAACAACGTTTCGCCAGGCAACGCCAGTCAACTGCTGTTTGTGTTTGAGAAATCGGTTAAAAGCTTTCCTCATGTCAGCACTTTGTAGGTGTCGCCATCGGCGCCAACCTTGTGCAAATGCTCTGAAAAGCTAATCATTTGCGTATCACAGCATCTTCTTCCTGTCGGTTAAATTTCCCGTCTGTAGCACGTCATATTCGTGGTGTAGCAATTTTAATGGCCAGTAGAGTATTATTTGAAGTCGCCTGAGTGAGTGCGCCACGTTTCCTTCACTTCTGACAGATAGCACAACTATAGGACAGTTTCAAAATGGCATCTCTAGGTGATGCAAAGGATGAAAATAGACGTGTCCGTTAGTGTTTAAACAGTCTTTTCCCTTATGTACTGTATATCCTATTGCATAGTTTAATTTCGTTAGGAAATAACACTGCTATGTGCCTGAAAAACGGACTTACGGCTCAAGAATGCTTGGTTTTCCTCCTCGAAAGCAAGGCATTTTCGTAAAAGGGAATCTTTACCGCTGCGTCCACCGGCTACAAATTAGCCTGGTATAAGTATTTCACCCGAATACGACTAATGCAGTTGAAGTACTTACCTTTTCAGTAACACATATTGTAAGTAGCCTGTTTAGGTTTTCTTATTGGTAACGCCATGTAGCGCTCTGTATGAAAATCACTGGCTGTGCTGTGTGCAGTTTGTGGCTAGTTTGCTTTACTGTCTGTCATTGTAGTGTTGGGCAGCTGGATGTGAACAGCGCGTAGCGTTGCGCAGTTGGATTTGAGCCGCCAGCAGTGGTGGAATACGACTTTTGAACAATGTTAAGGTAAATACATTGGTCTTTCTCTATCAAAATCTTTCATTTGCTAACTATGCCTATCAGTAGTTATAGTGCCTTCAGTAGTTTGAATCTTTTATTTAGCTGGCAGTAGTGGCGCTCGCTGTATTGCAGTAGCTTGAGTAACGAAGATTTTTGTGAGGTAAGTGATTTGTGAAAGGTATAGTTTAATGTTAGTCAGGGCCATTCTTTTGTAGGGATTATTGAAAGTCAGTTTGCATTGCGCTAAAAATATTGTGTCATTTTAGTGTTGATCAGAATAGGTAAAGAGCGAAATGTGAAATGTCAGAGTACGTTCAGTTCTGCTCAGCTGTTTGAAAATCAAATAACGTAGGGGCTTACCAGCACAGTAATTCATTAATTTTTCTAAGGGGACGTTACATACGTCGACCCTTAGCCGAGGATACCTCACTGGAATCTTCTGATTTTTTCTTGTAGTTTGTGTAATTAGTGTAGTTATTGTTTATTGATAGCGCGTAATTGTAGGGAGAATCTTCTTTGTAGTTGTAGTTTTTCATTGTTGTACAGTAAAACACTTGTGGCATGCATGGAGATTTGCAGCTAGTATTTTGCAGCTGCGCTTGCAATTAACTAGATATTATTTTCAGTGATATGTTAATGTGTTTTCTTATTTTACTCTTCAAATTGTGCATTTCTGTGTTATCGTGTGAAACATTGTGACAATTATGGCGTGTGAAAAACGAAATACTAGCCTCCAAAGTAAACTGAGAAATGACAGTGAAGACTAAAGTAGTGTGTTGGCTCCACCGAGTAATGAATTAACTAATGTTCAAAGTAGTAATTTGGTAATTGTGCATAGGGAAATGGAGCGGGCGGCAAATAATGGTGTAGACAGTGAAACAATTAGTGAACAGGGAAGCATTATCGATCGATCGGTCAGCAACAGTTCGCCTCAGGAATCCGAAATGACGGGACACATTTTGCAAATACTGTAGATTCAGGTTTTGCGTCCTCATCGTTTTCTCAAATAAGTCAAGACACATTTTCTGCTCTTCAAAATGTGAATGTTGCTGGTTTAAATGTGAATGTTGCTGTCGAAAAGCATAGAGGAACAGATTCCAGACACTAATACATCATTATTGCAATTACTGCAACAAATGAAAAAAATCAGGGACAAACACAGCAACAGCTTCAAAAGTTAGACACCACGCTTGAACAAACATTTGAAGGTATAACTGCTGAGTTACATAACATCGAATCGAAATGTCAAAAAGTCTGTAATGACGTAAAAACACAAATTTGTGAGCATTTACAACCTATTTTTTCGCGTCATGAAAATGCATTACAGAATCACGAAGAAGCCATAAAAGAACTGCAAACAACTGTAAACTATTGTTCATGAAAATCACGACACCTTGCAAGCTAAAATTGACTCAGTTGCATCTACCGATTCGGTTATGCAACTTGCAAAAACTCGGGAAAACTTAAAGGACACAGTTGATACAATTTCAACACAAATGGACACTCTGAATCCTGGTTCAGAAAAACACACTGAGGAAATCAGTTCACTATCGGAGAAAGTAGCCGAACTTACGGATCAGTTCACTAACTTATCTACAAAGGTAGATGATGGTCTGAATAACGCAAGACCTGTAGCCTTCACTGACACAGAAGAGTATGAACAAATTAGAAAACTCAAACATCCAAATCAAATCAATACACAGTACAAAAGAGAAATCCGGGAAGTACAAGATCAGTTGACACAGGTAATACAAGAATTACATATTTCAGAGGAATCTCGCGCTCCAACACAGAAAGAGGGACTTAGAAATACGGAAAAGTCACAAATTAATAACACAGGGCATTTCGAAAATTATGAAAGAAGTTGGCAAGGGCCGGCGGAAGTGGCCGTGCGGTTAAAGGCGCTGCAGTCTGGAACCGCAAGACCGCTACGGTTGCAGGTTCGAATCCTGCCTCGGGTATGGATGTTTGTGATGCCCTTAGGTTCGTAAGGTTTAACTAGTTCTAAGTTCTAGGGGACTAATGACCTCAGCAGTTGAGTCCCCTAGTGCTCAGAGCCATTTGAACCATTTGAAGTTGGCAAGGCGCACTGAATTTTGAGATTGAACCGCCGAAACGGAGTAACAATGACCGATTTGCGACTCGCCGACATGATGATTTTGACTATAAGTTGTTCATTACTACACGTAAAATGAAAACATTTAAGAATTCTGGCAACGACATTCATCCACAAGCATGGATTCATCAATTCTCTCATTGTTTTCCTCCCAACTGGTCATTGGAGCACAGGTTAGAATTTATGTGTGGCTACTTAGAGAATGAACCAGCTGTAAGAACGCGATCGGTCATTCACGATTGTCACAGTGAAGGAGAATTTTATCATGCCTTCCTCTCAGCATATTGGTCTCAAGCTACACAAGACCGAGTGAAACATAGCATCATAATGATGAAACATTTCGAACAATCGGAATTTTCTAGTCTTGTCAAGTATTTCGAAGACATGTTACATAAGAATCAGTATCTTTCAAACCCATACAGCCCCTCAGAACTCATCCGCATTTGCTTAATCAAATTGCCTGAACATTTACGCCACATTATTTTGGCAGGACGTTGCAAAGACAACATTGAAGCTTTTCAGGGACTCTTACAAGAATTGGAAATTGACACTGACAATCGTGGGACGCGCAAACAGGAACACAACAATTACAGGTCACATCCGTCACAATTCGACAGAAATAATAAATGGACACGACAAGGCTATTCTTACAACGTAAATCGTGACCAAAACAGACACCACCCATATGATAACCATTGGCAGAGTAGTAATAATTACAGGGAAAGATCACCTCTCCGCAGTAATGACTATCACAGGGACAATCAGAGAAACAGACAATATGGGAACCAAAATAATTATTATCAATGGAGACAGAATAACTTCAGACGCAATGCTCCACCGCGCAGTTACGATTCCGGGAAAAATTCTCCACCACATGACCGACAAACAAGAAACTATGTAAACTACCGACAAAACGACAGACCTGAATTTCATCAGAACTGGCGGAATTCAAACAGGGCAGGGCGCTCTCGACAAGGTGAATTTGTAGAACTTAGGTCTCCTAATCCCAATAACAACGCGCGCCAACAAAGAGACAGACAATGACTCGCACCGCAGGTAGCCATGTGCAGCTTCTGGCTCAACGAAAAATAACATAGACGCTAACCTTGAGAAAAATTTTAGCATTCCTTACCGACGTATACAACATGATAATTGCGCTGAAGTTGAAACTCTGCTTACTAGGAAGTGTAAAGGATTGCACCACATATCACATGTAAAATCGTTTATTGAGAGATAATCTGCTTTTTAACTTAGTCTTTGCTATAAAATTTTTCACTTCACGTTACTATTACGCTTCGTCAGACTTAGAAACTGTTAACATGCAACTATATTTTAAAGTTAACTATCCAATCTAGAACCTAGGGAACATATTTAGACAGTAATTACGAATGCATTGTTACAGTGAACAGATGAAGCAGTGTTATTGTGTGTGTACATTCTGGCTTGTTAGTTGTATGATTAGGTAACTACTATAAGGGTCACATACTTAGAACATCTACTGCTACTGAGATTTTAATGCAACATTTTGGTTTACTTGAAAAGATATTTTTTATTTGATGTGCATTCTGTGAGATTAAATATGACTTAGCTTTTGGTTTCTTTGACAGCTACACGATTATATCACAACGCTACTAATGTGTGACACAATTTACATTGTTGCTTTTGTGCTGTATCTGTTTTATATCTGCACAGTTTTTCTGAATTCTTCTGGGAAGTAAAACACGTTTTAGTAGTAACTTTTCTGGTATAGCTACAATGAGACAGCCTTTTACGTAGCGCAACAATACGTTACAGTATAGTACTTTCTTGATTACGGTAATGTACGTAATAACTACGATATCTATAAGCGAAGCATTTCACATTTTTTATGACGATGTAAGTACATTGACTTCTACAGAACTTTGCTTACGGACGACGACAATCACGACACTTGGCCCATTTTTACCTTTAAGTGATGACAGAAATTATCTCACAGCAAGATTCACAGTTTAGCGCTACAGGAAACGAATGTGAGTGATTATTTTTTTTACTTCAAGCATTTTTAGAAATATTCTTGAATTACAAAGATACAAAGAAGGTTTTTGGTGACACATTTCATTCTGTTACTGTAATCTGTAACACCTGATGGTATAATTACATTAATCCTCAGGGGGGTACACGCTTACTTTGTGTACCAAGTGTTTGGCAAGCACAAAGGGCCCTAGCGAATATGGTATTTGCTTATACAACTTTACACATCGGTACAATATTTCTCTAACACATAAATTACACAGCTATCACATCATTTAACTGAGAGAGACAAACATTTATTTTACTACATCAGTGACAGATGTTTACGTAATTACACCGTTGGATAACTTCACACTTACGAAATTGTATTTTTTCTGTACTTTGTGAACTGTTCATATTTTTTCGGAACCATTGTGATGCTATGAGAGCTTTGAATGATGTATTTGGTATGGGATCATGATTTTTAAAGTACGTTGTAGGTAGATGACACTATTGAAGTTGCAGAGATTTTTTTGTTAGGTGTTGAAATTATTGGAGGAAGCTACGACAATTTTGAGATTTGACTGAGGTGTTATGATGTTATTATTACGATTACGATGTGTATTATGGTGTTGAGGTATGTTTATGATCAATAAGCTGATGCTATATGAGGAATTTATTATGATGAAATATTGAAGAAGAGTCGACGAATAGTTATATGTGTTATAAGGTAAGGAATAATGAGTAGTGGTTATGGACTCTGGTTTGTGAAAAAGATTGTAAGAAACCAAGAATCGTACTTTAAGAGTTATGAAATGTATGTACATGCGTGAATGTATCACAATGCTGGCGAACATTTTTTGGTCACTGTTATATTTATAGGATTTTGTTTCTACACATTTGTAACGCAAATTCTCGATCTGTGAAATTTTTTATATGAGACTGTCACTGTAGCTCAAACTGCTGTCATAAATATTTCGGTACGGAAGCTAAGTGACCCAGGTGGCGCCCAGGTGTGCCAGTCGCCTGGAGAAAAAGCCATTAGTTAAAAAAAAGGGCCATTATCCTCGCTATTGACATTTCTTTCTAGAAAGTATCACAAATACGACACGCTCAAACTTGAAAACATATGATTATACTGTGGAGCCCTTAATTTATGATATTTACAGAAATGCCTAATGAAATGACGAGAAATATTTTATGTCTATACACCTGATTATGACTACTGTCGTCTGGTTGAGAGATTTTTTTACTGCCTTATGAAATGCCATATGGCTAGTGAATGATGTTTCATGCCTTCCTTTGTACATATTTGCTCATTTTGTTTAATATCTAGTTTCTAGCTGCACTGCAGCATTGGTTAAAATAAAATTTAATAGATGTACTAATATCACTATTTTCAGACCCAGTAAAGAATAATTTTATGATGTACGTTCGTAGAAAAGAGAGCACAAATAGACATTTCCATTCACAGGAATTGCAAAAATAATTTTTTAATGGTTTGGTAACTTGTCTGCTAGAGTAAGTCAAGGTAATGCATCACTCTAGTGTTAAGATGTGACATAGGTATTAGACATGGCCATCTTTACTGTAATATTTTTTCTACTTGAGCTTTGTCATGATTAGATATAAGTTATTGCATTTGCTGCTGCTGCTTGCCAGGCATAGTGCTATTAAATTTCACTTTGTATTACTCTGTTAAGCCAGTTTTACTACTGATTTCTTTTTCTTTTTGCTGCACATTGGCTCATATTAGTGATAATGTTGCATTTGCTTTGCTAACTTACATATATTGCTGCTTGCTTTGCCAATTTGATTTTTTTGTCATTGCTGTTTGTGTTCATTGTTTTGTGCTGCTGCATTACCTCGTCCCTTAGTTTAGCGTCTGAGCTCAGTAGATTTAAGTTAGCTTAAGATGGGGTAGGCTACATGAGAGAATGAGTTGTGATGAATTGGATGAAATGCATTGAGAAGCTATAAGAAAATTGTTTGGCCAAAAAAGTATTTTGATAGAGGACATGAACAAAAAAGTTGGGTTTAGGGACAACAGGTTTAGGTAGGATTTTCTTGGAAATAAATGATGAGGTAAGATAATGGAAAATAAATAATGAGGTAAGAAATATGTGAACATATAAACACAGAAAGCATGCATGGATTGGATTTTTTTGGTGGAAACAAATGTTGAAATAAGACGAAAGATCTATGGAATGCAGTTTTGGGTTGGACTGCAGTACCAAATGTTACACTGAAAACAAACCCTGCCACACTGAAAACAAACCCTGCCCTTTCCTCTTGTGTTATACTGCTATGTGTTTGTGTACCCTTGTGTACTTGTGTTTTTCCTGACTTTATGTGTTTAGCTGATGAGATTTATGTTGTAGAATTTTTCTAATACTATGTTATTTACTTTGTAAAGATGTTTAGACATTATATGTCTGTTCTGTTTTGTTGCTCATGTGTGAAGTTGATGTTTCAAAAATTATTCTGACCTTTTATGTATGTACTTATGTCATAATTCCTGTAACACTGATGTATATGTTATTTCGATTATTTTGTAAAGTTCGTATTACTACAAATGTTATCTGAATTGTTATGTTCTTTAATGATGTATTTTGTACCTTTGTTATTGCTTTCTCATGTTATAAAATTGTAATTGACACCAGTTCATCAAATTAAGTAACTTGTAAGCATTCATTTCACTGCACGTATTTCTGTTGGTCATAGTATATGCACAATATTTGAAAAAAAAAGAGTACTGTTAGTGTTTGGACGTGTGTT
The DNA here is from genome assembly GCF_023898315.1 of Schistocerca nitens. Lineage (NCBI taxonomy): Eukaryota > Metazoa > Arthropoda > Insecta > Orthoptera > Acrididae > Schistocerca > Schistocerca nitens. Next base: position 489,115,687 of record NC_064621.1, read on the forward strand.
AATAATTCATCAAGGGACTGATTAACAGCATTGCTGGTTCTAAGGACAATTCCAAAAACTTTGTGCATGCACAAGTGGTGGTTTCGGACTTGCTATATTCTCCGCAAGACTCTTCGATGGTGATTATGCACCTGCACAGTCGCAACAGATGGCTGCTGGCCGTCTCTACAAGGACTACAGTGGGTCTGCATCTTTGATAGCCCACCAATACCATTATTTCTACAAGGACTGCACTGGGTCTGCACCTCACGTGGCCCACCAATACCGTAATCTCTACCAGGACTACAGTGGGTCTACTCTGTGATGACCTACCTACCAATATTCTTCAAAACTTCGACTGACTCTGCGGTGGGTTTGCTCTCTTGTGGCCCATTATCTATGTCAAGAGTCAGCACTGTCTTTCCGTTGCAAGGACAACACTACTACTTCAAGACTGCATGGAAATCCACTACTTCCGTGTGCATTTTCATTTACTGCTCAGACTTTGAGAAAAACACTGCTATTTTACTGTGATGAACGATCAGGAGTGTCTTTATGGACTGTGAGAAAATTTTTGCTTTTGACCAACATTGTATCAATAAGTGTGTGCATTTGATTTCTTTGTTATTGTAACTGTTAAAAAATTTTAACAAATATGTGTTGACCAGTGTCCAAAACAATTTGTGAAATTTTTTGTGGGAGCATGGGGGCTATGTAAGTAGGCTGTTTAGGTTTTCTTATTGGTAACGCCACGTAGCGCTCTGTATGAAAATCACTGGCTGTGCTGTGTGCAGTCTGTGGCTAGTTTGCATAGTTGTCTGCCATTGTAGTGTTGGGCAGCTGGATGTGAACAGCGCGTAGCGTTGAGCAGTTGGAGGTGAGCCGCCAGCAGTGGTGGATGTGGGGAGTGAGATGGCGGAGTTTTGAGAGTGGATGATCTGGACAGAGACAGTAAATTTGTAAAACTGGATGTCATGAACTGATATATATATAAAATGACTTTTGAACAGTATTAAGGTAAATACATTGTTTTTTCTATATCAGAATCTGTCATTTGCTAACTATGCCTATCAGTAGTTAGTGCCTTCAGTAGCTTGAATCTTTTATTTAGCTGGCAGTAGTTGCGCTCGCTGTATTGCAGTAGCTTGAGTAACGAAAATTTTTGTGAGGTAAGTGATTTGTGAAAGGTATAGTTTGATGTTAGTCAGGGCCATTCTTTTGTAGGGATTATTGAAAGTCAGATTGCGTTGCGCTAAAAATATTGTGTTATTTTAGTGTTGATCAGAATAGGTAGAGAGCGAAATGCGAAATGTCAGAGTACGTTCAGTTCTGCTCAGCTGTTTGAAAATCAAATAACGAAGGGGCTTACCAGCACAGTAATTCATTAATTTTTCTAAGGGGACGTTACAACATTACGGTTACTGAAACATAACCTGTTCAGTACATATATTTGAGAATTTTTTGACTTACTGGAAGTCTGAGAGAAGCTAAGGTGTAGAAAGCATCAAAACAGCATGGAAAACAAGACGAGAAGCAAGAGTGCCACACAATTGTGCACAAGAGTTAAACAATTGATAAACGATTAGATAAATTTCTGTACAAGAGCACCGAACGCGGTAGCCCACTAATCACAAAATCAATATCTGTAACTTTGCCAAACAGTGAATTTAATCTCTTATGGTGATTGGTAAAAGCAGTGAACATAAAGTACTTGCCCCAGAGAACAGGTACTACCATCTCAACATACCCACTTTCGACAACCGGATTCTACAAAGGTTCAGTGATTGCAACCCAATATTTCGCGAAACCATGACATTTATACTGTCACCCCCTATGAACTACAGACCGTTCCACAGTAAGTGTAATGACATTGCAATTTTTGCTACCAAACTCCAATACATGTGGCGTAATCGGCAGCGTGAGACCCCTTGTAACGAATCAGGCAGAGCTTCAGTCTACAGACGTGGCAGCTAGTGTGTCTCCAGAGCCTCCTTCACTCGAGCGACTTCCCTATCTCAATCGGCTACTCGTGGCAAGTGACTCTATTGAAGAATACCTCGCGTTTCATTCTCGTAATAAGTCCGTTCTGTCAGGAGTGGTCGTTTATGTTGCACATCAGTGTCAAAATTGCTTGAGTTGCGCTATGCAGTTTGACACCTGAACAGTGAAAGTGAGGTTATTACGGACCAAAAAAAGAAAAAAGGTTCAAATGGCTCTAAGCACTATGGGACCTAACATCTGAGGTCATCAGACTCCTAGACGTAGAACTACTTAAACCTATCTAACCTAAGGACATCACACACATCCATGCCCAAGGCAGGATTCGAACCTGCGACCGTAGTAGCAGCGCGGTTCCAGTCTGAAGCGCCTAGAACTGCACGGCCACAGCGGCCGGCCCCAAGCTTTCCACTAAAAAATGAAAACATAGAAACATTTTGTAGTAAGAAACAAAGCAAAGGAATGAATGTTCTTGCAAAAGGTCGTATGGCAAGTACTCCACATTCCTAGTAGTAGAAATGTCGTCCAAACATTTATGTATTTATTTGCTCGAGAAAATATAGAAGCCATACTTATAAACACATGAAACAATATTTAGAAAGCAGGAACTAGGGCCTTTTACTTTGCTCTTAGTTTCCTTCCCTATTATGGTGCTCACAATAAAAGAGTGCGTGTTCATTGTCTAGTCTTATACGAAGTACAATTACTGTGAAACGTGTGCGAGGCAGTTTGTGCAAGAGTTTAAGACTGGCAGTATCTAACAAAACCTCTAGCATATTCTGGAATACAAACATTAATACCAAAATGACGCTGCATCAACAGCGGCTTTTTACGGCATCGTAAAAATCCCATGCCAGTCTTATTGCAAACACATTCCCGGACTGTTTCATTTTGTCTACATTGTAGTCATACGTGATTCAATAAAATACTATTTCAGAGTGTTTATTTGATTATAACAGGGAAGCTAAAACTGCTTATGTCTAACTCGACACTGCCCGCACCAATTCTAAGTTTATGTGCGGTATAGCTCCCTGCATATCTTTTAAAGCCAACCAGTGGCCTTAAATAGTGCAGATTTTTGTTAGACACAATTTCTTCAGGTCTAGTTGTCCCGAAGATTCTGTATCTTTTACTCTCCAGTGCCATGCATTCGAAGATTAGGTGTGATGCAGTTTCTTCTCCCTCATCACAGATCCTACATTTAGGGTCCTCTTCCGTTACACCCATCGTGTGTAGGTGTTTTTGAAATTACCATGGCCGGTCATCAGTCCAGTCATGAGTTTGATCTCTTTCTTGTTCAATCTCGGAATACAGAGCGTCTTTTGAAACATAGCTTGGGCATCATTACCTTACCATATTTTTGTTTATGGACCTTTTATAATATACTACTTGGTATTTCCTAAGCCAGTTCCGTAGTTCTAATTTAATTCAGCCTTAGTGATTGTCAGGACAGGTTCCGGTCCAATAAATGGAGTTGTTGCCCCCATCCTAGCCAATCTGTCGGCTTGTTCATTGCCACAGATCCCTGAGTGGCCAGAGACCCACACTAGATTTACCCTATTGCTTCCTCCTAGCTCCACCAGAGCCCTGTGGCATTCTGCAACAATCTTAGATCTTATCTTCTGGTGAATCTTAGATCTTGTTGCAGGAGCTGCCAATGATTTCAGAGCTGCCTGGCTGTCTGAATAGATGAAGATGCTACGGTCCTTGTAGCATCTACGCATATTCTCCTCCACACATGCCCTGACTGCGGTAATTTCAGCTTGGAATACAGAGGCCAGTTTTCCTTGAGAGATGAGGCCCTCCAGTCTTGGCTGAACCCCGTACACCCCTGCCCCAACGCCTTGGCCTATTTTCGACCCATCAGTGAACTAAACGATGTCCCCCGTACGGTGTCGAACTGTTTTTTCCTACTGCTCCCTGATTTCAGAGTGTCAGTCTGAGGACGGATTTGATGACCGAAACTGAGTACCAGCATTAGATGTAAAATAAATGTTCGATTTTTACTGTTACGTTTTACTTAAATATCTAGTACGGGCTCCTTAGTAATACCAAAAATTCTTGGGAACTTACTAGTGAATGCCAACACCAATTTTATATTTTCCTCTACATTCAAAATTAAATTGGGTTCTGCGACTTTTGAGTAGTCAGTGACGGAGGAAAACAGAACGGAGCCCCAGTGCCAGATTGAACAGGTGGCTACGTCACATTGCTCTCAGCTCGTCAGTGCTGTACTTGGGACGCCTGCAGGATGGCACCACGCGTCTCGCACTGCCCGCCAGTCGTCCACCAGTCCACAGAATGGTCACCAGCCGGACCGAGCTGCAGTGGGTTGGGGCACGCTGCGCTGTCCACTGGGCCTCTCTGCTGCCACGACCGTAAAGTCCTTAATTAAAACGGAACGCAAACACACGCCGCTTCGCTCCCGCTCGCTTAAAGCCGAAATTTAGCCTCCCCGCGGGCGTCGCTCCGCCTCTGGCGTTACTTCCTGGATACAGCGACTTTCAAGAGAAGGCCGTTTTGAAATGGAATACGTTGCTTTCCCTCCTGATCTTTACTTCAAACTGTTTGGCTGTAAACCCCCTGTAAATAGTCATATAGGATAAAAATTTATGAAATTACTGAACTTCAAAGCTCATATAAAATTATTTTAGCAACATGATATACAAAAGTTCTCAGGCACCTTCACTGAGTTTTTACTAGAGCATTCCACATTCACTCCATTCCACATTCACTAGCGCCTAACTTGGACAGCAAAGTAGCCGGATCTCTCCACAATTGGGAACGTTTGGACGATTATGGACAGGGCTCTTCCACCAACTCTCTGGATTTCGATGACCTAATGCGCCAGTTGGTCAGATGTGACACGTTATATCTCAGGAGGACATCTAACAACTCTATCAATCAATGCCAAGCTGAATACGTGCTTGCATACGGGGCAGAGGTGGTGGTCCTACTCGTTATTGACTTGCCAGATTTATGAAGCCCTTTCTCTTGAATAAATCACCAAATTTTTCTGAAATTGTGATCATTTGTTTGTACATGTACATGACATCTACCGATTTCCGTCTCATTCAGATAGCTCCTTCGTGGTGCGCAGTGGTTTTTTCCTAAGTGCATTTAGACATGAAATTTATACAATAATGACTGAATTGGATTTGATTTGCAGGAAGGAAAGAAAGTTTGACTTTGTCATTCGACCGACTTTTTTGTCACCGTAGATGGAAGAACTAATACCCAACAACGATGCTGGAAAGATTACGCTATTGGTGCGTCAAAGGGACTGCTCCTGCTGTCAGATGAAGTTAAAGTAATAACTGGAAATAAAAATATGGAGTGTGGAAAGGGAGTTTTCACGAACTAGTTTTTTCAACTAAGAGACTTCGTTTAACTAATGAGTGGTTTCTTCATGTAGTTATTTGCATGAGACCGGCCGTGGTGGCCGAGCGGTTCTAGGCGCTACAGTCTGGGACCGCGCCACTGCTACGGTCGCAGGTTCGAATCCTGCCTCGGGCATGGATGTGTGTGATGTCCTTAGGTTAGTTAGGTTAAGTAGTTCTAAGTTCTAGGGGACTGATGACCTCAGAAGTTAAGTCCCATAGTGCTCAGAGCCATTTGAATCATTTTATTTGCATGAATCAACAAAAAATGGCCATTTGAACCATTTTATTTGCATCAATCAACAAAAATGGCTCTGAGCACTATGGGACTTAACTTCTGAGGTCATCAGTCCCCTAGAACTTAGAACTACTTAAACATAACTAACCTAAGGACGTCACACACATCCATGCCCGAGGCAGGATTCGAACCTGCGGCCGTAGCGGTCTCGCGGTTCCAGACTGTAGCGCCTAGAACCGATCGGCCACTCCGGCCGGCTATGAATCAAAAAAACTTCTTTGACAAAGACCAGGATTTTGATAAAATAATTATCTCCGATCGACCCGCGCGGATAGCCTCTCATGTTGTGGCACCGTTTCCTGGACGGGGAGGTGCACCCGTCCCTGATCGAATTCACCTGGCGGATAAACGCCGAGAGTTGGTGTGCTGCCTGTCTGGATATGGTTTTTAGGCAGTTTCCCGCAGCCCCCTAGTTGAATATCGGACAGGTGCCAAAATTTCACCTCGGTTACACAATTTGCAAACATTTAGAAGACTTGCATTCACTTTCACATGAATATCACAACACGCAAACAGGTCGGATACATATGTTCCACTCCGGGGGGTAACGGGGTGGCGACAGAAATGGCATCTGTCCACTCTGTAAGCTAGCTATACGAGTTCCGTTAATAAGCATGACTACCCTGTGCAGATGTGGGACAAAGGCACAAGGAGGGGAAGCGGATGATTATCTCACCTCACCGAGTCTACCATGGTGATGTGAAGTGATGTGGTACTGAAATACTGTTTATTTCGTTCAGAGTACCTGTAACGGTTTTAGTGTGAGAGTTGTATAAAGAATGGAACGGCAGAGGAGAATTTTTTCATTTGTTGATGTTAAGGGATCTACTTTCGTCTGTACCTTCAAGTCTTTCCAGTTACCACTTCGATCAGCTTCTGCGACTATGCCTCCTTTTGGAGGTAATAATTACGTGTCCTGTACATCGGATCATGATAATTATTATTGGAATTGAGGGTACAGGGGATCTCCCTGCTGCCAACAAACATACCAACAATCAACTGACCAGTTTAGTATGGAACATATTCAGTAGACTAACGAGCATACCAGATCCGTGTACAGTAAGCAACTGACTCCTGGCTGCGCTAGAAAGTGTGCACTGTGTTAAAATAAAACACCGACAGATACACACAGACTGTTTAAAAGAGAAGGCAATGCTTCATATCAACTACACGTCCACCACAAATTCTCGAAGGATGCCTACTACGAAATTAAACGGTGGAGTGTACTGTGTAGCTTTTAATATGTATGTTATTGTGTTCTGTTCTGCACCTCAAGTGGTGTGGGTACGGCAATTGTTGTGCTTTAACTGTGTGTACATGCGCAGTTCATTACACTTTATGATTTATAGGCACATTTACGTAAACTTACACATGAAACGACACCACACACACTAACGTGACAGCATATCTTATCACGGGCACAGTCTTTTATTTATAGAAATATTATTTGAAGGTTTAATGGCTGCAACATGAAATACGTAAAGAACCATGTGACGCACAGTTCTAGCTCGTATGTTAACAAAATATCTCAGGTTCTTTTTGCATTGCAGTTTCATTCAAATTAATACTGCTTTAATGCCATGGGTTTGCGTAGAAAAATATTATTGTGTGGCGTATTTATCACTGATCATTATTTTCGAAATAAGTTAATTTCCGTGAATTTCGTAGCTCAGATAAAAGATAGCCATTATGGGGCAACATGCTATTAATCTTCGCACATACATTAAAATGACACTGAAAATAAATAATATAAGTAAAATTGAAACTTTGTAAGTAATTTACGGGGCTCTGTGCCGTTTAATATTGGCAACTTTCAAATAAGATGTGCACCGCGCAAATGGTCGCAATCAATTAATCATAAGCTGATACTCTACTGCGCGTCCTGATACAAAGGGCGTTCAGAATGTTTTGCACCGTGATCTCTAATTTTTTTTATTTTTCGCTAGAGGAGAATGAAATTTTTTTTTAACAGCCTACTCCGATGTGACGCATCTGGCGTAACGTTCTTTCCGTGATGTAAATGCACTTTGGTAAGATTCTGGGGATTGACTTTTACACCATCGCTTCACACAGGAAATAAGGTCTTTCTCACTATCAAATGTTTTATCGCGCAGGTGGGCCTTCAGACGACCAAAGAGGCAAAAATCAGACCGCTCGAAGTCCGGACTGTAGGGAGAATGAGGAACAATCTTCCAACCCATTTTCCTGATTTTCTCCTGTGTCATAAGGGCTGTATGGGCTTTGGAATTGTCATGGTGTAGTCTGATGACCGGACCCTGAAGCTGTGGTCTGTGGGTCTTGATGGCACGTCGCAGCTTGTCCGATGACAAATAGTATCGGTCCCGGTTAATTGTGGAGCCAGGTTCCAAAAAGGCAATGAAAATGACAACACCCTGATCCCAGAAGAAGGAGGCCATCCCCTTTCGGCCTGTTGTTCGTGAAAGTCTTGGTTTCTTCTTCCGAGGGGAACCCGGATGAAGCCACTCCATGGATTGGGTTTTGCTCTCAGGTTCGGACAAAAACGACCATGATCCTGGATAATAACGCCGCCAAAACACTGTTTTCACTCTTCAGTAAAGGTCTTCATGAGACCCTCGCACACATTCTTCCTCATCGTTTTCGTTTCTCTTGTCAATAATGAAGGCACCCAACGTGCACAGATTGCTCTGTACCTCAGTGACTATACCAGTGGTACCACACTACCCAATGACAAACGAGTCATTTCAGCAAGCTGTCGTGTCATCACACAGCTGACATTTTGGATGATTTGATCAATGGTCTCCTTATTAATATCGATCACTGCCGTCGATGGTCTACCGCATCGTGGATTGTCCATTAGAGAGAAATCACCATCTTTAAACTTCTGTAACCACCGCTGGCTACTGCTTCGATCCACTGTGCCCTCCCCATAAACAGGGAGCAACTTTCATCGCTGGTATTGAAGAGGAAATCCAGTCCCGACCGTTGTCGCCACCTGACATCTACTTCACAGTCCATAATGGCTCACCTGTAATTAAAAGAAAATACTTATATACACCAAAAAATTTCATTCTCCTCCTGCAAAAAATAAAAAAAATGAAGACGACTGCGCAAAACCTTTTGAACACCCTTTGAACCACGAAAAAATAAGTATTAGTTTGCTAATATGTAGGGATGATAAAGGTATATAAATAAAAGTTTTAAGAGCAAATGAACACACATATTTAAGCAAAATGCAACGTAAGTACATTTACAATGTCTCTCATGTCTCTCCTTATCCATGATGAAGACCAGAGTAAGTAATTACATCAAATCATTCGACTGTTTCACAGTTATTAATATTTTTAAGACAGAATAGAGAATAACATACATAATAAATCCGCATTGTTTTTAAATACAATTACGTGGAATGACAAATGTTTTTCTGTGCATTTTTATGTATGTCTTTCCAGAATCACAGAAGTTATAAATCATTGTACTTAGTCGAATTAGTTTTACGTGTAAGATGAATTACTCACTCATTCGTTAGAATGAAACTAGTCTATGCCAGCCAACGAATGAATTCAATCGAATCAGTCGGCTGCTGTTCTAAGTATTCGATCATTTAAATAACACTAGTCTGCGAGAGCAACCAAATGAAAACAGTCGATTGCAGTTTACTTATCTGTCGGATTATTTTGCAATCATTTCTTTCAAGTGAAACTAGTATGTGGGAGTAACCGAATGAAAACAGTCGACACAGTCTGGCCTAATCTGTCCTGAGAGGAAACATTCGATCGTTTTTCCATTGTTAAAATCATTATTTTGACTGCACTCTGTCATCACTTGTCACTGTTATTGCCGTTCTGAAGCCGGCCGAGGTGGCCGAGCAGTTCTAGGCGCTACAGTCTGGAACCGCGCGACCGCTACGGTCGCAGGTTCGAATCCTGCCTCGGGCATGGATGTGTGTGAAGTCCTTAGGTTAGTTAGGTTTAAGTAGTTCTAAGTTCTAGGGGACTGATGACCTCAGAAGTTAAGTCCCATAGTGCTCAGAGCCATTTGAACCATTTGAGCCGTTCTGAAATTTTATTTCAACTGAGTGCCAATAAGTAGCTTTTCGTTCAGTTTTTTGTTCATGTTTATGAATAAGCGTTTTCTTAATAATGGACAGAAACGCTCAGTGGCGTCGGAATGAATAAAAAGTGGTTCTCAAAATAGATTCATTGCGTTGTACAGTATCTGTAAGGAGGGTTCCTATTGTGGAACTATATTAATTAAAGAAATTCAAAGGAAACTGACGTATGATTTCAAATATTTCAGAAAAAATATTACTTGCGGAAAGTGACGGTTTATGATTAAAATGCTAGAGATTTAAGACACCAAAAAATTAAAAAATTATATGTAATACGTTTCCTGTTCATGAAAACTCAGTTTTTACGGTAACAAAATAATCGGTGATGCGTTCAAACTAGCGCGAAGAGAGAGACAGAGCTTCGAAAAATTTGAATAATAGAATAATTGTTAAGTTACCTAAATGTACATTTGGAATGTAGCACCATTTATTAATCTTTTGAAACCAACCAAGTATCCATGTTCAAAGCCCTAAGTATGAGAAATGCTATTTAGGTAAATCAATACATGGGTTTGAATATACTTGCTTCTTAGAAATATACTTTCTATTCATCCTTTCTTGAAATAAGATACATTACTTATCTTTTAACAGCTGGTAACCCTAGTGATGGTTCATGCTGAAACAGTATTTAAGTAAAATTACTAAAACACGTATACAGAGTGAAAAATTCTTGTAACTTACGTAATTATTAGTGGCTTGTGGCGTTCGATTCTCACACATTAACCGAACCACACAAACGCAGACAGTGAGTAAAACCATTCACATATGTATGTTTAACCCGTGGTCTACGGATAGCGTTCGAAACAAGCTACAGCTTAATTTTTGATTAATAATCAGAATTGACGGCAGAAGGGTTCAGGCATAAGAAGTCCTCATTCTGCCAATGGCCTTGTCAAAGAGGGTGGAGGAGCGGACAGAGATTAAGGGCACCCTCTTGTCCTTAGGGTAGGAAAACGCCCCTAAAGGCGGAAGAATCAACAATAATCAACAGCAAGAGGATGCAGGAGACAATGGAAACCCCTGCAATAAAGACACGTAACGTATATCTACAGGACACGTGGCCTGTAACTGAAAAAATAGTCATAATGATCTCTCCATTAGATTCCGGATTAGCCCCATTTGGATCTCCAGGAGTGGACAGCCATGTGGGGAGGGGTGACCACGAGGAAAAGATTCAATAAACAACGAAAGGATAACGTTCTACGAGTCAGGCCAAGGAATGTCAGAAATTAGAAAATTTGAAAAGGGAAATGCAAACGCTCAATCTAGTTGTAGTAGTGGTCAATGAAATGATATGGAAACAAGACAGGGATTCTGGTCAGATGAGTATAGTGTGATATCAACAGCGGCAGAAAATGGTATAACCGGTTCGTTGTAAATAGGAAGATACGGCAAAGAGGGTCTTACTGAACAGTTCAGTGATAGGGTGGTTTTTACTAGAGTCGACAGACAGCACACCAACACCGACAACTATAGTTCAGGTATACATGCCGACGTCGAAAGCTGCAGATGAAGAGATAGATAAAGTTAATGAGAATATCGAAAGGGTAATAGAGTACGTAAAGGGAGATGAAATCTAATAGTCACAGGTGACTGGAATTCAGTGGTAGGGGAAGGAGTAGACAAAAAGGTTACAGGAGAATATGGGTTTGGGACAAGGAATGAGAGAGGAAAAAGACTAATTGAATTCTGTAATAAATTTCAGCTACTAATAGCGAATATTCTCTTCAAGAATCACAAGAGGAGGAGGTATACGGGGTGCATTCAAGTTCTAAGGCCACCGATTTTTTTTTTTTTTCTAATTAACTACTCACCCGAAATCGATGAAACTGGCGTTACTTCTCGACGTAATCGCCCTGCAGACGTACACATTTTTCACAACGCTGACGCCATGATTCCATGGCAGCGGCGGAGGCTTCTTTAGGAATCTGTTTTGACCACTGGAAAATCGCTGAGGCAATAGCAGCACGGCTGGTGAATGTGCGGCCACGGTGAGTGTCTTTCATTGTTGGAAAAAGCCAGAAGTCACTAGGAGCCAGGTCAGGTGAGTAGGGAGCATGAGGAATCACTTCAAAGTTGTTATCACGAAGAAACTGTTGCGTAACGTTAGCTCGATGTGCGGGTGCGTTGTCTTGGTGAAACAGCATATGCGCAGCCATTCCCGGACGTTTTTGTTGCAGTGCAGGAAGGAATTTGTTTTTCAAAACATTTTCGTAGGATGCGCCTGTTACCGTAGTGCCCTTTGGAATGCAGTGGGTAAGGATTACGCCCTCGCTGTCCCAGAACATGGACACGAACTTTTTTTCAGCACTGGCGGTTACCCGAAATTTGTTTGGTGGCGGTGAATCTGTGTGCTTCCATTGAGCTGACTGGCGCTTTGTTTCTGGATTGAAAAATGGCATCCACGTCTCATCCATTGTCACAACCGTCGAAAAGAAAGTCCCATTCATGCTGTCGTTGCGCGTCAACATTGCTTGGCAACATGCCACACGGGCAGCCATGTGGTCGTCCGTCAGCATTCGTGGCACCCACCTGGATGACACTTTTCGCACTTTCAGGTCGTCATGCAGGATTGTGTGCACAGAACCCACAGAAATGCCAACGCTGGAGGCGATCTGTTCAACAGTCATTCGGCGATCCCCCAAAACAATTCTCTCAACTTTCTCGATCATGTCGTCAGACCGGCTTGTGCGAGCCCGAGGTTGTTTCAGTTTGTTGCCACACGATGTTCTGCCTTCATTAAACTGTCGCACCCACGAACGCACTTTCGACACATCCATAACTCCATCACCACATGTCTCCTTTGAAACGTCCCCTTTTGAACAATTTTACACGACTGTGCTTAACCTGACGCACAATATTTTTGTTAGCGCAACGCAATCTGACTTTCAAAAAAATCCCTACAAAAGAATGGCCCTGACTAACATTAAACTATACCTTTCACAAATCACTTACCTCACAAAAATCTTCGCTGCTCAAGCTACTGCAATACAGCGAGCGCCACTACTGCCAGCTAAATAAAAGATTCAAACTATGGAAGGCACTAACTACTGATAGGGATAGTTAGCAAATGAAAGATATTAATAGAGAACAAACAATGTATTTACCTTGATATCATCATATATATAGCAGTTCATGACAAATTACAAAACTCCGCCATCTCTCTCCCCACATCCACCACTGCTGGCGGCTCACCTCCAACTGCGCAACGCTACGCGCTGTTCACAGCCAGCTGCCTAACACTACAATGGCGAGTATTACAACAATGCAAAGCAGCCACAGACTGCACACAACACAGCCAGTGATTTTCATACAGAGGTGGCGTTACCAATAAAAAAACCTAAACAGCCTACTTACACCTTCAACTGTCGATGAATTTCAATTGGTTTCACACCACGCAAATTCAGAAAACGAATGATTGCACGCTGTTCAAGTAAGGAAAACGTCCCCATTTTAAGTATTTAAAACAGTTCTCATTCTCGCCACTGGCGGTAAAATTCCATCTGGCGTACGGTGCTACCATCTCTGGGACGTATTAACAATGAACGCGGCCTCATTTTAAAACAATGCGCATGTTTCTATCTCTTTCCAGTCAGGAGAAAAAAAATCGGAGGCCTTACAACTTGATTGCACCTCGTACTTGGAAAAGGCCGGCTGATACGGGAAGATTTCAGCTAGATTACATCATGATCAGACAGAGATCCCGAAATCAGGTACTGGATTGTAAGGCCTACCCAAGAGTGGATATAGACTCAGATCACAATATAGTATTGGTGAAGAGTAGGCTCAAATTAAGAGATTAGGAAGAATCAATACGCAATGAAGTGGAATACAGAAGTACTAAGAAATGACGAGATACTCTTGAAGTTTTCTGTGGCTATAGACACAGCAATAAGGAATAGCTCAGTGGGCAATACAGTTGAAGAGGAATGGATATCTCTAAAAAGAGGAATCACAGAAATTGGACCGACAAACATAGGTACAGAGAAAGGTAACTGCGAAGAAACCATGGGTAACAGAAGAAATACTTCAGTTGATCGAAGAAAGAAGGAAGTACATTAATGTTCAGTTAAATTCTGGAATACTGTAATACAAGTCGATGAGGAATGAAATAAATAGGAAGTGCAGGGAAGATAAGACGAAGTGCTGCATGAAAAATGTGAAGAAATCTAAAAAGAAATGACTGTCCGAAGGATGGACTCAGCATACAGGAGAGTCGGAACAACCTTCGGTGAAATTAGAAGCAAGGGTGGTAACATTAAGAGTGCAACGGTATTCTGCTGTTAAATGCAGAGGAGAGAGTGGATAGGTGGAAAGAGTACACTCAAGGCCTGTATGAGGGGAAAACTTGTCTGAAGTGTTAGAAGCAGAAACAGGATTCGACGTAGAACAGATAGGGGATCCAGTAATAGAATCAGAATTTAAGAGAGCTCTGGAGGACTTAAGATAAAATAAGGCAGAAGGGATAGATAACATCCCATCACAATTTCTGACATAATTATGGGAAGTGGCAACAAACCGACTATTCTAGTTGGTGTGGAGAGTGTATGAGTCTAGCGAAATACCATTTTGGTGAAATACCATTTGACTTTTGGAAAAATTTCATCCACATGATTCCGAAGAGTGCAAGAGCTGAGAAGTGCAAGAATTATCGCAGAATCAGCTCATCAGCTCATGCATGCAAATTGCTGACAAGAATAAGATAGAGAATAATGGAAAAGGAAACTGAGGATGTGTTGGATGACGATCAGTTTGGCTTTAGGAAAGGTAAAGGACCAGATAGGCGATTCTGACGTTATGGTTGATAATGGAATCAAGACTAAAGAAAAATGAAGACACTTTCATAGGATTTGACGACCAGGAAAAGGCGTTAGACAGCGTAAAATGGTGCAAGCTGTTCAAAATTCTGAAAAAATAGAGGTAAGCTATAGGGAGAGACGGGTAATATAGAATATGCACAAAAGCTAAGAGGGAATAAAAAGGGTGGGCGACCAAGAACGAAGTACTCGGATTAAAAAGGGTGTAAGGCAGTGATGTAGTCGTTCACTCCTACTGTTCAATCTCTACATCGAACAAGCAATGATGGAAATAAAAGAAAGATTCTGGAGTTGAACTAGAATTCAAAGTGTAAGGATGTCAATGACACGATTCGATGAAGAAATTATTATCTTGAGTGTAAGTGAAGAAGAATTATATGATCTTCTGAATGAAATAAACAGTCTAATCATTGCAGAATGTGGACAGAGTGAACCGAAGAAAGACGAAAGTAATGAGAAGTATGAGAAATAAGAACAGCGAGAAACTTAACATCAGAATTGATGGTCACGAAATAGATTAAGTTAAGAAATTCTGCTACCTACACCGCAAAATAACCGATGAGGGACAGAGAAAGGAGGACATTAAAAGCAGACTAGCTATGGCAGAAAGAGAATTTCTTGCCAAGAGAAGTCCACTAGTATCAAACATAAGCCTTAATTTGAGGAAGAAATTTCTGAGAATGTACGTCTGGAGCAGGTAGTGAGACATGGACTGTGAGAAAACCAGAACAGAAAAGAATCGAAGCATTTGAGATGTGATGATATAGACAAATGTTAAAAGTTAGGTGGATTGATACGGTAAGGAATGAGGAGTTTCTGCGCAGAATATGTGGAAAACACTGACAAGAAGGAACAGGGTGATAGGAAATCTACTAAGACATCTGGAACGACTTCCATAGTCCTAGAGGGAGCTGCATAGGGCAAAAACTGTAGAGGAAGAAAGAGACTGGAATACATCCAGCAAATAATTGAGGACTTAGGTTGGAAGTTCTACTTTGAGATGAATAGGTTGGCACAGGAGAGGAATTCCTGGTGGGGCGCATCAAACCAGTCAAAAAATTGATGATCCAAAAAAATAAAATAAGAAAATAAAAAAATGACATTTCTGCAGTGACTAGTTTCATTCAGTTGTTTCATTCGACCGAGAAAGCAACGGAAAAAACAATCAACTGGCCAGTTGGTTGTTAAATCCAGACAGTTGTCCCATCGCTAGGAGTGATTCAGTCGTTCTCAACTAGAACTTCCAGGGTACGTACTGACTTGAGGAAGTAATGTGAGAACCGCACACACTATCAGCGTCACATCTCAGAACGAACAACTGCTTTTGCGAAACAGTGGACTGACTGTCCAAAAGTGCTGCACTAATTGGTCTCGAACAATTGTTGGTAGACTGCTTTACAGATTCGCTATTCTATATCAATCTATTCCTGAGAAGATATTGTTTACTGATGGATGCTATGGAGGGAGCGGTGAATGGCAGAAGAAGAAGCGAACGCAGAAGATACCAGATGGTTGATAGTATAAAGATAGGAAACAACTGTGAGAAAACGAAGAGAGTAGAAAATGACAGGAGTCCATGGAGAGCAACATGTGAAGACCTGCCCTAGGGCAGAACACTGATGACGATGATTGAATGACTCTCCCCTCACCTGGTGCTGGCTCCCAAGAGACGTGTCCAGCTGGAGCTGCCCTTACGTTTACTTGGCATATACCGAAGGTTGGCTTCTCGCTTGGTTGGCAGGACACAGCGAGTATCCTCGATAATGAAAAATAGACCATGGTGCTGTGACCCAGGCGAAAGTCTATTGGAAATGGTGTTCTCTCGCTTAACCGCTGCTTTGGCGCCTCTCTCCCTTACGGAAAGACCTGGAAGTTCCTGTGTTCGTCGTTAAATTTTATTAAATAGCTATTGATATTATCAATCTCAATATTAATGACATGCCAGTTGAGATGGTGGACAATGCAGAGAGTTTAGTAGCTGTTCTGAATATGCAACTGAGTCAATCATGATTACCAGAAAGAAAGTTCGGTACCTAACTGCAAAGATGTACATGCAACATTAATTCACTATGAAAGATATATCATTCATACACATTCATTCCTCCATGTTCTTGTAGTAATTAGGGTACTAACGCAGTGGTACAATAAAAGCTGGAGGCCACCTGCAATCTCTTAGAAACGATGTGCTACATTCCGCTGTTGACAGCCGATCAGTTCCAGTCATTCCACCAAGAAGGAGGTACACAGATCGTGTTATCTGTAGTTCAACCATGCCTAGACGGTCAATACCACTGTTAGATCTCGTCCGCATTGTTAGTTTGTGCCAGGAAGGGCTCTCAACAAGGTAAGTGTCCAGGCGTCTCGGAGTGAGCCAAAGCGATGTTGTTCGGACATGGAGGACATACAGAGAGACAGGAACTGTCGATGACATGCCTCTCTCAAGCCGCCCAAGGGCTACAACTGAAGTGGATGAACGCTACCTACGGATTATGGCTCGCCGGCCGCGGTGGCCGTGCGGTTCTAGGCGCTGCAGTCCGGAACCGCGGGACTGCTACGGTCGCAGGTTCGAATCCTGCCTCGGGCATGGATGTGTGTGATGTCATTATGTTAGTTAGGTTTAAGTTGTTCTAAGTTCTAGGGGACTGATGACCTAAGATGTTAAGTCCCACAGTGCTCAGAGCCATTTGAACCATTTCTGATTATGGTTCGGAAGAATCCTGACAACAACGCCACCATGTTGAATAATGCTTTTCGTGCAGCCACAAGACGTCGTGTTACGACTCAAGCTGTGCGCAATAGGCTGCATGATCCGCAAATTCACTCCCGACGTTCACGGTGAGCTCCATCTTTACAACCACGACACCATACAGCGTGGTACAGATAGGCCCAACCACATGACGGATGGACCGCTCAGGATTGGCATCACGTTCTCTTCACCGGTGGGTGTCACATATGCCTTCAACCAAACAATCGTCGAAGATGTGTTTGGAGGCAACCCGGTCGGACTGAACGCCTTAGACACACTGTACAGCGAGTGCAGCAAGGTGGAGGTAAGCTGATGTTTTGGTGTGGCATTACGTGGGGCCGACGTACGCCGCTGGCGGCCACAGAAGGCGTCGTAACGGCTGTACGATACGTGAATGCCATCCACCGACCGATAGTGCAACCATATCAGCAGCATATTGGCGAGGCATTCGTCTTCATGGACGACAATTCGCGTCCCCATTGTGCACATCTTGACTTCTTTCAGGATAACGACATCACTCGACTAGAGTGGTCAGTATGTTCTCCAGACATGAACCCTATCGAACATGCCTGGGATAGATTGAGAAGGGCTGTTTATGGACGACGTGACCCACCAACCACTCTGAGGGATCTACGCCGAATCGCCGTTGAGGAGTGGGACAATCTTGACCAACAGTGCCTTGATAAACTTGTGCATAGTATGCCACGACGAATACAGGAATGCATCAGTGCAAAAGGACGTGCTACTGCGTATAAGAGATAGCAGTCTGGACCAGCACCTCTGTAGGTCTCGCTGTATGGTAGTACAACACGCAATGTGTGGTTTTCATGATCAATAAAAAGAGCGGATATGATGTTTATGTTAATCTCTATTTCAATTTTCTGTACAGGCTCCGGAACAGTCTGAACCGAAGTGATGCAAATTTTTTTGATGTATTGTGGCGTGTACTGTGCAAAGAGTCCTTTGTACTGTCTTCAGTATCTGACGGCCCTCTCTTACTTAGGACCAGGGATTCACACATACAGTACCTTTTTTAGATCATAGTTACCTTAGAAATAGTAGTTGTAGTGTTTCAAATAGCACTAAAATGACGTCGGTGTCTGAAGTGGCAATTTGAGTAAACAATACTGAGTATGAAGTAATCAGGTTCAGACTGGCAGTACTTACGCTACTGCAGCTGCTGCCACTATTATTGATAGTAGTGATGATAAAAATAATACCAAAAGTAACAATAATGATAATGACAGGTATAAAACGAATTTATTGGTGTACAAGGTAGATGTTTTTTGATATAGCGAGTTCTGGGGTAAAGAAAATGTAAGGGGGCAGCACAAGCCAAGAATACTGGGAGATGATTAAGATCTGGTTGGAAAGAAGAAAGTACAAATGTCATCCCTATTTCTGCGTTAGATATGTCATCAACTGTCTTCTGAAGCTGAAGTTGTTATTCAGTTCCTAATATAGGGCGGGAGGTTATTGCTGAGTCTGGCTCCTGCAACTGAGGGCATCAGGAAAGTGGCTGAACGATGGAGTCTGCCAGAAAAGATTTTACTGTGATGGGAACAGGTATCCCTTCCTTGTTGTTCAGATAAGAGTGTTAAGATTGAGGAGAGGTACTAGAGACAGTATTCGTTGATTAGACATTAGAGAAGACTGAGGGTAGGAAATCTCTGCACTGGTCTGCACGCAGCCAGGACAGCTGTGCTTATGATGGTGAAATATTATCAAAGAGTCGAACATGGGAGAGATAACAGACACAGGCATTCATAACCAATTCGAGGCGCCATGACCTTTCCTGGGAAAGGCCTGTAAGGAAAGATCAATTTTATCCATTACTGGAAGTATAAGCATTTGAACAATTTTGTTTTTCAGGTCGAGAGGGTAGAATCTTTTATTTTTTCGCAGAGCATGGAGATATGTTGCTAGCACGTTGCCATTCGTGCTCAGTCCAATTTAGATTTTCTTCGATTATTACTCCTACCCTTTTCTGGAGAATTTCGTATTTGTTGCATGTGGGGTTAAAGATAAGAGGGATTACGGATATTTCGGGATAATGAACCCAGAATGACCAACCAGTACCGCTTGGGATTTGGATGGATTTACGTAATATCTAAAAAAAATTGCATAACTAAAATGATGTATATTCCGAAAGCAGAAATACTACTTCGCAGTTTCTTTCATGGCAAGATGAAAACCCTTTATAGGTTAAATCGGAAAGACACTAGTCGAGATCTTCCACTGAAGATATTTGACACTTTAGCTAAACGTTCGCTGCAGATGAAATGTCCGCAGTCTAGTCAATGGTTAGCTAGTGTTACCAGTATCTACTCTGTTGGATTTATAAAGACAAATGATTCTTTAGATATTGTCCTTGGCTGTAAAGGTACTTCGCGTAACGTTCCGTGTGCAGTGCCTCCACGAGAAAAAGGTGGCGAGTACTTGAACGGTGAAGTTGGCCGCACTGAGCGTCAGCTCATAGCACATGCCGGATCGATGCGCTCTCGCCTACACTGAACTCTTGTGAAGCTGTCGTCTGTGACACTCGTTCACGGATGCCGTTGCCATTTAAATGAGATCTGTGTTCACGTCTCTCTGTCAGCAATGCCGAGTTTCGTGGAACTGTAGTCGCCACATAATTCGAATTTTTGAGGCGGTTACAAATTTGCTCCGACTGCAGGGAAACAAAGTTTTTGTCGAGGCATATCGACGTAAGCTGTTTACCACAACACTGTAGTAGTATGAGAATTAAGCCTAAATCTTTTTTAAATATATTTTACTAAACGACTTCCGCGTTAAATTAATCTCACTACCAACTTTAAATATTTCCGGTCTTAAGTACGAGGCTTTGCTGAACTTACAGCCGGTGAGTATGATTCATGCTTGTTGTATCCGACGTCTTACGAGTAAACATTTTTCTGATTGATGTTCTCCACTATTATTCTATTTCATGAACATTCAACTCGGTGAGATATATTTTGAGCTATTCGTGCAGCAGGGATTTGTCGTCAAAATGCCTTCATTGAGAGTTCACTATGAGTGTTGTCTGCAGAAACGCATATTGGGGGAACTATATAGTGTTTACTAGCTTGCAAAGTGATGGAAGAGAAGATGATTACATATGTTACTAGGTCTACAAATTTGTTTCCGCCGTTTTTTCCCGAAGTTCAAGACTATTGTGAAATATTTACAAAAAATTTACGATTCAAAGTATTGGCCATCGTTGGCCAGTACTTTCTATAGCTTTAGGGCAGCATACGAATCCTGCAGTGTATAAACTGGACATCTTTTGAGGGGAGCCATGAATCGATCCAATTTTGCACTTGTTCATATGGCCGCAAATGCTAGTCAGCTGGGTCGTGTGTCATGGATCGAGAAAGGTGGCAGTCAGAGGGAGGAATACCTGGATAATACAGTGGGTGTGGTATAACTTTCCATTGCAACGTTTCCAAGAATATTTTGACAGGATTTTCGACATGGGGTCGTGCATTGCCATGCTGCAAAATCATTTTTTCATGTCTATCGCTGTAGTGTTGCCGTTTGTCTTTCAGTGCTCGGCTCAAACACATCAATTGCTTTTGATAACGATCTCCTGTGATTGTTCCTGTCGGTTGCAGTAGCATCGAAAACTTTCTCTCTTTCACAACCATGCCGGTTTTCAACGTCAAAATCACCGTTCTTGAAGCATGGAAACCATTTTCTGCGAAGTTCTGTCACTAACAGGCGTCTCATCTTAGGTCTTACCCACCTTTTTATGAGCCTCAGCCGCAGATTTCTTCGTATCAAAGCAGAAAATTGAAACCTCCCGCAGATGACGAGAATTGGGCTCATAAGTTGACGTATTCAGTCGATAATAACTTTATGAAGCAATCAAAATTCGACTGATATTTTCATGGTTTTATGTTCTCAAATGCCTCAGCTTACTGTATGCCACTGATGACGAATGACTTGCACCACTACTTTCCACTACCGCCGTCTATTGCAAAACGGCGGAAGCAAAGTTGTACCCTAATAACATTTTCACTGCGAAAGTGTTCGTTTACTGGAACAGTTGTGTTTATTGTTCTGCAGTTCAATTGCAGACTATTCCTTAATCACAAGACTCCATCTTTGGACATATGTCTTGTACATCGAAAAGGGCTAACCGGGAAGTAATGTCCAATTGGTCGTGAAACGACAGCGAAAATCAGATGTTCGCCAAGGACCTCGTCACACCGGCCATCACGGATGTCAGTCCACTGCATCAGAATGTGAGCTACATTCTGTCACTAGTAGAGACTCTCATCAAAACGTTCATTTCACTGTAGATTGGACCACAGACGCTCCAGAACGCACCTCAAGATCTGCATATGGAACGCGAATTGAGTGAAGACAAAGAAAGAAATAACGGACCTTCTGACACGCCACATAATTGACGTTGCGCTCGTTTCGGAGACGCATGTAATGGATTCGGGACAGCTACACGTAGGGAAGATGCATGTATACCGGAGAGACTGGGTGGAACAAAGAGGAAGCGAGTCTTCCATCCTACTCAAAAAAGAAATTCGTTATCAAGAGGAACAACTTCCAAGGCTATGACAAGTGGAAGCTACGCTGGTCACACACATAGGGAACATCACACTTGGTGCTCCATACTTCAGTCCAAACGGCACACATTACCTGAAGACCTATGTGACCTCTTCGACCGTTTCGACAGAGTATTACTGGGAGGCGACCGCAGCGGCAAACACACAACTTGGAACGCGATGAAAACAAATCCGAAGGGCCAACAACTATTCGATCTAGAAGAGGGTCTCAGCATTACGGTGATCAGTCGGAGGGAACCTACGAGAGTGGGACCTTTTGTCCACCAGCAAGCAGACGTCCTTGATACAGCGGTTCTCAAGAATGTCATTGTCAACCTCCAACTACGGGTAATCTATGACTTGTCGTCAAATCCCATACTGGTAATAGGAATACTGGAGAGGACACAAATCCCACTGTCACCACATAAGCACAAGGCACACCGACTGGCCTCAGTTTCAGCGTTTTCTGGACAACAACGTTCGGCCAACACAAGACATCTCATCGAGGGCCGCCACCGTTGCAGCGATAGAGAAGTTAACGGCCAAAATTCAAAACGCAAAAAGCCTGTCAACAACACGAATTTTTCAACCAGACGTCAAATTTGAGGCGTTTTCCCGCGTCTTCAAGCGTCAAAACACACCGGAATTATATCCAAAGACGCTGGATCCGCTTTAGAAATGCTGAGGATAGAAGACAGATGCACCACCTGAACAGGGAACAGTACAAATGTGTCAGAAAACGGCATCAGAAAGTCTGGGAAACGAAGGTGTCCGACTTCTTGCTATGAAGTGAGAGAAGTGGTGAGAAACCAGCATCATCAAAAGCAACCAAAACGAGCAGTACGTGGCGCAGATGGTCTGATATACGACCCACTGGCACGACGAGGTGCAGGCCCGGACAACACTTATTCTTCTCGAATGCACTGACACAGTTCCAGCCACAGTTCGCCAATCCTGCGTAAGTTAAACTACGTCACCAATGAAGACATAAAACATCTTCCCAGGAAGCAGCTGGTCCTACTCACAGGAATTTTCAAGAGTTGTCTTGACCATGGGTACTTCCCAGAGGCGTAGTAGATGGCGAGGGTAGTGGCGCTGTCGAAATCCGGGAAGGATCTCTCCCTTCCGAACAGTTAAGCTCGATCAATTTTCTACCAACTCTGGGGAAGCTCCCTGAACGGCTACTACTCAAGAGACTACAAGACACTATGTTACGCGACAAAGTGATCCGAACGCAGAAGTTTCGATTCCAAAGTAAACTCTGCGCCCAAGTTCAATTCCTCCGGATTACCGAAAGACAACTTTAATAGACGATATTCGACAAATGAAGTGTTGTTCGACCTCGAGAAAGCTTAAAGTAGGGCGTGAGGAATTAACTATCAAGCTGAACAAAAACACCACCATAAATGACTGACACTTAAAAGTACTTGATAACTTCCTTCAAGATAGTCCATGCCGGTGTCTCACAGGGATCTGTAATCTCGTCCGTACTTTTCAACGTCTATGTGAACGACATACGTACAGTTACACAATTGTCAGTTAGCCTCTATGCTGACGATACAGTGTTTTTAACAAGAGACAGAAAATTAGATAACGCGATTGCGAGATTGCAACGACAACTGAATGTCATGGAGAGATGGGCACAACTACGCAAGATTACAATTAATCCGTGGCCATTATTTTCACAAGACCCGAGCGGTTATTCGTACGAGGCTCCACATAAGAAACCAACCTATTCCTTGGTTCCCTGTTGTAAAGCATGTGGGCGTTTACCTGGAACGAAACTACTCTTCACCCATCATGTCACAGAAAAGAAGAAATCCGAGCTAAGAATGTTGAGACCTCTTATCCTCTTTTTCAAGAGTAAGGATTTGAATGTTGCCATGAAGATGAAACTCTACCAAGCTAGGGCGGAGCCCACATTTCTCTATGGAGCGACATCCTGGGTTACTACATGCGAAACCAATGTCTGCGATGGGCCCTCAGAGCACATTGGAAGGAAAGGACAAAGGATCTTCATGATGCACTCCAGAAAAACATCTGCTCCCAAAAGTCCGGGAAAAGTCTCAAAAGCTGTTAGACGCACTACATCTACCCACTCATCAGTGAACGATAGTAGGCATAATCCTTCCTCATCGATGACACAAATACAAGTGCCACAAATTCTGTAGGTCACCAAATAACCTCATTTCAAGTACGAATCACAGTAATAACAATAGTCATAAAATTAATGCCCACAATCCCTACAGGTGAAAGGACCCCTTTGTGTGCCCGACATGTGTAAATAAAGAGCAATAATTAAAGTCTGATACCCCTCTCTTACCTAACCCACAGTCAGAAAAATCGCCAAAGGTGATAAGGTTCCACCGCAACCGCACATAAAAAACAGATATTACATGTCTATGATGGTAGGCTCACACCTACAGCAAAAGAGATTACTCGTATTACGTTATGATAGTCAGTAAACGGAAGCATATAAACATAGTTTAGAACTGGGTACATCCTTAGATTCAACATAAGCACAAAAGATTCCTGAAGTACGAACTAACAAAACAGCTGTATCAGACTGAATTCATCATAAAAATTATAAGCAGTGGATGGTACTTTCGTAAAGTGAGGAACCTAAGAAACCAACAACCTAGGTGTCGGGCTTCTAGGGGAGGGGGGTGGGGAGGAAGACTAGGCCTGGGGGGTCAGGGTGGGGGAAGGGGAGGTTAGGAGGAAGATGAAGATAGCGGGGCAGGAAGATAGAAAACAAATTTGAAGGAACAAGTGGCATAATACAACTACAGACAAGAACAAAGTTCTGTCTGAAAGATGAACAGTGACATACATTGTGTGATATAAAGTATCCGGACACCTGGCTGAAAATGACTTGCCGGCCGCGGTGGTCTCGTGGTTCTAGGCGCGCAGTCCGGAACCGTGGGACTGCTACGGTCGCAGGTTCGCATCCTGCCTCGGGCATGGATGTGTGTGATGTCCTTAGGTTAGTTAGGTTTAAGTAGTTCTAAGTTCTAGGGGACTGATAACCACAGCAGTTGAGTCCCATAGTGCTCAGAGCCATTTGAACCATTTTGAAAATGACTTACAAGTTCGTGGCGCCCCCCATCGGTAGTGCTGGAATTCGTTATGGTGTTGGCCCACCCTTGGCCTTTAAGAGAGCTTCCGCTCTCGCAGGCATACGTTCAACCAGGTGGTGGAAGGTTTCTTGGAGAATGGCAGCCAGTTATTCATGGAGTGCTGCTCTGAGGGGAGGTGTCGATATCGGTAGGTGAGGCCTGGCACGAAGTCGGCGTTCCAAAACGTCCCAAAGCTGTTCTATAGGATTCAGGTCAGGACTCTGTGCAGGCCACTTCATTACAGGGATGTTGTTGTTGTGTAGCCTCTCCGCCACAGATCGTGCACTATGAACAGGTACTCGATCGTGTTGAAAGATGCTATCGCCATCCTCGAATTGCTCTTCAACAGTGGAACCAAGAAGGTTCTGAAAATATCAATGTAGGCCTGTGCTGTGATAGTGCTACGCAAAACAACCTGACCACGTTCGAAGTCCTTGAGTTCTGCGGAGGGCCCCATACTGCTCTCTCTCGGTGTCTAATGGCTACTGAGGTCGCTGATATGCAGTACCTGGCAGTAGGTGGCAGCACAATGCACCTAGTATGAAAAACGTATGTTTTGGGGTTTTTATGGATGCTTTTGATCACATAGTGTAGCTCGAAATATAAACGGACAAAGGATCATATAGATTAAAATATACGTAATGGTGCTCACAACTAGAGCAAAAGAAATTACTACGTTATGTAACTGACTGCTAGGAAATGGAAACATATGAACATTGTTTAGCACTAATTACATATTAAGGTACAGCGTAGGTACACGACACAATATAACGTTATTCACCCCTTTAAAGGAGTACACTGGATCGCCGAAGATGCTGTTGAATTGGTACCAGATGGTGATGTCACTGTCCACCACCTCCGTAAATCAAGACAGTAAAGCGGTGTGTACCTGTCTGTTGGCTGTGTGGAAGCCGTGCAGTAACATGGTTCGATACACCGACGTGACAGAATGGCAAAAAAATAGTTTATTACGTTGAACGAGCCCATGACTACACTGTGACTTTATTAGCACATCAACCGGGACTCTCCAATGTGCAATTACGCACGTATCGCAGACATGTAACACAGCGTAAGAGCAATGGTCATAAAAAGGTGAAAATGCTTCTTAAGTCGGTGGGAGTGCTGTTATAAAAGTATGCAAATCCATCTCAACAATTTTGTGAGCCAACACTGTGTTGGCAACTGCTCACGATAGATATTTTGGTCCGGATACTTTACAAAACGCTACTTGTCACACCGCACACAAAACTGCACTTCTTCAACGGACAAAATCAACACAGGAAATGTACATTAAATGATTCGAAGTCCATAATGAGGTCTTGGCGAGTCGTGACTTTGCCTCTTTTTCAAATAATGGAAGGAGTCTAGTGCACCGGCGTCCCGATGAGGCGTTTGGCACGTGTGGGAGGTTGTAGTTCAGAGCAGAGATGATTCTGTGATGTTTTGCGAATATTTTTCGTACCATTTATTAGATCTACCCATTCATGAACATGGATCAGGATGTTTATTTTAACGGTCTCGGTATTCCTTCTTTTACATGTCCTGTTAAGTTAGCAGCTCTAACGTTGTGGTGTAACGATGCGTAATAAATGCACCAGAGAGGATGATAGAGGGAAGAAGAATGACATCCGAATACCGACGGTGACCTCATTTGACACAGATCACGTTCAGTGACAGGACAAGAATGGGAGAGGAGATCAGTTGCATTTCCTTTAAAGGAATGATCCTGACACTCACCTTAATGAACTTAAGGAAAACAACACATCAGATAGATCTGAATGTTTTATGGATAAACCAGTCTACATCGCTTAATATATTTCTTCATTTATTATGACGTTTTGGTTACTACCATCATTAGTTCGAAACTTAGAAAATGTTGAGTGTCAGACTGAAAAACATACGCCGAATCGTGTTACTTAACGCTCCAATCAGGTGTTGTTTTTGATACTGACACTGAAAATTGTTTTGGAAGTTGTTAAGTTATGGTCTGACGTTGGCAGTAGATGAAACGGCGTTGTTGTTGTTGTTGTTGTTGTGGTCTTCAGTCCTGAGGCTGGTTTGATGCAGCTCTCCATGCTACTCTATCCTGTGCAAGCTTCTTCATCTCCCAGTACCTACTGCAACCAACATCCTTCTGAATCTGCTTAGTGTATTCATCTCTTGGTCTCCCCCTACGATTTTTACCCTCCACGCCGCCCTCCAATACTAAATTGGTGATCCCTTGATGCCTTAGAACATGTCCTACCAACCGATCCCTTCTTCTGGTCAAGTTGTGCCACAAACTCCTCTTCTCCCCAATCCTATTCAGTACCTCCTCATTAGTTATGTGATCTACCCACCTTATCTTCAGCGTTCTTCTGTAGCACCACATTTCGAAAGCTTCTATTCTCTTCTTGTTCAAACTATTTACCGTCCATGTTTCACTTCCATACATGGCTACACTCCATACAAATACTTTCAGAAATGACTTCCTGACACTTAAATCCATACTCGGTGTTAACAAATTTCTCTTCTTCAGAAACGCTTTCCTTGCCATTGCCAGTCTACATTTTATATCCTCTCTACTTCGACCATCGTCAGTTATTTTGCTCCCCAAACAGCAAAACTCCTTCACTACTTTAAGTGTCTCATTTCCTAATCTAATAACCTCAACATCACCCGACTTAATTCGACTACATTCCATTATCCTCGTTTTGCTTTTGTTGATTTTCATCTTATATCCTCCCTTCAAGACAACATCCATTCCGTTCAACTGCTCTTCCAAGTTCTTTGCTGTCGCTGACAGAATTACAATGTCATCGGCAAACCTCAAAGTTTTTATTTCTTCTCCCTGGATTTTAATACCTACTCCGAATTTTTCTTTTGTTTCCTTTACTGCTTGCTCAATATACAGATTGAATAACATCGGGGAGAGGCTACAACCCTGTCTTACTCCCTTCCCAACCACTGCTTCCCTTTCATGTCCCTCGACTCTTATAACTGCCATCTGGTTTCTGTACAAATTGTAAATAGCCTTTCGCTCCCTGTATTTTACCCCTGCCACCTTTAGAATTTGAAAGAGAGTATTCCAGTTAACATTGTCAAAAGCTTTCTCTAAGTCTACAAATGCTAGAAACGTAGGTTTGCCTTTCCTTAATCTTTCTTCTAAGATAAGTCGTATGGTCAGTATTGCCTCACGTGTTCCAGTATTTCTACGGAATCCAAACTGATCTTCCCCGAGGTCGGCTTCTACTAGTTTTTCCATTCGTCTGTAAAGAATTCGCGTTAGTATTTTGCAGCCGTGGCTTATTAAACTGATAGTTCGGTAATTTTCATATCTGTGAACACCTGCTTTCTTTGGGATTGGAATTATTATATTCTTCTTGAAGTCTGAGGGTATTTCGCCTGTTTCATAAATCTTGCTCACCAGATGGTAGAGTTTTGTCAGGACTCGCTCTCCCAAGGCCGCCAGTAGTTCCAATGGAATGTTGTCTACTCCGGGGGCCTTGTTTCGATTCAGGTCTTTCAGTGCTCTGTCAAACTCTTCACGCAGTATCGTATCTCCCATTTCATCTTCATCTACATCCTCTTCAATTTCCATAATATTGTCCTCAAGTACATCGCCCTTGTATAGACCCTCTATATACTCCTTCCACCTTTCTGCTTTCCCTTCTTTGCTTAGAACTGGGTTTCCATCTGAGCTCTTGATGTTCATACAAGTGGTTCTCTTATCTCCAAAGGTCTCTTTAATTTTCCTGTAGGCAGTATCTATCTTACCCCTAGTAAGATAAGCCTCTACATCCTTACATTTGTCCTCTAGCCATCACTGCTTAGCCATTTTGCACTTCCTGTCGATCTCATTTTTGAGACGTTTGTATTCCTTTTTGCCTGCTTCATTTACTGCATTTTTATATTTTCTCCTTTCATCAATTAAATTCAATATTTCTTCTGTTACCCAAGGATTTCTACTAGCCCTCATGTTTTTACCTATTTGATCCTCTGCTGCCTTCACTACTTCATCCCTCAAAGCTACCCATCTTCTTCTACTCGATTTCTTTCCCCCATTCCTGTCAATTGTTCCCTTATGCTCTCCCTGAAACTCTCTACAACCTCTGGTTCTTTCAGTTTATCCAGGTCCCATCTCCTTAAATTCCCACCTTTTTGCAGTTTCTTCAGTTTTAATCTACAGGTCATAACCAATAGATTGTGGTTCCTAAATCTCTGTCTTACCATTATATAATCTATCTGATACCTTTTAGTATCTCCAGGGTTCTTCCATGTATACAACCTTCTTTCATGATTCTTAAACCAAGTGTTAGCTATGATTAAGTTGTGCTCTGTGCAAAATTCTACCAGGCGGCTTCCTCTTTCATTTCTTAGCCCCAATCCATATTCACCTACTACGTTTCCTTCTCTCCCTTTTCCTACACTCGAATTCCAGTCACCCATGACTATTAAATTTTCGTCTCCCTTCACTATCTGAATAATTTCTTTTATTTCATCATACATTTCTTCAATTTCTTCGTCATCTGCAGAGCTAGTTGGCATATAAACTGTGTACTACTGTAGTAGGTGTGGGCTTCGTATCTATCTTGGCCACAATAATGCGTTCACTAAGCTGTTTGTAGTAGCTTACCCGCGTTCCTATTTTCCTATTCATTATTAAACCTACTCCCGCATTACCCCTATTTGACTTTGTGTTTATAACCCTGTAGTCACCTGACCAGAAGTCTTGTTCCTCCTGCCACCGAACTTCACTAATTCCCACGATATCTAACTTTAACCTATCCATTTCCCTTTTCAAATTTTCTAACCTACCTGCCCGATTAAGGGACCTGACATTCCACGCTCCGATCCGTAGAACGCCAGTTTTCTTTCTCCTGATAACGACATCCTCTTGAGTAGTCCCCGCCCGGAGATCCGAATGGGGTACTATTTTACCTCCGGAATATTTTACCCAAGAGGACGCCATCATCATTTAATCATACAGTAAAGCTGCATGCACCTCGGGAAAAATTGCGGCCGTAGTTTCCCCTTGCTTTCAGCCGTTCGCAGTCCCAGCACAGCAAAGCCGTTTTGGTTATTGTTACAAGGCCAGATCAGTCAATCATCCAGACTGTTGCCATTGCAACTACTGAAAAGGCTGCTGCCCCTCTTCAGGAACCACACGTTTGTCTGGCCTCTCAACAGATACCCCTCCGTTGTGGTTGTACCTACGGTACGGCTATCTGTATCGCTGAGGCACGCAAGCCTCCCCACCAACGGCAAGGTCCATGGTTCATGGAGGGGTGAAACGGCGTGAAAATTATAAATATATTAAGCGATATGGACGGGTTTCTCACAAAATACCCATACGGAAAATTTATTTACTTTGTTCCTGAATGGTCGCCCTACTGACAGTCCTTGGTGCTCCAGACGTCATCGCAAAAGTCCGTGTACATATCTTCAACTAATAAACCCGTTTCTTTAGGAAAGCTCATTGAGAGATGGATGCAGGTACGCAAGATTACAATTAATCCGTGCATTGTGGGAATTCATTTTATTTATTTTATTATTATTGTTATTACCGTGATTCGTACCTGAAATGAGCTTGGTTAGTTATCAGTGGGGAGGAACTCATTAATGAATCGCTACACGTAGCGCGTCGATCTTGCCAAACAGCTTTTGAGCACTTTTATAGTGCAGGCTTAATATTGTTGATAAAGTTCCATCGGGAGACCTTAAATCTACATCTACATGACTACTCTGCAATTCACATTTAAGTGCTTGGCAGAGGGTTCGTCGAACCACAATCATACTATCTCTCTACCATTCCACTCCCGAACAGCGCGCGGGAAAAACGAACACCTAAACCTTTCTGTTCGAGCTCTGATTTCTCTTATTTTATTTTGATGATCATTCCTACCTATGTAGGTTGGGCTGAACAAAATATTTTCGCATTCGGAAGAGAAAGTTGGTGACTGAAAATTCGTAAATAGATCTCGCCGCGACGGAAAACGTCTTTGCTGTAATGACTTCCATCCCAATTCGCGTATCATATCTGCCACACTCTCTCCCCTACTACGTGATAATACAAAACGAGCTGCCCTTTTTTGCACCCTTTCGATGTCTTCCGTCAATCCCACCTGGTAAGGATCCCACACCGCGCAGCAATATTCTAACAGAGGACGAACGAGTGTAGTGTAAGCTGTCTCTTTAGTGGACTTGTTGCATCTTCTAAGTGTCCTGCCAGTGAAACGCGACCTTTGGCTCGCCTTCCCCACAGTATTATCTATGTGGTCTTTCCAACTGAAGTTGTTCGTAATTTTAACACCCAGGTACTTAGTTGAATTGACAGCCTTGAGAATTGTACTACTTATCGAGTAATCGAACTCCAACGGATTTCTTTTGGAACTCATGTGGATCACCTCACACTTTTCGTTACTTAGCGTCAACTGCCACCTGCCACACCATACAGCAATCTTTTCTAAATCGCTTTGCAACTGATACTGGTCTTTGGATGACCTTACTAGATGGTAAATTACAGCATCATCTGCTAACAACCTAAGAGAACTCCTCAGATTGTCAACCAGGTCATTTATATAGATCAGGAACAGCAGAGGTTCCAGGACGCTTCCCTGGGGAACACCTGATATCACTTCAGTTTTACTCGATGATTTGCCGTCTATTACTACGAACTGCGACCTTCCTGACAGGAAATCACGAATCCAGTCGCACAACTGAGACGATACCCCATAGGCCCGCAGCTTGATTAGAAGTTGCTTGTGAGGAACGGTGTCAAAAGCTTTCCGGAAATCTAGAAATACGGAATCAACTTGAGATCCCCTGTCGATAGCGGCCATTACTTCGTGCGAATAAAGAGCTAGCTGCGTTCCACAAGAACGATGTTTTCTGAAACCATGCTGATTACGTATCAATAGATCGTTCCCTTCAAGGTGATTCATAATGTTTGAATACAGTATATGCTCCAAAACCCTACTGCAAACCGACGTCAATGATATAGGTCTGCAGTTAGATGGATTACTCCTAATACCCTTCTTAAACACTGGTGCGACCTGCGCAATTTTCCAATCTGTAGGTACAGATCTATCGATGAGCGAGCGGTTGTATATGAGTGCTAAGTAGGGAGCTATTGTATCAGCGTAATCTGAAAGGAACCTAATCGGTATACAATCAGGACCTGAAGACTTGCCCGTATCAAGCGATTTGAGTTGCTTCGCAACCCCTAAGGTATCTACTTCTAAGAAACTCATGCTAGCAGCTGTTCGTGTTTCAAATTCTGGAATATCCCATTCATCTTCCCTGGTGAAGGAATTTCGGAAAACTGCGTTCAATAAGTCCGCTTTAGCGGCACAGTCGTCGGTAACAGTACCATCGGCACTGCGCAGCGAAGGTATTGACTGCGTCTTGCCGCTTGTGTACTTTACATACGACCAGAATTTCTTCGGATTTGTTACCAAATTTCGAGACAATGTTTCGTTGTGGAACCTATTAAAGGCATCTCGCATTGAAGTCCGTGCCAAATTTCGCGCGTCTGTAAATTTTAGCCAATCTTTGGGATTTCGCGTTCTTCTGGACTTCGCATGCTCTTTCCGTTGCCTCTGCAACAGAGTTCGGACCTGTTTTGTATACCACCGGGGATCAGTTCCATCTCTTACCAATTTATGAGGTATGACTCTCAATTGCTGTTGCTACTATATCTTTGAATTTGAGCCACATCTCGTCTACATTTGCATAGTCAGTTCGGAAGGAATGGAGATTGTCTCTTAGGAAGGCTTCTAGTGACACTTTATCCGCTTTTTTAAATAAAATTATTTTGCTTTTGTTTCTGGTGGATTTGGAAGAAACGGTATTGAGCCTAGCTACAACAACCTTGTGATCGCTAATCCCTGTATCAGTCATGATGCTCTCTATCAGCTCTCGATTGTTTGTGGCTAAGAGGTCAAGTGTGTTTTCGCAACCATTTACAATTCGCGTGGGTTCGTGGACTAACTGCCCGAAATAATTTTCGGAGAAAGCATTTAGTACAATCTCGGAAGATGTTTTCTGCCCACGACCGGTTTTGAACAAGTATTTTTGCCAACATATCGAGGGAAGGCTGAAGTCCCCACCAACTATAACCGTATGAGTGGGGTATTTATTTGTTACGAGACTCAAATTTTCTCTGAACCGTTCCGTAACTATATCATCGGAGTCTGGGGGTCGGTAGAAGGAGCCAATTATTAACTTAGTTCGGCTGTTAAGTATAACCTCCACCCATACCAATTCGCACGGAGTATCTCTTCGACTTCACTACAAGATAAACCACTACTGACAGACACAAACACTCCACCACCAATTCTGCCTACTCTATCTTTCCTGAACACCGTCTGAGACTTCGTAAAAATTTCTGCATAACCTATTTCAGGCTTTAGCCAGCTTTCTGTACCTATAACGATTTCAGCTTATGTTCTTTCTATTAGCGCTTGAAGCTCAGGGACTTTCCCAGCACAACTACAACAATTTACAACTACAATTCCGACTGTTCCTTGATCCAAGCACGTCCTGTATTTGCCATGCACCCTTTGAGATTGCAGCCCACCCCGTACTTTCCCGAGGCCTTCTAACCTAAAAAACCGCCCAGTCCACGCCACACAGCCTCCGCTACTCGTGTAGCCGCCAGCTGAGTGTAGTGAACTCCTGACCTATTCAGCGAAACCCGAAACCCCACCACCCTATGGCGCAAGTCAAGGAATCTGCAGCCAACACGGTCGCAAAACCGTCTGAGCCTCTGATTCAGACCCTCCACCCAGCTCTGCACCAAAGGTCCGCAGTCGGTTCTGTCAACGATGCTGCAGATGGTGAGCTCTGCCTTCATCTCGTAAGCAAGACCGGCAGCCTTCACCAAATCAGATATCCGCTGGAATACAGAGAGAATTTCCTCAGATCCAAAGCGACACACGTCATTAGTGCCGACATGTGCCACCACCTGCAGCTGGCTGCACCCTGTGCTCTTCATGGCATCCGGAAGGACCATTTCCACATCAGGAATGACTCCACCCGGAATGCACACGGAGTGTACACTGGATTTCTTCCCCTCCTTAGCCGCCATATCCCTAAGGGGCCCCATTACGCGCCTAACATTGGAGCTCCCGATTACCAATAAGCCCACCCTCTGTGATTGCCCGGACCTTGAAGACTGAGAATCATCCTCTGAAACCGGGCAGGCAGCTGCATCTGGCTCAGCCAGAGACAGTGCCTGAAAGCTGTTTGTCAGACGCACCGGGGAGGCTTTCTGATCAGCCTCCGGGGACGTCTTTCGCTGCCTGCCACGCCTTGGAACGACCTCCCAATCAACCACAGGCGAGGGCTCAGCCCCACTGCGGGCAGCAACCGGGGCAACCACAGCGGCAGACCGATCTGCGGACAGACCGGACGAGGTTGATATCCCCGTGATACCCAAGTCCGGCTCCCCACAGTGGTGCCCATTGGCAATATCCTCAAGCTGCGGGACCGAAGTCAGCGCCGCTTGCAGCTGTGAGCGAAGGGATGCCAACTCAGCCCTCATCCGAACACAGCAATCACAGTCCCTGTCCATTCTAATCGATGTTGAACAACAGTTACTGTAACACGAGTCAGTGCCTAGATAACGCAAGGGAAACACGCAAAGAATGTATTAACTAACCTGAACAAATGCCTAACGACTGCGCTACAATCTGCCTGAATTTACGATTACAGTAACTAAAACTCGAAATTACACCTCCTATACGAAACTCACACGCAATTTAAACAAGAATCTACTATTCAGGTACTAAGGCGCGATGTTACAACTCTCAAATACTATAATACGCCCGAAATTTAAGAATTAAACAATGCAAGTACCCAAAAACACGCAAAGAAATTAAGAATTAAACTATGTAACAAATAAGTAAGCTAGGGGTATACGACTTGCTGCTGCAGCTACTTATCCATCGGCGGCAGGGAGCACACTGCAGGGAGCAGGTTAGAGCTTCACTAATGTGCTAGTCGTCGTGTCAAAGTCGCATACGGCCAATTCATCAGACCTTGTAACCGCGCTGTGAGATAGCGCTGTCTACATGCTCGTCCAAGAGCCGCCATAAAGTCAGACGTTAACACTAAGACCGAGCTCGACAGCTGGAATCATTACTGAAATTATCACACTGAGGCAAGGAGAACTGAGGATCTGGTGAATGGAGAAAAATACATTCATGCACTCGGAGCCTCTTCTCATAGGGAGGGGTGCGGCCCCTATAGACAATGCAGCTTTCGGAGCACAAGTGCACATTCGTGATGCCATTCTGCGGGTATCAAAGAACCGGAGAGAATGAAAGTCTAATGAGTCACTGTGAAACTACTACGAGCTGTCCGATGATGGGCAGCCTGCTTGCTGACTTTAGTTTGAGACAGCCGTGGTCTGCCGTTGTTACCTACTGAGTCATTGCGGAAGAGAAGAGCGCTGAGCAGCCAGCCGCCCACTCCAGTGGTTCACCCCGGAAGATCAGTAAGCCCATATCTTGGCACCGACCACGCGGGGCGCGTCCGCGCAGCTTCCTGGCCGACTTACGAGCGTCTACTGCAGTCTTTGTCAATCCATGGAGGGTGGCCAGGCCCTGCACGACAACCGACGTCTTGGGCCACAGTCTGTAGGTTCCATCTGAGCGCATGACTCGGCTGTCTTCGAGAGCGCTGAGGTGACAGCCGATTTGGGTCACTGCAGTACGTCCGACGGGCCGCGCGCTTCCGACGCTAGCACTGCATGCAGCCAAGTCACTGACCTGTGGTGGTGGCGACACGACGTGCTAACGAGGAATCAGCATTCTTTCGTTTCATGTGTGCCTGGACCTGTCCGCTCCCTGCAGCTATGAAGAAGCAACACATTTATAAACTTTGCTCGCCCAATAAATGTATTTACAAATAACACTTAATGATAGACGTCTCGGGTGTACACTGGACCACTCATCCTCTCTGCTGGCTCGCCTTCCTGAAACTTGTTTATTCGTATTCATCAGGAGAACAATTTGTCATTGCACCCCTGTCTGCGTCCTTGGAATTCTGATTACCTGTGACTCATTTGTTTTGTTCTTGATTGCAAAATCTTTAGTCTCTTCTTTGGTATCTGATCTATCCTCTCACTAGGGACTGGGAAATTTATCATTATTTCAGAAGTATTGCTAAATATGTTCACGTACATTTGGCTTGACCCACAGGAAATCTTACGTTCGCCGCATGGACCAAAATTGTGGACAGCCAATATTACCGAACGGCGTGGCATTTCTGTAATCCATTATGCATGTTCCATGATTTTGAGCTTTTATCATTTTGTTAGTTCTTACTTGCCATGTAGGTTTCTCTTCCAACTTGTATAGTACACTACTGGCCATTAAAATTGGTACACCAAGAAGAAATGCAGATGATAGAGGGGTATACATTGGACAAATATATTATACTAGAACCGACATGTGATTACATTTTCACGCAATTTGGGTGCATAGATCCTGAGAAATCAGTACCCAGAACAACTACCTCTGGCCGTAATAACGGCCTAGATACGCCTGGGCATTGGGTCAAACAGAGCTTGGATGGCGTGTACAGGTACAGCTGCCCATGCAGCTTCAAAACGATACCACAGTTCATCAAGAGTAGTGACGCGTATTGTGGCGAGCCAGTTGCTCGGCCATCATTGACCAGACGTTTTCAATTGGTGAAGGATCTGGAGAATGTGCTGGCCAGGGCAGCAGTCGAACATTTTTTGTGTCCAGAAAGGCCCGCACAGGACCTGCAACATGCGGTCGTGCATTATCCTGCTGAAATGGAGGGTTTTGCAGGGATCGAATGAAGGGTAGAGCCACGAGTCGTAACACATCTGAAATGTAACGTCCACTGTTAAAAGTGCCGTCAATGCGAACAAGAGGTGACAGAGACGTGTAACTAATGGCACCCCATACCATAACGCCGGGTGATACTCCAGTATGGCGATGACGAATACACGCTTCCAATGTGCGTTCACCGCAATGTCGCCAAACACGGACGCGACCATCCTGATGCTGTAAACAGAACCTGGACTCACCCGAAAAAATGACGTTTTGCCATTCGTGCACCCAGGTTCGTCGTAGAGTACACCATCGGAAGCGCTCCTGTCTATGATGCAGCGTCAAGGGTAATCGCAGCCATGGTCTCCGAGCTAATAGTCCATACTGCTGCAAACGTCGTCGAACTGTTCGTGCAGATGGTTGTTGTCTTGCAAATGTACCCATCTGTTGACTCAGGGATGGAGACGTGGCTGCACGATCTGTTACAGCTATGCGGATAAGATGCCTGTCATCTCGACTGCTAGTGATACGAGGCCGTTGGGATCCAGCACGGCGCTCCGTATTGCCCTCCTGAACCCACCGATTCCACATTCTGCTAACAGTCATTGGATCTCGACCAACGCGATCTGCAATGTCGCGATAAGATAAACCGCAATCGCGATAGGCTACAATCCGACCTTTATCAAAGTCGGAACCGTTCAAAATAGTTCAAATGGCTCCGAGCACTATGGGACTTAACATCTGAGGTCATCAGTCCCCTAGACTTAGAACTACTTAAACCTAACTAACCTAAGGACATCACACACATCCATGCCCGAGGCAGGATTCGAACCTGCGACCGTAGCGGTTACGCGGTTCCAGACTGAAGCGCCTAGAACCGCACGGTCACACCGGCCCGGTGTCGGAAACGTGATGGTACGCATTTCTCCTCCTTACACGAGGCATCACAACAACGTTTACCAGGCAACGCCGGTCAACTGCTGTTTGTGTATGAGAAATCGGTTGGAACCTTTCCTCATGTCAGCACGTTCTAGGTGTCGCCACCGG
Source organism: Schistocerca nitens (assembly GCF_023898315.1). NCBI lineage: Eukaryota > Metazoa > Arthropoda > Insecta > Orthoptera > Acrididae > Schistocerca > Schistocerca nitens. The sequence goes on from NC_064621.1 coordinate 489,153,512, forward strand.
CGCCAACCTAGTGTGAATGCTCTGAAAATGTAATCATTTGCATATAACAGCATCTTCTTTCTGTCGGTTAAATTTCGCGTCTGTAGCGCGTCATCTTCGTGGTGTAGCAATTTTAATGGCCAGTAGTGTATATTTTCTCATAGGTATCTAAATAGTTTCAGTATTTTTACTTTCTTGTTAATTAGCGTTGTGTGGTTGACCACTAGTGGATCTGCTACCATTATCTTTTCGAATGATATCTGGAGTCCTACGTTTTTTACTGTATTGTAGGCTTGTTATTTAATTTCTGGCCTCTTCAATATTATTAGATAGTAAGGCTAAGTCATCTGCGAATCCCAAGCAATTTAAGTTTATTTTATCTTTTTTTTTTATTCCAGTTATGTTTTTAGGTTTTCCCTTCCCTTGTACCTGTCCCCATTAGTAACCATTTTATTTACTTGTCTCAGCAACTGATTCCCCTGGAGATCCGTTGCCACCACGGACCAAGGAGGTCAGTTTAGTCTGGTTGCGAGGGAAATAGTGTCAGGCAGAGCTCGTTTATTTCTCGTAATTCAATTCCGCCTGGTTCAGCCAGCTACTGGATCAGCAGATAACCGTGCTGGGATGTAGATTTCTGTGAACGACGGCACCACTCGCGCGCGCAAGGTGCTCCCTGAAGTGAAACAGGAAAAGCACATAGTGCCGCCTAGGTGTGTCTCGCAGTCCTGTGGGAGTGGGTTGGGGCTGGGGTGGCGCCGCGTGATGGACGCCGCTCCCTGAGGCCGCCGCAGCGCCTCCCGTCTGCCCGCCGGCGGTAATTGATGATCCGCCCGCAGCGCTAGACTGCCCGACTGACGGGCGCCGGCACGTGGCCCGCGCTGACACCCGAGACCGATAGCACGGGCCTGTACTAGGGTGCGGGGCAGCCGTCTACTGTGAGCGGACCTGCCTGCTACTGCCGACGTTTCTGACAGAACGACCGTCCCTACATACACGTCTACCCTGCTGTCCATTAAACACGAAACACCATGAAGACGGTACGTAACAAACACCAGGATGGCAAGAAGTGTATTACACGCTTGAGGTCGCAAATTATTAGCATACTATGGCCAAGATATAAGATGAGCACCAACAAAAGCAAAACGAGAATAATGGAATGTAGTCAAATTAAATCGGGTGATGCTGCGGGAATTAGATTAGGAAATGAGACGCTTAAAGTAGTAAATGAGTTATGGTATTTGGGGAGCAAAATAACTGATGATGGTCGAAATAGAGAGGATATAAAATGTAGATTGGCAATGGGAAGGAAAGCGTTTCTGAAGAAGAGAAATTTGTTAATATCGAGTATAGATTTAAGTGTCAGGAAGTCGTTTCTGAAAGTATTTGTATTGAGTGTAGCCATGTATGGACGTGAAACGTGGACGATAAATAGTTTAGACAAGAAGAGAATAGAAGCCTTCGAAATGTGGTGCTACAGAAGAATGCTGAAGATTAGATGGATAGATCACATAAATAATGAGGAGGTTGTTTTTGTTGTTGTTGTTGTTGTGGACTTCAGTCCTGTGGTTTGATGCAGCTCTCCATGCTACTCTACCCTGTGCAAGCTTCTTCATCTCCCAGTACCTACTGCAACCTACATCATTCTGAATCTGCTTAGTGTATTGACCTCTTGGTCTCCCTCTGCGATTTTTACTATCCACGCTGCCCTCCAATGCAAAATTTGTGATCCCTTGATGCCTCAAAACATGTCCTACCAACCGATCCCTTCTTCTAGTCAAGTTGTGCCACAAACTTCTCTTCTCCCCAATCCTATTCAATACCTCCTCATTAGTTACGTGATCTACCCACCTTATCTTCAGCATTCTTCTGTAGCACCGCATTTCGAAAGCTTCTATTCTCTTCTTGTCCAAACTATTTATCGTCCATGTTTCACTTCCATACATGGCTACACTCCATACAAATACTTTCAGAAACGACCTCCTGACACTTAAATCTATACTCGATGTTAACAAATTTCTTTTCTTCAGAAACAGTTTCCTTGCCATTGCCAGTCTACATTTTATATACTCTCTACTTCGACCATCATCAGTTATTTTACTCCCTAAATAGCAAAACTCCTTTACTACTTTAAGTGTCTCATTTCCGAATCTAATCCCCTCAGTATCACCCGATTTAATTTTGGTATTGCCTCACGTGTTCCAACATTTCTACGGAATCCAAACTGATCTTCCCCGAGGTCCGCTTCTACCAGTTTTTCCATTCGTCTGTAAAGAATTCGCGTTAGTATTTTGCAGCTGTGACTTATTAAACTGATAGTTCGGTAATTTTCACATCTGTCAACACCTGCTTTCTTTGGGATTGGAATTATTATATTCTTCTTGAAGTCTGTGGGTATTTCGCCTGTCTCATACATCTTGCTCACCAGATGGTAGAGTTTTGTCATGATTGGCACTCCCAAGGCCATCAGTAGTTGTATTGGAATGTTGTCTACTACCGGGGCCTTGTTTCGACTCAGGTCTTTCAGTGCTCTGTCAAACTCTTTACGCAGTATCTTATCTCCCATTTCATCTTCATCTACATCCTCTTCCATTTCCATAATATTGTCCTCAAGTACATCGCCCTTGTATAAACCCTCTATATACTCCTTCTACCTTTCTGCCTTCCCTTCTTTGCTTAGACCTGGGTTGCCATCTGAGCTCTTGATATTCATACAAGTGGTTCTCTTCTCTGTAAAGGTCTCTTTAATTTTCCTGTAGGCAGTATCTGTCTTACCCCTAGTGAGACAAGCCTCTACATCCTTACATTTGTCCTCTAGCCATCCCTGCTTAGCCATTTTGCACTTCCTATCGATCTCATTTTTGAGACGTTTGTATTCCTTTTTGCCTGCTTCATTTACTGCATTTTTATATTTTCTCCTTTCATCAACTAAATTCAATATTTCTTCTGTTACCCAAGGAGTTCTATTGGCCCTCGTCTTTTTACCTACTTGATCCTCTGCTGCCTTCACTACTTCATCCCTCAGAGCTACCCATTCTTCTTCTACTGTATTTCTCTCCCCCATTCCTGTCAATTGTTCCCTTATGCTCTCGCTGAAACTCTCTACAACCTCTGGTTCTTTCAGTTTATCCAGGTCCCATGTCCTTAAATTCCCACCTTTTTGCAGTTTCTTCAGTTTCAATCTGCAGTTCATAACCAATAGATTGTGATCAGAATCCACATCTGCCCCTGCAAATGTCTTACAATTTTATTGAATAGAATTGGGGAGAAGAGAAATTTGTGGGACAACTTTACTAGAAGAAGGGATCGGTTTGTAGGGCATATTCGGAGGCATCAAGGGATCAAAAATTTAGTATTGGAAGGCAGCGTGGAGGGTAAAAATCGTAGAGGGAGGCCAAGAGATGGAAACACTAAACAGATTCAGAAGGATGTAGCTTGGAGTAGGTACTGGGAGATGAAGAACCTTGCACAGGACAGAGTAGCGTGGAGAGCTGCATCAAACCAGTCTCTGAAGACCACAACAACAACAACAACAATGACCACCGTACGAAGTACACTGGAGTGCAAAAATCAAGGGGTGGGGCGAATGTGAAGCTGCTCAAAAATGTTGTTTTTAAATGAGCCTGTGCGATATTTTATTATTTTCTGCATCGAGAATAGATTTAAGTGTCAGGAAGTGGTTTCTAAAAGTATTTGTATGGAGTGTAGCCATGTATGGAAGTGAAACATGAACGATAAATAGTTTAGACAAGAAGAGAAGCCTTCGAAATGTGGTGCTACAGAAGAATGCTGAAGATTGGATGGGTACATCACGTAACTAATGAGGAGGTATTGAATAGAATTGGAGAGAAGAGAAATTTGTGGCACAACTTGACCAGAACAAGGGATCGGTTGGTAGGGCATATTCTGAGGCATCAATGGATCACCAATTTAGTATTGGAAGGCAGCGTGGAGGGTAAAAATCATAGAGGGAGACCAAGAGATGAATATACTAAATAGATTCAGAAGGATGTAGGTTGCAGTAGGTCCTGGGAGATGAAGAACCTTGCACTGGTCAGAGTAGCATGGAGAGCTGCATCAAACCAGTCTCTGGACTGAAGACCACAACAACAACAACTATGGCCACCGTACGAAGTACACTTTAGTGCAAAAGTCAAAGGGGGGTTGGGGGGGGGGGGTTATGTGAAACTGCTCAAAACTCTTGAAAATTTATTTTGCCACTATATTTGTAGCACATTAGACATACCGTCTCCAATTTTCAGACTTTATTTCGTGCTACACAAGCCATCGTGTTTCAACAATTGCGCAGTGCCACAAACCCCTTTTTTATATGACCCTGTCCTTGTTTGCGATATTTGATTATTTCCTGCAATCAGAGAAGGGGTATGTGGATGATATGAGGGTATGACCTAATTTACGATGCGATTAATTACGATTTGTTAAAGAAACGCACACATGTAACACAAAACCCAAATGAAAACTTCCGGCCGGCCCTTCTGGTACAGCAGTTCTAGGCGCTTCAGTCTGGAACCGCGCTGCTGCTACTGTCGCAGATTCGAATCCTGCATCGGGCATGGATGTCCTTAGGTTAGTTAGGTTTAAGTAGTTCTAAGTTCTAGGCGACTGATGACCTCATATGTTAAGTCCCATAGTGCTTACAGCCATTTAAACCATTTGTTCAGTATATACAGTGCTTGAAGCCATTAGTACCATTTTGAAAACTTCAATAGCCTTATCTTGAGGAGACTCCCAAAGGCAACGTTTTGCTCATCTCCTATTGTTAAAATTTTGCTCGTATGATGCTTGTCTGGCGTTCAGAGATGGTAACATTGGAAAAATCAGGAACTTTATGGGTCTAGCATTTGATGCACGTCACTTCACTAAAAAGCTACTAAAGAAGACCGATGATGTGGGTATTTCCAGCTCCGAAATGTCTATAACGGATATTGACGATAGGGCAACACTAGGAGGATCAGACTAGAAGAAAAGTGCTACACGAAGACTAAAAAGATCAAATGTACGGTTACGGTCAACACTAAGATACCTGTTTGATGCCGGCCGCGGTGGTCTCGCGGTTCTAGGCGCGCAATCCGGAACCGCGCGACTGCTACGGTCGCAGGTTCGAATCCTGCCTAGGGCATGGATGTGTGTGATGTGCTTAGGTTAGTTAGGTTTAAGTAGTTCTAAGTTCTGGGGGATTGATGACCACAGCTGTTAAGTCCCATAGTGCTAAGAGCCATTTGAACCATTTTGAACCTGTTTGATGCGCAAATGCTAATAAAATCTTTTTCCTGTATTTCAATCAACTTTCATTTTTTAGCGTATAAGGAACATTCTCTGCTGAAACTTGGTACACAAGAAGGCGAAATTTGGTACAGTCTTTGTACAGCTGCTTCACGATTCATGTTACACACTTCTACAGGTTGTAGAAGGGACTTAGTAGATCGAGCTTTACATATGAAACCATGCCCAGAAACGTCATCCAACGACATGACAGAGCGTCAGCTCTATAGAAGCCAGCTTTGTTAATGTATGTATATACAGGGAAATTCCGTGATGGGTTAAGAACTGTCTATGTGGATGGAGAAGGATAAATGTATCAATTTGAGGAAAGGGTCCTTGTACCGGAAACGAACGAGTAGAAAGTTGTAAGACAATACCGTCCTCTGGCAGTGGATTCCATGTGCTGGTGCTATTGTTGCTAAGATTTTATGTTAGGCAACTTTCAGAGGTGGAAATGTGAACCAAAACAAGAGAAAATGTCTAGTAAACATGGGCTCTGAAATATGTAACTCAAGAGTTATGAGCACTTGTTCAATATAGAAGATGCGTTTCAGGATAGGAAGAAGTTCACATAGCTCCTCAGGTACGTATTTCACACACATGTTTGCTGGACGTTTTTTCTTGTTTTGGACCGTACTGCCACTGTTGAGACCTGAAAGTTGCCTGCCCTACAATCTTACCAACAACAGCGCCAGTACTTGCACTCTACTGTCAGAGATATGAGAACGGTTTTCGCTTACAATTTTCGACTCATCCGTTTCCGGTACAGGGACCCTTACTTCAAATTGATGCATTTATCCTTCTCCATTACACTAGAAATATTGTTACAGTATCACAGAATCGCACATACATACATTTATAGCCGCAGACGCCCATAACTTTGTTTCTCTGTAGCGCCGTTGGATGACGTTTCCGGAGATGGATTCCCATGAAAAACTTGATCTACTAAGTCACCTATACGTCTCTAGAAATGTGTAGCTTGAATTGTGAGACATTCTGTAAACACTATCACACAGCTTCCTTCCGTACAAACATTTTCATTGTAAATTACTGTCAATGTTAGTTAAATTTCTGTGAAATAGAAATTGCTTTTTGATCATACACATAAATTTAAGAAAATGTTACGACAGTTTTAAAACTGATATTAAAAAGGTGGTACGCAGATTTTTTACCTAATTACTGAGAATAATTTACCTCTTTTTGAAATGATAAGTTAATTAACCCTTGAAAAAATGTTCCTTTTGTGATAATACGTGTTCTAAAAGTATTCAACAACATCTTAATAAAACTATTTGACAATAACTTGACAAAATCCAGATTACAGCCAATCCATAATTATAACACGCGTAAAATTTGGTTCAATTATCTCTCAAACAGTAAAAGTTACATTGCCTTGCATTTTCTCCTACTTCACCCCTTAAGGACCAAAGTAACATGTAAAACATCTCTCTGAAACATGCACCATTAATAGAAAGAACTGCTACAGTGTAATGCAGAATGTAACTGAAAGAAATACACAACGAGGTGGAACAGAAATGGCCGTAATACAGTGATATATGATGGTTCCTTGGACAGTGCTGAACGTACTGTGATGTGGTGAATGGTGAGAAAACGTAATGCACCCAGGAACGTTGAGGAAGACGATATTTTTAATGGTCCACATGTTATGGTGTGGGGAGGCTCAATATTGCGTGGGCATAGTGACTTCCAAATCTTTGGACACAGTTCCCCCAGTGGCGAAAGTTACTGTGACTCAATATTCCTTTCCTATTAGCATCTTTTCAGGGGTGCATTCGACCTGACTACATTTTTATGGGCAGCACAGGTAGAGCAATCCTCGAAACAATAGGATATTTGGCGAATACACTCCTGGAAATGGAAAAAAGAACACATTGACACCGGTGTGTCAGACCCACCATACTTGTTCCGGACACTGCGAGAGGGCTGTACAAGCAATGATCACACGCACGGCACAGCGGACACACCAGGAACCGCGGTGTTGCCCGTCGAATGGCGCTAGCTGCGCAGCATTTGTGCACCGCCGCCGTCAGTGTCAGCCAGTTTGCCGTGGCATACGGAGCTCCATCGCAGTCTTTAACACTGGTAGCATGCCGCGACAGCGTGGACGTGAACCGTATGTGCAGTTGACGGACTTTGAGCGAGGGCGTATAGTGGGCATGCGGGAGGCCGGGTGGACGTACCGCCGAATTGCTCAACACGGGGGGCGTGAGGTCTCCACAGTACATCGATGTTGTCGCCAGTGGTCGGCGGAAGGTGCACATGCCCGTCGACCTGGGACCGGACCGCAGCGACGCACGGATGCACGCCAAGACCGTAGGATCCTACGCAGTGCCGTAGGGAACCGCACCGCCACTTCCCAGCAAATTAGGGACACTGTTGCTCCTGGGGTATCGGCGAGGACCATTCGCAACCGTCTCCATGAAGCTGGGCTACGGTCCCGCACACCGTTAGGCCGTCTTCCGCTCACGCCCCAACATCGTGCAGCCCGCCTCCAGTGGTGTCGCGACAGGCGTGAATGGAGGGACGAATGGAGACGTGTCGTCTTCAGCGATGAGAGTCGCTTCTGCCTTGGTGCCAATGATGGTCGTATGCGTGTTTGGCGCCGTGCAGGTGAGCGCCACAATCAGGACTGCATACGACCGAGGTACACAGGGCCAACACCCGGCATCATGGTGTGGGGAGCGATCTCCTACACTGGCCGTACACCACTGGTGATCGTCGAGGGGACACTGAATAGTGCACGGTACATCCAAACCGTCATAGAACCCATCGTTCTACCATTCCTAGACCGGCAAGGGAACTTGCTGTTCCAACAGGACAATGCACGTCCGCATGTATCCCGTGCCACCCAACGTGCTCTAGAAGGTGTAAGTCAACTACCCTGGCCAGCAAGATCTCCGGATCTGTCCCCCATTGAGCATGCCGTTCCACAGGACTACATCCAGCATCTCTACGATCGTCTCCATGGGAGAATAGCAGCCTGCATTGCTGCGAAAGGTGGATATACACTGTACTAGTGCCGACATTGTGCATGCTCTGTTGCCTGTGTCTATGTGCCTGTGGTTCTGTCAGTGTGATCATGTGATGTATCTGACCCCAGGAATGTGTCAATAAAGTTTCCCCTTCCTGGGACAATGAATTCACGGTGTTCTTATTTCAATTTCCAGGAGTGTAGAATGGCCTGACCACAGGCACTCCTTACCAACCTTGTGTGTGGCATTGAAGCATGCACTGCCGCATATGGCGATGGCGCGCCATCTTAAGAACCTTCTCCCGCAGTCCCTAATGCCAAGGCAACCAATATAAATCGGGTGGCTTCAGTGTAATTACTGTCGTTGAGTAAAAATGTCGTTTCCGATACTATTATTGCTTAGGAATTTGCACACCAGTGCAGCTGGCAGTATCGCCATATGCATTCTGAAGATAAGGAAATATTTCGAAACTGAAATCTCTTTAGGAAATCGCGTTTTAACGTTGTTTGTTTCTGAGACGATCGTGTTATCCCTTGTGTAATAAGGAGAACCACCTTTCAGTTTAGGAATGCAAGCGAACGACAGAAGATAATGCTAATCCACAAGGAAATAATTGTGGGCAGTAAAAATGTCGTTTCCGATACTGTTATTGCTTCTGTTGCTTTACGTACTGTAATACCCTATAGCAATCCTTTCTATGGTCCAAGTTTCATCTAGCTATGTTACTTGGCAGCGACAGAACAAGAGAAAGCTGCTTTCGTTCTTAGGAATTTGCACACCAGTGCAGCTGGCAGTATCACCATATGCATTCTGAAGATAAGGAAATATTTCGAAACTGAAATCTCTTTAGGAAATCGCGTTTTAACGTTGTTTGTTTCTGAGACGATCGTGTTATCCCTTGTGTAATAAGGAGAACCACCTTTCAGTTTAGGAATGCAAGCGAACGACAGAAGATAATGCTAATCAACTAGGAAATAATTGTGGGCTGTTGCATTCTATATGTCGCTTAAGTTAAAAGATACAAATATACAGGAAATAAAAAGAGAAAATTTATATATTTCCTTCCAGCGGTAAAAATAGAACTACAGCTTGTTATCATTTACATTAACGACTGTACTCCATGATCTACCAGACAGTGTGGTGGAGGGTACAACTGGCATCACTATCTGATCCCGCCTTCGCTGTTACATTTGTGATTAGCGCGTGGGAACAATAATAGCCTGTAAACATTTGTATTAGCTCCAGCTTTTCTGATTTCTGCGTTGCGGTCGTGTGGCGAAAAGTATGTGGGAGGAAGTAATACGTCTCTCGACTCTTCCTTGAATGTACTTTTTAGAAAGCTCAATCGTAAACTTCGTCATGGACAACGCTTCCCATGTTACCTCTGCCACTGGAATTCACCGAGCTTCTCCACAACGCTCTCGTACCGAGCACATGATCTCGTGACTACAATGCGCTGTTATTCGTTGAATCTTGTCTACCTCTTCTATTAATGTAGCCTGATAAAGTTTTTCCGGCTGATGGACAATACTCCACATTTGGCTGAAAAACATTTTTTTATCCACTTCTGTTGTGGATGAGTTACATTTCCTTGTGACTGTCCCTACGTATCTCAGCCAGATATCTACTTTTCGTTACTTTGTTATAGTTAGTCCTTCCAATTTATGTCACTGTGGATTGTATCGCCCAGGGATTTTATGGCAGTTATTGTCTCCAGTGATTTATCACAAGTATTGTAGTGACACAGCAGTGTATTTCACTATTGGCGATGTCTCTGGAAACAGTAACGTTCGTAAATACCTTTGGATAACCATCTGTAGAGACCTAAAGTATTACATTTGAATAAAACAGATCCCATGATCAGTTTAATTCTTGATAAACTGAAGCTTAATACCTGCTACCGCACTGTTCAAGTATACTGTGGAAAAATCCAAGCTTGTCGATATTGCTGCTTGTTTTGATTGAGGTTCCACGATCGTCAAGCGAGTATGCTGTCCAAGGGTTCGAGAGTGGTACATTCGACCACAGAAGAGACCATGAGCAATTCCGTACTTGCTGAACTGAAAAAATGGCTCTAAGCACTATGGGACTTGACATTTGAGGTCATCAGTCCTCTAGACTTAGAACTACGTAAACCTGAATAACCTAAGGACATCACACACATCCATGCCCGAGGCAGGATTCGAACCTGCGACCATAGCAGCCGCGGGGTTCTGGACTGAAGCGCTCAGACCGCTCGGTTACAACGGCCGGCGCTGAACTGAAGGTTAGCCACTTATCTGCCGACCACTGTGTTTATACGGTGGTACAGCCATGGCCTGTGGGTATTGCTATTCGTGTTGATCGGTGTTCTACGACTGTCAAGCAAACATGCAGTCGATAGAATCAGGAAGGCTATACTAAATGCCACGATCTCAGCGGACCCAAGCGACTAGCAGCAAAGTAGGCATTGTTCGTTCGGTCGTACCGGATTGTACTGCTAGATGACGAATCTTGAGTCAAGAAATGGCTTTAAGGAAGACAAGTACTTAGATAGTGCGACGACGTGTGGTGCAGAACAGTCTGTCAGCATGGCGACCATTGTTGGTGTAATGAAGTAAAAAATGATTCAAATGGCTCTGAGCACTATGGGACTTAACGTCTGAGGTCGTCAGTCCCCTAGAACTTACGAGGTGCATTCAAGTTCTAAGGCATCGGATTTTTTTTTTCTAATTAACTACTCACCCGAAATCGATGAAACTGGCGTTACTTCTCGACGTAATTGCCCTGCAGACGTACACATTTTTCAAAACGTTGACGCCATGATTCCATGGCAGCGGCGAAGGCTTCTTTAGGAGTCTGTTTTGACCACTGGAAAATCGCTGAGGCAATAGCAGCACGGCTGGTGAATGTGCGGCCACGGAGAGTGTCTTTGATTGTTGGAAAAAGCCAAAAGTCACTAGGAGCCAGGTCAGGTGAGTAGGGAGCACGAGGAATCACTTCAAAGTTGTTATCACGAAGAAACTGTTGCGTAACGTTAGCTCGATGTGCGGGTGCGTTGTCTTGGTGAAACAGCACACGCGCAGCCCTTCCCGGACGTTTTTGTTGCAGTGCAGGAAGGAATTTGTTCTTCAAAACATTTTCTTAGGATGCACCTGTTACCGTACTGCCCTTTGGAACGCAATGGGTAAGGATTACGCCCTCTTTGTCCCAGAACATGGACACCATCATTTTTTCAGTACTGGCGGTTACCCGAAATTTTTTTGGTGGCGGTGAATCTGTGTGCTTCCATTGAGCTGACTGGCGCTTTGTTTCTGGATTGAAAAATGGCATCCACGTCTCATCCATTGCCACAACCGACGAAAAGAAACTCCCATTCATGCTGTCGTTGCGTGTCAACATTTCTTGGCAACATGCCACACGGGCACCCATGTGGTCGTCCGTCAGCATTCGTGGCACCCACTTGGATAACATTTTTCGCATTTTCAGGTCGTCATACAGGATTGTGTGCACAGAACCCACAGAAATGCCAACTCTAGAGGCGATCTGTTCAAAAGTCATTCGGCGATCCCCCAAAACAATTCTCTCCACTTACTCGATCATGTCGTCAGACCGGCTTGTGCGAGCCCGAGGTTGTTTCGGTTTGTTGTCACACGATGTTCTGCCTTCATTAAACTGTCGCACCCACGAACGCACTTTCGACACATCCATAACTCCATCACCACATGTCTGCTTTAACTGCCGATGAATTTCAATTGGTTTCACACCACGCAAATTCAGAAAACGAATGATTGCCCGCTGTTCAAGTAAGGAAAACGTCGCCATTTTAAGTATTTAAAACAGTTCTCATTCTCGCCGCTGGCGGTAAAATTCCATCTGCCATGCGGTGCTGCCATGTCTGGGACGTATTGACAATGAACGCGGCCTCATTTTAAAACAATGCGCATGTTTCTATCTCTTTCCAGTCCGAAGAAAAAAATCGGAGGCCTTAGAACTTGAATTCACCTCGTAGAACTACTTAAACCTAACTAACCTAAGGACATCACACACATCCATGCCCGAGGCAGGATTCGAACCCGGACCGTAGCTGTCGCGCGGTTCCAGACTGAAGCGCCTAGAACCGCTCCGCCACACTTGCCGGCCCTAATGAAGAAGTCATTTGATTTTGTCATCACCTTTGGCTGGCTGCGTGTTTCGAAGAAATTTAGTAACGTATTTTCGTTATAGCTGATTCAATCGTTATGTGGTTGCCATCTTACGGTTTAAAGGGCACATAAATCTTCATTTTAAATTTTATCCTCCAAGCCTTTCAAGAGGTCGTACATGAAAAGGACCTACAGAAGGCTGATGACCCAAATAGTCATTCTTCCCATCCCCTTTTCGAACAAACAACAGTGGCAAATGACGTACAATTCCCTCCACAACGCAACATGCATTCCTGGCAACTAAAACTTCAACACCATGAATACAGCAAGCAACAAAGGTCAAATTGGCTTGGAGTCTACTACATGTTTGTAAATGATCAAGAATTTGACGTATTTGCACAAAGCAAGTATACTGGGTATAATGGTTATAATTTAAGATATTTTTATATATGGTGCCTTAATATGTCCATACATCAGTGTATTAGTTGTTTTTTCTCTGCTTCGAGGAGTCTTTCCATAAACACGTCACATAATTTGCTACCTTATGTTTTCTGCGTGCTCGTAACTAGCATCACCTGTCTGTATAGGCTAACCATTTTGCGTCCAAGCGTCCACACTGCAACACTTGACTGCTGCCGAGGGAAAACTAAGCATTAATGGCTTTCTCTTACCAAATGTAGTTGTAGGTAATGACCAACATAAAACATTCTACTCCTAATAAGTATAAATATAAGTCTGCAAAAGAAGTAAATACTGAATTATGTTGTTGAGTCAACTGTTCTCAATAATAAAAGTATCTGCACCCTGTTTGTGGAAAAATTACACAGCAGGCCTTTCCTTGAAGAATCGCATGTCGATGTGGGCTGTCTCCTGTAGGAAGGGCACATGCCATAAAATGGGCTTGTTTCCAGCAATACAAGAGACGACACAAACGGTATGTGGAGGTCTGGAGGACCACGGACTGTCAGTAGAGCTATCATTGTTGCGGCTGCTGTTGACCTATCAGTGGAGAGGTTGGCTCGAGCAGCAGTGCAGTAAGCCACCACTGGTACCCAAAAGTGTAGAGTTGAAGGCAGCACTGACAGACACACCCGTCTCTGTCATTCAAGTTCGGCTTCACTCAGTGCTCGACTGGATTAGAAACACGGGGGCAGCCAGAGGTGACCGCTCTGTCTAGATGTTTACAGCTATATAACTCAAATTTTAGCATATATTTCACCTACTACACTGTATACACACAAAAAGTAATCATCCATTATTTGATATCCCTCATGGTCCTCCAGAATTAATGGCCAGGAGTGCAAATGTAAAGTCGAAAATATACTTCTTGCCTTCTGGAAGATATATACTAAACGGCAAGGTGAGCTTCCAGAGAAGGACAGCATAGTTACGGTCAGATGACGCAGAGGGCACACGCGACAAGGAGTAGGTTATGCTTCCGCTCTACGTCATCTATTACACTGTCTAGTCACATTAATGTGACCATCTAGCAAAAGTCTGATGAACCAAAAGGTTCAAATGGCTCTAAGCACTATGGGACTTGACATCTGAGGTCATCAGTCCCCTAGACTTAGAGCTACTTAAACCTAACTAACCTAAGGACATCACACACATCCATACCCGAGACAGGATTCGAACCTGCGACCGTAGTAGCCGCGTGGTTCCGGAATGAAGCGCCTAAAACCGCTCGGTCACAGCAGCCGGCCCTGAGGAACCACCTTTTGCGTCACGGACCACTGCAAGACGTACACGAAGAGAGTCAATGACGTTCTGAAAGGAACTGAAAGGTATGTGGACCCATTCAGACACCAGTTCCGCAGCCAGCTGCGCTAGGTTTCTCGGTTGTGGATTCATGGCGCATACAGCCTGATCGAGGTGGTCCTACAGATTCTCGATTAAGGTCACATCTGGGGAGTTTGATTGCCAGGGGAATACGGAAAATCCTGGTGCTCTTCGAACCACCTATATACACAGTGAACTGTGTTACACGTCGCGTTGTCTAGGTGGTAGACGCCATCGTGTCGAAGGAAGAAGAAACTCCATGTAGGGTTCGACATGGTCCACAAGGAGAGATGTTTACTTTTGTTGATCCACTGTTACTTCCAAAATGACAAGATCACACAAGGAATGTCTTCTGACCTGAAACGTCCGACAATTGTTGCAGAGTGTTTGCTTTCAGGCGTTTCACGCCGTACACGCCAACGGACATTTATCCGATAGAGCACAAACCGTGATGCATCTGAAAAGACCACCTGTCGCCACTCAATGAACGTCCTGTTGCCGTATTGGCGTGTAAACCCCAGCCTTCGTCTCCGATGAACAGCAGTCAGTATGGGTGCACGAAGCAGGTGCCTGCAGCGGCGGCCCTTACACAACAACGTTCCTTGAACGGTCGTCGAAGAGACACTGTTGGTAGCCTTTGGTACATATGGGGGTCAATTGCTCAGCAATCTATTCACTCGTACATGTCTCCACAGCCGTCGTTCATCCGTGTCATCTATGGCCTGTGGTGCAACAACGCTGCCACACCAATGTTCTGGACAGCACCATTTTGCGATGCACGGCGTACTTTAACCACAGCAGCATACGAACAGTTTACAAAATAGCCGTCTTGGAACTGCTGTCACTCTTGGTGCGAAAGCTATTAACTATGCCCGTTTGAACGTCAGATATATCGCTCCACTTCCGCATTCCGACAGCTTATAAACCTCCACTGCTAATTCTGCCATCTGCCTTCTGTGAGCGGTTATTGCACGTTGACTCCGAATGTAGACGGTGCTCACATTATTGTAACTGAACCGTAAAGCTCCCGAGTGAATACCCACCCACGAGACGCGTTTATGAGCGAACACACGACTCCACTCAGACCGAGTGCACCGACAGTTAGCTCCACAGAATCATTATTGTGACTCGGGAAGGCATGAGTTCTTTTATACGAGACTGGAATGGAAGGGAGAACCGATAGAGATACACAAGGTACCCTCCGCCACACACTGCTTGCGGAGTATGAATGTAGATGTAGATATACAGTCGCTTTACAGGGCGCAGGATATCTGCTAGTTACGTTAGTCACAATTCACTTGACCAGTGTTCAAAGATGCAAGTGGACTCTGAACTTGATTGCCGGTCAGCATCTTCATAATCAGAACGTTGACAGCGAGAAACTGGGAGCAGAAGACACCAGATCAAGAAAATATTTATTGCAAAGAGAAGGTAGTTTATTTCCTGAAGGCAGTACTGCACCAAAAGGGTACAACTGCACAATCTAACTACCGTAAGGATTAACGACAGAAACAAGGAATTAGTCACGTTCCAAGCCGACAGTTAAAGTAATTTACGGCGAGCGTTTTATCGGAGGCAATCTACAGTCGGGAGCCGGTCTCTGCCACCAGAACTGGACACGCACTCCGCCAGGCACACTTGATAGCTTCACGCAATGTTTGGCTGGACATAGCAGCTTCAACATTCACAAGTAATCCTCATTGAACATGAGAGTGAATAAAAATATGTTGGAGATAACTTGAGATTAGTCATGAAAGACGTAAAACGGCAGGAGTTTCAGAGCCCTGAATAAATATTTGAGGAAATCTGTAATTCATCAATAAATGTTATTAATATTTGTGCCTTAGTAAGACGTCCCGCAACCGCGGGTGTTTCAAATCCTTGCCGATGTTGGCTGAGCAACTCCTTGGCGACGTTGCGGCGCAACCACCGCGATGGGGCCGCCACAGCGAGGACTGGTGGAGAGAAGAGGAACCGGACGACGGGTCTGGCGTCGGAGAGCAAGTGGGCAACAAGCAGCGGGCAGGCGCCAACAGAGGAAGCGGCCTAGGATTTGACAGCACGCCGTGGCTGCCGTGGAGGGACAGCTGCAGCAAGGAGGAGCGAGCTGGCCGAATACCTACTGTGGGGCGAGGCTGGGCGCGGTTTGCTTCAGGGCTAGCTGGCTGCTCTTTCCCGAAAACAAAACCTCGAGACAGTGAATTTGACTGTATGAGCCTGTGTGAATGTGTTGTAAGATGGGGCTATTGTCAGCCCCCGGTAGCTGAGTGGTTGCCAGCACGGTAGCTCAGCGTGTTTGGTCACAGGGTTTGCTGCCCTCTGTAATAAAAAAACTGAGTTAATCGATCAACAACGAACTTAAACGGACGTCGTACGACGTCCGCCCTGAGCAGATGCAACGAACAAAACTGAACAAAAAACGAGATTAAAAAAAAAGTGGTCAGCGCGACAGAATGTCAATCCGAAGGGCCCGGGTTCGATTCCCGGCTGGGTCGGAGGTTTTCTCCCCTCAGGGACCGGGGTTTGTGTTGTCCTAATCATCATCACTTCATCCCCATCGACGCGCAAGTCGCCGAAGTGGCGTCAAATCGAAAGACTTGCACCAGGCGAGCAGTCTACCCGTCGGGAGGCCCTCGTCACACGACATTTTTTTTTTATGAGGCTATTCTCTACTGTTGTTAAAGTAAGTCACACGTTTGTGGCTGAATTTGATGAGTGTAATTCAGCACACATTCTATTACCTGCATTCGCTGTTTGACTTGTGTCTGCGTTTCTGAACTGTCCAGATACACTAATCAAGTTTCCAGTTGCCGGACCGTCTGGCCCCCTTTGAGTGTGATATCATTTGAGCTATCACTTATGGTTTCTGTAACCAACGCACTCTTTATTGAACTGCCAGTCTTTACCTGAATTTTGTGGAACGTCTTATAGTGCAGTGGCTGTATTAATAAACGTTTTGGCTGCTTGAGCATTTCTTCTGGGGCCCATTTTCTATGTTCTTGCATGGTCACGTGTTGTTTATCTAAATTCTTGTGTATCTTCTTTTAATATTATTGCTCATTTCATTTTAAAATTTTAACTAGCATTTGCTCCGTACACAGTTGTTTTTGTGAGATGAAAATTACTGTCACAATTGTGAGCAAGTTTTACGGAATATTTAACCGTTTGGTGTTTGGTTAGTCTTCTGCTATTTTGTTGGACCCCTTTTTTAAATTCCTTTTACAGACAGATTCAATTGCTGCTCTTTTATTGTCTTTCGGAAAGTATTTTATCAAGCTTGAAATGAATAACTAAGTTATTTGTTACTGCCGATTAAATGTTAATTGATGTTAATAGCGAAACACCATTGGAACTTCATGTAACTTCTGTTGTAAAACTCTTAAACTATCTACCATCGGTATCTGATCGTTTCGATGATTGTTGTTTTATTATGCTACAGATCGAAATATTATTAAATGCTGTACTAGTTCGCTTTCTGATAAGTGTAACTGCCTTAAAGTTTACTTAAATTTACTGTAGTTATCGGCAAAAAATGTTTAAATTTCGTTCAAATAAAAGGGGCGAAAACCACTCCCATTTTAACCCAGCCCTGCCACTCCCACTAGTAGCATAATATTTACATAAACAGAATAGGTAACAATCAGTGCAGAAATCAGAACCTAACTAACGTATCACTTGAACCGCGGCGGATGTAAATACAACAAACGCAATGAAAGTGATGTGCTCCCTTATAGATTATATTATGAACACGAACGGCCTTGCCGCAATGGTAACACCGGTCCTCGTCAGATGACAGAAGTTAAGCGTTGTCGGTTTGGGCTAGCACTTGGATGAGTGACCATTCGGTCTGCCGAGCGCTGTTGGCAAGCAGGGTGCAGTCAACGCTTGTGAGGCAAACTGAGGAGCTATTTGATTGAGAAGTAGCGGCTTCGGTCTCGGAAACTGAGATAGGGCGGGAGAGCGGTGTGATGACAACGTGCCCCTCCATATCAGCATCCAGTGTACCTATGGGCTGCGGATGACACGGCGGCCGGCCGGTACCGTTGGGTCTTCGTGGCCTGTTAGGGAGGAGTTTTAGTTTATTATGAACATGACTAGTACTAGATCGCACTGCCCTAACACGGAAGAAGCAATTCCAGTGTGGCACCTGAAATAAATTTATTCAGGAGTTGTCTTCTGCAAACACACCACTCACTGGCTATGAGGCACCAAACAGCCGAGAGCGAGTATTCTGTGGGTATTCTCACGAAAAAAATTGTCTTCGGTGGTGAGACGGAGGTAGAGTTTACGAAGTCGCCAACAACTACACAACTGGCCATTAAAATTGCTACACCAAGAAGAAATACAGATGATAAACGGGTATTCATTGGACAAATATATTATACTAGAACTGACAAGTGATTACATTTTCACGCAATTTGGGTGCATGGATCCTGAGAAATCAGTACCAAGAATAACCACCTCTGGCCCTGATACGCCTGGACACTGAGTCAAACAGAGCTTGGATGGCGTGTACAGGTACAGCTGCCCATGCAGCTTCAACACGATACCACAGTTCATCAAGAGTAGTGACTGGCGTATTGTGACGAGCCAGTTGCTCGGCCACCATTGACCAGACGTTTTCAATTGGTGAGAGATCTGAAGAATGTCTGGCCAGGGCAGCAGTCGAACATTTTCTGTATCCAGAAAGTCCCGTACAGGACCTGCACCATGCGGTCGTGCATTATCCTGCTGAAATGTAGGGTTTCGCAGGGATCGAATGAAGGGTCGTCCACTGTTCAAAGTGCCGTCAATGCGAACAAGAGGTGACCGAGACGTGTAACAAATGGCACCCCATACCATCACGCCGGTTGATACGCCAGTATGGCGATGAAGGATATACGCTTCCAATGTGCGTTCACCGCGATGTCGCCAAACACGGACGCGACCATCATGATGCTGTAAACAGAACCTGGATTCATCCGAGAAAATGACGTTTTGCCATTCGTGCACCCAGATTGAGTACACCATCGCAGGCTCTCTTGTCTGTGATGCAGCAATGGTCTCCGAGCTTATAGTCCATGCTGCTGCAAACGTCGAACTGTTCGTGCACATGCTTGTTGTCTTATAAACGTCCCCATCTGTTAACTCAGGGATCGAGACGTGGCTGCACGATCCGTTACAGCCATGCGGATAAGATGCCTGTCATCTCAACTGCTAGTGATACGAGGACGTTGGGATCCAGCACGGCGTTTCGTATAACCTTCCTGAACCCACCGATTCCATATTCTGCTAACAGTCATTGGATCTCGACCAACACGAGCAGCAACGTCGCGATACGATAAACCGCAATCACGATAGGCTACAATCCGACCTTTATCAAAGTCGGAAATGTGATGGTACGCATTTCTCCTCCTTACATGAGGCATCACAACAACGTTTCACCAGGCAACGCCGGTCAACTGGCATTTGTGTGTGAGAAATTGGTTGGAAACTTTCCTCATGTCAACACGTTGTAGGTGTCACCACCGGCGCCAACCTTGTGTGAATGCTCTGAAAAGCTAATCATTTGTATATCACAGCATGTTCTTCCTGTTGGTTAAGATTCGCGACTGTAGCACGTCAATCTCATGATGAAGCAATTTTAATGGCCAGCAGTGTAATTGCTTAGAAGCAACTGGCCTCGGTCTAACACCAGCCCAATCTTTCGGACATGTCTCGCGCTAAGGGAGATCCATGTACGTTTTTCGGGATTGTGGCCACATTTGACGAGTTACAAGAAAACGAAGATGCTCCTAGTGATCCTGGTCGTACCAGGACCTTGAGTGCATTCCCCATGTCCCAGATGGCTTGCAGTATGTGTATTTGCAAATCTATTGTACTTAGTATGTTTCAGGAACGTAATGGTAAGTGCGTATACATACAATTATGTTCCCGAAATACATGAAATACGGGATTGTTACTGAATGGCAGCTGTGGAAGGCTTGATGGTTTGTATATGCATATTTCTCCATTTACATTCATACAGCTAATAATATTAACAGTAATAATAAAAATTCTAATAATCGTTGCGGTTATTTAGGTAATCCGCCAAGGATTTCTAATTGGCCTTCATATCGGGTAGCATGTCACGTCCCAGATACCTATCATGGAAGGGCAGAAAAACAGACGAGAAGGACTTCATGGTAAAGGCTGAGATGCACCTAGAAGTGGCAGTGTAAGCAGAAGAGGTGTAATACAAGCGAATGATATATACCTCATTTTGGGAAATGTGAGGATAAAAAGGGACGTAGGATGTTACGGCCTGTCTCCTCGTAAATGTTTTCAGAAAGCAGGTGAAACCAACGTGACGCAAACATTCCAGATATTCTGAGCAATTCTTCACTTAGATTTTCAAAATATATCTGACAGTGATTCTAAAGGAATGTATGCAGGTCAAAGAGGACTTTTGAATACCCATCATTTTTATTCATCAGTGAGACGTTATGTCATGGCGTCTAGCATGAAGTAAATTTCAGGAAACGCCAGAGTCAAAACACAGTTCTTACTCCTTGACCCAATTTCATTGAAAAGAAAAAAGTTACTGACTTTCTGTCCCTCTTGGATTACATTCCTCTCATCCATCATTCATTTTTCTTGTAACTAAAACCAAATTGGTTTCGACAATGGGCACAACGGTTTCAAGAGCGGTCAGTGATTAAGTACCTTCAAGCAAGTAGATATGCAGTTATGTCTTCCAGTAAGTCTGTGTAAATGTTCTCATATGATGATACTGTGTGATTCAGCTGCCCCTGCTGCAGGATTTTAGGCAATCCGCAGTGCCTTCAAATACCATATGCAAGATTTTCATATTCTCTTCCTTATTACATTCAAACTATTAGTCCTACAGAATAAGATGAACAGGACAGTTTTGAAGTAAACGTAATGCATTTAAATTTTGTACCTCGATGGATTTTCGCTAGAGGTCGTAGTTTTCGAATCATTAAAAAAAAAAAAAACTTACAAAAGTGAGCTTCAGCTTTTCTTGAATAACTAGAAAACCGTGGCCTCCATCGAAAAAGTATCCCGATACAAAATTTTACTATATTAAACTTCCTACAAAAAAGTCCCGTTAATTTTTCCCTGTAGGGCTAATAGCTTCCATGTAGCGAACGAGAGTATATGAAAGCGTCCTGTGTGGTTTCTGAAGGCACTGCAGGTTGCATAAAAGAAAACTGGAGGGGCAGCTGAATTACGCCGTATAACATTATGTTTTGTTGTTAGCGCATGTGATTTCGGTAAGATAATGGACTCTCCATCACAGTAATTTATTTATTGTTGTACATTTCATATGTTATAGTCTGTATCACGCTCATTTTATGTCTCTATGGAAGAATTAGGTATTAGAATCCATCCAGAACAAAATGGATGTTGGAATAAAATTATTGAGAGTCGTTGGTCAATTCCAAACTTCAATTCTCTGTATCTCCAACCGTCTTTCGTCGCTTACAACTTGTTAACCTGAGTAGCTCAATTGTTAGTAATATACGAAGAGAGTTCAATAAGTAATGGAACACCTTTTTTTATTTGAAAGCAGGGTAGTTTTATTCAGAATTCCAATACATCATATTACTCCCTATTCTTTATGGCTGGAAAACCCTATGTTTCAACATATTGTGATGGCCCTATGCCACCATATTGGGAAGGCCTGTATGCCTGCATGGTGCCACGCTACTGGTCGACGTCATTGGCAACGCCTTGCCGCTTTTATAACATCCCATCATCCACGTACTGCTTTGCTTTCCGTGGTGCTCATCCTTCATAGTGACAAACGGATGGAAGTCGACGGTGCGAGATCAGGGCTGTAGGTTTGATGAGAAAGAACAGTCCAATGAAATTTTGTGAGCTTCTATCGGGTGCGTAGATATGTGTGAAGCGTTGCATAATCATATAGGAGACGTTCGTTTGCATTTTTTGTGACGACGAGCACGTTGAAGTAGTTTCTTCATTTCCCTGGGGACAGCACAATTCAGAGTTGATTATAGCAACATGAGAGAGGACTTCAAACTTGATGACCACTTCAGAGACCCAAGAGACTGTTGTCACGGCTTTACCGGGTGAGGGAGTCCGGAAGACCGTCGCCATAGATTTACCGGCTGAGAGTGTTTGGACGTTTTGTTCAGAGGAGAGATGGTGTGGCGCCGTTTTGTTTCTGGTTTGAGGTCATAAACGCGTGTTTCATCGCTTGTGACAGTGTTAGTGAAAACATTATCACGATTAGCTTTGTAACCCGCTAAAAATTCTGCGAAGATAGTTTTTCACTGCGCTTTATGGTATGTTTGGCGGTGAGAAACCCAGCCGTACACACCTTTGAGTACTCCAATTGGTGGACGAGTGTGTCACCACTCAGTGGAGACATCCACACGAGCAGTGATGTATTTGATTGTGATCCGTCGATCACTTCGAATGAGAGTGTCCACACGTTCCAAAGCTTCAGAAGTCACGGCTGTGTGCAGCCGCCAGGCACTCGTGAGATCGGAAGTTCCGGCGACCTTGTTGCGATGATGACAGACCCCACGTCCAGCGAATCACCGTGCTTTTGTTCATCACCAGGTCTCCGTACACATTCCGCAAGCGCGTATGAATATCCAAGACGCTCCAGTTTTCCGCCAAAGAAACTCAATGACAGCTCTCTAGTTGGAACGCAACTTCATTACAGACGCCATTTTGAAGACTACGTTTAGCGCTGCCACCTTTCGGAACTACATGAAACCATTGGGACTGAAGCGAGAATATTCCACGATGTCCCACTACAAATTCCGCACTTCTTTAACCAAAATTGGTCAGAAGAAAATGTGTACTCATCGAATGTCCGTCGTATGTTGCCTAAATTTTTTAACGTAGGTTGCCCTAGACTATTTGGCTTGTACCGAGGCGGTACAGCTGCTGCGTGCAAGGTAGCCATTCGAATAACAGCAACTACTTTCAGTCATAGCAGATTCTCCTCCTGCCAAATCTATGTCTGTCCCCAAGAGAATTTCCTGAATACGACAGCGTGGCATTCAGGCTGGCTAGAGAGACCACTGAGGCCAGGTGCTGCTGCCCTGGACCCATTCAGCCAGAGCACAGACCGACAGCGTGTAGTCAGCCACGAGATGTGCTGCTGTCTCGTCCCGCCGCGTCGCCTTCCCGTCCGCTATCTGTCTGCCGCTTGCATTCCCAGCGGCCGCCCCCTCGCCCTTATCGAGCGCCCTGTGAATGTTCCGGCTGACCTGTTTCCGCTTCACTACATTTATCTCGAGTCTGAGGCATGACAGGCATACAGCCGCGCCGCGCTGCGCCGCCATCTGTACCTGTCCGGATCCCCGGCCTATCGTACGCCGCTTTAACATGTGAAACACGTTTCTCTGAAATCGTATACAAGACAGGTTGAACGCCTTCTCTGAACGCGCTCGCTCTAGAAAGTGCATGTTACAAGTATGCACGTTGTTCTACCACAATTTCGAAATCAAAACAAACCCTTAAAACGTATACTGCACAGCTGTTTTGTAAGGTTACCGTCGTTTTACTTTTTCAGTTAATCAGACACATCAGTTACTTTGGGGCATGTCAGTTGAGAAGTGTACTCATTAAGTCCCTTCCAGCTGTATTCTCGCCCAATCCTTGCGATAGTAATCTGATGAGGTATAGTCTTAAATTATTTGACTGTCCGGCCCTAGTAAATTTTCAACTGATCCAGCGTGAACTCACCCTATTGTATGTGTTAATAATTTCGAAAAAAAAAATGTAATTCACCGTAATCTGGAGGATAATTTCGAATGGCACTGGGATACTATAGCTAGTCTCTACTCAGGGTTTGACGAAATATAACAGCCACAGATGAAAATGAGTACGATAAGAATTGTAATCGCTGTGTGATAGCCGGCCGCGGTGATCTTGCGGTTCTAGGCGCTGCAGTCCGGAACCGTGGGACTGCTACGGTCGCAGGTTCGAATCCTGCCTCGGGCATGGATGTGTGTGATGTCAGGTTAGTTAGGTTTAAGTAGTTCTAAGTTCTAGGGGACCTAAGATGTTAAGTCCCATAGTGCTCAGAGCCATTTGAACCATTTGAGCCGTTGTGTGATAAATGCTTATTTTTGTTTACTGTTCTGCGAAGTATTACACCAGGCATAACAGATTCCCATTTCGTTTGCCATTTTCGGTTAGGGGTGAATTAATTGTTATTCATAAGCAGCTAGAAATCACCCAGACTGGTGTCAAGCTGCTGCGAATAGGTGGCTTGGGAGAGCTACTGAGAGTTGTGAACCAGGGGTACCAAAGTTAAGTACTGTCCTCTTCTGTGGACACTGTCTCTCCCACGGGAAATACAAGCCCCGTCGTTACCTGTCCACTTTACTGTGAGTGGCGTGTCAGTGGTGCGTCAAGACCTGCTGTACCGAGAGAAACAGATCAGTGAGGAAGATGCTGTCTTCCACCGAAACCGAAATTGAGCCAGTGAGACCGTTTACCTGTTGGTAAGACTGCTGTGTCCTGTATCAAGTGACAGCGAAAGAAAAGAAGTAGAGCTCTAGTAGTCGTAGGCAGTTCAAACGTACCGTGGATAATGGTACGCCCTAGGAAAATGGTACCAAGGGGTATACCTAGACTGTATACCTAGAATCCCATTCAGCATCTTGAAGAGACTATTCCGGCGTCCATTCAGGAAACAGGGTGCAACCAGCTACAGACTGTGGCGCACGTTGGAACAAAGATACGAGTCGTCTGGGTTCTGTGATCATACGTGGATCATTCCAGCGACAAGCATAGAGAGCTGAGAATACCAGCCTTTCTCACGGAGTTCAACGAGCCTCACAGTCCACAACATTTTACGCAGAACAGATCACATTCATTACATTTCTGGCTGGCTAAACCCCTTTGTGAATTATAATCTATTGTAAAAATCTAGAACAAAGTGTCATTCCCAGTCGTTGGAAGAAAGCACAATTCACACATGTTTACAAGAAGAGTAGCAGAAATGGTTCCCAAAACTACCCTCCAGTACCCTTCACAACAATTTGTTGTAGAATCTTCGAATATATTCTGAACTAAAAAGTAATGAGGTATTTCGAAGAGAACAACCTCCTCGATGACACCCAGCATGGATTTCGAAAACATAAATCATGTGAAACACAACTCGCACTTTTCTCTCATGAGCCTGTAAGTCTGCAGACAGACATCTTGTAGCATTCAGTGAGTAAAGCGGTACCGCAGAAAGCACACAGTCGGGAGTAAGATTCCAGTTCCCACTCTGGCTGAAGGAGCCGGTGGCCCATAGTTTGTGGCCAGTGCACAGTGGTGTGATGCGCTGTGACTAGACATGAGAACGCTCTTTACCTCAGCAATGAGGTACGTAAGGAAGGCGCAGCTATATTGGCGCGAAGCTAGTAATCTTACTTACAAGGAAACCACCCAATCGCACCCCTCTCAGATTTAGTTATAAGTTGGGACAGTAGATAGGCCTTGAAACAGTGAACACAGATCAATCGAGAAAACAGGAAGAAGTTTTGTGGAACTATGAAAAAAATAAGCAAAATGTACAAACTGAGTAGTCAATGCGCAACATATCCATCATCATGGATAATGCGAGCTCCGGAGCGCCGTGATCCCGTGGTTAGCGTCAGCAGCTGCGGAACGAGGGGTCCTTGGTTCAAGTCTTCCCTCGGGTGAAAAGTTTAATTTTTTATTTTCTCAAAGTTATGATCTGTCCGTTCGTTCATTGACGTCTCACTTCACTGAAATAAGTTTAGTGTCTGTGTTTTGCGACCGCACCGCAAAACCGTGCGATTAGTAGACGAAAGGACGTGCCTCTCCAATGGGAACCGAAAACGTTTAATCGCAAGGTCTTACGATTCCTCCACAGGAAAACACGTCTGATATATTCTATAAGAGACTGGTGACGGCATGTGCGTCACATGACGGCGATATGTTGTCGACCCACCTAACTTGTACACTTGGCGAATGGGTAAAAAGATTCTTCTACCTTGCCCGATTTAGGTTTTCTTGTGGGTGTGATAATCACTCCCAAAAAAGTGATGAAAACATCAGAGTTTGTCACATAAACTGCAACAAATGAATGCAACAGTTTCACAGTCACACAGTTTTCACTGTGCTCTGTCAAAACATATGTTTTTAACGTTTTCGAATTTTTCCGTGTGTAGACCGTCAAATCCTGCATATGTCCAAGCAAATCGTTGTCGACCCACCTAAATTGTACACTTGGCGCATGGGTAAAAAGATTCTTCTACCTCGCCCGATTTAGGTTTTGTTGTGGATGTGATAATCACTCCCAAAAAGTGATGAAAACATAAGAGTTTGTCACATAAACTGCAACAAATGAATGCAACAGTTTCACAGTCACACAGTTTTCACTGTGCTCTGTCAAAACATGTTTTTAACGTTTTCAAATTTTTCCGTGTGTAGACCGCGAAATCCTGCATATGTCCAAGCAAATCTGAACATGTCCTGGAATTTTGGAGAGCGAAGTTGATTATGGGTAAGTGCCTGAACTTTCATAATTGTCTGAAAAAAAGAAATTGAAATTTTCACTCGGGGGAAGACTTGAACCAAAGACCTCTCGATCCGCAGCTGCTCAAGATAACCACGGGACCACTGCGCTCCTGAGCTCACGTTCTCCTTGATGTTGCATATCCTACGCAGCGATTACTCAGTTTGTATATTTTGCTTATTTTTTTTTCATAGTTCCACACAACTTCTTCCTGTTTTCTCGATTGATCTGTGTTCAGTGTTTCAAGGCGTGTCCACTGTGCCAACTTATAACTAAATCTGAGGGGGGTGCGATGGGGAGGTTTCCTTGTTAGTAAATATCTGCTACTAAAAGTAGCTTTCTCCACTACAGATAGTAGGAGATGCCTACAGAACGTAAGTACATTCTTTCTACATTATTATAACGCCAGAATTCTTCATAAATAAATGAATAATGTTAAAGGTAAAGAAATTGTACGGTCGGCTACGAAATATCACGAGTTTAAGTACGAGGTACAAGTTGGGCATCATAGCAGTCAGCTGCCGATAGGATGTCTTCCGATCTAGTTCTGTCTCAGGAAATTGCTGGTTTTCAGTTAATCATTATTAATTTTGTCGATATGATCAGTTTATCGTGTTTAGTAAATAAACACATCATAACTATATCCACTTCGATCGAAGTAGAATTGCGCTCTACGGAGAACCCAACGGAGTTGATGCTGCTTCTACAAGGCTTAAACATCGAGGGCTTCCCGACAAAATCGCCAGAAAGAATCCTACACGATGACTCACTAAGATAGGCCAAGGACGAATTATCTTAATCTCGGGTGGAGGAGGGCCAGTCATTCTGCGGATCTTCTACCATCCTCTATAGACTCAACAGCTAGAATGCAAGGTTTAGTACAAGTGTGCGGCGGGGGTGGGGGGGGGGGGGGGTGATGTCTTTCAACCTCCTGAAACTCATGGCAATCCCGTAGATGCAGGATTCTCTCGATTTCCGAAAAGCAGTGACTCAATACCACACCTACGCTTATTATCAAATGTACGATGGTATTGGGTATCAGGTGAAATTTGTGTCTGGATTGAGGAGCTTTTGGTAGGGAGGACGCTGCAGGCTATCTTGGATGAATAGTCATCGATAGCTGTAGAAGTAATTTCGAGTGAACTCTAGGGAAGTGTGTCGGTTTCTTGCTGCTCATGTTGTATATTAATGATCGTGCCGGCAATATTGACAGTAAGACTATTCGCAGATGATGCAGTTATCTGAACGAAGCTTAGCCAGATCTCTATAAGATTTCAAAGTGATGTAGAGATTTGTAACTGGCTTTAAATGTTCAGAAATATAAAATTGTGTACTTCACAAAACGAAAAAACTTAGTATCCTATCTCTATAACATCGAGTCACAGTTGTAGACGGTCAACTCATACAACTACCTCGGGGTGATACTTATGGGCTGTGAAATGGAATGACCACCGGCTCAGTCTGGGATTAAAACAAGTATTAGACGTCAGTTTATTGGTAGAATACTAAGCAAACGTAGTCGGTCTACAAAGGAGATTGCTTGAAAATAACTCGTGCGATCCATGCTAGAAAGCTGTTCAAGTGTGGGACCCACACCAGATTGGATTAGCAGAGGATTGAATGTGTACAGACAAGGGCAGCACGAATGGTCACAGGTCTGTCGGACCCTTGGGAGGGTGTCGTAGAGATGTTGAAGGAACTGAAATGGCAGACTCTTGAAGATAGACGACAACTATAGTGAGAACGTCTACAAAAAGTTTCTAGAACCGCCTTTAAGTGATGCTCTAACCCTCTAAACATAGCATGCGTAGCGATAGTTAGGAAAAATTTAGATCAATTACAGCACATACAGAGGAACCGAAACAATCAAGTCTCCCCGCGCGCCATGCGTGAATGGAACGGACAATAGCTGTAATAACTGGTACAATTAGAAGTATCCTCTGCCATGCACTTCACAGTGGTTCACAGAATATAGATGTTTATATAATCTGTTACGATGGCCAATATGGAAATTAAGCATTGAAGTTTCTATCCTGGGTATCCATTCTGTCTAAGTACACTCATGCTCATAAATTAAGGACAGTGCTGATACGTGGTGAAACAACGCTCTGGTGGGCGGTTTGCGGGTTTAAATCACCTCGGAGTATGACCGTGCTGTGCATTAAGCCGTCGGCACACGGACCGTGCTGTCGAACGTTAACGTTGAGCGTGCCAAGTTCAACGTGCTGCTGAACGTCAGGCGATGCGACTTGTGCATACGGTACGTGGGCCCCAACGTGGTATACGCGATCGCAACGCACTCCAGCGGCAGTTGAGGGATGTTTCTAGTTCGTAAATTACACTGTTTACTCAACGGGTGCGCGTAAAATTCCCACGTTAGCTCTATTAAAACGCACATTTCCTTCATCGTCCACGAAAAGGAAAGTACCATGTCCAATCAATAAGGACACAGGCTTATAAAAGTTCTATTACAAACAGTGCGGTACAAATTTGAAATACTTCCCTGCATAAGATAAACATTATTTCGTCATTCCCACATTTTAGTAAAACCCCAGGGTCAGTCTTACTTGATCACTGTTCCTACGCAGTAGCAGAATCTTTGCAACATGTGAATTACGAAGCGTAAAAGGAGCAAACTATCTTTATACAGGTGGCGCCATCTGTCCTGTAGATTAAGCCAATCGGGCAAAGTCACCCCTCAAAAAAAGGTGAACTTATATTTACATAAATCAAATATTATAGTATATACTTATATGAAACTAATAATAAAGTATCAGAACCTAATAAAAACGCGAATGTTAGGAAAAAAAAGTTGGTTGCACGGTCCGTGTGCCGACGGCTTTAGACCTGCGGTCGTCGAACGGTCGCGGGCAGCAGTCCACATGCGCAGAGGTGTGTTGGTGCATGTCAGAATACGGTGCAGCGAGTAAGTGTGCAAACGTTTCCAGACGTGCTAATGGTGACTGTGTGTTGAAAATGTCTCAAAGAACACATCTTGATGACTTTACGAGGGGTGGAATACTAGAGCGACTGGAGGCTCGTCAAACACAGCAGGTCGTAGCACAGGCCGTCCGCGTGCCACGAAGTGTGATCTCAAGATTATGGCAATGATTCCAGCACATAGGAAACGTGTCCAGGCGCTACAGTACGGGACTTCCTCAGTGTAAAACACCACGAGAAGACCGATATCTCACAATCAGTGCCCGCAGACGGCCACGGAGTACTGCAGGTAGCTTTGCTCGGGACATTACCGCAGCCACTGGGACAGTTGCCTCCAGACACACAGTCTACAGACGACTGAACAGACATGGTTTATTCTTCCGGAGACCTGGAAGGTGCATTCCACTGACCCCAGGTCACAGGAGAACCCGTAAAGCTTTGTGTCAAGTACACAGTACATCGTCATTGGAACAGTGTTTCCAGGTTATGTTCACGGACGAGTCCAGGTATAGTCTGAATAGTGATTCTCGCCGGGTTTTCATCTGGAGTGAACCAGGAACCATATACCAACCCTTTAATGTCCTTGAAATGGACCTGTATGTTAATAAATATTTGAAGTTGCTGTTCTGCATGCTATTCACCCAGACCTTGCTCCATCAAATCCTGTGGTACAAGACACACCAAGCGGACTTTCATTAGGCATAGTCCACGTGGAATCTCAAAGAAATACTTGGCATTTATCAGATAAACCCACAAAATATGTACAAGGATGGCAAACAAAACCCAACCTACATGGCATTGGGGGGGGGGGGGGAATAGAAGATACCATGAATGTATTTACTTACTGTAGAGCGCACCTAATTCAACACGTGGTTCACCACGCAAAGAAGCACCAATTGAAATAAGCGACTTTGACAAAGGGCAGATTATTATTACGCAAAGTTTGTGAGCGAGTATCTCGAAAACGGCGAAACTGGCGAATGTTCATGTGCTACTGTCGTGAGAATCTACGGAAAGAGGTAGACGGGCAGTGAAACTACCAATAGGTGCTAAATGGGTGGGCGTACATGACTCTTCACAGAATATGCGGTTTGGAGGCACGTCTGCTCTGTACGGTAAAGTAGCAGTGCCGAAAGAAAAGAGCACAATCCTGGTGCACACACAAGACTTCCCGAGCGCACCGTTCATCGAACATTGTTGAACATGGAACCACGCAGAACCTCTACGTGTTCACATGTTGGCCCAACGACATCATAAATTACGACAGCAGTGGCCACGGGATCATCGGGATTCGACAGTTGATCAGTGTAAACGTGCCGGATCTTCGAGTAAATCACATGTTTCCTACACTAGGTCGATGGCAATCGCCACAAACGCCGTTACTGAGGTGAATAGCGGCTCGAAACGTGCAGTGTTCCACAGAAGGAAGCTGGTGAGAGCAGTGTTATGCTATGAGAGACATCCTCCTGCGTTTGCATGAGACCCGTTGTAGACACGGTCACAGGTGTGAACCATCTGCATCATGCTTGATCTATTCCCCGACGGCGATGCCATGTTTCAGCTGTATAATTGTCCGTTTCTTTAAGCCAGAGCCGTGCTACAGTGATTCATGTTTTGGTGACCATATTCGCATTATATAAATTCTATGGAGGCCACTGGATCAGCGGTCAGTTATTTACGCGAATTGCATGACCTGTGCCTAGACATTTAATGCCACTTACCTCCACAAACCTACGAACAAACTGTCGGATCCCTGATAAGCAGAATCAGAAATACATTATCTTTCAAATACGGACAAACAAGCTGTTCATCAGATAGTCAAAATGTTTTGTATCATCGGTGTAAAATGAATTTAATGAGGAGCCGTAAAGTACTTTCTTTCTTTACTCTATCGTATTTCGTCATGAACGGGAATGAGTTACGAATGGATGTCGTGTAACACTGTAAGTAAAGCACTGCAGTGGAAATAAAATAAAGTTATTTAATAGAATTATAGATAGCCGATCAGTGGGAATGGATAAAGAAATTCTTTATCTAGGTTTCGACAAATATAAATTTGTCTTCTTCAGAAGGTAACAATTTTACATTAGTAAGGACTAATGTACCATCGCCGTTTTTACAATTGTCGGCATAGATCCGTGTGTCAAAAATAAAATATAGCCCTAGAATTAGGGTTTGTCACGTTAATATAAAGTATCTCATGGATCTTGCAGAGCTCACAACCGACTCATAGGGCTATATTTTATTTTTGACACACGGATCTATGCCGACAATTGTAAAAACGGCGATGGTACATTAGTCCTTACTAATGTAAAATTGTTACCTTCTGAAGAAGACAAATTTATATTTGTCGAAACCTAGGTAAAGAATTTCTTTATCCATTGCAACTGGTTGGCTGTTTATAATTTTATTACGTGAAACCGTTGCTGTTGTGCAGCTATGTTTAAAATATTAAAATTATTTAAAATGAAAATGAGAGACCCGTACGGATAGCCTCACGCTTTAGAACGCCGCTTCCGGGATCGTGCAGGCGCGCTGGCCCCGTTGTAATCCGCTCGGCGTATTAACGTCGCTGGTATGCCAGGCTCTCTGGATGTGACTTTAAGCGGTTCCCCTCATCCGACTAGGTAAATAACAGACTGGTACCAAAGTGTCTCCCTCAGGTACACGATGAGCCAACATTTCGAAAACGTTTTCACACATTCACATGAGAGCATCAGACACAAACCGATGTTGTACACAAACCGCACCCAGGGGGAGGAGGTGGCGACAAAAAGTGTAACTAGGCACCCTCTATCTACAACACTGCCAAATATGAAAGTTAACACGCCGACCCCGTGAAGTATACTGGAGGAAGGCTGGGAAAAATAAGGGAAAAATTAAGAGAAGGGAAGAAAAACCAACTGAAATTTCCCCTTTCTGTTTATTTTGTATGACACTGCTATGACACGGAGTGTAGAGAGAAGTATTTTGCCAGTCGGGGAAAGCATGCTCCTGCTCTGTCCTCGCTCGTGACACTGTATGAACACATAATCATTATGGGCGACACAAACATCGACTTACAGTTAAAATCTCCCTCTGCAGAAAAACTAAGGAGACTGTTCCAATCCAATGATATGAGTTTAACACCGCCGGACCCAACTCATCACACACCACACAGACATACACTCATAGATACAATAGAAACAAAGCGACCAGATAAAATTATTCGCGCCAATCAGACATCCGCTCCGGGACTCCCTGCTCATGACGTGATATTCTTAAATTACTCAGTGCATACTACCAAAGAAAAATCTCACCTGGTAACCTACAGAAACCTAAAAAATGTTAACCATGACGTTCTTCAAAAGGATTGCTCAGACATCCCTTGGCATGATATAAACAATGAACCGACTTTAAACGCAAAAATTCGGGAATTATGTCGCAAAATTATTGCACCGTATGATAAACATGCTCCTCAACGCACTATCAAGGTAAAGAGAGCTCCCGCTCCGTGGCTCACCACTGCATTACGCCAGTTAATGAATAAACGTGATGCTGCACATAGGGCCTTCAAGCGTAACCCAACTCCCGAGGCGTACGAAGCTTATAGGAAACGCCGAAATAGAACCAAGCAAAGCGTGAGGAATGCCAAAATCAGACATGCCTGCTCTGTCGTATGCGGCATATCAAAACCTGCTGCACTGTGGAAAAAGCTGCGCAGTTTCGGTATAGGGAAGCGAAGATCTGATGCTGTTTATCAAGCGTCTGCAGAGGAATTAAACGATTTCTTCTCAACAGCTGTAAACTGCCACGCAGCGACAAATTACCAGCCCCAAGATATCAATCGCTCGAGAGACAAGTTTTTCCTAAAACATGTCACTACCGGCACAGTACACAAGGCAATTATGAGAATCTCTTCCGAGGCAGTAGGAAATGATGGAGTGAGCATTGGTATGATTAAGAACGTCGTAGACACCATTACTCCAGTTATCACAAACATCTTTAACTTGTCTATTGTCAGTAGTACATATCCTACTGAGTGGAAGCAAAGTTTAATTCAACCTATACCCAAGACCGACAACCCTAAGTCGCCAGGTGACTACAGGCCGATCAGCATACTACCTGCAATATCTAAAGCCCTAGAATACATCGTCCATGAACAGCTGACGGATTACCTCAAAACTCATAACATCCACGACAAATATCAGTAAGGCTTTCGAAAGAACCATAGTACAGCAATTGCATTAATCAAAGTAACTGATGACATTAAACATGCTATGGACAGACGTGAAGCTACCATCCTAACACTGCTTGACTTTAGAAAGGCTTTTGATACAGTTGACTTTGATATATTACTAATTAAAATGAAGCAGCTGAATTTCTCAAACAGCGCAATACACTGGTTCGACAGCTACCTCAAAAACAGAAGTCAACAAGTCATTTGTGGGTCGGAAAAGTCATCATGGAAAAACGTGCGCTCTGGAGTTCCCCAAGGCTCCGTCCTTGGTCCATTACTCTTCTCACTGTACATTAATGATATTTCTTCAGTGATTCACTCCTGCAACTACCATCTATATGCCGACGACATCAAACGGTACATAAGTGCAAGCCCCAAGAACATTGCTGAGGCAGTAGCGAGTATGAACGCAGATCTTTGCTCTGTTTCTCGATGGGCACAGAACCTAGGTCTGAAACTAAACCCCAAGAAATCCCAGGTCATACTTATATCTCATCCAAAGTTAATCAGCCGGTACTTTCGCGAAACAGTCCCTCAAATACTCCTCAATGGTACCCAACTACCACACCAAAAAACAGTAAAAGACCTTGGAATAACCTTGGATGAACACCTAAACTGGGGAGAACAAACAGTCACAGCTTGCCGGAAATCGCTCTCCTCCCTACATGCAACTCAAAAATTTAGAAAAATATTGCCAACCCATGTTAAACAAAAATTTGTCCAAACACTAGTCTTGCCTAATCTTTACTACGGTGATGTAGTTCAACACGGCACGAATAGTGAAAATTCGAGATGCCTCGAGCTAGTGATGAATGCTTGCGTTAGATACGTATGTAATATACGGTTGTATGATCATATCAGTCCTTCATACTCCCAGCTAGGTTGGATACGCCCACATAAGGCACGCGATCTCCACAGGATGTGCTTACTTCATCGATTTCTTAGCCACTGGTGCCCCCAATACTTATCTTCTCACATTAAACACCTATCATCATTCCACAACCGCAATACCAGATCGGATACGTCTAGCATCTTGGCTGTACCTTTACATAACACAAAATCTTTCTCCGTATCATTCTCCATCTCAGCCATATGACTATGGAACGCGCTCCCCTGTGATCTGCGTCTTATCCAGAACCACTCAACATTCAAGAGGGAACTCAAGACTTACATATTATGGACGGTATAGCCACCATTGTTGTGCCCCTCTCATCTATTTCTTTCTCCTCTCCATCATAGCTTCGAATTTTACCATTCTATTCTCTTCCTCTAACCTATCTACCTCTTCTATATCTCTTTCACCCCATTCTATCGTCTTATGTCTCTGCTTGATGAGAATAACTCACAAGCTGCAAGAATATAACGAGAAAATTCCCAACTAGCAATAGGACTGACATTCATAAAAGAAAAATATGTTTGCTTTCATATACATAGTCATTACTATTATTATTATTCTTGATTGTTATAATTATTTTTTGATTGTTATAATTATCATTGTACAACTTTTATAATCTCTGTTTTTTTCTTTAACATTAATACTGTATAACATGTTATACGTCCTTAATGTTCTGTAGAAACTGAAATTTGTTGAATCTGAGTATGCCTGGTTAGGTGTAAGAGAGGGCCAGGTAGAATAAATGCATAAATAAATAAATAAATAAATTAAACAAACGCAGGCACAATGATTATAGTTAGCACCTGAGAAAGCGAAAATTAAGATAAGGAACCGTGAATTTCAAACTCTTCACACAGCTATCATCTACTCATTAACCCTTTGGCTGCGGCTGACGCTGCTAAGCGTCACAACAAGCCACGAGCCAGTGCGGCTGACGCTTATAAGCGTCCGCGCTCGCTGTCGGATTGCTCAGTCTAGTTGCAGCGTCAAACCTAGCATCAAAGCGTGTAAACTTTTGTTTTGTGTGGTCAGTTATCGGACGTATATTGTTGGTAACCTGTCACACAGACAGAACCCAGGTGAGTCCTGCTGGCATAAAGAACCACATAATATGCAGTATCACCCATTTACGAAGGAAGACGTTTTGCAAATTCATCCTGGTGGGGATTCTCCTATGGATTTCTTCAGATTATTGGTAACAGACGAATTGTTGCAACTAGTAGTTGACGAAACGAACGATAACGCAGCCAACATATTGCTGAGCGAAAATACAAAAGAGGGATCTAGGATCTATAAATGGAAACCTAAGTATAGGCGAATTACTACTTATCAAAATCAAATGGCTCTGAGCACTATGGGACTTAACTTCTGAGGTCATCAGTCCCATAGAACTTAGAACTACTTAAACCTAACTAACCTAAGGACATCACACACATCTATGCCCGAGGCAGGATTCGAACCTGAGACCGTAGCGGTCGCTCGGTTCCAGACTGTAGCACCTAGAACCGCTCGGCCACCTCGGCCGGCTACAAGTTATCCTGGGTGTTTCGTTACATATGGGTAACGTTAAATATCCGTGATTACAAGACTAATTTCTACACATCCGGGCGTCCCCTGGGCGTCTATGATAAATGTAGACGGTTCATTCTCTCATAACAGGAGCAAACATGCTACTAGATTGACGACCTCTATCAGAGTCAATATTAAAAATGCGCGTCTGCAGTAAATATAAGTTCAAATGAATGCAGTGAATTTGTTGCTTGTTTGAATTGTATTTTTGTTATATTATCAACAAATCACTAACATCTGAATGACGCCTGTGACCCATATAGGTGTCAGACAGCAAACATACCCTAAAACATGAACGCAATACAGTCGAAGCTTATTTGAAGTAATGCATCTAAGGTGTCATCATTAAGTCAGTATAGAACATGGTCTTACAGATCTTACAAGGTCCTGACGTCAGCCTGTAGCTCAGGTGTGCTTAGGAGCGTCGGCTCCGAGCGGTATCTGCCGTTACAGAGTGTTACCGGCCCGCACTCGCACGTTGGCGGGCAGCACTGGAGAGTTGCACGCCCACACCGATACCGCAGCGAAAGTGTTAAACATACGCAAGTGTGCAAAACTTAAGAACGGAAGTAACTTCCGCATGATGTGTCATTGCCAAATTTGGACCATACATAGAAAGAACTCCATACAGTATAGTACAGAAGATAATTGAAAGAAATATGCAATGAAACAAACAGAAATGACACTTTTATTCAAAGACAGTAATTATGCTGAAGTCATCGCAATTTGTGATGATACCCTGAATATTAAAAAACGCGGAAATGGTTCTTAATAGGATGTGTGATCACCACGGACGGCTGTGTATGATTTGCAAAGTGCTACCATTCTGCTCTCGAGATTGGTATGACGTCCTTCTAGTAGGGCCTTACTTTCCTCCAGCAGGACGGATGACCACTGCTTTAGGATCGTTGGTGCATGTAGACGTGCCGGAGTACGTCTCCCCAACGTATCACACACGTGCTCGATGGCATTTAAATCAGCGGTGCGGGTAGGCCAGTCAATTTGTCGAATATCCTCGTTGCAAGAGCTCCTCCAAATACGCAGTTCTATGCGGTCGCCCAGTGTCATTCATAAAAATGAAATCAAATCCGAATGCACAACATAAGACGCACATGGGGAGGAATACTGTGTCACCCGTAACAGCAGCCGGTGAGAATAGCGTGTTCAAACATCTGGTGGTCAGTACGCCCATGCAACACAGTAGCACCTGGCCCACCAAAACGGCAATGTTCGATAGTGCTCCTGGATGTATTTCGCGCTATCATATGGCGAGAGCTGGGAACACGTCATGCACCAACTATCATCAAACAGTTATGAACCGTGGTGGTGGAAGAATGGAATGACCGGTCACTGTGGCCAAGCGGTTCTAGGTGCTTCAGTCCGGAACCGCGCAGCTGCTACGGTCGCACGTTCGAATCCTGCCTTGGGCATGGACGTGTGTGATGTCCTTAGGTTAGTTAGGTTTAAGTAGTTGTAGGTCTAGGGGACTGATGACCTCAGATGTTAAGTCCCATAGTTCTTAGAGGCATCTGAAACATTTTTGAAGAATGGAATGCTCTGCCAGAAGAATTCCATACCGACCTTGTGTCTAGGATGGGAGAACGTTGCAGAACATGTGTTGCACACTGTGGTGTTCACATACCCTATTAACCCTGCTGTTATCTTCTGGTCAATATGACCAGAAAAGGAATCTGTTTTCCCATATTTTTTTAATATTTAAATGGTATTTGATGACTTTGTTTCTCTAAACATTCTGAATACCTTGAAGCTCTAATTTTCCTCCTTGCTAAAACTTCTTACACTTGGATCAATATGATCCAGAGGGTTTAAAAATTCTCAGAATGTACAAATACCGTAGTCAAGTTTTTATTCTCATTGCCTAAGGTATTTGCGTAACGATTTTCCTAACAAAATAAATATCTGACTTCCTGTTTTTGAAATGTGCCAAGGTTGCAAAACAATGCTAATCGCTGACTGTGTTCAAATTTCACACATAAAAAAAAATTCTGCAGCACCTCGGTTCCGAGAGTTCCGGAACCTGTACAGAAAATTGGAACAGAGCTCAACATAAACATTATTTCCGCCATTTTATTGCTCGTCAAATAAACACATTGCATGTTGTACCACCACAGAGTGATCCCTTCGGAGGTGGTGGTCCAGATTTCTGTACACACTGATACCTCTAATACCCAGTACCTCGTCTTCCTGCATTGATGCATCGATTATTTGTCGTGATATACTCCCGGCCCTGGTAGGAGAGTGGTCAGCGGAACAGAATGTCATATCTAATGGCCCGGGATCGATTCCCGGCTCGGTCGGAGATTTTCTCCGCTGAGGGACTGGGTGTTGTGTTGTCATTATCATCATCATCATTTCATCCCCATCGACACGCAAGTCGCCGAAGTGGTGTCAACTCGAAAGACTTCCACCACGCGAACGGTCTACCCGATGGGAGGCCCTAGCCACAGCGCATTTACAATTTATCCAAAAGTTCATCAAGGCACTGTTGATCTCCTCAACGGCGTTTCGGCGTAGATCCTTCAGACTGGTCGGTGGGTCACATCCTCAATAAACAGCCCTTTTCTATCTGTTCCAGGCATGTTCGATAGGGTTCGTGTCTGGAGAACATGCTGGCCACTCTAGTCGAGCGATGACGTTATCCTCAAGAATTCATTCACAAGGTATGCACGATGGGGGCGCGAACTGTCGTCCATGAAGACGAATGCCTCGCCAGTATGCTGCCGATATGATTGCACTATCGGTCGGAGGAGGGCATTCACGTATCGTACAGCCGTTACGGCGTCTTCCATGACCACTAATGCGTACGACGGCCCCATAATGCCACTCCAAAACAGCAGGGAACCTACACCTTGTTGCACTCGCTGTACAGTGTGTCTAAGGCGTTCAGAATGACCGGGTTGCCTCCAAACACGTCTCAGATAATTGTCTGGTTTAAGGCATATGCGACACTCATTGGCGAAGAGAACATGATGCCAATCCTGAGTGGTCCATTCAGCATGTTGATGGGCTCATCTGTAACTCACTGCATGGTGTCTTGATTGCAAAGATGCAGCTCGCCAGGAGTGAAGTTGCGCATCATGCAGCCTACTGCGCACAGTCTGAGTAGTAACACGACATCCTGTGGCTGCACGAAAATCATTATTCACCATAGTGGCGTTGGTGTCAGGGTTCCTCCGAGCCATAATCCGTAGGTAGTGGTCATCCACTGCAGTGGTAGCCCTTGGGCGGCCTGAACAAGGAATGTCATCGACAGTTCCTGTCTCTCTGTATCTCTCCTCCATGTCCGAACAACATCGCTTTGGTTTACGCCGAGACGCCTGGACACTTCCCTTGTTGACAGCCCTTCCTGACCATTTAGGCATGATTGAACTATAGACAACACTAGCCGTGTGGAATGACTGGAACTGATCGGCTGTCGGACCCCCTCCGTCTAATGGGCACTGCTCATGCATGGTTGTTTACACTTTTGGACGGGTTTAGAAACACCTCTGATCAGTCAAAGGAACTGTGTCTGTGATATCCACAGTCAACGTCTACCTTCAGGAGTTCTGGGAACCGGTGTGATGAAGAACATTCATTAATGTGTGTATTATTGTACATTATCGCTAACAGTTACATTTTATCAACTATTGTCTGCAGACGCTTTTAATATATCTATCGTACTAATTTGTGTGTGACTATCATGACACACCGACCGAGGTGGCGCAGTGGTTAGACACTGGACTCGCATTCGGGAGGACGACGGTTCAATCCCGCGCCCGGCCATCCTGATTTAGGTTTTCCGTGATTTCCCTAAATCGCTCCAGGCAAATGCCGGGATGGTTCCTTTCAAAGGGCACGGCCGGCTTCCTTCACCGTCCTTCCCTAATCCGATGAGACCGATGACCTCGCTGTCTGGTCTCCTTCCCCAAACCAACCAATCAATTATCATGACAAAGCTTGCTTTTCAATGAGCAATTGGAAGCGTTAGTAAATGCATCTGACAGCGAGGAGAATATTTCCGAAGAAGATAATCACCCCAATGACGACAACATTACATCTGATTCAGAAGATATTCCAAATATTGATACCTCAACCAATAACGTGCAGTCTGTTCAATTGATTCAGTCTAAAGAGCTCATACATGGTTGTTTACATCTTTGGGCGGGTTTAGTGACACCTCTGATCAATCAAAGGGACTGTGTCTGTGATACAGTATCCACAGTTAACGTCTAACCTCAGGAGTTGTGGGAACCGGTGTACTTTTCCGCAAACTGGAAGACCATAGTCTAGGGCAAACATTATAAAATCGACTGCTGGCCCGACAAGAAAAGCTGTTGCCAAAATCTTTTTTTCAAATTATGATGAATGATAATATTCAGAGTATTGTGGTGGAAATGACTAACATTGAGAGTCTGAAAGTTTATGGGGATAGCTGGGAACTATCAGGGGAAATTACACTTGAAGTCTATACTGGCCTCTTGTTACTGGTTGGTGTACATAAATAATATGGTGCAACAACAAAGAGTCTGTGGGATGCACAAACAGCTAGAGCCATCTTTTCTGCCGTAATGTCGTTGAAACGGTTCTGTTATATCTCACGTGTGTTACGTTTCGATGACAATTCTGATTGAAGACCGCAAAGAGTAAATAACAAGGTGGCACCTACAAGAGTTCTTTGGGATAAGTGGGTGGAAATACTTTGAAAACTATATAATCATGGCAAAAATGTAACCGTGGATGAACGATTGAGGGCTTTCCGAGGACTTCGTTCATTAACAATATATACCGAGCAAGCTCTCAAAATATGGGGTAAAATGCGGGCATTGTGTGATAGTCCTACTTCTTATGATTTGAAGAGTTAATCCATACAGGAAAATTACCTGAACAAGCACCTAATAAAAAATCGAGGTATGGGGGTTGTGATGGAACTGACACATGAGCTAAAAAGACAAAATGTCACATGTGATAATTTCTTGAAATCATATGCGATGGACCAAAGGCTTATGAAAAGACGTGTTACAATGCTGGGGACGGCGAGGAAAAATAAGCCTGAACTCAGTTCCTTTTTACTGAGTAGGCCACGGTCATATCTTACGTTCCAAGGAAGAATAAACAGGTTGTCCTGACGAGCACAATTCACAATAGTGAGGAATTAATCAACAGACAAAATAAGAAACCAAAAGTGATATTGGACTACAATGCAAATAAGGGAACAGTTGACACAATGGATCAGATTGTTGGCATCTACACATGGAACAGGAAAACCAACCGCTGGTCACGTATCATCTTCTGCAATATTATTGATACTTCTGCCTAAAATGCTTTTGTGCTGTGGATAGAAATAAATCCAAGGTGGAAAAAAATATTCCTTACAAAAGAGGAATATTTCTCGATGAACTGGGAAAACTAATAGTTATCCCTTACATTGAACCTAGAAAAATACTGCAACGAAATAAACAGTCAGCGGCCATTGTTAGAAGAATTCAAACAGGAAGCACATTAATGTCAAGCTTCAGCGGTGGCAACAGAGATGCAAACGTGCCAGAAGCAAATTCTGTACAGCAAGTTGTGACAACAAGACACTAATGAAGTGCTAAAATTGTAGCAAACATGTTCGTAACACTTATGTTAGATGCCACTGTCCAAAATGTGGAACTCTTAACGAAACTCTGTTCTAATACTTCCCATGATTGACAATTCAGACGTTAAGTAAAACCCTATTGCGCTACAGCTCATTGAGGGCCAGAGCTTACGTCATTGGTGGGATTGTTGGCATGTAATACTGCAAAATTTGTTTTAATTGTAACAAATTATAACAACTGTCACATTGAAATTATAATAGTTTTAACAGTTGATAATATTTAGGCCCTTTAAATACACACCAGGTCACCAGGTCACTATGATCCCAAAGAACATGTGCTTGTAGGTTTTTTAAGGAAAAACAGGTTTAAGAACAATGTCCTCCTCCCTCCTATAATATGCAGGGGGCCATTACTATCGCGGCATATTCAGTGCAGTTACTGTCTTTATTTCTGTTCTTCTCATTGCATATTTGTTTCAGTAACCTTCTGTACTACACAGTATTACATCTTTCTGTGTATGATCTACGCTTCATACAGCCATGTTGCTTGGCAGTTAAACGTCAAGAAAACGTTACTTTTATCCTTGAGTTATCGACACCGGCGTATATTTAGAAATGATGACCTTGAGATAAGAACGAATATTCTAACTGTAAATGTCTAATTACTCTTGTTTCTTGTTTCGATCCATATGGAGACATACGTGGACAGGAAAAAATGAATTGTTACTGTTAAAATACTAAATAATTCTGTGTTGGCAGTGTTAAGCTTAGGTAATTCTATCTGTTAGACTAAGATTTTCTGATTGATGGGTTTACAGTATTGGAACCACATAGTCAAATCACTTTAACATGAAAACCTGTCAGATGGCTGGACAGATATATTTTGCAACGCAGACCGCTGCGAGACGTGCTCCAAGAAAATCAGTCAGCTTCTGGAAGGTACCGACAGGGATAGGGAACCACGTCGGTTCCAGTTCAGTAATCAGCTGCGCTTGAAATCTTGGTTCAGATTCCATGTAGCAATCGGCTTGATTGAGGCGGTACCACAGATTCTCGACTGGTTTTAAATCCGGGAAATTCGGTGGCTGGCAAACCCAGTCTCCTACTCTTCGAACCACACACGTACACTGCCAGTTCCGTGACACGCTGCATTGTCCTGCTGGATGTAATTTAGTCGAGGAAACACAAACTGTATACAAGGGCGGACATGGATACGAAGAACGGACTCATACACACATCAAAAAATTTTTGGATCACCCCGGTTCCCAGAACTCCTGAAGATAGACGTTGACTGTGGATATTGTAAGACAGACACAGTCCCTTTGACTGTTCAGAGATGTCACT
Organism: Schistocerca nitens; assembly: GCF_023898315.1. Classification (NCBI taxonomy): domain Eukaryota; kingdom Metazoa; phylum Arthropoda; class Insecta; order Orthoptera; family Acrididae; genus Schistocerca; species Schistocerca nitens. Next base: position 489,196,723 of record NC_064621.1, read on the forward strand.
AAAATGCCCAAATATGTAAACCAACATGCATGAGCAGCGCCTATTAGACGGACGGGGTCCGACAGCCGATCAGCTCGTCATTCCACCAGGAAGCAGGTCCACGGCTCGTGTTGTCTGTAGCTCAACCATGCCTAGACGGTCAATTCGCGGTTCGATCGCGTCTGCATTCTTTGCGCCAGGGAGCGCTCTCAACAAGGGAAGTGTCCAGGCTTCGCGGAGTGAACCAAAGCGATGTTGCGGTCAATAAAATTCTTCCGGGTTTGAGGCCGCATTGCCATCTGTAAAGTTCCGACGTTTCGGCGATTGTTGCAGGGCGCCTTCCTCAGGGTGTATTGCTAACTGCTGAATGAGCACTAGTTTGGATACCTATATACTATGGAGCAGTGCTGTCATTGAATGTGAGGGTGAGGAGGAAAGGTATTAGGAGCTTATTTTATTGGTCTTTGCATTCCGTGTTGTCATTGGCGGAAATGGGTGTTTTCCATTGGAGCTTCCATTACTGCTTGCCATTGGTGGAAATCAGCGAATAGGAGACTGAGCGGCGACTACAGTGTAGCGTTGTTTACTAACTGCCTAGCAGTATATTGGCTACCGTATGTTGATGACACCTTTCTTATCTGGCCACACGGAGAAGAAGAGCTTCAGAACTTTCACGAACGTCTCAACCAGCTGCAAAGCAAAATTCACTTTAAGATGGAGATAGTAAAGAACGGGGTATTGCCTTTCCTCGACGTGGAAGTTCACCGCAAGCCAGAGGGGAAGCTTGGACACATTTTATAGCAAGCCCACCAACACGGACAGGTAACTGCACGAATCCTCCCACCACTATCCTACGCAAAAACATTCGGCCCTGGTTCAAATGGCTCTGAGCACTATTGAACTTAACATCTGAGATCATCAGTCCCCTTGACATAGAACTACTTAAACCTAAATAACCAAAGGACATCACACACATCTATGCCCGAGGCAGAGATCGAACCTGTTACCGCAGCAGCAGCGCGGTTCCGGACAGAAGCACAGTGGCCGCCCTTTAACTAAGATAGCCTACGGTGATGAACAGAACCTGCAAGCTGAACTACAGAACCTAAGGTTCATTTTTGGAGCTAATGCCTACGACATGAGTATGATACACAAAACCGTGGCGCCGAAGGAGGAGGACAACAGGGAAATGCAGAACGAAGCACAGAACGCCGTCGCGCTACCATATGTACAAGGGGACACTGAACGTCTGGGCAAAATTCTCCGTCGGGCAGGCATTAAGCCGATTTTTCGAAGCAACTAGAAAATAAAAGTCATTGTGGGTTCGACGAAAGATACAGTTGACAAGTTTCATGCCGCCGGAGTTTATGAAATCGGATGCTAATGTGGATTAGTGTATGTAGGGGCCGGCCGAAGTGGCCGTGCGGTTAAAGGCACTGCAGTCTGGAACCGCGAGACCGCTACGGTCGCAGGTTCGAATCCTGCCTCGGGCATGGATGTTTGTGATGTCCTTAGGTTAGTTAGGTTTAACTAGTTCTAAGTTCTAGGGGACTAATGACCTCAGCAGTTGAGTCCCATAGTGCTCAGAGCCATTTGAACCATTTTTGAAGTGTATGTAGGTGAGACTGGGAGTCCAATAAACACAAGGTTAACTGAACACGAGAGATATATCCGCCTCAAACAATACAACAAACCAGCGGTGGCAGAACATCAGTGCAGGATGAAGATCGAATTTCGAGAGAACCGCATACTGGCGAAACAGCCGTTTAGTTTGAGGAGGAAGATTAGAAAGGCTATGGAAATAGCCAAGTGACTCGATAATATGAATAGCGAAGACGGGTAACGACTTCCAGCGTCTTGGATGCCAGCTGTGAAAGCTTTGCGGAAGGACAGCTCTCGCAGAGCAACAGATGCGCGGTAGGCCACAGCTGACGTGGCCTAGTCGATACTAGGCGGTTAGTAAACAAAGCTACACTGTAGTCGCCGCCCAATCTCCTATTCGCCGATTTCCACCAATGGCAGGCAGTAAAGGAAACTCCGATGGAAAACGCCCATTTCCGCCAATGACAACACGCTATGCAAAGACCAATAAAATGAACTCCTAAACCCTTCCTCCTCACCCTCATATCCAATGACAGCACTCCTCCATAGTATATAAGTATCCAAACTAGTGCTCATTCAGCGGTTAGTAATATAACCTGAGGAAGGCGCCTTACAACAGTCGCCGAAACGTCGGAATTTTACAGATGACAATGCGACCTGAAACCCAGAGGAATTCTATTGACTGTGACAACTGCCGCAAAAGCCTACGTTTACACAAAGCGATACTATTCGGGCATGGAGGAGATACAGAGGGACAGGAACTGTCGATGACATGCCTCGTTCAGGCCGCCCAAGGGCTACTACTGCAGTGGATGACCGCTACCTTCGGATTATGGCTCGGAGGAACCCTGACAGCAACGCCACCATGTTGCATAATACTTTTTGTGAAGCCACAGGAAGTCGTGTTACGAGTCAAACTATGCGCAATAGGCTGCATGATGCGCAACTTCACTCCCGACGTCCATGGCAAGCTACATCGTTGCAACCACGACACCATGCAGTGCGGTACAGATAGGCCCAACAACATGCCGAAAGGACCGCTCAGGAATGGCATCACTTTCTCTTCACTGATGAGTAACGCATATGCCTTGGACCAGACAATCGTCGGAGACATGTTTGGAGGCAACCCGGTCAGTCTGAACGCCTTAGACACACTGTCCAGCGAGTGCAGCAAGGTGTAGGTTCCCTGCTGTTTTGAGGTGGCATTATGTGGGGCGACGTACGCCACTGGTGATCATGGAAGAGGTCGTAACGGCTGTACGATACGTGAATGCCATCCTCTGACCTATAGTGCAACCATATCGGCAGCACATTGCCAAGGCATTCTTCTTCATGGACGACAATTCGCGCCTTCATCGTGCATATCTTGTGAGCTACTTCCTTCACGATAATGATATCGTTCAACTAGAGTGGCCAGCATGTTCTCCAGACATGAACCCTATGGAACACACCTGGCATAGACCGAAAAGGGATGTTTTTAGACGACGTAACCCACCAACCACTCTGAGATATCTGTGCTAAATCGCCGTTGGGGAGTGGGACAATCTGGACGAAAAGTGCATTGATGACCTTGTGGACAGTATGCCACGACAAATACAGGCATGAATCAATGTAAGAGGACGTGCTACTCAGTATTAGGGGTAACGGTGTGTACAGCAATCTTGACCACCCCCTCTTGAGGTCTCGCTGTATGGTGGTGCAACATGCAATGTGTGGTTTTCATGAGCCATAAAAAGGCCAGAAATGATGTTTATGTTGATCTCTATTCCATTTTTCTGTACAGGTTCCGGAACCGAGGTGATGCAAAACTTTTTTTGATGTGTGTACTTATCCTGATCCGAAGCACCTTCCAGGATGACGAGATTATGCATGGAATCCCAATTTAACATTCCTCATAGCGCATATTATGTACATATTTACAGTTTGTAAGCCCCTCCTCATTACCCTCCCGAAGGATATTATTTCGGTCTTCGTCCTAAGATTTGAACTAAATAGAGAGCGAGCTCAGAATGCTTATGATAGACAACACTTCTATGCAATACAAATCATTCCCCTGAAAAAGAGCGCCCTCCTCCACCCTGAATCCTTCCGACCAGTGTTGTAGGGAAGTTCACAACGGCTGTCTGTCCCATAGAGAATGAACACGATTCATGTAAAAAGGCCTCATGTCGGCATTCAGTGAACGTCCAGTTGCGGTATTGGCGTGTTAAATCCAGACCTCGTCGCCAGCATGGATGTATGAGCCTGAGGCCTCCTGCGACGGACTGCAGGCAGCAGTATTTGCAGATCGGTCGTTGAGCAGACAACGTTGGTAGCCCCCTGGCTCATCTCAGTACCCAGTTGCTCAACAGTTGCTTGTCTATTCACCCGTACATATCTTCGCAGCCGTCGTTCACGCCTTACATGGAGTATCACAGTTACGTCGGTGCCGGTTTTAGCTAGCACCATTTTGCCATGCACCGTATACTTCAACCATGACGCCACACGAACAGTTTAGAAACCAAGTCGTTGCAGTTTCCTCTGTTGGCCCGAAAGCCAATGATCGAGCCCGTTTGGACGTAAGATATATCGCTCCGTTTTTTAATAACAACGACTGCTCTTCGCGTCCTCTCGACACGTTTTTATATACCCTTCACTGCTAATGCAGCCACCTGCTGTGTTTTAATTGTTACTGCACGGTGACGTCGAGTATAGGGTGTTGGTTACGTTAATGAGACTGGACAGTGTATGATGCTGAACTATCGAACTTTGGAATTCAGCTTACATGTTACAGTGTTGATGTCGTCAACCCACAAACTACACGCATTTTACATTTCGTCTGCTAGAAGAACTTCGTTCTCTTGATGTTCGTTAGTGCAACTTGTGAGATGTACATGCACCTCAAGTATTCCACTTTTTTGCCAATTTATTGAAAGATGTGCCTGAGCGTTTAAGTTTTCTGTTGTGTGAGTGTGCGTGCACGTTGCTCTTTGTTCCTGGTTTCAACTGTGGGACTGGTTCGGTGGACGCCAGCACGGAGCGAGTGTTGTGCTGTATGTAGTATGCATGCGAGTGAGTCTCTGTAGGGACGCATGTCTAGCGAGCCGCGCTGGGGTGACGCGCTTACTGAGGAGCATGATTTGTATCACGCGAACCTGGCAACACAGTTATCTATCATAAACATTGTGAGCTTGCTCTTTATTCAGTTCACATCTTATGATGAAGACCGGAACAATATCCTGAGGGAGGATAAAGAGGAAGCGCCCGCATATCGTGGTCGTGCGGTAGCGTTCTCGCTTCCCACGCCCGGGTTCCCGGGTTCGATTCCCGGCGGGGTCAGGGATTTTCTCTGCCTCGTGATGGCTGGGTGTTGTGTGCTGTCCTTAGGTTAGTTAGGTTTAAGTAGTTCTAAGTTCTAGGGGACTGATGACCATAGATGTTAAGTCCCATAGTGCTCAGAGCCATTTGATAAAGAGGAAGAGCTTGCGAGCCGTAAATACGAACATCATATGCGCTAGGAGGAACTGTGTTGATTCGCTTTATAACGATGAAAGTCAGCTAGCTCTATTAACAGTGTTTTCCTAGCACTGATGGTCAGGCGCACGAGCTAACAGCAAGGACTGCCGTAAATATATCACGTTTCAGTGCAAACGCAAGAACACCCGCTTGTATAACGTAACGTGCAGCGAGAGAACTTGCAAGACAAGGTGAACCAGACTCGGAACAACGCCCGCAGCGGAATAATAACCGTGGCCTGGTGTACTGGCCAGCCTGAATATGTTTTTTAGGCTGTTTCCCACGCTCGTTTACGCAAATAACGGGCTGGTCCCCAGTTTATACTTCAGGAAATACGATACAAAAACAGTTAAGATACGATCATACACAGGACAAAGTTTATAAATTTTCAGACAATTTACGGGTATTCAGCCAGGTAATATTTTCAGCGACCGCCGATATTTCGGCGGGAGCACACCCCGCCATTTTCAAGGCAAACTGCACCGGACAGGAGATGTACAGGCTAAGTTAAAACCTAGGTTCTTAGAACGATGTAGGAAAGATAAAACACACCAACACTAGTGCCACCAAAGATGACCAAAGTCAGAGATATCGATAGTGAGACTACGAACTAGCAGGTGAGGTAACATTGACTCTATCCCAATGTTTTTTGACAAGGGAGAGAGCAAGATTCCAAACAGAGTTTAAACAAAAACCTCCACCCCTGTTTACAAGGTTGCTAGCTACTTCAATTTCAACTGCCTCCTTAGTAGCACTGTCCCAATAGCTGGACGTGCATGCCAATATCTCGGTGTTGCTATGTATCACGGGGTGACCAGTATCCAATCAATGTTCGGTAATAGCAGATCTACTTGGCTGCTGTAATCGTGTGTGCCGTTCATGCTCAGTACATCAGTCCTCCACCGTCCTGATGGTGTGACCAATATATGCTATGCCACAGCTACAAGGAATGAGATTTACGCCCGCCTTACGCAAACCAAGGTCATCCTTAACCGAACAAAAAATCACTTCAATTTTAGATGAAGGTCGGAAAACACATTTCACGTCGTATTTCCGTAAAATATGGCCGATCTGGTTGGAAGTGCTTCCTACGTAAGGCAAAAAGGCAGAAACTTAGGTGTCGACTCAGAATTATCATCACCACCCGATGCACAGTTGGTCGACAGCGCAACGCATGTTCAATCTATCACTATAACGATTTTGAAGAAACGTAACTTCAAGATGGGACAGCTCAGCTGGCAAAGTCTCAGCGTCGGAAACGACATGTGCCCTGTGTACCAAGGTACGAAGTACCCCTTCACGCTGAGCTGGATAGTGACAACTATTAGCCTGTAAATACAAGTCGGTGTGAGTAAGTTTCCTGTAAGCTGCATGTCCCAATGATCCACCATCCTTCCGCCTAACCAAAACGTCAAGAAAGGGAAGACAACCATTCTCTTCCACCTCCATCGTAAAACGAATGTTCGGGTGGATCGAGTTCAGATGTTGTAGAAAGGCATTTACATTCTCCCTACCATGAGGCCAAACAACAGAACTGTTGTCACCATATCTGAAGAAACAGGAGGGTTTCAAAGGCGCCGACTCCAATGAACTTTCCTCGAAGTCTTCCATAAACAAATTTGGGATCACAGGACACAACGTAACTGACGACTTGGAAGACAAATAGGGCACCCGGTCGCAAAGTTAAATAAATTTAATTTGCAAATCTAAAGTCCATTGGATCCTCTACTAATATGCATTGGTAGGTGGAGAAAGAAGAAGAAAATGCAGTAGTGCCCTAAATATTTATAAACAGTTAGAGGTCGACGATTTGACACGGAGCAAAATCATCCCTTTGTCTGTTGATGCAGATGTATTTTAACGAAAAGTATATCTGCTTCGGTTGATTTTATAGTTACAATCAGTATAGAAACGTGACACGTATTTTAAACAATTTTTTGACTTATGTATAGTATAGATAGTTGGGGGAGAAAGGAACTGAAAGTCAGTTATATCGGGACCGTATGGAGAATCAACTGCGCCAAGTGAAAATGTTTGACAGACTGGGATTCGAGCTCTGGATCTGCCACTAATTAGGTAGTTGCATTAACCACTACGCCAGTCCTACACAGTGTTCACCTTTACTGCGTGTACTATCTCAGTGCGCTCCACATTCTCACCTAGTGCCACGTTTCCGACGTCCCCTTCCTTATTCTCCACTTCGCTACTTTGAGATTCCCTGTGCACTTACCAGGAAGGTGGTGGACTGATGACCCATCCAGGAACCTCAGTTACGCGAATGGATGGTGTCTGTTCTATCGGACAAATCCGAAAGAGAAGATACCATGCATTCATATAATGTTTAAACTCTTTAAAAAATTAAAAACACTTTCTTTAAATGTCAGCTTTCATAACGACGAGTGAGGCGGGATACTAGGGTAGGCACACTGGCTCATACGTACGTCATGGAGTACACTGAACAAGAAAAATATCGTACGGGAGTAATAATCAAACACACTAAAACAATGTAAGGAAATAGGAATAATTATTAGTAGCATACCTGTTCAATAGTGAACGGAATATGGGGTGTACGCTGACATCGAAGTGGCATTGTATCTGTGGTGATAATGTGTGTGATACAGGTATGCGATTAAATGAACTAAGGGGTGGTTCAGTCCACCAGAAAAGGTTTTATTTCTTTTTCTTAGTATCCATCCTTTAATTAGTGTGGTGGAGCGAAAGATGAGTGGTACGACTGGGTTGATTACGCATATTATCCTTCGCAGTATTTTTTCAGAAAAAAATCCTCAATAATTATCAGGCGTCTCAGGCTAATAAGAAACATAATAATTGCTATTAATTAGCAGTAATAGCAAGAATTCTGGCTTCAGGATGGACAGCGTAATAAAATGGAAACAGCTTTCCACATTACAGAAATTGTGATTTAAAATATTTTGTAAACACTAACTCTTGTTCGGCTTTCCCGAATGTCTAAGACATTCATTTTATCTGAAGAACCAGGTAATAACCGACTGCTACATTTATATAAAACTGACTTCTCGCAACCCCATTGCGACTGAGACTAAGTGCAAGGAGTGAAACAGCTCGCATCCAGTGCGAAACATTGGTTCGACATGAGTTACTGAGCACTCAGTAACATAGTCAATTTCAAATGATACATTTTTATTTATTTTGTAATTTATATAATTATTTTAACCAATTATTTCTCATCGGAAATTTATAAAATTATAAAATATATATATAATTTATATTCTATATATATATATATATATATATATATATATAAAATTTATAAAATTAATAACTAAAAAAAGAAGTAGACATTGGGAAAGAGTTAAACGTTTAGCCAGTTAAAGGTGTAGTAGATAAATTTAGTCTGAAATGAAAGGGCCATGCGGCAAAAATGTCAGAGCATTGATTACCACTGTAAGCCGGGAAATACGTACCACATGGGATAGAAGAAAGACAGACTTGATAAAGAACGCGTTGATTGAAACTGGTAGTAAAGCATTAGAAAAATGTTTTTTGTGGACAGTTCGTCTACGCTTCGTAGATTTTTCGTGAAAAAGTCAGGGTAAAAACGTAACAATTGCTCTGTATGAGTATGTAATTTCATTATTAGTTTCTTTAATATAGTGTTTACAAAGAGTAATATAATGGTTAGAGAACAAATGTAGCACAAGTCTGGACTGTCACTGGCAGCTCTCTGTCCGCTATGCGCCGTTTTATTCATTTCTTTTTCGACGCTGTCATAGCTCTAGTATTCAATCGGCACTGGAATTTTTAAACTTTTTAGATTACTTTCTGTGTGAGATTTCCTGCGACTAGAGTTTCGCATAGTTCGGAGCGTATCTACGAGTCAAAAGAGACGTCCTGTTGATTTCCAGTTTTCCACTTTAACGCTTTGATGTGTGACCCACATCTTTTGCACATTTATATAGCTCTGCTGTAAATACTGAGCAGCCCGCATCTCGTGGTCGTGCGGTAGCGTTCTCGCTTCCCACGCCCGGGTTCCCGGGTTCGATTCCCGGCGGGGTCAGGGATTTTCTCTGCCTCGTGATGGCTGGGTGTTGTGTGCTGTCCTTAGGTTAGTTAGGTTTAAGTAGTTCTAAGTTCTAGGGGACTTATGACCACAGCTGTTGAGTCCCATAGTGCTCAGAGCCAGCCATTTTAAATACTGAGCAGTGTTCCGAAAGCCGACACTGAAAAACGTCGGTGCCAACGACGAGCTTACACCCGACACCAAGGCCAGACCAAGAGCCATCAGTGTACACAAATGTACTATCGCGAATTCCTGGGCTCGATTTATCGGATACAAATTTTAAATGAAAACAAGTATTTTGTGGATATTATTATGCTTTAATATTTAGTTTTAAGTTTTATTGGTAAAATATAGGGCAGCTGGTAACATTTTGAACATTAAGTTAAAACGAGTACATTTTTAATCCTGAATAATTTTCTTTTCAAAAATTACGTAATGAGAACTGAAACATAAGCCACCAGTATTATTTGTCGCAAACTGTTTATGAACTGATGATTACGGTACTGACAGAGAACAAATCATAAAAATTCGTCGCATTACTTTTTAACGTTGATGTACACCACACTGTTAAGGTCCGGCATACCTGTTTTGCTGTCTTTGTTTTTCTGTCCTTTTAAATATGACAAAATGAACATCTTCGTTCTGACAAACCATGAGCTGGTGCTGTAGCTGCTAAGGTTTCGCGTTGACGGATAGAAAAGACCTCCTCTATATACAGTGTATGGATTTCTGTAGAAAGGGATTAGAAGATTTTCTGATCATAAACGGTTGGGTCAACTCCACTGAAACTTCCCTGACGATGAGCCTCCACTTGTGTAAAGGCCGTTCGCGATATGCGGGATTATTGTGCTGTGCAAAGTATAAAGGCATTTACTGTGTATAATGCATCTTGCACCAGACTGCCATGGGCTAAATTTAGTTTGTCTTTTGCATGTATAACTGGGCTCTGCCTGGTGCACAACGTGCTTATCAACCTTCGCTTGGTTATCACGTTTTAGTCTCAGGCTTATGTTCTGGATGTTGTTCATCTAAAAGTTATCATGACCCCTTGTACTTAAGAGGATTTTCTTTGGCGAATAACTAACCGCTGCTACTTCTTTCGTAGATGAATATAGGCACGAATTTATTTGTCTGCTAGTATTTGGCTTTATTTCTTTTGGAATGTGTCTTTCATTCATTCTCATTCTTCCCATAACAGTTAGGTTTCTTGAAGAGATGGTCTGCCAATGATACAGTTGTAAAATAATTATCGACAGTAACATCTCTGCCTGTACAAAATTGGCTGCTCACTGTCCTAAGAATAAAATTTTTCTGTGGTGGCTCACCTGGTATTCCTACTGTACACTCAATCTCATCACTGACATAACCAGTTTCAGCTCCGCACATTCGGAATATTCTCATTCCCTATTTTCCAGCCTTATTTGGCATGTATTGCACAAATCCAGAACGACCTCTAAATGGAATTAGTTAATCTTGCACTGGAATGTCAATTTTAGGCATATTTCTCTCCTGAACTGTCATGTAAGTATCTTCCATCTGTACGATATAGCAGCAAGCTTATCAATTTGTAAACTACCCTCTCTTGTTCTTTTACCATCAAATCTAATGAATCTTCTTATTGCCTCCAGCCGACTCATAGACACTTGAGCTCTTTATAATGAATTGGGGAAACTTTCCCAGAAAGAGTTCACTGATTGGAACATCCCAGCCTTTATCTTCTGTACTGTGAAGCAAAATAGCCCAGAATGTGAACACTAAATCTCTCTCTACATCAAAATTTATATTCATTAGAACACAAACTCTTCTTCCTTCTATGTTTTGTATCTCACAATTTTATCCACGATGGTTAAAGGAATAAATAAATCAGAAGCATCTTTGGAGTTAAGTGAGTATGCAAATTGCTGGCGATCGTATCAATTTCATGAACTTATGTACAGGCATTTTATTTTGCCCTTTGGGGGGGGGGGGAAGGGGGGAGGAGGGAGGTTTTAATCCATAGCATACCATTTGGGGCAATACATACATTAGCAGTTACAAATCTTATTTACCTAAACCACCACTTTATTCCACATCTAGAGAGTTGCAGGCCACTGCCTGAATAACAGCTTCGTGGCTTTCATCCGTATCAGTACTTATATCCGAAAGGAAATCGTCATCTGCAGCTACCCCTTGAGTAGCAACTGTTTCAAAATTTGGGCTTCAGAAACGTGTGCTGTCGCATTTCCTGCTTCGTTTTTTAGCTGTAGTATCCGACATTCTATCTGTAAAAGAATAATATGAAGAAATAACCTAAGCACTATCTTTTTCTATAGCCTATAGGAATATGACTTGTGTGCATGTTACTGTTTAATGTTGCAAATTACCCTTACCTTTCTTCCTAATACAAATCTAATGTCAAACACAACAATGCTGTATCGCAAAACATACAACATTGCTATACTGCTTCAAACACTCGTAACTATCTAGTGCAATATTTCGCTCTCTTACACAACACGGGAGAACTCTCTCTGACAGTGAAGGAGAGTTGCAGTGGTAACAATGTATTTTCGGCTTTCACAACAATGGAGATGTGTGCAAATAATGTATTCTTTGATTTCCATTATTTGGTTGAAAACCAATTTAATTTAATGACACTATAACGTGAACCATAGGTTTCATAGGATCCAGGTTGTATGTGAGTGTGTGTGTGTGTGTGTGTGTGTGTGTGTGTGTGTGTGTGTGTGTGGGTGTGGGTGTGGCTGGATTTTATGGGCGCTCGACGGTGAAGTTATCAGTGCCCTTACACTCATTAAAGCAAAAGAATGAATGTATGGTTTGAAGAAGAAAATATAAGTGACACTTAAAAATAACTACGCAGATTTGTAATAGCACCTTTAATGTGTTATTGAATATTGCAGGAAAGCATACCTGATTTCAAACAGCAATTAAAAGTTAATGCTCTGTGTGGGTCCATTGGATCCCGGGTATGCATACTACGGTTAATACCGTTGTCCACGCGTATTTGGGAGAATAATTTTATTTTGTCGCTCTGGATTCTTATAGCGCTGCGTACACTCTTCGAGTAACACCAGAAACAATGTCTTAGGTAAACGAATGGAAAACTAAACGTAACGATCCCGGGATTCCGCCTAGACTGGTACGCTTTGCGCGTTTTTTCATTTGCTTTTCGATGCTGTCGCAGCTCCCGCATTTCTTTCGCACTGGACATTTTAGACTTTTTGTTTTTCTTTCTTCTCGAGCTTTCCTTTGGCTTGCGTTTTTTATAATTCGGAACACATTTACGAGTCGTAAGAGACAGCGTCTTTCATTGCTTTCACTTTAGTACCGATGTGCACACATGTTTGGCCAAATATTCTTTTTGTGTCACTCTGGTTCCTAGTAGTGCTGCGTAAGCCCTTCACAGAAACAACAGAATCAGTGTCCTAGTTAAACGCGTTCCCATGCTATACTAATTTATGTCTTTAGACAAATATAATTACCGAGAGAGGTGGTGCAAGGCTTAGTACACTGGACTCGCATTCGGGAGGACAACGGTTCAAACCTGCGTCCGGCCGTCCTGATGTAGGTTTTCCGTTAGTTCCCTAAATCGCTTCAGGCAAATGTCGGGATAGTTCCTTTGAAAGGGTATTGCCGACTTCCTTCCCCATCCTACCCTAATTCGATGGGACCGATGACCTCGCTCTTTGGTCCCTTCCTCCAAATCAACCAACCAACCAACAAATACAATTCGTAACAGTAATGTAACTTCGCCTACTCTGGTACGATGACGTCACGGGAGAAAGAAATAACGAGTGACAGGCAAGTACAGACATGATCTACACGTTGAGGCCTCAACCATTGTGTAAGTATTTTTTTTAGTCTCATTGTTACTAGGGGCATTGCACATTGATTTACACTTTACTTTCTCCCCATAATTCATGGAGCCGCCATCTGACTCATCATAACAGCTGTAAGTGCTGCTTTGGCGTAACTGCAAGCGGCAGGATCAACTATGGGACTCAACATCTGAGGTCATCAGTCCCCTAGAACTTAGAACTACTTAACCCTAACTAACCTAAGGACATCATTCACATCCATGCCCTAGGCAGGATTCGAACCTGCTACCGTAGCAGTCGCGCGGTTCGGGGCTGAAGCGCCAAGAACCGCTCGGCCACCGCGGCCGGCCGGCAGGATCATCATTAGAAGTGCAGTCCCTGTATTGTACAGAAAATTTCCAAACTGCGGTCGTTATGAGTAGACAACAAGGACTTTGATTATGATTAACAAGTCTAGCACCGGACGATGTGGCCTCTGTGAGAGGAGGATGTAAACACTGCGGAATTGGTTCAAATTGCTCTGAGCACTATGGGACTTAACATCTTAGGTCATCAGTCCCCTAGAACTTAGAACTACTTAAACCTAACTAACCTAAGGACATCACACATATCTATGCCCGAGGCAGGATTCGAACCTGCGACCGTAGCAGTCCCGCGGTTCCGGACTGCAACGCCTAGAACCGCACGACCACCGCGGCCGGCTCACTGCGGAATTCCAAAGGCTACTGGCGTTAGTGAGTGGTGAGTGCATGCTGTCAGGAGAAGGGCGCCTACAAAATGAGAACGCTCCCATAGGAATCGGAAAACCGCAGCTGCTATAGCTGTAATGGGGTTCCGGGTGCTGCCACGTGCACCTATTTTCCTGATTAAGTTTACACCTTTTAAGTTCTGTAAACCCTCCTCGAACCATTTGTCTCATACTCCGCAGCACGAGCCGTTTGCATTTCCTTGAAGTCTGTGAAATGATGTCCGTGAAGAGGTTTCTTCATGGTCCCCCCACTGGTGGTAATTAGGAGTCAAGTCAGGAGAATACGGTGGCTGTCTCAGTAGCTCGAACGACATTTTACAGATGGCAGCCGTTGTTTTCCGACTCGTATGGGGAGTGCTGTACTCAGTGAGCACTGTTTGGTGACGGTGCACACTCTCCTCACAATTCCATCAATCGCCTGTGAATATCAGTGTTTACATCCTCTCTCCACAGAAGCCACGTCGTCCAGAGCTGACGCCGACGATCACACTCTCAATGTGCAGAGATTACACATCTAGCGATTGCCCTGCCACCAACGATTACACAAAAACAAATACATAAATGCAACTGTGATGATGGTGCGATGTGATGGATGGAAAAAGTAAAGTGGAAACCAATATGGAAGACACAAGAAAGTTGGACCAACGAGCGAATATATCTTATCACATTAAAACTTTTGCGGTAAAAGACTGTTTTACATCCTGCAAGTATAACACGCCGTCTCGTCGCATTAATGTGACCTTGTGTCAAAAACCTGAGTAAACACCTTTTGCAGGTAGGTTTTGGAGGGATCGACAAAAATAGCAACTCAAATGACTTGGCCAGCTGCGCTAGGTTCCTCGGTTGAGGATACTTGGCGCGAACAGCCCGATCGAGGTGGTCCCGCTGATTCCCGATTGGGTCTAAATACGGAAAGTTTGGTGGACCGAGGAGTATAGTAAACTCATCTTGGTGCTGTTCTAACCACGCACGTACACTGCGAGCTGCGTGACACGTTGCATCGTCCTGTTGGCAGATATCGTTGCGCCAAGGAGAAACAAATTGCATATGGATGTAAACATGGCCCCCTAGGACACATGCATACTTGTGTCGATCTAGTGCGCCTTCCAGAATGACGAGATCACCCTGGGAATGCCACAACAACATCCCCCAGATCACAACGACCTTCGTTTGTAGCAGTGTGTTTGCTTTCAGACGTTTCACGCCGAACACGCCAACGGGCCTCTCTCCGATGGAGCATAAAACTTGGTTCATCTGAAAAGGCCACGTGTCTCCTCTTAGTGGACGTCTTGTTGTGGTACTGGCGTGCAAGTTCCACATTCATCGCCGATGAACAACAGTGAGCGTGGATGCATGAACAAGGCGCTTGCTGTGAGGCGCCCACGCAGGAACGTTATATGAACGTTCGTTGACGGGACACTATTGGTAGCCCCTTGATTCGTCTGGCGGTCAACAGCTGCACTTCTATTCGCTCGTACACATCTCCGCAGCCATAGTTCACCATTGTCAGCTGTGGCACATGGTACAGTACTGTCGCCTGTCAAAGCTACAATCAATGAATTTTATACATCAGAAATGTACACTACCGGCCATTAAAATTACTACACCAAGAAAAAACGCAGATGATAACGGGTATTCACCGGACAAATATATTATACTAGAACTGACATATGATAACATTTTCACGCAATTTGGGTGCATAGATCCTGAGAGTACCCAGAACAACCACCTCTGGTCGTAATAACGGCCTTCATACGCCTGGGTATTGAGTCAGAGTTTGAATGGCGTGTACAGGTACAGCTGCCCATGCAGCCTCAACACGATGCCACAGTTCATCAAGAGTAGTGACTGGCGTATTGAACCGAGCCAGTTGCCCGGCCACCATTGACCTGACGTTTTCAATTCGTGAGAGATCTGGAGATTGTGCTGGCCAGGGCAGCAGTCGAACATTTTCTATATCCAGAAAGGCCCGTACAGGACCTGCAACATGCTGTCGTTCATTATCCTGCTGAAATGTAGAGTTTTGCAGGGATCGAATGAAGGGTAGAGCCACGGGTCGTAACACATCTGAAATGTAACATCCACTGTTCAAAGTGCCGTCAATACGAACAAGAGGTGACAGAGACGCGTAACCAATGCCAGCCAGTACCATCACGCCGGGTGGTACGCCAGTATGGCGATGACGAATACACGCTTCCAATGGGCGTTCATCGCGATGTCGCCAAACACGGAAGCGACCATCATGATGCTGTAAACAGAACCTGGATTCATCCCAAAAATGACGTTTTGCCATTCGTACACCCAGGTTCGTCGTTGAGTATGCCATCGCAGGCGCTTCTGTCTGTGATGCAGCGTCAAGGGTAGCAACAGCCATGGTCTCCGAGATAATAGTCCATGCTGCTGCAAACTTCGTCGAACTGTTCGTGCAGATGGTTGTTGTCTTGCAAACATCCCCATCTGTTGACTCAGGGATCGAGACGTGGTTGCGCGATCCGTTAAAGCCATGCGGATAAGATGCCTGTCATCTCGACTGCTAGTGATTCGAGGCCGTTGGGATCCAGCACGGCGTTCTGTATTACTCTCCTGAACCCACCTATTCCATATTCTGCTAACAGTCATTGGATCTCGACCAACGCGAGCAGCAATGTGGCGATACGATAAACCGCAGTCACGATAGGCTACAATCCGACCTTTATCAAAGTCGGAATAATGATGGTACTCATTTCCCCTCCTTACACGAGGCATCACAACAACGTTTCACAAGGCAACGCCGGTCAACTGCTGTTTGTGTATGAGAATTCGGTTGGAAACTTTCCTCATGTCAGCACGTTGTAGGTGTCGCCACCGGCGCCAACCTTGTGTGAATGCTATGGAAAGCTAATAATTTGCATATCACAGCATCTTCTTCCTGTCGGTTAAATTTCGCGTCTGTAGCACGTCATCTTCGCGGTGTAACAATGTTAATGGCCAGTAGGGTATTAAGTTATGTAAGGAATAATGAATTCAAGTAGCAATTAACTATATTCTATTTCTGCTAACAACTTACAAACGTTAGTGTATTTCTCATGTAAAGCTAAAATTCATGTATTCCGTGTATTAAGTGGTCAATAAGCATTTAATCTGTATAGTCTGTTTAAACATACATTAGCACAATTCATTTCAGATGAAAATACTTCGACGTTGTACCGAGACCTCATCTGAAATAGGTAGAAATAGGCCATTATTAACCAACATGCTACTTAAAATGTACTACACATCCAAATACAGCATATCACTTCCCTCTACACACTTCAAATTATTTTCACCGCTCTCACTGTGTTACATTTCATTTTTTTTAATTTTTCTTTGACATTTGCAATATGTAAGTTATATTCTCATCACCTAGGTAGTAACGAATTATTTGGAACCATTTTAACAATTGTTGAGGATTCAAAAAAATGTTCAAATGTGTATGAAGTCTTACGGGACTTAACTGCTATGGTCATCAGTCCCTAACCTTACACACTACTTAACCTAAATTATCCTAACGACAAACACACACACCCATGCCCGAGGGAGGACTCGAACCTCCGCCGGGACCAACCTTACAGTCCATGACTGCAGCGCCTAGACCGCTCGGCTAATCCCGCGCGGCTGTTGAGCATTCACTTCACTGTAACCTCAGAAAAAACTTTATATACTACGTTCTTTATATTATTAAAAAAAGCATTAAAAACTGTATACCAATAAGATTATAACAATGAGAAGTCTTTGCTATTAGAGTCAGAAGCATCCGACCCACCTTACGTTTCAAGGCACAGGGCTCCTCTGTGCTGTTAGTGGTATAAATAAATAAATAAATAAATGTCGCCTTGGCCTCGGTTTTTGATAGTGATCGTGGCACGGGAACAGTTTACAAACTCTGCCGCATCTGATACGCTTGCACCCTTCACCAGAAAGCCAATGATCATGTCCTTTCGGACGTCAGATAAACCACTCCATTTTCGCATTGCAACGACAGCAGTGTTTTTCCGTGTCCCACTACAAGCTTTCCGTCCCTCCCTCGCTAGTGCTGCCACCTCCCCTGCGTGAATGGTTATTCAATGTTGACGTAGAACAGTGACTGTGATCACGTTAATATGACTGGACCGTGTAAAATGGGTCGCTGTGCCCTCGAGTGTGATAATGTCACAGTTCATAAGTTACTACTGGCAGGCTCTTTTAACACCTCGCCCAGCTAAGAGAAGAGTAGTTATATCAGCAGTCCTAGTTTCTGCTACTGGACCTCTCTACCCCGCCTCTCCAGACGCTCCCTGGTGGCCCTCACGCCGCCTTCCTGTTCCACCCCCGCCGCCCACTCTCCGAGCACAGCCAGACGCTGCTGCTGCCGCCGCCGCAAGGGCTGTTTGTCCGGAGGCGGCCGTAAACTCCGGCTTAGGAAGAGAGGCCGGCCCTGCCGCGCCACACACGTTTGTAGTTGTTGCGGAGTGCCAGTATCGGATTAGCTTTGTCGAGTTCTCCCAACAGCGGCACAGTGTCTGAAGCGCCGCAAGTGGCGCCCGGGCGAGGAATCTCCCAGAGTGGAGGAACTCGCGCCCGTATTCTGTCTGGCTGCCTCTCGCGAGACGGTCCCAAAAGTTTGCACGTTCCTACAAGCTTGTCTGTGTAAAGCTTTAATGTAAAGTGTGTATGTGCCCTCTCTAAATTAGTGGAATAGGAATCAGACAGATTTTGTAGATAAAAACACAGCTGGAATTTAATGTCGCAACACTGGTGAGGACAGCAAATAAAGAAATTTTTGTGAATTGTGGCCACAATTAATACGTTTGGGATTCTTGACACAAAAAAGTTTCATATAGATCAATGAAGTATAGAGCACACAAATTTCTACTTACAGAATTCCAACAAGAAGCTGAAACCATAAAATGTACTGCAATAAACAATGGATATGATCCTTCATTCATTGATATAATGTCACAAAAGATAAAAAATGAACTAAAAAAACAACACTAAACTACACTCACAACTCAAAGGAGCCCAGCAGCGAAAAATGTAAAAAATGCAGTACCCTGGTAGAATGCCTGTCAAATTAGCAAGGCTTTTGAAAAACAAAGACGTGAAAATCAGCTTTAGCACTACCAACAAATCAGGTAAGAAGCTTATTCACAATACCAAACTGCCAGATACAGATTTTGATGCATCTGGCATTTACAAAATTACCTGCAGCCAATGCAGCAATTTTTGTATAGTAAAAGTAGGCAGAAATATCAGAAATCTGTTTATAAAACACATAGACTGCTACAGACTGGATAAATGTGACAAATCTGCTGTAACTACCTTAGGAACGTCGAATACAATCTTGAAATTTTACGCTAAACCGGAAAACGTAAAAGAAAAGGTATGGGAGAAAAACGGAAATTTTAAATCATAATACAAAATATGGAGCTAATATTCTTCGCGAGACAATCGATGTCAATAATTCAGAAATCTTCAGTAGTCTTGAGCAAGCTCTAATAAAACAGAATTAAGATACGTCAACGTAAACAAACGGCTACTACACTGTCAATATCGTAAAAATCGCTGTAAAGTACGATAATCGATGCTCATCCACTCTACAACGCCGCCGTATTGTATTAAGTGTACATTCCTTACACGCCTACAGAAAAAGTTTGTGCAGTGAATTATGTTAAAAACAGCGATAAAGTAAATAGTACGAAGTGTAATATTACACACCAGCTCATCCAGTGTAACAAGGACGAAAAATGAAACTTCGGGACGTCAAAATCGTAAGTGAACAAATGTCATATAGAAAAGCGTATCATACGATTTTCGCAATATACTAAATTATGCAAAACTGTATTCTATACAGACTGAGGTTTCAATCATAATAAACAACGAAACACAGTTCCACATAAACAGAAGATATGAATAGACGTAAATTTCTGGCCAACCACTGTCACCCCTCCTTCCGAATACCCCGATAGCACCTCCAGCAGCGAGCAGTAAACAAAAAGCTTCATCTTAATCTGGTTTAAGACAATTTGTTTTTAAATAACAGTTTTCTGTATGCTCAAAACTGGTTGCGTGACGTTAAATTGGACATGAAAAAAATTATTGAAGAAAGTGTAAATATTGCGCGTATACAGTACAACAAGAACACGCGATTGAATTTGTAGGTTAATTTCTTCTGGTTGGACACTTGGCCTTCATAAATTTAACGAAAAAACAATCCCTCCGCGCTTTATTTATTTTTTAGAAAGTTGTACTTTATTAAGCCTTACTAGTTTCGAGGTTAGCACAAGTGCATCTGTAGGACATGGAGATACATCATCCATGTTAATTAAGAAATCACGTGTCATGGGTGATTATGCATAGAACGATAGTCAACTTGCATGTCCTCATGATGCATTGCTACACAGCTGCTTGTGGTACTATCACAAGTGCACTTTTACACTCTGTACACATGAGACAGTACCACAAGCAGCTGTGTTCGGAGTGGTTTGTCGCTATGAGATAAAGCACTTTGATGACTATGCTATGCATAATCACGCACCTCCGTCTGTTATAAACGCATTTGAAAATGAGTAAACTCAAGACGAGCAGTATTTAAAGAATAGAAATTTTTGAAACTCATTCTGATTCAACCATTTCTTCACATTTGTAGATGATTTAATTTGCGAAATTTAGTACACAGAACTGTCACATTGTTGGATGACAGATACAGATACATCACTCCATGATGTTTCAAGTCTACAACGCACTTCATCAGTGGAAATGGCTGGAAATGGTCGAGCTCCAGTCTCTTGGAAACACATGACCAGATGTTTTCAGGTAGTTTGGGAACGTGCTGGCCATGACAACGGTAGAACTCACTCTACACCGAGGTCGGGCAGGATAAATGCGACAACGAGCGGTATTGTGTTATCTTGTAATGTCACGCAGACCGCGAATATAGTGCATAACCACCTCGGTCAACATGTCACAAATTAAATTCCTACCGCCCGCTTTTCCAGCTATGCGGACCAGAGACAATAGTGAGGTGTACGCAATGGAAAACCATAGCATTATGTAAGCTGATGGATTCGTGTAATGATGACGAATGCAGTCAAGTAATTTTCTTTGTGGCCATAGCCTCCACACATGGATACTTCCATCGTGATACTGTAGGGAGAACCAGCTCTCGTTTGAAACGACTACCTGGTTTCACTTTTGTGTCCAGTGTTGTCGCTGGCCGCAGCAGTGCGGCCCATCTGTTTATGCTGCCGCGTCAATGGAAGCCGCAATGGTCGCCATGCTTAAACTCCGGGACGCTCCAGACTTCGTCGCACTGTCCGTGCTGCAAACAATCTCACTGACTGACACAGCATAAGTGACATAGCTTTAGGATCGTGCACCATGAAAAAATAAATATGTACGTCCTATAGGGCGACGACAATAGTTCAGGTTTACATCCCAACGTTGCAAGCAGAATGTGAGGGGAGAAAGAAAGTATATGAGGATACTGAACGTGTAATTGAGTACATAACGGGAGGTGAAAATCTGTCACGGAAGGCGGTTGTAGGTGAAGAAGTAAAAGAAGGGTTACGGGAGAATACGGGCTAGGTAGTAGGAATTAAAAAGGAGAAAGATTAATTGAGTTCCGGAGTAACAGCAAATTCTCTGTTCAAGAATCATAAGAGAAGGAGGTGAGCTTGGAAAAGTCCGCGAGATACAGGAAGATTTTAGTTAGATTACATCATGGTCAGGCAGAGATTCCGAAATCAGACGCTAGATTGTAAAGTGAACCCACAAGCAGACATAAAATCAGATCACAATGTAGCAATGACGAAGAGTCGCCTGAACACTCGAGTCAGGAAGAATCAATGCACAAAGAAGTGGGATAAGGAAGTGTAAAGGAATGAATAGATACGCTTGAAGGTCTCTGAGACTGTACATAATGAGATTATGAAAAGCTCAGTAGGCATTTCAGCAGAAGAGGAATAGTCACCTCTAACCAGAGCAATCACAGAAGTTGGAAAGAAAAGCAGGTACAAGAAAGGTAACTGCTAAGAAACTAATTGTAACAAAAGAAATATTTCAGCTGGGTGACGAGGAAAGCAAGTACAAAAATGTTCGGGGACATTCAAGAATACGGAAATTCAGTTCAATAAAAAGAAAGTGCAGAGAAGCTAAGGCGAAAAGACTACATGATAAATGTGAATAAATAGAACAAGAAATGATAGTCCGAAGGACTGAGTCAACATGCAGAAAATGGGAATTCCAGTTGAATGCAGAGAAAAAAGCGGATAGGTGGAAAGAGCACAACAAAGACTTCTATGAGAGGGAGAACCTGTCTGACGACGATACCGAAGAGAAACAGTCGACAGGGAAGAGACAGGGAATCCAGTATTAGAATTTAAAAGAGTTTTGGATGACTTAAGATCAAATAAGAAGTTATAGATAACATTCCATCGGAATTTATAAAATTATTGGGGGTAGTCGCAACAAAACGACTTTTGACGTCGGTGTTGAGAAAGTATGACACTGGCGATGTAAAATCTGACTAACGTTCTCAAAAAAGCTAATACTGGCCAAGAGAAGTCTGCTAGTATCAAACATAGACCTTAATTTCAGGAAGAAATTTCTGAAAACGTACGTTTGGAGCACAGCATTGTATGGGTAATGAAACATGAACCGTAGGAAAATCAGAAAAGAAGAGAATCGAAGCATTTGCGAAGTGCTGCTGCAGAAGAATGTTGAAAATCAGGTTAACTGGTAAGATAATGAATGAGAAGGTTATGTGTCGAATCGGCCAAGAAAAGAATATGTGAAGAACACTGACAAGAAAGGATGGGATGATAGGACTTCTGTTAAAAAACTTTCATGTTACTAGAAGGAGCTATAGAGATTAAAAACTGTGGAGTAAGACGTAGATTGGAATACGTACTGCAAATAACTGAGGACGTAGGTAGCAAGTGCTTCTCTGAGATGAAAAGTTGGCACAGGAGAGGAATTCGAGGCGGGCCTCCTCAAACCAGTCAGAAGACTGATGACTCAAAACGAAATGGGGTGGGGGGGAGGGGGGTTTGGCTGGGGCTCCTATTCTTCATCGCGGTCAATATGGTCCTACAGGACTCATGATTCCGTGTCACAAACACAGTGAGGTATCGCATCCAATGGGAGTAGCAATTTTGCCGGATGATAAACTTCAGTCTCCACACGTCACGAAAAACATAGAAAGCGATATCTGAATGAGGCACCCGATTGTAGGTGGCATTATCCGATTGCGCTATACTGTTAATCGTTCGCATATGCACGCATGAAGTATACTTAATGCCCGTTTGGTGTTTGTTGCAGACTGTCTTCGTATTGTGACAGTTTTAGTGTCAAGCAGTGTAGTTTGTAGAAACACATGTGCAGAAAGTAATTTTCCTAGCACAGAAGAAAACAAAACTGCTCCTAGAAATATTTGTAAGTCTGACGCTGAAAGCCGTGATTTCGATGCGCTCTCCCATGTCCGCTCACGCTCATCTTCCCCCTGACTCGAGTACATTTGTAAGTAGGCTGTCTAGGTTTTTATATTGGTAACGCCACGTAGCGCTCTGTATGAAAATCACTGGCTGTGCTGTGTGCAGTCTATGGCTGGGTGGCATTGTTGTAATATTCGCTATTGTAGTGTTGGGCTGTTGGCTGTTAACAGCGCGTAGCGTTGCGCAGTTGGAGGTGAGCCGCCAGCAATGGTGGATGTGGGGGGAGAAATGGCGGAGTTTTGATATTTGTAAGACTGGATGTCATGAACTGCTATATATATTATGACTTTTGATGACTATTAAGGTAAATACATTGTTTGTTCTCTATTAATATCTTTCATTTGCTAACTATGCCTATCAGTAGTTAGTGCCTTCCGTAGTTTGAATCTTTTATTTAGCTGGCAGTAGTGGCGCTCGCCGTATTGCAGTAGTTCGAGTAACCAAGATTTTTGTGAGGTAAGTGATTTGTGAAACGTATAGTTTAATGTTAGTCATGGCCATTCTTTTGTAGGGATTTTTGAAAGTCAGATTGCATTGCGCTAAAAATATTGTGTGTCAGTTTAAGCACAGTCATGTATAATTGTTCAAAGGGGATGTTTCATATGTCGACCATTAGCCGAGGATACCTCACTGAAATCTTCTGATCTTTTCTTGTAGTTTGTGTAATTAGTGTAGATTTTGTTTATTGCTAGCGCGTAATTGTAGAGAGAATCTCCTTTGTAGTTGCAGTCTTTCATTGTTGTACAGTAAAACAGTTGTGGCATGCATGTAGATTTGCACCAAGTATTTCGCAGCTGCGCTTGCAATTAACTAGATATTATTTTCAGTGCTATGTTAATGTGTTCTCTTATTTTTGCTCTTCAAATTGTGCTTTTCTGTGTTATCGTGTGAAATATTGTGACAATAATGGCGTGTGAGAAACGTAACACTAGGCTCCAATGCAAACTGAGAAATAATAGTGACGACGAGCGTAGCTTATCAGCACCACTGTGTAATGAATTAACAGACATTCGAAGTAGTAATTTGGTAATAGTGAATAGGGAAATGGAGCGGGCGGCAAATAATGGTGTACACAGTGAAACAAATAGTGAACTGGGAAGCATACTCGATCGATCGGTCGGCAACAGCTCGCCTCAGGAATCCGAAATGACAGAACACAATATTGAAAATATTGTTGACTCAGGTTTTGGGTCCTCACCGTTATCTCAAATGAGTCAAGACACATTTTCTGCTTGTCAAAATGTGAATGTTCCCGGTGAAAATGCACTGCCAAAAAGCATAGAGAAACAGATTCCAGACACTAATACATTATTAATGCAATTAATGCAACAAATGTAACAAAGCCAGAGACAAACAGAGCAATAGCTTCAAAAGTTAGACACAATGGAACAACACCAGAGACAAACACAGCAACAGTTAGACGCAATGGAACAAAATCTTCAAAAGTTGGACACCACACTTGAACAAACACGTGGAGATTTAACTACTGAGTTACATAAAATCGAATCGAAATGTCAAAAAGTCTGTAATGACGTAAAAACACAGATTTGTGAGCATTTCCTACCTATTCTTTCGCGTCATGAAAATGCATTACAGAATCACGAAGCAGGCATAAAGGAACTGCAAACAATAGTTCATGAAAATCACGACACCTTGCAAGCTAATATTGACTCAGTTGCATCTACCGATTCGGTTACGCAACTTGCAAAAACTCAGGAAAACTTAATGGACACAGTAGATACTCTGAAATTGGTTCAGAAAGACACATGGAGGTAATTAGTTCATTATCAGAGAAAGTAGTTGAACTTTCGGATCAGCTACATAATTTATCTATGAAGGTAGATGATAATCTGAATGACACAAAACCGGAAGTCTTTAATGACACAGAGTGCGAACAAATTAGGACATTCAAACAAAATCAGAATCAAATTAATACACAACACCAAAGAGAAATCCGCGAAGTACAAGGTCAGTTGACACGGATAATACAGGAATTACATATTTTAGAGGACACTCGCGCTCCAGTACGGGAAGAGGGACATAGAAATACGGAACAGCCACTAAATAATAACACAGGACACTTCGGAAATTATGAAAGAAATTGGCAAGGTACACCGAATTTTGAGATGGAACCGCCGAAACGACGTAACAATGACCGACATGCGACTCGCCGACATGATGATTTTGACTATAAGCTGTTTATTACTACACGTAAATTCAAAACATTTAAGAATTCCGGCAACGACATTCATCCACAAGCGTGGCTTCATCAATTCTCTCATTGTTTTCCTCCCAACTGGCCATTAGAGCACAGATTAGAATTTTTGTGTGGCTATTTAAAGAATGAACCAGCTGTAAGAATGCGATCGGTCATTCACGATTGCCACAATGAAGGAGAATTTTATCATGCCTTCCTCTCAGCATATTGGTCTCAAGCTACACAAGACCGAGTAAAACATAGCATCATAATGATGAAACATTTCGAACAATCTGAATTTTCCAATCTTGTGAAATATTTTGAAGACATGTTGCACAAGAATCAGTACCTGTCAAACCCATACAGCCCCTCAGAACTCATCCGCATTTGCTTAATCAAATTACCTGAACATTTGCGACATATTATTTTGGCAGCACGCTGCAAAGACGACATTGAAGCTTTTCAGGGACTATTACAAGAATTAGAAATTGACACTGACAATCGCGGAACGCGAAAACAGGAACACAACAATTACAGGTCACATCCGTCGCAATTCCGCTATGAAATAAATAATAACTGGACACGACAAGGCTATTCTCACAACAAAAATCGTGACCAAAGCAGACACCACCTGTATGACAACCGTTGGCAGAGTAGTAATAATTACGGGGAAAGATCACCTCTCCGTGGTAGTGACTATCACAGAGACAATCAGAGAAACAGACAGTATGGGAACCAAAATAATTACTATCAAGGGAGACAACTTCAGATGCAATGGTCCTGCGCTTAGTTACCATTCTGGGAGAAATTCTCCACCACATGACCGACAAGAAAGAAACTATGGAATCTACCGACATGACGACAGACGATATGATCGTAACGACAGACCATAATTGCATCAGAACTGGCGGGATTCCAACAGGGCAGGGCCCTCTCGACAAGGTGAATTTGTAGAAGTTAGGTCTCCAAATCCCAATAACGACGCGCGCCATCAAAGAGACAATAGGCAATGACTCATACCGCTGGCAGTCACAAAACGTTCTTATGAAACTGACGACGCAGCTGCCGTAGCCAGTAATTACGTAAAAATGGAAGACATGAGGGACATCTTACTCCAGGAACACGACGTAAAACATAACAACATTGCATATCCTGTTATTCACATTACAGTAAATGACGTAAAATTTACGGCAGTACTTGACTCTGGTAGTCCCATTTCAATAATTAGTGAAACAGCCTTTAGCAAATGCAACAAATCGAACGATTGCCCCACACTTCCGTTACATAAGATTAAATTACAAGGTGCAATCGTGGGAAAAAGTGTAGATGTACACCAACAAACCAACTTAGAATTCTTTTGTCAAAGTCACAGCTTCTCTATGAACTTTCTTATTGTTCCATTATTGTCGACGGAAATTATATTGGGAGTAGACTTTTTGAATGTATACAAAGCAATCTTAAACTTTCACGATGCTGAAATAAGTTTAGAGAAAGAAGGTAAGTCAATAGCTTTGAAGTTTGAAGATTGGCTCTCAAACCATGACGAGGAAATTAATCGGCTTTACCTTCTGTTAGACAACAGTTCGGAATTTTCGACGAAACTTGACACTAACAATAATTCTGCAAGTACTTACAGGGATGATATCGACGGCGTATTTGATACTGATGAGTTAATTCAGAATAAAATTCAAAAATTGAGAACTGTAATGACATTGATAGGCAGGACCTTTTTGAGATTTTACAAGAACATTCCACAGTTTTTACTCACAAAACAGGAACAATCAAGGGATTTCAATACCAATTTCGTGTTCGTGAGCATACTAAATTTTGTGATAGACCATACGTAATTCCAGCACATTATAGGGACCGTGTTAGAACAGAAATACAATCTATGCTTGAGAGGGCATTATTGAGCCTGCAGTAAGCTCGTACAACAATCCATTACATATTGTTGAGAAGAAAAATGGATCGATCAGGCTTGTCTTAGATTTGAGACAAATTAATACTATAATCATTCCTGAAACAGACAGGCCGCAAACGTTAGAAGAACTTCTTCAAAAATTTAATGGTGTAAAAGTGTTGTCTTCTATTGATCTCAAATCCAGCTTCTATCAGATCGAACTTCATCCAGAATGCAGAAAATACACAGCTTTCCTTTGTTTCGGCGTTTGTTATCAGTTTCGGAAACTTCCTTTTGGTCTGAACATTTCTTCGGCAGCATTCATTCGCGGGATTAATTCCATATTACCTGAGTTCTTAAAACGTCACATCACCTTATATGTGGACGATATTCTGATTGCAGAAGCCTCATGGGAACAACATAATCGCATCCTCAACAGCATGTTACATATTTTTGCAGAATCTGGAATTACAGTTAATTTGGAAAAGTCTAAATTCGGTAGGACAAAGGTGAAGTTTTTGGGACATGTTATTTTTTCTGAAGGCATTCAGCTGGATCCTGAAAAGTTAGAAGCAATCAGAGCTATTCGAGTTCCATCCACAAAAAAACAAGTCCGCAGTTTTCTAGGTCTCGTAAATTTTTACCGTCGTTTTCTGAATATGCAAATTCTAGTTACACCAAAACTTTGTTCTCTCACTGGAAAAAATACTATTTGGAACTGGGACGAACAAGCACAGTTGGAATTAAATTCTTTGAAAGAATCGCTACTTAACGTGCCAATACTAGCTCATCCAGATCTGTCACAAGATTTCTGCCTTAGCACGGGTTCTTCTAAAGTCGGTCTTGGTGCCCATTTATTTCAAGTGGCCACAGAAAATAACACTACTGTTCAGAAAACCATTGCTTTTCCAGCCGAGTGTTAACTAAATCTGAAAAAAATTATTCCGTTACTGAAGTAGAAGCTTTAGCAATCGTTTGGGCATTTAACAAATTCCGTTTCTTTCTTTCTGGTAAGCGTGTAAAAGTATACAGTGATCATCGTGCATTACAATTTCTTATGCCTTCAAAATTAAATCATGACAGGTTAAAACGTTGGGCATTGTTTCTGCAAGAATTCCATTTCACAATAGTCTACATTCCCGGCAAGGAGAACATTGTAGCGGACGCACTGTCACGCGCACCGGCTGGGCTTGAGAAAAGTAACACAGAAGGCAACCTCGAGAAAAATTTCAGTATGCTTTACATTCAGAAAGTCGCCTTTGAAAACTTCATGACCACATCTTTAAAGGACATTGCTCATGAACAAGATAAAGATCCGATTTGGAAAGACATCAAAAGTAAATGGCATGAAAAGACACGCACTCAGATTCGGCATTATTATCTGGTTAGAAACAACATACTTTTCAAACGCTGCACTGTTGATGACAAGCTATGGGTACTTTGCATTCCTGACGATTTTGTTAATAAGCTCATTTGGTACATTCATTTCAGCTACACACATTTTGGTCCACGAAAATGTTATCATATTCTTCGGACGACTTGTTATTTTAACAATATGGAAAAGAGAATTCGAAGAGTCTTCTCTATTTGTAAACTTTGTCAAAAGGCGAAACCATCTACTACCTCACATCGTGCTCCATTGTTTCCTATCATTCCTTCTAAATTAAAAGAATTTGCTGCTGCTGATCTCTTGTTACCCCTTGTCAGAACACCGAATGGATTTTCGTACGTTCCAGTCGCTGTTGAACTTACTTCAAAATTTGTTTCTTTCACTCCGTTACATAAAGCCACTGGACGGTGTGTATCCAACGCCTTTGTTAAAAATTTCTTATGTGAAGTTGGCCACGTTGCTAAAGTCATTTCAGATAACGGACCGCAATTCAGATCTGCTGTTTGGTCATGCATGCTTCGGAACCATAAAATCAAACCTGATTTTATCTCATTGTACTCACCACATTGTAACCCGTCTGAACGGATTATGAAAGAGATCAATAAGCTTTGCAGACTTTATTGTCACAGAAAGCATCAGCATTGGGACAGATATTTACACTTATTTCAAAATGTGCTGAATGAAAT
This sequence comes from Schistocerca nitens, assembly GCF_023898315.1. Lineage (NCBI taxonomy): Eukaryota > Metazoa > Arthropoda > Insecta > Orthoptera > Acrididae > Schistocerca > Schistocerca nitens. The sequence continues at coordinate 489,226,065 of NC_064621.1, forward strand.
GCCTCATGACTCCACTGCTTTACCACCTACTCTTGTACTGAAGAATGAAGAACCACCAAACAGAGTCAGAGAGCTTGTACCTTTCCCGAATACACGTAAACTTCGACACAAAGACATAATTGATTTGGCTATTAAAAATATAAAATCTGCAGCAGTCAAAAGGAGAAAACTAAAAGGTAAAGCAAATGCAAAGAAATTATATATTGGTCAGAAAGTTCTCATTAAAGCTCATTCATTGTCACATAAGTAAAAACACTAGAGTCACAAATTCTTTCTAGTTTACAATGGACCTTACAGAATCCGACGTATACCACATGATAATTGCGTTGAAGTTGAAACTCTGCGTACTAGGAAGAGTAAAGGTTTACACCACATTTCACATGTAAAACCGTTTGTTGAAAGATAATATGCTTTTTAACTTTGTCTTTGCCATAAAACTTTTCACTTCACATTTCTAGTATGCTTTGTCAGACTTAAGAAACTGTTATCTTGCAACAATGTTTGAAGTTAAATATCGAGTCAAGAATCTGGGCAACTTATTTAGACAGTAATTAAGAATGCATTGTTATAGTGAACAGACAACACAGTGTTGTTATTTGTACATTCTTGCAACAAGTTGAACGATTACGTAACGACTATCAGGCTTACATACTTATACTGCTAATGAGATTTTAAAGCAACATTTTGGTTTACTTGAAAAGATACTCTTTGTTTGAAGTACATTCGGTGGGATTAAAGATGACTTAGCATTTGGTTTCTTTGATAGCTACACGATTATATCATGACGCTATTAATATGTGACACAATTTACATTGTTCCTTTTGCGGTGTATCTGTTTTATATCTGCAAAGTTTTTCTGTATTATTCTGGAAAGTAAAACATGTTTTAGTAGTAACTTTTGTGGTATAGCTACAATGAGACAGCCTTTTTCGTATCACAACAATACGTCACATTATAGTACTTTCTTGATCATGGTAAGGTACGTAATAACTACGATATCTATATGCAAAGCATTTCACTTTCGTTTATGATGAGGTAAGTACATCGACTTCAGCAGAACTTTGCTTAAGAGGACGATAACTAGGACACTTCCACAGAATTATCTTACAGCAAGACGCACATTTAGAGCTACAGGACATGCGTTTTGAGTGATTAATTTTGTACTTAAACCATTTATTTTTCAAGATTTTTGAATTACAAAGAAAGTTTTCTGTGATACATTTCATTCCATTGCTGTAATCTGTAACACCTGAGGGTATAATTACATTAATCCTCAGGGGGGTACACGCTTACTTTGTGTACCATGTGTCTGGCAAGCACAAGGAGCCCTAGCTAATATGGTATTTGCTTATACAACTTTACACATCAGTACCATAGTTCTCTAACACACAAATTACACAGCTATCTTATCATTTAACTGAGAGACAAACATTTTTTTACTACATCAGTGACACATGTTTACACAATTACACAGTTGGATGACTTCACACTTATGAAAATGTATTTTGTCTGTACTTTGTGAACTGTTCATATTTTTTCGGAACCATTGTGTTACTATGAGAGCTTTGAATGATGTATTTGGTATGGGATCATGCTTTTTAAAGTATGTTTGAGGTAGATGGCACTATTGAAATGAGCAGAGAATTTTTTTTTAGGTTTTGAAATTATTGCAGAAATCTACAACGTTTTTAAGATTTGACTGAGGTGTTATGATGTTATTTTTACAACGATGATATGTGTTATGCTGTTGAGGTATGTTTATGGTCAATAAGCTGATGCTATATGAGGAATTTGATTATGCTACTTATTTATTATGATGATTTATTGAAGAAGTGTCGACGAATATGTATATGTGTAATAAGGTAAGGAATAATGAGTAGTGATTAGGGACTCTGGTTTGTGAATAAGTATGTTGGAAACCAAGAATCGTACTTTAAGAGTTATGAAATGTGTGTAAATGCGTGAATGTATCACAATGCCGACGAATATTTTTTGGACACTGTTATATTTATAGGATTTTGTTTCTACAAATTTGCAACGCAAATTCTCGATCTGTGAAATTTTTATATGAGATTGTCACTGTAGTGCAAACTGGTGTCGTTAATATTTCAGTAAGAAAGGTAAGTGACCTTGACGTAATGCGTTTTGGGCGCCCAGCTGAGAGATAGTCGTCTGACAACAGAAAGCCATTAGGTGGAGAAAAAAAGAGGCCATTATCCGCGCTATTGACAGTTCTTTGTAGAAAGCATCGCAAATACGACACGCTCAAACTTGAAAACATATGATTGCACTGTGGAGCTCTTAATTTATGATATTTACTAAAATGCCTAATGAAATAACGAGAAAAATTTTACATCTATTGCTCATTTTGTTTAATGTCTAGTATCTAGCTGCACTGCAGCATTGGTTAAAATAAAATTTAATAGATGTACTAATATCACTATTTTCTGTCTACAGACCCAGTAAAGAATAATTTTATGATGTACTTTCTTAGAAAAGAGAGCACAAAAAGACATTTCCACTTCACAGGAATTGCATACATGATTTTTGTCAATGACTTTGTAACTTGTCTGCTAGAGTAAGTTATTGTGATGCATCTCTTTAGTGTTAAGATGTGACATAGGTATTAGACATGGCCATCTTTACTGTAATATTCTTTCTGCTTGAGCTTTGTCATGTTTAGATATAAGTTATTGCATTTGCTGCTGCTGTGTGCCAGGCATAGTGCTACAAAATTTCACTTTGTATTACTCTGTTAAGCCAGTCTTACTACTGATTTATTTTTCTTGTTGCTGCACATTGGCTCATATTAGTTGTAATGTTGCAATTGCTTGGTAATTTAAATTTACTGTAGCTTGCTTTGCCAGTTTGCATTTTTTTCATTGCTGTTTGTATTAATTGTTTTGTGCTGCTGCATTGCCTCGTACCTTAGTTTAGCATTTGAGCTCAGTAGATTTAACTTACCTTCAGATGGGGTAGGCTATATAAGAGAACGAGTGTTGATGAATTGGAAGAAATGCATTGAGAAGCTATAAGGAAATGGTTTGGCCAAAAAAAGTACTTTGAAAGAGGATATGAACAAAAAAGTAGGGTTTAGGAACAACAGGTTAAGGTAGGATTTTCTTGGAAATAAATGATGAGGTAAGATAATGGAAAATAAATAATAAGGTAATAAATATGTGAACATATAAATACAGAAAGCATGCTTGGATTGGATTTTTTTGGTGGAAACGAATGTTGAAATATGACGAAAGACCTGTGGAATGAAGTTTTGGGTTGAACTGCTGTACCAAATGTTACCCTGAAAACGAACCCTGTCTTTCCTTTTGTATTATTCCGCTATGTGTTTATGTATCCTTGTGTATTTGTCTTTTTCCTGTCTTTATGTGTTTAGCTAATAAGATTTATGTTGTATAATTTTTCTAATACTATGTTATTTACTTTGTAAAGATGTTTAGACATTATTTATTCTGTTCTGTTCTAATGCTCATGTGTGAAGCTGATGTTTCGAAAGTTATTCTGACCTTTTATGTATGTACTTATGTCATAATTCCTGTAACACTGATGTATCTGTTTATTTCTATTCTTTTGTAAAGCCTGTACTACTACAAATTTATCTGTATTGTTATGTTCTTTAATGATGTATTTTGTACCTTTGTTATTGTATTCTCGTGTTATAAAATTGTAATTGACACCAGTTCATCAAATTAAGTAACTTATAAGCATTCATTTCACTGCACATATTTCTGTTGGTCATAGTATACGCACAAGATGTGAAAAAAGAGTACTGTTAGTGTTTGGACGTGTGTTAATAATTCAGCAAGGGACTGATTAACAGCATTGCTGGTCCTAAGGACAGTTCCAAAAACTTGGTGAGTGCACAAGTGGTGGTTTATGGACTTGCTATATTGTCTGCAAGACTTCTAGGGACAATTCCAAAAACTTTGTGCGTGCACAAATGATGGTTTATAGACTTGCAATATTCTCCGCAAGACTCTTCGATGGTGATTGTGCACCTGCATAGTCGCAACGGATGGCTGCTAGCCATCTCTGCAAGGACTACAGTGGGTCTACACCTTTGATGACTCACCAATACCATTATTTCTACAAGGACTGCAGTGGGTCTGCTCTGTGATGACCTACATACCAATACTCTTCAAAACTTCGTCTGACTCTGCTGTGGGTTTGCCTACATACCAATACTCTTCAAAACTTCGTCTGACTCTGCTGTGGGTTTGCTCTGTTGTGCACCATTACCTGTCTGCATGTCAAGACTCAGCACTGTCTTTCTGTTGGAAGGACAACACTACTTCTTCAAGACTGCATGGAAATCCACTACTTCCGTGTGCATTTTCTTTTACTGTTCAGACTTTGAGAAAAACACTGAAATATTACTGTGATGAACGATCAGGACTGTCTTTATGGACTGTGAGCTTTTGACCAACAGTGTATCAATAAGTGTGTGCATTTGATATCTTTGTTATTGTAATTATGAAACATTTCTTCAAATCTGTATTGGCCACTGCCCAAAACAAATTGTAAAATTTTTTGTGGGGAGCATGGGGGCTATGTAAGTAGGCTGTCTAGGTTTTTATATTGGTAACGCCACGTAGCGCTCTGTATGAAAATCACTGACTGTGCTGTGTGCAGTCTGTGGCTGGGTGGCATTGTTGTAATATTCGCTATTGTAGTGTTGGGCTGTTGGCTGTTAACAGCGCGTAGCGTTGTGCAGTTGGAGGTGAGCCGCCAGCAGTGGTGGATGTAGGGAGAGAAACGGCGGAGATTTGAAATTTGTAAGACTGGATGTCATGAACTGCTATATATATTATGACTTTTGATGACTATTAAGGTAAATACATTGTTTGTTCTCTATTAATATCTTTCATTTGCTAACTATGCCTATCAGTAGTTAGTGCCTTTCGTAGTTTGATTCTTTTATTTTGCTGGCAGTAGTGGCGCTCGCTGTTTTGCAGTAGTTCGAGTAACCAAGATTTTTGTGAGGTAAGTGATTTGTGAAACGTATAGGTTAATGTTAGTCATGGCCATTCTTTTGTAGGGATTTTTGAAAGTCAGATTGCGTTGCGCTAAAAATATTGTGTGTCAGTTTAAGCACAGTCATGTATAATTGTTAAAAAGGGGACGTTTCACATTGCAGTCTCATTACGTTTGAGCGATTGAGAGAAACAGATATCTCTAGCGACCAGCTGAATACAATACAAAATGATGTTCACGATAAAACAGAGCGTTTTTATTGTTGAATATTAAGCGGAGTGCCAGAATAGTGTGCGCACGTGTTTAAGACTGGAGGTGTTTTTCAGAATCTCCAGCAAATTTTGCATTTGAAGCTTAGTGGCAAAATAGTACGAAACGACCTTTGTAGCGAATAAAGTCTCTAAGTACCGGAAAAGAGCTGAAACACCAGCACACATTGCTCGAGGGAAAGAAAGCATGGAACAACCTCCGACGAAATCTCAACGCAGTTTATCTATGCAAGTGGCAAATTAAGACAAACTCGTGTGTGAAAATTATCAGAAATGACCTGTATTTCTGTCTTCACTAATATGATGTTGTGCTTGAGTTGAGGCGTCCAGACGAACTTTTACGTGTTGAGTTTTGCCTGTGGTTTCTGAGCAAAGTACAACCAGGACTTCAGAATCTTCATGGGTGTTCAGATTGTCAGGGTATGTGAACTCAAACAACGTGCGCCACTATGCATCAGAAAATTCCCGTCAATATTCTGAAGGGCCGTTGCATAATCTCAAGACGTGTTTGGTGCGTGAAGTCAGGTGTCCACATCCCTAAGCGATTTTTTCACCGAACTGTAAACGCTAACCGCTATGTTAAAAAACTGTATAATCCATATATGAGTCAACTCAAAGAAGATGAACGACGATACGAATTTTTCAGCAAGATGGAGCAACAGCACTAACTGCCTTGGCAAGCTTCTGACGCGTGCATGAGATGTTTGGTGAGGCGAGGACAATTGTCAAAGGCAGTGTAATATATCGTGAGCCCCTGACCTCTCAACCTGTGAATTTTACTCACGTGATCCTCGCACGGTGGTAGAAGTGCATCAGAATACTGAAAATGCTATCGCTGGTCTCCCTCAGACAGTGTATCATAGTTTGATACATAGAACACAGCGCTGCAACGATGTCAACGGTGGCCATTTCCATCACATACTGCGATCTACATTAACTAGGGTCAATCCCAAGTCAGTCTTACTCTAATTATGATTCGGTCCAGTTTCGGTTTGCTCACGCTGTATTATTTAGCGTAGTTTGATTAAAATCCATACACGAGTGATGAACTACGCGGTGGCCGTGGTGGCCGAGCGGTTCTAGGCGCTTCAGTTTGACCTCAGATGTTAAGTCCCATAGTGCTCAGAGCCATTAGAACCATTTCAAGTACTTGCAATGGATCCTCATTCTGTTTGGAATGGTATGGATATATGTCTGCCTATTACACATTACGACCCTCGTCAAACGTCGGCGGTCTCTGTCAGTCAAAAGTCTAGGTCTAATGAGTACTGAGGTCGCTGATATGGAATACCTGGCACAAGGTGGCAGTAGAATGCATCTAAAATGAAAAACGTATGTTTTGGGGGGTGCCCGGATACTTTTAAACAAAGTGTACCATTAACAATCTTTATGTACTGTTAATTCGGAATTTGCTTTTAGTGATTTTCTCCAGCCCTTAAGGCAAAATTCGGGAAGGTTCCCGACAGTCTCGGTCGGGCACACAGTTTTAATCTGCCAGGAAGTTTCATATCAGCGCACACTCCGTTGCAGAGTGAAAATCTCATTCTGGAAACATCCCCCAGGCTGTGGCTAAGCCGTGTCTCCGCAGTATCCTTTCTCTCAGGAGTGCTAGTTCTGCAAGGTTCGCAGAAGAGCTTCTGTAAAGTTTGGAAGGTAGGAGACGAGATACTGGCAGAAGTAAAGCTGTGAGTACCGGGCGTGATTCGCGCTTCGGTAGCTCAGATGGTAGAGCACTTGCTCGCGAAAGGCAAAGGTCCCGAGTTCGAGTCTCGGTCGGGCACACAGTTTTAATCTGCCAGGAAGTTTCATAGTAGTGACTATATTGGCTTGCGCGTTCCTGCTTTTCTCCGGGATCCGAATTGATTTTCTTCGAGGTAGTTTTCTACTAGTTTTTTCCATTCTTCTGTAAATAATTCGTGTAATTATGTTGCAACCATATCTTATTAAACTGACAGTTCGGTAATATTCACACCTGTCCGAATTTGACATTTTTGGACTTGAAATTATTAAATTCTTCTTGAAATCTGAGGGTACTTTCTCGCCCGTATATCTCACAGCAGGAGGAATAATTTTGTCATTGATGGGTCTCTCAAGGATATCAGAAATACTGAGGAAATGCTATCTATTCCAACGGCCTTGTGTTGACATAGCTCTAAGAGTGCTCTGTCAAATTTTTTCGTGTATCACTTTTCCCAACAATTATGCAACTAATTCTTCTTTCCTTTGTCTAATTCTATTCTAATTTCACATTCGTTGTATACCCCTATTATATATTTCTTCCACTTTTTTGCTTCCTCGCCTGCTCTTAGTACTGTTATGCCATTTGAACTCATGATATTCATACAGCTGCTTGTCTTTCTTCCACGGGTATCTTTCTTTAGGCGGCAACTATCTTTCCCTGAAGTTATAAATGTTTCTACGGCCTTGTATATGTCTTCTAGCAATTACTGTTTAGCCATTTTACCTACTTAATCCTCTGATGCTTTCACATATCTGAAAGCCTATTATGTTCCTTTCTCCTCTTTTAGTTAATCGCTATCTGATGTTCACTCTGAAAATCTCAACAACCCCTGGTCCTTTTAATTCATCCAGACCTTATCTCCTTAGTATCCTATGTTTTTTGCAAATTCATTAGTTTGAAACTACCGTTCATTACCAATAAATATAAATTGGTTACCTATCAGACACTGAAAATGTTTTTCAGTTTAAAATCTGGATTATAAATCTCTGTCTGACCATTACATAATTTATACGTATACAACCTTCTTACATGTTCTTAAAGCAAGTGTTAACGAAGACTAAGTTATGCTGTGTGCAAAATTCCAGTTGGTAGCTTCCTCTTTCATCCATTTGCCCCCAGTCCATGTTCTCCTACTTTCATTCCTTCTTATCCTTTTCCTGCACTCGAGTTCCATTTACCCACGAGAATGAAGTATTTGACTCCGGAAACTATCTGAAATATTTCTTGTACCTCGTCACATTTCTTTCAATCATTGATATGCTGAGCTAGTTGGGATATACACTTGTACCACTGTGATGTGTACTACTATCATGCCTACGATACTGTGTTGACTATACTGTTCGTTGTAGCTTATGCGTGTTCCTGTTTTCTTACTCATTATTGGATTTACTTCTACATTACCTCTATTTGATTTTATATTTGTAACATGACCAGACGTCTTGCTCTTCCAGTCACAGCACTTCACAAATTCTTCCTATATCTAACTTCAACCGGCCCGTTTTCCTTTTTAAACCATCCGTCCCACCCAGCCCTACGGCCAATAGAATGCCACTTTCAATTTTCCTGATGATGGTATCCTCCCGAGATCCGAACAGAGGAGTATTTTACCTCCGCAATATTTTACCCAAGAGGGTACTGTCATCATTTAGCCGTACATATGAGCTTTATACCCTCGGGATAAATAAATGCTGTTGTTTACCCTCGATTTTACTCCTTCGCAGTATCATCACCACAAGGAATGTCGGCTAATGTTAAAGACCAAATTTCTCTGTCATCCAGACTTCCGTGCAGCTAGTGAAACGCTGCTTGCTGCTCATAGATGTCCCTCCGTTGTGGTTGCATCTCCTGTGCAGCTACATGTGTTGTTGAGGCAAGGTGATCAAGGCCCATGTCGCCCAGTGAGGAATGGGGGACAAAAACATGCGACTTTACAAAGTAAGGAAGATGCCAAGGCAAGGAGAGAGTCTTCCACACATGCATTAGTGGGTGACACATGGTCTTTGTGCAATGTAGAAAACAGCCATTACTAATATCAATCGTATCCATAAACAATCATCTTCACCTCTCGACAAACTGTTATAATGTCAAGATGTGAACATGACCATTTATTTATTTATTTTATTTATTTGTTTAACATGATCTGGTTATGGCCATCAGGACCTCTTTTAGATCGGGCTAGGGATCCACACTTACAGTACCTATTTATATCATACATTCCTAATATGTAACAATTTTAAAATGACAAATATTATTAAAATAATTTGATTGTCTGAAGCGGCAGTGTGAGTAAGCAATACTGACTAAAGTTAATTCTGGCAATACTCGTATTACTGCAGCTGTGGACTAATAGTGATATGAGTAATAATAATAATAATAATAATAAACCCCGTGGAGGCCTGGGAAAAGAATAGGCCTCCGGTATGTTCTGCCAGTCGTAAAAGGCGACGAAAAGAACAAACCACTAATAGGGCTAACCCCCCTTTTAGTGTGATTAGTTGGTTCAGGACAGAACTAAAGAAGCCTCGGACAAGCGCCGTCATGGTCGGGGACGACGCTTGAACCCTACGCCCGCCCACAATGGTAACGACACTGCTAGCCAACTGGAAAATGATTTAAATCCAAATAGAGGTGTTTTGCAGGATATGCTTTCTGCAACCACCCTAGAAGGAAAACAAAGACAGAGGATGAGATGGTCAGATGAAGTTAATCGACACCTCATGTTCTGTTATTACCAAGCAACAAACCTAGGAACCAACACAACTGGATACAGATCACAAGTATACACAACATTTATTACCAGATACCCAGAATTAAAATTTTTAACAGAACAACGACTAGCTGATCAGATCCATGTAATAATCAAAAATAACAGGATACCCCAGTCAGAATTAGAAAACATCAAACAACAAGTACAACAAATACTGGAACAAAATAATGTGCAATGAGAAGAAGAAAATACAGTAATGAACTCAAACATCCCAGAACAAACAAACAAAGAATGACACACATCAATTAAACAGTTAGAGGAAAACGAAATCTTAAGACAGCCACCAGAACAAGCACAAATAGAACACGAAGTGACACACATGTTAGATAAAGAACAAAAATTTCAGCTAACATATATAGAATACAAAGACACAAATACAGACATTAGACCATTCTTGCATAGACCGCCAAATAAACCACAAGTCGAAACAACAATATAAACTATCAACACAATCATACACAACAAAATAAATGAAAACACAACTATGGAAGAGTTACAACTACTGGTTTATATAGGAGCACTCACTACACTAAATATACACACTAGGCAGAGATCAGAAGCAACCAACACACAGAAGAAACCCACAAAACCAGCATGGCAACACAGGCTACAGATCAGAATAGAAAAACTGAGAAAAGACATCAGACAACTAACACAATTTATAAGAAATTAAATGTCAGAAAGAAAACGAAAAAGGTTAGGCAAAATCTCACAACAAGAAGCGATAGAGCAATTAGATGAAAAGAAGCAGAAATTACAAGCGTTGGCCAAACGACTTAGAAGATACAAAAAGAAGTGAAAATAGAAGGAAAAAAACCAAACATTCAACACAAACCAAAATAAATTTTACCAGACAATAGATAACACACACATTAAAATAGACAATCCACCAAACATAACAGACATGGAACACTTCTGGAGCAACATATGGTTAAACCCGGTACAACATAACAGGCATGCACGGTGGATACAAGCAGAAACAGACACATACAAGATGATACCACAAATGCCTGAAGTGATAATTTTGCACCATGAAGTCACCGAAGCAATTAATTCTACTCACAATTGGAAAGCCCCTGGAAAAGATAAAATAGCAAATTCCTGGCTAAAGAAGTTCACCTCAACACATTCACATCTAACTAAATTATTTAACAGTTACATTGCAGACCCATACACATTCCATGATACCCTTACACATGGAATAACTTATCTGGAGCCTAAAGATCAAGCAGACACAGCAAACCCAGCTAAATATCGCCCCATAACATGCCTACCAACAATATACAAAATATTAACTTCAGTCATTACACATAAATTAATGACACATACAACACAGAACAAAATTATAAATGAAGAACAAAAAGACTGTTGCAAAGGAGCATGAGGATGTAAAGAGCAACTGATAATAGATGCAGAGGTGACATATCAAGCTAAAACTAAACAAAGGTCGCTACACTACGCATACATTGATTACCAAAAAGCTTTTGATAGTGTACCCCACTCATGGTTACTACAAATATTGGAAATATATAAAGTAGATCCAAAATTGATACAGTTCCTAAACATAGTAATGAAAAACTGGAAAACCACACGTAATACCTAAACAAATTCAAATAATATCACATCACAGCCAACACAGATTAAGTGTGGAATATACCAAGGAGACTCATTAAGTACTTTCTGGTTCTGCCTTGCTCTGAACCCACTATCCAACATGCTAAATAATACGAATTATGGATACAATATTACTGGAACATACCCACACAAAATCACCCATTTGCTATACATGGATGATCTAAAACTACTGGCAGCAACAAATCAACAACTCAACAAATTACTAAAGATAACAGAAGTATTCAGCAATGATATAAATATGGCTTTTGGAACAGACAAATGTAAGAAAAACAGCATAGTCAAGGGAAAACACACTAAACAAGAAGATTAGGAATAGATAATATAAATATTAAAGAAGAACTGAAAGAAAAATATAGACAAAGACTAACAAAAATACTGAAAACAGAATTGACAGCAAGAAACAAGACAAAAGCTATAAATACTTATGCTATACCAATATTGACCTACTCATTTGGAGTAGTGAAATGGAGTAACACAGACCTAGAAGCACTCAATACACTTACACGATCACAACGCCACAAATATAGAATACATCACATACATTCAGCAACAGAAAGATTCACATTAAGCAGAAAGGAAGGAGGAAGGGGATTTATCGACATAAAAAACCTACATTATGGACAGGTAGACAATTTAAGAAAATTCTTTCTAGAACGAGCAGAAACTAGCAAAATACACAAAGCAATCACTCATATAAATACATCGGCTACACCACTTCAATTTCATAACCACTTCTACAACCCTTTAGATCACATAACATCAACAGATACGAAGAAAGTAAATTGGAAAAAGAAAACACTACATGGCAAGCACCCGTAACATCTAACACAGCCACACATCGATCAAGACGCATCCAACACATGGCTAAGAAAAGGCAATATATACAGTGAGACGAAAGGATTCATGATTGCAATACAGGATCAAGCAATAAACACAAGATATTACAGCAAGCACATTATTAAAGATCCCAATACCACAACAGATAAATGCAGACTTTGCAAACAACAAATAGAATCAGTAGATCACATCACAAGCGGATGTACAATACTAGCAAATACAGAATACCCCAGAAGACATGACAATGTAGCAAAAATAATACATCAACAGCTTGCCTTACAACATAAACTTATAAAACAACACGTTCCCACATACAAGTATGCACCACAAAATGTACTGGAGAATGATGAATACAAATTATACTGGAACAGAACCATTATAACAGATAAAACAACACCACATAACAAACCTGACATCATACTCACCAATAAAAAGAAGATATTAACACAACTAATCGAAATATCCATACCCAATACAACAAATATACAAAAGAAAACAGGAGAAAAAATTGAAAAATACATCCAACTGGCTGAGGAAGTCAAGGACATGTGGCATCAGGATAAAGTTGACATTATACCAATTATACTATCAACTACAGGAGTCATACCACACAATATCCACCAGTGCATCAATGCAATACAGCTACATCCAGACTTATATATACAACTACAGAAATCCGTAATTATTGATACATGTTCAATTACCCAAAAGTTCCTAAATGCAATATAACATATACCATACAGTTAAAAGGAAGTCACGCTTGATCAAGGTCCGCGTCACTTTCCATTTTTGATCAGACATAACGTCTGAGAAAAGAAAGGAATAATAATAATAATAATAATAACAATGACGATTATGACAATAATGCTAGTGGCAGATATAAAAAGAATTTATTGATGTACAATTTAGGTGATTTCTCATATAGCAAGTTCTACGAAACGAAATTTAAGGAGAGTACATCATCGGTAGGAACTATAGTCACTGTTTTCTATATTGCGATCTCGGCCAGATAAAAGTTTTTATTAAATCTACAACGTTCAAATAGGATTTGCAGTTTGTCTCATTATTATTTTTTCCTATTGGTGCGCTGAGTAGCATAATTCTGCAGTATCGAAATACCTTCTCAATTTTTTGTATTCAGAACTGTTACACATATCCAATATGATACTTAGAGCATCTTTTTGACGTTTCTTGTATGTACTCTGAGCACTGCAAATGTAGCTTCCAAATATGCGAAAGGACTATTCACTATAACTTCTTCGAACCACGTACGTTCGTCAGTACATTCCTGATGGATTTTCCTATTGACTAGCCGACTCTCGGTTCTCTTCACTATTTTCAAAAGCCTCTTTTTGACTCTGGACTCCTTAGTGCCTACTTCAGTAGATTTTTCTCGTCGTCCATTTACTGACAATTCATGATGGCGAATGCGGTCATCGTAATACTTTACTGCTATAGGCCAATATTATCCAAGACATTATTGCTACTAATCACACCATCATTGCAAAATTTACAAGCAGCAAAGGTCTCTTTCGATAGTTGCTATCGTATGCAGCTAGTGAATCTTTCATTATGGTATTGAATGGGGCCAAGCAAGCAATTACCTAACAATTTGGATTGTGTAAGAACCTCTCTACCAGCATCATTGCTTCCATATTAGTGTTAGGTTAGAAATATAAAAGGCTGTATTTCTTGTCTGTAGGATCACTCATCCATTTCCACTACCAAGTTTCCCATATTGAGTACATACTGTTGTTGGAGTTTTTGGGCTGCAGTAATTAAAGGGCATTTCTCATTCCTCATACTGTGTAGACCCATCTCCCCCCCCCCCTATCTCTTCTTACACTGCTCCACAATGAACTTTTTGCAGAAACCAAACAGACGGTCTTTATAGATTTCGATGCGCTAAACACGATTGTCACGATCAAAATTGCATCCCAGCTCAGGGTTACAAGTAACTTGGGACCTTATGCTTTACGTATGTTCCTGCTGTAATCAATACAATACATACAGGGTGACCCAAAAGACCGTTAACGTTTGAAAATTCTATACTTCACTTGAAGGGGACTGTAATATCGCACCTTACAAGAACTTGTCCACATATTTTTCCTTGATCTACAAAAACAATTAGGGGATAATGTGATAGGTTGTAATAATATATATGAACATATAAAGGAAACTGACATTGTCATATACGCCTTGTAAATAATTGTTAACGCTTATTGCATGAAATGTGACGGAGTGTCTTCATTATCATACTAGTAGAGGTTGGAACGACAGTGGAAATGAAACGGCAGGCGGAACTAAAGCCCTGGGTGGAAGGCCCACACAGGTGTGTTGGTCCTGTTTAAACACAGGAAGTAGCAAGACAGATGTTGAGACACCTGAGCGCTGGGGCACAATAGAGTCGCGACCGGCCGCTATTGTAACAGGGCCAGATGGATAACCGGATAATACTTCCGAACTTTGCAAATCTTGGACGCAGGTGAGAGGAACGAAGAAGCGGCACCTCGGAAACCACGCAGGCTGGGTTATTTCCAAGGATTTTTTACTCAGAAGCATACCATTGTACGAGTATAGGTTTTTCCTCGAAAACTTTCCGCACTGGACGGCAAAAGACTAAAATGTGGTTGGTCGGAGTTCGGAAAAATCTGTAGAGAGGGAGAATATTTCGAGATTTCGGAATAAGATTCGTTTTCGGAATTACGATGGTGGGGAGCCGAGCCTTGTTGGGAAGACAACAGTGGAGAGATGCGGTCTCTCCGTGGTGAGCGCCCGTGTCTGATGGTCGCTCGATATCACCTTTGTTGATATAGACGGACTTGCTGTCCTTGCTATCATGAGAGTTTATAGTTAGAACAGTTAGGCACTGTACTGCTGCGAACCTATACGATTCTGGACTTCACATCCGGATTGGTAGTCGTCGTTGAGTACACAGGGTTCAGTAACTGAGAGCACTTCCTCTGCCTATACTTACGTTGAGACGGTATCTGAACTCCGCCTTTGTGGCTGGGAGTTCGCGTTTCTCGTCTGTAGAACACAGAGAGGAGAAGACAGTATTAGAGTATTTTAGTCAGAGGACCACCTTCTGCCGTCCTAGTGTTTGAAAGAGTTTGTGACTGGAGTTCTTCCATCGTGACAGACGCATATGAGAACCATCACTTCGACACACCGGACGCAGTACATACGGTGATATCGCAAATTGATTCGGTTTATTAGGGCTATAAAAGCTAAACAGCTGTGATCACATTAGTTTATTTCCACTCAGATTCCACACCACTGCAGATCATCTTTGAATGTAGTATCTTCTACTGTTTGGTACGTAGATAATGTCAGTCATTTCGCGTTATTGAAATTAGACCGCTCAGTCATAATAAGGGGCAGAGTTGGGAAATTGATAAGTAATTTATTTAGGAAACGTAAACTTTGTAATATAAATGTTTTTTAATCTACAATAAATATATTAACAGGAACAACGTTTATCATTTAGTAGGATTAGTGCCTTCATCATTCATTTATGTTTAGATTGTAACTCATAGAATTAAGAAATCATAAGATCTGCTTCAGGGGAAAGTCACACAGGGCCAAATCTTCATTTTATTTTTTATTATTTTCCGTTGCGCACATTCATTTTACACCCACCTGGAGTAGCATCTTGGACACTTTTCTTTGCCTTACTCATGTGTATGGTTTCCGGGGCATCTCTCAGTAGCATCCAGCAGAAATCAGCCAATTTGGCAGTAGTCCATCGTCCTGTGTACCCGTATTCCATGTTAGAAACGTCCTGGGGGAAACGCTGGCCGTGCTCATCACCGCATGTGCCACACTTCTCTCGTGACATTGAGGTGAAGTAAAGGACGTGCGTCTTCAATGTCATGTTGCAGCCGATGACTTCATAAGCACGAATGAGTTCATCACAAGGTCCCAATAATTTTCGGCTTTCCAGTTTCCCAAGGACAATGCTGTCACGTTACGAAAACATTGCTACGCATGCAGCTGAGCAGTGGTTCGAGTGGCCTCGCAGTATGTGTCCCCCAATAGCTGCCGTATCTGTGTTTCCATAAACATCCCCTTCGTAATCTTCGGGGTTGTGCTGAATCATAGAAACTTCAATCAGAAATACTGAAATGCTGCTTAAGTCTCATACACATCTTTAACGAATGCTGTTATGAAATCCATTTTAATGTGCTATGGCTGGAGAACGATTTTGTTCCCACGCGATCGTCCCATTCACACAAGTAGCAGCAACGCTTAGTGTAGCCGCCTTGCAAACCCAGCACCATTACAGTGACTTTGAAACTTCCACTACCAGCCATTCGTGCTTATTCTAATTAAGTAAGTTTCCAAAGGAGTTCAACAAGCTGTAACTTTCTTTAGCTAAGGCAACATATAGGACAGGGATGGACGGCCTTTCATTAATATTGTGCAACAGTACTGCTGTCAGGCATGTTTATGAGCTATCTTTAAACAGTTTCAACTAACCTGGTTTGTATGTAATGTTAAGCTCTTCCAATAAACCATCAGTGTAACAGCAAAATATGTCGCCTTCAGTACTGGAATGACACTCAAGGTCAGTCTGGCGTCCCGAAACACAAAGAAACATACAACGATATTTTGTCGTTCTCCAGATGACATTGTTGATATAAGTATAGGGCCAGTGTGTTACTGCAGATGCAGCGCATTTTTGTTAAAGCGTAGACTTACACAGTAATACGGTTCTTCACTTTCAACACTACACATACATTCACTGCCAACCGCCAAGACACTCGTTCCAGTAACAAGTGAACTATCGCCGCACAAGAAATTGCTCCCGTGACAAACGATAAAACCGTACATGATTTCTATATTCGACAATACTCACGTGACTGGCTGGCTTGTTCAACCTTTGTCATCCCATAATTGAGACTGTGAAACGTAAACACCTTATTTACTTGTAAACCTGAGAGAGTACACAATTTTAACTTTGATATTCATGTTCAGCGCATCTAAATGTATAAAGCATCTCTACTTCCGTTTCTATAAAAACTAAAAAGTGAAAATTTTTGTACCAATGTTATTGATAGCCCATACTACTGAGACAGTAGCTTGTTTCACTATTTCTAAGGCAACCAGGCCATCCTAGAAGTTTCCCATCGGTATGTTTTTCCTACCTCAGATAGCCCCATTCGCTCCCGGTAATGTCATAAACACTCCATCTTCTGTAACATAAGGTTATCGTATGGGCTCTCACCAACTATACTTGCATAAATTTACAACTACCAAGTGCAAGAAAGTTTTACATGGTGACGCCACCTGATGTTCTTCTTGTTTCGCAGCCAGAGCTTCAGTGTTGTCTCTGACAAATGCTGAAATTTTTAGTTCAATACTATGAAATATTTACTAATAAATTTATTAACTCTTGTAGTAGAAAACATTATAAATAAAGACAAAAATTTTCAAATGCCGGGTCACATTTGGCAGTCGTTCACAACCGAATCTTATTCAAGCTCAGTTACTGGTAACCGCTCTCTCTTTTTTTTTCAACACTTCTACAGAAGTTTTCTGACAGTCTACCTACCAGAACTTAAGAAAAATATTTTTTTTTATCGTAAACCATAACTGGATTGAAGAGATCAATCCAGTTGCAGTATTCTGAATGCTCCCCTTCTAGCTTTGGTAAACAATACGTTTTGGAAATGAGAAGGAACTGAGTATTCTCGTGGAACATAACAGAAATATTCAACATTTTGGTTATTTTGATAAAGAGAAAAAAAAAGTCCTTCACAGGTTAGTAGTTCCGAGGACCCGTCCAAATCAGTTTCAGGAAACAAGTATAAAATCATTGTAATTTGTTATCCATTCAGTGTTTTGCTGGTTCCCAATCAATACTAAGGACTATTCACCTTTCAAAATAGCCACGATATGCTCACAGAGAGGAGGATGTGATGAAGCTGTAGCATCAGCACAGCATTTAGGCCTAGTCTGTTGCCATGTTACTAACCCCTGTAAACCCTAAGCGTCTCTGGGTTCACGGCCCCACTTGCACATCCTGCTTTCCCACATTACTAGAATGTGAAACTTCCTGACATTAATAGACTGGAACTCTATCACAGAAACTTTTTTCCAGACAGATAATCTAGTTATTGAACTACCAAGGCAAGAGACGGCACATGTCCTCACAGTTACTAATTTGGACTGTTGCAGTTTTCACAGAAGCTCCCCATCAAATCATTGTGGTTTAGTTCTCCTAGAAGAAAGGATGTAATATAGTTGTCACACCTGCCAAAGTGCAACACACTATTTCTTACACAGTGAATACAGACTTGATGCTGTATCGTCGTAAACTGGAGAACTCATGAAAAGGAAAAACCAGAGCATCCAGGTTGTAGGAAATCCACGATTATCCGTAGAATAGCAATCCAGAACCTAATCCAGCTGAAATACTGTATACAGCTAGGTCATGAAAGTATGATGTAGGTGAAGTAGAGAGTAGAACAGAACAATGCAAAGTCTCCTGCAGTAGAGCAACAGCTGGCTTTTGTCTCGACTTGACGTCAGCCGCCACACCCATGTCTGATGACGGAAATCGCAGAATATTCTCTCGCTGTTGGATGATAAAGATGTAGGGTTAACCATGGCATAAAACTGCTGTGCGTTCTGTGTTCTTTTCGAGTTTTCTGGTAGCAGTGTAGTAATACGGGACCTGAAGGTTGTCTTCAAGGTATGACGGCGGGCCATGAGTCATATCTGCATAGCTCAGTGACAGACATGTTTCCAACCTAGAGTCCCGGTCCAGCCACATACACTCCTGGAAATTGAAATAAGAACACCGTGAATTCATTGTCCCAGGAAGGGGAAACTTTATTGACACATTCCTGGGATCAGATACATCACATGATCACACTGACAGAACCACAGGCACATAGACACAGGCAACAGAGCATGCACAATGTAGGCACTATTACAGTGTATATCCACCTTTCGCAGCAATGCAGGCTGCTATTCTTCCATGGAGACGATCGTAGAGATGCTGGATGTAGTCCTGTGGAACGGCTTGCCATGCCATTTCCACCTGGCGCCTCAGTTGGACCAGCGTTCATGCTGGACGTGCAGACCGCGTGAGACGACGCTTCATCCAGTCCCAAACATGCTCAATGGGGGACAGATCCGGAGATCTTGCTGGCCAGGGTAGTTGACTTACACCTTCTAGAGCACGTTGGGTGGCACGGGATACATGCGGACGTGCATTGTCCTGTTGGAACAGCAAGTTCCCTTGCCGGTCTAGGAATGGTAGAACGATGGGTTCGATGACGGTTTGGATGTACCGTGCACTATTCAGTGTCCCCTCGACGATCACCAGTGGTGTACGGCGAGTGTAGGAGATCGCTCCCCACACCATGATGCCGGGTGTTGGCCCTGTGTGCCTCGGTCGTATGCAGTCCTGATTGTGGCGCTCACCTGCACGGCGCCAAACACGCATACGACCATCATTGGCACCAAGGCAGAGGCGACTCTCATCGCTGAAGACGACACGTCTCCATTCGTCCCTCCATTCACTCCTGTCGCGACACCACTGGAGGCGGGCTGCACGATGTTGGGGCGTGAGCGGAAGACGGCCTAACGGTGTGCGGGACCGTAGCCCAGCTTCATGGAGACGGTTGCGAATGGTCCTCGCCGATACCCCAGGCGCAACAGTGTCCCTAATTTGCTGGGAAGTGGCGGTGCGGTCCCCTACGGCACTGCGTAGGATCCTACGGTCTTGGCGTGCATCCGTGCGTCGCTGCGGTCCGGTCCCAGGTCGACGGGCACGTGCACCTTCCGCCGACCACTGGCGACAACATCGATGTACTGTGGAGACCTCACGCCCCACGTGTTGAGCAATTCGGCGGTACGTCCACCCGGCCTCCCGCATGCCCACTATACGCCCTCGCTCAAAGTCCGTCAACTGCACATACGGTTCACGTCCACGCTGTCGCGGCATGCTACCAGTGTTAAAGACTGCGATGGAGCTCCGTATGCCACGGCAAACTGGCTGACACTGACGGCGGCGGTGCACAAATGCTGCGCAGCTAGCGCCATTCGACGGCCAACACCGCGGTTCCTGGTGTGTCCGCTGTGCCGTGCGTGTGATCATTGCTTGTACAGCCCTCTCGCAGTGTCCGGAGCAAGTATGGTGGGTCTGACACACCGGTGTCAATGTGTTCTTTTTTCCATTTCCAGGAGTGTATTATATGTCCGGAAATGTCAAAACTTCGCACTGTGCTTCAGACAATGATTAATTCTGATTCCAGGGGGTTTACAGACGTTGACGACACTGACACGAAATTAGTATCAATTTGTTTCTCGTGATCCGTCTGAATCACAATACGGCAAGGATAGAAGCGTGTCAAATTTATGATAATTGCAATTGTTCAGAAAGTAGGCGAAATTAATGACTGCAAATATCTGATACAGAATCGGGAATAAAGAGTGGAGTACGGGTTACAAAAAGAGTGCCTCATCCATAGACAGAAACAGATATATTCTACAGGAGACAGAAACCTACATATCCATGTTAAGAGACAGATGATTCTGTGGTCGGCTTTGGCTAAAAGGCATGTGGAGCTGCTGTTGGATAATAAGTGATGGTTCATCGGATTCGCGCAAGATGAAAGCTAAACGCTTCGTATAGATGTTCGTCCCAACATTATTAGACGGGTGAGAGATTTTGAGTACATTTTTTCGACACTCCGACATAATGTGGATGCCTCTACCTTACGCTAGGCCGGTGTTATCCAACAGGAAATTTCTGAAATGAATGCAAATAGTTGATGATGTCCCACACCCAATGAAGGGCATCTTTAATCCAGCAGTCCCACTGGCGTCCTTCGAGGCAGTACTTGCGGTCGCACCGGATTTCGACCTCTATTATACTTCTATTTCCGTAATTATTCATCATAGTAGACACAATCAACCATCGGTTCACAATAATAATGAAACAAAATAACCTTACCTCTGTATCTCCAAATGAAATAATTATTTGTATTATTATCGTGTGGATAGCAAGTATAAATTGCAGTCCTTGAATGAATTAAATTGCATAGTTCTATGTGAAATTATCAGCCCAGTTCGTTAGGCGATGGATATATTACAAGAGTATCTCCAGTAACTGCCTGTATTCCAGCAGTACTAAGTGTTATTTTGGGAAAGTCCTGCACAGTATAGCTTGTTATCTGCCCAACGACACACCAACACCTGTCGTCTTCTGTGAAGCCCTTTACTGCTTCTTATAGCTGCACAAATTCTACACAGAATGGAACCATTTCTACTGGAGCTCAAGTTTCTTCCGCTGTTGACCAGTAGGAATCCCAGCTGTTGGACTTCTTTTAAGATGATAATTATCAGATTTTTCCCTAGTCACTCACTTTCGGATTTCATCTGTCAAACACGTCTTGTTAAGGATGAACATCTTGTTCAAACGTAGTCTCCATGCATTCAGTTGTTTCGGTGATAGATCCTGAAGTTATGCTCAAATAGGGAAATCTGTATACCATAATTTTCGCCACTGATTGTGAAACAAAGCTTACCTATTGAGGAATCATGGGTAAATACGGAGAGCACAGCAGGCCTTGCGATAGAACAGATCGGATGGTCCATATGGCTTCAAATATTTTTTATGTTGCTGAGTAACAGCCATATAATAATTTTTGGATGAACGCACTGCCATTTGACTTCATTGTAGTTTATTTAATTACGACCAAGTTTATGGCCTTTTATGCCATTTTCAAGTGATTGAGTTCATCTCATTAATATACACTGCAAGACATCAAGCTCAAAATTGGCCATAAATCGAGAAAAATATTCGGTCCCCACGAAATGCCAGATGTAAAATCATAGCCATGTAGAAAGATCAGTAAATTGATGTGCTCCCACTGTTATTTACTGATCTTTTTACGAGATGATGATTTTACATCTGGAATTTCGTGGAGAGCAAATATTATTCTTAATTTATGGCCAAATTTGAATTTGATATCCTGCAATATATGTTAACGACATAAACTCAATCGCTTGAAAACGGCGTAAAATACCTAAACCTGGGTCGGAATTAAATAAATAGTAATACAATCAATTGGCAGTGTGCTCATTTAAAAAGTCTTCAGATATTTCTCAAATATTCAACTTCTTTACACGCCAGTGTTTTCCTGAGAGGGAATTCTAGCCCGTAAAAATTGCAGTAATATCAAGTATAGATTTCAGCAAAATACCAGTCTGGGGAAAGAGTGACCACTGGCTCTTAATTCAGAGAAATGAAGAGCTATGCTCGTCACCAAACGAAAAAGTGGGCTTTTCTTCGAGTTCTGTATTAATAAATCACACTCAGGGTCAGTCGTAAATATTTGGGTGTAGCAATGTGTAGCGATGTAAAATAGATAAAGTAAATCGCAGGCTATGTGTCGTTGGCAGATTAGTGGAAACAACAGTTTGCCTACAAGACACCTGTACGGCCAGTACATGAATACCGCTGAAATGTATGGTGTAGCGCTCCTGGTATGTTGTTTTCTAATGTTAAACATATTGAGACTACAACAACTGTAATCTCAGTTCACTCCAAGCTGATGAGTTTGTGGCAATTATTTGAAAGTTACTGAAGAACAAGAAGCGCAATACATGGTTTCCTTTAGGATCGTGGCACTCGACGAATCTTCATTGTAGTCGTTCCATTAGACACGATCAGTGTCTTGTTTCTTGTATCGTACAAGTGGAACTGGTGATTTTATGAACTAATTGCAATTTTTATTTTCGTTGACCATATTAACTTACCAACAACTTGTTTTTCTTACTCACTGAAACTACTTTCTAGGACTTCACTCGTACTTCTCGCCAAGATACAACCTCCGGCAAATCTCTTGGCACAATACAATAACTATCATACAAAGACAGTGTAAGAAAATGTCTTACAAAGTGAATCAATTATCAGAAGTAATGTAATTCTATGTTGTAAATAGAAACATATAAATAAAGAAATGTAAATGTCGTGTGACTAGGGCCTTCTGTCGGGTAGACCGTTCGCCGGATGCAAGTCTTTCGATTTGACGCCACTTCGGCGATTTGCGCATCGAAACATATAAACAGAAAAATTATTTTGGCTTTTCATGTGACAGGATCACATGCAAATTCGTTATTTATACAAAGTAAACTTCAAAAGTAAATCTATGATGATGTGTTTGAATTGTACAAAGAAAATGATAAACTGAACTAACTGATTAAATGATGAGACTGGTACCCGACGAAACGAGTTGCAGTACCTAAAAACATATTACTGGGAAACATATCAAAGTGGTCTAACAGGATACAGTGAGCGAATGAATATTCTTCATCTGCATGAATTTCTCCTGTTTGGAAATGAAGTACGGAAATAACAAAACGTACATGCAGCTCATCACTTTTAATCCGTGAATGTATCAACAAGGCACTTTAATATATGACACATAAAAAATAAAAATAACATCACTCAAATACTTCATAGTGATCCACTGAGGTACGTAGAGATCTAAATTATAAAGGATGTAGAGACAGCAAGTAGCAAGGCTTCCGTTACAGACTTGTCGTAACAGTAAATTACTCTGACAGTATATATATATATATATATATATATATATATATAGAAAATTCATTTGTCTAGGTAACATATTTAATCAGAGAATTAGTTTAACTGATTAACATTGTAAGATCACGAGTTCATGTAAACGCGAGATAAGCGATTGCAAATGTGAAATCGCGGTACATTAATAACCGGTATATCCGCCAGAAAGTTGAATACATGCATGCAAACGTGGATGCATTGTGTTGTACTGGTGCCAGATGTGAGTTTGTGTGAGGGAGTTCCATGCCTGATGCACATGGTCGCTCTATGCAAGGACGGTTATTGTTGGTTGTCGATGACGCTGGAGTTTTCGTCAGTAGATGTCCCATATGTCCCAAGGCAACATGTCGACAATCTGTAGAGCATCTTGGGTTACAGCAGGTATGTGGGCGAGCGTTATCCTGTTGAGAAACTGTCGCCGGAATGCTGTTCATGTGGCCATGCGGTTCTAGGCGGTACAGTCTGGAGCCGAGCGACCGCTACGGTCGCAGGTTCGAATCCTGCCTGGGGCATGGATGTGTGTGATGTCCTTAGGTTAGTTAGGTTTAATTGGCTCTAAGTTCTAGGCGAGTGATGACCTCAGAAGGTAAGTCGCATAGTGCTCAGAGCCATTTGAACCATTTTTTGCTGTTCATGAATGGCAGCACAACAAGTCCAATCATCGGACTGACGTACATATTTGCAGTCAGGGTGTGTGGGATAACGACGAGAGCGCTCCTATTGTTATACGAAATTGCATCTGAGACCGTACTCCAGGTACGTTCAAGTGTGTCTAACACTTAGGCATGTTGGATGCAATCAATCAACTGGTCCACTTCTATCCAACAGTCATTCACCGAGGCAGAACCAGTGTTCTTCAGAAAATATAACAGATCTGCACCCCGCGGTCCAGTGAACTCTCCTTGCCACCACTGACATCGCAAATGGTGGCGATCTGGGGTCAGTGTAATGCACGCTACAGGCATCTGGCTCAGAGCTGTCCTTGAAATAACCGATTTGTATCAGTTTTTTTGTCACTGTGGTGTCAACTGCTGCTGAAATTGCTGCTGCAGATGCAGTACAATGCGCCAGTCATATACGCTGAACACTGTGATCTTCCCTCTCGGTAATGTCACATGGCCGTCCGGAGCCCGGTCCTCTTGCGACCGTATATTTCTGTGATCACCGCTGCCAGAAATCATGTACAGTGGCTACATTCCTCCCAAGTCTTTCTGCAGTATCGTAAAGGATCATCCAGCTTCTCGTGGCCCTACTACACTACCTCATAAAACTCAGTAAGGAGCTGATAATAGCATCTTTGTCGCCTTAAAGACATTCTTGACTAATTCTCCACGTCAAATCTCGAAAGTGCCTAATCCTCACGACTGTTACAGCATGTACTTAAAGCAAAGTTGATTTGCATCCTCACAGTAGCGTTACTTGTGCCATCTTATGCGACTGAAGCAAAATTTGAATAGACGACATTTTTCAGTTGCAGAAACTCACCTATCAACTTTCGTTTATGTCACACAACTTCTTGGTGTTACGACCTTCTTTCGGTCAGATGGTTCAGTAAAGTCAATGGTTAGTAACGTCAATACAGACGCAGGGAAGTACGCATCTCCTATTTACAAATGGTGAATAGCTGTATATTTTACTTCTAGACCAAACAACGTTGGGGGAGACTGATAGGGGAACAAAGGTCGGAGAGTGCCGCGTAAAATGTGTGCCGGCCAATTTCTGTGCCCTCACGCGCAGCCCTTTGTGCGCGCCGCCGACTACAAAACTGTGTGACAGCTCTCTAGGGGCGCCATTGTGCGGCAGATAATGCGGTCCGCCGCGATCGACGTGACGGTAAATACAGCCAAACCCGATACCGGCGCGCCGCAGTGGGTTCGCCGCGCCCTCAGCGGTCACCAGCAGCCTTCCAGTTCCTGGTGGGCGCCGAACGCCGAACTGGCGCGGGCTGCGGCCTCAACGCCACGCCTGCGTCGCTTTGTGTGGAGGTTCCGGCAAAAAGAGAGCTGAGGTTTAAAATATTTAAATTAAGGCCACAGCTTTTATAGCGCTCCGAACCAGTAGGAGACAACGAGCGTATTAGAAGCATTATTTCGCAATCTGTTGGTTTCGATAATAAGACAATGAATCGTACAGAAACACGTGTGTCATTCACAACATGAATGTGTAACAAATAAATTAAACGAGGGGCCGTACTGGAAGGTAACACAAAGAATTATTTAGAATTAAATGTGCGCCGTGTAATGGATAAGGACAGATGTTACAATAAAAAAACAATAATAGAACAATGAAAAAATTTGTCTACGAACACAATATCGTAAAATATGTGCCTTTGATAATAAAGTTAAGTGTCTAAAAAGAGAAAAACTGGAAAATTTATTTATTTTATATTCTTTGTGATTAGGTTTTACCCGCTCGGCCACATAGCCAGGGCATCTTTGTGCATATTAAAGTGCATGGTGTTTACCACATTTTCTTCTTTTGAGTTCTCAGTGTTCCGGCTGATAACTTGTACATTTCAAAGTAGCACTCAGTTATTTGTTGGATAAATTCCAGACTTAATTTTCCCTATAGTATGTGGCTTTCATATTCCAATAATATGGAAGTAATTACCAGATGACTTAAGACAAATTCTATCATCCTTTACTCTCATGTAGTCTATGTTTTCCACATATTCGTTTTCTTACAGATTCTGTGGAGAATCTTCTCGTTTCTTATAATTCCAATTTACTTTTCAATAGCCTTTTATAGCACCTCACATCTAATGCGCCGATTTTCTTCTTTTACGGATTTACCAATTTCCCGGTTCATTTCCGTACAAGGCTTTGCTCTCAGAATTTTTTTTCCCAAATAGGAGCCAATGTTTGATACTAGTAGACATATTTTGACAAGTATTGCCCTGAAACTTCCTGGCAGATTATAACTGTGTGCCCGACCGAGACTCGAACTCGGGACCTTTGCCTTTCGCGGGCAAGTGCTCTACCATCTGAGCTACCGAAGCACGACTCAGGCCCGGTACTCACAGCTTTACTTCTGCCAGTATCTCGTCTCGTACTTTCTGTGATTACCGGGCGTGAGTCGTGCTTCGGTAGCTCAGATGGATGCCGGCACGGTAGCTCAGCGTGTTCGGTCAGAGGGTTAACTGCCCCCTCTGTTATAAATAAACTGAGTGAACAGCTCAACGAACAACCTGAACGGGTGTGTTGGGACGTCCGCCCCGAACATACACAACGAACAATATAGAGCAAAATGAGGTCAAAAAAAAAAAGAGATGGTAGAGCATTTGCCCGCGAAAGGCAAAGGTCCAGAGTTCGAGTCTCGGTCGGGCACACAGTTTTAATCTGCCAGGAAGTTTCATATCAGCACACACTCCGCTGCAGAGTGAAAATCTCATTCTGGAAGAATTGCCCTCTTCACCAGTTTTCTTTCCTTACGCAGTTTTTATCCTGAACTCATGTCTCTTGGCTTTCCGTTGCTATGTTTCTCCTCTCCAACGTATTGTGTACTACTTAGTTTGCTCTCTAGCTTACATCTACCTTTCTGAGAGTTTATGTAGCAGTATTTTATAATATTCGCATCAAATAACTTTACCTCTGGTCAGTGAGTGTGCACGAATCCGTTGACTTATTTATCGTATGACCGCCCCGGGGTGGGAGACTGCAGGTACTCATTATTCCAGAATATTGTTGAGGCTGCTAGTGTAATATCTAGGACTCTACTTACCGAAATTGCTTCTGACTGATTTCTGTAAGCAGCTGTATACAATGGTAAATCTATTTAAATTGTGGTTTGAACAGCTGTATTAGACACTGCAGCATCATGGATACAATTTTCTTCTGATCAATTGGATGGTATGTCGTAGGTTGTTTGTTTCCTTTGTGGGGGACTGCAATCGTGTAGAAGGTTTGGAACGTCCCCTCTGGAAAATTATAAATTACTGTTCTGGTAAACCTCTTACGTTATTTGATTTTGAAAGAGCTGAGCAAAACTGAAAGTGCTCAGACACTTCTCTCTTTGCTTATTCTGATCATCACTAAATTGAAACACAATATTTTTAGCGCAACGCAATCTGACTTATAGTAATCCCCCCTAAAGAATGACCATGACAAACAATAACCTATACCTTTCATGAATCACTTACCTCACAAAAATCTTCGTTACTCGAACTACTGCAATACAGCGAGCAGCTAAATGAAAGTTTCTAACTACTGAAGGCACTAACTACTGATGGGCATAGTTAGCAAACGAAAGATTTTGACAGAGAACAAACAATGTATCTACCTTAATAATGTTCAAAAGTCATCATATATATATCAGTTCATGATATCCAGTATTACAAATTTACTCCTTCTGATGGACACAAGTCCAGATCGTCCGCTCTCAAAATTCTGCCATCTCTCTCCCCACATCCACCACTGCTGGCGGCTCACCTCCAACTGCACAACGCTACGCGCTCTTCACATCCAACTGCCCAACACTACAATAGCAAATATTCCAAAAATGCAAATCAGCCACAGACTGCACACAGCACAGTCAGTGATTTTCATACAGAGTGCTGCGTGGTGTTACCAACATAAAAACCTAAACAGCCTACTTACACGTTTTCAAAGAAATTTCAGCCATTTCACAGTAAATCAGTATTCATTTATTTCAGAAAATCATAATTTAAGATTTATAATAACTCTTCAGTGCAAGTTGAAATTTCATAAAATGTCCGAAATGCCTAAATCACATGTTCGAAATTTTTCGTCGTTTCAGCTTGTACTTGAGAACGGCTAGAAATCCGAAATCAAGACTGCGTGCATATATGAATAGTAATTTATAGTCAATTTCTGAAAATTTAGTAAGCATCCCATCCCCGAAGCTCCTTTCAAGTATTTGTAACGTGTTAGGTATAGGTCCAGTCTTTTTGGAGTTGCTTTATGCATTTTCGTGTCAGATGCTGAATGCCTGATTTGTAGATATGTGTGGCTGATATTTTTGTTTAATTACGTTTCAAACAGGTTTGACTGAATTCAGTTCAGAGTGGTAGCGAGGTGATAATACAACAGAAAATCCGCTTGCTTCTAAGATCTCTTCCATACAGGCTTAGGTTCATACATCATAGCAAATTTTAACTCTTGGGAAACTTTGTGATACGGTGCATTCTACAATGATGTGTAGATCCCTGGGAGATGAGAAATATTGTTCGTGAAATCACATATCGTAATTTCTGCTGTGCACCTCATAAGCTTTTTGTGAGTATTGGGGCCTCTTGGTTAGTGTGCCATGTTAATTTTTTTTCTATTTTTACAACGACAGTATTTATTATAGTCCGGTTAACATCACTGATCTTAGTCTAGCTGAAGAGTCTAAAGTACCATTACACCGTTGACTGAATGAAAAACAACACAGCTAGATTTATTCTCCTTGTTTATATAGCATACGTATCGAAGTTTTGGCAGTGCGAATTTCCAACACCTCTTGCACCACAGTCGGGTAACTTCGACGTTGTAAAGCAGGAATGAGGTAAATTATTTGCATTTCATTGTCTACCTGTGAACTCTGATGTCTTGTTCAGTGAAATGGTGCTTGCAGTTTCTATTTGTGTAGCAAGGTCTAGGACCATCGCTTTCAGTGACGCATAAAGGGAGTCACAAAGTTGAAGTGTTACAAATGGATGGCGACTGTGCTTGATGTGTGCTTTAACGTTTATTAGCCACTTTCCGGAAACAGATAGAAATTGCGCTGGTCATGGACGCAAGCTCCAGGCTGCTGCTCCAAGCTGAAGGGACATTTGGGTACGTGTGGTAGTAACTGCGATACCTCCGGTGTCATTAGGATCCCGCTCGACACCTCGATGTCACAGGGTCTTTACAGTTACAGGTGCACCATTTGACCGATTTGCCCTCACTCGATTGTGTGAGACGGACAGTGGTGGTTTTGCGAATGTCTGGGCTGAGGGCGAAAGTCGGAAATGAGAACTGGCTGCATTGTTGCCCCCTTACGCCTTTGCAACATTTGTGAGATGCTGTCGATTGTTGATGGCACATGTGGGCCAACGATGGATGGCTTGTGTCTTGGCCCAGTGGCCCATTTTCCTGCCAAGTCTGGAAAAACACAGACGATGGGAGTTACGGTAACAGGGAGCTCCTGCATTGGAAAGGTAATTCGGGTCTAGGTGACTTAATGGGCTTATATAGAAAGAAGGACAATGAACACTCGGTATGCTTGCCGTAAAGTCTCGTTCGAGATGTAGAGGATGTTCTGCAGGCTGAGAGCAACCAGGTTCAAACAGCAGACAAATCGGCACAAATGGCACTAGCTCCTGGCTTCTGACGCCATCCTTAGTTCGTTTAGACGGCTCGCTGTATTAATGAAAACTAGTCGCGCCTGGGATATGGAGCACAGCTCACTATTTCCAGCAACGTACCCAGAATTGACGTGGGTACCTTGGTTTTCAGTGTAAGGTCTAAACCAGGGACTCAGAAGAATCTACATCATTTTCGGATGCGGATTCTCGATCTTTACTATCTCGTGGAGAATGGTATGGGTCCTCTCAATGCGTGAAGTGAAAGAAATGACTACCTGAGTAGCAGACTGCAAGTGGTATATACCTTTCCAAAACCCCAGCTAGAGTTAATTATGAAATAACTACTTACTTCATAATTGGAGAACTATAAAGTGAAAATATTAACGAACATTAATAAACGCCTGGAGAATTCAAGATAAAGACTTAGAATTATTCTTGTTAATTAAAAGTAAGAATAAGCACGTAGTACTAGAAACAGAAAACTGACAGAAAGTAGAAGTGGTAGAGATACAAAATTCAGATAGGAATATAATATATTGCAATGGTTTGAGAGACGTCAGTGGTGGTGACATATTTATTACTGTAAAGAAGACGATAATAGTGAAGTTGTAAGGGAATTCGAATTTGCAGTAACCTAGGTAGAAACAAGCATCAAAGGAAGGTGTAAGGCACACTAGTTAGTTAGTTAGTTAGTTACGTGTTCCATTGATCAATAGCACGGAAAAACCGTTATGATGTGGAACGTGTCAAATGCACAAGAAATGGGCACAGGAAACAAGGTTTGTTTTGCGTTATAGCCTTATATCTAAATATTTCCATTATCTACCCCATTCCCTTAAATGACACAAAATGCATATATTATACCTCCAGATTTATTTACTCATGGGGGATGTTTCCATTCTGGAATTAAGATTGTCATCTATATGTACACCCAAAACCTTAGTATGCTCTACCCTGGCTACTGACTTCTTTTGATGTGTGATGTTTATTTAAGGAATTATACTTTTTGCAGCAGAAAATTGGATGTACTGTGTTTTTTCAAAGTTCAGAGTAGGCCCATTCGCAGAAAACCAATTAATGACTTTTCCAAAGACCTTATTTGTATCTTTTTCTATTGGACTTCCTTTTATTGTATTAATAATTATGCTTGTATCATCAGCAAACAGTGTCAGTTCAGCATCTTGTTTCACATAAGAAGGGAGGTCATTCACATATATCAAGAACAGGAGGGGTCCCATGATCGAACATAGTGGAACACCTAATGTAATTTCACCCCAGTTAGATGAAGTGGCAAACTCTTCTGAATCACTTGAAGCATATAAAGAGACTTTTTGCTTCCTATTCTGTAGATATGACTTAAACCACTCGTATGTTGTTCCATTTATACCATAGAGTTATAATTTCTCTAACATAATGTCATGGTTCAGACAATCAGATGCTTTGGATAAGCCACAGAATATTCCTACTGGTGACATTTTACTATTTAAAGATTCTATTATGTGGACAGTGAACTTGTATATTGCTGTCTCAGTGGAACAGCATTTCTGAAATCCGAACTGTGAATTACTAAGTATCCCATTACTGTTGAGATGCCACCACTCTTGAGTACATTACTTTCTCAAAATTTTTTGAAAGTGCTGTAAACAAGGATACTGGCTGGTAATAATTGACATCTGTGGTTTCCCCCTTTTTGTAGAGAGGCCTGACAATGGCATATTTTAACCTGTCTGGAAAAATATCCTAAGACAGTGATGCATATATTAAGAAAGAGAGGATGGAAGAAATATTTTGTATGACTCTACAAGGGGAAGAAACATAAAGACAGTGTTATGGAAAGGGAAGAAAAAGTAGAAAAAAACTGAGGTGGGAAATGCAACCTCGACAGACAGTTGTTGACATGTGTCAACATTGTCGAATTAGCAGCCTAATAAGTTATGCTTGCAAAATACTGTTGTAAATACCTACTGAAGAGTGGAAAAAAAATTGTAGAAGCCGACCTCGAGGAGATAAAAAAGGATCCGAAGAAATATAATAACAAGCGAGGCATACTGACCATATGATTC
The DNA here is from genome assembly GCF_023898315.1 of Schistocerca nitens. NCBI lineage: Eukaryota > Metazoa > Arthropoda > Insecta > Orthoptera > Acrididae > Schistocerca > Schistocerca nitens. Next base: position 489,258,260 of record NC_064621.1, read on the forward strand.
ATCTTTGAAGGTTGGTCGAAGAAAGGCAAACTCACATTTAAAGCATTTTTAATTTGGGAAATCTTTTGACACTGCTTACTGGACTATATTATTTGATATTAGCAGGGAAAAATAGACGGATTTAAAGGCTATGTGCCACTTTTATAAAAAGCAGCTGTCTTAAGAATCGAAGGAAGCTGTAAGAGGTAAGAGAGCCGGACAGACTGTCAACACACTCTTGTAATTCGGTATGTACATTGAGCAAACAGAAAAGGAAATGAAAATTACAAATTAGGGAACGGAATTAATATGCAGGGAGAAGAGACAAGAACTCACGTTTGCATCGAGATTGTAATTCTCTTAGAGATGGCATAAGGCCAGTAAGGGCACTTAACGAAATGAGTAATGTCTTAAAAAGTGGTTACAAGAGAAACATTGAGGAAAGTGAAACGAGAGTAACATAGTTTAGTAGAACTACGTCGTGAAGAACATATGAAACGAAACTGGGAAATGAGACACCGGCGTGACAACTGAGTTGTACTACGTTGACAGCAGTGTAACTGAGGATGGCCGAAGTAGAGAGGATGTAAACTGCAGCCTATAACGAAATGCGTTTCTTAAAACCGTAAATTCGTTCACACTGAATATAAATTTAAGTGTTGGGAAGTCTTTCCTGAAGGCTTAAAATGTTTTAAAAACTGTCTTGATCGCAAAGTCATTTATTAAAAATATGACTGGTATCGGCCTCCAGTAGTAGGCCACTTTCAGATAACGCAGCATCCGTCTGACTACTATGGCGCTTAGAACAGTTGTGCTGTTCCAGTAGCAAAACTAGGATCAAGACTGTTTTTTACTAATTTTACTTTTGCTGAAAGTATTTCACGCAGATGCAGTCTTTTGTGAAAGTGAGCAACGAAAAGTGTTGACTCTACATGGGTTGATGGAATAACTAACGAGGTAGTGAATTTGAATGGCAAGGAAGGAAATTTATGATCCAACTAGACCAAAAGATGGTATCGGTAGATAGTAAAAGCTGTAGAGGCCGACCAAGGCCTGACTGCAGAGAGCAGTTTCAAGTAGGTGTAGGCTGCAGTAGTTGATCTGAGATGAATATGTTTGTCTAGGAAAGACATTCGTGAAGGGCTGCATCAAAGTAGTCTTCTGGCTGACGAGAACAGTAAAAATAAGACCTGTACTAAAGATGTGTAATTTGCGGGAGGAGGGGGCCTTGCCAGCATCCCATGTTCTGTTCTGCCGTAAGTTACGATACAATTTCGATATTTCGCCACAAATGCCTTTGGGTGCACTTGGTACTAATTATCATTCATTACAAACGACCTACCTTTCTTTAAACTCATTCTGAATTAATACTGCATTTACGAGAATCTAATGCACCATCGAATCTGAAAATTAAAATCTAAAACAGAGAGTTTGTTGGCGCCTCACTGGTAGGTTAAATTTGTCTTACAGAACAATGGATGTATACACGAACTATCAAAACAACAATTCTTAAGTGACCCACTGTTAAGTGACACGGTCATTATTCAAAAGAACGACTTACTAGACTACATATATGATATTCAAACAAACATACTGGAAATTATTATTGACTAGTGTCATCATTACAGGTATCCTCGGAGGAGCCTACACCAGAAAAAGATTCATTTCCTCTTTTCTCATCACCAGTGGTATCGTTCCACAGCACATCATCTTCACTTCCATCCAGAGCATTCGAAATACAGCCATTCGTGAATGATTTTACGATCGGTGAGCCTTCTATCCTTTTCCAGGTAGAGGAAACCCAGCGTGCAGTACTGTGGGGTTCAGCATGCTTAATTTTTCCTATCTGGGTCAGTTCACGCTTTGCTTCGTAAAACCACTTATCGTACTGTTTCTGAACGTAAACTTTGACAGGTTTATTTATACTAACGTCCAGCGTGTGTAACACTGAAGTCATTCCTCCAGGAATAACCAAAAGGTCAATAGCTAGGCTGTAGATCTTCTTTTCTACGACGCCAGTGAGATGGTCACGAAATGCATCAAGACAAAGAATTGATGGTACTTTGGAAAGCTCACCACAATGGTGTTCCCATACGTTTCGGAGTCAGTCAAACATTAAATTTTCAATCATCCAGACCTTCTCTTCATTTCGAACAATGACGTCATCAGGGAAGATCTTTTCATTTTTAAGACGCTTGGTGCTTGTTTTTCGCTTGAAGATTAAGAAACTGGGAAGTCTGCGACCATCTACTGTGATTGCTAGCATTACAAGCATGCGCTGCTCTCCACACCCTGATATTTTGATGGTAATTTTATTTATACGCTCCTCATCAATTATGTAATTACGTGACTTATCAAACAGTACTGGGGCCTATTCACTGTTGCCCATTTGGCCCATCCAAAAATTCTTCTCTTTCAGACGTGCTAAAAATTTTTGAAGTTTTTTCTCAGACTCCTGCGGAAGCTTTTGGCATAATGTAGTACGGCGTCATGGAGATAGCCGTTTGATAAAGAGATCCACCCATCCACTGCGACTCTTTAACTTTTGCCTCGGTGTATTAATAACTGCAACCACTTCTTCTGCTTTGTGTTTTATGGTGTCACAGGTCACTGGTTGCCCTTTCTTTCGCCTTTCATGGACGAATTCCTGAACTTTTACTTTAACGTCGGGAAGTCTTCCTTTCCGAGAATGATTTCTTCCTCTGCAGGGACCAGTCCATGGACCGTGCGGCTGGTCCTGGCGGAGGTTCGAGTCCTCCCTCGGGCATTGGTGTGTGTGTTTGTCCTTAGGGTAATTTAGATTAAGTAGTGTGTAAGCTTAGGGACTGATGACCTTAGCAGTTAAGTCCCATAAGACTTCACACACATTTGAACATGGACCAGTCAGTTTATTTCTTGAAGCGATAGCTACAAATAATGATAATTTCTGTTTCTTCCGTATGCGAACTTTACTTTCAGCTGCATGGAACTCTCGTTCCTTTTTCCTGTTACCATGTTTTTCAGCATAAAGAAATACTTTACGCTAGTAAGTAGCGTCATACGATGCTCTTCTCCGCTACCCTTCCATTTCGTGACTACCCAATGCAGACACACTTCACAGTGACAGGCCAGTAGTACTGTAAGAAAGTTGAGAATTTCAGCAACGTATTATGACATAGGGAACTATAACTAAATTTCGACGATGTTGCCGGTGAACGACGGATTAAAGTTTGTATTCGAATGTAATGCGCTATCAGATCTTAAGTGTATCCCAATTTTGCAAAAATTACTTTTCTATGTACGTCACAACAAGACAGATTCATCTCAAAAGATTACGACGACGTGTAGTGCCAGGTGGCTCATACACAATGAATTATGTAATAACTTTATCTTTAGACGGCTCGTCAATTACCTGAAACAGTTAGGTATAAAGAAATTTTTTGCGACCTTGAATTAGGATTTTTATTCATAGATTTCAAAATGGCACGGCCACGCCCTGTGATGACCGTTACTGTTCACTGCTGCTGTTTCCACGCTGCACAGAGCTCTACAGCACTCTCAGCTCCAGCGTCTGGCGTCTGTCTTTCTCAGTGACCTTCAGCGAACTCCCAGTCTGCTATGACAACTTAGAAAGCACATACGGCACGCCAGAAGCACACCAACACCACCCCATGATAGTCTGCCGTTTCCACAGTAAAGCCCGTGACTGGAACAGTACGATGTCGATGCTGCCTCTCATAAGTGCTTACAGGCGACAACTTGGGCCAACCACACCTACAACTAGCGGGCTATCACGTCACAGAAGTCCCTGGCACTGCCCCACAACTCGTAAGCTTCCTGCCACTGCAGTCTCTGGCACTGGTTCAAGTGAATGTCGCCGCTTCCTCTAGGTTCTGCAGACTGCCCACCACCGCGTCGCTTTTTCAGAGTAAGCCTTAGTATGGTCCTTCCTGACTGAACCCCCGCCACATGCGCTCTCTGGTGAGACTTGCGCACATGACCGACGCTGGCGATACCAGCATGACGGACGGAAATACAATCATGCTGCGAAATGGTGTTTCACGGCAGATTTTAGTGGATACTCTTTGCGAACTATTTACAGCGTGGTTCGCAGGATCTGGCCCATCAAAGTAAATTTTAGTATTAACAGTAATATTTTGTGTACGTAAAACTTAATTAAGTCTTCACTATTAGGATTTGCGTCACTTGTGTTTACCGTGTTTGCAATCAAAATTATTGGCTATAAGGTCCACTAGTTATGCAAAACATATTTCAGCACCCCTGTGCCATTTTCAGTGGGTTTTCTTCATTCAAATATGTGAAATGTGAACATGATTTAAGTGATAACTAAAGTACCAAAATTAGGCCTAAAGTTAACTTTTGTTTGTTTTTGTTATTCCCCAAAGTTCATATTATGTGATTTTGCAGAATCATGCGTACATTGTCCTGCACAGATAATTAATCATCTCCAACAAAATGCTGTTCATTTCAATCCAGTTGCTGAGCTAATCAACACTTAAAGTTTAAATGTACTTACGTTTTTCTATAGTAGATTCTTATCGTTCTGTTTTCTGATGAGCTATTCAAAGCCACACGAACATATTAAACATATTATGCAGAATATTTGTAGTAACTAACGCTTTTCTCTCCACCAAAATGTAGTGGAACCATTGTTAATGTGAAATTATAATTAAATGCAGACCTTTAGGTGCTTACAGGCGTTGATAAATATCAACGCAAGTCGGCATTCACTTGTCCTCAGTCGGCCGCGGTGGCTGAGTGGTTCTAGGCGCTTCAGTCCGGAACAGCGCGACTGCTACGGTCGCAGGTTCGAATCCTGCCTCGGGCATGGATGTGTGTGATGTCCTTAGGTTAGTTAGGTTTAAGTAGTTCTAAGTTGTAGGGTACTGATGACCTCCGATGTTAAGCGCTCAGAGCCATCTGAACCATGTGAACTTGTTCTCAAGTGAACTGGCACAGAATTTGAAACTCTCCTCTCTCTCTCTCTCTCTCTCTCTCTCTCTCTCTCTCTCTCTGTGTGTGTGTGTGTGTGTGTGTGTGTAGGCATTTTAGCTGTTTGTGTTGTCATTTCTGTAAAGTTCCTATAAAGTGTTAAATAGTGTGCCTTTTCAGAGTAGATGTAGTGTATTAATTTAGAACCGGTTTTCCTTCCGCTATTACCTTCTGTATGTGGAAGTTTCCTGCTGTTGCTAGTTTATGGCATAGGTTGCAGCTGGGTTTTAATATTTTTAAATATATTTCTGTTGTAGTTGTATGGTGGCTGTGGGCTGCTAGGTGGTCAGCAAATATGCTAGTTCTTAGAGCTGTGAGGTGTTCTGAACATCTTGTTGTAAAGTTCCTACTTGTGCACCTAGTGTCCTGTAACTTACGTGTAATACTTTTGTGAGGTTCTCAATAACTCGTCGAATCACGAAAGAAAAAATATCTTCCCCAGAAAAACGCAAGTAATGGCAAATATGGGCGCGAAATATCTTGGCACAACGAAAAATACATTTAAAGATAAAGTGATGTGTTAACACACCAGCTAAACTCACATTAACATTGTTTGGCTGCAGATGACAAACTATCAGTAAAGGACAAGATAGAAATGGTTCCCTCAAAATCATAAAATGTAAAATTAAGGTAATAGAAAAAAACTGTCTTGAGGCCTAATTTTCGTAGATTACATATCACTTAAAGATGTTCACATTTCCCAGATTTGAAAAAAGAAAACTCACTGATGACTGCAGAGAGGTGCTGAAACATGTTTAGATCACGTGAAAAAAAAATAAAATAAAATAAACAAAACATTTTTCTGCATGGCAGGCGGACTTTACGAGGTGCGACAATAAAATAATGAGACTGATGTGCAAAAAAATGTTGCTTACCGTTTTAGTTAAGTTTAGTGTTGTCTCCTTCAAAGTAGTTACCTTCTGATTGCACGCACTTTTTCCAGCGCTTCTGCCATTGATGGTAACATTTCAGGAACTCATCTTCTGTAATATCCTCCAAGATCCTCGTCACAGCGTTTTTGACTTTTTGTGTTGTTTGAAAATGGTGTCCATTGTCCGCCGTTTTGACTCTTGGAAATATAAAAAAGTCGCACGGAGCGATATCTGGCGAATAAGGTGGTTATGATAGTACTGAAATTTGTTTTGAGGTTAAAAATTGCTGTACTGACATAGCAGTAAAGAATGGCGCATTATCGTGATGCAGAATCCAATTATCAGCAATGTCGGCACGTAACTCTTTTACGAAGTGTTTCTAAAATTTCTTTGTAGTAATATTGGTTAACTGTTTGTCCAGGGGGCACGGACTCTTTATGAACAATTGCCTTGGAATCAAAGAAGCAGACAAGCATCCATTTCACTTTTGACTTTGACATGTGAGATTTTTTTTTTTTTTTTGTCTGGGTGACTCCTTTGAGCACCACTGCGAACTTTGGCGTTTTGTCTCTGGATCGTATTGAAAAAACAAAAAAAAAAACTTTCATCACCAGTGATAACACGGCTCAAAAATTCTGGACTGATTTCCGTTTGCTCTAACAGATCGGCTGCCACATATTTCCGTGTTTCTCGCTGTTGTGGTGTGAGATTTTTGTGGACCATTTTTGCACAAATCTTTCTCATACCAAGATCTCCATTTATTGTTAGACGAACCGTTTCTCGATTGATGTTCAGTTGTTCTGCAATCATTTTCACGGATAATCTTCGACCAGATCGTACGAGTTTACGCACCCTGGCCAAGTTGACATCCGTCCGTTAGGTTGATGATCGTCCACTGCGGTCTTCATTCATCTTCAACATTCGTCCTGCCTTCACTAAACACTTTATTTCAATGAAAAACTTGAGCTCTTGACATAACCTCCTCTCCAAAAGCCTTCTGAAGCTTACTGTAAGTTGTCGTCGCGTTTTCACACAATTTAATGCAAAAAGAAATGGCATACCATTGCGCAATATTATGCGGTTCCATTTCCGTCACGAGAGATTCAAACACGTGTTAACTTATTACAGCACAACTCATGACTGAGCAGTTGCATCGATGTGCCACTTGGACTAGAAGCAGCCTATAGACCAAGGTCAAAGATATTGTACCTGCGCAAGCCTGCAGGGTTGCCACATCTTGCAAAGAAAATCAGTCTCATTACTTTATTGTCGCACCTCGTATATCTAATAATTGTAAGTCTTGAAATTGCCACATAACTAGGGAAGTGTTGGTATTGCCAGGTACTTGAATGTCAGTCGAAATTAAATATGCAACATAAAGTATACACCGAGGTAACAGAAGTCGTGGGATAGCGATATGAACATATACAGACTGCGGTAGTATCGCGTACACAAAGTATAAAATGGCAGTGCATTGGTGGAGCTGTCGTTTGTACTCAGCTGATTGATGTGAAAGGGTTTCTGATGTGATTGTGGCCGCACGATGGAAATTAACAGACTTTGAACGCGGAATGGTAATTGGAGTTAGATGCGTAGGACTTTCCATTTCGGAAATTATAAGGAAATTCGATATTCCGCGATCAGCAGCGCCAAGAGAGTGCCGAGAAGTAATTTCAGTCGTTACCTCTCACAATGGGCAGCGCAGTGGCCGACGGCCTTCACTTAACGAACGAGAGCGGCAGCATTTGCGTAGAGATTTCAGTGTTAACAGGCAAGCAGAACGGCATGAAATAACTGCAGAGATCTGTCTGGGACGTGTGACGAATGTTTCTGTTAGGACAGTGCGGCGAAATTTGGCGTTAATGGGCTACGGCAGCAAACTATCAACGCGAGTGCCTCCTCTAACAGCACATCAGCTGCAGCTCCTCTCCCGGGCTCGTGACCGTATAAGCTGGACGCTAGACGACTACAAACCGTGCCTCGTCAGATGAGTCCCGATTTCTGTTGGTGAGAGCTGATGGTAGGGTTAGAGCGTGGCACAGGCCTCACGAAGCAGTGGTTGGTTGGTTGGTTGAGGGATGAAAGGGACCAAACTGCAGAGGTCATCGGTCCCACGAAGCAGTGGACCCACGTTTTCAAGAAGTAGATGCACAAGCTGGTGGTGGCTCTGTAATGGTGTCTGCTGTGTTTACATTCCAGTGAACCTATCATTGACTGGAAATATTCGCGTACCCGGAGAACATTTCCAGCGATTGATGGACTTCATGTTCAGAAACAACAGTGGGATTTTTATTGATGATAGTGTGCTGTGTCACTGAGCCACCATTTTTCGCAATTGGGTTGAAGAACATGCTGAACAATTCGAGTGAATGGGCTGACCATCCAGACCCCCGATGTGAGTCCCATCAAACATTTATGGGACATAATCGAGGGGTAAGTTCATCCACAAAATCGAGCGAGAGGTTTCGCCACTCAGACCGCCCGAAATAAATACCATCGAACATTTATGGGACGTTGTCGAGAGGTCAGTTCGTGCACAAGATCCAGTATCAGCAACACTTTCGCTTTTGTGGACGGCTATAGACGCAGCATTGCTCAATAGTTCTGCAGGGGACTGCAAGCAACTTGTTGAGTCCATGCCACGTCGAACTGCTGCATTTCGTCGGGTGAAAGCAGTAACGACACGATATTAGGAGGTATCCCATAATTTTTTTCGCCTCTGAGCATAGTTCGCATCTAGGTTGTTGACGTAATGGGTGCGAGCAGAACGAATGAAACAGAGCGGAGTGTGAATTTAATGTTACTGTATACACGATAAGGGAAAAATATGTTAAATTGTGGAAAATTGCTTTGGAATATCGTTAAAAGGTGTGGAAGGAAGTAATGAGAGGGAACGAATGGCGTTATTCAAGGCAGCAGATGTTACAAGAATCAGTGTGTTTCAGAATGAACAATTAGTACTTTAGAAGGTGTTAGCATAGTATAGTTCGAATAAAACATTCAGTTTATTCGCTTCTTGGTCAAAAGATACAGCGGGTTACACAGTTAACTTTCCACTTTCTAAATTGGAGCTCCAGTTGTTAAGGGTATGTTTATCGATTGCCAATTTCTTATATTCAGTTTGTGAAGTACGGATTGAGTTAACACAATTCAAATTTTCAACTGTGATTTTAATAGTGATTTCCCGGCCAGTCCTACTGTATTGTTTAATAGCGCCGCACATACTGTACCTACAAAAAAAAAAAAAAAGTTCGGATGTGTGTGAATTCCTGAGGGACTAAACTGCTGTTGTCATCGGTCCCTAGACTTACACATGACTTAAACTAACGTATGCTAAGAACAACACACAAACCCATGCCCGAGGGAGGGCTCGATCCTCCGGCGGGAGGAGTCGCGCAATCCGTGAGATGGCGTCTGAGACCGCGCGGCCACTCCGCACGGCCATAATGTGTCTACAAATGATGAGATATGCTGATATGAATTTTGTGTACAGGTTATGTAATGGAGACGCTGCTGCTGCTTGCGGAGAGTAGAGCAGGTAATTTCGTGAGAACTAAGTATCAAATTGAAAAGTGTTTATTCGAGTTTACGCAAAAGTTGTATGGCTGGTGCAGTTCCCAGCAGTCATATATCATGTGAAAGTGAGAAAGGATAGGGTGTGAATGAAGCAGATGGTATTACTCGGTTTGTAGAAAGGAGTTCATCAATGAGCACACAAACAGAATTTCTACATGTATGTTGTGTTCTGCATATAAGAATATGGCGAGCATTAAATATACATGTCCCCTATGCCTATCGTTTACAATGAACTCGTCACCTTACAGATGGAACTAAAATTGTATCGCTTGTTAATTACAAATCTTATTAACAGTGCATATGGTGAGGGCAAAACTCACATTTTTATTCCGACGAAAAACCTGCATGACTTTGTGGACACATATTTTGAACAACTCTACTGTGCATGTCAGTAGTGTGGTATGATAATCAGTTAATTTGGCCTGTTGTATTTACTGCATCGTCTTATCGGACCATTTTTCAATTCTTGAAAATGAGCTTTCAGCATTATTGGATTATGGTTCTTTGGCTACAATAATGGCAATGTTTTTCCAACACGACGGGGCCTCAGGAAATTCTGGTTGACAAGTGAAACATTACTTAAATATAACATTTCCTGGAAGATGGATCGGCAGAAATACTCGTGTCTCTTTGCTAACAAGGTCCCGAGACGTTACCTGTTCTAATTGTTGCCTGTGAGGATGGTTGAAAGAGGAATCTACAAAGAAAAGCACAAGAGACGAATTGATCGTTCCGATCATTAACAGTATTTCCCTAAAAACAGAGAACCTCTGACACGACCCTACACATGGTGTTGTCGAAGAGAATTCGCAAATTGACTGAAACCAGAAATGGAATTTGTGGAAATGAGCTTTTACTTATTAATTTTTCTCTGCATAACAGCTTGTACGAGTTCTCAGAATGGACTAAAATGGACTAAAATGGCCTAAAATTAGAAAGTAAGAGGAGAGGTATTTGTGGAAATGAAGCTATAGGAGCGGATCGGCAATCGTGCTTGGACGTTGACGTCGCTGGATTGGTAGTTCAGCGTGTTCGGCCAGAGGACTGGCCAGCCTCTGTAATAATGTAAACATAGTGAAGTTCTCACCAATTGATTCTGGGAGACATCATACGTCATCTGAATGGAACCACTGTCGAAAATACGACAATGATACGGATCGAAAGAAAGAAAAAAAAATACAAATGTCTGTAAAGCGAAAGGCACAGGTTCCAATTTCGAGTCCAGATCTGGCACAGTTTTAACCTTCCAGGACGTTTCATCATCTATGAGTAATTGATAAGGTGACATTCTAAAAGCTGTTTCTCTGTAACCAATAAAAACTGCACATATGTTATATGTAATGTTTTTTTTAAAATTCTCCTGTCCATGCATCTTCGACAATATTTACAAGTTCTGTTGAAACATGCTGTAATGTGATAGTGTTGAAAGCGTTTATGACGAATCTGGAATATCAATAAATTTGCTGACGTTCAGGAATACGGAGTAACTTATTCGGCATTATAGACGAAATGTTCACTCTTAGGGAACAAAGGATGATGAGAATAGGAAAATAAGGACAAGAGAAAGAACTGAAGCACATCTCTTCGAAATGCTGACTCTGTTATTCAGCCATCCGCAGCAAAATTGTCATACCGCCGGTTTCATGCTGCATTGAATAGTACGGCGATCTGTTGTGCTTTGATTCTCCCGAAGTGCAGTACAAACTGATCGCTCGCGACAAGGGACCACAGTCCTTTGAATCTGGAATAAGACTTGGCGAGGGAAAGCAGGATTATGGAAATCGGGCGCCTTTGCCCAGACGGAAGGGAAGTTCCCGCCACGAGAATGGATTTCTGTAGCCTCGCTTTCTGAAACGTGATTCGGTAGCAGCGGAAGGCAGAGGATGGGAAAGTAAGACGCTGCGCGGGAGATCCTGACGGCTCGCAAACCGCTACGAGATGCGCTAGCAGGCACTCTCAGTGCAAAGCGCTGTACCGGCGTATATTCAAGTATTTCTTTGATTATATTTTAGCTAATTTACGCTCTTCTCGTGATGCCATTGTGCTCAGCATGAACATTGTTTGAAAATAAAAGACTTTACGTGCCTCGGAATTGCATTTTGGCCAAAAAATTATGTAAACGTGTGTGTAATGACTGCATCGGAAATCCCGGCAGCCCATAAAAAAGAAATTTAGAATTTTATGTTGATGAGACCCATTTGTCGTGTCCTGTAGATGCGTAGCGGAAAGTAAACCCATTGAGCAGCTAAAATACTCCCTGGCCAATAGAAAAACAAAACAGTTAAACGTGAACAGAAACAGACTTCCCTGCATGGGACCTCCCGGCCAACAGTGCCACCATACGATCATTTCATTTCATTTCAGAAACAGAAAGACATAAGCTTCAATGCTTTATAGATCATACGTGTGCTTGTGCGGATAACGTATTAAGATACCCAGACGATGTTAGAAAATGTACATTGTGAGGGGTTCACTTGTTCGTGGAGCCCGATTTCGTAATATATTTCATTAAAAATGGCATGAAATGTTTGTCACGTGTAGAAGAGATTGTATCTTTGACACCACTGAACCAAAGATGTTGCCTGAGTGGCAATAATCGATCGTAAGTAGAGGCGGGAGAAGTGCAGTAGTAGTAGCCGTTGCACTCTGGTAAAAGATAGGATGTAAGACTTAAAGCTAGTGGATAGCTGTGAGAATTTAGCTGTTAGCCTATGGACGCAGCATAATACAGTTTTGTAAGGTAATGAAATTGTGTATATTTAGTTTTAAGAATTCAGCAGTGCAATGCGGATTTTGTTAATTTTTACAGTAGTGACCCTTGAATGTAGGAACGAAGTATTGGCCATCAGATTTAATGTATATGTTGATTCGGTATACACGAGTTTTAATATTTTGTGTGTTTTGTAATCCTGATATGGACAAGCTAATTTTGGAATCTATTTTGTCAAACGATGTAAGGCCTTTTCTCATGTAACAATCCAAGTGTTTCATTACGTCATTAAGTAAGAATTCTATTTCAGGAAATAGAGGAAAATGGTACAACATCACGTTTGCTAGTCGCATCCCCACATCGACTGAAAGAAATTATTTATCACCGAACTCGAAACATTATCTGTTGTTTGGACTTTCACTATATTTCGTCACTTTCTAAATGGCAGAAACACAACAGTGTACACAGATCACAGAGCTATTCAGTCTCTTTTATCAGCTAAATTCACACTTCACAAACTCAGTCATTGGAAACTTTATTTACACGAATTTGATTTTACGATTGTCCACATCGCAGGAATCCACAATACTGTAGCAGATGCACTTTCTCGCTCAGTGTGCAGTAACCAGAAAGAAATCGCCGCTAAATTTTGTCAAACTAATTTCAGCGTTCTCTATATTAAACAAGTAGCTTTGGAAAATTTTATTTCAACATCGTTAAAGACATTGCTAGAGAGCAGAGCAAGGACGACATCTGGAAAGAGATCAAATTTCTCTTGCGTGACACGAGCCACACAACAATCAGAAATTACTACACATTGCACAATAATACTCTGTTTCGCCGCACTTGCACTGACAGCGATAACTGGACTCTCTGCATACCTGAAGAGCTTATCAGTAAATTAATCTGGTATATACACTTCAGCTACGCCCACTATATTGCTCGCAAATGCTTTTTGATACTATGACAGAACTGTTATTTCCCAAACATGAAAAAGCGTATTCGACGAGTCTTGCAAAATTTGTCAAATAATTAATCCTTTACAATATCTCACACCGCCCGGTTGTACCCCATTGTACCCATGACATTAAGACGTATGGCAGCTGTTGATCTATTTGCACCAATACCACGAACTAATAGGGATTTCTGTTACATATTTGTTGCTGAAGAACTAAATTCGAAATTGGTATCTTTCATTCCGTTACAAAAAGAGCTTTGGAGGACTTAAGGTCGAATTAGGCAAAAGGGATAGATAGCATTCCATCAGAATTCCTAAAATCATTGGGAGAAGTGGCAACAAAACGACTATTCACGTAGGTGTGTAGAATGTATGAGTCTGGTGACACACCATCTGACTTTCGGAAAAGCATCAACCACTCAATTCCGGAGACAGCAAGAGCTGACAAGTGCGAGAATTATCGCACAATCAGCTTAACAGCTCATGCATCCAACTTGTTTACAACAATAACATACAGAAGAATGGAAAGGAAAATTGAGGTTGTGCTACATGACGATCAGTTTGGCTTTAGGAAAAGTAAAGGCACTAGAGAGGCAATTCTGACGCTGCGGTTAATAATGGAAGCAAGACTAAAGAAACATCAAGACATTTTCATAGGATTTGTCGACCTAGAAAGAGTGTTTGATAATGTAAAATGGTGCAAGATGTTCGAAATTCTGAAAAAAAGTAGGGGTAAGCTACAGGGAGAAATGGGTCATATAAAATATGTACAAGAGCGAAGAGGGAATAATGAGAGAGGACGACCAAGAACGAAGTGCTAGTATTAAAAAAGGTGTAAGACAAGGATGTAGCTTTAGGCCCCTAATGTTCAGTCTGTACATCGAGGGAGCAATGATGGAAATAAAAGAGAGGTTCAGGAGTGGAATTGAAATTCAAGGTGAAAGGGTATCAGTGATACGATTCGCTGGTGACATCGCTATCCCGAGTGAAAGTGAAAAAGAATTACGTGATCTGCTGAACGGAATGAACAGTCTAATGAGTACACAGTATGGATTGAGAGTAAATCGAAGAAAGACGAGGGTAATGAGAAGTAGTACAGACGAGAACAGAGAGAAACTTAACATCAGGACTGATGTGTCCTCGGAGTATTTCGCAACGGCATACATAAATAAAACGTTCTCAGTTTTCATGCCGCGTCAGTTCGAATAATCCTCGAGCTTTCGAAGACCATCCCCGCCATCGTAGTCAGGAGTTCACTGACTGCCGGGGCTGCTACGGTTTCTCGTTTATATAGGCATGATTACATCATCAGCAGCCAATCAGATAGACTCAAAGTGGCGCGCGCGCGTAATTTGACCCGGGCAGCTTTCGGAGCTATTGCCCGTGGCAGAACTGGTGACATCAGGTGGCGTCGCGCATCTGTCTTTGCTTTCTTTCGATGTCCAACGCCCGCCCACATGCCCTGCTGAGTGTGTACCCCTGATCTCTGTTGAAATTGTTGTTGTTTAAACGAATCTCGGCCGCTTCCTTTACAACGGAGTCCCAATATGTAGATGCATGAGCCAACACTTTTGTATTTTCGAACTGTTTTTTATGTCCGTTTTCCAGGCAATACTCCACTATGGCGAACTAGTCAAGCTCCCTTTCTTTTATATGGCGCTTGTGCTCAAGAAAACGCTCCGCAACCGTGCGAATTATTTGTCCGATATGTGTGTGGTGTCGGGTGCACCCTGTGAATGTTGCAGCATATAATACCCGATTTTTAATATTTTGTGTGTTTTGTAATTCCGATATGGACAAGCTAATTTTGGAATCTATTTTGTCAAACGATGTAAGGCCTTTTCTCATGTAACATTCCAAGTATTTTTAATTACTACAGTAAGTGAGAATTGTAGAACATTTGACAAGTCACTGATTTGGAAGTTAACGTAAAATGTCTCATATCAGATTATGTGAAGGAGATACTTCATTTTGAATACAATTTTGGAACTAAAGAATTCGGTTTTAGCATATCCCCTTATCAGTACCTCATCCTCTTCCATGTCATGTTTGTTTGGATCCAATAAGCATTTATTTAAAAGAAATGGTTTTTCAATCAGAGTCAGAAAAATTTTAATGTGCCAGAGTCAGAAAAGTATTAATGTTCGTAACAGTTTCAGTGCGGGCAGGATTGCACAGCACTGAGCCAACATCCAAAATTATCACTGAACATTTGCAAGGTCATTCGTTTATCAACTAATCTACTGACATTATTTGTATGGATCTATTTTACGGCCGACATTGCACTTTACTCTACTGTGGAGAGTACAGAATACCAAGACTACATTCGTTTCGACTGAAGAGCTAAGGAAAATGTTTTTCATTGTTTATCTGCATAGGGAATTTTACCAGTTTATGGCACAGTTCCACAGAACTCGGTGCTCACGTGACAGTAAATTTCAGAGGGATTGATTTAGTTATAGGCACCACATACTGGTTTTCCAGTTTTAGTGGTTTAATTTTTCTTTGTATTACAGTAAAACTGATTAAGCACACCATGTGCACAACAACATTTACACAATAACATTACGCATTGCATATCCATTATCAAACAAGAATAATTTTTTTAAAGAACGTTACAACATACATAAACAAGCATAACTCATAACATTTGACTGCCTATCACACTAACTGACTCTGTCATTATGCAACTGGCATGATATTACAGTTCTCTTCAGACAAAGAAGATTCACACTGTGTTGGTAGTAGATTATCCGCAGTTTTGGTGAGAATATAAGCCAAGTGCGAAATAACGTTGTCCGCATGTATAAAATGTTTAATAGATAACCGTCTACCCTAGGAGCAGCGTAAATACGAAATGTTGATCCATGTGACAGCAAAACGCTTTCCTTACTTATTTCCGATTTAAATGCTATCACCTGAACTCTAAAACTGCTTTTTAGCACTGACTGCCATGAACACCTACCTGCAGTATAGTGAAACTACCTTCATTTCACACTGGCAGAGAGATAAAAATCCATGATGGTTACTAAAGGTTTCGTTAAAAAATTGCTATTTGTGCAATCTTCTAGGAAATGATCAGTTCAGGAAACCTGAAGGAAATAAAAGAACTGTACAATACTGGGTTACAAAGAACATATGGTATTTTTGAAGTGGGAAACACAAATTTGTTGTCTTTTACTTGCAGACACTAAGGAAATTTTAAATTCCATTGTAAATCTATTATTAACTCCACGCAATTTAAAACTGAAGATGTCCACTGCACAATGTGACACATAAGTCTGTTTCATTATCTTATAAACAACTCACTTATTTAAAGCCACACGTGTTTCTTAAAACTTTCCATAGTGAAGAGCAGGAACATTATACGCAAACATTTTCCAGAAAATTGACACATGTCGGTTTAATGTAGTAAGACCGAAAATAAACTACCCAGGAATAGTTTTGTTCTACCTGTGTGTGTGTGTGTGTGTGTGTGTGTGTGTGTGTGTGTGTGTGTGTGTGTGTGTGTATGTGTGTGTGTGTGTGTGTGTGTTGAACGGTATGAGTTAAGATTCCGCGAAACTGGAGAATGAAGGAATGTACCTTATGAAACTAAAAGCAAAAAAAAAAAAAATAATAATAATAAATCGAAAATACAGTAAATTCATATGTGAAAATGCTTTCGCATTCTAATGTGTCTCTTGTATTAAAACTATATAGAAATATTCTGAATAATGTTAATAGTACTGGGCGAACCTTACTACCTGCCACGAGAACTTGTTTGTGGAGTGACTCTTTATTCCTTCAGAAGGAATTATAAGAGGCAGAATTAAAACCATTCAGTAATACTTTCAAGTTAATGTTGAAAAGTTGGCATAATATTTCTTTTGGTTTGATCCATAACCGATTTCAGGGCGTCATTGTGTGATATGTTCTGGGCTATTAGTTGCATTTTCCACAACTTACTAGAAATGTTGTCACATGCTCCAAAACATGACTCTGTTAACAAAACTAATTTATGCAGTACTACATCAGAAACATGTGTGCCACCAAGTACCTCGGTAACGTCGAACGCCAAAAATCCTAACATGTTACAAGTCCTAACTATTGATAACATATTAAAAAAAGCACCTCATATATATCTCAGTTAAACTTCTTTCGATTGTAATACATGGAACATCTGAACCTCTAATATCAATAATGATAATAAGAATCATTGCATTACATAAATGTGCAACAATATGTTAGCATCACGTTCCATTGATCATTTGCACGCTAAATCATAAAGATGTGGAGCAAATCAATTTATATTCATATCACAAATTATTCTGTAAATATGGCTAAATGTTAACAATTTACCAGGTTATTTTTTTCTGTTGAATGTACAGATCTGAGTTAATAATTGCTACCTCCCATCCTTTACACAATAACAGAAAATTACTTTGATTATCCACATAATAAAAGAAGTTGTCAAGTGTAAACTTTTAGTTTGTTTTCAAACTACCCTTTGTGCCTGTCAGAATTTTATTTCACTAGGTATGCGATCGATCTTTGTAGTTGCAGTATTGTGCACCCCTTCTTGCCATTAATACAACCTTACTGCGGAGTAACAAACGACTTTTCCTTCTGGTACAACAAACTGCATGAAGAACTAAATATAGTGTGAAGAAATAGAATACCTAACTCGTTTAATAGACATCTACCACATGATTGTGGATGAGCACCACATATTACTCTGACAGAAAGTTTTTGAGCAATGAAGATTTTCTTTCTTAAAGTCAAACTGCCCTAGGACATTATTCCATATGGAATTACTAAATGAAAATATGCATAATATGCCTACTTATTGATTTATCTCTCATTACGTTTTTGCAGTTATCCTAAATACATGTTTGGATGAACTAGGTTCTCTTATGATATCCAAAACATGCTTTTTCCAATTTAATTTCCCTTTAGTACAAACACATGGGATTATTGTAGTTATTATTCCCTCACCAAGTGCCATAGCTATCATTGCTTTAGTAGCACTTCTGGACTGAATTTGTTACATCTTTTTAAAATTAAAAGCGATACAATTCATGGCTAACCAATGAATGGTACTTTTAAGAACACTGTTTACCCTTTATTCTGCTGCTATATATATGTTTGGATTGATTACATCCTAGTGTCATCTGCAAAAATAACAAATTCGGCTTGCTGTATAGTTGATAGAAGATTGTTTACATATGTGTCACTTACATGTGGACTTAAACCTGAGCAATGGGAATGCTGTACGTGATTTCTCTTCAGTCAGAAGACTGTCCCACTGTGATGTTGATTGAATTACATAAATGGAGTTACTGCATTCTTTTGGTTAGCTGCAATGTTATCCATTGGTTGATTATACCACACATCTAGGAGAATATTATGATGTATTGTCAAATACCTCATATATGTTGCAGAATATACCAGAACAGGGTTCCAGGAGATTATGACAACATCCATATTGGGCAGATT
This sequence comes from Schistocerca nitens, assembly GCF_023898315.1. Taxonomy (NCBI): domain Eukaryota; kingdom Metazoa; phylum Arthropoda; class Insecta; order Orthoptera; family Acrididae; genus Schistocerca; species Schistocerca nitens. The sequence goes on from NC_064621.1 coordinate 489,276,825, forward strand.
ACATGAAAGCATTAATAGACATGAGTTAGAACAGTTTTGTACACGAGATACTTGTGTATGGTACAGAAAAATATATTTTGGAGTTAAGTTAATTTATTTTCTCGTCATCCGATTTTAATATTGATCATTTGCATTAGCATTTATTTATAAGAAATTTCATTTGAATTGAGGCCGAACCACAGACAATTTTTAAAATATATTTGTCAGTTATTGAATGGCCTAGATGTAACTAAACAGGTACAGTCTCTGTGCATCGTTTGTCAACCTTAAAACACTACTTATCTGAACATTGAACATTAAGAATGTAGGCATTTGAACCTTAACACCGACAACAACTGGATTTTGAGTCACCACACTGGCCGACCTACAGTTTGAGTTGCGCCATGTTGCCACACTGACCAGTGCTTACACATATAGCGTTGTTTTATTGAACATTCCGGACGTGTGTGTCGCCAGCGATTTTGCATCATTTGACACTATTCACTATACGAAGCTTAGACTCCTTTTGCGACTGGAATTGCCGTTTGCCTTTGCAACATACCATCACTGGTAAGTGACACGAATGTGGATTTTCACTTAATAAATATCAGTGGATGATACAGCTACTTCATATGACTACCTATCACTGTTTCACTTTTTATTAATCACAAATAGTTCTAGATGCATATATTACAATCAAATGTTTAGAATGTATCATAAGTTTATTCTCTCCCTCTTATCTTACTTACAGAACACGTTACAGTTTTTCAGGCCTCACTCACAAGTAGATATTTCTATTCAATTGAGAATTCATCTGATGCTTTTACACTAAGTTACAATTATTTACATGTTCACAATTTTCTCTCTCTGAGCTAGAAGATCATCCACTTCATAAGAGAGGTAATATTTCATATCTCACTTCCACTCAGATGGGAACACAGTTTAATACATATTGTGTTCTTATCAACTTCACTTAGCAAGGCAGTATGACTCCTTCATTTATTGAGAATTAAATGGAACAAACTGCTAGCATGTGAAATAATTCATGAGAAGCACCAATTTGTGCACAAATCAATCGCATCTAAGGAGAAAAAAATGAGAATTCTATCTGCAGAACTTACTGAAAGAAAAAAGTCAATTTGTCTGGGACTTGTACATAGAGTTTTGTATTTCCTCACACTTACTTACTTGTTCATGGAAATAACTGAGAAATATTAGTATAAATATACTTTTTATTTTGTTATCTCCAGCGTTTTCAGCATTTCGAAGCCATGACTTTGGTTTTTCACTTACATATCGCATGATAGGTCAGTAACTATTCTGGTGTGAAACTACTTACTAAATATACATGTATATACATATATTTGTGGAAATAATAGATAGTTCAGTTAACAAACGCTATTCAAACGCTTCTTTCAATGTCTCAATCACAAGAATGCTCATAGTGTTCCAGGCATCATATCATTGTTTGATGCTAATTGATAAATTTCTTATCACCTGCTATATAACTGAATGCTGTAGTACACATTCAATGGATCTCCTACATTTCATCAGACCGTCCTTTGGCCAAGACTTTTCATTAGTATATGCTCATTTTAATTTTGTTATACATAATTTTTACAGTTTTATTTTTGTAGGAAGAGAACAGATGATATCTAGTCATCAAGATGACCAAAGTCTGCTTCCATTTTGATTACATTACTAACACAAATGGTTTATGGTCAAAGTTCATTGCAAATGCTCTTACAACTTTCGTTCCTTTATATGGGGTAGTTACTTATATATTAAAGAAAAAATCCTTCGATAAAAGTCTTGAACAAACTGCGACAGAAGCCAGAACAACAAGGGACTGACGAACTAGGACATGCACCGAAACTCTGAAATAGTGCGTTGACATTGGCTAGGTACTAGCCGAAATGAAAATATGCTTTAATGAAGCCTCAAAGGAAAGGAGGACTGATTACTGAGCTCCATCATTTTGACAGTCATATCACAGTTGTTGAGTGTGTAACGCCCAACCTGTTGCTGGTCCGATTTTTACGTGTGTTCGCCCCTGACAAACAACTTACAGGGAAATTGGGAGAGGAGCTGTACGCAAAAATGGATAACGCTAGATTTAAATGGAGCCCTGTCAACCCTAATTAATCAATGGTAGTTATGTTGACGACAACTCGCACCTATTTTTACTTCCTAACGTGAACACTGAGAGTGTTCAATGACATCAAACACATACACAAACATAAAATAAAGCAAAAGGGTGAATTCAGGATCAACTACTGAAAGTAAAGGCTCTACTGAATCACAATAATTTTATTATAACCTTCAGATCAATGCTGAATAAAACACAATGAACAATTTACAAATTATCCTCCTAACTGTCATTGGCAGTAACTGTGTTAAAATCGGTCCAAAGAGCGATCTGTTATAACATATATACGAAGAACCACTACACTCCAAAATACCGTGAAACCTCTGTAGAAACAACAATTGCAATTGATCCAACTGTTTAACGTTACTCCCATCACTAGCCGAAGCGGGAGCGATCTCACTGTAATATTCCTGTAGTAGGGGCGGCCTCCGACGGCGACGGCGCGGCCGTGCGGTTGGCGTGTGGCGTCTCGGAAAGTAAAATCCTTCAGTATTCGAACACCAGACTGCTGTCAGGAAGCTTCTCTAATTGCGACAATGTTTCCGCCAGCAATGAGCTGGCGCGGCTAACGTCCTCTCAGAACGAAAGACCAAGAGGGGAGACGGCTAACGTCCTCTCAGTACGAGAGCCCAGAACGGAAGACCACGACCGACAGTCCAGCAAGATCGCTCTTCACCTTTGTTTTCTCTTCTCAACTTTTACCGAGCGAATCACATCACTAGAAGCTCTCAAAATACCCAGTTTGCCAGTGCCGACCAATGTACGGCCTGGGAATAGAGCTCTTTTCCACAATTCTTTTATTTCTACAAAATTTTACAAGTAAACTCCGCCCTCGCCGGCTGGGAAGAACCACAGCTGTAGGCAATAACACGTTTACTGGAAGTTTTCTCCCAAGAGACAACTCGAGATTTTCCCGGAAAGATTCCCCGTCGTAGCGAACACAAATTCTTGCATTGAAAGTTTGTTATTCGGAACTCCTGGCCTGCCCCACCTGAGTTACTGGAAGGCGTAAAATTAGTGGGACATAGGTGAGAGCACGCACAGGAAAGCCCGTCCAGCTATCCACTGCTATGTTTTGGTAAACACTTGAATACCTGCAGCGGCACGTCCCTCAGAGGTTGGCGACCGCTGTGGCCTCTCTAAACGGATTACAGAAATCCCCCAGTTCACCATTCACACCGTTAGGCTGTGGCCTTCGGCGGATAGGCGGGGACGTAGCCGAGCTCTGTCTCGATTACTGTCTTTCCGCAAAGTCTTATAATTACAAAATCGCGGAATTCTCGCGTGCGTTTCCACATAGATTTCCTACACCATAATTTAGAGTACAACAAAACCTAAAGTGTCACGTTAAATGGACTCATGTGAGGTGCAAGGCCGTTGCCACCTTACAAGTGCATTCCACATTCCGAATGGAAGGTAACTTGACTAATATTTATTCTTTAGTTAATACACATTGTCCCTTTTTTATATGAGACAGTATTTGCTTTATCACTTGCAAATGTCGCAAAAATTCTTACTCACCAGTTTACTTGCCCATTCGTTGAATTCCATTCCATATGGAAGGTCGATTCTTTCATTCCGTCCTATAATTCCATGCTGCTGACAAGAAAGCACCTAATTCACTATTTGGGCTGTGTTACTTGACTCTGCCTCCCTTTTATAAACTTGTCCTAAAATTACTGTGGTCATGATACTTGTCTTTACTCATCGGAATAAGTGAATAAGTACCGAATAACAGCAACTAATCATTAACTTATCCTAGTTACTTACAAAATAACGTTAATATTAGTGAATGTAGTAAAACATAGCCAGAGCATTTCAGAGATAAGACATTATTCATACCACAGCAATACGACAATAGCTGTTTGCTTTGATGTTATCTTAGTTCAGTCATAATTTGGAGGCCTAACTGAGCAAATAACAATGTGTAATAACTGAGTATGTTGCTTATTTCCATCCCTTAGTGTCTTAATTGTACTTGTAGAAAGTATTTCTTAGGTGTGAACGAAGTCCTTTAACATTTTTGGTTGTTGGATGTGCTAACAAATAACTGCCATGACGTGAAAGTCTTACTATTTCAAAAGATCCTGCATACATCGTAATTTCCCTGTTTTTCTTTGGTAACACTGAAGGTTTGTAATGAGGTTTCAATAATACCTTTAATCCTACAGAGTATCTATACATTCTCGCTAGTTGCCTATCATTCTGTACTTTCTTTAACTTCATACATTTCGTGATGTAGGTTAATACCTGTTTCACTTTATCTTACCGTGTGGTTTTTGCTTGAGGTAAACATGGGATTGCCGATTGCCACTAGCCATTTATTAGTTTTTTTTTTTACTTTAACTATCATATTGTCTTGGATATATGGTGAAGAATACAGGATTATATTGTTTACTATTCCTTCAAAGACTCCAAATAATTCTAACCATTTGGTTTGCTTATTAGGTGATACGTCCTCATGAACCAGCTAAACTCTCAAAAATTCCTTTCTATTGCACTGACCTGCGACTGAATTTTGAGATTCATTTCTGTTTAACCTAACGATCTTTTAAAATTTCCTTTCCATTTTTACAATTAAAATTTCACACATTGTCTCGTAATATTGCTGTAGGCTATACGACCGTGGCAACATAACAATTTACTACGCACTTAGCAATTAGTGTAACAGAGGTTGATTTCACTGCATAAAAATTGACATACTTGTAAAAGACATCGTACATGCCAACTATATACATGCCACTCCCACGAGCAGAGGGCAAAGGTCCTTCTAGGTCAATACAAACAATGTTTAGTGGTCCCACAGGTAATTGGTCCCACAGGTAAATTCAGACATAGTCCTGTTTTACTACCATGATATGATGGTTTGGCCTTTTGACAGATTAAACAGGATTTTCGTACTTCCTGATCACTCTGTAACATGTTCAAAAACTAACAGGATAAATTAAGTTCCCTGCAGCAATTTCGTGGATCACAGTGACCCATGCATAATGTGTATGCCACTTCTGTCACGTTGAACGATTCTCTTCAATCGTTGTTGGTCCCGTTCTTGCAGGATGTTTTTCCGGCTGCAACGATGTCGAAGATTTGGTGTTTTATCGAATTCCTGATATTCACGGTACATTCGTGAACTGGTCATAAGGAAGAATCCCCACTTCTTCGCTACCTCGGAGAGGCTGTGTCCCATCGCTCGTGAGCCATATACCACTTGTTCTGACTCACTTAAATCTTGATAACCTGTCATTGTAGTAACAGTAACCGACCTAACAATTGCGCCAGACTCTTGTTGTCTTATATAGGCGTTCCCGACCGCAGTGCCGTATTCTGCCTATTTACATATGTCTGAATTTGAATACGTATGCCTGTATCAGTTTCCTGAGCGCTTCAGTGTAATATCAAATACAGAGACTTGCTCTACAAGGTCCTGAACTTCCCGAACTCGTTACGGAAACTGGGCAAACATCTCTGAAACCTTCTGCTCTCCCTCTATGTGTACAATCTCAAATTATAGCATCGTAGAAACATGGTCCAGCGTATTAGACTGTTGCGTAGTAGTTTACGGGTTAGCAAGAAACTTCAAGCTTGATGATCGCAATAAACTTTCACATGCCTTTTGAACAGATAACAACTAAACTTTCTGAATGCCCAGAACTATTACTAAGTTTCCAACTCAGTCTTTCGGATACAAACAGAGTCCAACTAGCAAAACTAATTATTCTTACTTCACTCTTACTTCCTTCGTTACAAAGTTGGAAGAGGCACATCCCAGACCAAAAAATGAGGCCTCAGATGCAACAGAAAAATCGTTTCAAATATCAGGGTGGCGTAGCATGTCAGGATGTGTTAAAGCATATTTTATAGCTTCAGAATCTTCTGACATCGTTTCGTCTGATACCACTGTGTTTTTTTAACGGTCTCGAGAAGGCAACATTGTTTAAAAACTTAAATGGGACCAAAGTCTGAGGAATGAGCCTAGGCCCACAGAAGATTTTAACTGCATTTTACTTCACAGAAAAGAAAAACAATTTCTATCACATTCGTCTCGTGAAATTCAAGGAGGAACTATAAAAAAATCTAATTTCGCAACTGACAAACTCTGACTTTAGTAACTTACCAGTTATGCCGGCAGACAAAAATGTATGAAATGTCTACCCCAAAAATTCAAGGTGTTCCTCTCAAGTGGGGGTTGCAATGAGATTTATGTCATCAGCATAAAGTGTAATCTTGTCTAATTTGTCAAGTCCAAGCACTGTATGAAGTGCAGTAGTGAAAACACTGGAACTGACGTTTAGGTTGAAAGGTAATACACAGTACTGATAGGATGTTCCAGCAAGTATAAAAACGGTATACTTGGTGGAATCTTTTGAAAGCACAATCTGCTAGTTTTAAGCTCAAATATCAATACTAGAAGAATACTTAAGACCGTGAAACTTATGCAGTAGTTCTCCCAGACTTTGTGATCGTGTTTGTACAGATACGATAGTTTGGTTCCAGAATGAGATTTTCACTCTGCAGCGGAGTGTGCGCTGATATGAAACTTCCTGGCAGATTAAAACTGTGTGCCCGACCAAGACTCGAACTCGGGACCTTTGCCTTTCGCGGGCAACTGTTGTTGGTAGAGCACTTGCCCGCGAAAGGCAAAGGTCCCGAGTTCGAGTCTTGGTCGGGCACACAGTTTTAATCTGCCAGGAAGTTTCATATCAGCGCACACTCCGCTGCAGAGTGAAAATCTCATTCTGGAAACATCCCCCAGGCTGTGGCTAAGCCATGTCTCCGCAATATCCTTTCTTTCAGGAGTGCTAGTTCTGCATGGTTCGCAGGAGAGCTTCTGTAAAGTTTGGAAGGTAGGAGACGAGGTACTGGCAGAAGTAAAGCTGTGAGTACCGGGCGTGAGTCGTGCTTCGGTAGCTCAGTTGGTAGAGCACTTGCCCGCGAAAGGCAAAGGTCCCGAGTTCGAGTCTTGGTCGGGCACACAGTTTTAATCTGCCAGGAAGTTTGATAGTTTGGTTGATTATTCCACCATCTATGGCAAGGTGTACATTTCCATCCGGTTGAGGTACTGCTAATAGCTGAACACAATAGGCCGGGAGAGAGGGTACAGTGACTCACGTTTTAACATATTTCTAGTTTAACTGCCTCCCTTTTTCACCATGGAATAGAACACATGTCTTACGAAAGATATCATTGGCTTCCATATGGTATTCATACAGATTTGTACCACCGCTTCCAATTTTTCTAAACTTTTATGGTAGTGGTCAGCTAATTCTTTTTGGATATCTTAATCATCATTGTATGTTAACAGGTTACTTGATTGACTGACATAACTCCCACTCCATTCCATAGCCATCACTGGGGTCCCAAATGAGGTGAAACCTTGTTTCTTGAACAATCACAGAATCTGCCTCAACTGTCATCTCAGCTACACTGACCAGGGAATTCTGAATTGGCTACTCCACGTTAACATTGCGATTCGATCCAGAATTCGATGACGGTAAGTATTGTTTACATTGTAGGGTAGCTGATTCCGTTGTTTACCCTGAAACTAGAAATTCGAGTTATTATGACTGAATTGCCCCCTCTGTTTATTGATTGTATAGCCACTGAATTGCTATTTACTTATTTATGGGATAATAATAATTACTTTAATTTAAGCATTGATTTTACTCTTTCGATTGTGGCGAGTCAGCGATAGTGCAATGCTGCTCGCTATGGAAAATACACATTTTATAAAAATTATTTGGTCCAGGAAACACTTTTGCGATCACGGTTGCGATTTAGACGGTATTCGCGTAATTGTACTGATTAAAAGTTATCGTTTCCGAAAGACGCAGGTTCGATTAAAGCTGTGTGCACTTTTGCGCGTATAATGAAAATATTCATAACACGTCGCGTAACAAAAAGAAACATGCGAACCACAACCGTGATCAAACGAAGAAAATATATGATAACATAAATGTTCTTCGCTGTTATTCAGGACAGGCTCAGATTAGACCTTGCAAGTTTTAGTTATAGGAAATGACAAGACGTTACACTTGGGAGATATTTGTTTTGAATAACTTGTATTTACCTTCTCTCTCTCTCCTTTTTACAGCCTTTCTACCTTCACATCGATTAAGGAACTTTTCCTCCTCTACCAACCAGTACGAGAAAAAAATTCAGACTCAACAAAATGTCTTACATCGAATTATTGCATGCTTAACCCTTAACAATCATATATAGTTTCGTAATACAAACAATGCTAATTTATTCCGCGCACTAGAAAGTCTTTGACACACTGAGCAAAAAAATAAAAATAATAAAATTATAATTACATTTTTAATATCATGAATACTTCTTTAAATCATGAAAATAAGGTTTGACATCGTCGTAATATTAATTTTCATCGTTAAAGTACTACATTACTTAACAATAAACTGTGTCTGATTTTGAGCACCAGAATAGAACCGATTATTACTGTGGTGGTTATTCCAGAGATATGTTCCATTATTCTGAGAGCCTGGAGGAAACTTATCATCAGCTCTTCCCCTCTACCATTAATGTAACCACCACCAACCAACATCTGAGAAGCCAGCAATAGAGCAACAAAGCCAGCAAGAGCATCAGCTGCTGTCTCGCGATTGTTGCCACACTGCTGGCGTGGCAAAGTTGTCTGACACATATCATAGCCATTTCGATAACTATTATTGTGACTGATAGCTCTTGCATCACCGTTTGTTAAATGAGATTAATACAGCACAGACAAAAAAAAAACACTAAATCAGAGTCAGGGATTTATACTAGTTTCCTCTAATGGCAGTTTACCTCTCAGAATTCGTAGTTCATCTTAGTGGTATACAGGTTCGTCCCAGAAGCGAGTTTTATTCAGATACTTATCAAAGAACTTACTTAAATTTCCTTGTTTGGTATAATATCATTGTGGGTCGGAAAATCCTTTATGTAACCTCTCCTGAAAGCATTTAGGCCTATATTCTGAGAAAAAAGGCGTTTTTATACTCTTCACACGTTTGACAGTATCCTGCAGTTGCGGTGGCCCAGAGGGCGCTCCTATGCTGCACAAAAGCTGTGATAAATTGTATATTTTCCTGGTCAAATCATGTTTTTGTTAAGACGCATTTAAAAGATTTACTAAAACTAACAGCATATAAGATTTTCTTTTCTGTTATGAATACCTGAAATTAATTGTGTTTTAGGAGATTCTTTTCCATCAGAAAAGAAGAAAGACAGGGCTCTGCCTCTGTGCTCCTACGTATATGGTTTTGTGGCGACTAATAACTACAATGTATTTAATCAAAATATCTATTTTCAATGGACACTGGACCATGGCAAACATCACAAGTCTCAGCCAAATCAACTGCTTGGTATGTATCGTTACTAACCTGTTACTTTTCAGCATTTAACTCCTTTTCTATGTTACCAATTTGATCACTAAGCTAACTTTGAACACTCCCTTGTACTGAAGCAACTCCTTTTTACGTCTTGCTGTGATGTACACTGTTCGGAATACACTTCAGCAACAGTTTACTGCATTGCCCTCCTTAACTCCATATCTGACCTTTCTGTCATTTGATCGTCCTTTTTCTTTCAGTATTCATCTCCTTTCTTTTCATGATCAGAGAAAAGGTCTTCTGCTGGGCTACTTCCTGTTGAAGAGTGGACCTGAAAAGAACTGCCCTAATGGCACAGTAATAAAATTTTCATTCAAATACATTTCAGATTCAAGAATGTCTCTACTGGTGTTCTGCAAGCGTGAAATTTGGTTACTCATGAATTCTATATCGATTCACAGCACTTCGGTCACGTACATCCTCATCTTTTAATATCTCAGTTTGATTCTTAACCCACTCAATTATTTTTGCAACGTGATTTGTTGTTCTTTTATAGAAGCAGGGTCATTATCAATACTTGCTTGCATTTAATAAATAGTTCCCATTACATTTTTCCACATACTGATAATGTTATGCCTAGCAACTACTTATTGACTGATGATATTTCATTTCTGTACAGTTAATGTGATAGGATCTGGTGCCAAATTAAAAGATTCAGCAGTTGTTTCGTTTGTAACCGGCACGTGACTCCACTCGTTCCACCTACAATGTTATTTAAATTTGCGGTAGCGAATTCGCCCTCTGGTACCTGATCTGACTCAGTTTCTGCTTTTGAAGAAGGCATCATACTGACTTTTCTTCTAGTTATGACGATATTAATGTGTAAAACAGTTTGCAGAAAATATTGGCAATTGTAATGCAGTGAATATACACTCGTCGAAAACAAAAAAATATCCACGTATTTATTAACCAAAAAGAACGGACATCGGTAACTGAGATATACATGTACAGACAAACAAACAACACACTTTCTGAAAAATTGGGTTACTTATTCAAGAGACAGAGCTTCAAAAATTAAGAAAGTCAATATTGCATTATTCCTCCTCTGGCTCTTTGCAAGAAGCTATTCGGCTTGGAATTGAATGATAAAGTTGTTGGATGTCGCACTCAGGGATATCGTGCCAATTTCTGCCCAATTGGAGCGTCAGATCGTCAAAATCCTAAGCTGGTCGAAGCGCCCTACTCATAATGCTCTAAATGTTCTTAATTGACGATATATCTGTCGACCTAGCTGGCCAAGGTAAGTTCTGGCAAACTCGGAGAAGCGATAGAAACTCTTGCTGCCTGCGGTCGGGCGTTATCTTGTTTATATGTAAGATATGGACGACTTGCCATGTTGGACAACAAAACTAGGGGTTTTAATATCGACGAAGTACCGCTGTGATGTAAGGGTGCTACGGATAACAACCAAAGGAGTCCCACTATGAAAAGAAATGGCACCCCAGAGAATCACTTCTGGTTGTCAGGTCGTATGGTTTGCAGCAGTCACGTCTTCACTTAGCCATTAGGGCTCAGTTTGAAATGAGACTCATCACTGAAGGCAGTTCTACTCCAGTCAATGAGTGTCCAGGCCAAAGGTGTTTCTAGAGAATCCCTGGGAAAAAGCTGTATACAATCTTACAGTCACCTAGTGGTGCTGGTATAACAACCACTAGTGACGTTCTCGTGTGCCATCACTTTTCACAGCGGTATCCCTTTGGTTGCCATCGGCAGCGCCCTTACAGCACAGATAGCCGGCAAAGTCGCTGGACCTCTCCCAAATTGAATAAGTTTTTGAGCATTATGGGCAGGGCTCTCCAACCAGCATAAGGGCCAGAGGTAGTCCAAAGCGCCAATGAGTAGCTCAATTTGTGAGGTTCTTTCCCTTGCATAAGTCATCCAATTTTTTCTGAAATTTTAACCATTTGTTTGTGTGTACATGTAAACGACATGTACCGATTTACGTTCCATTCAGGCAATTCCTTTGTGGAGCCATATATATTGCCTTAAAGTGTATAAAGAACTCATAGATGATATTTGCGCATAGCGAAGCAGCTAAGATTAAAATTACTTGCTGAAAAGAATTGTAGATCACTATTGCAGGCTGAGTGTGTTTAGCTACATAAAATCGTAATTTTGAAGATTTTTTTACAAAATGTACAATAGTTATAAAATAATCACAAATTTTTCAAACGACTGAGTTTTTCAAGCTGTAAGGCTCAAATAAATTTATTTTAATGCTACAAAGATGGCACTACAATACACCACTGAATAAGTGATACATTGCCTTACCTTGTGTTGTAGTATTAACAATTATGTATTTATTAGAATTTACCATTTCCGACTTCTTGCAGGGTTATATCTTTTCCTTTGATTTTAATAGTTTTTAATAAATATTGTTCATTTCTTTTATATGTTTTCAGTTTTCCAAAAAATGGTAGATTAGTCATCTGACTCTGTACATCCATATTGTTGTGTTACATAAAAAATAAAGAGTCATGAAATGGACAATCATGAAACAGACATATTTTGAAATAAAATTATATATGTATACCATAGCAATGATTTATTTTGGTGGTCTCATTACAGTCACCAGTTTGACTTTCCACAAAGGGTGAGTTGAGCTGGCGAAAAGTCTACGTACTGAATTCTTGTGAGGCACGAAATTTTAGTGTTTAAGAATAACTGGCTCAGCATCTCATTTTCATGAATGTGCAAGATTTGGTTACCTCAAGTGCGCCAATATTATTCACACTGGATAATCCATCTTCGTGAATTAAATGACAAGAAGATTCTAAATAATTACTAAAATTTGTAGTTATCGCAGTGAGATGGCCACAGTGGCATTTTAGTGGATATCGCCCAAGCTGATTGTTTCCATTCATACAATAACACTCGTCCACACTTCCACTAAAAACCTGTCAAAAACGTATCAAGGGTATTAGTGGTACAAAATAAAAGAAAATGATACGGAGCATGAGCATAAGTGTGTGGTTATTGTTACTTAAAAATCTTGCATTGGCATTTAGGTCTTAACAAACCATGGCTAGGAGGAGGAAAGATAAAAAAGGAGCTGACAAGAGCAGGATGTCAGATAAAAGGCGAATGCTCCTCTACAAAGACAGTTTGGACACTGATCCTATTTCTCCAAACTTAAAACATTATAATTTCAACTTTTATGTATGTGAGTGTTTTCTTCGTTACCTATAACATACTTCATTGGTAGACTATTACATTTGCTCTAGAAAACTAATTCTCCTTAAATAGGAAAGAAAAGGACAGGTACAATTATGTCGTTATGCAACCTACAAAGTTTCTTTGCTAGAAGTCCGCTGCACCTTTTCTGACCAAAAGCCAGATGATATCCTCCTACTTCATATAATATGTCAAAATTATTAGATACTGTAAGCTTAAATGCTGATGAAGGACTTGAAAAGCTGTGCCTGTTTCACCCATTGTTGTTACTTTTACCAAGTTCCCACAAACATTTCCCCTGTTCAACCTGTCTAGTTCAGATTTCGTGTAAAATAACTGAATCTGAGTAGCATAAATATTTGTCTCCTCTTCAGTCATTCTCTTGTCTTCTTTGCAGAGCCTGCCGTTCCATGGGATAGCGTCGATGAGTTTCCCATCCAACTTCCCACTACAGTCACCCTTATGGAATGTTTGTCTGAGACCCTATGTCAACCTCCACACTTATTATGTGTTGTATTACACATTATACGCTTAAAACACGAATTAAATCATTCAAACACTTTACACTCCATGCAGTTTCTTAATTTATGAGCCACAAAAAGTAGGTCTACAGTTTAGCACTTTAGGTGCAAGATACAAAGTAAAAAGTCAGTTGCCAGCCTCTGCGTCAGAGCGGTTCTAGGCACTTCAATCCGGAAACGCGCTGCCGCTACAGTCGCAGGTTCGAATCCTGCCTCGGGCATGGATGTGTGTGATGTCCTTAGGTTAGTTAGGTTTAAGTAGTTCTATGGGACTGATGACCTCCGATTTTAAGTCCCATAGTGCTTAGAGCCATTTGAACCATTTTTTAAAAGCTAATTAAATATGTTGAAAACAAGAGCTTAGCACTCACTTAACTGCTGTATCTGTAAATGAAATTATTCACAATAAAATGCAAATTTTAATCACTCTTTATGATGCACATTACTTGATATTAGGCAATGGCTACTATCAGTAGAACATAGCTGGATAGACATGATGAGAATGTAGGTGATATGTTAAATATAAAAGTGCAAACCACAACATCTTCAATTGTGCTGGTGAAGGAGATAAAAAGGAATGAATGCAATGTAAAATATGCTTCAAATAATCACTCTCTGCTATATTAAGAATTTTGAAATTACAGAAATTTAAAAGAAAAATTTTCATTTAGGCATTTTATACTGATACATTAATTGTGAATGTTACATTAATAGTATCTCGATTACAAAAAGTTGTTTATCAGTTATTAAGGTTTTTGTCAAAGTTGCCTATAATTGTTAATGATTTTTCCTTCTTAATAATTGTATTCCTTTTCTCAAACCTTTACCTACACCAGAACATACAGTATTAATAAAAACCCGAAATGTAAATTGTTAAGATACATAGAGTTTCCAGACATTCTGTATGAACAGATTACAGTAGTGCAGTACATCAGTTATGAGACATCCACGTCTCCGGTATCTGACTTTACCAACACTACAATGGAATATTCAGAAGACTTCTTCATACATCAGGTCGCCATAATAAGTATGGTTTGACTGTAACATAATTCCAATTGCACATTCAAAAGACTTTTTCATACACCAGGCCAACATATTAGTTATAGTCAGAAAAACATGACATATTCAAGTGCAGTTTCTCAGTTTACAGGTAATTACATATTTATTGTGTTTTCATATATGTCATGTACCTTTGCAGCAAATAGTGCCACAAAATTTCATATTTATGAGTAACTTTCAAAAATATTTGCAAATTTGTTTCTATAAGTATTTTTTACGATTTTCCATCATGAAGTCATTCTACTTTTCATCAAATGTGAGTGTGATATTATACCTTCAGATTAAATTAAGAATTAAATTCAGATCTAAGTCACAATGTTATATTACCACCAGCAAAAGGTACTGCCCCTTTTACACTTTTTTCAGCATTACTTTGACTGCTCTAAACCTGTGTAAGTTTGTAATGAGTACTTCATTAAAATAATAATCATAAAATAAAATGTCTTGATGACAACAGCAGAGACTGTTGCAACTAATTTGTTCCTGTTGATTACAGTGTCATTGCTCTATGACTGTTAGCTCACTGCTGTGATTTTAAAACACACAGGATATTATAAATGAAATGTATTGATGTTGTATTGATGAAAGACCCAGGCGTTTAACAATATTTTATAGACTACTGACATACATAGCATCACGTTACTGCTGTACTGAATTGTATCCGTTTTGTCTGGCTCCTCCATGTTCCATCTATTTAGACAAAGGATCTGGACAAATTGCTGAACAGTCTGAATTTAAGTACAATAATTTTTTTGTACTTTTTAAAAATGAGATAGGAGCCAGTATAACATTCAGCTGATGTCCATGCACATCTGTAGTTTGAAAAATATTACAGCAATGCCTGGTACTATTAAAAGTGCAACAAGACTGCATTTCATTTTAATGTTGCAAAAGCAGAGCAGACAGCTGTTGGCCATAAAGCAATGACACTGTAATCAGCACCAGGTGTTGTCATCAAGATGTTTTTAGTTATGATTACAGTTTTATTATTTTAACTTAATATGCATCACACAACTGTTAATGAAATTAAGAACATGTTTCGAATGGTGAAGACTATAACTGTAAATTGTAAATGTGGCAGCATGTATGGCTGGTGGTAGTGTAATGTAACATCATGAATAATACTGTTATTTTGAATTTTTGATCAAAGACATAACAAACATTAGAACTGTTTTGTAATCGAAATTTGCAAAGTGTTTGATAATGTAGTTACGAAATTTTGAGACGCTTTTCTGTAGATAGAGACAGCATACCTGAACAAAATTAAATATGCAATTGTGGGATACTGTTTGCTGTAAATTGACAGAGGACATGAATAAATAGTAAAGACCTGGTTGCACCTATAAAGTTATCCCAATTACATTTGTTATATTGTCCAGGTGTATGACCTATTCTCTTAAACCTAAAATTGGAGTTATGTTGCACTCAAACGACATTTTTATGTTGATCTGATGGATAAGTAAGAGTTTTGAATGTTGCTTGGGATTATTTTGCAGTCAAACGTTAGAGATTGAGGTTTATCATAACCAATGTACGGCACTGCTGTTATCTGCACATACAAATGTTTGGAGACTATTTATGTATTTCATAACTTGTACTTTGTGTTTTTATTTGTGTTGTATCACCTGCTGGACGTAATAGTTGAAAAATTATTTCAAGCATTCATAACAAGACACCTTTAAAAAATTACATGCAACTGTGAGAGAAACCTCAATAGACAGTGAATAAATCGAATTTCTGGTCGAATGCAATGTTGGAATAGCACAAAGATAGTATTGCATGAAAATTTTGTGGTATAATGATGTGAATTAACGAAGTATACCTTATTACTTACTAAACAGCGAGACATTACCACTCACTAGTTTCATTACAGCAAACCTCCAAGAATTTTAAACTACAAAGGTGAACAAAATTAATTACAATGAAACCTATCAACTTCGAAATAGAAAAAAAAATCTATAAAATGTTTCCCACAATGTCTGTATGTCCTCATTGGTATCAGGTATTTTACTGTTCAACTTCCACTACAAAAGAAATAATTAAATCTGTTTTTACAATAGTGATCGAATATATGGGATGTAGGTTTTTAGATGTGAAATTATAGTTACAGCTGAGATAAAATTTTTGCAGATTTATAAGCATATAAACTATGTCTTATAAACACATTTAGTATATTAGAACCAAAAGGTTAATATATCATTAACTAAAATTACATTATATACAAATTTTTTCATCATGCAAGGTGCAAAAATCATTCGAAATGCAATGAAATTTCTACTGCTACTAAGACAAAAAGGCAATGTGAATAAAATTTAAAATATTAAATTGAAAAATATACCATACTTAATTATTTCAATAATTAAGCTTTACTTAATTTGATAAAAGTTCAAACAAAAGGTTTCTCATTTTCTACTGACAAGTTTACACTGTTTTACAAGTTTCCCAACATCGTTACATGAAAGAAGAAGTAAGTGTAATGGATATTATTTAATGTTTTTCAGCAGCAATTTACAACAATTTGCAACACCACGTGCTATAGATGTTCTCTACGCCACCACACAAGATGGAAAACAAAGAATGAGTAGAGAAGGAATTAATAAACAAAAAATTAGGTGACAAGTTCAGAGCCCTTTGGTAATGAATACCACACAGTTGCTGCTCTAATTCAACCATCTATCTTCGATTGCTGTTCCTAAAAATTAAGTCATGGAATACACCAATAAAGAAATATCTGAGTGAAAAAAGTGTTATGATAATGATTCATAATACAATGATGAACTGAAATCTGGAAATAGAATTAAGCTACTGTCTTCTTGAGAAGAATCGATAATTTAATCAAGATGACAGATACCATTAAAAACTGTGCAAGGTTTAAACAGACATCTTCTTACTTGCAAAATGCATTCAAATACAGAGAAAGTGTCATTCCAATGGTTGGGACTGAATCAGTGCAGGGAATGCGAATGAAAAGAAAAGGACATGAGTGGTGACTATGTCTCAGCAGGCTGACTCTAGTCAGTTCGATTCCCATGTGGTTCGTAATGGCGGTATTTTTTGAAGTCAGAAGATAAGCAGAGTTTGATGACACCCAGGCATAAAAGGTGTGGCCAAGACCTTCCAGCAGCTGCAGCCAGCGCCACTGTTTGTCAGCACATCTAGCTACATACATTTATTGCCATGTTGTAATAACAGTTCAGTTTTTCATTGTCTTGCACACAACTTGCAGTGTCGTACGACTTCACTTGCTTGGTGAGAGCGAATATCTTTTGCTGACTGCAAGCAAAATTCAGCTATGTTGTGAGATCCACCCAAATCTGCATCCCATCCCCCACCCCCTCCCCTTTTATCAACCTGATCTGCGTCTCATACTTTGGCACACTCTGTCTCATTTAGGCTTAGTTTTGTGTCTAGAGGTGATTCAGTACTTGTTCTATATTCCTTCATTGTGTAACATCAGTGAATGCTGTCATTGGCTTAGTTTTGTCTGTTTCTTTTTGTTTTCAGAATAAATATTTGTTTTATTAGTTCTAAGTTTTTCTTATTTGTGTTGTGATGTCCTACTACCTTTTCTCAGTATCCAAATAAATCAGGGATCCCCTAATAGTAAGAAGATTACTGACAATTTACATGCTTTGCAACTGGGAAATTAACTCAAAATCCCGTAAGCCAGTTAATACTTATCTCTCCCCCAGCTACGCTATTTTCTATTCGTTTATGCTGGCTAGGTTTGAGAGAAGAGTGTACCAACAGGTGGATAGGATGGTGCCAAATTTTTATGTGACCAGTACTCCACTTCACAAGGACAATTCCATTTTTCAGTGCCTACTACACCCTAGATCTTCAACAATTATGAAACACACCATTGTATATGAGGATTAACGACAGTCAATATACCCAAGCGAAATCAGATAAATTCACTTATTACACATAGATACCACAAACATTTAAGTGTCTCTTAACACTTTAGTAATTACTTTTACTTGCATGTTGTAATATTTGTCCATGGATTTACAAAGATGTCTAAGGATAATCAAATAGTAATTACTTTTACTTGCATGTTGTAATATTTGTCCATGGATTTACAAAGATGTCTAAGGATAATCAAATAGCAAACATACATGAAATGCAACTAATAATAGTAGATAAAAATGTAAAATGACATTAAATATTAATATGGATAATAACAGAAAAATAATTCAAGATGCAGTTATGGCTTACAGTAAAATTAAGGTTAGTACCAGGCACAAAAACTGAAATTTATGAAACTGACTACGTTATGTGGTACACAAGCTGGGTAATATATCCGGTATGGGCAGAGAAGACATGTTAACATATGATATAAAAACTGTAATAAGAAAAATTATGTGTATGCACCATTCAGATACAGCATTCAAGTTTTGTTTGTAAGATACACATTGGTAACATGCTTTTAATTAAATGAGTTTTCTAAGAGTATTTGTCGTGTCATAGTGTAATATTAATTGATATATTGCTAACAAAATAGATTAAAGAGAAAACCATCAATCTTATGGGAATAAGAAAGAACTATTGTGCTTTGTATGATCAAGTGGAATCAAGGATGGAGGTGAAGCAGCACATGGGCTGAATAGAAAAATAAAGGCTAGTTCAGGGCACTGAGTAACTAAGTAAAAGAAAATACCCCTTAAGAAAGTGAAGTTATGAATGGATCCATAGTTGACTGACCAGTGACACACCACCAGAAAGGCCGACAGGTGGTCCAATGCAACTATGAGTGTGTGAATCACCAACGTCCCTATAACAAACAGCAAAAACCCACAAATATGTGCTCTTGGACATATGGAAAACAATTCGATAGTATGAATATATATATATAAGTATTATTGAAATTTAAGGACCTTAATGAGAAGTCAAAATGATCCCCATATGCAAAACGGAAAATTATAAATTCAAAAACATGTTATAGAATTTACTGATGCCCTTGGCATAAGTAAAGAGTGCAACTAGTATCAACAGTCTAGAAATGAAATTGGTAAGGGCTGTGTTATAAAATGAGTGACATGCATAACTTAACACCAACCACCACTAAATATTTGGCACAATGTAGCAAATATGCAAATTGGTGTAATGACAGTTTTACCCTCTTTAGATACTTGACATTTTTTCTGTATATCTATACACACTTTGAGTCAAGAAGTATACTAATAAGGAAGTGGGTTAACTTTTAACCATAGACTTATGATTATAATGAGAAATTTAGCTTTGTCCATGATAACATAACATCATCTTACTCAGGCAATATAAAATGTAATGTGATGAGAAGAATAGCATTGACATAAGTTAATGGTAAAAGATGAATGGTACTTCTGATAGAGAAATGCAGCTCATAAAAGGAAAAAATGAAAATAGAGCTATTTTGCTCTGTGCCTTGTGCTCTCCAAGCAGGTCACTTACAGGGTATGTACCACTGTCTGTTTCATATAAATTTTTTATAGAAGTTTCCCATAGTCCAGACAATACAGTTAAGGGTAGTTCATAATGATATGTACCTACGACTGTTGTGACTTAGCAAGACAGCCAAGTCACAACGAGAGAAAGCCGAAAGGCACGCGCTTAAACTCACGCAGGCTGGCGTGAGGTCTGAAACAGGATACGTAATAAATGCTGTAAAGAAAAGTACGTAGCTTCTGGAATACTTAACTTTAATCCACATTTGTAGAACATCGCTCTTGATGATACATTAATAGAATCTCAATATCAATTGAATACAGCGCCTTGCTAGGTCGTAGCAAATGTAGCTGAAGGCTATGCTAACTATCGTCTCGGCAAATGAGAGCGTAGTTGTCAGTGAACCATTGCTATGAACGTCAGCTGTACAACTGGGGCGAGTGCTAGTACGTCTCTCTAGACCTGCCATGGGGTGGCGCTCGGTCTGCTATCACTGACAGTGGCGACACGCGGGTCCGCCGTATACTAACGGACCGCGGCCGATTTAAAGGCTACCACCTAGCAAGTGTGGTGTCTGGCTGTGACACCACAACGACGAAGTTAGCATGCATTAGGAATGTGAAAAGCACTCAACAACTGTGAGTTGTTGAGCAAAGCAATCAGCCGTCCTTTCCTTTCAGGCTTCATTAAATAAAATCTAGATTGTGGCTAGTGCCTAACCATTATCAGTACTACAAAATACAAGAAGTACATAGTCAGGAGATACTATAAAAAACTACAGCTCGTTGAATAACCTGTTTCCGTTTTACATTAGAATACATACCACTATTTCAGAGTTTCAATACATGTCATAGTACATACTAGAACATGTAGAGAGTAGATGACCAAACCACAGGTTTTAAATTTTGCTACACTGTTTCTAAGCAGCTGCTTAGACAACAGTGTAGCAAAGTACAGAACCTGTGATTTGGTCATCTATTTTATTCCACAACCATATCAAGTGAAGAAGTCATGCTAATTGGCAGTAAATTAGCCCATCACACAAATGTCCTCGCATTTACTTTTGACTAAATTGTTTATGTAACCGAAGATACAGGTGTGTTGTAGCCAAGTATAATGGTTTTTAGTACTTGTAATACTTGATAGAAATCAAGATTGCGAAATAAATCCAATTGTACATTCAAATGGAGATTATATCTTTCGAAACGTTTCATATGGGTGTGGCTCCACAAGAAAGTAAAATCATTAAAAAGTAATGTGTTCATTAATCTTAACACTATTCATGTGTACATTTCCTGTAAACTGATTCGTTCCACGTCATTTCGATAAACATACATTCAAATCGTTTATGGAACATGTAACTATATGAATAGCTAACTATTAAAATGTCTGGTATCCTAAGTAATTTTACTCGTCTTTTTCGAAACTGCTAATTGTATGTTTTTATATGGACTGACACTTATCTCATTAGTTCCACACGCTTCCATCTTTTCAATTCACTCTCGATGGCAGAACCTCTTCCTATAGTTAGGTGACCCACTTTTATAAAAAATGGCTGCTATGGCTTTAATTGTACAGTACATTGATACCCAGAATATTATTAAAAACACAATAAAGACGTTAATAGAATTTTAATTTATTAGTAAATCCTCTGGTTTCAAAAATTGTTCGGTCTCAAGTTTCCGAAATTCTGAGACATTGTATCTAATGCTGGTGTTTCCCTATTTACAGTCAGTCGCTGTTTTGAATTTTACTGGTATTAATTTTATCTTAAGACGAAATCACAGATCATTTAACAAAATTAGTGTATACGTTTCAGTTGTCAAGTCATGCAAGGTGCATTAGGGCCAGGACAGAAGCATCTGGCAACATCTGCAGAGCTAGTTGGCCTGTGGCGTCTGGTGAGGCTCAGAAGGAAATAATGCTGCCATTAACTGTGTCTATAGGCGGTGCGTCCGTCGTTTCAGTAGCTTATTTCAAATGCTTTTAGATGGTAATAAAGTCATCAATCTTCGTCGCAAAATATTTTTCCTTGGTTGCAAACTTTGAAGAACATCATTAGATTATTACGTGTATTTTTTAGCGATCAGCGGAGACAGTTCTCGCAGCCAAACCTAAGGCAAAAGGCGCGTTTGAATGGTCGCCAATGTGCGTTTTGACGTATGTTTGTCTAGACTCGCCACCTCCGCGTATCGTTGAAGGAGACACTTAACGTTCTGGTGACGATCTTTTCAAAGAGTGATACCAGTATCATGAACAAACATTTTGCCATCAACATTGATTACTTTTTTAAAACTGAGTTTAGATCACTGTTTTCTAACCATGTTATCAAAAATCATTAGCTTTAAAATCTTTGAGCAATGATTAGTACTGTCTTTAAGTTCGGATCTGTTAACTCGGGGATGTCCTGTTTGTTATAGCAGACTCAATCTATGCGAAATATTTTAGTTAATTATTTTCTGTGCAATTAAACTGATGCCTTTGAGTTCGCTGGCACAACGTAAGTTGGGCAGGCCAGGTCGTTTTGGCACTGGAAGAAGCTCTGTCGTCTATATATCACGAGCATCCGGAGGTTATGATAATATATTAGTTTGTGCATGAGCTCGTTCAGAATGAATGCAGAAGGCTCCTTCTTCGGAGTAATTGCCTGCAATAGCTGTACCAAGACGTATTTCTGGCATTCCTCAGCATCTGTAATGCTTCAGACATGCTGAATAAATCTCCATTCCTCTCGTTTGCTTTTCGAAGTCAGGGAATGGCGCAGTGCAGGTTTCACTGAGATGGATGGGGCAGTCTCAGTGTGGTTCACATGTTGCTGAACCAGAAGCTGGAGTAAGTACTGTGCCACTGCCTGATGCAGTTTCAATAGCGCAATTAGGTGTTGGATCAGCTACTGCTGCTGCTACTGTTACTGCTGCTGGTTTTGCTGCTGAGGCTCACAAGGGGAGGCCGCCAATTGTGAAATTCAGATTCGATTCATACTGCGCATAAAAAAAGCTCATGGCCAGAGGTGTAATGTGGCAAAGCACCAAGATGCACTTCTCAGCCGTTGTCGAGAAAATCGACAGTTAAAAGAAGCCGTTGCCGTGAAATACTCTCTACGATCATCAATTTCCTACAGTGTCGTGGCGCAGCGGTAAGCGCTCGGGTTCGTAATCTGAATGTCGCCGGATCGAATCTCGCGCCATGTAACTTTTTTAAGTATTTTTTTGTAATTCAAATATATATATATATATATATATATATATATATATATATATATATATATATATATATATATATACAATTCCCGGCAATCAGTCGCAATAATTATGCATATAATAAGTTGCTGAAAGTCGTTTGTCGTGGAAAAACTGGCGACTTCGAACATCATTATGTTTTCCGCAAACAAAGTTGTATTTCACAAGTGTTATTAATTGTCTTCATAATGTTAACCACGTATAGTTAACGGAAGACGTAGAAACGATATTCCGAAACGAATACGTATAGCGTAAGTCAAACGTTCGAATTAGAATAGAAACCCCACGAACACAAATTTGCTGTGGCAGGTATGAAATATAAACTCCTTTACTCGCTCGTTACACTTCAAGGACAGACGTTGAATGGGCCGAAACGAGCCGCCGCATAACAGCGTAGTTGCCTGCTAACTTCGAAAGAAGGTAGATGCGGTCCCTAGCGCAACTTATAACATCGCCGAAAATCAGTGCGGGCGTGAGAGCTTTGGTACACCCTGTTAAACAAACGGAAAAATGCAGGCGGTACAATTGGAGAGCGATCCGCCTTCACCAACATGCATAAGCAATTCATTAATATATATATATATATATATATATATATATAAACTATTAATGAATTGTAATATATATATATATATATATATATATATATATATATATATATGAATTACAATAAACTAATACTAAAAAAAATTTTGCATGGCGCGAGATTCGATCCGGCGACTTTCGGATTACGAACCCGAGCGCTTACCGCTGCGCCACGGCGCTGTAGAAAATTATTAATCGTAGAGAGTATTTCACCGCAACGGTTTCTTTTAACTGTCGATTTGCTCGACAACGGCTGAGAAGTGCATCTTAGTGCTTTGCCACATTACACCTCTGGCCATGAGCTTTTATTATGCGCAGTATGAATCGAATCTGAATTTCACAATTGGCGGCCTCCCCTTGTCAGTAAATTATGATGTGTCTTAACATTTATCTGTACTTGCTTACACGTGACTTCACCAATAATCCCATAGCAGGCTTTGCTATATTCAAAACCTGCTAGAAACATGAGTCAGAAATTGGATGAATTATTTAGTAAAAATGAACATATTGTTGCGGCCACATGTAGTAAGCGTTGCTTCACGCAGTGGAGAATGGCAAAGCAGAGGCAGCTGGCGACCGAGGCATTGCAAAGTAAGTGCGGGATAGATAGCCTTGCTGACAGGAGGAGTCTACCAACCGGCTGTCGCACGGACGCACGCAGACCGAGCACCGAGCGAATCCTGGAGAGTGCTGAGTAAGGGGAAGTGAGGCCAGCACACTAAGTTACGCTGCAGTATACTATAGGAGTAATAACAAAAAGCTACCACCGAGGGTAAAAAGCGTCCTCCTGCCGGATATAAATAATGGAGCGCAGGCAGCAATAGACAGAAGCCATTGGGAAGCAGTTCGGATCTGAGGACGGACGTGGTCCTGTCCGAATGTTCAGTCTTCGTAGGTGACGATTCCGGAAGTCTGTTCCAGCTCGAAGGAGTCATCTGTTCGCTTCCAGATGTCAACTTTAGCTCTGGGGGTCGGCTGACTAACTACAGCGAGAACTTCCAGCAGGACCAGCCGCATCGCGGTCGTGGTCACAGGAGCCGCTGGGAACTGACGCCCAGACTTCACGGCCACCCGACCACGGCGAGTGGTCCGTCTATGGCTGGACCTCACAGACATCGCGACTGACGGCTTCCCAGCCGCCGGTGCAGCAGGCGTCGGCAGATGGCCCCACGGCGCGGGGTGCAGAGCGGCGACGAGTTCAAAAACATGCCTCTGAGCACTATGGGACTTAACTTCTGAGGTCATCAGTCCCCTAGAACTTAGAATGACTTAAACCTAACTAACCTAAAGCCATCACACACATCCATGTCCGAGGCAGGATTCGAACCCGTGACCGTTAAGGTCGCGCGATTCCAGACTGTAGCGCCTACAACCGCTCGGCCACTATGGCCAGCGACGACGAGTTCATCTCAATCACAGGGCACCTTGGCTTCAGCGGAGCACTGATGGACTAAGGCTCCGAGTGGATCAGCGGCGCGTGTTGAGCGCATTGTCGGAGAATCTACACAACAGCAGCCATCTACACAACAGCAGCCAGGCGGAGGGATCCGCAGGGCTGGGCAGCGACGACGAGGGAGAAATTGTAAAGAAAGTTCAATAAATAATTGTAAAACTCCACGCCGTCTGAGTCTTTGGCGCAGCCACTGTGTCTGCTGCTAACAAGTACTGCAGAAGCCGTACACCGTTGGTATTTTGTCGGGATGTGGGAGGGGGTGAGCAATGTCGAGACTGTCAACACTGTCCGCATCTCGTGGTCGTGCGGTAGCGTTCTCGCTTCCCACGCCCGGGTTCGATTCCCGGCGGGGTCAGGGATTTTCTCTGCCTCGTGATGACTGGGTGTTGTGTGCTGACCTTAGGTTAGTTAGGTTTAAGTAGTTCTAAGTTCTAGGGGACTGATGACCATAGCTGGTAAGTCCCATAGTGCTCAGAGCCATTTCTTGAACTGTCAACACTCTTTACCCTGCCACTAGTGGCGGCGTCGCGAAACTCATGCTTCCGATAGTCTCGAGTCTCTCGACAGCAGAGCTTCTAGAGGAATCTAAGCACGAGACTGATCGAGAAGTGGCGTCTTCTTCGGGTGTGACAGAGTGGTCAACCCCAGTAGGCGAGCTGCGAAAGAGTTGGCCACACCCATCATAAACTCTGCGTCAGTGTGTAAGTTCAACTACTGCACGCTCTCAGCTGCTCGTTACTTCTAACCAAGCTGGAGCCACTGAATACTGGCCGGACAAATATGGCAACGAGAGCGTTCTAAGGCAGGCAATTATGTTTTCTCCTGTGAATTACTATACTGAATTCATTCCGGAAATAACGCGAGTAAGGAGGGACCAAAAGAACACTCTAGACGAATGGCTGTCAAATGTAAAAAAAATTATGTATATCCACCCATGTAATATGACGAAGGAATCCACAATCCATATAGAGTATTGTGATTCTTGAGTTTCTCCCGGCGTGTTTGATAATCAAAATATCCACGGGTGTACTGCCGGTCTACAGTGTCCAACGGGCACAATATTTCGGCGATCATACATGTCGCCATCATCAGGTGAACTGACGGACTGAGCTACTGTGAACGTGCCGGCACGGAGATCCGTACACTATGGCTGCTCAGGGGGAACTGGGTTCGGTCGCGGCTGAGGCCGATTTAAATACCCTCCGCCCGCGGCGCGCTCACTCCGCCGTCCGCGCCCCGCGACGCGGTCGCGCGGTGGAACAGATTGCGACGGCGTCTGAGATGACGTCGGTGTGATGGCTCTGTCCGCCGTGGTCGTCACAACTATACATTTGCTCGATTTACTCTTGATTAACCCAATCGCTGGTTCCCAAGCCTTGCTAAGATTATAGCCACAGTCACGGTTTATGAGGTCGTTATTGGTGCGAATTTCGATGGCCTCTCTAACAACGCTGTCCCAGTATCTCGACGTCTGTACCAGAATTCTCGTGCGTTCATACTCCATAGCGTGATTTTCCGACAAACAATGTTCAGCGACCGCCGACTTGCTGGGATACATCAGTCGAGTGTGCCTCTGGTGTTCACGGCATCGATCCTCGACGGTACGCAGCGTCTGACCAATATTCGACTTGCCACATTGACACGGAATCTGGTACACGCCGGCCTTCCTCAAACCGAGGTCATCTTTGTCGCTCCCCACCAGTGCACGAGTTTTATTCGGAGGACAAAACACAGTTCCGACCCGGTGTATCTTCAAAATGCGGGCGATTTTCCCCGAGAGTGCGCCTGTATATTGGATAAACGCAGTGCCTACCTCCTCCCTCGTGACTTCATCCATCTCCACAGGTTGTGCTGTAGTGGGTGGGCGGAGAGCACGTTGAATCTGCCACTCTGAGTACCCATTTTTTCGAAATACAGTTCTCAGATGTTCCAATTCCTGGGGTAGACTCTCTGCGTCATAGATAGTGCGCGCCCTATGTACTAGAGTTTTAAGCACCCCATTCCTCTGTGAAGGGTGGTGGCAGCTGTCTGCGTGCAAATACAGATCAGTGTGCGTTGTCTTCCGATACACCCCATGGCCTAGGGTGCCGTCAGGCCTTCTCTTGACCAAGACGTCAAGGAAAGGTAGTTTACCCTCCGTTTCAGTCTCCATAGTGAATTTGATGTTGGAGTGTATGGAGTTTAGATGTGTAAGGAAGTCAAGGAGTTTATCCATACCATGTGGCCAGATGACGAACGTGTCGTCCACGTAACGGAAAGAGCAAGTAGGTTTCCATTCGGATGACGACATGGCTTCCTCCTCGAAGTTCTCCATGTACAAATTCGCTACCACCGGTGAGAGTGGGCTACCCATGGCGACTCCCTCCGTTTGTTCGTAGTATTCTCCATTAAAAAGAAAATACGTGGAAGTCAAGGCATGCCTAAAAAGTTCTGTGGTCTTCTCGTCAAACTTCTGACTAATCAATTCTAGTGTCTCTCGCAGGGGTACCCTGTTGAACAAGGAAACGACGTCAAAACTCACCATGATATCTGACTCACCCAACGTGAAGCTATCAAGGCGTTTAACATAATCCACGGAATTACGGATGTGATGAGGGCATTTACCCACATAAGGACTTAATATTCCCGTCAGGTATTTGGCCAACAAATATGTAGGTGCCCTGATGTTGCTGACAATGGGGCGTAATGGTACCCCCTCTTTGTGAACCTTCGGGAATCCATATAGTCTAGGCGGTACCGGACCTTGGGGTAACAATTTCTTAGCGTCACCCTCCGGTAAATCTGCGTCCTTGAGAAGCGACCTCGTCTTGTTGTCCACCTTCTTTGTAGAGTCAACGCTGATCTTCCGGTAGGAATCGTCATTTAGCAGGCTGTGCATCTTATCAGTGTAGTCCTTATGGGAGACAACAACTATAGCATTGCCTTTGTCAGCCGGTAAGACAACAATTTCAGAGCGCTCCCTCAGATCACGAATGGCCGCCCTCTCTTTACTAGTGATATTTGACTTCATCGGCTTGGATTTCGTCAACGCACGACAAGTTTCACGACGTATTTCCTCAGCTGATTCATGCGGAAGTCGAGCTGCAACCTGTTCAACAGCACTAACAATTTCTGCGACCGGAGTGAACTTGGGGGTGGGAGTGAAGTTGAGACCTTTCTGCAAAACAGAGACCGCATCATCATGGTGTTAAGTGAAATACGTCGTGAAACTTGTCGTGCGTTGACGAAATCCAAGCCGATGAAGTCAAATATCACTAGTAAAGAGAGGGCGGCCATTCGTGATCTGAGGGAGCGAAGCCAATGCTATAGTTGTTGTCTCCCATAAGGACTACACTGATAAGATGCACAGCCTGCTAAATGACGATTCCTACCGGAAGATCAGCGTTGACCCTACAAAGAAGGTGGACAACAAGACGAGGTCGCTTCTCAAGGACGCAGATTTACCGGAGGGTGACGCTAAGAAATTGTTACCCCAAGGTCCGGTACCGCCTAGACTATATGGATTCCCGAAGGTTCACAAAGAGGGGGTACCATTACGCCCCATTGTCAGCAACATCAGGGCACCTACATATTTGTTGGCCAAATACCTGACGGGAATATTAAGTCCTTATGTGGGTAAATGCCCTCATCACATCCGTAATTCCGTGGATTTTGTTAAACGCCTTGATAGCTTCACGTTGGGTGAGTCAGATATCATGGTGAGTTTTGACGTCGTTTCCTTGTTCAACAGGGTACCCCTGCGAGAGTCACTAGAATTGATTAGTCAGAAGTTTGACGAGAAGACCACAGAACTTTTTAGGCATGTCTTGACTTCCACGTATTTTCTTTTTAATGGAGAATACTACGAACAAACGGAGGGAGTCGCCATGGGTAGCCCACTCTCACCGGTGGTAGCGAATTTGTACATGGAGAACTTCGAGGAGGAAGCCATGTCGTCACCCGAATGGAAACCTACTTGCTTTTTCCGTTACGTGGACGACACGTTCGTCATCTGGCCACATGGTATGGATAAACTCCTTGACTTCCTTACACATCTAAACTCCATACACCCCAACATGAAATTCACTATGGAGACTGAAACGGAGGGTAAACTACCTTTCCTTGACGTCTTGGTCAAGAGAAGGCCTGACGGCACCCTAGGCCATGGGGTGTATCGGAAGACAACGCACACTGATCTGTATTTGCACGCAGACAGCTGCCACCACCCTTCACAGAGGAATGGGGTGCTTAAAACTCTAGTACATAGGGCGCGCACTATCTATGACGCAGAGAGTCTACCCCAGGAATTGGAACATCTGAGAACTGTATTTCGAAAAAATGGGTACTCAGAGTGGCAGATTCAACGTGCTCTCCGCCACCCACTACAGCACAACCTGTGGAGATGGATGAAATCACGAGGGAGGAGGTAGGCACTGCGTTTATCCAATATACAGGCGCACTCTCGGGGAAAATCGCCCGCATTTTGAAGATACACCGGGTCGGAACTGTGTTTTGTCCTCCGAATAAAACTCGTGCACTGGTGGGGAGCGACAAAGATGACCTCGGTTTGAGGAAGGCCGGCGTGTACCAGATTCCGTGTCAATGTGGCAAGTCGAATATTGGTCAGACGATGCGTACCGTCGAGGATCGATGCCGTGAACACCAGAGGCACACTCGACTGATGTATCCGAGCAAAGTCGGCGGTCGCTGAACATTGTTTGTCGGAAAAACACGCTATGGAGTATGAACGCACGAGAATTCTGGTACAGACGTCGAGATACTGGGACAGCGTTGTTAGAGAGGCCATCGAAATTCGCACCAATGACGACCTCATAAACCGTGACTGTGGCTATAATCTTAGCAAGGCTTGGGAACCAGCGATTGGGTTAGTCAAGAGTAAATCGAGCAAATGTATAGTTGTGACGACCACGGCGGACAGAGCCATCACACCGACGTCATCTCAGACGCCGTCGCAATCTGTTCCACCGCGCGACCGCGGCGCGGGGCGCGGACGGCGGAGTGAGCGCGCCGCGGGCGGAGGGTATTTAAATCGGCCTCAGCCGCGACCGAACCCAGTTCCCCCTGAGCAGCCATAATGTACGGATCTCCGTGCCGGCACGTTCACAGGAGCTCAGTCCGTCAGTTCACCTGATGATGGCGACATGTATGATCGCCGAAATATTGTGCCCGTTGGACACTGTAGATCGGCAGTACACCTGTGGATATTTTGCTTATAGAGTATTGTCTAATAACCATTGAGTACAGCTACGGTTCTTCCATAGCTATAATTCCTCTTTTTAATTTGTCGTGCTTCTCGTATATTTACTATACAAAATGGTTCAAATGGCTCTAAGCACTATGGGACTTAACATCTGAGGTCATCAGTCCCCTAGACTTAGAACTACTTAAACCTAACTAACCTAAGACGCCATTAGTTACTTCATGAATCTAAAGAGTCTCACTTGTATCATCAAGAATGCTGTATACCAAAGGACGATATAAAAGTTAAGTGTTCTAGTAGCTACGTTCTTTTCTTTATCACATTCATTACGAATCCTGTTCCAGACTTCGCGCCAGTCGGCGTGTGTGTACGTGTGCCCTTTCGGCTACCCGTCACTGTGGACTGGCTGCCTTGTCAGTCCACTACATCTGGTTCAACATGTATGTGACGATTATTTTAATTGTCTTCTGCTATGAAAGTGACAGAGTTCTCCTATCGCTCTAGTTTAACAGATTTTAATCTGCATAGCTCCATGTGCTTTACTGCTTGACGAATCATAGTTTCAGATATATTAAGTATTCTAAACTAGAAATGATGTAAATTTATAAACATCATACCGTAATGTTAAATAGTTGTATATAGAGCTTTCTGTAGATTTTCTCACCTTATTAGCATGGTCTAATGTACTTATCTAATCAAGTAATGAAAGTTATTGCTTTGGCAGAAAAACAGAAAGTTGAAAACAAACACACTTGATGGACTCCTACTTATAAAAGTATGCTGCATTATTTGACTTAGAACGTGTCTTCCTAAGTTTCCAGCATGTGCAGCGTTCAGTTTATGGCCATCTTACTCACACACTTACTAGCGCGAGTGCGCTCCGGGAGCGCAAATATTGGGCCGGTTTGATTTATAACATCTAGGGACTAACAGCTAGGGCTGATAAAATGATACTGGCGTTCAAACGATCTCGAGATTTCCCAGTGTGTCACAGTGTTCGATACAGAATCGGGTTTATTCGAACAGTAACATAACATTTGACTCGCACGAAACGAGAACTACAGTATGAAGCAGCCACAACAACAAGCCATGGCTCTCCTTAAAATTTTACAACTTCGTGAAAAACTTGTGGAAATAGCAGTAAATTCTATAATTACACCAACTCCTATTTGCTTATGAGAGAGACAGTAATGATTTACCTTATTTTTGTGCACACGCTGTAGATCGATGTGCCATCGTCGACAACGATCCAAACTTCATGGTGGAAAGTAAGCAGGTACTTTGGTTCACCTTACAATGAATAAACCTTTGGGGTCACTTCTTAGGGACTGCACATCGGTTCTTAAAATACTCCAGCTAGTTGTACCTTATACCGCTGGCATGGGAGGATATTGTCCTGCACAGAGCTCTTATGAGGTACACCGAGTTGTACAAAGTATTTACTTTGTTATGGATGGTCGTCGTCCGTTTGCGAACTGCTTTAACTACTGTATTCGTATGGAGATCAGCGTGCAAGTCAACGGTGTGAGTGTAGCGGCTGGCACGAAGTATCCATCTGAGCACTATATTTTGTGAAACCTGTAGACGGCCAATTTGTATTGGAATGGCAAGACCCCAGACCGAGCTGCCATACAGTATCTTAGAGTGAACCGTCACCATATAATGGAAGCGTTGCTGTTGTACGGAGGTCAGTAGTATTGAAACAAAAACGGAGGAGTTACTAGTCCATACAAAAAGCGTTGTTTCTGAGAGAGTCAGTATGTTTATGGAGAAAGACGTGTTTGTCCGAAGTGACCCTCAGGTAAGTCACCGTTGCGCCCCAGGGGATATCCCGCCAACACATTTTGAATTTGGTAGGCATCAAGGGGCGTTTTTAGCTGAAATAGATGGCTGTCGTCTTGGCGGGATATATGTAGTTGCACTTTATTGGTCCTACACCAAGCGGCGTTGGTACCAAGTTGAGACTGAAGGTGTCGAATGTTGGGGTGAATAAGTCTTTCCGCTGGTGAAAAAAGCCGTATCATTGGGAAATTGTGCAATGTGTACCTCTTTGACAGTTGGTACGTGATTTACATAGAGATGAAATAATAGTGGGGATAAAAAGGATCCTTGAGGCAGCTCCACCTGCGCCATTCGGGTATCAGACTATTGGCCCTCTACTGTAACAATCATCTTTCTATCTGTCAAAAAACTAGCGATAAGATTCAAGTAACAATTGGGTATCGACGCAGTACAACACGCTCCACCACGCGAAGGAGTTGCAGCTCTGCAGACAGTTTAGAAGCCGTACTGTTCTGCCCTGATCGTACTATCTGCCACCAGTGGTCCCAAAATGTGGGCCTGGATGTCTCTCTCAAAGGTTTTGCCCAAACCACTAAGAAGACTGTGGTTTGGAAATAGGAACTACCTAGACTACCCGTTAAGAGACAGCCATTGTAAATTCTTGTCAATATCACCAATGGTTTACGTGGTAAGTTCTTCAGATGTAGATTGCTGAGCTTATCAGCACCAGGTGCCTTGTGCCAGTTGATTTTCCTTGTTATGGTTCCAATTTCACTAAGTGCAGTTAGATGGGGACTTAACCGGTCAGGAGCGGTGATGATCTGATTGACTAGTTGTATGGTGCCATACTCGCAATTGTTTGCGGTTTGATGAGTGGGTCTTCTGTGAATCCCTGAGGAGTCTGAAGCGGTCGTTTGGACGTGGGGTCGGCCCTCAAGTTTTTCACTAGCCGCCATTCTTCTCTCGTTTGCAGGAGGAAGGAGGACATCTTAACCTCCCATGTTTCTACTCGGCAGTCAAGTAATCGTCGTCGCCTTTCCAGGCGATGCACCCATGGGTGGTAAGCTGCGTTGCGAGTCTGTTGCCATAGTTTCCAGTACTGGTTCTTCTGTAGTCGTAGTTCTTCCAATAAGGGAGGCAATGGATCGCTCATCTAGAAGTCTACAGCAACCATTATAGGTGACAGTTTGAGGGTCTTCCATAAATTCTGTGTTAAATAATCGATGACATAATCAATTTGGGCCAGCGTCTGAACCTCCAGGGCAAGCACAATGTTGTTATTTATGTACCTCTTCAACCATAGCCAAAAAATTTCCTGGTGAAGTCGCTGGTCCGGTAGGTGACTCGTCCTTGTTAGCGTCGCCAGAATAGGATCATGATTTTACTGTAAGTCACTGATAGTAAGAAGACGGGGGTCAATCCCAGGTTCTTGGGTGCTAACATTGTTAAGGACATGTGGACGCTGATGGCTGGGGGAGGGATGTGAGGCAGCTCAAGAGTCCCCAGATCTCCAGGTCAAAGTCCTGTTCGTGGTGGTGCAGCACCAGATCCATAAGGTTGGTGTTACATGAATTCCAGGTAGGATGCTTCATATTCCAGTCGCCACTAATAAACTTCTTCACTTTTGGTGCTAAGATATGATGTACGTCTTGTGCTATGAGCTGTGCTGCGGGACGAAGATATGCCGTCACAAAAGTTACCTCTCAGAAATCTGTCCAGGCTGAAGCCGCGTCACTTTAAACTCTTGTAGGTCGGGTAGGTCGACATGCTGGTGAGTAATAGTACAACGAAGGTAAACGGCTGTACCACCAACTCGTGCATGTCTGTCAGTGCAGTAGCCCACCATATTTCGAACTTTAAAAGTTTCATTCGGCCCTAGGTAAGTCTCTGACAAGAGGACTTGGCTCTGAGCGCTATGGGACCTAACATCTGAGGCCATCAGTTCCCTAGAACCTAGAACTACTTAAACCTAACGAAGAACATCACACAATCCATGTCCGAGGCACGATTCGAAACTGCGACCGTAGCGGTCGCGCAGTTCCAGACTGAAGCGCCTAGAACCGCTCGGCCACACCGGCCAGTGACAAGACGATTACGTCGATCTTGCGATGGCCAGTGAAATATTGTAGTTCACGTTTCTTACTGCGAACGCCAATAGCATTCCAAAGACAGATACGAAGATCCTTCGTATGTGAGGCCATTACATTAATCTGACCCCTCTAGCTGAGCCAGTGTGTCCATCAGTATAACGGCCTTAGACAGCTTGTCTTTAGCTGCCAACATCTTTTTCCCAGCAGTCATGAGTCTGTGTAGAAAGTTCCGACTTCTAAGAAGTTTGAGAACGGTTGTCACCTCTGTAAGTGCAGCATCCACATCTGTTTACCAGTGTCACGCTGTACCCTCTGCATAGCTGAAGCAAACGTTCGTCGCTCCAGTGTTGTACTTGCAGTCCACACCTGGTCCCGTGATGGTGGAGGAGGGAAAGGGGGAAGTTTTTTTGAGCATCTAGGCCAGCCGTGTCAGCCATTACAAGATTGATACTGTCGGGAACTGCTGGACGTTCCCTATGTGGTTGTGTAAGACGTGAGGCTGAGAGCGTTCTGAAATTAGATACAAGCCTTGCAACTAGCTGCATGCGGGCCCTGGCAACCTGCGCACTTATGAGGTGAGCCTGGAGCTAGTGTGCACTTAATACTGGGGTGCATGGAACCACACTTAACACAGCGTGCCGGCTGCTAACAATAATTACATGTATGTGTCCAACGTTGACAACGTTTGAACTGGGCCGGTTCGTTGCGGGAGCGGTAATCCTCTACCCACTCTTTCGTCGACAGCACATGGGGGACTCGATAGATGGTATTAGATATATCCCCCTTTGGTAGTGTCATAGCGTACACCGGCAGTTGGTGGAGCTTTCCCTGCTTCTTACGCTTGGTGCACATCCTTTATTGTAACGTGTTGTTCTTGTAAGTCTTTGTACACTTCCTCTGCAGTAACCGAAGGTGGCAAATCTTTGACCATCACCTTCATATCCCTGTTGGTGACATCCTGGTACATGTGAAATGGTAACTCAAGACGCACCTTGGAGATAGTGTCATCAGACATCACAAGATTGCCGGACGCACAAATCTCGAGGACTCGACAGAATCATGATTGCAATCTGATTTATGTACCAGTTGCCGTTGTTACAAATAACGTGCGCACCAGAAGATATTTCATTTCATGTTTCACAGTTATTTTATTATTAAAACCCACAGTGCTTTCAAAAAGCTAAAGCAGGACATTGTGATAGTACCAACAAAAGTCACAACATCGTAGTCCCAAAAAAAGATCGAACAGAAACCAAGATATCCTTAACTGTGACGTAAACTGTTCTAAAAGCTCTAGGAACAACTGATAACATTAATACTAGCTTCTTTTTGGCCTTTTACAATTCACAGATTCTCTTAGGACGATATTCGCTCGCTTCTTCGATGAGCGATGGTCGCCAGTGCTTTTGCAGGTAGCAAGCCTCCCTGTACTCCCCAGTTACATGACAAAGAAACACTATACAATCTTTTCATAGTTACAGAAAGGAACATTCCCCTACTCGAAAACATAATAAATTATATTAAAATACGTCGCGCATACACTTGGTCGGAGTTTTCTGACACTACAAGATGCAGAGAATTGAAATGGCTGCTGCACGTGCGAATGTACTTACCGTAGCACTTGTACACGGTCACGGTCAAATATTTTATGTTTGCAGAGGAGGGTGTACATCAGTATTATTCTTAGGACAAGAAATTTCTGGTTATCTACTCAAATAATGACACATACTTATAGTTTCTAGGAATTTCACAAATAATTATGTTTGAAGCGCTTTGCATCACATATATCAAATTTATACGACGAAGGTAAACAAACAAGGTCTCTGCCATGAAAGGGAACGTTTGCATTCGAAAGTAATAGAACGTACCTTTTTAACGTAGAATAGACAACCTTTCTTTCAACTTTGAGGTTCATTTAAAATTTCACTGTAATTTTGATTTTCAGAAGCATTTTCTCAAAATAATACAAAATGTTTTCACCTTGAAGAGGTACACTCTTCAGTAACCTTAGCCACTTCATATTACGTTATTTTCCTAAAACTTTTCCAGATAATGATTTCACACTGTGGGATTCTTACAATACGCTTTCAGTTTTTAACGTTCAGTAGACGACAAAGTAATTGGAGAAGCAGTACAAGCCCAGATTGGGAAAGGAAGAAAAGCAAGGAATCAATGTCCTTTTCAAACGACAAATATCGCTATTTGGCGTACGCGCTGTAGGAATACTGTGGAAATATGTGAGTCTAAATGATAGGACGAGGAAATGAACCCCAGTCTTCCAGAATGAGAGTCCAGTCTCCTAACCTGTCGGCCACTTTTCTCGTGGCCTACGTTTTAGCTATACTGATATTTCTGATATATAAGTACGAAAACGTGATGATGAGTAGAGTAAATAAGGCAAGGCTTAAAAATTACTACCTTTTTCCAAAATATGTTACGTATTTAGAATGCACTTTTGATTCGTATGACACTGTCAGAAATTTTTCAGCTAAAGGTTTGAGGATCCGATGATACCCATTCGCCTGAAACGTAAAGTGCGTAAATTAAAGCGGAGTCACGTTTGGAGTGAAAATTTTTATCGGTAGTCGTTCCAACCGAAGGATTCTCGTTAAAAGTTGTTGAAATTTTGTAACGTGTTTGTAATTTCATTTGTTAACTGCATATGAAACAATCATTAGGTGATCTGTTTTTGTTCGACTTTGAGACATAGTTGTTTTTATGTGGTTTTAATAAACGCCTAACTCTCTGATAATTTCTATTCGTTAATGTAGGTGATTATTTAAAATTTTAACATTTCGTGAAAGACGTCGTCTTCAATCCCCTTTGTATGTGATACCACCTTGGAAGTATGTCTCCTTGTAGAGTAAAATCAGCAGTTGACATATTCCAACCAACATGCAAAAATAAATTAAAAGAATTTCTGAATGACAACTCCTCCTACTCGATAGATGAAATTTTAATATGAAATAGCATCTGTAAAAAAAAAGTAAAAAATGAAAAAGTAATTATATTGTGTAAAGAAACTTTATGGTAAACTGACACGTACCACATCATTACGAAATTTCGGATTCATAATCTATGGAAAAAGTATTAATGTAATGTAGGTAATGTAAATGTAATGCAGTGTCTGGTATTCTGGTTGTAACTTTCTTCTCAATGACCGCTTCATGCCTGTGGCCCTAAGATCCCCACACCTAATCCATGAAGCAGCTTTGTGCTACGTAAAAGGAATTACTGTCGACGTTTCTGGTACTTCACAAACGTACTTACATTTTCACAGTGTCAATCAACAAAGTAGTCGTTTCTTCTGTCTTTACTCTCCTCCTTCTTTAGGTTGTGTTATTTACTTTAATTTTGTTCCCTTCAAAACTATTGTTCTGATCTTTAAAGTTTTCACATTCAAGTCGTGTCATAGAAAATAGTGGAAATGGAAAGTTGGGAAAATTATTACTACACGAAATTGACTAAGGAACTTATAGAAAATAGCAGCGACAATTAATGCAGTGTAATACTGGCAATGTTGTATACAAGTTTATCATGCTGTCCTGATATTGTGCACTTTTGAAAAACGGTTCCGACGTCATCAGAGGACATGGCTATGTATCATAACCAAACTTGAAATACACTTGCTGGATCTTTGATTGACTTCTACGAAAATAACTCTGAGATGAAGCAACTGCATGTTTCTTCACAGTCGCTGAATTAGAGAAATTTAGCCCTCCATTATATCATCAAATTGAGGCGAAATTAATGTAGCAAAAGGTGAAACTGTATTCGTTTTTGATGTCACCGTTGTGCAGATCGCACAACGGACTCTGTTGCTTAAACAAGTTAACAGTATGGAGACTGAACTTATTTTGTACACGCAATGCCGTTAATGTTGATACTAAACTGCTATTTTCAAAGCATGCAATCAATTTTGCACACTTTGAAATCGATTTCGATTTCGAGATCGTTGTATTTCTTTATAATGTTCGTTGTGAAATTGGGGTATGTGATAAGTGCAGAATTAAACAATACGTGTTTTGATATTGCTGTAGTGTATAACATCCGAAAGAATGGTCCATTAGAAAAACAATGAAAAAAATTAAAAACGCGAATTTCAGTATTTTGGAAGAAAAGTTGTTAATGGGTGGTTGAGCAGCAATTGTTAAACAGGAAGAAAGTTCTCAAAGTGTTGCGACGCAATAATACACTTGTCGGACAATATATTCCTGCCTTCATAATTACAAGCTCAGTTGTCCTCAGCTTGAAGTATTTAACTAGGCCTAGTCCTGTTGCAGAGGGTTTACCCTTGCCTTTCGCGACTGACTCACACAGCCCACTGTATGCCGAACCTACAATTTTACGTGCAGGCTGGCATTTTCACGGAGCAATTCTGTATTGTCACATATACAAACCATTCCCAAAGAAGACTGAAAGAGCAACTGACGAGTAACCTCTTGGCGTACACTTACAACTCACCCATCAAGCAACGTAGAATGTTAACATAGAACTGATATGAGCTTTCCAAGAATCGGAGTTAGTTACCGTTTGTAAAATAACTAGACGATGCGTAATGTTGTTATAAATAATACGTTACGACCTGTATAGCCCGAATTAATTTTAGCATATGTGTCATGTCGAACATACAATATTGTTTCATACTATTGAGAAACAGAATTCCACTATATGTCAGTTTCCGGTGTGAAATAATTTTCAATTCACTTGCTGAGAGACGAATCAGTAATTTGACATTTTATTCGTATTTTCAAATGGAATAATGTTATGAGGTCATCTGTAGCACAAAAAAACTCATCTTCAAGAAAGAAATCTTCGTTGCACATACACGTGTTGTAAGAATGATATGTAGTGTTCACTCACGACCATCCTGTAGACTTTTATTTAAGGAGTTGGGCATTCTCACTACTGTTTCGCATTCTATTTATTTCCTCATAACGTGTTGCAAATAATCCACTGCAGCTCCAAAGGAACAATTTATGTATATAATTACAATACCCGAAGGAAAAAAAGTACATTCATTAGTCAATATTAAGGTTGTCTTAAGCACCAAAAGGGGTGCTGATTACTGCAACTAAAATCTTTCCTCAATTAGTCGGGGATATAAGACGTTAGACAGAGAGGAAAGTAAAATTTGAAAACCAACTGAAAAAGTTGCTCCTTGCCAACTTCTTCTGTTCCGTAGAAGAATATCTGTTACTGTGGAAAGTGGTGGATGGGAATTACTAACATCTGTATGTTTCTTTTTTTTTTTTAAAGAAAAAAATAGATGTCCCGCATAAATGTTCAGCTTATGGCCATGTTTACAAATTAATTTACACTGTGAACACAAAATTATTCATTCTAAATCATTGTAATTCGTCGTCCAAAATGATCCTTGCAAGATGAAAATAACTAACTAAGTTTAAGAAGCAGCGGCGCTGAAGGTACTGGACAAAACAGAATCCGTAGTGTCTTAGAGGTAAAAAATGTGATCGGCTCCAAACATGATGCTCGAGCGATGAAGATGACAATGGTCACGCAACTGTGTAATCAGGGAAGGTTCACAGGATAGCACTTACGACGCTACAAGCTTTCAAAGGAAATGAGTGCAGGGCGGCAGCGAAAGCGGGTGATTACAAATATGAACCTTTTCCAAAACTGTGTCCCTGTGAAAGATCGTACTGCATGCTTCCTGCTTTCAAGTGTCGCAAGAGCGTCAAAATGATTGATATTGAAATAAGTGACCATGGGGCAGAATGGGTAGAATGGTAACTGAAATTCCTCATCAGGGGAAAATCCACGGGACACGCTGGATCCCAACACTAATAAATATAATAAAATGCGAAAGAGGTTTCTCCTCTTCTAGAGACAATGTATCGCAGGTCGCTGAAGCAGCTAAGCGTTATTAGTGATAGGAGAAAACGGAGAGAGCATTCCGGGTTTTAAGAGCGATCTCGAAGAGACGCACAGTCTCGAAAGGCTTGTTTTGGAAGTTTGGAACATGCTTTATGACGTTTATAGAGATCAGAAATCTTCCCTGTAGGAATCAAAGGAAGAAGGAAAGAAAGGAAGACTGGGTTTAACGTCCCGTCGGTATCGAGGCCATTAAAGACGAAGCACAAGTTCGGATTGTGTCGTGGATGGGGAAGGAAATCGGGAGAGACCTTTCAGAGGAACCATCACGTCATTTGCCTGGGGCGATTTAGCTTAATCACGGGAAACCGAAATCTGCATCGCTACGGTCGCAGGTTCGAATCCTGCCTCGGGCACGGATGTGTGGATGACCTCAGAAGTTAAGTCCCATAGTGCTCAGAGCCATTTGAACCATTAAATCTGCTTCGTCGGGAACAGGTTCGAGCCATCATACTCCAGAATTCTCTAGGAATCAGCACAGGCTCCGAAAACAACGACCGCGTGACACCCAGCCATCTCTGTTCATCCACGACATACCGAAACTAGAACGTAAATGGTGCTGCGATTTTATTTATTTTATTTTATTTATTTTAAACGCGCGGCACGCAGCTGCTGTTCCTCTTTGTTGGATGGGTTGGATGGGTTTCAGTGCAAACAAAAGTGCGAGACTTATCGCTTTTTTAAGGTTAGTTTAGTAGCTATCATGCAACGGGCTAGAGAGCAGAGCGCGTTCGCCTTTGCGACCTGATTTTCAAAATAAAATGTTCAAATGTGTGTGAAATCTTATGGGACTTAACTGCTAAGGTCATCAGTCCCTAAGCTTACACACTGTTGTTGTTGTTGTGGTCTTCAGTCCTGAGACTGGTTTGATGCAGCTCTCCATACTACTCTATCCTGTGCAAGCTTCTTCATCTCCCAGTACCTCCTGCAACCTACATCCTTCTGAATCTGCTTTGTGTATTGATCTCTTGGTCTCCCTCTACGATTTTTACCCTCCACGCTGTCCTCCAATGCTAAATTTGTGATCCATTGATGCCTCAAAACATGTCCTACCAACCGATCCCTTCTTCTAGTCAAGTTGTGCCACAAACTTCTCTTCTCCCCAATCCTATTCAATACCTCCTCATTAGTTACGTGATCTACCCACCTTATCTTCAGCATTCTTCTGTAGCACCACATTTCGAAAGCTTCTATTCTCTTCTTGTCCAAACTAGTTATCGTCCATGTTTCACTTCCATACATGGCTACGCTCCATACAAATACTTTCAGAAACGACTTCCTGACACTTAAATCTATACTCGATGTTAACAAATTTCTCTTCTTGAGAAACGCTTTCCTTGCCATTGCCAGTCTACATTTTATATCCTCTCTACTTCGACCATCATCAGTTATTTTACTCCCTAAATAGCAAAACTCCTTTACTACTTTAAATGTCTCATTTCCTAATTTAATTCCCTCAGCATCACCCGACTTAATTTGACTACATTCCATTATCCTCGTTTTGCTTTTGTTGATGTTCATCTCATATCCTCCTTTCAAGACACTGTCCATTCCGTTCAACTGCTCTTCAAAGTCTTTGCTGTCTCTGACAGAATTACAATGTCATCGGCGAACCTCAAAGTTTTTACTTCTTCTCCATGAATTTTAATACCTACTCCGAATTTTTCTTTTGTTTCCTTTACTGCTTGCTCAACATACAGATTGAATAACATCGGGGAGAGGCTACAACCCTGTTTCACTCCTTTCCCAACCACTGCTTCCCTTTCATGCCCCTCGACTCTTATAACTGCCATCTGGTTTCTGTACAAATTGTAATTAGCCTTTCGCTCCCTGTATTTTACCCCTGCCACCTTTAGAATTTGAAAGAGAGTATTCCAGTTAACATTGTCAAAAGCTTTCTCTAAGTCTACAAATGCTAGAAACGTAGGTTTGCCTTTTCTTAATCTTTCTTCTAAGATAAGTCGTAAGGTCAGTATTGCCTCACGTGTTCCAACATTTCTACGGAATCCAAACTGATCTTCCCCGAGGTCCGCTTCTACCAGTTTTTCCATTCGTCTGTAAAGAATTCGCGTTAGTATTTTGCAGCTGTGACTTATTAAACTGATAGTTCGGTAATTTTCACATCTGTCAACACCTGCTTTCTTTGGGATTGGAATTATTATATTCTTCTTGAAGTCTGAGGGTATTTCGCCTGTCTCATACATCGTGCTCACCAGGTGGTAGAGTTTTGTCATGACTGGCTCTCCCGAGGCCATCAGTAGTTCTAATGGAATGTTGTCTATTCCCGGGGCCTTGTTTCGACTCAGGTCTTTCAGTGCTCTGCAAACTCTTCACGCAGTATCGTATCTCCCATTTCATCTTCATCTACATCCTCTTCCATTTCCATAATATTGTCCTCAAGTACATCGCCCTTGTGTAAACCCTCTATATACTCCTTCCACCTTTCTGCCTTCCCTTCTTTGCTTAGAACTGGGTTGCCATCTGAGCTCTTGATATTCATACAAGTGGTTCTCTTCTCTCCAAAGGTCTCTTTAATTTTCCTGTAGGCAGTATATATCTTACCCCTAGTGAGACACACTACTTAACCTAAATCATCCTAAGGACAAACACACACAACCATGCCTGAGGGAGGACTCGTACCTCCGCCGGGACCAGCCGCACAGTCCTGCTTTTTGAACGGACTTTCGGTCACAGGAACTCAGCGTGCATTCAGGAAACAGTTCAACGTTGCGCCTGCAGGTCGTGTTCCTGATGGAAAATCGACTGTTATATGGGTTGACACCTTTATGGATACTACAAATATGCACAAAAAGAAATCAGGACCTTCAAGAACAACCAGAATGCTTGAAAACATAGAGTGGGCAAGGACGTCGATTTTCAATTTCCCCAAGCAATCTGCAAGCAAACATGCAGCTGCCCTTGCAGTTTCGGAGCGCACAGTGAGACGAGTTCTTCAAATGGTTCAAATGTCTCTAAGCCGTATGGGACTTAACATCTGAAGTCATACGTCCCCTAGACTTAGAACTACTTAAACCTAACTAACCTAAGGACATCACACACATCCACGCCCGAGGAAGGATTCGAACCTGCGACCGTAGCTTAGAACCGCTCGGTCACAGTGGCCGTAGCTTAGAACCGCTCGGTCACAGTGGCCGGCACGAATTCCTCATGAAGAGTTGAAATTTCATCTGTATAAACTCTCGGTGGTGCACACACTTCATCCAAGTGATTTTGTTCGCGAAAAAATGCGTGGTGGAGCTTTGATCGATGATTCTGCCTCATGACGCCTTAGTGTTGTTCAGCGACGGGGCATATTTCATTTGTCTGGCTGCGTAATTAAGCAAAATATGCGGTATTGGATTGGCACGAATACCCGAGAACTTCATGAGCAGCCCCTGCATACAGATCGTGTGACTGTTTGGTGTACACTATCTAAAGTTGGCATAATTGGCCCATGGTGTTTCGAAGAGAAAAGTGACGGTCACTTCTGAGCATTGTGTTCAGATGATTGGTTTTCTCTTCCAGAACTTGAAAACTGGATGTGGGTGATGTGTGATTCCAACAAGATGGCGCCACAGCTCACACGGCACGAACATTGGTGACCATGTTTCGCGAACACTTCCCCGATCGTCTCATCTCTTTGAGCGGCAATCTCCAGTGACAAGCAGGTTCGCCAGATTCAGCGCCATTAGACTTTTTCAAATGGTCCAAACGGCTCTGAGCACTATGGGACTTAAAATCTGAGATCATCATTCCCGTATAACTTAGAACTTTTCAAACCTAACTAACCTAAGGACATCACACACGTCCATGCCCGAGGCAGGATTCGAACCTGCGACCGTAGCGGTCGCGCGGTTCCAGACTGAAGAGCCTAGATCCGCTCGGTCGCACCGGCCGGCCATTCCACTTTTTCTTATGGGGTTATCTGAAATCATCGGTGTATACCAATTGTCCGCAGACCCTGGCTGAGCTTCGGAGCAATATTCGTGTTGCTATTGCCAACATCTACAGTGACATGTCGGAAAAAAATGGACCGAAACTTCCGATTTCGACTCTACAAATGCATTGAGCAGAACAGGGTCCAAGATGTCATTTCCAAGACTTAACGGAACAAAACCTTAGATGTTACTCTTTGTAAAGAAAAAAGAATGAAATTGTTGTTAGTAATACTTTCTGATTTATGATTCTTTTAAATAAGGCGCTACCGTCGCAGGTTCGAATCCTGCCTCGGGAATGGATGTGAATGTGTGGTGTCCTTATGTTAGTTAGGTCTAAGTAGTTCTAAGTTCTAGGGACTGATGACCTCAGATGGTAAGTGCCATAGTGCCCAGAGCCTTATTTTTTTATTTATTTATTTTTAAATAAAGAAATTCCAGTGCCGTACCCTGTACCAGCTTCCAGCTGTTCCTAGACTGCCAGAATCAGATCAAAAACATTCCGCACTGCTGTCTTATGCACAAAATACGAGCTTGCGGAATATCAGTCCATCTCCCTAACTGAGATAAAGAGTTCGTTTAAAAAAAATACAATATGTCATTCCTAACGTAGATGGACCCAGTATTGTAGGATTAAACGATTGCGGAACGGACACTCAAAGTGGTCGCGTTTATTAAATATCTATGAGTATTCGTATAGGGCGATGTAAAAAAAAAACACATAATACTGATCACAGCTATTAAATACACATGAGCACACGTACGGAGAGATACAACAACACACAAAACTTACCGCAGATAAGGCGGTTGCCAGGCTAAGATTAATTGGAAGAATGTTCCAAGAAGGCTTGGC
This sequence comes from Schistocerca nitens, assembly GCF_023898315.1. Taxonomy (NCBI): domain Eukaryota; kingdom Metazoa; phylum Arthropoda; class Insecta; order Orthoptera; family Acrididae; genus Schistocerca; species Schistocerca nitens. The sequence continues at coordinate 489,321,551 of NC_064621.1, forward strand.
CACCCACGGAGAGGTTTCTGAAGAAAACCTCCTTCGACCCGTACTTGAATACTGTTCGTCAGTCTGTGACACTAGCACATAGGATTGACAGAGATAATAGAAAAATTCCAAGAAAGTGCAGCGTGTTTCCCTGCACGTTCGTCTACAGAACGCCAGAAGAAGAAGATGCTTACCCAACTCCAGTGGCACACACTACAAGAGAGGCATTCTGCATTACAGTATTGTCTAGTGTTAAAACTCGTGCTGGTGCGATTATAGAAGATGCAATCAATATATTCCTGCTGCGTACACTATGTGATCAAAAGTATCCGGACACTCTCAAAATCATACGTTTTTCATATTAGGTGCGTTGTGCTGCCACCTACCTCCAGGTACTCCATGTATGCGACCTCAGTAGTCATTAGACATCGCGAGAGAGCAGAATGGGGCGCTCCGCGGAACTCACGGACTTCGGACGTGGTCAGGTGATTGCGTGTCACTTGTGTCAGACGTCTGTAAGCGAGATTTCCACGCTCCTAAACATCCCTAGGTCCACTGTTTCCGATGTGATAGTGAGGTGGAAACGTGAAGGGACACGTACAGCTCAAAAGCGTACAGACCGACCTCGTCTGTTGACTGACAAGAGACCGACGACAGTTGAACAGGGTCGCAATGTGTAATAGGTAGACATCTATCCAGACGATCACACAGGAATTCCAAACTGCATCAGGATACACTGCAAATACTATGACAGTTCAGCGGTAGGTGAGAAAACTTGGATTTCACGGTCGAGCATCTGCTCATAAGCTACACATCACGCCGGTAAATGCCAAATGACGCCTCGCGTGGTGAAAAGTGCGTAAACATTGGTTTACCGAACAGTGGGTAAACGTTCTGTGGAGTGACGAATCACGGTATACAGTGTGGCGATCCGACGGCAGGGTGTGGTTATGGCGAATAACCGGTGAACGACTCCTGTCAGCGTGTGTAGTGCCCAAAGTACAATTCGGAGGCGGTGGTGTTATGGTGTGGTCGTGTTTTTTATGAAAGGAACTTGCACCCAGCGTTGATTTGCTTGGCACTACCACAACAGAGGCCTACAATGATGCTTTAAGCACCTTCTTTCTTCCAACTGTTGAAGAGCAATTCGGGGATGGCGATTGCATCTTTCAACACGATCGAGCGCTTGTTGACAAGCCTGTGGCTTAGTGGTTACACGACAATAACATACCGGTAATGGACTGGCCTGCACAGAGTCCTGACCTGAATCCTAAAGAACACCTAGAACACCTTTGGGATGAACGACGACTTCGTACGAGGTCTCACCGATCGACATCGGTACCTCTCCTCAGAGCAGCACTCCATGAAGAATGGGCTGCCACTCCCCAAGAAGCCTTGCAGCATCTGATGGAACGTATGCCCTTGAGAGTGGAAGCTGTCATCAAGGCTAAGGTTGGGCCAATACCATACTGAATACCAGCATTACCGATGGAGGGCATTTTCAGCCAGGTGTCCGGATACTTTCGAGCACATAGTGTATATCTCGTGAAATGTCGATGAAGGGAAATTAAAGAGACTAGTTTTCGCTCGCAGGCTTGATCAGTAGTTATTCACATGGACCATTCGCGACTGGAGCAGAAAAGGGAGTCTTGAGAGGGGGGAGGGTGGGGGGGAGTGGCACTGACATACGCAGTACCCTCTGTCGCTCACCGTAAGGTGGCTTACGGGGTGTTGATGTAGATGCAAATATAGATGGTCGGTCAGGTAGACGCCTCGCCATAGTGATCAGCTACCGTGTGACTAACGATTCACGTCTCTAACTTTAGGGCATACTTATCGTCTGAATGATATATGACATTATTATGAAATAAACAGTAACATTATTTTCAGTGGAGATAAGGAAAAAGTAGAAACACTGTTGTACACAGTTTTTTCATATACTAGAATGAAGCAAAATAACTGAACCGTGCTCTATAGCTTTTCTTTAAAAATTGCTATAAATACAGTGAAGCGCCAAAGAAACTTCTAGGCATACGTGTTCAAGTACAGAGACATGTAAACAGACAGAATACGGCGCTACAGGCGGCAACGTCAGTATAAAATACAAGTGTCTGGCGCACTTGTTAGATCGGTTATTGCTTCTACAATGGCCGGTTATCGAGATTTAAGTTAGTTTGAACGTGGTTCTATAGGTGGCACACCAGCAATGAGACACCGTACCTCAGAGGTAGCGATGAAGTGGAGGAGATTTTCCCGTACGACCATTTTACGAGTGTAACGTGAATATCAGGAATCCGGTAAAACATCAAATCTCCAACATCGCTGCGGCCGGAAAAAGATCCTGCAAGAATGGGACCAACGACGACTAAAGTAAATCGTTCAACGCGTCAGAAGTGCTACCCTTCCGCAAACTGCTGGGCCATCAACAAGTGTCAGCCTGCAAACCATTCAACAAAACATCATCGATATGGGCTTTTGGAGTCGAAGGCCCGCTCGTGTAACCTTGATGACTGCACGACACAAAGCATCGCGTGGGCCCTTCAGCACCAAAGTAGGATTGTTGATGACTGGAAACATGTTGCTTGATCGGACGAGTCTCGTTTCAAATTGTATCGAGCAGATCGACGTGTACGGGTATGGAGACAACCACACGAATACATGGACCTTGCATGCCAGCAGGGGACTGTTCAACCTGCTGGAGGCTCTGTAATGGTGTGGGGCGAGAGAACTTGGAGTGAAACGGGACCCCTGATACGTTTACATACGACTCGAAAGATTACACGTACGTAAGCATCCAGTCTATCACCTGCCACCATTCTTGTCCATTGCGCCTTCCGACGGGCTTTGGAAATTCCAGCAGGACAATGAGACACCCCAAACTTCCAGAATTGCTACAGAGTGGCTTCAGAAACACTCTTCTGAGTTTAAACACTTCCGCTTGCCACCAAACTCCCCAGACACGAACATTGTTGAGCACATCTGGGAGTCCTCGCAACGTACTGTTGAGAAGAGATATCCATCCCCTCGTACTCTTACGGATTAGCGGACAGCCCTGCAGGATTCATGGCGTCACTTCCCTCCGGCACTACTTCAGACTTTACTCGAGTCCATGACGCGCCATGTTGCGGCACTTCTGCGTGCTCGCGGGGGATCTACATGAAACAGGCAGGTGTACCAGTTTCTTTGGCTCTTCAGTGTATAATTCTTTGAACAATGACCTGTGATGGTAAAATTATTGCTACTGAACTAAAGCAGATACTGTGATCATCAGGTGTCTATTGATAGCCCTTGGAAAGCGATACCAACTGACGCAACTGTATTCAAGATAAAATATTTGTTTAGCCATCGATGTTAACAAACCATTTCAGCGTAATAGTAGCTGTCACTGAGTTGTACCAAGGAACAACTAATAACAGAATACAATACGGGGCATTTATTATTTACATGCTTATGAGTATGTGCAGTTCTCTTCTTGTTAAGTCTTATTGTCGTGGTGTAGTGATTAAGTAGCAAACGGTGGAAGATAACAAAGTTTTCCAAGCACCAAACGAGACACAATGTAGAGTAAATGCAAAATAGTATATTCCATGAATTTTTCCGATAGTTTTCTTAAATGCTTAGGTCAAAGATACAATTTGCGAAACTTTTTAAATATTAAATACAGCGGTTCGCGAATAAAGAATTAGCAGTCAAGAAGTGTTTCATATCGAAACCAGTAAACCTTCGATTGTTTAAAGAATCAGAATCCCATTCAAACATCTGATTACCCTGCGAATGAGTCAATGAGTTAAATGAAGGACTCGGAGAGATATAGTCATAAGCCACAACTTTCACGAAATTGAGTTTTTCATGTTGCGGCATTCTTAACAATGTCTTCTTGACAATGTGTTGAAAAAGTTCCATTTTACTGCAACAGATGGCAGGCTATGATGGAGTGCAGTTCTATGCTGTGCCATCTGGTAGTAGTTTCAGAAGATACATAGTCACAAGCCACAGCAAGATGGCAGGTGGGTCAGGAACGTCTGAAGCGTCTTCGAGTCTTCAACGCATATTTGACACAGACAGTAGTGGAAGTGAAGAGCTTTACCCTTTGGATCCTGTCAGTGATGAATCTTGGCATCCATCGACCAGCAGTTCCAGCTCAGATGATGTTTCGGTAAGTATATAAAACGGTTTATTTCTGGCGATTAATTTTCTGTGGCTTGTGGCTTTGTTTCTCTCAACATTGCCAACGCATTTGACAGCCATCCTGTGTGTTAATGATGAAACTTGATGGGCACATTTATATTACTGCTTAATGGTGCAATAATGTAGTTTCAAAGGCAAAATATGTGTAAAAAATATTTTCTCATTAATATGATTTTAGCGAAATTTAATGTTTTGTGTGGCTTATGACTATATCTCACACAAATTCTTAGACTATTTTGCTCTTCATATTATAGCTTGAAATAAGTAGAGTAAATGAAGAATCACCCGAAAAACCAAAGCCTTCACGGAAAAGAAAGCGAAATATTGATCAGTGGAAGAAAAATAAAGCAAAACGTCGACGAAATGCTGGTTAGCAGTATAAGTCTTTAAAAACCCACAAGACTGTTCAGGCTGCTACTATAGGAAGTCCCTGTACTTGTTTAAATAAATGCTTCACAAAACTGCTTGGAGAGGAAGAAAACATTTTTCATTCATTTTGGGACATAGGAAACTTTAATGCCCAGAATGCTTACCTGATGAGCTGTATGAAAATGAAACCGAAAAAGCGGAGGTTTGTTCACTATTTAAATAAAAATGGTTTAATATTTTGCCTATTTATTTCATTTTGTTATATTTGTCATAATTTCTTTCAGAGCTGTCCAAAAATGGCTTCCAAGAAAATATCATCCAGGGATGTTACATTTTCTTATAATGTGAGGGTATGCGGAATAGAAGTCATGATCTGAAAGGAAGCTTCCCTAAGGGTTCATGGCTTACAGATACATGCATGAAGAGTGAGGTATTTGCAACATCAAATGAAGCAGGGATTTGCAGTGCTAAAAGAAGATGGAAGAGGTATGTATGTTACTCTGTGCTATAAGTTAGGGATGTACTCAAACTGAGTACTATTCAAATATTTCTATTAGGAAGAGGATGTAAGCTCATCTTTTTTTTTCTTTCAGGAAAACATGGAAACTACCCACATAAATTTCAAGACGAAGCGGTACAAAGTGTTAGAGAATTTCTCAACGCCATACCGAAATATGTCATTACAGTAGGCAACAGAACCCCAATAAAGTGTATTTGGATTGTGATCTCACAACTGCTTCCTTATTTCGAGATAAATACTCAGAATACTGCAAGGAAAAGCAGGTTCCTGCAGTATCTGAAAGTAAATTCAGAAATTCAGAGAAATTTTCGTATCTGAATTTAACATAGCCTTCAAATTATCAAAACGAGACACCTGTTCAAAATGTGATGGATTTCTAATTGCAATAAATAACCCAGAATTATGTGCAGAAGAAGTCACAGAAAAGAAACAACAATATGAACTGCATCTCAAAAAAGCTGACAGAGGACAAAATATGATTGCGTCTTTAACTGCTCTGGCTAAAGGAAATTCGAAAGAGCATCATGTGATAGCAATGGATATGCAGCAAACGTTCCCCACACCTAAACTAACAGTTGGTCCAGCATTTTACAAGAGGAAAATATGGACATATGGTATCCATGACTGTGGATCAAATAAGGGTTATATGTTTCTGTGGAGCGAGGAAGATGGAGGACGGGGTTCAGATGAGGTTGGGAGCTGCTTATTGAAGTACTTGGAGATAACTAATCCTCAGACAAAACATCTCCACATAATCACAGACAACTGCAAGGGTCAGACAAAGAATTGGACTATTATTGCTTTGGAAAGGTCCCTTGTTGCTACCAAAAGATTTGATTCAGTCCAGCATTACTTCCCTGTGGTAGGTCGCACCATGCTACCTTGCAATAGTGATTTTGGTCGCATTGAACGGTATGCAAGAAACAGACGTCCAATAGTGTACACTCCAGATGAATGGGCAGAAGAAATAAAATGTGCGAGTCCAAAACATTTCATTGTAACTAAAATGGAAAGAGAAGACTTCAGAAGTTTGGAAAGCCTGAAGACATTGATCTCAAAGCGTACAGAATCCACGTCTGGAGATCCCCACCATTTCAGTGAAGCTACTCAATTTAAGTTTGAGTCTGAAGATCCCTTCAAGCTAAGTGTAAAGCACTCTTATTCAGACATAGGAGCTTTCATGTCAGTGGATATTCATGTCAAAAAGAAAGGAAGGCTAGTCGAACCAAATCCATATCAGCTGCCAATAAAGTACAGAAAGCCACTACCAATTAACCAGAAAAAAATTGATGATGTACTGTCTCTTATGCCATACATACCTGAAGCAAATAAAGATTTCTTTCGGTCATGTACTGGAAATAATGTGTACAATGATGAGGTAGAGGAACTTCCTTGATGTAACTGTATCAATGAAAAAGTAATTTATACATCTCAGATACCTGATCTGTATATATTAAAGTGTAAATATTATATATTCTGCTTGCTGTGTAAGAGTGGTTAAGGTAAATCCTTACAAATTCATACTTCATGTTTTAAACAATTTTTTGGGAGATATATTCATAAGCCACCATTGACTACATCTTAATTAGAATCATTCTAAAATTAATATTTTATAGCATGCAGAGAGTTGACTATTTAACAACATGCCTCGCAAGTATTAAGCAAGTGTTTGCAGTAGAAATAAAGTTTCTATTTTGTATTAAACATTTTCAGACCTCCGTGGAACTTTAAACTCGCTGTATCTCAAAACTAGTTCGATGTGGCTTATGACTATATCTCTCCGACCCCTTCAAATATTTTACGTTAGGGACGCAAGGGAGATAAAATTTAGAAAAAGTTTTGAAATTAGGCTTAAAGTTTGTTGAAAGTCACGAAGTGCTTTGATTATGAAGCACTGACTGAATATAGTGTGGGTAATTCACACTCCATTTTAAGCAAAGGCGGATTTCTCATACCCCTCAGTATTTATGAAGTCATATCTTCTGAACTTTGAGCCGTACAGTGATATAATTTTCCATTACATTCAGGGATACATGTTGATACTGTCTGCAAAGTTTGTCGCAAATACAGTTAGTAGTAAAGATGTAATGAAGTGAAGTGTCATGTCTAATGTTGAAGTTTTACTGCACACCGTTTTAAACAAAAGCTGGGTTCTGAAGCATCAGTATGTTTCTGAGGTCATATCTCTTGTACTATGTGTCGTACAATAATACAATTTTTCAGGTACATTCAGTGGTGTATGTCTGCAAACTGCGTTGCGAATACAGTCGGTTCTAGGGAAGTGGTAAGTAGAAATTTGGTTCCTGATGCACTGCCTGAACAGTGAAAATGTAAAACAAAGATAGACTTCTTCCTTTCATAACTTTTTACGGGGGAAAATTTCTAAAAGATTGATATAACATGTAAAGTTTGTTGTGTGTCTATAGATGCTCTCTCTCTCCAATACTGGATGAATTACGTCCAGGTATTTTCCAGCCGTCAGTGATACAGCGTCAAGCCAAACACCCACTTTCTTATTGTCTTAAATATTGAAGATTATATCTCTTAATGAGTAGATTATGAGACCATTTTACATTTTTAAATTCTATTAACAAATACGCAAAGTATTGAAATTCAGATTTTTGTTTCCCCGTTGAACCTGTTAGGTACAGAACGTGCAACTGATATTTGATTCTGGGGTATCGGTTTAGTAAGGTAGATGCTCAGTGCATCATCACGGTTATTCGACATAAACGTTTTCTGGGTACGGTGCGGCGTCATACTGTATAAAAGTACTGCTGCTGGAGAGATACCATCGTTTCGGCCACGGTTGCGGTAGACCCAGAAGGCCGCTGCAACCGTGGCCGAAACGTTGGTTTTTCTTCAGCAGCAGTAGTTTATACAGTATGACGCGGTACCATACCCAGAAAACTTTTATGTCGACTGACTCTGGGCGCGGAAGCCTACGCAATTATATCACGGTTATTGTTATATCCTGACTACTCATCAAATATGGGATGCCTACGAAACCTGCTTTCTCGGATCGCTAGACACGAATTCAAGAAAAACGTACTAAAGAGTTTTATTACGAAATGAATCAATGACACTACTTAACTTTGACGATAACACAGAAGTGTCGCTAGCAAAGGGCGACAAGCAAATAAGAAATGTCTTCAGTATATACAATTCCTAATACAAAGTGATGTAATACAGTCGAGGCTTCTTTCCAGGTCGCTGGTCTTGACTCTTCTGTTGAACTCATAGAAGAGGGCCAGGCGGTGCAGCGCTTATGTCCTCTTCGTGCAGAGGGCGTTGCCCTGGCGTTGTCGTCCTGGAGAGGGGTCGGTCAGCGTTCAATTGGCTGAAGTCGTCTCACTGCCCTGTCTGCTCTAACGTTCCAGCCTGTCATGCCGGCGCTTGACATTACGCCGGAACACATACGATGGTGACTTTAAATCGGCCTATGTTGGAGAGTTGTAAATTTCTTGAAATTTGTAGTAGCTCGAGTTATAAATTGCTGAAGCGGCTGTGGGGAGGGAGTCGTATGTTGCAACCAATGGAAAACAAGTGAACTGATACATTACGGTTAGGACATAGAATTGGAGTAGCGTATTGGTAAACAGAGGTCGTGCGTTTGCACTTCGTTTTTCTGGGTGGCATACTGTTATAGGTACACACAGCTGCCTTGCATGGGCATTGCGGAATAATTTGGCAAACTACTGAGACTACTTTGCAGTGATGTACGATCGTGTGTAGACTATCTAATGGAATTATACTTTCCTGGAAACATGTCGAGTCTCAACTTTACCTTCGATAAGGATAGAACTGAAGGAAAGAAATTAAAATTTGTGGCAAGGCTGAGACTTGAGCGTGGGCCTCTTGCTTCCCATACATATGCGATCTCTACTACACCACTCTGGCACTGAGGCTAACACACTCCAAGGATTACTCCGGTCAGTGCCCTCCATAACACAAACCTCAATTCGCACCTCAGCCCCTCTTGGTTACCCCGTTCTTAAATCGCCAGCATTGCCTAGGCACTCTAATATTGGAATAGCACCTCAGTTTAGTACGTAATGAGGAAACCCTGTCTGTACCATAGGCGTAGGTTATCTATTTATCTGATAGAATCACATTTTCCTGAAGACAAATTGAGTCTTAAGGGGGGTAGGATGTCAAAACGGGCCGACTGGGAGAAAGGCACCACAGGACATTTTAATTCCCAGGGCCTCTACTTTTACAAATAAATTCATAAAGCTTTGTCAGCACGACCAGGAAGGATTCAAGATTCACACTCATAACAGTGGAAGTTCGAAAATATAACAAAATAATTTTTTTTAGATATGAAATTTCATCACTTTTTCACTTACTGTTGGCTGCATTTGTTGCTATAGGTAGATTTTTCTTCACAAGTAAGAGAGATACTTTGATGAATTTTGCACAGCATACAAACGATACTTACAGATGTATGAAACCCTAGAATTTTCCAAATATATTAAAAACTGTGGTAAAAATTGAGATAACTAACTACAAAATTTGATTTTTTTCTAAACATAAAGTTTAAAATGTAACAGCTCATTCATTTTGTCATAAGTTCAATAGGTTCTAGAGTTTCAGATACCTGTAAGATGGTTTGTATGCTGTGCAAAATTAATCGCACAGTCTCTCTTACTTATGAAGAAAAGTGTACCTATAGCAACAAATGCAGCCAATAGTAAGTGAAAATATCATGAAATTCCACATGTAAAAAAAAATTATTTTATTATGTTTTTGAACTTCCACTGCTATGACTGTGAATCCTGAATCCTTCCTGGTCATGCTGATAATGTTTCATGAGTTTACTTGTAAAAATATAGACAGGGGATATTAAAATGTTCTGTGGTGCTTCTCCTGCTCTAAGTCGGCCCGTTTGACGTCCTACCCCCCTTAACTTTATCTTTGATAGCTGGAATCACATTTTCCTGAAAATATATTGAGTCTCAACTTTACCTTCGATAACGACATAAGCTGAAGGAACGATTTAAGATTTGTGCCAACGCCAGAACTCGAATCCAGGTCTCATCCTTGGTAGCACATGTGTCATCCACTACACCGCCATGGCATTGTGGCTAATAGGTGCACGGATTATCTTAGTCCAACGCCCTCCTTAACACAAACATTAATCAGTTTACAAAATTGGGTGACATGTGAAAGAGTTTGAAGTATCCAATAAAACTGTATGCTTGGGTGTTCATCTCTGTTCTCAAATACCAATATATACGTTTATATTCTTCAAGCCTCAACAGGGATTGACTGAGAGAACATACGACTAATAGTAGCAGCTTTATGACATTATGTTCGCGTATGGAGTGAGGGATAATGACTCGGTCACAATTTAGTGTCCCTACGTTTCAGGAGCTCTACGCTAGACTGGGATGGTGGCAGCTTAGCAAGTGACTACGGCACAGTCCTCCTCAAGTCATGGTTCTCCAAATTTTCTGTATTGTTTTTTGAAACTTGCAGCTATTGCCACATGTTAACCACTCCTAAACCGGTAGCAATACTTTGCAGCGTGTCGTACCGGTGCCTCTAATACTGTTTCCATTACAGGTAACCTACACTTTACCAAAACCCTTCGAAAATATCTGTCATCCATTCCGATTTACTGATTTGACGAATTTATACCATTTCATATCGCTTCTGACTGCTACGGTGTGACGCCCTCTAGCGTATCACAAATGTAATCGGGTACTACAACATTCTTTCACTACTTGAGGGCCCTGTTTTCGTGAACCACACTTCTCCCGGTGACGAAACCGTCGAGCCACTACTGCTGTTTAGCATTACAACGAAGTAAAATTGTATTGGAAATCGGTTATGAAGAATATTCATCAAGGTTTACAGTGGAGTAAGGGAACATACATTTTTTTGCGGTAACTAGTCGTTCAGTTACTTTAACTCAGTTCTGGAACGATCTTTACGAGCACGAACTTCATTATTCTGCTTGAGAAGTCAATCAATTATAAGTTCAGAATACCTTTACTTGCCTTAGAGAGTCTTGCACGTTAATGAGAAAACTTCGCCTACGTTTCTCTCCTATTGCCGCAAGTTATCATTAAAGGGCAGAGATTGCCACAGGTTAGAAGTCTAGGTGGTCTCCAAGAGAGGTCAGTAGCACCAAGTTCATTGCTGCATTGCACTGCCTACAAATCAATGTTGATTTATCAAGCCAATTGTCTCAAGTCCTGATCTCATCGTAAACGACGACAAGAAACCTCGGACACTCCAGAGTGGCAGATGCATGTTCTGTTTCCATGGTATTTCTGGGATAGTGACACAAACTTCCACGACTGATGGAGAAAGAAAAATGTGCCAAACTAAGATGAGGAACTCTGGTTTAATAACGATTGTGTCGTTAATTATAAGAGAAAAACTGGAATGTGTGCTGAACATGGTAAAATTTAACTCATTTGTGTGAGAATTTTTTCTCATCAGCACTACTTAGGAAAGCTGGAAAATTCACAACCAATGTTCAGTGTGGTGTCCTCGTGCTTCTTTCACATTTTATCATAAAGTTCTATCGTACCCAATGGAACATAAACAGGGTAAGTTGCATATCTCTTAAAGAAATTTTAATCTACTATTAAGAAATTGACGGTTTTTCAGTTATCAATTTAGAGACAGAACGATAAAGGAAAACTGAAAACAAAGAAATGGATCATGGAAATGGAATGGAAGTCGTAGTTGTGACTGTAAGGTATAGGAAATGGAGGTGGGTAAGTCGTGTGGGTTACATTGCTGAATATATCGTAAATAAAGCAACAAAGTTCTCTAGTAGTCTATAAAAGATAAGAAAAGACAAAGGAGATGACAACGTAGTGTAAGGTGGATGAACGACAGAAAACTTGTCGGAACATATAAACATGCTATATTTTTCGGGGGCAAGCTCTTTGGTAGCACGACAGGCATTGGGCATTTAAATGCTAGCAATGCAACCTTTTTTTTTCAAGCATAACTGAGTCTTCATATAGGTAGTGAATCGATGGAGTCTAGTGGAACCAATCATAATTTTGAGGAACAGAGTTATATGGAATACTAATGAATAAAAAATCTGATATTACTGTAGGCATTAAGTATAGAATGAGAAATAAGATGGGAAAAAGTACATTAACTGACAATGCAGATGAAAAGATGGTAATAGACAGTTATTAAGGCAGGAATGTTCTGGTTTAAAGTGGCTTCAGTGGTTTAGAGGTATCGCTGGTGACACAGTAATCCTCATATTTGTTGTTGCGTCTAATTTTGTATGTTTTTCGTCGGAAATATTCTCAGCGACCTGGACAATAATCAAAATGGCATTGTAATAATAATAACGAGTGCAAGTATTTACGAGAAGGGTTAGGGCTGAAATGCTTTTTCTTTAAACAGTGACTATATGTGTTTTGTTAGCCCTGTGCGTTTCAATATAAGCTATGCAGGTGCTATTATCTAACTGATTGACATAAATAATAATGAACCTATTTTCAATCAAACAGAGACAAGTGCTGTATATTAGGCAAATTGTCGCAATACTTAACACTCGCTTGTTTGCCTGTATGAGAATCCTACTCTAAACAGATTCCGATTGTTTTAATTCAACTTGCAACCGCTAATGTCCTCGAAATGTAGGACAGAGTAGAAACAGAAACTTCCATCATCAATCAACATGAATGCATATGTATGAAGGCAACAATGCATAGAATGTAATGAAGGCCATTAACAAATAGTTAATGACATTTAAAATATGGTAAATGGAAATGATCGCTTAACACAATATTGAATATTTTTAATGTTATCTGAATCTTCCGTCGGTTCGTGGTAGAATAGCATTATAATAAAAGAAACACGCTAGTTTGCTTTGATTGTACGGTATTAATTTATTGTGTTAACCGCTTTTCGGTTTTTTTTTTGAGCGAACTCTGTCTGTATCAATAACATGGTCATAAATGAGAAATAATGAATTTACCCTATGCTCAGATGGAATATTATCACTAAGACAGTGTATCCACATTTCAAATCTTTGTTTTCCTTCTCTTTCGGTTATCCCAAAGTGAGCGACTCACTGATTCAGTGTCGTGTTCCAGACGTCCATACTGAGAAACTTCTTCCAGAAATTAATACCTGTATTTTATATTAGGTCACTTCCTTTTACGGCAAATTCTCTCCGTTTCTGAGCTATCCTGATTCTTACGTCCTCCTTGCTTCTTCGGTCATGTACAGTTTTGCTTACAATGTAGGAGAGTTCCTTCAATTTCATTACTAGAATTATACAGATGTATAATACAATATGTATCTGCCTTGAATTCCACAGGTTACTCGTCACACAATATTAGGCCTAACGATCAGCATCCTTGTGGCATCGCGCCACCAGATAAAAGATAATTATTGTCGGTCCCTTACGCCTTACATACAACTACGTGGAACAGGCGTACGATACATGAGAACCATCACGAAATATTTAGTTTCGCTTTGATATAATTAATTATAATTTATATATGGTAGAGAAGACGAGGGCTAGTGGACATAATGGAACAAAAGGGACTTGTTAGCACATGGATTCTGTTTCCTGCCAGTGTGGAATTAGAGGGCTGTCGTCGATCTAATGGGGAGTGTACAAAAATGTGTACATAAATGTGCACTATTCACCGTAGCTTCAGTCTGCAATCTCGTTGGAAGCATCACGAAGAAAAGACCCCTGTTTCCTGTTTCATAATTTTTCTGACTGACGAGTATTTTTTTTTAATGAGCTCCTCTACTGATGAAGGTTTTTGTAAGAAAGATTAACTGTTGTTGCATGCAAGCATGATATTCTTTTGTATATGTTGTTTGGAATTGTGTGGCACCCGTTATGTTTTTGATATCGGCGTGGGCTAGTTGGCATAATTAGGTACAGGATGAGTTGGCATAACTGTAACAGCTTGCCCCACACTTATGCCAACTAAATTTTCCATTGCTATTCATTAAAAAGGATAGTATTCATGTAAAAAAATGAGTAAGTACACATCACCACAGAAGAAATCCGCATTTTCCCCAAAGTCGGGCCACAACAGCAATCCGACCATAGCCGAAAAATAGCGTTTACTGCTATTCTGACTTCCCAGAAAACGTCGATTTGAAATTTAACGGATTTTGATGACGGTGTGTCAGATGTTACCCATGCCGAAACTGACGACAGCTTGGCTTTCCTTAGTGATAGTTCAGAGGCTAAAGAAACTCTCCATGGCCAGCTTTTAATCCTCAGCTTCCTACCTAGAGGAATATGAGGGTTCTTATTTGATAGCTTCCACGACTCCTAGAGAACCTCAAAGAGATGCCAACAGCTCACACTGATCATCTTGAAGAGAATGCAAATGATTTTGTTTACGTGAAATACAATGGCCATGACTACTCAGGAAATATTGTCGAAACATATGGCAGTGAGATTCGCTTGCGCACCACGATGAAAAAGGTGAAAAACGGAGATTATAAGATTTGGATGATTCAATTTGATACGATCAAAGTGAAATTGTTTGAAATTGAATCCACCTGTTCAAATAAAAGAGCGCCTAAGACCTACACTTGTGGTTGATTTAAAACATTGAACTAATTTTATTTGAAAACTGTAGTTAGCTATAATAATATGCAGTACTTATTTTCTTGAATGATTGTTCAGACATTAAAGCTCATATTGTTTTTTATTCATTGAAGCAGAATTTATTTTCCTTCGAGCGTAATTTCTCGACGAGGAGTTTATTTTTTGAACAATTTATTCTTCAAAAAGTTTTAGCAAAATAAAATGTTTTTTCTTGAACACGCTGCGTTCTGCCAAAATGTGCCGATGGGTATCAGCCTATGCATACTAACACAACACCTGGGCTTAGTTGGCATAGTTGTAAGCTTTTAGCAAAAAGTGTCTTGGGGTTACCCAGACATGTATTTAATCAATTTGTCCTACAAACAATCCTGTTGGGAGAACATCCACAACTGAGCATTATAGCTGTTGAAAATAACGCTTCAGTTTGTAATGCTATTGTAAGTATAATACTTCCATTAATCTGTATATTTAAAAATGTCTTTTTTTCCATAACAATTTTGAAAAATTAAGAAAATATTATATCAAGAGTAAGCTTTTGTTAAGTGTAGTTTATCTATTTAAAATATTCTCTTTATGTAGGAGGAATAAAAGTATTAAAACATATTTTGTAAATAATTATATAATATTTCAAGTACAACTGTAATTAATTATGCCAATTTTGTATGTATATGCTGTCATGCAATTGTAGATGGTTCATACTTAGGGTTTTTATAAGCAGAAGTGTAAATTGAAAAGATGTAGGGATCATAGGTAGAATGGAACTCCGTCCTATGGTGGTGGGGCACGCGAGTGAGATTTGGCGCGCAAGGAATAAAAGTGAGATATTGTTAATACTTTCATCCTTCTTTACCTCCTCTGCATTCCTGCAGCTGACGTGTCGCTGAGCACATTTGTACTGTGCATGCAGTACACGTGAGGTGCCTAGTTGTTTCCACTGCCCTGTGTGAAATACATAAGTTCTTGTACACTTCACTAACCTGCTGTCTTCATGATGATAATGTCCCCAGCGCAGAAAACAGCACGCAGATCGTGGATTCTTTTTCTGGAGGTTGAGATTAACTTCGCAAGGAACTGCTGCTACGAATAAACTATAACTCATTTGGGATGCCACTCGCGTTTTTATTGATATAGACACGAGAAACTATTCTTGATCACAAGGTATTGAACATACCTTTCCACAGTCATTATATCCGGCTAAAATAACATGAAATACATCCTACCACAGACAACATGTCTGTCTACTGGAACCGTCAGAACTGGAGAATAAAATTACGTGAATCAAATACTACTATTACAGACAACATGTCTGTACCTAGCGACGGTCGGAACTGTAGTAAATAAAATTGCATGAAACAAATATTGCTATAACAGACAAGACGTCTGTCTTCTTGAACGGTCAGAACTGGAGAGCCGGACTGGCCGAGACACTTCGCGCGCCAAGCCAGCAAGGCGTGACCCTAACACCACCGAAGTGCATCGGCAGTAATATCGTCAGTCTTTTGTTTTAGTAATACTTTCATTTTAATAATTTTGAAATGACTGATTGATAGCTGGCTGTTGAGAGATGTTTATTTAAAAAAATGAAGTAATTCGGATGACAGGTTTAATTAATAATAGCAACTAAAGTTTAACGTTTTGGCGCCCTACCGCCGAACACAGCAGCCAATCACAGAGCAGCAGCATCATGCAGGCGGTCTTTCTCACGGGAATGGTACCGAATCTAACATCTGTCACCGGTACCTCATCCCACATTGCGTCATCTCTCTGCTTCTTGCATCTCCACTGCTCTGGGAATAGCTTCCTGGAGCCTAATATGATGGCTGAATAAGCCAGAAATATTACAACAGTCGGTAGCTGTCCTGCAAGTGGTGAACACGCGTTACGTTGGTCAAGCACTACAGGCCCCGAATTTACCTGCAAGACTGGGTTTTTGGCCTCGGACGTGTTCTACATGATTGGGCAGTACGGCAATAAATTAATAGCGCAGAAATATGTAATTTTTATCGTCGCCACCAATAGGAAGACAGAGCTATGTACATCAAGAGCCGTATCTGCGCAGTGCTACTACGAAGCACCGCCTCACGCCACCTTCGACGTCAGTACCAGGCAAAGTACTTTATTTAGAAGTGTATCACAGTATGAACCATCCATCTTCATATAAGTGTTAAATGTACCTTTGTGCTTAACCGTGATTTTCCTACGCCATTTACCTCAGTAGGGTCCTTACCTAAACGAATTTATTCCGAGTATCCTAATGTTTATTGAAGCTCGAATGATAGTAAATTACTGGCAAGAGTAATGTTTTGGTAGTAAATTCTGAAAATCATTATTAAATACTAAAGTTTGCTCGTATCAGTTTAAGGACCACAGCTTTGCGTGGCCATGAGGATAAGTTTTCAATTGTATTTCTGAAAGTAAAGTAATATAATTGTTTAGCTGCAATAATCCTAACAGTTATTGTTCGTGTTGCTCCTCCATGTTAAAGAAAGCCAGACAAACATTGGTGTTAGTAAAACGTTAACAAATAACAGTCCTAAAGAAATGAAATTTAGTCGTGTTAAATAATAGTTTTGTTCATATGAATGATAGCTACAAGTTTAATATTTTTTTGTATCCTTGTTGAAACATATGCGTATATTCCTTAAATAATTACTGAAGTATAGTGATAATTCTGTAAGTAACAGAAAGTGGGTTTAATAGTACTTACTGCCAAGTGACCGTAGTAAGTCAAAGTAGTTATTTATTCAGTGTCGAAAATTGACTTCATCTTTTTGTGTAGACAGTGTGCCCTACTTGGGCTTGCGGGCATTTTATTAAGCGAAACAATTTATTGTTATAACTGGCTTTGTCTGATAAAAGGTTTCCAAAAGTAAGTATTGTCACTGCTTTTCCCCCACACTGTATCATTCGGAGAAAAATAGTTAGATGCTTCACCATTGCGTTGAACACGGTTAAAACCTCTTTCCGAGAGTCGATGGTTTGGAGTGTTAGTGCTGCGTGATTTGGTGGTGGTGTTCCTGCTGCCACTTACTGCACAGTTCTGACATTCCGAATCGCGGATCTTCCGTCTTTACAGTGGTAGAACTTAAACGTTCTGGTACCGTATTGACGAGAACGCGAAAGTACTGTGCAAATTGTAAATTTCTTTATTTTCACACGACCGGTTTCGGACTGTTATAAGCCCATCTTCAGGTATCGTAGCTGTGCTGTGGTCCCCGAGCGCCGTGTGTACCAGGCGCGGTGTGCTGCCTATGAGTGCAGAACAGAGAGTTCTGTGCTCATAGACAGCACACCGCACTTGGTAGACGCGGCGCTCGGGGACCACAGCACAGCTACGATACCTGAAGATGGGTTTATAACAGTCCGAAACCGGTCGTGTGAAAATAAAGAAATTTACAACTGAAACGGTATTTTCAACCTCTGCCAATTTGTCTAGATAGCTTTGTAGCCAAAAAGTTGAACTATCCACTGCATTAAGCAGAATATCTCCTAGTACTCATATTACACAAAAACAGAAAAGTCAATTGCCAGAATCTGTGCCAATTAGCCCCGGACTTCTCTATCCTTTATGTGCGTGATACATTAATCTTTCCTAATAAATAACTCACAGCCCAGTTCGTTCATAAAAGGGAATGTGTTACATTTCAGTATAAGGCAGCAAAGATTATGTGTGTGAGAAAATGAAAAATATTCCGTTCCAATTTCACTCCATGATCGGTTTATACTTTTGTGTCGAAGCAGTTTTCAAGTTAAATCTGAAACTGACATAGCAAATACAACAAAAAGTTGTAATAATAACGTAATGAGTATTTCAATAATTTAAGTAACATTGATATAGGTGTTTCGAAAAAAAGGCGTTAAACTTACTCATGTACTGTGCAAATAGAGGAGGAAAATTTAATTGATATCTGCTTCTTCTGTATATTTCCATGTAAAAATTTGTGCAGACTTGCTACCAAGAAAAGGTGAATTGCCTTATGGGCAAATAAGATGTACGCTGCATGTGCAAGGTTTGTAAAGCACCCTGATTTATTAAAGTCACAAATCGAGGCACTACATTTAGTAATCGATTTAAAGTAAAGCAGCACAAAACAGGTAAATTGGCCAATCACTCTAAGAGCTGCATGACCCTGCAACGAACATCTATTTACTTGCGCTCACTGTCCTTTATCTTTGATAGCTTCTCGGATCATAGTTCAAAGCCCTGTGGGGGAAAGGATACGGGACTATTTTAAATGAGAAAGTAGCAGCATTCAGAGAACTGATAGTTTATTACGAACTTTGCTAACGGATAACATCCAGACAAAAACATAGATGAATTCATACGCATCACTCCCTTACGTATACAGAAAGGAAGGATGGAACACATTAATGTAACATGTGAATTCAGCATGAAAACGCTCTTAATTTGTTTGGGAGAATGAGCCAGTAAGATGAATGTACGGCCATACACTCACATGGGAATTCCAAAGAGATAGAAGTTGAAAAGAAAGGACAGCCAATCATCCCAGACTTCAATAAGTTGTAGGAATTCACGGATAATGTAAATTATAACGTTACTATTAGGGCTCAATCGATTCGTAGGCCAGAAATCTTAACAACCACGTAGATTACAGTGGAAATAAAAGTGGACAGCGACCACTTGGCACACGATACATTGACAAACTGCCTATTGGCTTCTGTCTCGGGTTCTTCGGCCGACGTTCATCTAATGATTTTTCTGACGTTTCGCCAGCACGAGTGGCTGGCATTGTCAAAGCTTCACCCTCCATTGCCGGTGGTGAACTGGAGCCGAGCTCGCGGGCGCAGGCTATATGTACCTGGCGCGCCAACGTCCGAGGGCTTCTCCGCGGTCATTTCCGGTGCGGTTCTCCTCTTGCTACCTGCGACGGTCGTTCGCTGCAGTACGGGAAGCCAGGATCCGTTGACCTTAAGGCTTTCCTCTTTCTTGTTCAAACTGTTCGCGTGTTTTTGTATTTCTACAGCTTCTCTGAACAAGCGCGTGTGATAGTGCTTCTCTACAGCCAGAACTTCCGTGTCGGCGAATTTTATTACATGGTCGGTCTCATTCAGTGCGTGCTCTGCCACGGCCGATTTCTCCACCTGCCCCAACCTGCAATGTCGCTTATGCTCTTTGATCCTGGTGTTAATGGATCGTCCAGTCATTCCGACATAAACTTTTCCGCATGTGCATGGTATGCTGTATATTCCCGACATTGCAAGTGGGTCTCTTTTCTCCTTCGCCGATCTAAGACACTCTTTGATCTTCCTTGTCGGTTTGAAAATCGTCTTTACGCCATGTTTGCGCAATATACGGCCGATTCTGTCCGTCACTCTGGGAATGTATGGCAGAAAGGCCGTACCCGACAATTCTTTTTCCGGTTCCTTACTTCGCCGAGGTTTGGGCTCTGTTACACTTCTAATATAATTTGTGGAGTAACCATTGCTCCTCAGGACAGTTTCCAGGTGTTGCATTTCTCGTTTGAGGTGTTGCGGCTCACATATTCGTCCTGCTCTCGTTACGAGCGTACTAATCATGCCTCTTTTCTGGCTCGGGTGGTGGTTTGACAGTTTGTGCAGGTATCGGTCCGTGTGAGTCGGTTTTCGATACACGCTGTGTCCCAGATCTTCGAAGTCCCTTGTGACCAGAACATCTAGAAATGGCAGTTTCTTGTCCTTTTCTACTTCCATGGTAAATGTTATGTTGGCATGGAGGCTGTTCAAGTGTCTTAGGAAGTCACTGAGCTGTTCTTCACCATGAGCAGAGGAAATACGCACGGAAACAGCCAGGATACTACGCCGAGCAAAACCACCAGCTTGCAACCTGAAGAAAGAAGAGGTACAAGCCATTAAGAATCTCAACGCCGACAAGGGTATATTGGTACTGCCTGCCGATAAGGGGAATGCGACCGTCGTAATGAAGACCGAAGATTATGAGCAAAAGATCCGAGACCTATTAGATCCGACGACGTACCGAAAACTAAGCGCAGATCCGACGCAACGTATCACACGGAATACGAATCGATTAATCAAGGCGTCTTCTCTGCCGGCGGACATACAGAGAAACCTGCGCAACACAGAAGCCCTACCACCTCGGCTGTATGGATTACCCAAGATCCATAAGAACAACGTTCCACTGAGACCGATCGTTAGCGCTCCTGGATCACCGACATATAAACTGGCAAAACACTTGGCCTCTCTGCTCCAGCCACACGTGGGGAAGACCGACACATACATTAAGGACTCAGGATATTTCATTGAGAAGCTGAAGAAACTGAAACTTGCACCAAACGACATCCTGGTCAGCTTTGATGTTGTTTCGTTATTTACGAAAGTGCCACTCAGTGACGCTCTGGAGCACATCGGTTCCATTTTTCCGCTAGACATCAGAAAGCTCTTCCATGCATGTCTCACCACGAGCTATTTCACGTGGAATGGCGATTTCTACGAACAGCTGGAAGGCGTCGCCATGGGTAGTCCTCTCAGTCCAGTGGTGGCCAACTTCTTCATGGAACAATTCGAAGCACAGGCACTGGACTCGGCGACTTGCAAACCTAAGGTGTGGTACAGGTACGTCGATGATACTTTCGTGGTGTGGAGCCATGGTGAAGAACAGCTCAGTGACTTCCTAAGACACTTGAACAGCCTCCATGCCAACATAACATTTACCATGGAAGTAGAAAAGGACAAGAAACTGCCATTTCTAGATGTTCTGGTCACAAGGGACGGCGAAGATCTGGGACACAGCGTGTATCGAAAACCGACTCACACGGACCGATACCTGCACAAACTGTCAAACCCCCACCCGAGCCAGAAAAGAGGCATGATTAGTACGCTCGTAACGAGAGCAGGACGAATATGTGAGCCGCAACACCTCAAACGAGAAATGCAACACCTGGAAACTGTCCTGAGGAGCAATGGTTACTCCACAAATTATATTAGAAGTGTAACAGAGCCCAAACCTCGGCGAAGTAAGGAACCGGAAAAAGAATTGTCGGGTACGGCCTTTCTGCCATACATTCCCAGAGTGACGGACAGAATCGGCCGTATATTGCGCAAACATGGCGTAAAGACGATTTTCAAACCGACAAGGAAGATCAAAGAGTGTCTTAGATCGGCGAAGGAGAAAAGAGACCCACTTGCAATGTCGGGAATATACCGCATACCATGCACATGCGGAAAAGTTTATGTCGGAATGACTGGACGATCCATTAACACCAGGATCAAAGAGCATAAGCGACATTGCAGGTTGGGGCAGGTGGAGAAATCGGCCGTGGCAGAGCACGCACTGAATGAGACCGACCATGTAATAAAATTCGCCGACACGGAAGTTCTGGCTGTAGAGAAGCACTATCACACGCGCTTGTTCAGAGAAGCTGTAGAAATACAAAAACACGCGAACAGTTTGAACAAGAAAGAGGAAAGCCTTAAGGTCAACGGATCCTGGCTTCCCGTACTGCAGCGAACGACCGTCGCAGGTAGCAAGAGGAGAACCGCACCGGAAATGACCGCGGAGAAGCCCTCGGACGTTGGCGCGCCAGGTACATATAGCCTGCGCCCGCGAGCTCGGCTCCAGTTCACCACCGGCAATGGAGGGTGAAGCTTTGACAATGCCAGCCACTCGTGCTGGCGAAACGTCAGAAAAATCATTAGATGAACGTCGGCCGAAGAACCCGAGACAGAAGCCAATAGGCAGTTTGTCAACAAGTGGCCACGAAAGCCTCAACAATTTTGTACACGATACATTGCAAGAACAATCATAAAAATAGTTCAGCCCTGTTTTTCAAAGCAAACGGTATACATACTAAGGTTACTTAGCTGCATCTGAGGATTACGAGAAAGAATTTCTACAAAATTAGCCACTGGTTTCGTAGCAACCATCCACTGTATTACAGAGGCAAGCAAGAATTCCATCTCATGATTCTAAGTTCCATTCGAAAGAAACTGATCTTCAGCACGCAGCGCGAATCGTCCCTTACAAGTGTGGGTGCTGATACCAACAAGTTTGAACGTGATCTAACTTATAAAATCTCAGTTCGAAGTAGTAACTGACACCATGTTTCATCAGGAAGCGTATATTCACAGGTTTCCCGTCTCCGAGTAGCTCTAACCAAATTTTCATTGTGTAGTAAATCACCATGGAGTGAAAATGAAGCCAGTTATGTGCTTATTACAGAGAATAGCCAGGAGACAAAGCAAGGTATCTTGTATGCCGATATTCATACTCGGACGGAGGAGGGTGCTCAATAAATGAAAGAAAAGTACTAACTGCAACGACGATAAAGCCAACGTTGCATAATTCTTTTAGGGCTGCAACATGTGTCACAGATACCTGTTCTAATAATTACGTCGCCTTCAATAGCGCAAAACTATTCAGGTAAACTGTAGCACTTTATATGTAGTACTGTCTAATAACCCTTTTGAAAATATGTCAAGAGATGCAGACCTATTACATTTTGCAAAAATACTTATGCATGTGGTATGGTGAAGGAAAATGACTTACAAGGGAGCATTCCCAGGTGTAAATATATGGTCTTGATGTGCCTTCCTGAGTAGGTAGAGTAGGACTATCGATATTTTGAAAAACATTGGGAATCCGATATATCGATATTGAAAAGTATCAATATCGGACCTCAACATATCTTAAAAGTGCGTCGATATATCGGCAAAAACTAATGACGTGCGGGCCTGTAAAAATATTCGCTGCACACTGAAAATATGCTGCTGGTTTTTAAAACAATGGTAACTGCTTGTAAGTGACACAATGAAAGGTGTTCAATGGGTCCCTGGTTCGGTTTCGTCACATATCGGATTTTTCCAGAACAGTTGATGTCGACTTACCGACTTTTTTTTCTTTTTTTTCATTTCTGCAAACGCTGGCGGACTAGCAGTTGTAGTGTCAAGTTAAAAGTGCAGTTGCCGTTAGTAGTGCCGAGAGCCGATTACGTCAGCATTTCCTCTCACGCGTCTCAGCTATCGCAAAAAGAAATCTTGTCTTTTCAGATTTATGTTCATCATTTTCAGGAACTGCTTTCTGAAGACTGCCGATGAGAAGAAATACCACACTAGTTGCGTTAAAAATTGTTTTTGAACGCAACTGGAGTGATAATTCTTCACATCGGTAATCTTGTTATTCCATCCACACTGCCAACCCCCTGTACAAGCGGACGTCCTCTTCGTGCCACCTTTACTTGCCTCACACAGTCAAAGGCAAAGACTGGACCTGATGAAAGCTCAAAAAGTAGTAAAACTCCTTCACACAGTGAAAGTAAAATTATGTTCTATTACAATTTCAAAAGAATAATTTCAAATATTTTTAACGAAAATAGTGAAAAAAAAATTATGAAAGAAAATATCGGCACTCTGTTTTGCTATTTAGGTATCGATATATTGATTTACTGTGAAAAGTCGTGTCGCCGACATTTATCGATATTTTGGTCAAAATATCAATATATCCCTATTTTATCTACTGCCCTAGTAGAGGGGTCAAAATAATGCAAAACATTTTTTTTTCTGTTGATTTCCACTTTTAATAGGTAAAATACAGCCCAAAAGCATGTATGGCATATTAGTCTTAGAAGGTATATCTTCTAAACCATGATACATTAACAATTTGTTTCGTTTCATACAAAAGTTGAAACGTAACGTTCAAAACTGCATAATCAACTTTCGTAATAATTTGAAATTTTGAAAACTACCCCACAACTATTAATTAATCTTGAAAAATGTTTTTTTTTTTTTTGCAACTATAATGAAAGAAATGTTCACGCCACGTCCATCAACGTGGAATAAAGAAGATCTTGTGCAATAAAATTTTTAGAAAAGGAGCTGTACACAATGTGCCGTTGGATTATTTTCAACAAACCTGATTAAAATATCTATAGCTCATTATTGCTCTAATTATTTGTTTGAGTTATTCTTGTGTCATAATTCAGATTGTTATTTTACGTTTTCTAGTTTAGTGTTACACATACGTGTATTCTGTCAACTGAAGAGAACAGGTAACTCGATATTATGATAAAATAAACATTACAAAATGATAATCTGTACAGAGCTGCTTAAAATATAGCTTTTTTCTTCACCGAGGTATATGAAATAAACCAAATTTCTTCATATAATACACACGACTACGATTCAAGGTGATGTGTATTCTACACATGGTGGTAAAGAAGTATACCATATTTCGAGAGATGATAGTGCAGACCGGAACAAGACAAAAACGTCAGGTAGGCTTGGTCTGTAAAATGTATACCTTAAGGGCTATGAGCACTTGCTCTTATTCGCTGTAGCGAAACACACTTCTACTGCAAACTCATTGCCACTTCGAACGTTCGTCGGAATAGAATAAATGAGTGGGGACACATTCCTTCGATACTGACAAATGATACAGCTGCAGCAAACATTTATCAGTGTTTTTGCTGTTAACTTTATTTACGGTTCTGGATAACTGCAGTGCTCACATTAATTGTACTCAAACCAGTTTTTTGTTTTGATAAGTTTATGATATGCTTTTGTGCTGTAGTTTTATCTTGGCACTTACCCTCGTTCTGGATGTTTCTCAGCATACAAAATATGGGCTACACGTTTGTCTCACTTTCCCAGAGGGTATAAAGATCTTGTCTGCCATTCTACGTGTGGAATGAAAAGCTTCTACTATGCTGGTAAGTGCAAAATAAAGCTGCAATGTAGAAGCATTTCGCAACTTTATGAAAATATAAACAGGTTTTACTATAAGTAACGTACATACGTGCGGCACTTATTCAGAACTGTGAATATGTTTTACAATAACTCTGTATTTTCTGGTACAGAAATTACATTTTACGGGTTTATTTTTGCTTTTTACGCGTTGATTATGAACTAGACATAAGAGATTAGCATGTTGATGGCTCACTTAGTGTTATGTGGCTGTTTGGTAAGATTATGTTGGGGATTTGTGTTTGTGTGTGTGTGTGTGTGTGTGTGAGGGAGAGAGAGAGAGAGAGAGAGAGAGAGAGAGAGAGAGATAGAGAGAGAGAGAGAGCGAGAGGGAGAGAGAGAGAGAGACAGGTGGCAGGTGACCGACTGAGAAGTGGAATGTGAGGAGAGTGTGTATGTATGTGTTTAGGGGTTGCTGTGTCTGTGTGTCAAGACAAATTCATGTACCAGAAGATGATGAACCACTTCAAATAAAACCTGGATCGCTACAAAAGACGACTAGTTGCAGGTATTACTGAAAATTTTCATACATCACAGTCGCAGCGGTCTCTGTCCATAATGGATAAAGTATTTATTTTGGTCTAGAGAAAGCTTTCGAAAATGCTGACAGGAAAAATTTCTTTGGCATTGTACAGATAGTATGGAAAAAGTACAAGGATCTAATGGTTGTCTTTAGGCTGTACAGACACCAGACAGCAGTTCTAAGAGTAGGACTTCATAGGGATGGTTGAAGAGGGAGTTAGGACAAAGTTGTAGCTCGTCCCTGGTGTTAGTCAATCTGTACAGAGAGAAAACTTTGAAGGACGCCGTTGGAAAATTTAAAGTACGAATTCAGGGAGACGAAATAAGAATTTTAAGGTTTACTTACGATGCTGTGAATCTGCCAGAGACGATCAAGGACTAGGAACAGCAGATGATTGTCTTCAAAAGAGTTTGTATGAGGGACATAAGGTAAAAAAGGGTAACGGCGCTCTTGAGGGGATTAAATTAGTAGGCTTGCGAACGATCAACTGATGACAGCAACATTTGTGCATTGTCAGACGGTGTATTACTGCAGTGTTAGAAGTTGGATCTGCAGCATTGACCTGACGAGTTGATCTCGAGTATCTGCAGAGGGTGGGCTCTAAATGCAGCAGTACTAAGCGCTGTAACTCCAGAGTCGGAGTCATATCCCATAAAGAGTGACTGCAGAGAAAAAAGCCAACTCGTGCCGGAGTGTCGGGCGTTCACTGTCTTTCCCCTCCGGCCAACATTGAAGCAGCGTAAATTGGATAATTTCGCAGGATTGATGGCGCAGCTCCAGCCCCGGCGAGTTATTGGAAAAAACTGCGCTTGGCAGATGTCCCTCCGGCGACAGTGGCAATTGCTCCATGTTACGGAGCGGCTGGCAATCGGGGCTGACATCGCAACGAGTAATGGCGCCTCAGTCGGGCGGGCCGAGGGCAAGGCGACGCCTGCCGCGCCCGGCATTCTTTCACTGCCGGAGCCCCGTCTCTCTCTCTGTCACCAGGCAGCTCTGAGTGGCCCTGGAAATGATGCCATTACTAACTGCTCCTCGGCCACCGTCTGCTCAACCTGTCCGTTCTTCGGAAATTTTGTAATAATACAATGGTATTTAAGCTTCGTCATCATCAATTGTTATCAAAGCACCCTAAGTGTGATGTCAAGACCATCTCGGGAGTTAACTGCAGCTTGCAAAGTTGTGGTGGAACCTATATACAATTATAAGAGAATATATGGAGATTTGTTTGCTGATTTCTGTTGCATATGTCATTACAGTTGAGTAACTTCCACATAATAACCAATAAGTCCGCATTTTGGGTGACAGTGGTAAAAGTCAAACATCAGACAAGGAACGACTTTATTGCCCATATTACGTGTTTTGGAATGTAAGCATCTGCAGATATCCAGGAGCGACTGCTGCATATAGATACAGTGTGTCAAGTTGCACGTGAAACAAACATTCGCAGGCTGTGGTTACAAGAGAAGGACGTTGAAAGAAAGCAGTAGTTGAAAAAGGGTGAGGCGTTGTTGTAGCTCATCTCTGATGCTATTCAATCTGTAAACTGAGCAAGCTTTGAATGAAACCGAGGCAAATTTTGAAGTATAAATTAAAGTTCAGGGAGAAGAAATAAGAAGTCTGAGGCTTATCGATGACATTGTAAAGGGAGTGAGGTATTGTTGTAGCTCATCTCTGATGTTATTTCATCTGTACACTGAGCGAGCTTTGAACGAAACCGAGGCAAATTTTGAAGTACAAATTAAAGTTCAGGGAGAAGAAAGAAGAAGTTTGAGGCTTATCGATGACATTGTAAATCTGTCAATGTGTATTTGATATACAATTTGAAACGACATGTCTATGTGCAGCAGTCGCTCCTGGATACCTGAAGACGGATAAATTTCGAAAGGCATCATGTGAGGAATAAAGTGATTCCATGCCTGATGTTTGACGTTTACCTTTGAGACCCCTTTCTCTTGACCGCAGAACTACTGACTATTATACTAATGACAGCCTACCTCCTGCATGATTTTATGTCACATTTATGTAACATTTAACTAACTTTCATGCGTTGTTTACATTGTTTTCTGAACAAAAGCAGTGGTCAGTGATAGCAGTGAGACTTCAAGGAACATCGCAAATTTTAATAAATAATTCAGCAGCACGAAAATAATAAATAATGTATACATTTTACGGCACCAGTTAATCTTTAAACAGAATGTGCACTTATATTTTTTATGTAGGAGGTAATAGTATTGTTTATGTTTCTCACTGGGTGAAATTAACGAACAACATTAATACTAAAGTTTACTAAAAATAAATGAATTATATCAAAATCTTGTAGCTGTTATACAGGAATAATCATCAGTAAACCGCGTAAGAACACGATATGCAGAAGGCTTTGACAGAATATCAAATGACTGTTTATTAATATTACAAAAAATGGTTCAAATGGCTCTGAGCATTATGGGACTTAACATCTGTGGTCATCAGTCCCCTATAACTTAGAACTACTTAAACCTAACTAACCTAAGGACATCACAAACATCCATGCCCTAGGCAGGATTCGAACCTGCGACCGTAGCAGTCGCGCGGTTCCGGACTGAGCGCCTAGAACCGCTAGACCACCGCGGCCGGCCATTAATATTACAAATTCCTGAAATTTATTAATATTAAGCTCATTGGCTAGTACGAGAGAGGTAGTGCCTAGTAAAACAATGCAAGGGCAGGAAGACATTGGGGGAAAAAAAAACATCTTAGCTATAGTGTGTGTCTCTGTGTGCGCGTGGTGTGTGTGTGTGTGTGTGTGTGTGTGTGTAAGTGTTTGTGAGTGTTTACATGTCTCAATTTTCTTAGGATCCACTTATTTCATATTTAGTCTTCTCCCTTAGCTGTAAGCTAGGGGTATAATTTCTCCGTATTTACCACTCTGTTGACATAGAGCATCAATGAGCACACTAAATATGACTACAGAGGACACTGCTCACATTTATTGTTTGTTAGCTAAAACAATTTTGTCACTTACAGGTACGTCATTCTCAAACTATTTCTCAAGTATGACACTTTCGGTGATCCATGCAACTACTACATATTGACGCAGCCATTCGCTAAAAGTCTTATGAGAATGACCTAAGAGTCGCCACCTCTTAATCAATCAACAATATATGTTAGTACTGACCTGTAGAATCTGTATTTGTACGGCTTGTTAAATGTCTGTTATGAAGCCTTTGGGTTGAGCATGTACCACTTGTGTATTTTACCAGTCTGTTATGTGTTTCCAGTAGATAGCAATTGTTGATTTATTATTTTAACACAGACAGAAAGCAGCACAGCGTTAACTGAATCTTGTGAAAAATTTTATCCTGTTTGTCCTCATAGAAGCATTCAGAATTCTGCAAGTGGTTTTTTAGACTGCAGAATGAAGTTAGGGGTGGATTTGGTTCGTGTTTCAATTGTACGCCATTTTGCCTTTGATGTATAAAGTTATATATTTAGACTTAATTTATTATTAAGTTTTCCGTTCGGGGATGCCAAGAGTAGCCACCATGGATATCATGGACTGTTCATTATTCTGTAAACGTTCTTCTTTTACATTCAGTTTGGTAAAAAGTACGCCACCTTCTTTGTCCACTGCAGTCAGCATACACTTCTGAAAGCGGGGTTTTGCAGCCATTTTTGGTTATTCACCTAACAAAAATTCCACTTCTAAATAAAAAAAAAGTCCGACAAACTCAAGTTGTAGCGTTCAGTCGATAGTAGAGTAATTAGAGAGGAAGCATTATATTCTCTTCGTTCTAAGTACAATAAAGTAGTTGACATTGCTCCGTGTATTCATCCACGTTTGTTGTTACATCACTGAATTCTCCTACCACCCGAATGTAGACCACGCATTGTCGAATACAGTCGCTTAGGATTATGCGGTTACAATTACTCTGGAAGCCAGAGGTCCCGACAGTGCCTTGCTGACTCATTTAACCTACAACCGAACAATAGAAAGATAGATTTAATATGCATGTGTTCATAAAAACAACGATCAATGGAGAAACAATAAAATTTCAAATGATATTCAATATAATGTGTTAAAAAGGGTGAGTTAATTGATACATGGGAAAACTCCATTAAAACATTTACGATCATTGGCTGGATATCTCACGTGAGAAAACGAGCAGAAAGAAATTGATTGTTTATCTTCGAGAGGCGTGTGTAATTTAGACATTTAACCATATAACAAAGTGCACAGTAATTACAGTAGTCCTTCCATATCAGGATACGAGAAACCCAGTTTATGACTGGAGGTTCTGTCTGCTGCATTAATGAATAGCTGTGCCACATTTCCTCTTCTTCTCAATGCAAATATTAAATTGTACAGCCTTTATTAACAATTTTTGTTCATTAGTTAATGTAATTTGGATTGAATTAACAACTTTCTCATGTAAGGGGTGTATTTTCTGAGATTCTTTTTCAGTTGTTTCCATATGTTCCATACCTAAATTTAAAATATTCTTCCAACGCCATTTGTGAATGGGTTCAACACGCCCAGTCACATTTCATTTAATGTTGTGCTTGATACAGTTAAGTTGAGCTCCTGATAACATTTTACTTAAATGGGACTCAGTCTGTGAAATCTCTTTTTGTGAACAAGTCTTTTCTTTCATATGACACATGTCCCTGCAATTTTAACTGTAGTAGATTACTTTTAATTTTTTGATGAACTTACCAAATGAGTCTTGCAAGAACTTATACATGCTCGACATTGGTATCTACTGCGTTCACATGATGCAAGGTGGTGCTTCAACCTCATCGGCAGTCTTTCAACCTTTATCTGTTATTTTGATTCCTTTGATTGGAGAGCTGTCACGATCTCCCCTAGGATTGTAAGTTAGCTGTATGTTGTTTCTGATTATTTGGTGAACAACCTTGCGGGATTCGGATGTAACAAACAACGACACTGCATACAAACGTCGATCAGTAATAACCTTTCAACACAGTTTTTAATCTGTGGATGCTCTAGATGACTTATCGCTTTTATAGCGATAGATATTATTTTCCTTCTGAAACTCATGAGTCTGTTTTTCGTTGTCCTTCTGAAGGTTTACTGTCGTTGCTATATAAATTATAGTTAAAAGCGCTTTACTAGGACATGCTAAGAAATGACTGCAAAAGTTAAAGTAGTTCTAATTTTTGATTTCACTGGTTGAATGAGAGAAGATAACGGCATTCAGGCTGTACAGCATTTCAAGAGCATTTCAAGAGCCTCACATTGTCATAATACACACAGATGCAGTCATTTCGTCTTTCCAGGAGTGGAAAGTTTATCCACGTTACGTTTTACTTCCAGTGCATGTAAGACAGTCGACATTGAAACTAGGGTTTCTACTAAGGTTATTATCGCAATGCACGTTATTGGTATCAAAAAACTTTTTTATAAAAATCATATCGAAAACATTTAGTACAATCTGCCTTCCCCGTTTTAAAATGGCTTTCCTTGTCTATGTTCCAATACATAACACGACGTTTTCACAGTACATTCTAACGACAACATGGACGCGATTGTTGGGGCAGAGATAGTGGATGTCCAATGAAATTTTAAACGTGAAATAGGCCTACATCGGTTTAGAATTTGGTATAATTTGTAGCGAAACACGAAAAACTTTTAATATTTTTGTACCCCTCTCACCGTAATATTCTAGAAAGAATAACAGTGAAACACTTAATATGAAATTAGGCCGTGTTCCTAGTGGATGTGAGCTGCAGCTGACGACCAGTTGGCCTAATTTTTCTCGAATTAAAATTATGACGGAGCAAGGATAATTTGGATTTAGAATAGTGACGAATTTATTTATGTATAACAGCCATACTTATTGGTAAGTAAATGTCGTATGACTAGGGCCTCCCGTCGGGTAGACCGTTCGACGGGTGCAAGTCTTTCGATGTGACGCCACTTTGGCGACTTGCGCTTCGATGAGGATGAAACGATGATGATTAGGACAACACAACACCCAGTCCCTGAGCGGAGAAAATGTCCGACCAAGCCGGGAATGGAACCCGGGGCCTTAGGATTGACATTCTGTCGCGCTGACCACTCAGCTACCGGGAGCGGACATTGGTAAGTTAAAACAATATAGTGAAATGTCACACAGTGGGAAAAAGAATTAAGAAGTAGTTTCCTTACATCTACACACATAATCAGATTCTCCATCAAAACCTTTGCCCTTAACTAGGGCCTGTCACAACGTGCTAAATTTCACGCGGGGTTAAGTGTGAGGGCCATAGACGAGGACGGGCCACGGATCCACCTTTATCGTCTTTGTTCTTTCCTTCCCGAAGGCACTCGGTACAGTTCGACAATTCATTTGGTACTCCTGTGTGCACTTTCCGGTCGGTACAGGTCTTTTAGTTCGGCAGAATCGTGGTGTCAGTTTGTGGTATGAAGGACGGTCACAGGTCCAGTGGATGATTGCACAAAAAGAGGGTGTCTAGCAGTCTATCGTCACAAGCCTTTAGAAATGAATGGAAATGACAGAAGAGAGGGATGAAAATTTTCAATATATTTTATGCAGTGCCATAAACGACGGGTACTACAAATTTTCTAGGAAACATACTATAGTTCCATGCAGAAAGAATTTAAAGTTTTGGGTGACAATGAAAGAGCAAAGAATTATAACGATCGAGAGATGAGATTCACAACATCAGGAAGCACTTCGTGCTAAGTTTGCAGGCATGCAGCACGTGAAGATATTGGTGGTATGACTAGTAAGATTTCTGATGTCTCACGCATTATTCCACGGTTTAATTGCTACTGTTTTGGATGGAATTGAACGAAGAGCATGGAGACTTTATGTATTACCGTATCGTAAGTAGGGGAGGTCAAGGAGCAAGTCTGGAACGATTTTTAGATTTAAAAATTGCTATTGTTAAATTTATGAAGGAAAAAGGAATGCAGGAACGAAAATTGGACCATCCGGAATGGATTGCAGACCACGCATTTCAAGTGGACTTGATGGAGATGCATTTAAAAAGAAAATCGCGTTGTACAAAGGGACACATGTTGCCAGACACAGTCCAGTTCCCTAAGCTCACAGCTGTTAAAGAGAACGATAAGTTTGAGAGTTCATTGTGACCTTGAAAAAATTACAGCTGTAGTTTCCTAAATGTTCTGAGGACACTGCCCATCTTATATCAGTGTTCGAGCTGCTTTGGAGACGTCTGCTGTTTCAGTTGTAAGCTTTCCTATGCATGCGTAGATGAACTGTTTGGTCTTCAAGGTAGTTCCCGTTTAAATGACTAGTTCTCTTACGTAAAAATTGTCCAGGACGTCTACATTGATTTCCTCAGACAGAGTTTCCACGTCTTCATAATGAGGTTGCAGAAGTTCTGCAATATTTCGATCTAAAAATTTGTGTGGAAGAACATATTTTTGATTAGGAAACTAAATAAGTCACCATAAAATGGGAACTCGAGTGCGAAAGTCTGTGAAATTGTTTTCGTTTGGCCGTACATAGACAGTTTGTGCCACATAAAATTTTATCCTCAGTATGCCAAAAGTAATTAAATAATACAGAAAATTTGATTTTTTTGTGATCTATGTTGTTGAGAAATATGGAATACAGAACCAAGTCGTATGCATTGTGACTGCACTGCCATTTAAATTACATGTTTTCTCCTCCCTCCTCCCACTAATACAGCATGCCGAGGCAGTAGGGGAAAACTGTGGTGGAACTGAGCATTACGGTTCCCCTCCCAGAGCATAGCCTGCGAGCCGAAATCTTGGTCGCCCCTGTTCTAAGCGATATTGTCATGGAGTAAGAATGGTAGAAACGTTGCTTCGAATGCTAACATTTCAGAATCAGCTAGGAGTGTTACGAGTATCATTTAATATAAACAAGTAAGTGTAAATAAATCATTGTCAATGGCCAATCCATTAACAGTTTCGGAAAATTCTACACCGTCCTCTGGTGGACTTACAAGTCCTCTGCACTTTCTTCCCAAAAACATGCTTTCAAATACACTGAATTATTAGTTCGTTCTTTTTTCTGAGTGTTAGAGTTGATCAGCATTAAGCAAACCGAATGTCACTCCTCTTGTGAAATAAAACATCTAGCCCTGGATGTGAGCAATACATTTGAGTAATTGATAAGTGGAGATAAGTCTTCGAACATAAATTTATTAAAACGAGAATTACATGAAGGTTCTTGGATCTCAGCGCACTTTCATTCGGCTGACACGGTACTACGACTGCGTTTTTAAGATGTTATGAACTCTCTGCTGAGTTCGCTTGGAAGTTTGGTGTCAACCGCGTCTCACGTGAGCTGTTAACGGTGAAGAACTGGCGGTCAGCAGGCGATGGTGTGCGGCGATTGAGACGGGCTGCCGTCTGGCTTACACCTGGACGAGTGGTCGGTGCGAGGTGAACAACCGACTGCTGTTCGCAGTTGAACGCTTTGGCCCATTTTTGTGCGAGTAAAGTGGTTTAAGATCATTATACGTCGGCCGAGAGTACTTGGCTGACCTCCTCGCCGTTTGGGTACTCGGTTGCTGGTGGGTCTAACTGTCGAGGTAGTCGTTGAATCCGAGCCAGTCGTTGAACCCGTAATCTGACATTAAAACTGAACTTGAGGTGAGAGTCGGAATGTTGTCTTCGACTAAGAAGCAAAACAAGTATACTGTGGAATGGACTGGAATTAAAGAAAGAACGGTACTGCAGAAGCAGCAGCGAAGGAATCGGATTTGAACTGAATGACGGTGCCCATTAAAATGCGTCTCTGGTATCAGTGTCGGAAATCAAATCAGTACTGGAATCAGACTGCAAAAGTGATTACAGTGTGTTAATCACTGCCTCACCTCACTCGCTAGCTTTATAAGTGCAGTAGTGAAGATCTCGTATCGTCTGTCTGCAACCGAAGAGTCCCCACTCTTTCGATCCTACTACGTCAGGAGGAGCACCTACAGGCTGCTTGTCAATTGTATACTAATCTCTCCACTGCTCTCCTTTTGAATGAGATGCAGCGCAGTGCTCATATAGCCTTGAGAGTCTGTATTATCCATTAAATATGTTAACAATATACGCCACGTTTTCATGGAAATGTCTCTCCACTGGGAATCAAAAATCACGTCCGCCTTGTTCATCATTCGCCTTTCAGGAAAGGCTGCCCAACATCAACAAGATGATATTAAGAAGCCTCTTTTGTATTTAACGCTGCTGTACCTCAGTCACGAGCTCATACTTGCAGTTCAGTAAAGTTTACTGATAAGGCATGTGTTGCTCTCTTTGTCAGCCAACAATTTTCTACGCACTTGGCTTAGAGATTCAATTTCAGATTCAATCTGCAGCGACTGTTATCTTGCAACGTGCTCATTTCAGTTCCACCAGTTCTTTATAATTCTCTTAGCCCACAATTGTACGATTCATTTCTAATATCACGATTTTTTAGTTAATACAATCTACATCCAATTACCAGTCTACGAAACCTTCTTTGTAAAGGATATTTGTGGAACCGTTGTTTGTTTCTCACTCATAACCAGCTTTCGCATAATACGTTTTTGTGTATCTGTATTACAAACCAGAAAGGAAAAAAAGAAAAGAAAGGTATTATGACAGTAGTACTATCATTTAATATGATTCTCATTTTTTTGTTTCGTCTAAGTTGCACATTTTTAATTACATTACATTTTAGATCATCCAGGATCATCTACAGAGCTAAGTAATAGCATCAGCAGCCGTCTTGTCTACTCAGAACCAGATAACAGAGTAGGAAAGACAGGTTGCTGACACAACTTCTTACACCTGAAGATGATCCTGAGTAATCGAAATATGTAGTCAAATTAAAAATGCAGTTAACCGTAACGTTAACGAACACAAGGCAAAAGATTCCGCTGGCGCACTTCAATTCAAATAACCAAGTACAGTTAAACTCCACTGGAGTGTGGCTAACACTTGCCAACTTGAAAACACACGTTTTTGCTCGCGGGAATATCTCAACAGCCGACAACGAACTCCAAACGACACAATGTGAACAGTCGTGACTTGCTGGTGGATTAAGTCAAAACTCAACTTTCATGTCCAGGATCAGTGAGCCACGAACTTTGTAGCAATGGGAACAGCACCACACACTCTGACACTACATAGAGGCCCCCAGCGGTCCTGGCCAAACTACGCCCTGCGGAGATTTCCTCGCTGCTCCGCGCCAACCAACCAACTGCCTGCACATAGTTTTTTTTCTTTATTGGATTTCAATTTGCCCCCCCCCACATTGGGGCGGGGGGGGGGGGGGACGTGTGGGCTGGTAGCAGCGTAATATGCTGCTCTACAGCCTATAGAAAAGTTAAAAAACATAATGAGAATAGAAACAAACAAGTAAAAACAGGCGATAAAACGGTGACATTGTAAAAAAAACTGTAAAATGGCGGCGGGGTGTGGAATTTAAAATATAAGATCACTGCGGTGATGATGCGAATGAAGATACACAAGAAGTAGACAGGCACAATTAAAAAACACTGCTACACTCTGGTTTCTGATTGCATGAGATGAAAAACACAACTAGCGACAGTATGGCTGTTCACAACAGTGACAGGGGATGCACAACACTGAACACTCACTTATAACAGCACTATACAGGTGACACGGCAGCAGATGGGGGGGGGGGGGAGGACCTGAACATATGAGGGGCGAAATGGGGGGAGGAGAGGAAAAGAAGAAAAGGGGCATCTGGTGGAGGAAGGGGACATGGAAGAGGCTGGATGGACGCGAGAAGGAGTGTAAATGGCAGTGAAGGTGAGAGCAAAAAGGACTCTGGGGAGAGAAGGGAGGCAGAGAGAGGGTAGGTGGGGAGAAAACAGGACGGAAGGGTTGGGGGAAGAGGGAGCCCGGGGAAAGGACAGAAGAAAGGAGGGGGAGTTAAGGATCAGAGTTGATAGGAGGGATAAATGGAGGGAGGGAGGGCATCATCTGAGAGGAGGAGCCGATAGATGCCACCTTGGGAAAGGAGATGAAGGGTGTAGAGGTGAGGGGTAGGGGGGACACAACAGCAAAGGTTGGGCAGAGGGCGGGGGTTGGAGAGGAAAGGAGCAACCAGGGGATGAGGGGGATGAAGGCGGTGGGAGATGTAGAGGATGCGGATATGTTTGAGAAAAAGGAGCAGATGGGGGAATGGAAGCAGGTCGTAGAGGATCCTCGTGGGAGATGGGAGGCATATATGGAAGGCGAGGCAGAGTGCATGGCACTCGAGGACCTGATGGGGGGGGGGGGGAGGAGGCCTGCACACAGCCCAGCCAGACACTATAAGCGTCAGGCCAAAGATAGTCCAAGGTGCGGATATAGATACACACCACAGCAGCCACCTGCAGAGAGGATAACAGCATAATCACAAAAACTGCGGAAGAGTAAACACAGAAGAGCAACCAAGGTTTAATCCAACACATAGCATGAGCCAGCCACTTCTCAATTTCCCCCATCAAACTTAACGCAGGGAGGGGGTGATTCAACCCTTGAGATACCTGAACTTAACTGGGCTAAGATGAACCCGATACTGTTTACCTGAACTGGTCTCCTTGACCAACACATTTACTGGGCCTAAAATACGCACTATAGGGTAAGGCCGCAGAAAACGAGGCGTAAATTTACTAAGATTCCCGCCACGCACCTGCCTCCTCGGGAAATTGCGGACATAAACTTGACCCCCTGTCCGGCCCTTAAAGGTTGCTCGATTACGATTAAACGCTCAGCTTGTTTATTATGGCTCTGAGTGTATTATGCCTGGCCCGGTTCCAGTTTTCCTTGATAACATGAACACTAATATCGGCTGGAATAAGATCTCGAATTCTTCACAAGTTCGAAAGAGGGGAATTAACCGGATAGGAAAGGATGAAGGAGGAGGGCGTAACTAGCAACGCTTCGTGACTGGCGGTATTGAAGGCGAAACTAAGCCAGGGAAGACTGGAGTCCCATTTACTAGGGGTTTTCTGATGATAAATAATCAATACAGACTTAAGATTTCGGTTAAATCTTTGCGAAAACGACCCCTGGAGATAATACGGGGTGGTCGTGATATGTCTGACACAGTTCTGAAAACAGAAGGCCTTGAAAGGAGCCGAAAGAAAAGCAGGAGCATTATCGCTAAAAGGCTGCTTGGGTGGGACAAAAACACTGAAATCATTAGTTAAATGATAAATAGTGGTGGCAGCGGTAATGTTAGGGCTCGGGAGGAGCTAAGTAAATCTGGAGAATGCATCGATAATAACTAGTTCATACCGAAGACACTTCTTAGTAAGAAATAACGCCCTAAATAATCAATATAGAGCTTGTGCATAGGACAGGACTCATGTTCAGAACTCAACAAACCCTGCTGAAGAGCATTCTTCTTGGCTACATTACACAATCGGCATTTGGATATCATCTCTCTCACATCCCGGTCCATGAAGGGCCAAGTTAAATGCTCCTTGATTTTTTGGAGAGTCCTATAAGTACCCAAATTGCTCCCCTCCAACGAATCATGAAAATAACGAAAAATTGGGCGCACCAAAGATACAGGCAAATATATCTTGTACTGCTTAGCCTCGCCCACCCTCTTACAGAGAATAACACTCTTAAAAACATACTGATCCGACAGCTCTCCTACCAACACACATTGCTTAATGGGGGCCCAAACAGGGTCCTGATCCTCATGCTGAGTCACATCTTCAAACAAGAGGGGAATTTCACCCAACACCATACAATTAAGACTGTCTCCCTCTACCTGCTGGTTTTTCTCATTAAGTGTAGTTTCGGCGAAATCCAGCTTAGGACATCCGCAAGGATATTTTCAGAGGCCCTCACATGTTCAAATTGAAATGCCGAAATGCGTACTGCCCACCTGGCAATACGGCCAGTTTTTCGAGGCCTGGTCAACATGCAGCTCAAATCCTCATTGTCGGTTTCTAATTGGAAAACCCGATGTCCAAGGTAGAAGCGGTACTTGTCTCATGCAAATAAAACGGCCAAAGCCTCGCACTCGTAGACGGAGTATTTGAGTTTGGCATCAATCAACCGACGTGATGCGTAGGCTAATGGCTGTCTTTGTCCCTGGAGGAGAACAGCCGAAATTCCAGGATTAGAAGCGTCAGTTTGAACAATAAACCTTTTATTAAAATCGAGTACCCCAAGGACCGGAGGATTGCATATTGCTGCCTTAATGTGCTCAAAGGCAGCCTCCTAGGCGGGTCCCCATTCCAAACGCGCGCCCTTCCGGCGTAATTGATTTAAGGGTGCCGCCAACAGAGTAAAATTGGAAACGAAACACCTAAAACAATTCACCATACCTATGAATTTAGCAATTCCCCTCTCATCAGTAGGTGGAGGCAAAGCACGTAAGGCTTTAGTTCTCTCTTGGTCAATGCGAATACCGTGACCCGACACTGTATGACCTAAGAAAGATACCTGCTGCTTGGCTAGCGTCATCTTAATAGGCTTACCGGTCAGTCCGGCTCCCTGTAACCTCAAAATAACTCGCTGAAAATGCTCCAAATGATCCTCAAACGAACGACTATAGATAACCAAGCCCTCCAAATAATTATACACACAGACTAACTTCAAGTTGCCGAGGATATTATCCAACAAACGAGTAAGCACAGCCCCTCCAGTTGCTAGTCCAAAAGGAATTCTGTTGAATTCAAACAAGTTCCACTCATTACAAAATGCTGTAACATGTTTACATTCTTTAGGCAACGAAATCTGGTAATAAGCCTGATTCTGATCAAGGACCGTAAACCAATTATCGCCGGAAAACCAAGTAATAAAATTATGCAGATCAGGTAGGGGTACCGATTCAGGGACAACCTTAGTGCTTAAACGGCGGTAGTCAACCACAGGTCTTTAGGCACAAGAAATATTGGGGAAGCATAAGCAGATGTAGAAGGCCTAATCACTCCTTTTTGGAGCATCTGAGATAGCTTAGTGTTGAGTATCTTCACCTTAGGGGGTGAGAGGCGATATGGGGACTGCCTAGCCGGAATGTTGTCGGACAGACGGATATGGTAATCAAGAACGTTAGTAACACCCAGGTTATCACTAAGTAGCTGGGGAAAACTGTGCAACAAATCGCGTAACTGAGAAGCCTGATGGGGCAAGAGATGGGCCAGATCAAACTCGTTAGCCACGGCCGCAAAGGCCAACGCCCCAACAGTTCGATGAACACTAGGTTTAACGCATCCGCAAAGGCCAAACTTCCCTCCAGGAGCGAATTTAAACAAAATAATGTGTCCGGAATAATCCAAGACCAACCTGGTTTTATTGATGAAATCACACCCCAGAATTAGATTAACAGGCAGTTCCTTAACCAAGGCTAAAGACGTAGGCCAGGAAAATATCGCCGAACAATATACTTCCCCGGACCCTACTATACAGAGGCAACACCTGGTCATTGGCCACCCGACATCTCTGCAGCAGCAAAGGGACCAATCGAAGTTTCGTGAGATGCCCAAATTCCAAAAACCACTCGAGGCTCAATAATGAAAAGGAACTACATGAATCCAAAATAGCACAAACCGGCTCGCCACGTACCAGAGAACAAACGTAAGACAAGGAGGGTATGCCAATGTCTGAAAGCTCGAAGCCGACATTGTGGCCCAACCCGGCGTCATCTATTGGCTCTGGGTGCACGAGGCTGAACATAAGAGCGCACCAAATGAGCCGTACTGCCACATCTGAAACAACGCAGGGGTTCCCTTTTGATAATTTGAGTGGATGTAGAAACTGTGGAATCAGCGCCGACGTCCCGCCCCTTAACCTCGTGACGTACATTGTTCTCAAGTGGTAATGCGGATGCTGCTACGACCATGTCATATGGCTCTTCCCAGGTTGAAGGCTGCTTATGGAAGACAAAATGCGACTTATCCGCCACAGGCATTCCCCCAAGGACGATAGAGACCAATTATTGTTCAGGTAAATCAATTAGCAAGGCCAAAGAGGCTGTCTGAACTCTATCGACACACTGATGTAACTGTTCCTCACACCGCTGCACTTCCCAGATGTAACGATACTCAAACTGTTTGCGAATCTCGGTGGTCAGCCTTTCCCTAATTATGAGCTCCCTTAATTGCTGCAAGGAAAACCCTTCCGCCATCGCTCGCGAGAGGAGGTTCGGCAAATCGGCTGTAGCTAACGTGTACAACAACGACCAAAATTACTTGGTGCGGAACAGAAAAGGTGGCCGTATGTTGTTCTAGGCGAACCAATAACCACAACAATTTTTGCACCTGATAAAGTCGCTTCACAAGCAATTTAGGAATATCTCGGAAGAAATAGGCCAGAGGATTAGGCAACTTGGCGAACACAGTATCTAACTTGACAGAGGATGTAACAGTACCACACCCATGCTGGCTCTCACTCTCTCCCTGACAGCTCAAGTCCCTGTCTTCAACCTTCCCCCTATCCACCTCCAAACACATAAGCATATACTGTAATGCGCTCACCAAAGTTCTCAACTCAAAGGTTTATTGTTTGTAATGATCTTCCAAATCGAAAGTGCTCAAATCCGCTATCCGATTAGTTAAATGTATTAACTGTACCCGCACCCTATCCAGCTGACTGTCACTAGGTTGGGTTCCCTGCAAAAGACAAATAGTGTGCTCAAGGCCTTTAATAGCCTAAAAGAAAATTCAGTTGCGCTCCCGTCTCACCCACAACGGCTGGCGTGACGTCAACCGGCTGAAGAATGGCAGCGTGCAAACGGGTTACCAATTCTGGAACACTGCCCTCAACCAGTTGGCGCCTCATTGCCAACTAGTAAACAAGGTGGTCGATGCCTGGATACCGTCTGACTGCCATGATGATAAGCACCTGAAACAAATAACAGCCAAAACAATATGGTGCCACAGAAAACAAACGAAACAAGGGTGAAACTGTCAGCAACTAGAATGCCAAACAGAAGCGCAACCACGCTCTGCTACCAGTGAAACGCCCTGCTAAACCCGCAGGACAGGACAGGTACTTTATGTTGTGGAAAGGGGCCGAAATAAGCGGCTGTCAGTTACACTCGAACATACAACCTTTTATTTCATTTGACATTAAAAGAGCCAAGAAAAAAAATAGCTTTAGTTTTGGAACTTAATTAGTTGCTGAATTCGCCATACAATCTCATGCATTAAGGACAAGACCACTTTAATTTAAAAACGGCTGAAAGCCAATAACTTAAAGGTAAACCAAAATCAGAAATTTAAAAGGCAAAGCCTTATCTTCTTATCTTAAAACAGTTCTTTAATTAGGCTGAAGGCCCAAAGAATCTGACCAGCACACAACAGGGAGTTCAGTGGAAAAACATAGAAGGTATTGGCGCCCACAACAAATTACACATTGAGCTGTAAACTGGACAACGACAACACGATGAGGAAAATACACTGCCTGAATTTATGTCAACGGCCATGGTAGGTAACCTGAACGTTAACGGCCACAAGGCAGAAGATTCCGCTGGAGTGTGGCTAACACTTGCCAACTTGAAAACACACGTTGTTGCTAGCGGGAATATCCCGACAGCCGACAACGAACTCCAAACGACACAATGTGAACAGTCGTGAATGGCTGGTAGATTAAGTCAAAACTCAACTTTCATGTCCAGGACCGGTGAGCCACGAACCTCGTAGCAATGGGAACAGCACCACACACTCTGACACCACACAGAGGCTCCCAGAGGTCCCGGCCAAACTCTTGGACGACCACCGAGTATCGACAGGTGGCCTTTACATATGAGAAAGTGGGTTAGGCGTTCTGCAGCTCGGTATGGTCTACTGTTAAACTTCTACTTCTCTACTGTTAAACTTACTTCTTACTGTTAAAACTTACTGCTTACTGTTAGACTTCTCTACTCTTAAACTTCTTCTGTTAAACTTCCTACAGAGACAACCAATATATTGCGTCCTCCTACATTTATTTTGTGAAAATACCATCAAGGGAAAATGAGAGAGATTCGAGCCCACAGGAGGCTTACCAGCAACGGTTATTTTCGAGAAACATTCGCTACTGGAACAAGAAAAGGGGGAAGCGACACTGGTACACAAAGTACCCTCCGCCACACACCGAAACGTGACCCGTGGAGTATGTATGTTAGTTTTCACCAAGGCTACATCCCACGCGTTACGCTGCGATGGCGGAACTGAGGAGGCCCAGCGGTGAGAAGGGATACCCTCCAGGCACGTGGCGCGCGCTCCCGCCCGACTGCAGGGCGGCGGATTTCATTGTGCATGCGGCGCCGCGTGAGCCCGCCCCGGGGGCGCCTCGCTGTAACGCACTTGTCGGTCGCACCTCGCGCCGATGAGTTCTGCCTGCCTGCAGAATAGAGCCTAACGCAGTTTGCCGAGGAGGGCGGTCCCCGGAAATTCGCTCCGAAGTGTCACTGCGAATATTGGCTGGCTCCTTCGGCGTGGCGGGCGGAAGCTGGGCGCTCCTCGCACCTGCGCCGGAGGCAGTGCCGAGCACGGTCGGACCATTGTCTCCGCCACCTGCCGCGCCCGCGCCACGGAGAGGCGCAGCCTGCAACACTTGTGTCCAACTGCTCCCGTTTCTCTGACGTTCGCACTACAATTTCGCTCTTCAGCAGGCAAGCAGCAGGCGAGGGCTCCGTGAAACAGATCCACATCTCCATCTAGTCTACTATGTATGCGAGTAATATTCTGCAGTGTCATCAACGAACATCCCGTTTTGCTTATTTCAGATGTGAAACACGAGATGAATAATTTCTCATTCCAGTAACTTTATGCGTGAGAGGACTTCAGAAAGAAAGTTACGTGTTACGAGGGCTATTCGGAAAGTGAGGAACGATCGGTCGCAAAATGGAAACCACGTTTTGAAGAGTGTCACTAGTACGCCCGTCAATCGCATCAAGACGCTCTTTTCAGTTGTGAGCGCACTGTGAGCGAGTAAAGGTGCCTAGAACAACATTGTCCCCCACCAAGTAGGAGGTCCCCGCTGAGACGCTTCGCCTTAATGGATGCAGCCCACATAACACAACTGTCACGCACTTCCTTCTTCATGGCAATTCTCAACAGCACTCTGTAGGGGCAGTGAAGACGCTCCTGCAGCCTTTTCAATGGGAAGTATTTGATCACTAATAACATAGCCCTAACTGGCTCGTCCTGAGTATCATCTCTGTTCACATGATACGCCAGACACGAAGACAACACTTGGGCACAGGCTGCGCGCTGTAGACCAGCGTAGAGAATTATCGGAAAGCACAGGTGGCTGCCTTCAATGACGATGGTGCTGGGAATTTGGAATAACGCTCCGACAAATGTCTAAGTCGAAGTGGCGACTATGTAGAGAAGTACCTGGAAGGTGTAGCTAATGTGCAAAGAAAAGCTTTTATTTTCACTGTGGTTTCCATTTCGGGACCGCTGGTTCCTTACGTTCCGAACAAGCCTCGTATTAAAGCCAAGTACTGTGGCCGAGCGGTTCTGGGGACTTCAGTCCGGAACAGCCCGCCTGCTACGGTCGCAGGTTCGAATCCTGCCTCAGGGATGGATGTGTGTGATGTCCTTAGGTTAGCTAGGGTAAAGTAGTTCTAAGTCAAGGGGACTGATGACCTCAGATGTTAAGCCCCATAGTGCTTAGAGCCATCTGAACAATTTTTTGAAAGCCAAGTAACTTTTGTCGAATGCTGCTCTATACTTAAATAAAACGGATAGCCGGTCCAGTAACATTAATGTGACCACCGCTGATGTTCGACGTCAGCGTGCAATAACCAGTCACAAAGGCAGGTGGCAGCACTAGCAGTGGTGGACATATACAGGGTGCCGAGGGGGTGAGGAGGGCCCGAAAAAAAGGGGTGAGGAAACAGAGCCATTTATCTGACGTCCAAAAGGACATGATCGTCAGCGTTCGGGCCAAGAGTGGAAGCCTTTTAAAAACGGCAAAGTTTGTTAACTGTTCGTGTGTCAGAGTAGTTAAAGTATACTGTGCATGGCAAAATTGCACTATGCAGCGCCGAGGCCACTGTGGTGCAACTCGACCCATGGATGACAT
Source organism: Schistocerca nitens (assembly GCF_023898315.1). NCBI lineage: Eukaryota > Metazoa > Arthropoda > Insecta > Orthoptera > Acrididae > Schistocerca > Schistocerca nitens. Next base: position 489,366,357 of record NC_064621.1, read on the forward strand.
GTGTGAACGGCTGCAGATACATGTACGAGCAAATAGACGTGTAACTTCTGAGCAACTGATCATCCACACGAACCAAGGGGCAACCAAATGTCTCTCCTTAAAGACAGTCAAGATAACGTTTTTGAGCATGCATTTCCGTAACATACCACCACAAATATCACAACGAGACATCCGCTGAGTGGCGACTGCTTTCCTTTTAAGATAAATCACGTTTTGTGTTTCATCAGACAGATGGCCGGTGGCGCGCACGGCGTGAAATGTCTGAAAGCCGATACCGTCCAACAATCTTCGGAAGAATCCAGACCGCTGAGTGAGCCTTACGGTTGGGGAATGTTTCTGTGACATTCCCTCCGTGATCTCATCTTTCTGGAATGCAAAATGGATCAACACAACTACGCATCTATCCTTGCGGTCCATGTCAAACCACACCTGCGGTTCCTTTCCCTCGGCACTATGGCATTACCAACAAGACAATGCAACGGTCACACAGCGTGTTGTAAACGAGGATGAGTGTAACTTACTCCCTTGTTTCCAGAATGAGATTTTCACTCTGCAGCGGAGTGTGCGGTGATATGAAATTTCCTGGCAGATTAAAACTGTGTGCCGGATCGAGACTCAAACTCGGGAACTTTGCCTTCCACGGGCAAGTGCTCTACCATCTGGTACTGGCAGAATTGAAGCTGTGAGGGCGGGTCGTGAGTCGTGCATGGGTAGCTCAGTTGGTAGAGCACTTGACCGCGAAAGTCAAAGATTCCGAGTTCGAGTCTCGGATTGGCACACAGTTTTAATCTGTCAGGAAATTTCATATCAGCGCACTCTCCGCTGCAGAGTGAAAATCTCATTCTGGAAACATCCCCCAGGCTGTGGATAAGCCATGTATCAGCAATATCCTTCCTTCCAGGAGTGCTAGTTCGGCAAGGTTCGCAGAAGAGCTTCTGTGAAGTTCGGAAGGAGACGAGCTCCTGGCAGAATTGAAGCTTTGATGGCGGGTTATGAGTCGTGTTTGGGTAGCTCAGGTGGTAGAGCTCTTGCCTTGAAAGGCAAAGGTCCAAAGTTCGAATCTTAGTGAGAAACACAGTTTTAATCTGCCAGGAAGTTTACTCCCTTGTCCACAAAATTCCCGGAATTAAACTCAGTCTAGAATCTGTGGGACCACATTGAACGCGCTTTACGCGCGATGGATGCTCAACCGAGAAACCTCTCGCAGCTGGCCATGGCACTGTTGTAGGATGGCTCCACATCCTCGCCGGTTCCTTGTAGAAGTTCACTGAGTCTCTTCCTGCACGTCTCGCAACGTTCCCACTGCAAATGATGGCTATTCAGCCTTTTGACAGGCGGACGCATTAACGTGACTCGACAGTTTACACGCCACTATTTTTAACAAAATTATCAAGTCTCTGTAAACAACGGTCGCAACTTTCTACCAATCGTCGAATTCCTCTTCGTTATGGATTCATTCTAAAACCACTTTGTGAACATGCTAATCGTTGGAATATTTCTTTGCACACAGATGCTTTTTCAACTTGCCGACAAGACGGCAAGATCGGGACCTCCCGGTCAACAACAAGAACGCCTGTGTGGCCATGGTCAAATTGTTCGCATGATTTCAAGTGTTTAAATGTGTGTGAATACCTAAGGGACCAAACTGCTGAGGTCATCGGTCCCTGGACTTACACACTACTTAATCTAACTTATGGTAAGAACAACACACACACACCCATGCCCCAGGGAGGATTCGAACCACCAGAGGGAGGGGCCGCGCAATCCGTGACATGGTGCCTCAAACCACGCGGCCATTCCGCGCGGCTGGCATGATTTCATTGCGGCTTTAAGCATGTCTTCTATGTACCGCCACAATTTCACGGTTTATCTGTGTGCAACTTAGACGCTATGTGCACAGGAATCGCTCTGTCCCATTTCAATCGTACATGGTATGAACTTGTTAGCTGAACTTCAGGACAACTGTGTCTGGAGGAAAAACTCCGTACGTGTACTCTCTTATGACAAGGCTCAACTATTGTTGCGCAATAGACTTGTTAGCCTGGAACGACATGTGTGACTTACTTTCTGGAGCTCTTACGTCCCTCGAGTTATCAGAATAATGTTACCTTCGCTATATGGACGAGAGTGATGGATTGGCTCTTCAAGGATAATAACCTGTTTTGCTGTCCTGGTGGATTTCCGTAATACAGTAATAGTCTTATTCGAATTCCATCAAGTAAACAAGCCTGTGACATACATATATGAGGGCGAATCTGAAAGTCTTTGCCTCTATTTTTATAGCCACATTGTGACAGTAAATGGGAAGGCCAGAGATTAATTTCCAGCGGTTGACCTTTCTTGGACCGTTCCGGCCTCGTGTGAGGGTAGCTCGACGGCGCAAGTGCTCTACCAACTGAGCTACTCAAGCACGACTCACGACCCGTCCTCACAGCTTCAATTCGGCTAATACCTCGTCTCCTACCTTCCAGACTTCGCAGAAGCTCTTCTGCGAACGTTGCAGAACTAGCACTCCTGGAATAAAGGATATTGCGGAGACATGGCTTAGCCACAGCCTGAGGGATGTTTCCAGAATGAGATTCTCATTCTACAGCGGGGTGTGCGCTGATATGAAACTTCCTCCCTTCTGCCCACCCCATCTTCCATCTCAATAGCCAAGTTTCCTACTCCCACAACCAGGTCGACTTTGTTTCACCTTTCTTGACGCCCTTGTCTAAACCTCCTCAGAACTCAACCATACAAACCCCTCTTATCCATTATTATGGTGCGACATCAGTACAAAATCCTCTACCACAACATCTGCTCCCTCCCCACCAATAAACACCTTTCAATGCCCACACAATCCCAACATAATGTCTATACATTTACCCCTTATGAAACGTTCCTCCAACGTTTTCCAAACGCTAATCATTACCTGCGTCACGATCTACATCTGACTTAGTCACCCCAATCCGTATGACTTCCTCATCCACATAGATTGTACCTTGCCAACTATACATTTTCCACAGACCTTAACATCCATTATAGATCCTCCACAGAACTCTAGGGGTGGCATCAGTTTACTGCTTCCCTGCAAGGTGTCATCGTTGCAATCTCACACGACACACAACCTGAAAGCAGCACCACCTCTTATGTCTCTGAAATGATACAGGATTTGAGGTGAACGTCATTAAAACAAAGGCGTTTTTCGTTGCGGCAGAATCAGCTCACGAAATTTCAATCACCAACTTTCTTCTCCGATTGCTAACATTTTTTGTTGACACTGACGTACATATGGAGGAATGATTATCATAATAAAATAAGGGAAATCAGAGCTCGCACCAAAAGATATAAGAGTTAGTTTTTTCCGTGTGCTGTTTCAGATTGCAATAATGGAGAATTATTATGAAGGTGGTTCGATGAACCCTCTGCCAGGCATTTCAATGTGATTTACAGAGTGAAATGCCCTGCTTAATCCGCAGGACAGGACAGAAAGAATAAATTGTGGAAGGGGGCCAAAATAAGGGGCTGTCAGTTACACTCGAACATACAACTTTATTATTCTATTAAACATTACAAGAGCCCGAAAAATTTTAAACACACAGCTTTAATCTTTGGGACTTAATTACCGGCTGTAAGCTACTTTAATTTAAAAACGGCTGAAGGCCAATAACTTAAAACGCAAGCATAATCAGATATTTAAAAGCCAAGCCTTTTCTTAAAACAGTTCTTTAGTTAGTCTGAAGTAAACAAGTCAAATTCAAATCAGCTGAAGGCCGAAGACTTAAACATTCAAACTTTGTTTTCAAAATGCCATAGGGCTTACGTGAAACAGTTCTTTAAACTCGGATGAAGGCCTTAAGAATAAAACAACTCTAATATAAAACACCAAACCGGCTAGAAGCCATACAAGTAACAACAACAAGAACAAATTTTTAAAAAAACAAGGCATTACACACAAGGGTGCCCAGATGTTCGAGGGTCGGCCTGTAATTCAAACACTCACCCTCGCTTAGGTGAGACAAGCAGTCGGGCCAACCAGTCACGATCCGACGACAAACCAACCGACCAACAGTCAACGGACCCACCGAGATCACTTCCACTTCACTCATCAGGGCACTACAGGGAGTTCGATGGAACAACGTAGAAGATATTGGCACCCACAACCAATCATACATGGAGCTGTCAAACTACACACCGTTCTGGACAGCAACAACACGATGAGGAAACTACACTGCCTATAATTTACGGGCCGGCTGGCATGGCCGAGCGGTTCTAGGCACTACAGTCTGGAACCGCGTGACCGCTACGGTCGCAGCTTCGAATCCTGCCTCGGGCATGGCTGTCTGTGATGTCCTTAGGTTAGTTAGATTTAAGTAGTTCTAAGTTCTAGGGGACTGATGACCTCAGAAGTTAAGTCCCATAGTGCTCAGAGCCATTTGAACCATTTATAATTTACGTCAACGGCCAGGGCAGGTAACCGGAACGCTAACGGCTACAAGGCCGAAGATTCCGCTGGTGCACTTCAATTCAAATAACTAAATACAGTGAAACTCCATCGGAGGGTGGCAAGAGTTTTCCAACTTGAAAACCACATTGTTGCTCGCGGAAATATCCCAACAGCGACAACGAACTCCAAACGACACAATGTGAACAGTCTTGACTTGCTGGTAGGTTAAATGAAAACTCAGCTTTCGTGTCCACGGTCGGTAAGCCACGGACCTCGTAGCAATGGGAAGAGCGCCACACACTCCGACGCCGCGTAGAGACAGCCAGCTGGCCCCGGCCAAACTACGCCCCGCCGAGAATTCCTCGCTGCTCCACGCCAACCGACCGACTCCTCAGAGTCAGTAAGCCGACAACTATTAAAATAACTTGTCAGTCAAAAATCACACAAACTACACACAGTTTCACGAACACTTGCACGAAGAACGTGACAATGCTAACGGCAGTGCCTGTACAATAACAGGGACGAATGACGAGTCGGCACACACAGCCAACCCATAAGCGATCGCCGGCCAGATACACGTAGTCCGGCAAGACGACCGACCGACGACCAACCAAAGTTGTCCCCACTCCAATCATGTGTGTCGGCAACCGTCGGGCGAGTCACGGCAGTCCGGACCTCACTGCTGCCGCGCGCTGACTGAACTTGTGCCGCGTGCCAACTCAAACACTACCAGGTCCGAACTAACTGCTGTCACGTTCCAATTCACTCGCCGGTCCGAACTAACTCCAACACGCGACAACCGGGAAGTAATAGCAGTCAGGAAAGATAACACGCCGGGGCTTATGTAGATAAGCACCGCTGCTGCCGCTCACGGGCTAGCAAGGCGGCAACCGGTGACATCAGTAATTGAAATTAACATAACGAGGTGGTAGCACAGTAAAAACAGGATGTCAAATGAGGTATGGCACGAACACGAGCCACAAATGGGTCACAGAGTATCCATGCAAGTGAAGATCCTAGCATCTCCCAATCTCCTTGGACGCCTCACTGCAGAAGTTCTCGGTCCAATGGAAAGTAACCACCTACGTGTACTCCTCACGATCACCTCCGTACAACCTCATTTCCTTGCTCCCCATCTGAATCTTCATCCAAGAGTTATCTAAGACTACCCCTGTACCAACTGTAATGCCTACTGCGAATCCATAAAAACCTAGTTTAGGATCCACTCCCTGTTCTTCCAACAACCTTACTATATCCCTCATGCGACATCCTTCCTGCAGCAGATCTTGTTGGAGGCAATATGCACCTACATTCCTACCAAGACTATGTATCATCACTGATCCCCCACCACACAAGCCCTACTATTCCTGCGAGAGTCCAGCCATATGGAACGCTCCTTTTTGCAGACTTGTGACTGGGATACACTCACATGCCACTGGCAAGTTCAGAGTTATACCAGGAATTTATTAATGCAACACAACGCCGAGGCTAGGACCAGAAATGCACTAGAATCAATGCTACATTCCCGATTAACTCTTCCAAGTAATGGACAGCCTTCCATCAAGTCACTGGCTATAACCACATGCCTTACTACCCGCTTCTCCGCATCAGCCATCCCTTACCTGACAACCTGAGCAAAGCTAACCTCTAGGAAGCCTATCTGACATCTTTTCTATACCTGATAACCAACATTTTCATTAGTCTCTTTTCCCTACTGTCCATGAATGTATAAATATCGCTGCCCACCCCTGTCTCCCCACTTCCAGTATTTAGACACACACAGAATTTAGTACACCAGTTATGGCAAGCAACGTAAAACAAGTACTACACAAAAAAACCAACCCCCATCTGGTCACAACTGCATTACTTATTGACATCTTAAAGAATGCCCCCTCTCCTTTCTCATCTCTCTTGAAAACCGTTATACTACTACCCTCCCCACAGGTCAGCAACCTCAACAATGGGAACATACCAAATCCTACTTTTCATCAAAACTCAAAACCCTCCCACTGATACCTCCTCCCACTGCCCCATCTGCCTCACCTCTATGTTTAGCAAGGTATTTTTAATTCATCCTCTCTCAGCACATCCATTAACACGCGAACCAATACCACCTTCTTAACCATTAACCAGTGTGGCTCCTGTCCCAACGTCTCCTCTGATGACCAACTCCTGCTCCTCACCCGTCTCCTACCCCACCAACTGAACTCCTATAAATCTATTTTTGGTCTGCCTCAACCTGGAAAAAGCCCACAATCAGCTATTACATTTCAGTGTCCTTTTAAAACTCCAGAGATATTACCATCCAGTTAACTATGTCCACCTTATTAACAATACCAATACCTGTACCTTACATCGCACTGCAGAAGTTCTCTGTCCTCTTCTTTATCTCATATGTAGTGCTGATATGCCCAAACCGCCTGCAACAGTCCACATCCTTCAGTATGCTAATTGCACTGCTTTTCTCACCCTCTGCCCTACACTACACTAAACCCAAAGATACCTACAAATCCACATCAGTCAATTTACCTCCTAGTGTAATCAATGGCTCCTCAGGATTAATCCCTCCAAAACTCAGACAATAAGTACAGGATGAACGACTCACACCCTCCACCTCCATGACATCTATCTTACCATTTACAACAGTCCTATGGAGAAAAGTAATGCACTAAAATATCTTGGACTATCCCTCCACCAGCAACTAATGTGGAACCTCACCCGTTAACCATCCAATAGAAAGCCAGACTAAAACTACTGACAGGCCAAACTTGGGGAATTACACGCCTCCACTGTTCTCCACAGCTACAAAACACTGATCCACCCCATCCTCTGTCATTAAAATGTTGCACGGTCCTTCACCCCACCAAAGTTCTATATATCCCTCCAAATTCTCAACGTCGATGCTCTCTGTCTCGCTTTCCACATCTGTTCACACTCCCTCACTTGGATCCTCCATCATCTCCTCGAATTCCCATCCCTCCTCACCCACATCGAACACCCACATATCTCCAATACTGTCCACAAACTAGTTTCTGAGAACCCCATTCTCTCCCTTTGATCACCAACCCTGGTATGCTGCTGCACCTTCACAAATGCATCCCTCTATCCCTACACCTCAACACACTCCATATCTTATTCAATGCAACTTCAACCAACTCCCTCCTCCAGACAATGAGATCTGCCATGATATTTAGCCATCTTCCCAACTTTAACTCTTCCCCACCTATACCACTCCACATCAGAGCTCCTTTTCACTCTACATGCAATTGCATCCCTTTCTTCTTATGCTATTACCCTCTCCATATATTATTACTCCTCCTCACCCATTGTCCTTCCCAGTGTCTGTATTCCCACTACTTGCTTCACTTACTAGCTATCATTTCCGCGGTGTCCTCACCTAACAGACATCTATCTCCTTACCAACATGACCCCTCCCCTCTCCTGTCCTGTCCCCCTCTGAACCTTTATGGAACATATTCTCCCCTTAGTGCAGGTCCTTGAGATGTTAAGTTAAAGTGCAATGCTCCAATGTTTTTTGTTTTTTGTTTTTCCTTTTTTGTAAGAGAATTTTACCTCAACGCAACTGTGTTTTTAAATTGTTTATGTTTTTCTTCTTTTTAGCTCTCTGTCGTTAATCTTTTTAGGTTAAAATGTAAAAAGTCCCCATATTTCTGTTTTCTATTACCTTTCTATCTTTTTATGAGGACTGTTGACTGCAGAGCGGACTATTGCACCGCTGACAACCCCCCCCCCCTCCTCCCCACCGCTCATATGGGGCATGACCGAATGAAATACCAAAGAAGGAAGAACGACGGTCATGAGGTCGGTTGGTTCCGTAAAAGGTTAGAGAGAGTTAGGGAGGAAGGCTGGGAGGGGGCAGGACGCTTGTGTGCCAAGTGGTAAGGTGTTAGTCACCAGCAATGGACCAAGGCGGGGTCGCTGTTGGCTCAGCACGACGCAGAGTGCGGCCCGGCTTGGTGGGACCGTGCCTCTTTGGTACAGGTGTTCACCTGTGACTGTGTGACGTATATTGCAATATTTTTGTAATTGATAACTGATGTTGCTAAATTCTAGTGCAAGTTGGTTTCTAAGAAAACGAGCCGTGTACGGCTAGCGTTCAAGCCGTTTGTTCTTTGGCATTTTGTCACATCGAGTGGCGTCTAGTTTCGTCCTTACTGGCGTAACGAAGTTGCTGCCTCGCCTCCTTGAGTGGCAGCAGCAGCGCTTATCGATACTAGTACTGTCGTACTATCTTTGGTGTGACCGCTAGTATTTCCGGGTGATGGTGGTGTGTGTGGTGGTCATTCCATTGGGACGGAGCAGCGAGGAACTCTCCATGGCGCTAGACCAGGCCGGGACCGTTGGCGGCGTGCACGCGTTGTCGATCATGAGGTGCTAGCTGCAAGAGCGTTAAAATTCGTTACCCACCAAACCTGAACGCTGAAGCAGAGTGATCAGTTAACCTGTAATGAAACCTCAACTACTGTGACATCTCTTCGTTCATTTGCAAGTTGTTGCTCCAAGGGCCGTTCAGGCTATCAGCATCGTATGATGGAGTCGGTGAAATCTTGCAGCCATCTTCCTATATTGTGATTAATTATTAAAGTGACTGTTACTTTCCAGTGAAGTGCACCAGCGGTATTTTCTGCCCTGTGGCCGTTAACGCCCCAGTTACCTGCCCTGGTCGTTAACGTACTTTTCTGGCAGTGTGCCTTTCCTCGTCGTGTTGATGCTGTCCGGCACAGCATGTAGTTAGGCAACCTTTTAAGTTGTCTGCTTCATATTTTGCTTAGAGTGGTTATTGTTCCCTTGGCTCTTTTTAGACGCCAATTTCTGAAGACGCAGTGCTGTTCGTATCCTCGTCCACGGCCGATATTTTCCGTCGTTTTGCCTTTGATCGGACGGAAGGGAATTGGTCGGTCCTTGGGCCGTCCCAAGTTTGGTTGCCACCCGACTATTTAACTTCAACTTTTGGCTGCTTGGCTGCCTGTCTCACCTCACCTTACGTTTGAGCTACCTTCTCAGGCTGACCCTTGGAACACTTCTGAGCACAACTTTTTCTGTTTGTTTTAGATTGTGGTTTTCATTGTCGTTTGAAGTATTGTGCGAGGCCTTCAGCCATGTATTAATTCAGTTCTTTTTAAATTTTACATAAAGGCCTTCAGCCGTGTTAAACTAAAATTTTGAAGATTGATTTTATTTGTAAAACAATTTTTCTTTAAGATTTATTCTATCGGAAATTGTTTGTAATACAGGCTCTAAGGAATTAATTGTTTGATGTGTTATGTATGACCTTCAGCCGAGGATTTGTGTGAACCCCTTTTAATAGGGGTATTTTTTAAAGTAAAATTTTTTAATAAGAAGGAAGGGGATTATCTTAAATTGTTTGACTGTTTTGTTGTTCAGGCTTTCAGCCGTTGTTTGAAATTTGTTTGCGGCTTTCAGTCGTGCAATAAGTTAATATTTCTTTAATTAGGCTTTCGGCCGTTCTGTTGTAATTTTAAAAGGAAATTTCTTGGTTAGAAAAATTGTTTATTGATGTGTTTTAATTATGGTTGTCCTTCAGACGTGTAGTGTGGGCCTTCACCCGCTAATTGTTTCAACTGCACGATTTTTCTGAAAAAAATTGTACCTTCTATTTTTAATTTCTTTTGATTTCTAAGCCAGACCATCAGACGTTCTTGTTTTTGGTGTGGCTTTGGCCCTTCAGCCCAGAAAGCATCTCAAGTTTTCTTTAACTGGACCTTCAGCCGTATTGTTTAGTTGTGATCTTTTAAAGCAATGTGTAAATGAGTGGCTCTTAGAAAAATAAAGTTCTGTGTTTTATTGTGTAACTCACAGTAACTGTTTACGGCCCCATCCACAATCATAACCTTATCCTGTGCGCTGTTTGAGTACATACCACCACCAATTCTAGTGCCACTGGTTACTGAGAAGAAAAACAAGTGACTAATATTTCGTTAGTGTTCTAGATAATCACTGATAATCTTTAAATTATTGCAATTTTTGAAATTTTATGTTCTAAGAAGAAAAACAAGTGACTGATATTTAATAGCTTTCCTGGATGTTCATTGACATTATGTATTTTCTTTCTTATTTTTAACTTACTGCAACTATTCCAAATGTGATACTAGTAGTAGCGTATTCTTTCTGTCTCACGCCTTGCTGGAAGACAAAGTTGCAGAAAGAATATAAATGAAAGTTGTATGGGAGTGCATTCTACTCTCAACTCAGTACCATCCACACCCGTTTCAATCCTCTTCTTGCTCTATGTATATGACGTTTTTTACCTGTGTGCACACTATTACGTTTTGGTAAATAATATTGCATAGCATCCTCAGATGAGTCTGGACGCTCCATTCCAGAAGCGCTGTGCCCTGTCATCATTTACAGCTTAATTATGTTTCGTTTGGAAGTACTATATCGAGTAATGTGATCCTCTAAGCCAGGTCTGTTCAGGAGGTGGCTACGCCAGTCGGGGAAATCGCACAGTCTGGCCATAGTGAGCGCTCGCATTGGAGTATGGCTGTCAGTCGTCTTCATGTAGCACATGGAAAGTAAAAACAGTACGCTGTCTTCAGAGGAATGGGACTATGTCTTGTTCCAGTAGCTCCAACGCAAGCGTGGCCCATATACTGACTGGCGCAGTGCCTAACGCGAAGAGTAACTCTTTTAAAAATCGATGAAAAACGGAATTATGGCAGACTTAGGGACTTCGAAGGCAGACAGACACACCTGTGTAGGACGCCTAACTGTAGATAGCACTGATAGAACTGCAGTTTGATAGACATATCCGTGGTAAGTTTCGTAATAAGATAATTCTCGTAGACATAAAATTTTCCTTCAGCTTGGTTTTTCACAACTTCTCCAATTTGCAGCTACGATTATATCGATGTTTGTACCTATAAAGGGTGGTCCATTGATCGTGACCGGGCCAAATATCTCACGAAATAAGCATTAACGAAAAAACTACAAAGAACGAAACTTGTCTAGCTTGAAGGGGGAAACCAGATGGCGCTATGGTTGGCCCGCTAGATGGCGCTGCTATAGGTGAAAACGATATCAACTGCGTTTTTTTTTAAATAGGAACCCCCATTTTTATTACATATTCGTGTACTACGTAAATAAATATGAATGTTTTAGTTGGACCACTTTTTTCGCTTTGTGATAGATGGCGCTGTAATAGTCACAAACATATGGCTCACAATTTTAGACGAACGGTTGGTAACAGGTAGGTTTTTTTAAATTAAAATGCAGAACGTAGGTACGTTTGAACATTTTATTTCGGTTGTTCCAGTGTGATACATGTACCTTTGTGAACTTATCATTTCTGAGAACGCATGCTGTTACAGCGTGATTACCTGTAAATACCACATTAATGCAATAAATGCTCAAAATGATGTCCGTCAACCTCAATGCATTTGGCAATACGTGTAACGACATTCCTATCAACAGTGAGTAGTTCGCCTTCCGTAATGTTCGCACATGCATTGACAGTGCGCTGACGCATGTTGTCACGCGTTGTCGGTGGATCACGATAGCAAATATCCTTCAACTGTCCTGACAGAAAGAAATCCGGGGACGTCAGATCCGCTGAACGTGCGGGCCATGGTATGGTGCTTCGACGACCAATCCACCTGTCATGAAATATGCTATTCAATACCGCTTCAACCGCACGCGAGCTATGTGCCGGACATCCATCACGTTGGGAGTACATCGCCATTCTGTCATGCAGTGAAACATCTTGCAATAACATCGGTAGAACATTACGTAGGAAATCAGCATACATTGCATCATTTAAATTGCCATCGATAAAATGGGGCCCAATTATCCTTCCTCCCATAATGCCGCACCATACATTAACCCGCCAAGGTCGCTAATGTTCCACTTGTCGCAGCCATCATGGATTGGATTTTCCGTTGCATAATAGTGCGTATTATGCTGGTTTACGTTACCGCTGTTGGTGAATGACGCTTCGTCGCTAAACAGAACGCGTGCAAAAAGTCTGTCATCGTCCCGTAATTTCTCTTGTGCCCAGTGGCAGAACTGTACACGACGTTCAAAGTCGTCGCCATGCAATTCCTGGTGCATAGAAATATGGTACGGATGCAATCGATGTTGATGTAGCATTCTCAACACCGACGTTTTTGAGATTCCCGATTCTCGCGCAATTTGTCTGCTACTGATGTGCGGATTTGCCGCGACAGTAGCTAAAACACCTACTTGGGCATCATCATTTGTTGCAGGTCGTGGTTGACGTTTCACATGTGGCTGAACATTTCCTGTTTCCCTAAATAACGTAACTACCCCGCGAACGGTCCGGACACTTGGATGATATCGTCAAGGATACCGAGCAGCGTACATAGTACACGCCCGTTGGGTATTTTGATCACAATAGCCTTACATCAACACGATATCGACCTTTACCGCAATTGATATACGGTCAATTTTAAAACGGGTAACGTATTAGGAAGCAAATACCGTCCGCACTGGCGGAATGTTGCGTGATACCACGTACTTCTACGTTTGTGACTATTACAGCACCATCTATCACAAAGCGAAAATAGTGGTCCAACTAAAACATTCATATTTCTTTACGTACTACACGAATATGTAATTGTAGTGTTGGCAGAAGAGCCAACACCGTGTTGCTAGAGGAGGCCGAAATGCACGCGTTTAATTACACGCAGACTGGCGTGGGGTCTGGAACAGGACAATGTCTTGAGAATTGCAAATAAAGTACGTAGATGATGTAATACTTAACTTTAATCCATAATTGGTGTACATCGCTCTTGACTGTACATGCTTCACATGAGAAATATCCATTGAATACGGCGCCTTGCTAGGTCGTAGCAAATGACGTAGCTGGAGGCTATGCTAACTATCGTCTCGGCAAATGAGAGCGTAATTTGTCAGTGAACCATTCCTATGAACGTCGGCTGTACAACTGGGGCGAGTGCTAGTAAGTCTCTCTAGACCTGCCGTGTGGCGGCGCTCGGTCTGCGATCACTGACAGTGGCGACACGCGGGTCCGACGTATACTAATGGACCGCGGCCGATTTAAAGACTACCACCTAGCAAGTGTGGTGTCTGGCGGTGACACCACAGTAATAACAATGGGGGTTCCTATTTTTTAAAAAAACGCAGTTGATATCCGTTTGATTTGTGGCAGCGCTATCTAGCGGGCCAACCATAGCGCCATCTGGTTTCCCCCTTCAAGCTAGAAGAGTTTCGTTCTTTTTGGGTTTTGATTGATGCTTATTTCGTGAGATATTTGGCCCGGTCACTATCAATGGACCACCCTGTATACACTGGCGTTCAAAATTAAAGCAAAAAACAATAATTTTGTAAGGTTGGTTTTATCTTGGCAAAAACAGTAAAAACGGGCGGTAGTAAAATAGAAACACTGTGAAGAATACAGAACGTAAACAACTGCAACATGCACAATGGTAGACAACAAGTTCTTCGTTTTTTCCAACTTAACAGTTTTGCGTACACATTCCGACAACTGGTTAATGTTCTCAGTATGGGGTGTGGCCACCTCTGGCATCAATACAGGCCTGACAACGATGGAGCATGTGAATGATATCAAAAATCTCATGTTTGTATCAATTGGATTACGATGAGGAATAATTTTATTTATTGCATCAGAAGTATTATTATTGATTCCGCAGAGCTGCTGGCAAGCCTTTGAGAGTGGTTGGTGAATGTTGGCGTGATGCAGCCGGTCTCCCTAGTGATCGATGTGATTCATATCGAGAGAGCGAGCAGGTCACGCCACGTCATGCGTGCAGTATCTTCCGTTTCAGAGAAAACATGAACCACCCGCGCTCCATGAGGTCGAGCATTATGGTCTATCAGTACAAAGTCTGGGCCCACAGGACCTGACAACAGCCTCACTAAAGTCCCAAGGTCTCGTCACGATACCTGACAGTAGTTAAACCTTGTCAGTTCATCCGTACAATTTCGTGAAGAGGTTTACGAGTGTTCAACGTAATACCTGCCCAAACCATTAGGGATCCTCCTCGGTATCGGTCGCTTCCCACAGTGCTTGGTTCCCAAAATTGTTTTCCAGGTTCCCTCCAGATGCAAATCCGTCGAGAATCACTCTCCAGGCCAAATCGGCTCAGTGTTCGACAGTCCAGGTGGCATGTTAACGACTCCACCCTTGACGTTTCCGTCCGTGAAGATACATCAGAGGTACACAGCCAGCAAGTCAGTGACAGTAAAGGTCATTCTGTCGAGGTCTTCTGTACATCGTTTGCCTCGATACAACACGTCCAGTGGATGCTACAGGCTCAGATGACAGTTCCCATTGTCTCTACAAACTGTCGCTACCTCCGAGAGAGAACGATTCACATTAAGCCACGGGCCCTATCAGTTTGCAACTGTTCTCGTTCCATTTTTGCTATGGCCCTCCAACTCAGAGAGTCTGGTAGGAGCCTTCTCGATTCCGTTCTGCACCGTCTGTGATTCTGAACAGAGCGATTGTGGATGTGGGACTACCAGGCAAACACCCATTCGATAAGTGTCCTGAAGATGTCGTCGACGTGGTGGTCCGTTTACCGGAATGCCATCTTACCTGCACAATACGATTGTATGGACATCTATTGATCTATTGACAGTGTGTATGATTTTATTATGAATTAGACAAAGGACGGAGAAATGGTGCTTTGTTGCTTTTATTTTGGACACCAGTGTATTTGTGCGAGCCAGTTTAGTTTCTGTAACAAATAGCACGAAATCTACCAACAGAAGCTTACTAACGCACTTCAATTGAAAAGCATGTCTTCGAATTTACAGTGCATAGAAAGGAGTGACACCCATTGGTTCTTCAGTGAAAAGCAAAATAAGTAGCGTTCATTGACTCGCAGTATTTCTATGTTCAACGTTTGAATAAAATAACAACGAAATGTATGTTGACGTCGCTATAAACTTGGTCCCAAAACGACGTTCATCATAAGACTATATCAGTCGTAACATATATCATGTTCGCACTTGGCTGCCCTATGTTTTTTGCTTCATCAACTAAAATAACTGTAAGTTTCATTTCATTGTCATTTCTTATCAATGTAACAGTTTTAGGAAATAAATTTGCCACGAAAGGCACAAATAAGCCACCGTGAAGCGGTACATCTCCGTAGAACTATTAGTTGCCGTAGATTTGAGTCGTTGACAGAAGTTTCTCTTGCCGATCTACCTTGTTCCGATTCCTGATCCACTCCTCTCCTGTTACTTGCAGTGAGCCGGCCGGTAACTCACTACTGACACGTGAGTGCGAACCTGGTCACACGAGCACATCGGTGAACAGGCCTGCTCTGAACGATAAAATCTTTTCCGTATTTTCCAGCCTGTTAAATTGGTTGGAAGCAGTCGGTTTGATGGAACAATGATTGCGCGCCATAAGTGTACAGTCGTTTTCACATCTCGAGATTTATAATTCAACCCTGCTATCCATGACTCCAACTACGTCCGATCATTATTACACTCCTGGAAATTGAAATAAGAACACCGTGAATTCATTGTCCCAGGAAGGGGAAACTTTATTGACACATTCCTGGGGTCAGATACATCACATGATCACACTGACAGAACCACAGGCACATAGACACAGGCAACAGAGCATGCACAATGTCGGCACTAGTACAGTGTATATCCACCTTTCGCAGCAATGCAGGCTGCTATTCTCCCATGGAGACGATCGTAGAGATGCTGGATGTAGTCCTGTGGAACGGCTTGCCATGCCATTTCCACCTGGCGCCTCAGTTGGACCAGCGTTCGTGCTGGACGTGCAGACCGCGTGAGACGACGCTTCATCCAGTCCCAAACATGCTCAATTGGGGGACAGATCCGGAGATCTTGCTGGCCAGGGTAGTTGACTTACACCTTCTAGAGCACGTTGGGTGGCACGGGATACATGCGGACGTGCATTGTCCTGTTGGAACAGCAAGTTCCCTTGCCGGTCTAGGAATGGTAGAACGATGGGTTCGATGACGGTTTGGATGTACCGTACACTATTCAGTGTCCCCTCGACGATCACCAGTGGTGTACGGCCAGTGTAGGAGATCGCTCCCCACACCATGATGCCGGGTGTTGGCCCTGTGTGCCTCGGTCGTATGCAGTCCTGATTGTGGCGCTCACCTGCACGGCGCCAAACACGCATACGACCATCATTGGCACCAAGGCAGAAGCGACTCTCATCGCTGAAGACGACACGTCTCCATTCGTCCCTCCATTCACGCCTGTCGCGACACCACTGGAGGCGGGCTGCACAATGTTGGGGCGTGAGCGGAAGACGGCCTAACGGTGTGCGGGACCGTAGCCCAGCTTCATGGAGATGGTTGCGAATGGTCCTCGCCGATACCCCAGGAGCAACAGTGTCCCTAATTTGCTGGGAAGTGGCGGTGCGGTCCCCTACGGCACTGTGTAGGATCCTACGGTCTTGACGTGCGTCCGTGCGTCGCTGCGGTCCGGTCCCAGGTCGACGGGCACGTGCACCTTCCGCCGACCACTGGCGACAACATCGATGTACTGTGGAGACCTCACGCCCCACGTGTTGAGCAATTGGGCGGTACGTCCACCCGGCCTCCCGCATGCCCACTATACGCCCTCGCTCAAAGTCCGTCAACTGCACATACGGTTCACGTCCACGCTGTCGCGGCATGCTACCAGTGTTAAAGACTGCGATGGTGCTCCGTATGCCACGGCAAACTGGCTGACACTGACGGCGGCGGTGCACAAATGCTGCGCAGCTAGCGCCATTCGACGGCCAACACCGCGGTTCCTGGTGTGTCCGCTGTGCCGTGCGTGTGATCATTGCTTGTACAGCCCTCTCGCAGTGTCCGAAGCAAGTATGGTGGGTCTGACACACCGGTGTCAATGTGTTCTTTTTTCCATTTCCAGGAGTGTATTATTAACATGCAGATAATTTATTTGCATTGAAACCTACAGTTTTGCGTCACCAGGCTCCCCATTTTCCAACGACGGCTACTGAATCTGATGCTTCAAAAAGAGAACAGGTGTTTATTTAATTTAAAGTGATACACCCAGCAGGAGAATTTTAGATAATTTCAACTAATTCATTTAAAAACCTATGTTTCTATGCGCTTTCTATATTCTTTTGTAATGTGATGCAACTCCTTTAGTGAACATTTTATTTTATTACATCAAAACGTTAAAAAATTCCACACCGGTATGAGGAAGGTAGCATTACATGAGGCGCTTACATTTGACTCTCGTTAAGCAGTGTATCCACTGGGCGCGTTACCGGTCCGATGCATCGCTCGAAGCTGCGCCTCACGCAGTCGATACTAAGTTACAATCGGTGCAATGTTAGTCTGTGTCTGCCACAGGGCGAACTTGCCGCTCTGAGATCCGAAGCAGAGCAGTTCATTGTCTCTCCGCAAAGACATATCAGAGTACTCTGCGGGTGTGCAGTCGAGACGGTGTTTCTTCGTTGGTTGCGAGTTCCATTGATCAGTCGCACGGTACGGTAACTGTTATGGTGTGGAACGTGTCAAGTGCACAAGAAATGCATATATGAAACAAAATTTTACAATACAGAATAAAAGATTAATATTTCTGTTATTTACCCCATTCACTTAAATGGCACAAAATACATATACATATTCATAGATTTTTTTATTCCTATTCAAGAATTCATCTATGGTATAGAAGGAGTTGTCAAGGAGATATGATTTCAATTTATTTTTGAAGCTATTACTCCTGTCTGTCAGCATTTTATTGCATCTGGTAATTTGTCGAAAATTGTTATAACAGCATATTTTACCTCTTTCGGTGCCAAAGATAGGTTGAGTAAATGATAGTGTAAGTCTTTCTTTTTTTCTGGTATTATAATAATGAATGTCACTGTTGTTTTTAAATTGGTCCGTGTTGTTGAGAAGAAATTTCATTAGTGACTACAGTACTGTGAGACTGTTGAAAGAATTCCCAATTTTTTAACAAGATACTTACAAGATGTGCGACTATGAACCCTTCACATTATTCTAACCACTTTCTTTTGAGCAGTCAATACTTTTTGTCAAATTGTTTTGAGTTACCCTAAAATATTATTCCGTATGACTTCAGAGAGTGAAAGTATGCAAAGTATGTTAGCTTACTAATTTCTATATCCTCAAAATTGGCAATTATTCTGATTGAAAAAGTTTCTGAATCTATTCGCTTTAGAAATCCAAAATATGAATTTTCCGATTGAGATTCTCATCTATATGTACACCCAAAAACTTAGTATGTTCTACCCTGTCTACTGACTTTTGTTTATCTGTTATATCTATTGAAGGAACTGTACTTTTTGCAGCAGAAAATTGGATGTACTGTGGTTTTTCAAGGTTTAGATGAAGCCCATCTGCAGAGAACCAATTAACGACCTTTCCAAAGACCTTATTTGTATCATTTTCAATTGGTGTTTCTTTTACTGGATGAATAATGATGCTTGTATCATGAGCAAATAGTGTCAGTTCAGCTTCCTGTTTTAGATAGGAAGGGAGGGCGTTCACATATAACAAGAACAGCTGGGAACCCATGATTGAACCCTGTGGAACACCTAATGTAATTTCACCCCAATCAGATGAAGTGGCAAATTTATGTAAACCGCTTGACCCATATAAGGAAACTTTTTGCTTCCTGCTCTTTAGGTATGACTTAAACTACTCATATGCTATTCCATTTATACTATAGAATTATAATTACTGTAACATAATGTCTGTTGTTCGAGCGCGGTAGAAACTAACGGCGAGACATGTGTTCCCTGACATGTGTTCCCTGAATCCAGCAGCCGGGTAGTAACACAGTCATCGGCGAAGATTGAACTGGTTAAACGGGCTCAGGGAGCTCGCTTAAATCCACAGGTCCGGCAAATCAGAGTGTTGGTAGGTGGCGCCCTTATACGGTTGCTCACTCTAGTGGCAAGGGCAGCGACGCCAGGGTAATCCGTATCGATAGTGGTGTGTACGCTGCCGCTAACCCCGCGACGACGCGTTCACGTGCGCCAGTTGTTGACATCGTGTGCGGCGCCAACGGTACTCGCTGTGTGCCGCGCGTGTTGTAGCACGCCGCGCCGAGTTGACGGCTGCTGTGCGTCGGCCGATACGACAGAAGAGCACATGCCCGTGAAAGGCAAAGGTTCCGAGTTCAAGTCTCGGTCTGGTTCACAGTTTTAATCTGCCAGGAAATTTCGTTCATATTTGGTTAACTTCCTTCATACCACCCTTCTTCCACGTTTCAGCTCCGTTTGGTAAGTCTGTAACTATTTACCCCTCCTCCCCCCCCCCCCCCACCAGCCAACCGACTCCATTTGCTATTAATGCTCTGTTTTCATTTTAGGTTTCCTACTTAATTGTGGTTTTTATCTGGTCTATTTTTCTGCCTGCATACCATCGTATGCTATTGACACACGAGTCAATTACGCATTATGTTGCTCTCCCAACTGTGAGGATATCCCAATAATTTCCTGTTTTATTAAATGCCTTCATTTTGATCCTACATATTAAAACTTTGCAATTCAGACACCTCTTGAAGATTAGCGCTGTACGATCCCTTGCTACCTGGGTGGTCGATTCCATCGACCTGCAGAATTTCTTGCCTGACTACCGTTGCTTCGGTGGACGTGATATTTTCATTTGACCGAGGATGTTAGGTCGTCCGTGAAACCACTGTCTGGGTTTCATGTGAACAGATTTAAGTACTCTTACAAAAAAAAAAATGGTTCAAATGGCTCTGAGCACTATGGGACTTAACTTCTGTGGTCATCAGTCCCCTAGAACTCAGAAATACTTAAACCTAAGTAACCTAAGGACATCACACACATCCATGCCCGCGGCAGGATTCGAACCTGCGACCGTAGCGGTCGCCCGCTTCCACACTGTGGCGCCGAGAACCGCTCAGCCACACCCGTTTGTAATTTGAGGAACAGACAATGTTGTTTATTTATTTTACTTCTTCCCCATTTTTCTACTCAGATGTGAATCTGAGGACGCTGCTGCAAGCTACGAAACCGGTTGTTTAACTAAAGGATCATATAACAGGTGTTGCGTTTCTTCATTTATCAAGAGTGAACTGACTAACTACGCCCCCCCCCCCCCCCCCTTGTACATCATAGCGTAATCTTGAAAAGTGAAGCTGTGTCGTCACTCAACTTGGTAAAGCTTCGTGGATGGGGGCCTGTAACAGCTTAAGGCCTGCCGGAATTCCGCGGGAGGCCTGCTGCCTCCGCAGTGTGGGCGCGACTGCTAACTTTGTGGAGAGGCCTTCGGCAGAAAGGCGGCAGTATTGGCGTGGGCGGGGGAATGGGTGGGGGCGCCGCTGTCGTCGCCCGCTCGCCCCTTTCCCGTCCCCACGCGCGCCTGCTGCACGCTCTTTCGCAAAGTAAACACAGCTCTGCGCCAGACCGCCCGGCGACCGGCCCAGAAAATAATTTCTCACGCCTGGCAGTGATGGATGCTCGGATTTGAGGCCACCACCTTCCGCGGTGTCGCTGATTCCAAATCTGGGGAATAAATCAGCTAAAGCCTTCTTCAGATGGTCGCCCTCTCGAATCCTGCGGCTCTTCTGTAGCGGCCAAAGACGCCACATCGAGTTCGGGAATACACTTCTTTTCCCCACCAACTCAGTAAGATTTTTCCTTCTTCGTTGGCAAATGTTAATGTAGCCCCTTCACCGCCGTGTCAAAGTCGGTGCAGTAAGACGACGTGAAAAGTATGAATCAAATACAAATCTATAGACCATTCTCTACTGTAATGGAAGAAATCAGCATGAAATAAATATAGAATGCAGTGACTGCCCTGAATTATTATTATCGTATACCGGCTACTACAGAACAATATCAACGATGTTTGAGGGATTGTACAGGACGTCTTGTGGAACAAATTGATGTTAAGAAATCGTATCAGGAAATGGAATGGAATGTCGTGTGAGGAGGGCCTCCCGTCGGGTAGACCGTTCGCCTGGTGCAAGTCTTTCGATTTGACGCCACTTCGGCGACTTGCGCGTCGATGGGGAAGAAATGATGATGATTAGGACAACACAACACCCAGCCCTGAGCAGAGAAAATCTCCGACACAGCCGGGAATCGAACCCGGGCCCTTAGGACTGACAGTATGTCGCACTAACCACTCAGCTACCGGGGGCGGATGTGTCAGGAAATGAAATCCAACAACGCTGCAGAACATCGAAGTTACAAAGGGTCGCCGCATTCCACTAGGCCATCTGTAAAGCAAAAAACGTGACTTTGTCCACTGATGGAACCTAGGCAGAACGTCTCGCAACGTTACTTGTTATTTAGTGACGGCGAATGATCGCTACGATCGCCACTGGAGAAGATGAAGCTAGTTGCTGCATAGACAGACCTTGTCTCCTATGAATTTAATGCTGTATTCCCTTGGATATCAGTTTCGGACACATGTCTTCATCCACAGTCTATTTTTTTCCCGGAACCCTCTGACATCCCAAGTGCTTTTCGGTGTACAAGAAAAAAATAAACTGCATATGGACACCTGTCGCCGAAAGTGTCATCCACTGAGGCAACAGGGCATCACATTCATAGGCGACAAGGCCTGTCTGCCCTGCGGCTACCTCCATTTTCTCGAGTGGAGGTCGTGGCTCTGAGTAACCAAGAAAATTGAGAGATATTCCGCCTATGCTCTGTCAGCGTACAGTATCACATTCATTCCCATTCTCAATTTCTTCCTCAAAACATCCTCTACAATCCCTCGAAGTTAGTCGGCATCGTTTATTAAAACCTGTATAAAAACGTGTGAGCAAACATTTCACACACTGTGTCAGAGACTATCCTGCATAAAAACCATTTTCTTCGTATTATTTAAACTCAGGTTCCTCGTAGCATAATATGAATGAGAAACTATCTTACTACGTGGAGTGGGCTTCGCTTTCTCTGCAAACCACTGTGCAGTGCCTTTTAATGTTCTAAAAATGGGTTTCACCTTCCAGAGTCTCACAAAGGGATTAATAAGAAATAGTTTATACTAAAAGTTGGCTGCATTCGTCAGATCCTTTATTTCAGAAATCGAGTGAGGTGACGCAGGTACTAAACACATATTCAGTATACGGCGCTTAAAATCCACATCCAGCGGTACAGATTTAGGTTTTCTGCCATTTTCTTATATCACTTGCTACAGGTGTCGGGATGCATTCTTTGATTGGCCAAGATGGTTTTCCATCTCCAGTCTTCTACAGTCCGATCTGTGCTCTGTCTCTGACTTCATCGACTACGGGCTCAAATGAGGTGAAATACACCGTATAACTATAAAAGCGAAGAATCCCTAAGGGAAGGGAAAACGGAATGAAACTCCACGGTTTGAAGGGGTATCTGACGTCATTTAAGTGATTACAGAATCGAATCAATTTTAGAAAGAACTTCACAGTATCAGCCCATCTACTATTATGACGTAGCACCCCTCCTGGTCTGGATGCTTTTTCGGTTGGCAAGAGTGTCATGAAATGCGTAGTATACGCTTCTGAGACAAGTTGCCCAAGAAGTCTAGTTGTCACCTGAACTGGCACTTGGATGTAGTTGAAGTCCGAGCTAGCTCCACATATATTCTGTCGGGGATATATCTATGGAACTTACTGTCCACAGAAGAAACCTCACAATCACACACACAGTGCATAGAAGCAATCTGGTGAAACACATTGTCGTACTGAAAAACGGCCGGCCGGAGTGGCCGTGCGGTTCTAGGCGCTACGGTCTGGAAGCTAGCGACCGCTACGGTCGCAGGTTCGAATCCTGCCTCGGGCATGGATGTGTGTGTTGTCCTTAGGTTAGTTAGGTTTAATTAGTTCTAAGTTCTAGGCGACTGATGACCTCAGAAGTTAAGTCGCATAGTGATCAGAGCCACTTGAACCATTTTTGAACTGCAAAATGGCACCACTATACTGTCCAATGAGGGATATCACACGAGGAAGCAATACATCTTTGACGTATCATTGACATATCGTTGTTCCTTGAATGACTACCCGACGGCTTCCCACAATACGAAGCCAGCAGTAGCACCACTACCCTTCCAAAACTTTGGAAGTATGTGGCCTCTCCCAAGTCATACAGTGAAGGCTTTCACGACCGGATGTTTCAGCTGCCGAGAATTCTTCCGCGTTGTATGGTCATAGTCCATGGAACTCTTCTATCCCTGACGTTCCGTCCAAAGCTACGTTGGACATCTTCGGACGTGCTCCTGGTTGTGCTGAGTCATGCCGACTGACGAGTCGGACGTCGAAGAACAGCCTAAATACCGTGGAAAGTGGGTGTGGTCTGAATTTCACGTGATAGCAGAGATAAACTTTGTCACGGATAAAATATAACTATCGATCATAGCACGTCAAAGATAAAAACTTCTCATCGATTCTGTAGCGCCACTGTCCATATATCGCTGAGTTTCGTAGCAGCTGAGGCGGAACGTGCTCTTCAGTCGGGTGGTCACGTAGTGAAATTTTCGGAAACTGAAGGTACTATGACGAACCATTATCTACGGTTATATAGAGAAGCCATCAAAATATATAAACATGGGGATAATTTTAGCAGAAAAGAAGCAGTTATGAAACTCAGCGATATATGGACAGTGACGCTACAGAATCGATGAGAAGTTTTTATCTTTGACGTACTGTGACCGATAGTTATATTTTATCCTTGACAAGGTTTATCCTTGCTACGACGTGAAATCGAGACCACGCCCACTTTCCACGGTATTTAGGCCGTTCTTCGGCGTCCGATTCGTTAGTTGGCAAGACTCAGCACAACTAGGTGCACCTCCGAAACTGTCCAACGTAGCTTTGGACCGAACGTCACGGATAGAAGAGTTCCATGGGCCAAGGCCATACAACCCGGAAGAATTCTCGGCAGCTCTCCCGAGTAGCCATCATTATTGCCAAAAATGGTCAACTGGGGCTGTGCAGAACCACTATTCACCGCTGAGCATATTACGTCGCCATTCATCACCAGTCCATATTTCCGGATCACGGCACCACTGCCAACTCCGCCGTTTGTCTTGTGGTGTTACCGGTAGCCTATGCATCTGCTACTCTACGACCAATGACATGAGATAAGACATACTCTGAGATGACAGAAGTCATGGGATAGCAATATGTACGTATACAGAAGGCGGTAGAATCGCGTACGCAGGGTATAAAAGAGCAGCGCTTTGCACAGCTATCATTTGGACTCAAGTGATTCATATGAAAAGGTTTCGGATCTGATTGTGGCCGCACGGCGGGAATTATCAGGCTGAAGGCCGAAAGGTATTTGGAGCTAGACGCATGAGATATTCCATTTCGGAAATCGTTGGGGTATTCAATATTTCGAGATCCACAGTGTCCACAGTGTGCCGAGACTACCAAACTTCAGGCAGTGCCTCTCACCATAAACAGGGCAGTGGCCGCAGCCTTTACTTAACAACTGAGTGCAGCAGCGTTTGCGTAGAGTTACCAGTGTTATCAGACAAGCAACACCGCAGAAATTACAGAGGGACGTATGATGAACTTTTCTGTTAGGGCATTGCGGTGAATTGTGGCGTTAGTGGGCTATGGCACCAGACGACCGACGTAAGTGCCTTTCTTAACAGCATGACATCGCCTGCAGCGCCCCTCCTTGCCATATCGGTTATACCCCAGTCGACCGGAAAACTGTGGCCTGGTCGCATGAGTACTCATCAAGCTATTGACCCCAGTTGTCAACAATGCATTGTGCGAGCTAATGGTTGATCCATAATGTTTGGGCTGTGTTGACTTTGAATGGGATGTGTCCTCTGGTCCAATTGTACAGTTCAATGACTGGAAATGGTTGACTTCATGTTCCTAAACAACGATGGAATTTTACGAATGGCAAAGGGAGATTTCGCCGGGCCGCAAGTGTTCGCTATTCGTTTGAAGAATATTCTTGACAGTTCGAGCAAATGATGTGGCCACGCAGATCGCCGGACATGAATCGCATCGAACATTTATGGAAGATAATGCAGAGCTAAGTTCGTGCACACAATCCTGCGTCGGTAACACTTTCGTAACGATGGACGGCTATAGAGGCAGTGCGGGTCAATATTTCTGCAGGATCCTTCCAAGGGCTTGTTGAGTCCAAGTCAGGCCTAGTTGCTGCACTATGCCGGGGAAAAGAAAATCTGGCAAGTCATTAGGAGGTATCTCACGACTTTTGCTACATTATTTTAATGTTGCCTCGGATGGCAAGCCCGGGTGTGAAGGTGTTACGATGTGCTTGGTGCACAGTATGACAAGTCTTCCTTGTGCTGGTCAGAAATGGACCAGAAACTCACGAGGAGTCTTCCTGCCGTCCTGCTCCCATGCAGTCCAACATCGGGTCACTATCACATCCCAATGCCCAGCAATTTGCATATTGCGCGTTCGACCAGCGGTCCAGATGGAGATCCACATTGAAGCCCCTTTCAAACTATGACAAGTGCTGTAACGCTAAGACGAGTACGCCTACTAGACTATCTAAAAGCACAAAAAACGAAGACAGTAATACGCTCAGGTGATCTGCTTGTCATAGACAACCGCAAATCCAATCGTCTGAGTTTAAAACGTCTCTATATGAGTTGTTGCATTGGTTTTTTAACCCGTCTTCGTCTCTCTGCGACCTCTTACCACGTCTAGCTGTCGGTGCATAAATGCTTTGTACTGGGAAAAAGGTAAAGAACAGAGTGCATCATTAGACAGCAACGGCAAAAGATCAGCATTCAAATCTTGTGATTTTTCAAGTTACATTTTAGGTTTACACACACACCTACAGGTCTATTAAATGTATGTGTACTCTACAACAAAGTTTATTATGTATGTATGCTACATTTCCGTGTTCCTTTTCCTACTCCTAACCTCGTCTGCTAGAGACAGAATGTGAGTGTATGTGTGATGCTGAGTGTATTGTGGTTCACGGCATCGAAGTAGCAATGACAGAACTAAAGAAAAGGTGCAACAATGGGATTAAAATTCAGGGTGAAAGCAAATCGAAGATAAGATTAGCTGATAACATTCTATCCTCAGTGAAAGTGAAGTACAGGATGTGCTGAATGGAATAACAATGTCAGTGAGTAGAACTATGGGTTGACAGTAAACCAAAGAAATACGGAAGTATTATGTAGTAGCTGAAATGAGAATGATGAGAAACTTAACATCAAAATAGGTGATCACGAAAAGGACGACGTCAAGGAGTACTGCTATCTTGCAAAATTAGTAACCCTTGTCGGACGAACAAAGAGGACATAAAAATCACAGTAGCAATGGAAAAAAAAACATTCCTGCAGTGAGAAGTCTAGTAGTATCGAATATAGACGTTACTTTTAGTACAAAATCTCTAAGAATGTCTATTTGGAGCAGACTATTTTATGATACTGAATCAATGAAGGTGGGATATTAGGAGCTGGATGGAATGAAAGGAATGTGCCGTGTGGTGCTACAGAAGAACGATGAAAATCAAGTGGACTGATAAGGTAAGGAAACAGAAGGTTCTCTACAGAATCGGCGAGGAAAGGGCATATGTGGAAAACACTGACAAGAAGAACAGACAGGATGTCAGAACATGTGTTAAGACGTCACGGAATAACTGCCAAGGTGTGTGTATTGTGTATTGAACCGGGGGCCTATAAACGACGGAGAGGCTTCGTCCCGCCGTAGCCCACAATGGTCCACAACCCTACGACAGGCCACAGAGTTACTGTGCAGTTCGACCCTCCGTGGATCCCCCCCCCCCCCCCCTTCCCCAGGAACGTCTCATTCCAGATGAGTGTAACCCAAAATGTGTGATTGGTGGAGCAATTATGGTGTACGCATACATGGAGACAGTGTTTAAGCAGCAATCGCCGACACAGTGTAACTGAGGCTGAATAAGGGGAACCACCCCGCATTCGCCGAGGCAGATGGAAAACCGATTTAAAAAGCATTCGCAGGCTGGCCAGCACGCAGGATCTCGGCACAAATCCGCCGGGTGGATTCGTGTCGGGAACTGGCACGCCTTCCCATTCGGGAAGCAACGTGTTAGACCGCGCGGCTAACTGGGCGGGCTAACTGGCATGGTACTAGAAGGAGCTGTAGTATGTACGACCAGTAGAAGGAAATAGATATTGGTATAGCTAAAGCAAATAATTGAGGATGTAGGTTGTGAGTGCTACTCTGAGATGAACACCTGGACCCAGGAGAGAAATTCGTGGAGAGCCGCATCAAACCACGGACAAGACTGATGGCTCAAAAGAAAAAAAAACAGGGGCATACCATCAAAAATGCGTCACTCTTCTGGCGTTAGTGTCGCCGCCAGCCTAGCTGTGCTAGTGTCAGCTACGAGGAAAACATTTTTCTAACACCCTCATTATGCAGGACCGCATGTGGCTTATTCGCCCGGCCTGCATCTCCAGTATTCTGGAACACACGACTGTCATGTTCATGTGGAATCTGTGGCCCATGAATGCAATACTCAAAGCCACACATGATGTCAGCGGCTTACACGTCTAGCGCACGAGAGGATAGGCATATTGTTCGTTCGGCCTTTACAGGAACGTTCAGCGTCATTACATATTGTGTGTCAGCAAATTTTCGTCTTTGAAGGGAGATAAATATCAACACGGATTCCTTGATGATGCCTGAATCACCACAGGCTGTTAATGAGGTGAACAGTGTAGTGCCTCATCTTCGTGTCCTATACTTAGGACACAGGGACGCGTAGAAAATTCTGATTATGTTTGTTGAAGGACTAAAACTAAAATAATGCCTTCTAATTCGATCAGTCTCTTCTTATTTTGCCGACCAGAGTGGCTGAGCGGTTCTAGGCGCTTCAGTCTGGAACCGCGCGACCGCTACGGTCGCAGGTTCGAATCCTGCCTCGGGCACGGATGTGTGTGATGTCCTTACGTTAGTTAGGTGTACGAAATTCTAAGTTCTAGGGGACTGATGACCTCAGATGTTAAGTCCCATAGTGCTCAGAGCCATTTGAACCATCTTCTCATTTGCGCATTCAAATGAAAACCGACTGCCAGGCCGGCCGCTGGTGGCCGAGCGGTTCTGCCGCTACAGTCTGGAACCGCGCGACCGCTACGGTCGCAGGTTCGAATCCAGCCTCGGGCATGGATGTGTGTGTTGTCCTTAGGTTAGTTAGGTTTAAGTAGTTCTAAGTTCTAGGGAACTTATGACCTCAGCAGTTGAGTCCCATAGTGCTCAGAGCCATTTAAACCATTTTTTGAACCGACTGCCAGGCACTGCACCAGTCTTATGCAGTTTAGTGAAAAGACGAGTAAAGTGTCTGGGATATTATACTATTCCATAATTAATTCGTCCACTGTTTTCTCAGCAAGCAGCATATCCATTGAAAAACACATACACTGATTCCATATGGGTACACTCAGCACTTGTAAATATGTGTGACATGATGGAAAGATGCAGTTGAACTCACCTACATCTCACAGTCAACATGAAAAACTTAATTATTTGAACTTGAATGGTTCCTACTCTCATTTCTTCTAGCTGGATCTCGTCAGTGTTCAGGATGAAAGCGAATTTAGTGGTCGTTTACAACGAGTAAGTCTCAATCGAGTAATTTAGAAGTTGATGAATAATTAATTCAGTTAAGAATAAAATTAACAGTTGGAAAGTTAACTCCCTGATTAACATTTGGTCAAATTCACATAAATCTTCTCGCATTAACGCATGAAATATTTTAAAAAATCAAACAGGTGTAATTATTCAGGGTGCTGACAACCATACGACATTGAAGAAGACAGGCAGAATCACTAGGTAGATTTACCGAAATACGCTTAGGATCACAATTACGAAATTCTTGTACATTTATTTACCGATTAAATTACGCAAACCATATTAAATGAACATCACAATCGCAAGGGAATGAACATAGTTCACACTCATCGTACAATACTGTACGCAGTTCATAATTCGTACCTCAACACGTGGAAACAAAAGAGAATAAGTAAAAGTCAGGAATCGTCAAAACACACACACTTAGATACTAGCAATGCACACAGGAAGAACAATAGAATCCTAAGGATAATTGTGTAAACCAGACATACACGCATGAGACCAGAATGTAACTTATTTCATCGATCAACCGCGTGGTGAGCAACGGGAAAGAAATTGCCCACTTTGGAAGTACGAAAAATAAGGAAAAATTAGGAGTAAAATAATTTGGCACGTGATACGAAATATAGGTTACACAAGAATCATGTAGAGAAAGCATGTGGTGCAGCTCGGATACCAAACACGACGTAAAACACAGAACTCGTGAAAGATAATCGTACTTAATAAAATTACACAAACACGAATGATTACTAAAACGGTCACAATAAGAGAAAATCCGTTAGCGGGACCGGAGGCTCACTACACCAATTTAGAAGCAGACATGGTTGCTATCATCAACTCGCTTGTTTCAAGAAACACGAAACATCCCAAACGAAATAAAATCGAACCACAAAAAAGAATTATAACAGAAATATACAGAAAACACACAAACACCACACGTAAGACGCACACTCTAAAAAATGGGATACGCATAGTTATTATAATTAAACTTTCATACCGCTGCAGAAATAACACCACTGGTCAGAATGACGTCAAATTGCAACGGAATATTATCGGAGAATGGGGAAAACATTGTGAGCGTGTGGGTGCTATTCTGTCATTCTGCGCAACGGATTAATCTGAGATGTACCCTTTACCCAGTGGCTCCTGCAAGATGCAATTTCCACCCCCATACTACTACAGAAGTCAGACAGACGCTCCTAACGTCCTAAAGAGAAATGCCTGAAAAACTTTCAGCAATAAATATCTTCTGGAGTCGTCCGCTGTTAGGAAATGACACAAAAATTCACAAAATTTCTTACGTAATTAGTGGGTTACTTGGGTACTGGAGTAGTGCTAGTTAGTGTAAGACAAACAAGAAACTAACGAAAACTATTATTTACTTTGCAATAATTCTGAGAAATCACAATGGCACTTTTAGTTATGAATTGAACAAATTATATCCTGGTTCTTTTCGGAATGTGAAGTTACCTCTCAAGGATAGGATTCGCTAATGAAATTTCTATTCAAAGTTTAAGATTGTTATTGACTTGGCAGAATGGCTGAGAGCCGCGCCTACTCAACTAGAATAATTATCCGTTAGAATAATGCTAGTTACAGTCGAAGCTGTCGGGTGTGAAATGCAGTGAAGTGTACTGTTGTGGAGGAAATATGGGGCTTGCAAGAGCTGTAGCGCACAATACCATAAGCTGCGATGACTGCTGTCTGCGCCGCTCGCTGCTGACAAATAAGATAAGTCTCGTTCTATCTGGATTGACCTTCGCCAATCAAACTCTCCCTACACCTTGATGAAGTCAAGGACTCCTATTCGCCTCTAGTCTAACTATTGGCGTGGTACACCGGTCAGATAACCACTCCACCGCGATGCCACTCAAAATTTCGCTCGCAGGCGTTTAACTACAACTTTGTCCATTAACACTGCACAATAAGTGCGGTGGCCAACACAGTGAACAACGCTTAATTGCAAGGTCTCAATATAGGGTCGCACTCTGAGTCGCTCTCGACAGAGGTGCACTCCCAGTGAAGTACTGAGGAGAGACTTTTTCCTCGCTGTTTGTGTACACGTACGAGTGCGCACGCTCTCGTTACATGTTCTCGCTTCAAGAGCGACAACGGCCCCTCCCCATGCCAGACGTGAAGGGGTATATCTTTCGGTCTCCTCCATAACTCCTTCAGCTCAAGGTGTCAGAAATATCGTCTGCCAGTCAGCATTGCTCTTCTAAAACGGGAGAGTGACGTTTGGTTTATGGCGACCAATTCGGAAATCTGTAGCATCGGCGTTTGGCGTTTGCTGTCTCCTTGTGAAAATCTCTGAAACTGCGTGCTACGTGTAGAGAATGTGTAGGCTGGGCGTTCCCACACAATGTAGTGGAATTTGCTTTTAAGCCGAACACGGGGTCGTTCCTCCTTTTCCTCGGGCAAACGCTGTCTGCTTCATAGGTGGCCGCCGGCTGACATAGATAGCTCCCAATGAAAACCTCAAAAGGGACCAGCGTCCTGGCATGCCCTGTTTGCCTCTCCCGAACAAAAAGGTTTTGTGACCGTCGTGTCTTAAATGTGTGTGTGTGTACACCAGACTCGAATATTTCAACCACGGTTTACACTTGCGATTTATTAGTTATTTGCATATCTTTTACATGAATTCATAGAACATTGACTTTATCTTATCGAGTTTGTGTTCGAATGAAGCGTCTTGATGTGCCAAATACGATTGTGAGGGCGGAATATGTAAGCAATGAAGGTCAGGAGACCATGACGTCTTACATATCTCCCTCCTTCTGACAAAATTTTTGTCTGGGGTTTGTCAATGCCTGACAAAGTCAGGCAAAAATTGTTCATTTATATTTTCCAATTAACTTTTCTCAGTCATTCTTAACAATTTTTTCTAATGACTTCTTTATGGCTATTGTTTCTATTTTTTAATTCTACAATTTATGTTTTGTTGTTAGGCAAATATAGACTTTACGATGGTTGTTATTCTTTGTCGCTGCCAGTATGTGTGTCTGTTTTTCTTTTTCATTCCCAATAATTTGTTTTTACAATATTAATTTTTCTAAACAGTGTATTATGTCTTGGTGTGGTTATCTCTTTTCTTCAGTTAGGCTTTGCGTAGATGTTTGCAAAAGCTCTGTTGTTTTATTTATTTGTGCATTATCTTTTTCTTCATGTGTCATTGTTTATTTTGTGTAAGAATGGAGAAGTGCTTCCTCTTAATTCTATCCTCGGTTTTAATAATATTACCCCGAAAAGGTGTTTTTGAATGTTACTTAAAGGAGAAAAATCCTGTATAAATCCTTTTCTAATGTTACATACAAAAGAAATAAATAGACTTTCCATGAGTTTGTGAGATTATATAACTATACTAACTAAGTTTCTTTACAAAAGATTTTAAAGTAGCTGTAAATTATGGACTTTACATACATAATAAAATAATTAATTTTAGAAAAAAGGAAAAAAATACTTTTACAAATATATAAGTTTTTTAACTCTACATTCATATTTTATCCAGTTTTTTTCGTTTTAGTGCTTGGTCCGTTTCCGTGCTCGACGATCCCCACTGAAATACTGGAAGGCGTCGACTCATTTGTATGGGTGTCACAAACCATGAGAGATGCACTCTAGCATGCGATACTGGGTCCTACTTGTTGACTTTGTCAACATATAGTGGTACTTTTAACCGATGATGATGACTGTGGTTTACTGCATAAACAGTGATGTCCCTTGCTGTCACACCTGGGACGGTATGGCAGTTCGAAGATTGTAGTTGACAACGAACGATCATCACCCTATATTGTGCTGTGACGTCTTGGTACTTCACATCTGGTTCGGTATGGCAATTTGATGATGTTGTAGGGAAAATACTGTTCATTTTGCTGAATTTATTTATAGATAATGTTGGTTGGTACTACTTAATATTCCATTTGCCGCTCACTTGTATTTGTTTGACGATTCAAGGTTTATTTTTGGAGAGGTGGTTGTAGTAGTTGCCACACCTCAAAGTTCATGGAAAGACGTTTGTAGCAATTTGCTTTGTAGGATAGGAGAGAAAGGTATCTTGCTGTCTTCTGCCCTTCTTCATCTTGCATTTTTTGTTCTTCTCTTCTTTCTTGCATTCTTCTGTTCTTCTTGGTCTAGGAAAATGTGAATTTTAGTGTAGGAGTGATATTGGATTTGTAGGATCTGACTGCCTTTCCAAATGTTACTTGATGAGTTTGTAGATCTTAGTAAATTTTTTGAACCTTCATTGTCGTCTCATCGTATTATGATTCTCCCCATTGTCTTCCGTTGTGTAGCAGTGTCGTGACATATGAAATGTCCGTGCTGCGCGTTGTCCTCCTGAAGTCCAACCTGGTTGGAACCTGCATTTCCAGTGTGGCGTTGGTCTTCATGTTGTTGTTATTGCCCTAAGTGCTTTCTCAACATGTCTGTACCCTCTCCGTCACTATCTCGAAGCATCTGGTGTTAAGGGAGCTGGTGATTGGTGTTGGTGGTGATGTCCCTCAGACGCACAGAAATATTTACAATTTTTGTTTTACATATATTTGTTTTTTACACAAAAACTCTGATTTTATGTAATGCAAAAATTTTCTGATAGTGAGAAAAATTATTGTATATATATGATTTCTTTTCATTGTTCTAATTATTTCCTACCACTTCTTCATTCTTTTAATTGTTGTGAACCATTTATTGTTTGTGTGCATGTTGTAGTGTACTTGATACTACAAGACATTGTTAGTGTGTATTGTGTCTCTTTTTCTTTGAATTAATGTGTTATTTTGTTGATTCTTAATTTATTTTTTGATTTAGTGGTTAGTACACAATTTGCGATTGCCCCTCTGTATGTTTTCCTTTTTTTATCTTTTACCATTACTTTCATTCACATTCCTTTAGGTGGCTCACGTGGTAGATGCCAATACTTTTACCTGTTTTTGGATTCGTTAGCTCCACAACATTTTCATGAGCGATCCTGGAAATTATCATTGGCCCTTTATAGATTGAAAAAAATTTTCTGCATTTGTTTTGACTCTTATGTGAAAGGTTATGAGTTTTTACGAATACCTTTCGGCCCAGTTTGAAGCGTTTCTTTGTGGCAGATTTGTCTTGACTGATCGTACATCTCATTGCTGATCAGCGAATGTTTTGTAGGGCAGAAGCGACGACTTGTCTATGTTGCTTTCGGGGAAAAACTGGAAATTTAATGATTTCTTTTTTTTTCTGGTGGATCTATATTCTTTAATACTGTAATTGGTGGTTAAGTTGTGGTACTATGTGGTGTGTCATTAATTACTTCTTGGAAGTCTCGTAGATGTAGGTCCCAAGTACAATGGTTCTTTCTGCAAAATAGTCTACAAAGTGTTCCCGAATCTTTCATGGTATGAGCGGCCAGATTTCCACTTGCTTTATATTTGGAAATAAAGGTGGGTTTGATTTTAAATTGTCTAATGTGTTTTTCCAATGCACTGATCTGTATTGGGTCCTATTATCTGAGATGATTCTTTTCACTCTCCCAACTTGTTGTTTAAAATCTTTTTGAAGTGCTTTACTAATTGTAAATCCAATGGCTTTCTTTAAGGGTGTAAGTGTAGTGTGTTTTTATGCTAGTTCAATTACAACGAATACGTAGGTGAAGCCTTTCCTTGTCCGTGGAATTGGACCAAAAATATCGATTGCAGCAATCTGTCTTCATTTATCAGGGATAATTGGAAACATAGGGGGTCTGGTCTGATATGTCACATGTTTTGACTGTATGCATTTTTTACAACTTTTAAGAACGCATCGAATACGTCGCTCCATATTTGGGAAGTGTACCATTTGTTTCATTTTTAGATAGCATTTCTTGGGTCCAAAATGGCCACTGATAAAGTGGGTATACCAAATATATTTATTAATAAGTTCGTTAGGGATGCATGCTGACCATTGTGCAGTATCATTATTATGTTTGAAAAATAGGATATTATTGTTTACTATGTAATTTTTTCTAATTTCTGTGTTGGTTTTATCGGTAAGTTGGTGTTTAATCTTGAGGAGGGTCTGCTCTTTGTTTTGTTTTTTAAGCATTTGAGATAAAATTTTCGAATGGTACGTTTTTAGATAAAGGATAGTGCGTTCTTCACCTTCAATGTTGATTTTCTGATCTTGTGTCATTCTGTGTGGTGAAGGAGACAATGCATCGGCCAGAATATTTTCAGGTCCTGGTATGTATGTGATTGAAAAGTCATACTCCTACAGTACTTGCATCCATCTTGCCAAACGTCCGTGGGTTAATTTGGAGGAGGTTAAAGACTCTAATGCTCAATGGTCTG
Source organism: Schistocerca nitens (assembly GCF_023898315.1). Lineage (NCBI taxonomy): Eukaryota > Metazoa > Arthropoda > Insecta > Orthoptera > Acrididae > Schistocerca > Schistocerca nitens. The sequence goes on from NC_064621.1 coordinate 489,401,640, forward strand.
TGTACACTTGTGTTTTTATGCCAAACAGAAAATGTCAAAATGTTTGAAATGCCCATACTACGGCTAGAGCTTCTAATTCGGTTACAGAATAATTCTTTTCTGCTTTCGATAGAACTCTACTTGCAAAGGCTATTGTTTTATGTGTTTTCTTACCGTTTTTCTCTATTTGTTGAAATAGTACCGCCCCTTGCCCGGGCTTTGCACTATCAGACAGAACTCCTGACTTCAATCTGGGTGTGATGAAATTGGAGCATTATTCAATGTCTCCTTCAACTTATGAAATTCTTCATATGCTTGTTTATCCCTTATACAGGGTGTTTTTTTTCCTATCATTGTACACAGTCTAGGTGCTGCAAGTATGGCTATCCATATAAATGTTTGGTAAAAATTTATCAACCCCAAGAATCACCTTAGACTTTTCTAGTTGTAGGGAGTAGGAATATTACGAATAGCGTTTATCTTCTTCTCGTCTGGCGTTATACCTTTTGCAGATATGTTGTGTCCAAAAAATTTAATTTCTGATTTTCCAAAATGCGATTTAGTAATGTTGACGGTGACCCCATGTTTTTCCATAATTTGTAGGAAATTATCCAGTGTATAATTATGTTCTGCCCAAGTTGCCTCTGCCACAAGAACGTCGTCCACATAGCAAGTAATTTTCTGAAGTATGTCGAGACTCAGTATAGAATTCAGACCGCGAATAAAGGAAGCTGACGAAATTTTGAGGCCAAACGGTAAACGTTTGAATTGGTAGCAACGACCAAAGACAATAAAGGCTGTGTGTTTTCGACATGAAGGCTCCAATTCTATTTGCCAAAAACTTGAACGCAAATCGATGCATGAAAATACCTGTACTCCATGAAACTTCTGAATCAACTCTTCCAATTTCTCTGGTCTATCTGTTTCCGAAATTATAATTTTTATCGTGGAGCGAAATATCATCTATTTCCTCTGTCTTCTTACTTATCTCTTGATGAATTTCTTCTATTATTTCTGGGTCAAGGTTTTCCTCAAACTTATATCTAGCGTGTCTCTGCTCCTATATTTCATTCCCTTCTTGACTTAAATGCAATTGCTTTACTTTTACCTGCTCTTTTTCATCGTTCAAAATTTGAATAAAATATAGTATTACATCATCTATTGTTACGAAGCCTTGTGGGATGGAAATGTGAACCTTACGCTCATTAATGAAATCCGATTATTATATCAGCTGTAAGTTTTGGTACGATTGTAAAATTGTTTTCAAACTTGTAACCTTGTCAATTGAATGAAAGACGTTTTTCGTATTTCACCTCTGTTGCATTTTTTCCTAACGCTCCAAAAACTCTTATCCTTTCTGTCCTTAAAATCGGTAATTCTTTCTCTCTATTGCACGTTTCAAATAGGCTTTCTGATATAGCCGTCACTTGACTCCCACTATCTATCATTGCTTGTGTCGTGTGTTCATCTTTTATATGGGTTGTATAATTGTGGATGTTACGATTTCCTTTTCTTGCATCAAATCCTCTGCTAGAGATTCATAGCTCAATCTGTGGATACTTGTACTTTACCTTTGTGTTTGTGTTTACTTTGGTGTTAACTCCGTGAGCAAAACCGTTTGCGACCTATCACCTCTTTTCGTCTGTTTTCGAGCTCCTGTCTCTCCTTTTCCTTCATTTCCAAACATTCCCGAATGTACTCTCTCTCTCTCTCTCTCTCTCTCTGTCTCCTCATAGTCACCCATGTTGTATACGTTATACGTCTTTTTGTTCGTGGCGTCTGTGTTTTGTTTTTATTAGGATACTCTGCTCTGTTTTATCGCGTTCATTTACTTGCTTCTCGTCAAGTCCGGTTAACAATTCTTCATCGCTTGATTCTTTAATACACGGAAGTGGTGGCAGTTCATCCTTGCTTTCAGAATTTTCCCATCCTATGCTGTTTTCCCAGTCTATGTAGCGTAATTCAAGTGTATCTGGCGCTGACTCTTTATCGGAAGTTTTCCTAAGTCCCTGTTTGTCTGAATTTTGGCTATTTTCAGTTTTTTCTAATTTTGATCTAACTACTTCCAAAACATGAATGTCCTTTTTTTATTGTTTTAATGAATGAACTTCAGTTTGCCTAAACCTCTTCCGGATTTTCCCATCAATCTTTACGTTTTTCAAGATTTATGGGCCTAATTTCTACTTCTGGTTTCCCTTTGCCGTGTTGTTCTTGTCTCTGTGGACCATAATTTCCTCGTTAAATATTCGCGCCCTGGTCTCGCCAGTTGCTGTTTCTAACACCGTGACCTCTTTCAAAGTACCCTTTACCGTTGGCATTTTGATTCCTAAACCCATATCCGCCACTGTGTGAGTGTCCATTACCGTTCCTATTTCGGTACCAATTATTCTGGTTATCGTTTCTATGCCAGTTGCCTCCATTGTGCCACTGTCCTTGTCTGTTAAAATTGCCTGAAATTATTGGTGTTAGGATTGCGATTATTATTATTATTGGAATATTCGTTCCTAGTCCTCTCCTTTTGCTGTTCCCTTTCCTTTCTTTTTTCTTTCATCACGTCTTCTTTAAACTTAAATTCAAGTTCCCTTAAACCCCCTTTGAATTCTTCGGTATTTTCATTTTTTCCTACTGTCACCTGTTGATACTTTACCGGTAATTTCATTCTACATAGACGTATCAGCTCTCCGGTACTGTATGGTTTGTCTAGGAAATTGATTCTTTTTGTCTATTGTATCAAAGAATTTTACCACGCTTTTCTCTCCTGAGTTTTCATATGGTGTCATCTGAAGTAACTCGTATTTGATTTTGTTTTGCGCTTCCTTGGACCAATATTTTACGAGAAATGCTGTTCTGAACTTTAGGTAAGACGTACAGGTAGCCGCGATCTTTTGCATCACCTCTGCTACTGTCCCTGACATGTGTGCTCAAATGAAGTCAAGTTTGTGAGCTATGCTCCAGTGGTTTGGTAAGCCTACTTGAAACTGGTCGATGAATGTGCGTGCATGCAAGATACCTCCTTCTTCCTTGAAGTGTTGAAATTTTCTAACTGTAAGGAAGTGGTCTATATCATATCTACACATAAATCCGCTTTGTGGATGATTCATGGATTCAAATAATCTGCCACTGCTTGTATCGTCGAGTTTATTCTCTGGTAATCTACTGCCTGTCTGCCTATTCTCAATTTCCTGATTCATATCCGCGTCATATCGAACCATTGGTGAACAAAAGTGTTCTTCGTGTGTTAATAAGAAATAGTTTATACTAAAAGTTGGCTGCATTCGTCAGATCCTTTATTTCAGAAATCGAGTGAGGTGACGCAGGTACTAAACACATATTCAGTATACGGCGCTTAAAATCCACATCCAGCGGTACAGATTTAGGTTTTCTGCCATTTTCTTATATCACTTGCTACAGGTGTCGGGATGCATTCTTTGATTGGCCAAGATGGTTTTCCATCTCCAGTCTTCTACAGTCCGATCTGTGCTCTGACTTCATCGACTAGGGGCTCAAATGAGGTGAAATACACCGTATAACTATAAAAGCGAAGAATCCCTAAGGGAAGGGAAAACGGAATGAAACTCCACGGTTTGAAGGGGTATCTGACGGCATTTAAGTGATTACAGAATCGAATCAATTTTAGAAAGAACTTCACAGTATCAGCCCATCTACTATTATGACGTAGCACCCCTCCTGGTCTGGATGATTTTTCGGTTGGCAAGAGTGTCATGAAATGCGTAGTATACGCTTCTGAGACAAGTTGCCCAAGAAGTCTACTTGTCACCTGAACTGGCACTTGGATGTAGTTGAAGTCCGAGCTAGCTCCACATATATTCTGTCGGTGATATATCTATGGAACTTACTGTCCACAGAAGAAACTTCACAATCACACACACAGTGCATAGAAGCAATCTGGTGAAACACATTGTCGTACTGAAAAACGGCCGGCCGGAGTGGCCGTGCGGTTCTAGGCGCTACAGTCTGGAAGCTAGCGACCGCTACGGTCGCAGGTTCGAATCCTGCCTCGGGCATGGATGTGTGTGTTGTCCTTAGGTTAGTTAGGTTTAATTAGTTCTAAGTTCTAGGCGACTGATGACCTCAGAAGTTAAGTCGCATAGTGATCAGAGCCACTTGAACCATTTTTGAACTGCAAAATGGCACCACTATACTGTCCAATGAGGGATACCACACGAGGACGCAATACATCTTTGACGTATCATTGACATATCGTTGTTCCTTGAATGACTACCCGACGGCTTCCCACAATACGAAGCCAGCAGTAACACCACTACCCTTCCAAAACTTTGGAAGTATGTGGCCTCTCCCAAGTCATACAGTGAAGGCTTTCACGACCGGATGTTTCAGCTGCCGAGAATTCTTCCGCGTTGTATGGTCTTAGTCCATGGAACTCTTCTATCCCTGACGTTCCGTCCAAAGCTACGTTGGACATCTTCGGACGTGCTCCTGGTTGTGCTGAGTCTTGCCGACTGACGAGTCGGACGTCGAAGAACAACGTAAATACCGTGGAAAGTGGTTGTGGTCTGAATTTCACGTGATAGCAGAGATAAACTTTACACGGATAAAATATAACTATCACAGCACGTCAAAGATAAAAACTTCTCATCGATTCTGTAGCGCCACTGTCCATATATCACTGAGTTTCGTAGCAGCTGAGGCGGAACGTGCTCTTCAGTCGGGTGGTCACGTAGTGAAATTTTCGGAAACTGAAGGTACTATGACGAACCATTATCTACGGTTATATAGAGAAGACATCGAAATATATAAACATGGGGATAATTTTAGCAGAAAAGAAGCAGTTATGAAACTCAGCGATATATGGACAGTGACGCTACAGAATCGATGAGAAGTTTTTATCTTTGACGTACTGTGACCGATAGTTATATTTTATCCTTGACAAGATTTATCCTTGCTACCACGTCAAATCGAGACCACGCCCACTTTCCACGGTATTTAGGCCGTTCTTCGGCGTCCGACTCGTTAGTTGGCAAGACTCAGCACAACTAGGCGCACCTCCGAAACTGTCCAACGTAGCTTTGGACCGAACGTCACGGATAGATGAGTTCCTTGGGCCAAGGCCATACAACCCGGAAGAATTCTCGGCAGCTCTCCCGAGTAGCCATCATTCTTGCCAACAATGGTCAACTGGGGCTGTGCAGAACCACTATTCACCGCTGAGCATATTACGACGCCATTCATCACCAGTCCATATTTCCGGATCACGGCACCACTGCAAACTCCGCCGTTTGTCTTGTGGTGTTACCGGTAGCCTATGCATCTGCTACTCTACGACCAATGACATGAGATAAGACATACTCTGAGATGACAGAATATGTACGTATACAGAAGGCGGTAGAATCGTGTACGCAGGGTATAAAAGAGCAGCGCTTTGCACAGCTATCATTTGGACTCAAGTGATTCATATGAAAAGGTTTCGGATCTGATTGTGGCCGCACGGCGGGAATTATCAGGCAGAAGGCCGAAAGGTATTTGGAGCTAGACGCATGAGATATTCCATTTCGGAAATCGTTGGGGTATTCAATATTTCGAGATCCACAGTGTCCACAGTGTGCCGAGACTACCAAACTTCAGGCAGTGCCTCTCACCATAAACAGGGCAGTGGCCGCAGCCTTTACTTAACAACTGAGTGCAGCAGCGTTTGCGTAGAGTTACCAGTGTTATCAGACAAGCAACACCGCAGAAATTACAGAGGGACGTATGATGAACTTTTCTGTTAGGGCATTGCGGTGAATTGTGGCGTTAGTGGGCTATGGCACCAGACGACCGACGTAAGTGCCTTTCTTAACAGCATGACATCGCCTGCAGCGCCCCTCCTTGCCATATCGGTTATACCCCAGTCGACCGGAAAACTGTGGCCTGGTCGCATGAGTACTCATCAAGCTATTGACCCCAGTTGCCAACAATGCATTGTGCGAGCTAATGGTTGATCCATAATGTTTGGGCTGTGTTGACTCTGAATGGGATGTGTCCTCTGGTCCAATTGTACAGTTCAATGACTGGAAATGGTTGACTTCATGTTCCTAAACAACGATGGAATTTTACGAATGGCAAAGGGAGATTTCGCCGGGCCGCAAGTGTTCGCTATTCGTTTGAAGAATATTCTTGACAGTTCGAGCAAATGATGTGGCCACGCAGATCGCCGGACATGAATCGCATCGAACATTTATGGAAGATAATGCAGAGCTAAGTTCGTGCACACAATCCTGTGTCGGTAACACTTTCGTAACTATGGACGACTATAGAGGCAGTGCGGGTCAATACTTCTGCAGGATCCTTCCGAGGACTTGTTGAGTCCAAGTCAGGCCCAGTTGCTGCACTATGCCGGGGAAAAGAAAATCTGGCAAGTCATTAGGAGGTATCTCACGACTTTTGCTACATTATTTTAATGTTGCCTCGGATGGCAAGCCCGGGTGTGAAGGTGTTACGATGTGCTTGGTGCACAGTATGACAAGTCTTCCTTGTGCTGGTCAGAAATGGACCAGAAACTCACGACGAGTCTTCCTGCCGTCTTGTTCCCATGCAGTCCAACATCGAGTCACTATCACATCCCAATGCCCAACAATTTGCATATTGCGCGTTCGACCAGCAGTCCAGATGGAGATCCACATTGAAGCCCCTTTCAAACTATGACAAGTGCTGTAACGCTAAGACGAGTACGCCTACTAGACTACCTAAAAGCACAAAAAACGAAGACAGTAATACGCTCAGGTGATCTGCTTGTCATAGAAAACCGCAAATCCAATCGTCTGAGTTTAAAACGTCTCTATATGAGTTGTTGCATTGGTTTTTTAACCCGTCTTCGTCTCTCTGCGACCTCTTACCACGTCTAGCTGTCGGTGCATAAATGCTTTGTACTGGGAAAAATGTAAAGAACAGAGTGCATCATTAGACAGCAACGGCAAAAGATCAGCATTCAAATCTTGTGATTTTTCAAGTTACATTTTAGGTTTACACACACACCTACAGGTCTATTAAATGTATGTGTACTCTACAACAAAGTTTATTATGTATGTATGCTACATTTCCGTGTTCCTTTTCCTACTCCTAACCTCGTCTCCTAGAGACAGAATGTGAGTGTATGTGTGATGCTGAGTGTATTGTGGTTCACGGCATCGAAGTAGCAATGACAGAACTAAAGAAAAGGTGCAACAATGGGATTAAAATTCAGGGTGAAAGCAAATCAAAGATAAGATTAGCTGATAACATTCTATCCTCAGCGAAAGTGAAGTACAGGATGTGCTGAATGGAATAACAATGTCAGTGAGTACAACTATGGGTTGACAGTAAACCAAAGAAATACGGAAGTATTATGTAGTAGCTGAAATGAGAATGATGAGAAACTTAACATCAAAATAGGTGATCACGAAAAGGACGACGTGAAGGAGTACTGCTATCTTGCAAAATTAGTAACCCTTGTCGGACGAACAAAGAGGACATAAAAATCACAGTAGCAATGGAAAAAAAAACGCCATTCCTGCAGTGAGAAGTCTAGTAGTATCGAATATAGACGTTACTTTTAGTACAAATGCTCTAAGAATGTCTATTTGGAGCTGACTATTTTATGATACTGAATCAATGAAGGTGGGATATTAGGAGCTGGATGGAATGAAAGGAATGTGCCGTGTGGTGCTACAGAAGAACGATGAAAATCAAGTGGACTGATAAGGTAAGGAAACAGAAGGTTCTCTACAGAATCGGCGAGGAAAGGCCATATGTGGAAAACACTGACAAGAAGAACAGACAGGATGTCAGAACATGTGTTAAGACGTCACGGAATATCTGCCAAGGTGTGTGTATTGTGTATTGAACCGGGGGCCTATAAACGACGGGGAGGCTTCGTCCCGCCGTAGCCCACAATGGTCCACAACCCTACAACAGGCCACAGCAGCCCACCCATCCCGCCGCCGCCCCACACCGACCCCAGAGTTACTGTGCAGTTCGACCCTCCGTGGATTCCCCCCCCCCCCCTTCCCCAGGAACGTCTCATTCCAGATGAGTGTAACCCAAAATGTGTGATTGGTGGAGCAATTATGGTGTACGCATACATGGAGACAGTGTTTAAGCAGCAATCGCCGACACAGTGTAACTGAGGCTGAATAAGGGGAACCACCCCGCATTCGCCGAGGCAGATGGAAAACCGACTTAAAAAACATTCGCAGGCTGGCCAGCACACAGGATCTCGGCACATATCCGCCGGGTGGATCCGTGTCGGGAACTAGCACTCCTTCCCATTCGGGAAGCAACATGTTAGACCGCGCGGCTAACTGGGCGGGCTAACTGCCATGGTACTAGAACGAGCTGTAGAATGTACAACCAGTAGAAGGAAATATTTCGTGGAGAGCCGCATCAAACCACGGACAAGACTGATGGCTCAAAAGAAAAAAAAACGGGGGCATACCACCAAAACTGCGTCACTCTTCTGGCGTTAGTGTCGCCGCCAGCCTAGCTGTGTTAGTGACAGCTACGAGGAAAACATTTTTCTAACACCGTCATTATGCAGGACCGCATGTGGCTTATCCGCCCGGCCTGCATCTCCAGTATTCTGGAACACACGACTGTCATGTTCATGTGGAATCTGTGGCCCATGAATGCAATACTCAAAGCCACACATGATGTCAGCGGCTTACACGTCTAGCGCACGAGAGGATAGGCATATTGTTCGTTCGGCCTTTACAGGAACGTTCAGCGTCATTACATATTGTGTGTCAGCAAATTTTCGTCTTTGAAGGGAGATAAATATCAACACGGACTCCATGATGATGCCTGAATCACCACAGGCTGTCAACGAGGTGAACAGTGTAGTGCCTCATCTTCGTGTCCTATACTTAGGACACAGGGACGCGTAGAAAATTCTGATTATGTTTGTTGAAGGACTAAAACTAAAATAATGGCTTCTAATTCGATCAGTCTCTTCTTATTTTGCCGACCAGAGTGGCTGAGCGCTTCTAGGCGCTTCAGTCTGGAACCGCGCGACCGCTACGGTCGCAGGTTCGAATCCTGCCTCGGGCATGGATGTGTGTGATGTCCTTACGTTAGTTAGGTGTACGTAATTCTAAGTTCTAGGGGACTGATGACCTCAGATGTTAAGTCCCATAGTGCTCAGAGCCATTTGAACCATCTTCTCATTTGCGCATTCAAATGAAAACCGACTGCCAGGCACTGCACCAGTCTTATGCAGTTTAGTGAAAAGACGAGTAAAGTGTCTGGGATATTATACTATTCCATAATTAATTCGTCTACCGTTTTCTCAACAAGCAGCATCTCCATTGAAAAACACATACACCGATACCATATGGGTACACTCAGCACTTGTAAATATGTGTGACATGATTGAAAGATGCAGTTGAACTCACCTACATCTCACAGTCAACATGAAAAACTTAATTATTTGAACTTGAATGGTTCCTACTCTCATTTCTTCTAGCAGGATCTCGTCAGTGTTCAGGATGAAAGCGAATTTAGTGGCCGTTTACAACGAGTAAGTCTCATTCGAGTAATTTAGAAGTTGATGAATAATTAATTCAGTTAAGAATAAAATTAACAGTTGGAAAGTTAACTCTCTCATTAACATTTGGTCAAATTCACATAAATCTTCTCGCATTACCGCATGAAATACTTTAAAAAATCAAAGAGGTGTAATTATTCAGGGTGCTGACAACCATACGACATTGAAGAAGACAGTCAGAAGCACTGGGTAGATTTACCGAAATACGCTTAGGAGCACAATTACGAAATTCTTGAACATTTATTTACCGATTAAATTACGCAAACCATATTAAATGAACATCACAATCGCAAGGGAATGAACGTAGTTCACACTCATCGTACAATACTGTACGCAGTTCATAATTCGTACCTCAACACGTGGAAACGAAAGAGAATAAGTAAAAGGAAGGAATCGTCAAAACACACACACTTAGATACTAGCAATGCACACAGGAAGAACAATAGAATCCTAATGATAATTGTGTACACCAGACTTACACGCATGAGACCAGAATGTAACTTATTTCATCGATCAACCGCGTGGTGAGCAACGGGAAAGAAATTACCCACTTCGGAAGTACGAAAAATAAGGAAAAATTAGGAGTAAAATAATTTGACGGGTGATATGAAATATAGGTTGCACAAGAATCATGTAGAGAAAGCATGTGGTGCAGCTTGGATACCAAACACGACGTAAAACACAGAATTCGTGAAAGGTATTCGTACTTAATAAAATTACACAAACACGAAAGATTACTAAAACGGTCACACTAAGAGAAGATCCGTTAGCGGGACCGGAGGCTCACTACATCAATTTAGAAGCAGACATGGTTGCTATCATCAACTCGCATGTTTCAAGAAACACGAAACATCCCAAACGAAATAAAATCGAACCACAAAAAAGAATTATAACAGAAATATACAGAAAACACACAAACACCACACGTAAGAGGCACACTCTAAAAATGGGATATGCATAGTTATTATAATTAAACTTTCATACCGCTGTAGAAATAACACCACTGGTCAGAATGACGTCAAATTACAACGGAATATTATCGGAGAATGGGGAAAACGTTGTGAGCGTGTGGGTGCTATTCTGTCATTCTGCACAACGGATTAATCTGAGATGTACCCTTTACCCAGTGGCTCCTGCAAGATGCAATTTCCACCCCCATACTACTACAGAAGTCAGACAGACGCTTCTAACGTTCTAAAGAGAAATGCCTGAAAAACTTTCAGCAATAAATATCTTCTGGAGTCGTCCGCTGTAAGGAAATGACACAAAAATTCACAAAATTTCTTATGTAATTAGTGGGATACTTGGGTACTGGAGTAGTGCTGGTTAGTGTAAGACAAACAAGAAACTAACGAAAACTATTATTTATTTTGCAATAATTCTGAGAAATCACAACGGCACTTTTAGTTATGAACTGAACAAGTTATATCCTGGTTCTTTTCGGAATGTGAAGTTACCTCTCAAGGATAGGATTCGCTAATGAAATTTCTATACAAAGTTCAAGATTGTTATTGACTTGGCAGAATGGCTGAGAGCCACGCCTACTCAACTAGAATAATTATCCGTTAGAATAATGCTAGTTACAGTCGAGGCTGTCACGTGTGAAATGCAGTGAAGTGTACTGTTGTGGAGGAAATATGGGGCTTGCAAGAGCTGTAGCGCACAATACCATAAGCTGCGATGACTGCTGTCTGCGCCGCTCGCTGCTGACAAATAAGATAAGTCTCGTTCTATCTGGATTAACCTTCGCCAATCAAACTCTCCCTACGCCTTGATGAAGTCAAGGACTCCTATTCGCCCCTAGTCTAACTATTGGCATGGTACACCGGTCAGATAACCACTCCACTGCGATGCCACTCAAAATTTCGCTCGCAGGCCTTTAACTACAACTTTGTCCATTAACATCGCACAATAAGTGTGGCGGCCAACACAGTGAACAATGCTTAATTGCAAGGACTCAGTATAGAGTCGCACTCTGATTCGCCCTCGACAGAGGTGCACTCCCAGTGAAGTACTGAGGAGAGACTTTTTCCTCGCTGTTTGTGTACACGTACGAGCGCACACGCTCTCGTTACATGTTCTCGCTCCAAGAGCGACAACGGAATGGCCCCTCTCCATGCCAGACGTGAAGGGTTATATCTTTCGGTCTCCTCCATTACTCCTTCAGCTCAATGCGTCAGGAATATCGTCTACCAGTCAGCATTGCTCTTCTAAAACGGGAGAGTGACGTTTGGTTTAAGGCAACCAATCCGGAAATCTGTAGCATCGGCGTTTGGCGTTTGCTGTCTCCCTCTGGAAATCTCTTAAACTGCGTGCTATGTGTAAAGAATGTGTAGGCTGGGCGCTCCCACACAATGTAGTGGAATTTGCTTTTAAGCCGAACACGGGGTCGTTCCTCCTTTCCTCGGGCAAACGCTGTCTGCTTCACAGGTGGCCGCCGGCTGACATAGATAGCTCCCTATGAAAACCTCGGAAGGGACCAGCGTCCTGTCTTGCCCTGTTTGCCTCTCCCGAACAAAAAGCTTTTGTGACCGTCCGGTCTTGAATGTGTATGTGTGTACGCCAGACTCGAGTGTTTCAACCACAGTTTACACTTGCGATTTATTAGTTATTTGCATATCTTTTACATGAATTCATACAACATTGACTTTATCTTATCGAGTTTGTGTTCAAATGAAGCGTCTTGATGTGCCAAATATGATTGTGAGGGCGGAATATGTAAACAATGAAGGAGACCATGACGTCTTACATACCTCCCTCCTTTTGACAAAATTTTTGTCTGGGGTTTGTCAATGCCTGACAAAGTCAGGCAAAAATTGTTCATTTAGATTTTCCAATTAACTTTTCTCAGTCATTCTTAACAATTTTTATCTAATGACCTCTTTATGGATATTGTTTCTATTTTTTATTTCTACAATTTATGTTTTGTTGTTAGGCAAAGATAGACTTTACAAAGGTTGTTATTCTTTGTCGTTGGCAGTATGTGTCTCTGTTTTTCTTTTTCATTTCCAATAATTTGTTTTTACAATATTAATTTTTCTAAACTCGTACAGTGTATTATGTCTTGGTGTGGTTATCTCTTTTCTTCAGTTAGGCTTTGCGTAGATGTTCGCAAAAGCTCTGTTTTATTTATTTGTGCATTATCTTTTTTCATGTGTCATTGTTTATTTTGTGTAAGAATGAAGAAGTGTTTCGCCTTAATTCTATCCTCGGTTTTAATAATATTACCCCAAAAAGGGGTTTTTGGAATGTTACTTAAAGGAGAAAAATCCTGCATAAATCCTTTTCTAATGTTACATATGAAAGAAATAAATAGACTTTCCATGAGTTTGTGAGATTATATAACTATACTAACTAAGTTTCTTTACAAAAGGTTTTAAAGTATCTGTAAATTATGGACTTTACATACATAATAAAATAATTACTTTTACAAAAAAGGAAAAAAATATTTTTACAAATATATCATTTTCTTAACTCTACTTTCATATTTTATCCGTTTTTTTTTTCGTTTTAGTGCTTGGTCAGTTTCTGTGCTCGACGATCCCCACTGAAATACTGGAAGGCGTCGACTCATTTGTATGGGTGTCACAAACCACGAGAGACACACTCTAGCATGCAATACTGGGTCTTACTTGTTGACATTGTCATCATATAGTGGTACTTTTAACCGAGGATGATGACTGTGGTTTACTGCATAAGCAGTTATGTCCCTTGCTGTCACACCTGGGGTGGTACGGCAGTTCGAAGATTGTAGTTGACAACGAACGATCGTCACCCTATATTGTGCTGTGATGTCTTGGTACTTCACACCTGGTTCGGTATGGCAATTTGATGATGTTGTAGGGAGAATACTATTCATTTTGCTGAATTTATTTCTAGGTAATGTTGGTTGGTACTACTTAATATTTCATTTGCCGCTCACTTGTATTTGTTTGACGATTCAAGGGTTATTTTTGGAGAGGTAGTTGTAGTAGTTGCCACGCCTCAAAGTTCATGGAAAGACGTTTGTAGCAATTTGCTTTGTAGGATAGGAGAGGTATCTTGCTGTCTTCTGCCCTTCTTCATGTTGCATCTTTTGTTCTTCTCTTCTTTCTTGCATTCTTCTGTTCTTTTTGGTCTAGGAATATGTGAATTTTAGTGTAGGAGTGATATAGGATTCGTAGGATCTGACTGCCTTTCCAAATGTTACTTGATGAGTTTGTAGATCTTAGTAAATTTTTTGCACCTTCATTGTTGTCTCATTGTATTAAGATTCTCCACATGGTCTTCCATTGTGTAGCAGTGTCGTGACATATGAAATGTCCGTGCTGCGCGTTGTCCTCCTGAAGTCCAACCTGGTTGCAACCTGCATTTCCAGTGTGGCGATGGTCTTCATGTTGTTGTTATTGCCCTAAGTGCTTTATCAACATGTCTGTACCCTCTCCGTCGCTATCTCGAAGCATCTGGTGTTAAGGGAGCTGGTGATTGGTGTTGGTGGCGACGTCCCTCAGACACACAGAAATATTTACAATTTTTTACATATATTTGTTATTTACACAACAACTCTGATTTTATGTAATGCAAAAATTTTCTGATAGTGGCAAAAATTATTGTATATATATGATTTGTTTTCATTATTCTAATTATGTCTTACCACTTCTTCATTCTTTTAATTGTTGTGAACCATTTATTGTTTGTGTGCATGTTGTAGTGTACTTGATACTATAAGAGATTGTTAGTGTGCATTGTGTCTCTTTTTCTTTTAATTAATGTGTTATTTTGTTGATTCTTAATTTATTTTTTGACTTAGTGGTTAGTACACAATTTGCGATTGCCCCTCTGTATGTTTCCCTTTTTTATCTTTTACCATTTCTTTCATTCACATTCTTTTAGGTAGCTCATGTGGTATATGCCAATACTTTTACCTGTTTTTGGGTTCGTTAGCTGCACGGCATTTTCGTGAGCGATCCTGGAAATTATCATTGGCCCTTTATAGATTGCACAAAATTTTCTGCATTTGTTTTGACTCTTATGTGAAAGGTAATGAGTTTTTACGAATACCTTTTGGCCCAGTTTGAAGCGTTTCTTTGTGGCAGATTTGTCTTGACTGATCGTACGTCTCATTGCTGCTCAGCGAATGTTTTGTAGGGCAGAAGCGACGACTTGTCTATGTTGCTTTCGGGGAATAACTGGAAATTTTATGATTTCTTTTTTTTCTGGTGGATCTATATTCTTTAATACTGTAATTGGTGGATAAGTTGGGGGTACTATGTGGTGTCCCATTAATTACTTCTTGGAAGTCTCGTAGATATAGGCCCCAAGTACAATGGTTCTCTCTGCAAAATAGTCTACAAAGTGTTCCCGAATCTTTCATGGTATGAGCGGCCAGATTTGCACTTGGTTTATATTTGGAAATAAAGGTGGGTTTGATTTTAAATCGTCTAATGTGTTTTTCCAATGCACTGATCTGTATTGGGGCCCATTATCTGAGATGATTCTTTTCACTCTCCCAACTTGTTGTTTAAAATCCTTTTGAAGTGCTTTACTAATTGTATATCCAATGGCTTTCTTTAAGGGTGTAAGTGTAGTGTATTTTGATGCTAGTTCAATTACAACAAATATGTAGGTGAAGCCTCTCCTTGTTCGTGGAATTGGACCATAAATATCGGTTGCAGCAATCTGTCTTAATTTATCAGGGATAATTGGAAACAACATGTTTTGACTGTATGCATTTTTTACAACTTTTAAGAACGCATAGAATACGTCGCTCCATATTTGGGAAGTGTACTATTTGTTTCATTTTTAGATAGCATTTCTTGGGTCCAAAATGTCCACTGCTAAAGTGGGTATACCAAATGTATTTATTAATAAGTTCGTCATGGATGCATGCTAACCATTGTGCAGTATCATTATTACGTTTGAAAAATAGGATATTATCTTTTACTATGTAATTTTTTCTAAATTCTGTGTTGGTGTTTAATCTTGAGGAGGGCCTGATCTTTGTTTTGTTCATCAGATAAATTTTTAAAGCATTTGAGATAATATTTTCGAATGGTACGTTTTTTAGATAATGGATAGTGCGTTCTTCATCTTCAATGTTGATTTTCTGATCCTCTGCCACTCTCTGTGGTGAACGAGACAATGCATCGACCAGAATACTTTCAGGTCCTGGTATGTATGTGATTGAGAAGTCATTCTCCTGCAGAACTTACATCCATCTTGCCAAACGTCCGTGGGTTAATTTGGAGGAGGTTAAAGACTCTAATGCTTAATGGTCTGTGTACACTTGTGTTTTTATGCCAAACAGAAAATGTCAAAATTTTTGAAATGCCCATACTATGGCTAGAGCTTCTAATTCTGTTACAGAATAATTCTTTTCTGCTTTCGATAGAACTGTACTTGCAAAGGCTATTGTTTTATGTGTGTTCTTACCGTTTTTCTCTATTTGTTGAAATAGTACCGCCCCTAGCCCGGACTTTGCACTATCAGTTACTAGACAGAACTCCTGACTTAAATCTGGGTGTGATAAAATTGGAGCATTATTCAATGTCTCCTTCAACTTATGAAATTCTTCATCTGCTTGTTTATCCCTTATCCAGGGTGTTTTTTTCCTGTCGTTGTACACAGTCTAGGTGCTGCAAGTGTGGCTATCTATATAAATTTTTGGTCAAAATTTATCAACCCCAAGAATCCCCTTAGACTTTTCTAGTTGTTGGGAGTAGGAATATTACGAATAGCGTTTATCTTCTTCTCGTCTGGCGTTATACCTTTTGCAGATATGTTATGTCCAAAAAATTTAATTTCTGATTTTCCAAAATGCGAATTAGTAATGTTGACGGTGACCCCATGTTTTTCCATAATTTGTAGGAAATTATCCAGTATATAATTATGTTCTGCCCAAGTTGCCTCTGCCACAAGAACATCGTCCACATAGCAAGTAATTTTCTGAAGTATGTCGAGACTCAGTATAGAATTCAGACCGCGAATAAAGGAAGCTGACGAAATTTTGAGGCCAAACGGTAAACGTTTGAATTGGTAGCAACGACCAAAGACAATAAAGGCTGTGTATTTTCGACATGAAGGCTCCATTTCTATTTGCCAAAAACTTGAACGCAAATCGATGCATGAAAATATCTGTACTCCATGAAACTTCTGAATCAACTCTTCCAATTTCTCTGGTCTATCTGTTTCCGAAATTGTAATTTATTTGTCTTGAATCGAGTACCAAACATATGCTCCCATCCTTCTTACTTACAACGTGTAAGGGTGAATTATATAGTGACTTGGTGGGTTCAATTATCATCCAACATTTTTCTGATTTCAAGAAATACTTGCTCTCAATAACTATATTGCAGGGAATAAGGTGGAACACAAAAGGGTTTATGATCTTTGACCTCAAATTTGTATTGAAAATCTTTAATGCTACCTGTCTTTGGTGCAAATACCTCCGCATGTGATCTCAATATGCCTTCTAATTTTTTTTTTATCGTGGAGCGAAATATCATCTATTTCCTCTGTCTTCTTACTTATCTCTTGATGAATTTCTTCTATTATTTCTGGTGCGAGTGGGTCAAGGTTTTCCTCAAACTTATATCTAGCGTGTCTCTGCTCCTATATTTCATTCCCTTCTTGACTTAAATGCAATTGCTTTACTTTTACATGCTCTTTTTCATGGTTCAAAATTTGAATAAAATATAGTATTACATCATCTATTGTTACAAAGCCTTGTGGGATGGAAATGTGAACCTTACGCTAATTAATGAAATCCGATTATCATATCAGCTGTAAGTTTTGGTACGATTGTATAATTGTTTTCAAACTTGTAACCTTGTCAATTGAATGAAAGACTTTTTCGTATTTCACCTCTGTTGCATTTTTTCCTAACGCTCCAAAAACTCTTATCCTTTTTGTCCTTAAAATCGGTAATTCTTTCTCTCTATTGCACTTTTCAAATAGGCTTTCTGATATAGCCGTCACTTGACTCCCACTATCTATCATTGCTTGTGTCGTGTGTTTATCTTTTATATGGGTTGTATAACTGTGGATGTTACGACTTCCTTTTCTTGCATCAAATCCTCTGCTAGAGATTCATAGCTCAATCTGTGGTTACTTGTACTTTCCCTTTCTGTTTGTGTTTACTTTGGTGTTAACTCCGTGAGCAAAACCGTTTGCGACCTATCTACCTCTTTTCGTCTGTTTTCGATCTCCTGTCTCTCCTTTTCCTTCATTTCCAAACACTCCCGAATGTACTCTCTCTCTCTCTGTCTCCTCATAGTCACCCATGTTGTATACGTTATACGTCTTTTGTGTTCGTGTTTTGTTTTTATCTAGGATACTCTGCTATGTTTTACTTGCTTCTCGTCAAGTCCGGTTAACAATTCTTCATCACTTGATTCTATAATACACGGAAGTGGTGGCAGTTTATCCTTGCTTTCAGAATTTTCCCATTCTATGCTGTTTTCCCAGGATATGTAGCGTAATTCAAGTGTATCTGGTGCTGACTCTTTATCGGAAATTCCTGTTTGTCTGAATTTTGGCTATTTTCAGTTTTTTTTAAATTTTGATCTAACTACTTCCAAAACATGAATGTCCTTTTTTTATTGTTTTAATGAATGAACTTCAGTTTGCCTAAACCTCTTCCGGATTTTCCCATCAATCTTTACGTTTTTCAAGATTTATAGGCCTAATTTCTACTTCTGGTTTCCCTTTGCTGTGTTGTTATTGTCTCTGTGGACCATAATTTCCTCGTTAAATATTCGCGCCCTGGTCTCGCCAGTTGCTGTTTCTAAACGTGACCTCTTTCAAAGTACCCTTTACCGTTGGCATTTTGATTCCTAAACCCATATCCGCCACTGTATGAGTGTCCATTACCGTTCCTATTTCGGTACCAATTATTCTGGTTATCGTTTCTATGCCAGTGGTCTCCATTGTGCCACTGTCCTTGTCTGTTAAATTGCCTGAAATTATTGGTGTTAGGATTGCGATTATTATTATTGGAATATCCGTTCCTAGTCCTCTCCTTTTGCTGTTCCCTTTCCTTTCTTTTTTCTTTCATCTCGTCTTCTTTCAACTTAAATTCAAGTTCCCTTAAAACCTCTTTGAATTCTTCGGTATTTTCATTTTTTCCTACTGTCGCCTGTTGATACTTTACCGGTAATTTCATTCTACATAGACGTATGAGCTCTCTGGTACTATTTGGTTTGTCTAGGAAATTGATTCTTTTTGTCTATTGTATTAAAGAATTTTACCACGCTTTTCTCTCCTGAGTTTTCATATGGTGTCATCTGAAGTAACTCTTATTTGATTTTGTTTTGCGCTTCCTTGGACCAATATTTTACGAGAAATGCTGTTCTGAACTGTAGGTAAGACTTACAGGTAGCCGCGACCTTCTGCATCACCTCTGCTACTGTCCCTGACATGTGTGCTCAAATGAAGTCAAGTTTGTGAGCTATGCTCCAGTGGTTCGGTAAGCCTACTTGAAACTGGTCGATGAATGAGCGTGCATGCAAGCTTCCGCCTTCTTCCTTGAAGTGTTGAAATTTTCTAACTGTAAGGAAGTGGTCTGTATCATATCTACTCATAAATCCGGTTTGTGGCTGATTCATGGATTCAAATAATCTGCCACTGCTTGTATCGTCGTGTTTATTCTCTGGTAATCTACTGCCTGCCTGCCTATTCTCAATTTCCTGATTCATATCCGCGTCATATCGAACCATTGGTGAACAAAAGCATTCTTCGTGTGTTTCTACTCTCGTCGTTCGTGGTATAGTACCTATGCTGCTATTATGTTGTGTCTTTGGATTTAGGGTGGTCAGTTGCCTGTCTTTCGATTGCTATTGACTGAATGTATGTGTTCCGTTTTCCTAGATACTGTGGCTGGTCCTGTGGCATGTCGTGTATTACTTTAATCGGGATTTTCTGTTTCGATTTCTGCGCGAGTGTTACGTCTAGCCTTGGTTCTACTTGAGCTTTCTTAGACGGCGCGTGTTCGTGTACTGAATTAATGTTTGACGTGTCAATTGTTTCGCTACAAGTGTAATCGGTCTGGATCTTTTCTTCGATAGTTTGTATCTACTCTTTTCGAAGATTTCAAACGGATCTTTGTTTTTAAGTTCTATTTTATTGATCCGCTGATCATATTTTTTCAGTGCAACCTTTGCGACCTTGCTTTGAATTGCTTGTTCTTCCGAAATTTGTATTGCTGTTCGAGTGGCTATTTTTGTAAAACGTTCCACCTTTTTGTCAACGTTTACGATGTTCAATTGGTCCGTGTCCACGTCAGTGCGTAATTGCTGCTGACCTTGTGTTAGTACATGAATTATTTCCCTAGATTCTTTCGCGTCTTTGTTTATCTGTGTGATCTATCAATTCTGGCGATCCCTTCTTCCATCTGGATTTTAACCTATCGTACCTATGTCTTAACAGCCTGATTATCCTGTTGGATCTGTGTCTTAATAGCCTGATTATCCTGTTGGATCTGTGTCTTAGTAGCCTGATTATCTTTTTTCATTTCCTGACACTGTTATGTCATCTGTGTATTCTGTTTCGTTATCTGTGTATTAATATCCTGATTCTGTTTCTTAATATCCTGATTCCGTTTCGTCATACTAGCGTTCATTTTTTGTAACATCTCCATGATCGCGCCCTGTCCTGTAACACTACCTTCTGCTGAACTATGTATTCTCGATCTATTCTTTCCACTCGGTCAGTTACGTCGTTTACTGGGCTATGCTGTGGCGTTTCTAAGTTTGATAATTGCAATAACCCGTGCTGTCTGTGTTGAGCACTAGTTGCGTTTCTCATTGAACCATTACGTGGCGCAAACACCTCCGCATTCTGCCCTCTCTGTTGTGTATGTCTTGTGTTTGCAGGTACAGTCGCGTTTGTTACGGAACCTCTTCGTGGCGCTCGCAACTCCGCAAAATTCTGTGTCTGTTGTTGGGGCATATTTAAAATGTGTACGATAGGTTCGACAAATTCTAAATGTTCCCCCTCTTCCTCACTGTCTACTTCTCTTTGAACGTTAGCTAACTGCCGGTTCATTGACTGTATTGAAGAGTATTCTGTCCCTGAATATGCGGCAAACAAACGCGTTTCCTGTGCTCGTTTCGCTTCTAATCTTTGCCATTTCCTACGTGGGTTGTCTATTTCTGGCTCAGAATGTGCCCTACCGGGAATTTTTTATTCTGAAAATTCGATGTTCTCCTCCCTTCGATTCCCATCTGTCTGATCTGTCTCAATTTTATCCCAGTCTAACTGAGCCTGCTGATTCTGCAGCTCGCCGACTGATCTATTATCTGATTCACCGTCTGTCCTATTCTCAGGTTCACCTTCTGTCCCATTCTCAATAAGCACGTTTACTTGCTGTCTATCTTGGTGATCCTCCCCCATCTTCTCTACTTGCTGTCTCTCACGTAACCTTTTGGCTTGTGCTCTCGTTAACATGGAAATTCTTTCAACACACCACAATCATATCTACAAAACTGTATGACGACTTACCAGTTGGTAGAACCAACAACAACAACAACAACAACGTCGTGACTTCTCGGCTAATGTTCTGTCTGCTGTGCTACAGTCTCCAATCTCCACCTGTGCGCTTGCAAATGAGAAAAATGTTATTTCTTAATTCTAACTTATATGACGCTGCGTCACACTGCGTCTCTGCACGACTCTGCGTCTGTGCCTAGCACCTGAAAATCCCAAGCCCTAACAGCTACACAAAAAATCGTAAACAAATGCAAAATTTTCCAACTCAATAACACACGCCCTTTTCCCTGCAATTCCGCTTTCTACACTACCTGTATCTATTCTGATCCCAATCTTTGCAAATAGTTGTTTAATACATGAGAGAAAGTTCTTCAAAGTGCTACTACTGCGACCTGCTGTACCTAACTATCCTGACACTTTCCTATCCTGGTAGCTTACCTATTTTACCTATCCTGGCAGGGTCGCCATTTTCTGTGAGTGTTTGGGGTTGCTATTGTCATTCTCCGCAACGGATTAATCTGAGATGTACCCTTTACCCAGTGGTTCCTGCAAGATGCAATTTCCACCCACATGCTACTACAGAAGTCAGACAGACAGTCCTAACGTTCTAAAGAGAAATGCCTGAAAAACTTTCAGCTATAAATATCTTCTGGAGTCGTCCCCTGTAAGGAAATGACACAAAAATTCACAACATTTCTTACATAACTAGTGGGATACTTGGGTGTGAAATGCAGGAAGTGTACTGTTGTGGAGGAAATATGGGGCTCGCAAGAGCTGTAGTGCACAATTACGTAAGCTGCAATGACTGCTGTGTGCGCCACTCGCTGCTGACAAATAAGAAAAGTCTCCTCCTATCTGGATTAACCTCCGCCAATCAAACTCTCCCTACGCCTTGATGAAGTCAAGGACTCCTATTCGCCCCTAGTCTAACTATTGGCGTGGTACACTGGTCAGATAACCACTCCACCGCGATGCCACTCAAAATTTCGCTCGCAGGCGTTTAACTACAACTTTGTCCGTTAACACCGCACAATAAGTGTGGCGGCCAACACAGTGAACAACGCTTAATTGCAAGGACTCAATATAGAGTCGCACTCTGATTCGCCCTCGACAGAGGTGCACTCCCAGTGAAGTACTGAGGAGAGACTTTTTCCTCGCTGTTTGTGTACACGTACGAGCGCGCACGCTCTCGTTACATGTTCTCGCTCGAAGAGCGACAACGGAATGGCCCCTCTCCATGCCAGACGTGAAGAGGTATATCTTTCGGTCTCCTCCATTACTCCTTCAGCTCAAGGTGTCAGGAATATCGACTGCCAGTCAGCATTGCTCTTCTAAAACGGGAGAGTGACGTTTGGTTTAAGGCGACCAATCCGGAAATCTGTAGCATCGGCGTTTGGCGTTTGCTGTCTCCCTCTGGAAATCTCTTAAACTGCGTGCTACGTGTAAAGAATGTGTAGGCTGGGCGCTCCCCCAGAATGTAGTGGAATTTGCTTTTAAGCCAAACACGGGGTCGTTCCTCCTTTTCCTCAGGCAAACGCTGTCTGCTTCACAGGTGGCAGCTCCCTATGAAAACCTCAGAAGGGACCAGCGTCCTGGCATGCCCTGTTTGCCACTCCCAACCAAAAAGCTTTTGTGACCGCCGTGTCTTGAATGTGTGTGTGTGTACGCCAGACTCGAGTATTTCAACCACGGTTCACACTTGCGATTTATTAGTTATTTGCATATCGTTTACATGAATTCATACAACATAGACTTTATCTTATCGAGTTTGTGTTCGAATGAAGCGTCTTGATGTGCCGAATATGATTCTGAGGGCGGAATATGGAAGCAATGAAGGTCAGTCTCGTGAGCACCGAGTTGTATGGCCCTGTGCAATAAACTGATAAAATTCCCTATGCAAATTAATAATGAAATACATTTTTCTTAGCTCTTGAGTTGCAAACGGATATAATCTTGGTATTCTGTTTTCTCCACAGTACTGATACAAAATATTCAATCTCGGGCCAGCGAAGTGCAATTCCGATGGTAAAATAGCTTCATACAAATAATGTCAGTAGATTAGTTGATAAATGAATAACCTTGCCAATTTTCAGTGATAATTATGGGTACTGGCTCAGCGTTGTGCAATGCTGCCTGCATTGAAACTGTTACAAACATTAATACTTTTCTGATTCTGGCAGATTCATATTTTTCTGACTCTGATAGAAAAATAATTTCTTTAAAAAAGTCCTCATTGAATGTAAACAAAGAAGACATGGAATAGAAAGAAGTACTGATAACGGGATATGCTAAGACCGAATTCTTTAGTAAAAATGTTGTTTTCAAAATAAAGTTTCTCCTTCACAAAATCTGCATCGAAACATTCTACGTTAACTTCAAAATCAGTGAACTTCTCAACTGTTCTACAATTCGCACGTGCAGATTTAGTTAACAATACTTGGATAGTTTCATGACAAAGGTTCTTACATCATTTCACAAAATAGATTCCAAAATTAACTTGTCTGTATCAGGATTACAAGACACACAAAATATTACAAACTGGGTATACCTAATCAACCTATACATTAAACCTGATTCATACATTCAAGGGTCAGTACTGTAAAAATTAGCAAAATGGCCATTGTCCTGGTGCATACTTAAAACTAAATATACAAAGTTTCATTACCTTACAAAACTGTATCATGCTGCGTCCATAGGCCAACAGCTAAATTCTCACAGCTAGCCACTAGCTTGAAGTCTTACATCCTACCTTAAACAGAGTGCAACGGCAACTGCTACTGTGCTCCGCCCGCCCCTACTTACAATCGATTCTGCCACTCGGGCAACGGCTTTGGTTCAATGGTGTCAAAGATGCAATCTCTTCTACATGTGATAACCACTTCATGTCTTTTTCCTCGAAATATATTACAAAGTCGGGATCCTTTTGTACTACCGTCCTTACGTCCTCGTTGCATGTAATATCACTTTCTAGCGTTATACATAGATTTTATTCCAGGTGACCGTGACTAGCAACAAGCTATTAAGCGTGTATTCGAACATTACGGGATTGCTTTTCCCATCATCTTCGTAAATCCACATTTTTCTACATTCGGACCTAGCTGCCATTCATCATA
The DNA here is from genome assembly GCF_023898315.1 of Schistocerca nitens. Classification (NCBI taxonomy): domain Eukaryota; kingdom Metazoa; phylum Arthropoda; class Insecta; order Orthoptera; family Acrididae; genus Schistocerca; species Schistocerca nitens. The sequence continues at coordinate 489,425,736 of NC_064621.1, forward strand.
CCAAATACAAATTTTGTCTAATTCATCTTTTGTCTCTTTTAGTCACTCAACGGCGACGCCTTCCACTACATTACTGTGTCATCTACAAAGAATCTCAGATGGATTCTCACTCTGTCAGTCAACTTATTTCTCTACATAGAGAGTGGGAGCGCCCCTCTCACACTTCCCCAGGACAAAGTTCTGGGATTTATTAATTAAGAAGTCTTCGAGGCACATGCATATATCGGAATCTATTCCGTAAACTCATATATTCGTTAATTGCCAGCAAGTGGGCACAGTGTTAAACGCTTTCCGGCAATTCAGGATATCGAATCTGCCCGTTGCCCTTCATCCATGCTTCGTAGTATTAGCGTGCAAGAAAACGGCAAGGTGAGTTCCGCACGAGAGACTCTTTCTAAACCCGTGCTGTATTGTAGACACTGGCCTTTCCGTCTCAAGGGAAATTGTTACATTCGCAATGAGAATAAGTTCAAAAATTAATTAATTTAAGGATATTTGTCGCTATTTTTCACGCTCCGTTCTTTCACACTTGTTCTATAAAGGAGTAACATGCGCTTTTTTCGAGTCCCATGAGACTTTGGGCTGGATGCGAGATTCGTGACAAATGCGAGCTAAGTGAGTAGCCAATGCAATGGAATACTGTCTGCAAGGCAGTAGGCGAATTATTTGTTTTCAACACTTTCAGTAACCTATTACTACGCCCTCCATACGTGAGCCTGGGCGGCGATCAATTGCTGTATGTTTGTACTTTCTTTCTGGGCGAATGATTTATTACAGAGGAATTTTATATCTTCAGCTTTCCTTTTTCTATTGCAACACTAAACTGGTCAACGGGTGACTGGATACTAGCATTCGTCTCGCTCATCGATTTTACATAGGACCAGAACTTCATCGTGTCTCGGAAAGAGCTATTGCTGAGATAATGGCGGTGGCAGCTGCATAGTCCACGCGTCGATCTTCTCACAGACGCAAATTTTTAACTAACTTTTGCCTGTCATCTTTTGCGCGTTGTTTCTTCAACCGTGTGTGCAACAGTCTTCACCCCTTCAGCAGCTTCAATCTTCCAAACCTCTCTTAAATTCTGAACCTAAAAATAGATCCCCTAAAAACAGATTCTTCTATCACGTCATAAGACAATTCCTCCCCCATTTAGAGGCCTTCCATGTACTTTCTACCTATCTGCTCTCTCCTCTACGTTTAACAGCAGAATTCCCATCCTACTCTTAATGTTGCCGCCCTTGCCATTAATTTCACCAATTCTTTTTTTCTTTTCCTGAGTCAGTCCTTCCGACCATAATTACTTTTTCTGTTCCTTTACATTTTTACTGGAGCCAGTTTGCCTTGGCGTCCCAGGACTTCCTATTTATTTCATTCCCAAGTGATTTACTGCTGTGTTCCTGTATTTCTCTGAACATTTCGGTCCGTCCACTGCTCCACTCCTCTATAGTTGAAATATATTCTATGATATTCCTTACTGCAACATCCACATCAAGCGTCTCAGCCTTCATCAGAAATTCAGTGTTCCACTTTCTTCCGCAGTGGCTTCTCCGTACTTTTTCTTGACCTTCAGTCTACTCTCCACCATTTTTACGTTATGACTGAGTCCATATCTGCTCCAGGGTATGCCTTCCAATACAATATCTGATTTCAAAGATCTCTCTCTGAACATGATGTAGTACAGCTGGACTTTTCCCATGTCTCTGGGACCTTTCCACATGTAACTCCTCTTCTGATCCTTGAACAAAGTATTCGTCGTTACTAGTTGAAATTTATTGCAGTACTGCACTACCCTTTCCATTCTGTCATTTCTAATGCCAAGCCCTAGCGTGCAATACTGCTTTGTTCCGCTCCTTCCCCCACAACCACTTTCAAATCTCCAGGACCGGTACGAGAAATCTTTTTGCACACGCGACTTATCACTTGGGCCCACCACCCCTTCCTCTCTTTCCCTCACACACTTTCACATACCACTAATTGTATTACTGACGGTATTTGGTGTCGCTGACGACTCTCTTATTTTCCCGTCCAAGCGGCCATTAGTAATTCTGGTACGTTCTGTGTAGAAATCAGATATAAAGACAGATCACAATGTAATAGTGACGAAAAGCTTTCCTATTCCTACTTCCATTATACTATTTTCTGCTGCTGCTGATATAACCGTATTTTCGTCGGACCTAAAATCTTTGTTTGCTTTGTATTTCGTTTCACTAACCTCCTGCATCTAGAAAATATTTCCTTCTTCAGATTGTTTAGCTCCCCTATCACGCTCATAATTCTAACAATCCATGCCCATTCTCGTAGAATGTTTTGCTTTTGTTCATCATTGTTTCCTATCCCCATGGCTACCTCCAATTTCGCGGTCCTCTCACGGAGACTCGAATTGGGGGATTAATTCGGAATCTTTTATTAGCGACACTTATCCTATTACAGGCCTCATACCCTGTGGATAGACATTATGTGTTTTTAATTCCTTGTTTTCCATTGAATTCGGCATCCTCCTGCCGTTGGTCATTGCTCATTTATTCGCCGTTTAGGGCAAAAAGAGTGACCTCAACCTTTGTCCGCTCCTCCGCCCTATTTGTCAGGGCCGTTCTCAGAATGAGTGTGCCTTATGTCGGAAGTCGTCTGCCGTCACTGCTGATTTTCATTCAAAATATAAGAGAAAGTCACGTTGAAACCAGAGTTTTTCACTGCTTGTCAAAAACGCTTCCTCTAGACCTCGTCTCTAGACAAGGAACAACATGATCTGCTCACAAACGGAAAGCAGCCTGATGCAAATGAGAAATGCTGAATGAGAAACCCGCTGTCTATTCTCCTACTATACAGAACGTAGATGACGTTACTTCTAACCATTCTGTGTGGTGGCGCTGAAATGCTGACCATTAGCATATCCAGTACTTCATGCTAATTTGGCCTTTGTTGCATAATACCTTGATGATGCTGCAAATTTTGTGGGAAACAGTGCATTTATAGTCGTTTCTATAAACAATTTCTAGCGTTATCCTCCCCTGCGTGACTTCCTCTGTTTTGCTACGCTGTGAAACATCTAGTTCGCCGTTCAAAAACGAATGGAAGACAATGTATTAGTTTCGTTGTAAAGGATTCATTATCAGACAAACTCTCGAAAATCAGCGTAAAACTTTCTTCGCTATGTTACGAGAAATGACGTAAGGTTTTATCCACCATATCTTGTTTTTACACATACAAGCGTCTACATTCCTAAATGTAGCACACATACTGAATCGACTTCGGAAAATGTTGTTTACTAAGAAAATCATTGTAACGTCGGTACACGTGCAATGCGAGACGTAGCACTTACGTCGAACGTGAAACGGCCTACATAATGACCTTAATCAATAAGTTTGGGTCATTTATAGCCTCCCTTATGTTCAGTTACCTAATATAAAAAAATTAATTAGCAATCTTTCGCATTTTGAAACAATCGTACACATCATACTAAATATTCCTTAAATTCATGTATTATCTCATTTGACCAAACATTGCACAAGACTTCACGGCAATAATAAAAACATTAACCGAAAATACTACTAAAGGAATATTAACATTTACTGCTTAGGTCGTCTCCAACAGCATGCAACATCAACTGATTTGTTTTAAATACAATATCATGCGCTGTCTCATCTACCGTCTAAGCAGTCAGCAGTGCGTTGGGCCAGAGGCTTCTTTACCTGAAAGGCTCCAGAGAAACAGTCAAGGAACATATGCCTAACTCTATATCTTACGTGACAACGTTTAACGATGTGACATGTCGTGCCAATAACTGCTTAAAGAGAGTCAGTCAATTTAAATAATCTAAAGTGAAAATAAATAACGTTAAACATTTAGCAGAATTAAACAATTCTGTAACGTAAACTCAAAGTTGTCTCTAGAATTATCGAAGCGGTATTCATTTTCAATTTGCAAAAATTAAGCTTCTGACTAGTAGACTACCTTCAAGACAAAATGCCAACTGATAAACTTTATATGAAGTAAAATCTTTGATATTCTGAATGTTTCAGGGATGAAATACATGGAGAGAAAATTACTTACTATTTGTGCGGAATCAAGACTGTTGTTACAACAGTCCAACAACGTAAAATGGTTCAAATGGCTCTGAGCACTATGGGACTTAACTACTGAGGTCATCAGTCCCCCAGAACTTAGAACTGCTTAAACCTAACTAACCTAAGGACATCACACACATCCATGCCCGAGGCAGGATTCGAACCTGCGGCCGTAGCGGTCGCGCGGTTCCAGACTGTAGCGCGTAGAACCGCTCGGCCACTCAAGCCGGCCCAACAACGTAAAAGAAAGGAAATTGTTGACAAAGGAGTGCGTGAGATTTGCAAATTATTCCCCATGTTACTTCATCGAGACCTTAAGTAAAAAGTAAATGAACCACAATAAATGATCAGTGTCTAGAAAAAGATAAACACCAGTGACCGTAAGACATGGATGATGAAGTCTACAGTAATTGAATCATATAACGCTGAGTGAGTAGGAAAATGAAACACTGAAAGTAATGTATACGTTTTGTTACTTGGGAGTGAATTAAAGGCCAATGATTGAAGGAGCGAAATTTAAAATGAAAATTAACAGTAGTTTTTCTGCAAATTTAAGTGACTGGAAATCTTTTCTAAAAGCATGTGTCTATAGTGTGGCCTTATACGGAAATTAAACGTGGGAGATAAGTATTATAGATAAGAAGGGAATAGTAGGTATCGAGTCGTGATGCAACATAACAGCGTTGAAGATTATATGGGTAGATCGTCGAACTGGGGAGATTAGAAATATGTGGCACAAACCTGATTAAACATGAGGTCTGTTGATAGGACACATCTTGAGGCATCAACGAATTGTCAGTTTTGTAATGGAGGGGAGTGTGAGGGTTGAGGGATGATGAACATTCTAGAAGGAGCCGAGAGCTTGAGTACAAGAAGCAGGTTCGGATGGATGTGGGCTGGAGCACTTGTACAGAGATAAAGAGGCTTGCCCAGGATAGGCTAACATGTGAGCTGGACCCAAGCAGTTTTTGGACTTGACATCACAATAATATTTTAATGACAAATTGAAGACATTAATACACATTCAAGGCCCACAGATTCTATACGCAACAGGAATCACAGCCTGATCCTTACACTAGAATCACATATGCAGCCCAAATTCCACTGCCATGTCTGCCAAACCGCCGACAGAGCAACGTATTGACGCCATGGTGACGTGGATTAGTACATGTTCAGGTCCAGCGCTGGGCCACTTCCTTGGTCTATTTAATGAAGAGTGATGGCCTGGCAAAACCGTGGTGGGCTGAATCACCACAGATACCACAGATACTTCCTGTTTGAGCTATGCAGTGAGTCACCGCCAGAACCAGCTTCGAGAGATACTCCACGACAGTTGCCGACCTGGGTCAAGTGATCTGCTTGCTGCTGCTATACACTGCCTCCACTACGGGCTGAATGCAGGCCTGGAACTAAGAGTGGTGCCTTGCAGCTGGACAAGAATCTGCTGACCGACCTCCACCGAGTTCAGGTTACCCACATGGCGGTCCATGGTCCACACCTGGGCCTGAGTAACTGGCGAGCTCGACTCGCAGCGACCGACTTCTGTGGTGACCATCGTAACTGCGTGCTGGTCTCCACCTGTGACCTGACACTGTTCTTATTCGCTGATCGGAGCGTCGACGATGTAATTCCGCTCTGCAGGTGCGTGCTTGGTGGGGCGATGCTGAGCGCTGGTTGTGACACCCAAGTCTGCGTGCTTATTCAGCACCCCCTCCACACTCCAAAGCTGGCGTCCGTCCTCGGCGGCTGCTCGCTGTAAGAAACCAATACACCCGTTGTACATTACGCACTAAATAAATTTGTTACAGTGTACTGCACGTGTCATTTGTTAGCAGACATACTACCTGGCTCCATAAACCTGCTCCCCTGCCAATCAACTCGCCATGCTTTCGCAATCTGTAATGGGGTTCCTAATTACACCCGTCATTCTGAACATGGACCCTGCTACAGTTCTGAGAGAAAGAGAGAGAGAGAGAGAGAGAGAGAGAGGGGGGGGGGTCATTATGTCACTACCACTACATAAATACGTCGATCGACAAAATACGTAAGGTGCAGCTCTCAAGAATGTTTTTCTTTTTGACAGTCAGTATTTAAAAACCAGTTACATCGAAGTTACCCCTCCCCCCTTGCCTATTTTTCATCCATTGTGATGTCAAACCTTAGCTTCATTTAGACCTCCTTCAGTGCCCACGGATTCGTGTTCGAAGATAAGAGACAGTTAGCTCATTTCTACATAACCACTGGAGGAATTACACATCTCAGTTGTTTCGTTAGGTGTTCACTTTTCCTCTGTCTTCTTCTACATCTTCTTTAGTAGGCATCTGAGCGAACTAGCGAACTGTACGGAATCTGTCATTGTTCTACGTCAATGGTAGATGGAGACTTTAAGAGATGTTAACTGCTGTATTGATAGACCACGACCACAGGAACTGTTGTACAATTGTTTTCATGAGCACAGATACAAAGGATCAGAGAGAAATACTCGTATAAGGTAAAAAACCATATCAGTTCCTTTTTACCATTTGACTGTCCTAAGAATGCAGACATAATTTTATATTTAATTTTAATCCCGTTAAGAAATGATGTTATAAATTTCATTGCTGTCCTCGTATATTCCCAGAAGTGTAGACCTAAGAAATGATCTTATAAATTTCATGGCTGTTCTTGTATATTCCCGGAAGTGTAGACTTCAATCAAGGTATTCTATTATCAGTTATGCAACTCCAAGGGAACACTGTTAAATTCTAATTAATGGACAAACCCAGTTTGCATTTTGCAGTGAAATAAGTATAAACTCTTAGCTCCTTGAGTCTAATTAACATCTACAGTGATTAATTAATACAAAAAACAACTCTCATAGATTTATTACACACAAATAAACATACATATGAGATAATATGATTTTTTATTAGCATATCATATCTTTGTCTTTAATAGGTGGACGCTGTATCATTATAATAAAACAATAGTCGCTATTCAATCGAAACATGGAGGTAAACTTGCTGCAGTCATGTTATTTGGCACTACAATCTATTCTTCTTGAGGATACTTAATTTTTAAATTGTAGTCAAGTCATAGAAACTTATTGGCTGCACCTTGTATTTTGTAGTGCTGATCAGTGTTATTTTTATACATGGTTAACAATATAGTTAATATGAATGTGTTTATAAATGACCCGGTTTACAGTACTCAGGGAGGCGCTCCCGCCCTCTATCGAATCTGCACGGCGTAGGGCCTACTATTGAAGAGGATCGTTCTTTACATCAACTAGGATTTGGTTTTTAGGCGGTTTCCCACACCAGACGTCGCACCACACTTACACGATTCACAAACATTTGCAAATAGTGTGTACTCTCGCACATCGGAAAACACTAGACACAGATTGGTTACACAAATTCCATTCCAGACGATCGAGGTAGGGGAGGAAAAGGGTTGCGATTGTAATCAGGGCTTGCCGTCCTGCCAGCCTCTGGAAATAACGTGCCGACCCCGTGAGAACACAAGATTGTGTTTATCAATACTTTCCCGTTGATATGTGAAATTGTTATTACAAAAAATGTAGTCGTGTAGGAGATTAAATCATTTACCTTACCTATCTCAGTCTACGAGATATTGTGTGAACAAAATTATTTTTTTCTCTTCAAAATTGTGTTCACGCGTCTAAAGCCCTCCCTACATGCATTCATTTAAAATTTTTGTTGAAACAGAGCACTAGGGTCCGATGTACTCACTATGATATTCATAACACTAAGGTTTGAAGCTGCTCTTCTCGTTATTCCGTGTTTGCGATTTAAAAACTGGGTTATTTTGGAAATCAGCCTTATGCAAACACAATTAGTTTACGAAATGATATTTTCACTCTGCAGCGGAGTGTGAGCTGATATGAAACTTCCGGGAAGATTAAAACTGTGTGCCGGACCCAGACACGAACTCGGGACCTTTGCCTTTCGCGGGCAAGCACTTGCAACATCCCCCAGGCTGTGGCTAAGCCATGTCTCGGCAATATCCTTTCTTTCAGGAGTGTTAGTTCTGCAAGGTTCGCAGGAGAGCTTCTGTACAGTTTGCAAGGTAGGAGACGAGGTACTGGCGGAAGTAAAGCTGTGAGGGGGCGTGAGTCGTGCTTGGGTAGCTCAGTGCAATCTGCTTTCGGCTGCGGTGGGGCGAGGACGTCCGCTGCGCCCCGCCGTGCGCGACCGTGAGCGCTTGCTTGTGTTTACCTTCTCGCGGCGCGAGTTGTATTTGTTCCAAGTTCAGTGCGATTATGGCACACACATGGCGCCTCGATACGATCAAAGTTACTTTCCAACCAGATCACGCGCGTCCTCGAGCCTATGAAATAGAACAGTTCATTCGCGACGATCTACGTTTAGATCCGGCGACTGTCATCGGAATACATTTTTCTATAACGGCGAGCGTGGTTTAAGTCAAAATGACCAGTGCAGAGGTCTGCGCGACAGTGGTTTCTAAATACTCGAACTCTCTCCGATTCAAACATTCTGACGGGCATATCGGTGCAGTGACGGTGGATCATGCAGGCATGGGCCTAAGGACTGTAAGAGTTTTTGAGCTCCCTTTCGAGGTCCCAGAGGAAGTTGTCAAGGACGCCTTCCGACCATATGGCAATGTTATCAGCCACGTTGCAGAAAAGTGGCAAACTTTCTCGACGTATAAGGTCTACAACGGTGTGCGCCAAATTAAACTTGAGCTCAAGAAACATGTGCCGTCCTATTTGAACATCGGTGGCTGTCGTGCAATCATCATGTACGACGGTCAACCGAGTACCTGTTCCGGATTTGGGCAGGAAGGCCATGTTCGATCGAGCTGCTTACAACGTAGAATTACGCAGATACCAGTGGAAGACTCCGTTTCCCCGACGGGGACGACAATCCTGCCCCTCACGTACGCTCAGACGACGATGCGCACCATAGTTGAGGACGAAACGGGCGATCAGACACATCCATCGACGCCAGAAGTACTAAGGGAGGAAGAGGAAGGACCCTCGGTGCCAACCCATCTGTCGCCCCCTCCACAGCAACAACAGCAGCAACAGTCCCACGGACTCCAGACGCAACATAACATTCAGAACGCGATGGACGTGGACCCGAACATTGTCCCGACCGTGGCTTTCCTAGCGGAAGGTGATACGACGCTGGATTGCCTCCCACATTCGGATACGGATGTCCACGTTCGAAAGCAACGTTCGCCCCGACGACGCAAGCGACGTCGGCGGACCCCTTCTGACGATTGCCTCCTACACACGGCCGGTCAAGAAGGTGACATCTCATCAGACAGCATGGATGCTGCGCCTGCTGAGGATCTAAGTGGTGTAGACGGTTCACTTGCCCATACTACGAGTGCCCAGTTACTTCTTGCACCACAAACGCGGCAGGTCGCGTCGATGGATGGCGCTCAGTCTACCTCTACTAAAGACGACGTACGTGAGAGGGATTTAGGTGCCGATCAGCTACACAGCATCGTGTTACACCCACTGTGGTCGGACGATGTTGAGGAACTTCCTGAAGAGGGCACGGGTGACAGGGGAGGGGGCGGCATTGGGGATGCCACTCCTAGCGTGAAAGACTCATAATTTGTAACGGGTTTGGTGGGTCCGGCATCTCTTGCGGTTAGCTTTTATTGCCATGGCGTCTACCCTAGGTGAAGAGGCTAGGCAGCACACCTTTCGCCTTGCTACAATCAATATCAACGCGATAAGGGCACCACACAAACTGACAGTGCTCCAACGCATGCTTGATGCGGCGGACATCGACGTGGCCCTCTTACAGGAAGTATGTGTCGCTAGTTTCCCTGACTTCTACGGATATACCGCCCACATCTCCCACGCCTCTTCTACCGATTGTGGTGTGGCTGTTCTGCTACGGGACGGTTTGGCGGCTACGGACGTACTGTACTTACCGAGTGCAAGAGCCATGGCAGTAACTGTCAACGGTGTACGACTCATCAATGTATATGCCCCTTCAGGATCAGGGAGACGGAGAGATCGGGCCCGCTTTTTTTCGGAAGATATTAAGCGTCTATTTATGGGCCACATAGACGATATGGTGATCGGAGGAGATTTTAACTGTACATTATCTCCATCTGATCAGCAGCCACATCACGTCCCGTGTGCGGAATTGGAAATGCTAGTGCGTGACCTCCACCTGATTGACACGTGGCGCCACATCCATGGCACAGCTCCTGCTTACACCCATTATACAAGCCATTCATCAAGTCGGTTGGACAGGATTTACGTCACAAGCACCCTTTCGACGGCGACGAGAGGAGCAGAGCTCTGGCCCACTGCATTCACCGACCACACAGCCTATATTTGCACCATTGCCCTCCAACCTGGCGCAGTAGGCCCCCCTGGAAACTGAACGTCGCCCATCTGGACGAGCCAGCATGTAAAGGTGCTGTCGAAGAGTCGTGGAACGCGTCCTTAAGGCGTCGTGGTCGTTACCGATCGACCCTCAGTTGGTGGATTGAATGTGCGAAGCCTGCTCTTAGACGCACCTTCATGGCTTACGGCCGGGAAGCAGCGAAATGGAGGAGAAGCACGGAAAACTTTTATTACACCGTCCTACGGGAATGTCTTGCTATGGAGCCCTGACCTGACAGGCAGATCACAGTCAATCGCACGAAAGCGCAGCTCGTCTCCTTAAAAAAATGGCTCTGAGCACTATGGGACTCAACTGCTGTGGTCATTAGTCCCCTAGAACTTAGAACTACTTAAACCTAACTAACCTAAGGACATCACACACATCCTCGTCTCCTTAGCACGCCATCATTTACAAGGCGCTGTTATACGGTCGCGTGCTCCAGACATGATACAATCAGAAAGGCCATCTATGCACCACGTGCTCATAGAACGCAGGAGGCGCCGTAGGGCACTGGTAACCGACATGATAACCGACGACGGTCGACTTGTGGTAGAACAAGCAGATATAGCAGAAGCCATGGGCATTACGCTCAACTTTATTCAGCAGTGCTCCCTGATATGGCGACGGTAGACACCGTTTCAGCACATGTCCACGGTACAGTTCCACCATACATGGTACAGACTTTACTGGGAGAAGTGACAGAAGAGGAAGTGCTCGACGGCATTGGTAAAGGTGCTCCCCATAAATCACCAGGAATCGATGGGTTACCATTAGAGTTCTATCGAGCCTTTAAACAACTGTTGCTACCGTGTTTGATTGACATTTGCCAGGAACTGATGTCCCCGGGTATAACATTGCCTGCACCATTCTTAGAAGGTATGATTGTCCCCATCCATAAGCCGAAGGGACGGAATCATGTCCGCGACTTTCGTCCCTTAACGTTATTGAACAGCGACTTCAAGATCTTTTCGAGGCTGCTATCGGGAACGTATTCGCGGCACACTATTGCACGTCTTGTCCGGCGATCAGACGTCCTTGGGGGGACCCAACAACATCAGAACTGCGTTATGTCGTTACAGAGATCTCATCTCCCTTTCACGGGTGAGACGTTTGCCGGCAGCCCTCACGTCTATCGACTTTAGCCAGGCTTTTGACCGTGTGGGCCACACTTTCCTCACGGCCGTTCTACGGCGCATGGAATACCCCGACCCCTTTATCACAGTGTTGACACGCCTACTACATGGTGCAACTTCTAGAGTTCTTGTCAATGGAAGACTGACGGCACCCATGCCGATCCGCCGATCAGTACGACAGGGATGTCCATTATCAACATTGTTATTTGCATTGGCCTTAGAACCCTTGTTGTGTGGTCTCCGAGACAGGCTCACTGGGATACAGTTCGGCGGCTCCATCTATCGCTGCACCGCATATGCGGATGATTTGATGATCGTCATACGAGGAGCTGACGATATGGCCGCGGCTTTGGACTGGATTGAAACCTACGGTACAGCTTCTGGTAGCCAAATCTACGTTGACAAGTCCGTCGCCTTGAGCATCGGGATTGGGCTACCGCAGGAACACATTGCCCCCTTACGATTCAGTGATACTGTACGCTGCTTGGGCTTAGATTTCATGAACGACATGCGACGCGCGACGACGCTCAATTATCGGCGCCTTCTTAACCAAATTAGGGCCGGAATTGTAAATCAGCGCTTGCGATCCCTCAACATCGTTCAGCGGGCGTATTATGCCAATGTATACCTTGCGTCCCGCATACCGCATGTCGCCCAAACGCTACCCATTCCGAAGCCCTTGGCTCGTAGCATTATGGCAGCGCTGGGATACTTCGTCACCGCTGGTATGTTACTGAAGATCAGATACGTATCTCTTACCCTCCCCAAGGAAAAAGGTGGTCTCGGCCTAGTTAACGTCCATGATAGGGCCATTGCCCTCTATGTTAGATCACATTTATATCTGCTGCGCCATTGTCCTACGAGCCTCACGAGTCTGCTTCTGACGGCGCTACGCCCTGCTTCACTAAGAGCGCCGGTGCCACTACAGGACATCCCAGCGCCCCTCTTTTATATAGGACGTTTCTATTTAGAACGAAGTTATTGCAGTGTCGCGCTCACGACACCACAAATGGCCACAACTCGACGCCTATATCATGACATGCTGCAACGCCGCCCCCTAAATGTGGTCGAACTAAAATATCCTGCCGTACGGTGGCGCGTGGTGTGGAAGACTGTACACGATGCCATGCTTGATTCCGATGTTGTTTCTTAATGGTACGTCGTCGTTAATGGGAAGCTCGTGACGCAAGAACGTCTCTACAATATTCACATGGCAGAATCTCCCAATTGAGTGGGTTGTAATACAGTAGATTCTGACGAGCACCGCCTCAGCTGTGGAGAGGCGGAACCGGTTTGGCACCTAGTGCGGCAGATGCTGGCTTATCTCTTGCGAGTTAGGCCGGAGCATATATCTGCACGCACGTTATTGTTTCCGGATGAGACATTTTACCCCAAGACTCGAGCCAACTCTGTCACCTGGATACGTGGACATGCAGTCCATTACCTCTGTCGTGACGGACACAAGGATTTCCTTGACTTCTGGCTCTATTTGCAAGAAAGACATCATGCTATTTCCAGGCATACCAGATATCGACAGTGCTTCGCAAACTACCTATGGAGTGCCTTTCACAGGCCGCCGTGTAGCTGGAATGTTCCAGGCAGTGGCAGATGAGGTCAGAACGAACTGCAAACGACCATATATTGAACAATCTTATCAGTGGGCGCAGTCGCTGGGAAGCCTCACTACGGCGTGGTAGCTTTCTTTTCATGCTATTTATGTTTCATATCTTCCATGGCGTCTTCATTCTGTTTTAGTTAACTGTGACTGTTCGCACATTGATATATATATATAAAAAAAAATATTAAGACGTGGGCAGGAGACCTGCGTTCGAATCCAAATAAATACACAAGAACAAAAAAAGAACAAAATGAACAACAAATAAAATTTAATAAAGTATTATACCCTTTCCTTTCTCCTTTTATTTTATTTTTTTATACAAAAAAATGTAAAAAAAAAGTTGGTGGAGCACTTGTCCGCGAAAGGCAAAGGTCCCGAGTTCGAGTCTCGGTCCTGCACACAGTTTTAATCTGCCAGGATGTTTCACAATTAGTTTATTTTTGTATTTCCCCAGACATGTTTCGATACCGCTGTGTCCTAATTGGTGAGATTATGGAGGCAGACGCGACGCTCTAGTTGCAAACAGTAACATGACATTGCATGAGAAATAATATAGGAGATTGGTCTGCAGCTGATTCATTTAACTGCATGTGACTGATAAAAAAATACCACAGTAGATGCAGCAATATTTGATTACTGTATTTCATTTGTATGTATATACTGTGTGCTTCAGCTCGTCTTGTTACGAACTTTGTAGCTGCATCGGTTGTCTGTAATTACTGGAGATGGTACATCCGTTCAGTCTCTTATTTGTTTCTGTTTGTGCTGTGGAGTAGTCGACCAGAGACCTATTCTTCTATTTATCTTCATTTATCTCAGGAACGTTGATATCACAAGTGGATCTTTTTTTTAACAACAGTTTCCAGCTCGTAATTCCGCTTTACTGTCGTTGCATCCTAGTGCATTGTGCCACGAGATCAACACTAAAATTAATTAATGTTGTTTATGTGGTCTACAGTCCGAAGACTTGTTTTCTGTAGTGTTTCATACTAGTCTTTCCTGTGCATCTATCTTCATCTTTTCATCTCTTTATCTCTGCGTAAGTACCAAGTTCTACATCCATTTGAACCTGTTTAATGTATTCAAGAATTGGCCTCCTATAATTTTTACCTTCAACACTACCATTCATTAAGAAACAATTCCTTGATGCTTCGGAGTGTGTCCTACCAAACAACCCTTTCTAGTCAACTTATGCATCTAATTTCTTATTTTCTCAGTTAAAATCAGTACCTTCTTATTTGTTATTCGATCTAAGTAATCTTAAGCATTCTTCTGTAGCATAGTGTTTTAAAAGTTTTCATTTTCATCTTGTCTGAACTGCTTATTATTGTCCACATTTCACTTCCATATAAAGCTATACTCCAGAAAAATACCTTCATAAAAGATTCCCTAAAACTTAAATCGATATTAGACGTTAACTAACTCCTTTTTTCAGGTATGCTTTTATTCTTATTGATAATGTGCATTTTATATTTTCCTTACCTCGGCCGCGGTTTGTTGCTACATTAGGCGTGTCATTTCCTAATTTCCTCAGCGTCTCATATTTAATTCTACCTTATTCCTTTACCCTTGTTTCAACTATGGTGATGTTAACCTTTACAAGACGGTGTTCATTCCGTTCAACTGACGTTCAAAGCTCTTTGACGTCTCTCAGAATCACAGTGTCAATGGCAAATGTCAAAGTTTTTATTGATTCTCCCTCAGCTATGATTCCCTTTCCAAATTTCCGTCGGTTTTCACCCTGGTTTGTCATTTTGCATATTGAATGACGACGAACATGTGCTACAACCCCGTCTTACTCCCTTCTCATCAATGACTTCTCTTTCACGTCCTTCGACTCTTATAATTGCAGCTTGGTTTCACTAAAAGATGTAAAAAATCTTTCGTCGCCTGTGGTTTATTCTCCTAACATAAAAAACTCTCTATAAATATAGGTCATAAGGTAGACTACGCATTTGTGGGTAATATAGGTAACTAATGTATACTGAATGCCAAACTGAAACTATAACGCTTGAGATACAGTAGCCCAATGATAAACCAACATTGGCTGAAAAGTCGCACAGTGCTCTGCCAAGATAATTCATAATAACAACTGCTCAGAAATATTTCATGCGCATAACTTCCCAAAATTAATTAAAAGCATTACGTATTCAGTTTTACTCACAATGTTAATCGAGTGTCCACTGACAAATCATGTATCCAATATTACGGTATATTGATAATTTTTTACTTATGGACCGTCTGACAGCAACTGAATAAAACACAATTTTAGTGCCATACGCGTTTCGCCTTTATTTTCTGCAAGGCATCATCAGTGGCAGGTTGCGTGGACAGTTTCTTACATATTACGCTCCTGTTGCATTTTTGGTACCGTAATATTACACGCAACTGAGGAAGACAGGACTAAAAAAGTTGAACATGTATCCAATGTTTGGCTTCTTTAATATTAAACATTAATCCAAGCTCAAGTCTTTCAACTTTTCAACAGATACCAATATGAAACCTTATCAGTCTGAAAAACCCTTACTCATAATGTCCACTACCATCTCAGCTGTTTAATTTTTGCTACCTCTTAAAACTACAAAAACTTTAAACTTAAAGATCATATTTAGAGGAAAATTAATTAAATAAGAGAATTTTCATTAAAACTTTACATCAGTTGATCTTTGAAAATTTTCACGCTGTTCTTCCTACACATCTCACTTTCCCAGTGTCTCTGTGACTACGCCTAATATTTGCATAAAAAAGCAGTAACTTTGAAGTGAAACTGGTAATACACTCAATTGGAGATTTTAAGGATGATTTGTAGTACTGATTACAGTAAGTTACAGTTTCACAATGAGAAGCTACAACTTAAAATCTCGAACTACCGTGGCCAGTGAGATATGGACATGCGAAGGACAATTTTTTATTCTTTCAGTCACATTTCCTTTATCCTATCTTCCCTTTCCTTTCAACTGTATCAATGGCTGAAGGTGTGTTCGTGCAGATAACAAAACCAGAAAACAAACCAAAGATATACAGACAACAGTGATTTGCAAAGAAACATCAATGGAACAAGTTGAGCAAAGAGACTAGCAGATTCTTTCCTCATTTATCGATAATATAGAGGGAGGGAGGTCACTCAGCCAAGACGTCTTCCTCTTGGCGGTTCAGATCGAGGATACGTTGGCCCGAGAGCTCTCCGTGATCGCCAGTGTGTAGGTAGAGGGTCCAGGTTGCGGATGTCTCCACGTCTGATGCCCAACTGGTTAGAAAATTGGGTAGCAAAATGAGCTGCATCATCGTTTATCACGTTCATAACGTGCTAGTTAAAAGTGACCGTTGATAGTGAAAAGGTTGAGAACGTAGTCATTTTTGTCCTTTTGACTGATTAGCTCGTCGTAATTGTACAGCTAAGAGTAGTGCTGGCCTTTAGCGTGGGACATTTGCGTTTAGGAAATCTCAATTTAAATTTTTCTCAGTAAGAAGACCGAACAAAATGATTTAATTCCACGCATGGTTCTATAATGTTATTGATGGAATTTACGATCTTTTTATTGTATGCTAGTGCTGAGTGCACTTGGCGCCAAACTGTATAACTGGCTTAAGTAATTGAATTTCAAGATGTCTTGCTTCGTAATGGCCTCTAAATGATTGCTACATGCGTGGAAAAGATAATCTGAGTAGTTTAATGGGATCACTTACAGTATTTAAAGGGTTTTCCTTTGTAATGTGAGATGGCATAACGGTTCGAACTACGCGTTGCTAACGAACATTTAACTTGAGAAGTTGGTGGATTTAGTAAGAAACTTTCCTGCAATAAATACCTAACGTATTTTAAATTAACATGAGATGATTATCTGGTGTTAATAGTTGAATTTAGGACTTGTTTTCTTTGTAGCCAGCAGGGATGTGTGTTGCGCGCCAAGCGCGGGAGTCAGAACTTACAGTGAACGTTGTTCATTTATGTATTTCTTTACCGCCGCACAACGGTTGCGACAGGTAACAGCAGCGCAGTGAAAGTGATTTAATTGTTTTATAATCATCATTTTTTTGAGTGTTCCTTGTGATGAGTGGTGATGCCATATGGTGACCGAAGTGCGGTTGTGCATGCCTCGTGCCCAGTACAGAGGCTTAGGAATTGATAGTACGGTATTATGCTGTATAGTAGAATCGTGAAATTAGATATGTATTTACTGTTGAATATGAAATTGTGATGACATTTATTGATTTGATATACTAGCTATAATGTTGGCTAGCCCGAGGTAGATGTCCTTAATTTTTAAGTCAACTACATTTTATAACGCATCACGGTACAGATGATGAGAAAGGAGAGAATATCTTGCATGTAATTTCAGCTATTTCAATTAGTGGGGTCTCATGAAGAACTATGAGTGTGTCGAGTGCCTATTTGTATGATCATCTCGGCGGATACATATATGGGGGATTCTACCCCCCCCCCTTGTGGTGCCGCCCATATTGCCACCCGCGCCGTCCACACCAGTCAGCCCGCACCCTATTCGTTCTTTCGTCAGTCGACTCGACTGAATCGAGCTATCGAGTAGTTGTACTTTCCTATGTAGCATGCGCGTCCGCGTTATCGTATTTTATACATTTCTGTCTGGCACATAGATAGCGAACATATACCTACGATAAAGGTCACGGCCATTCTAGTGATCTCAATACGTTGTCTGGCATTTGTTCGAGAAAAGTCAAGAATGTTCTACGTTTTCTTGTACAGAGAACCTTCGACACTTAGCGTTATAAATACAGGCTATTCACCGAATAGGAAGCTAGTTTACATTCAGAAGCAGAAATATTAAAGCTGAAGAATGAGTAAGTAAAAATTCATAGTTGTAGCAAGTGCAAGTGTGAAGATTTGTCAAGAGTGAAGTATTAACAATGGTAATAACAGTAATTCATAGTAATTTAGTAATAACGTAACAATAGTTTCCCATACCTAACTCGTAATAACAGTTAGGTATGGGAAACTGTTGATGCGTGTATCTACGGTAATAGTGACTTTCGAGAAGATTCCTAAAAATGCATTGTTACTATACGGGCCGGCGGAGGTTCGAGTCCTCCCACGGGCATGGCTGTGTGTGTTTTTGTCCTTAGGATAATTTAGGTTAAGTTGTGTAAGCTTAGGGACTGATGACCTTAGCAGTTAAGTCCCATAAGATTTCACACACATTTGAACATTTCTACTATACGGACCCTCTATAGAATGCACTAGAAAGGAACGGAATCAACAATAAAAGTTCCACAGACATAAATTGCCGGATGACGACACCATTGGAAACTCGCCCTTATATTATACGTCGTAAGGTACATATTGACTTGTCGCTTTCACAGTTGGTATTTGTTGACACTCCATATAAATCTGGAAGCGAACATTGTGGCAGCGAATGTTCTCGAAACAACCAAGCCACATATATAAAGGAAGCTGAGTCGCTGTCAGCTAGTCAGCTGGAGAGCTACAAACGTCGCGATAACTTGGAAGTGATAAAAAGTGAACAACAGCGATTATTGGCTATTACCACGGACTTCAGTCAGTGTTGTGCTTAGCGATATTAGAAATACGCACTGTGGGACCATGTGTGTTTTAGTGCTACGTGTACTAGCGATGCACTTTTCAGTGCAAATAAAGTGTTTATTCGAGAATAATTGGCATCTAATTTGCCTAAGTCGTTACAATATAACAAAAAGGATCGTTACGTAATAAGAAAAAGAAAATGAGAAACATTTGAAGATTCCGGTCACCATTCAGCCGCCAAAACACTTCCACGTAAGACAGGTAGAGCCCAGCACTTCGTCGGAACTTCTACAACACAGTTCAGCGACTGATTCCGTTTAGCCCACAGATATTAGCAATTATTTGGCTATATTAGCGTCAGGAAATATTAGTAATGATATAAAACAGAAGTTTCTCACAACTCCAAGGAAACCTGAAAAAAGATTACATCTTTCCTACTCCCGAGCACAACAAGAGGGGACGGGTTGAACGCAGACAAGCGCACGACAGTCACTTTGAACAGTCCATGGCTTGTGCCCTCACAAGTTAAAAAGGGAATTCTTTGCTTTAACTGTTCAATTTTTGTGAATAATAAAATGGTTAGAGGAAAGAAATCCATTATCGCCAAGAAACTTGTGACTGAGCCACTAACAAAGTTTGACAAACTTAATGGTAAAGATGGTGTCTTGAGACCCACTCTCACTCAAGTACCACATTGATGCATCAGCAGATGCAAAATTATTTTTGGCGACACGAGACAAACACAAACTTGATGTCATAAATTAATCGTCAAGGCAGGGAATGCGGCCGATGTGGCCGATGGCTCTGGGTGCCTCAGTCTCGAACCGCGCGACCGCAACGGTCGCAGGTTCTAACCCTGCCTCGGGTATGGTTGTGTGTGCTGTCCTTAGGTTGGTTAGGTTTAACTAGTTCTAAGTTCTAGGAGACTGATGACCTCAGATGTTGAGACGCATAGTGCTCAGAGCCATTTTGAAGGCAGGGAATGGAAAGCATTAGGCAAAACAGAGACCGTCCTGTACCTATAATAAAAACAATCATATTTCATGGAAAGCAAAATATGATGATGGGAGTCTATTAGAAAATGAAAATGATAGCGAAATTAGAGTGAGTAACGGGGGAAACTTTAGAGTTCTTCTAAGATTTATAATTTACGCTGAAAACTTGCAACTAAAAGATCGCCATGAGGCCACTAAAGCGAACGCCTCTTCCATAAGTAAAACAACGTGTAACGAAATTATTTCATGTTGTGAAACACTGATGTTGTCGAGAATACTGGAGGAAATCAAAGATTCTAGTTACTATAACATAAGCCTCGATGAGACTACAGACATCACCCAACTGAGTTTAGCTGCAAGATATGTTGATGGTGACGGCAAATTACGAGAAAGATTTTTGGGTTTCGTTGATATCCATAAAGAAAATGACTGTAGTGGAAACATTGAAGATGGACCTCAAGGGAGACAAGATGAAGAGCGTAGCGGTACTGGTGAAGTATTAGGTACTACGATTCTAAGGATAATGGAAAGCCCTCCTCTGTCACTGGAGAACTGTGTCGGTATAGGCTATGATGGCTGCTCAGTTAATATGTCAGAATTGAAAGGAGCTGTGGCTGCAATAAAAAAGGAAGCTATCAACGTGCAAGTAGCACCGTGTCGACGTCATCAGCTCTGCCTCGCTGTCTCTCGCAGTAGGAAAGTAACAAGTATGAGATACTCACTTGGTACTAATGAAGAAGTAGTATCGTTCTTTACAGCGTCTAGCAAGCGGTTCGCAACATCGAAGAGTCACCTAAAACACTCGCTGCAGTCACGTTGTCAAACGAGATGCGTTGAACGACATGATGCTGTTATGCAATTCGCAGCTGATCTCGGAATGGTTTGCAAAAATTCTCAAAGAAGTACAATGTTGGAGGGATAGAACAATGCCTGCCAAGGCCAATATTCTCCTTCGTGCTCTCTCTAATTGCGGGTTTTTTATCACTCTGTCTACACTGAATGACATTGTTAGCATACATAACATATCCAGTGAGCAATATCTTACAGGATCCTAGCTTGGACGTCGCGATGGAAAAAGCAAAATTAGATTCGACGCTCAAGGTATACGACGGCATGAGAGTTAATGCTGATAGCCACTTGGCTCGTGTTGTTGAACAGGCGAAGGCAGTTATGGAAGAGTTAGACATGGATATGAGTGTTCCTCGGCTTACAGACAAAGACACAGGTAAAACTGCTATCATAATGATGATGCTATGACATTGTGGAAAAGAACTGTTTTTATTCCTACTCTAGGCCATGTTACGACTGATATGAGAGAACGTTTTGCTGAAGAAAATATGTATCATTTCAAATTCAACATACTTTTGCCATCACAACTACAGAAACATGACGGTAATGATATGGCACATAAACTGAATCACTGGTTAAACGAACTACAGTTCTTTGAAGAATAATCACTATTTGCGATTAAAAAGAGACTAATGGGAGAGATTCTTCAATACAAGCAAACAAGCATAAAAGCCCATAATGATCGTGATCCTGTTATGCAAACGTTGTCTGTTTCTCCTAGATCTAACTATCCTACTTTGCGTACACTGTACAAAATATTTGCTTGCCTACCTGCTTCTACTGATACAGTAGAAAGAAGTTGTTCAACATTGCGGCGTACAAAGACATGGCTGAGATCGACAATGAAGGAGGATCGACTTAATGGCTTAGCTCTATTTGTCATCCACCCTGACATTGATTGTCCTACTGACGATGTAATTAACCAGTTTGCCAGGAAGAATAGGCACATAGCATTCATCATTTAAGGAACAGAGCAACAATTGTAACTTTTTCATAAGATGGCGTTGTCTTCTACATGTGCATAACCAGTTTAAATAAAACTTTCTTAAACTTTGCAAGTGACTTGATTATATTTTATTACAATAAAAGTAAAGGTAGATCAAGGTATCTTTAGCCCAACTTCCTTGAGGTTTTTCTGTATCCGTCACTGTCGTCTACTCGTTAGGTGGCAACCTGTAAAATTAAGCAGCTACCAGCAGCTAATTAAAACAAATTACATGAATTTTTGTCCTCTGAGTGCCCCCTCCAGCGATACGCAGTGAGAAGCTTTACCAACAGAACGTCATTCTGGTGGTATTAGTGCCTAGCCCGCCACTTGATATTAATATTTAGATCGTAGTGATTAATCTAAAGGGCGTTTTGCGTGCTATAGAGTGTTGGGCGTAACGACCAACATTCGACGTTTTTTAAACCCTCCTACACTTGGTAACAGTGTCTTGCAATAATTACAGAGAGCAACGAACTCCACTATGAGAACCAAAATTTGTAGTTCCGTAAATAAACACTATCATCAGAAGTTATGAAGTAAATCAATGCTACTATCGGAAGTTTTTGGGACATAACTACGATTTTCTTATCTGATTTACGGAAGGGCTCTTGAGGTGATAACTCACGCGATCTCCTCTTACCTGCATGCAAAAATAATTATAATAATCAATGGCAACTGAAAATCAAAAGACTAATAATGGGAAAAAGCAAAAACTTCACCGCTCCTCTATTTTGCTTGGTCTGGTTATGCACGGGTCCAGGAGGCGTTAGCTGTTGCGTTTCATATCATTCAATCCCAGTAAAAGAGGAACTCAGTAACTTCCGCTTTATTTATTCGAGGTTAATGAAATAAATAAAACAATCTCATCTCCTTAGTCACGACAAACAGAAAACGTAGCTTCAGTTTTAAAATCAGGATAATAAGAGGTTAAATAAAGCCCCCTAATGCCCATACAAAAGATAATAAAATAAGAAAGAGGCAATAACGAATAAAAAGCAGTAATATTCTTAAGCAAAGGTACAAGGTCAAATTGAAGGAAAAAGCGGTTAAACTTGCAGTTTTAACTTAGGAAACTTGAGGTCATCGAACTCATTCATACACAGTGATCAAATTTACAGCTACATACATAGCTTTTCACATTCTCGTTTCACATGCCCAACAACTTTTGTCAGTTTCTACACGGGACACACAATTAATTACTTAATATTTATCCGCTCCTTCAACTGGTCTTCTTTGCAAATTACTCAATGCCACCTCTGTCTGGCCTCAGCGTCATCAAGGCAGAGTATAAACACATCGTAACATAGAAGGCAGCTCGCCGTACCTCAAAGTGTCATTAGACTGAATGTTGTGTAAATGAACGCACTTCCTTCAAAGGCCTCCTTCCAAAAGTCTTTCGGTCAATGGCGTTCTCAGTATCCAGTTAAACTTCTAATAGAAACATGTTCGTAACCCAGTTCTATCGTGCTCGTCGACGAGACTACTCGGTGCTTAAACCCGGAATCCTCGGTTCAAATGGTCACAAAGCCTCAGAAGTTCCAAACATAGACATACCGCATATCAGTCCAGCACAATCGACAACCGCTTCCTGACTTTACCATCAACGATGGCGACAGCAATCCATATTCCTTCCTCGCCACACCGCGGACCCGCTGTCGACACTCGCACGGAGTCCAAAGCTCTTTTGTCCGTCTCGCCTGCATACACACTTCAGATCCCTTCTCGTATTGGGTCCACAACCGTACTCGCCGTCGCTGACCACAGACCACTCCCCAACCAGTACACACGGTCGCCTCTCTCTGTTGGGGTCTTAATATAGCAGTAATATCCGCACACCACAGTGAATGCAATTCGGAAAATAACTCAAGCACCTCGGATATGACTAATGCTACTCGGCGATTTAAAGGTAAAATAGGTTTGCCATTCCTCAAGTTATCTTCTAAGATAAGTCATAGGGTAAATATTGCCTCATATGTTCCGGCGTTCCTCCGGAACCTAAACTAGTCTTCCCTGAGGTTGGTTTCTACTAGTTCTTTCACTCTTCTGTAAATAACACATGACAGTATGTTGCAGAAATGACTTACAAAACTGATGATGCTGTAGCATTCGCACCTGTCAGCACCAGCATTCTGTTTTCTTTTTTTGAGTCATCAGTCATCTGATTGGTTTGATGCGGTCCGCCTAGAATTCCTTTCCTGTGTCAAACTCTCTACGTCAGAGTAGCACTTGCCACCTATGACGTGAATTATTTGCTGGATGTATTCCACTCTCTGTCTTTCTCCACAGTTTTTGCCCTCTGCCGCTCCCTCTAATATCATGGAAGCCATTCCACGATGTCTTAAAATATGTCCTATCATCCTGACCCTTCTCCTTGTCAGTGTTTTCCAGATATTTCTTTCCTTTCCGATTCTTCACAGAACTTTCTATCAGTGCACCCAATTTTCAACATTCTTCTTTAGCACTATATCTCAAATGTTCCGGGTTTCCCACAGTCCACGTTTCAATACCAAATAATGCTGTGCTTCAAACGTACATTCTCAGAAATGTGTTCCTCAGATTAAGGCCTATGACGGATACTAGTAGGCTTCCCTTGGTCAGGAACGCCCTTTTCGCCTGTGCTAGTCCGATTTTGATGTCCTCCTTGGTCCATCCGTCATTGGTTACTTTGCTGCCTAGGTAGCAGAGTTCCTACTTCATCTACTTCGTGTCCATCAATCCTGATGGACACGCTGTTCTCATTTCTGCTACTTCTCATTTCTTTCGTCTTTCTTCGATTTATTCTCAAACCATACTCTGTACTCATTAGACTGTCCACGCAATTCAGCAGATCATGTAGTATTTCTTCACTTTCATCAGAGAATCGTATCATTTATACCTTTTCACCTTGAATTTTAATTCCACTCCTGAAACTTATTCCATCATTGCTTCTTTGATGCACAGGTTGAACAGTAGTGGCGAAAGACTGCATCCCTATCTAACACACTTTTTAATCCGAGCACTTTGTTCTTGGTCGTCCACTCTTATTATTCTCTCTTGCCTCTTGTACATATTTTCAGAATCTCGAACATCTTGCACCATTTTAAATTGTCCAAAGCCTTTTCCAGCACGTCAAATCCTACTAATGTGTCTTGGTTTTTCTTTAGTGTTGTTTCTGTTGTCAACCGCAACTTCAGATTTGCCTCTCTGGTACCTACAGTTTTCCTAAAGCCATGCTTATCGCCGTCTATCAAATCGTCAAATTTTTTTTTCATTCTTGTGTATATTAGTCTTGTCAGCAAATTTGATGCTTGAACTTTCAAGTTGATTGTGCAAGAATTCTCCCACTGTGCAGCTCCTGCAGCCTTCGGATTGTGTGTACGAGATTTTTCTGTAAGTCTGATGGTATGACACCAGACTCATACATTCTCCACACCAACTTAAATAGTCGTTTTGTTGCCACTTTCCCAATAATTTTAGAAATTGTGATGGAATTTTCTCTATCCCTCCTGCCGTATTTGACCCTAAATCCTCCGAAGCTCTCTTAAATTTTGATTCTAATACTGGATCTTCTTTCTCTTCTAAATCGACTCCTGTTTCTTCTTTTATCACATCAGACAAATCTTCCCCCTCGCAGAGGCCTTCAGTGTACTCTTTCCAGTTATCCGCTCTCTCCTCTGCATTTAACAGTGGAAGTTCCGTTGCATTGTTAATGGTGCAGCCGTTGCTTTTAATTTCACCAAGGTTGTTTTGACTTTCCTATATGCTGAGCCAGTCCTTCTGACATTGAAATCTTTTTCGATTTCTTCACATTTTTCATCAATCCATTTCGTCTTAGCATCCCTGCACGTCATATTTGTTTCATTCCTCAGCTACTTGTATTTATTTATTTTTAATTTTCTTTTACCGATCAGCTGAAGTATATCTTCTGTTACACATGGTTTCTATGCAGTTGTCTTTTTGTACCAATGTTTTTGTGATTGCACTTTTCGGAGACATCCATTGCTCTTCAACTGCACTGCCTTCTAGTCTATTCTTAATTGTTGTATCTACAGCCTCAGAGAACTTCAAGCGTATCCAGTCATTCCTTAGTACTTCCTATTAAGGCACATTTGCATGCCGTGCGTGAGTTTCCTCGGAAACGCGAAATCTTAATTAAATAATTAATCTCGGACAAATAAATAAAGCCTATGGCACAGAACTGCAGCGCTATGTCGCTGATAAAACAAAATACAATTAGGACTCTCTTATGTTTCATTAAGAAGGTGGAGGTCTTGCAGAACAACTGGTGCTGGAAGCACGTATATTTTATTTGACTGGCACACCTCCATATTTGAAGTTATATAAGAACACTGCGAGTTGCAATCTTACTAGGCACTCGATTCTGTAAAGAATTTATATTTATGAAAGTAAGTGGAATTATTTAACTGTAGGCTTATTAGTTGAATATATCTGATTTAACTAACTGTGTAAACTTTTTTATGTTTAGTAGGTAGTCACCTCTGTACGACGTATTGACATGGCTGGCAAATTAGTCTAATATTGAGATTTAGATTTTGAGTCCGCACCTACCGCAGCAGTCTTTGGAAACCATTTAAATACGAAGTCCGATTATTTGAATCACAATTCACGGTCAACTACGAATAACATTGCATTTACGTAAAAGCCATTGTCAAGCGTCTGATACCAAATAATTAAACGTCCACGTTCCAGATAAGGAAATATTAATTACAACCAATCACTATCATACATATACTATAATTAATATTTTATTTATTTTATTTTATTAATTTATTTATTTTATATTCCGTATGCCATTTCTTTGCGTATTGATTCTTCTTGACTAATCTCTTAAACTTCAGCCTACTCTTCATCACTACTAATTTGCAATCTGAACCTTTATTTGCTCCTGGGTACCCTTTAAAATGCAGTATCTGATTTCGGAATCTCTGTCTGACCATTATGTAGTCTAACTGAAATCATTCCCCATCATCCAACCTTTTCGAAGTATTCCTCTTCCTCTTGTGATTCTTGAACAGTGTATTGGCTATACTAGCTGAAATTTATTATAGAACTCAATTGGTCTTTGTCCTCTCTCATTCCTTGTCCCAAGCCTATATTCTCCTCTAACCTTTTCTTCTACTCCTTCCTCTACATCGGCATTCCAGTCACTCATGACCATTAGATTTTCATCTCCCTTTACGTACTGTATTACAGATTCAATATCCTCATATACTTTCTCTATCTCTTCATCTTGAGCTTGCGACATCGGCATTTGTACTTGAACTAGATTTGTTGGTGTTGGTTTTACGTCGATTCTGATAAGAAGGCCACTCCTCTTGTGTTTCTGAATATTGACCATTCCTCGTGGACCCTCCTGTTCAGCGGGATGTCAGGAAGGCGGTGCATCTAAAATCAGATGAGCAGTTCATCTTCGATGTTGAATCTCCTTGTGTGGAAAACCCATTTTGTTCTATCAGCAGCGGATCAAGTTCCATCCATTTTGAAACCTAACTTTTTACTTCTACTCAACTGCTTTATTGTAGACACAAGTTTCTCTAACACGTAAGAATATTAGATGTTCTTCAATAGTGAACACTTCTTAGCAAAGTGTGCGGCTAAAGCAGCTTTGTTACTTGGGAAGGACAGTTCTTTGAATCGTACATCTAGTGTTATGCCTGTATGGCCTTTGTATTTCAAGTTACAGCCCCGTCATTTGTTCGGTAATTCAATTGTTATTTGTGCTTCTGTTGTTTGACGTTTTTGAGGAGTTGTTTTTTATTCTTTAGAAACATTCAGTTTGACCAGAGATCAAACCTATATAATTTATGGTGTCAAACGTTATCTCCTTCTGCGTGCCGTGATTTCGTAAAATGTTCTTTTCGTTATTTTCTGGTGTAGTGAATCGAGCATTTACAGAGGATGTTCATTAATGTGGGTAACAGAGCTTCTTTGTTATTGTTATTTCTGTAAGGAAAGGTGGAGAATACTGTGTGTAACTGAAATTTACTGGCGGGTGAAAACTATGTACTGGACAGAGACTCAAACTCGGGACCTTTGCCTTTCGCTGTCAAGTGATCTACCGTCTGTGTTACCCAAGCACGACCAACAGCCCGTCCTCAAAGTTTTACTTCTGCCAGTTCCTCGCCCCCCACTTTCCAACTTTCACAGAAGCTCTCCTGTGAACCTTGCAGAACTAGCACTCCTGGAAGAAAGGAGACAGCTTGGGGAATCTTTCCAGAATGAGAATTTCAGTCTGCAGTGGAGTGTCTGCTGAAATGAAACTTGCTGGTAAATTAAAACTGTGTACCGGACCTAGACCCGAACTGGAAAACTTTGCCTTTCGCGGGCAAGTTATCTACCGTCTGAGCTACCCAAGGACGACCCAAGCAGTGAAGCATATGAAAGCAGTGCGGGACGACATGGTTCTACGATTATGATATTCAAAAATAATTCCAGTTACTCAAAACTTCTTAGGTTTCCCTCAACTATCTGGAACCACTGCAGGAGCTTACACAGACAGATTAAAACGATTTGCGGATGAGGGAGCAAGATATGAGAGATAGGTGAAATACTCTCAGATGAAATACCCTCAGACTTCACGATCGATATAATAATTCCAGTTGCTAAAAACGCTAGACAAGTTTATAAATAATCAAAACCTTCTCGGTCTCGGGTTCGAAATCGGTCACTGCTTAAATGCTGATTAATAATCAACATTGGCGGCCGAAGACTTCTGACATAAGAAGTCACCCTCATTCTCCCAACGGACGGGTGAAAGAGGGCAAAGAAGCGGACAGAGGTTCAGGGCACACTCTTGTCCTTGGAGTGGGAAACTGCCCCTAAAGGCGGAAGAATCAGCAATGATCAACGGCATGAGGATGCAGAAGGCAATGGAAACCACTGCATTAAAGACACGTAACGTGTATCCACGGGAAATGTGGCCTGTAACTAAAAAAAGTGTTATGATGATCTCTCCAATGCCAAAAGATTCCGGAATAGTCCCCCATTCGGATCTCCAGGAGGGGACTGTCAAGGGCGACGTGACCATAAGAAAAAGCATGAATAACTAACGAAATGATGACGTTCTACGAGTCGGGGAGTGGAATGTCAGTAGCTTGAACGTGTTAGGAAGCTAGAAAATCTGAAAAGGGAAATGCAAGGGCTCAATCAAGATATAATAGGGGTCAGTTAAGTGAAAAGGAAAGAAGACGAAGATTTATGGTCAGATGAGTATAGGGTAACATCAACAGCTGCAGAAAATGGTATAACTGGAGCAGGATTCGTTATGAATAAGAAGATAGGGCAGAAAGAGGGTTACTGTGAACAGTTCAGTGTTCGGGGACACTAATACGTGCAGAAAATCGCCGTGTGCTGGTAGTAGAACAATGTGCAGCTGTTCCTGCACAGGTTGTTGAACAACACGTTCAGAAGGAAAACGGGTACTTGGAAGAGTACCTGTTTCACGCAGTATGCTGAAAACTGTGGTAGACAGTCTGCAATAACAAATTAGACGTTTCGGAAATCTATGATAAAATTATTTGACAGCAGCAGGAGCAAGCGCTATCACCGTAGGCGCCGTGAATGTTCACCATATTTGCGTGTGCTTCATTAGTGTAGATGGGCTGCAATTTATTCAGAGCGTCTCCAAACACAGTTGACAGATGTTTCTCTCTAATGCACTCTCAGTCCTGGGCACTACTTCACTCACTACACTCCGTGAAAAATTGCGCGTTCAACGTGTTAGTGTCATGGCATTAAGTCATCCCGAGCAAGGAGGTTGAAAGAAACGAGATTGGTTGGAATAGAAGATAAGTTCTAACAGTTTTAGGGGTAAGTCACATACGATCGCGCCACAAGCCCAAAATCAAATGTACATTAAATGTTGTCTATGTATCTCGGAAACCATTCAGAATACGGCATACCTCTAATGAGCTTTCCTGTCATGTCCCTCAGTATCGACCATTCCTCGTGAAACAGCCTGTTTATTCTGTTGTGCCTGGAGCCCCGTTGCTGTATCCGACGGCTGCGGCCGTTCTCTCAAGCCAGACATTCTACAAACAAATTATGCTATGCATTACGAGAGTGCAGCGCCACCTAGACGTCAGCACGGAAATCATATTCGTTGTTGCTAACGAACAAGAACGCCACTAACAGGTTTCCCCTTTTTTTTATACTTAAGTATACGAGGGCTATTCGTTTATTCAGGTCCAATCAGTCGCGAAACGGAAGCCACAGCAAAAATCCGATGATGCTTTCCACATTCGTATATGTTGGGCAGTGTCTGTAGTATGCTTGTCGATCGTACACATGGCTCTTTACACTTGTGTGCAAACAGTGAGTTCATGAAGATAACTAGAAAATATTGTCTCCTGCCAAGTATGAGAGTCTGCTGACAGATTTCGTCTGATTTTATGCAGCCCACATAATTAACTGTCATGAATTTTACTTCCTCATGGCAATTCTCGCCGAAAACTGCGGAAGCAATGAAGACGCTCCTGCAGCGTTTTGAATGGGAAGTGATCACCCACTAAACAGACCAGACTTTGCTCCCTATGAGAATCCAAATAAAATATTTCATTCCTGAATATAAACACATATGGACAAACAGCTCATCTGAAAAATTTCGACCTCAACCACTTAGAACAGGTTAGTACGATATTACTCTTTTAAACCATTGTGTAGATAGTTATGTATTAGATTTTATAGACACTATAGGGATTACTCGTTTCCTGATTTACTCCATTCACAGTGTTAAGGAGACCACAGGATGGTTGAAACAGGGTAATACAATGCTCGTAAAAATATGAAACTTAACTAAAAATTATACATTGGATCCATTAGTATCATTTGTAACTGTAACATACGACTGAATATATTCCAAGATAGACCAGCAGGATTATTATTGACTTTGTTGGCGATTCTTTAACAGTATGCCGCCTACGTCCTTGCTCCTATGACTGCAAGCAATTCTCATTAAACAAAAACTGTTTTCGGATATTGTAGGAATATGTTACTTTTGAGCACTTGCTGCAAATCTCGTATATAAAGTCCACATTTTTAACGTTCTTACGCTAGGAAGTTTATAATTATTTAACAGAAATTCGTTAATTAAAGTTCACAGGTCTGCATGTTAATTTAAAATGAATGCGAAATTCCTAGACAACTTTGTACCGGTTCCATGACAATGTGTTATAGAACCATGTAATGTATAACTATCGCTATACTCGTTAATACATATGAGTATAACGCGAAAGATTGCGCAATCAGAAAGCAGGTCATGAAAGATTCTATTCGATTTTGATGGTTTTCAGTATTGTTTCATTAGAATACTGTGATCGACTTTATATGTAACACCTTTGTAACAGCTATTCAAAAATGATATGCTCCCGCAATAATGAAACAAATATTTTAAGGACGTTAGAACAATTAACCAATTTCTTAAAATAATTTTAGTATTTCTAGTGTAAGTTGGTTAAAGACATGGACCTATAAGAGATTAGCAATAACAGCTAAAAAGTTATGTGCTCCTAAAACGGCGAAAAACTGTTTCTAATTTATTTTACAATTACACACAGTTAAGGATGTACGTCGCATAATATACCATTTAAGAATCATTAATATAGCACCTATAATTCCTATAGTGTATCTAGGGATCTGATTTGTTCGTATGTTAAATTCATATGTTATACTAATGCATCCACTGCGTAATGGTTCCGTTTTGGGCTAAGGTTTAAATTCTACAATCGTATATCAAATAAAGAAAATGCCCGTTGAAGGTACTTAGAAATCATTCAAAAAAATTTTCGAATAATTAGTAGAACTCATCAAACTAAACAGTATAAATGGTAAGAAACAAAAGCAATGGCTATAAGATATTCCATAGCTTTTTCAAGAACAGTGTTATTGACCTCTTAGGTTCTCAACTGTCTAACAACCTCGCTGTCGACCGGGTGTTAACTCTAATCTTCCTTTCTGATTTATTTTCTCCTTTTTTTCTATCTTCTCAAACGACCGTTGGTTTATAATTGTGCTTGTAACCAGTATTTAAACTATTAAGCAGTGTTCCATATGACAACTGGTGGCTGATTTACAATTCTTTTCTACCACACTTGCACTCCCTCTTTCAAGTATTCATCTACTAATCAAATAATTATTTACACAGATTTACTTCAGTAGGTAGTGCTATAGATAAGACGGGCTTATAAATTAGCACTCCCGTTTTCTCCCACTCGCGTTTCCTCTCAGTGACAGCCCTGTTAAGGGCAACTGTTTCAGCGAAACATTTTTTGTGAGTAGTTGTTTAGACAAGACAAAGGACCCCTTGGCTTTCATATAATAGGTGGCGTTGAGCGGCAACTTTTATTCGAGGAACTACAGGAGAGATATCTGTCTACCGAAAAGCACATTGGGAATTGTGAAAATGTATCCAGAGCTTATGTACCATATTTAATTTCTTAGTTGCTGCATGTTATTCGCTATAGGCACGGGCATGGATAAACAGAGACGGTTGTTTTGTGAGATAAGATACGGTGCTCCGCTAGTGCATATCAAGTCCATCACCTGCAAAGGGACGCCCCCGTCCATGCTGCGACAGCGCCACAGTAGTGGGAAGGGTGTCTATCCGGTCGATTAGCAGCAGCACTCCGGCACCATACAGCAGATTAAACGGCACAGACCGTGTCTGTCTGACCACGTGACACCACACACTGAAAGCCTTGCGGTCGGCAGGGGCTACTCGGTACTAATCACTGGCACGGACAAGCCGACAGCGACAACGGGAGCCTCACACACGTGCACCACTATATACTACTGTCAGATCTCCCACGTGTGTAATAGTCATTCCTTGATCCCGGCACAAGTTCTCTGTCCCTTGCAACCATCCGGTCACGAAGTAAAGGAATTATGAAGTTGTCATTCTGAGTCTGAGGGGGCTAGCTCCAGAATCATTAGAACACAACTCCGTCTGCATCAGAGAACTGTCTTCTGTTCATTGCGTCCACTCAAAATATAGTATCCATCTGATTTCTAGAGAGCTTTACGCCCACTATCCTCTCACAAATTTATCATAATCATTGCTTTAGGCAGTCTTCGAAAACTGTTCTTACCGTCTATCTCGGAGTACTACTTTTAAAACACACTTTGTAAAATGAATATGTCCTTATATTTCACCTCTACCTTAGGATTTTGACTTCCTAAATTGTTTGGCTTAATTGTTATGTTCTAGTCCAGCTGTAGGTTTTTGGAACCATTATCCGGCAAAATATAGTTGAATGCAACTGTAGATTTCGAGGATTAATACTATTTTTTGAAGGTATCAACAGAATCTACACGAATAAGCTATAGCGATATGGCTGGCTGTGAGCAGTACGTTGATACCAAAGATTGTCTTAACAATATTTTAAACGAGTGCAAACAGAAACACTCGTTTAGTGCTCACCATAGGCTTGTCCAAAATTTCCCTCTATACATATCACCATCGACGATTATGACTGCACCTCCCCAACAGTCGTAATTAGATTCGAGCAACAGAACACTCATCCTCGGAATGGCTTCTCATCGAAAGGTATCACGCCGTCTTGGGACGAATTACAATTCTGAAGGATAGCCTGCACATTAACTAAGAAGCAGTCTTGAGAAATAGCTCCCAAGGCGAAAAAGAGACGGAAGAGTTTCTGACAAGCAGAACAGCGCTATCTGTCAACTTCGGAGGGAGGAATCATCAAGATAACAGCCAGACGAATCCGACCGCCAGCCGTTGCCTAGCGGAAGTAGCGGGTTATCTGCAGAACTGAATGACAAACGGGTCTGAGAGACGCCACTTTTGAAGGATCGAGATGCGGGAATGTTTAAAAGTCTGGAAACTGCCCGAAAAGTTGACTGCAGAGTGAATAAAGAAGAACTGCCAAGAAGACATGAGAAAAAGAAAGAATTAAAATAATTTTAGCATTACTCACACTGTTTTTGGAGAATCCATCCAGTCGTAAGAAGGATGCTGATATCGTGGTCTGGGAAAGAAGAGATTGGGAAGCACGGATCTTTATGGACTCCTGCACATGTAGCATGATGGGATTCAGATACTTTCTGGTACAATGTGGGGCACTATACCTTGGCTTCTGTTAGTGTCACCCGACGTGACTCGAGAAACTAGAGATGTATGCCTTACGGCGGTAATGACTTAAATAAGATTTAATCTCCCGCTTGTCAGTCAGGACAACATCACCGGCGACGACATCTACACCAAGAGGATACGGAAAATCATGCCGTCTACTTATAACCATACAAAACTACATGTAAACCGTGTTTATTTTGGCGTAGCCGAGACCAAGTGATCTTCATAAAGATTATTATTATAGCGGACTTACACGTAAGTCACGTTCTCTTTGGTTAAAAAATGAATAGCTTTATGATTTCATTGTGTGCAGTGACCCATATTTTCTTGTTCTTGATCACTTCATTGTCCCCTCGTAACTGCCACATTTCAGTATTTAGCGCTTTTGATAGGACGATTTTCACCACAGAGTGTCTATGCCAGGTGAGTATGTACTGCAGTGGTTGTTGTTGTAGTGGTCTTCAGTCCAGAGACTGGTTTGTGGCAGCTCTCTATGCCACTCTATCCAGTGCAAGGTTCTGTTGAGTGGTACTTAAGTAAATAAATTAGTGAAATCAAAGTGAACTAGAAATTAGGATATAAATGAAAAACTTGGTTTAGTTTAGGGAGTTACATACTCGCAAACAGCGGGCCGAACAGCAGAACAGAAAAAACAATGACCGTGGAGTCAGCGAGTTCCACATAAGCGGGCGCTGTCGATTCAGCCGCCAGGGCATCGCCCGAACGGCTCACGTGTTTCTCAGTTGTCGTATGTGAGCAAAGGCCCTCGCCTACATCTCAAGAGCCAATGACCGACGTAAAGAAGATTCTTCGAGAATCTATTCAACGTGACAGCAGAGGCAATGACCGGCTCACGTGTTTCTCAGTCGTCGCGTGTGAGCAAAGGCCCTCGCCTACATTCCAAGAGCCAATGACCGACGTTAAGAAGATTATTCGAGAAGGTTTTCAACGTGACAGACGAGGCAATGACCGTGAAGTCGTTCACCTCGAGTAAACTGAAGTGAATAAATACGCAAGACGCAGTGGGCCAGAGAGATGCAGACGAAGACGGAGTCGAAGACGGAGACGGAGACGAGAGACGAAGAAGACGAAGAAGCGAAGCAGTAGTTTTCAGTCAGTTTCGGTGCTGAAGACCGTCATGTAAGAAGAGTCTGCATCATGCACAGACGAACCAAGTCCGCCGCTGTAATGGAATAGCAACCAGAAGCCGCGGCGCCAGAAGACAGAAGTTAAAAGGTATTTGAAGTCTGATTTTTACATACCCGGGTGACTCGTGAGGACGGGAAGGAGACGGCCTCACATCAGCAGTCACCTGTGAGCTGGGATGAAGACCTGACAGCCGAAGACTGGCAAGCGGGAGTCCGTGGTTCGAGTCCGGGACACTGGCCTTGCCCCGCCGCGCCGCTCCGCTGGTCGACGCACAACACACGCGGCCGCTTAGAGAAGAGAAACGCTGGGACGCCACATCCAAGGTATCACCAGCCGATGCACGACCTCGCTCGCAATAAGTAAACCGGCCACCTCGCGCTGCACGTCTCCAGTCAGCTGGGCCAGACGACGACACGAGATACACACCGCTACGCGTAATCAGACGCCGCCGCCGCCGCCGCCGCCGCTGCCGCTGCCGCTGCCGCAGCAGAAGACTTCACAAACGACACAGCTGCCGCTCTCCGAACCAGAATATTCCGTAAGATACAGTTGTACAAATCTTCAATAAAAGTTATTCTTAGGTAATAATGATGTTTCATTCGACCTCATACCCGAGCCAAGGAAGAACCCACCCTGCCCACATGTTGTTAAGTGAGAAAAGTTAATTTATTTAATATTTTTACCCTGACAGAATGCTTAGAATGCTCATCCTGACAATTGACAGCATCAAAAGAGAAAACCCAGTTACAATTAGTGACATAAGTGTCCCATTTAGTATCACAACTGTTATATTTGATGTCAGAAGCCGTTAGAGTTGTTACAATTGGTGTCAGAGAAAAAACCCTTGGCTCAATATGAGGTGTGAATGACAGTCACTAAAGGTCCACAGTTAGTATTGTTTAATGTGTGAAAGGATAGAGGTTTGCATAGCAGTCGTAATATTTTCTTTATTTAGAAGTGTATTTTCTCTCATAATTTTAAGAGTTTGTCGAAAATATTTAAACATCTTTTGAATTCAGTGTGGTAAGATTGTGTAACTAACAGTTTGTAAAATGATGACACGAAATCGTACAAAGTCAGAGTCAGCACCACAAGCGGTTTCTACTGAGGAAGCTATTCAGAGCTTAGTTAATCAGATAGCACAGCTTAAAAATGATAACAACGCATTATTTAAACAGTTGAGTGAGGTTAGGCAAACCAGTTCAATCCCTCCCACCCTAGATTCCTCAGCAGCAGCCTTAGTAACTCCCTTTTCAGGTAAACCTGGCGAGGACATAACAGCCTTTTTTGATGATTTAGTAGCAGCTGCAAAATTAGGATCATGGTCAGATGAACAGCTCTTACAAATGACAAAGTTAAGATTGACAGGAGAGGCTAAAGCACACGTCTTATACCATGAAGAATTACGGAATGCTCCAACATTTGAGGAATTGAAGAAAGGATTGCTTAAACGTTTTCAAAAACAGAACAGCTGTAGATTTTATAGGGAACAGTTAAACATTATCACTCAGAGGCAAAACGAGTCGTTAGAAAGTTTTGTAGATAGGATTAGAAAAGTTAATATTAACACCTATCAGTTGACAACTAGTGATGAAGCAAATAAAGTTATTTTACAAGAGGCAGAAAATAGAGCTCTGGATACATTTTTACGTGGGTTACCTCTTGAAACGTCCCGTCGTGTCAGGGCAGAGTTTCCTAAAAATTTAGCGGAAGCTGTATCTGTGGCGACGGCTTTTGAAGAAATTGACATTGCCACCAGATACAAGGAGAAGCGAAATGTATTTTCAGCAGGAGTACGATGTTTTAGGTGCGATCGACAGGGCCATATAGCAAAAAATTGCAGACAACCTCAATGCACTAATTGTCAAAGAATTGGTCACACATTCAAGGAATGCAGGTCTAAGAAAGTGTTTGGAAATAGAAATCAGTTAAACTCAAACGGGAATGCCGGAACCGCCGCCAGGCGTTCCCAATAAAATTTCATGCCATTAAGGCGAATGTGAAGGCGGAATGCTGGTTATCTGCTACCATACAGGATAAAGAGGCAAGGATACTAGTGGATACAGGCGCAAACATATCAATAGTGAGTAATAAATGTATTGGAGAAAAGAAATATGACCCTCCAAGGTATAGATTGAGTGGAGTAGGAGGAGGTACAGTGAAGTCATTAGGATGTACATCACTGATTTTCTATATTCACGGTGTACAATTTCAGGAAGATGTAGAAGTGGTAACAAAGGTAACTGACGGGTACGACGCGATCCTAGGACTGGATTTCCTGAATAAACATCACGCTAAAA
This sequence comes from Schistocerca nitens, assembly GCF_023898315.1. Classification (NCBI taxonomy): domain Eukaryota; kingdom Metazoa; phylum Arthropoda; class Insecta; order Orthoptera; family Acrididae; genus Schistocerca; species Schistocerca nitens. Next base: position 489,462,815 of record NC_064621.1, read on the forward strand.
TTGACCTCAGACAGCAAACTGTGGAACTTAGCGGAATAGTGTTTCAGCTAGGTGACACCGCTGCAAAGGGCCCTCTGCCGCAAGATTTCCCTAACCGGAAGGCGAAATCAACTATACTGCGTGCAACGTCCTTGAAGGTTGATTCGCGGGATCAGATACCATCTGGCTCAGGAAAACTTTTCTGGATGACCGTTGACTCCGAAGTACCTACAGATACAGTGTGTCTAATAGAGCCTTTAGAGGAAAATGAGGAATTAGATGTATCACATTGTTTTGTACGTAGAAGTGTTGTACGGGTTCAAGACGTTGAGGGAGAAAGAAAAGTACCGGTACATATTGACAATTTCGGAGTGGAGGACAAAGAGTTGCATAAGGGAATATTAGTAGCTACAGTCAGCACTTTTGAAGAAGAAGATTTCATTTGGTCAGATATTAATGATGGTCAGAAACCAGACGCCTATAAAACCGCATTACGCCAGAAGATTCAGCATTTGCAAGGAAAGGATAGAGACACGATAGAAGCAGTTTTAGTTGAGTTTGAAGATTTATTTAATGCAGAAGGTCCACTGCCAGCAACAGATATCACACAGCATAGGATCCCAACAGGAAATAGCCCCCCAGTTTATAGGAAGCCTTATAGAGTTGCGCATCACTTACAGCCAGTACTGGATGAATTTATAGAACAGCATCTAAAAGATGGAATTATAGAATATTCTGATTCGCCTTATAATTCAAATATCGTAATTATTCCAAAGAAGTCTCCCGACGGTACGAAACGATATAGATTTTGTTGTGACTACAGACACCTTAACAAACTATCTCAGATGTTTATCCTCTTCCAAACATTACAGACATCATTGACAGTTTGGGTAACAGTAAATACTTTTCAACAATCGATCTACGTAGCGGATATCATCAATTGGAAGTTGCTCCTGCAGATAGGCATAAAACAGCATTTTCTACCCCTGGAGGCCATTGGCAATTTAAAAGAATGCCTTTCGGTTTGAAAAATGCACCAGCAACTTTTCAAAGACTACTCGATGGAGTATTGCGAGGACTCAAAACTCAGCAATGTTGTGTATATCTAGACGATATTATTGTATTCTCCAAAGACATTAATGAACATGCTGTGCGTCTTCGTAATGTTTTTCAGAGACTTAGAAAAGCTAAATTAACATTAAATATGGAAAAATGTACTTTTGCATTGACAGAGGTTACATACCTAGGGCATGTCATTAGTGAAAAAGGAATTAAAACAGATCCTCGATTAATTTCGGCAGTTAAGGACTTCCCAACACCACAACGCGTTAAGGAAGTACAAAGTTTCATTGGTCTCGCATCGTACTACCGGAAATATGTTCAAAATTTTGCTGAAATTGCCCGACCCTTAACCCAATTATTGAAAAAGGGTGCAAAATTTCATTGGTCTGAAGATTGTGAATCAGCATTTCAAACCCTTAAAGATAAGTTAACACACAGTCCAGTATTAGCTTACCCAGATTATAATAAAGAATTTATTTTATTCTGTGACGCAAGTGGTCATTCAGTAGGAGTTGTTTTGAGTCAGAATATTAATGGCGCGGAACACCCCATAGCCTACGCTTCGAGACAACTAACAACAGCAGAAAGAAATTATTCCACAACGGAGAAAGAATTATTAAGTGTTATTTATGGTATCAAATACTTTAAATGCTACTTGTATGGTAGGAAATTCAAGGTCATTACAGACCACGCAGCTTTAAAATGGTTGCTTGGATTAAAGGATCCATCTAGTCGTCTTACCCGTTGGGCCCTATGTCTTTCCGAAATGGATTTCGAAGTTATCCATAAACCAGGCAAAAAACACACGAATGCAGATTGTCTAAGTCGTAAAATAGCACTTTTGGAAGCAACAGGCCGAGATACTGAGGACTGGAGAAAGGCACAAGATGAGGATACAGAATGCAAAAAATACGCAACTCAAAAACAATTTTGCTTTGAAGATGGTGTATTATGCCGTAAAACAAAACTTGGACCGCGAATTGTTGTTCCCCAACACCTTAGACAAGAAATAATGGCAGAGGCCCACGATCATATCCTTGCAGGACACGGTGGACAGCGGACAACCGAAAGACGTGTAGCAGAGCGATTTTGGTGGCAAACCAGAAAGCAGGATGTTGCGCAGTACGTTCGTAATTGCATTGCGTGCGCACAACGAGCTGAACTTTCTCGTTCAAAAATACCCTTACAGAGGCTCCCCGAGGCTTCATGTCCGTTTCAAATCTGTGGACTAGATCTCTACGGGCCATATCATAGAACACCGGCTGGTAACAAGTATGTCCTTACAATTATAGATCACTTTTCACGCTATCTAGCTATGGTGAGTCTCCCAGATCAGCAAGCAAATACAGTTGCCCAAGCTTTAGTTAACAACTGGATACTTAAATTTGGCGTACCTGAAGCTATTATCACAGATCAGGGATCTAATTTTATGTCTGAACTAATGAAACAGCTATGCCACTTATTAAAAATACGCAAATTACGCACAACTCCGTTACACCCTCAGTGCAACGGGCGCACAGAAAGAGTTCATCGGACAATTGGCAAGATGCTTAGTTATTATATTAACGAACAACATTCCAATTGGGATACGTATTTACCAATAATCGTGTCGGTATACAACGCCAAAACGCATGAAGCAACTGGCATGTCACCTTATGAAGTGGTCTATGGGAGAAAAATGCCGTCCCCTTTTGATGTAATCAGGCAGAAAAACGGAAAAGTCGGAGAAACAGTAAGAGATTTCAGCCGAATGATGAAGGATGTATGGAAAAAGGTTCAAAAATCTAATACAAAGGCTTTGGAACGACAGGAAAGATTAGGTAATACCCACGCTAAATATCCAAATTACAAAATCGGTCAGTGGGTTATGCTTTCAACTCCTTACGTTGCTAAAGGAAAAACGAAGAAATTTGTAACAAACTACAGAGGTCCTTATCAAATTATTGAGATCACGTCACCAGTCAACGTTAAATTGCAACTGCCCACCCGAACTACCATTGTCCATGCAAGTCGTTTAAAACCTTTTAAGGGCGCTCCAGATGTAATTCCTTCCACAATAGTGTCTGCTTTTCCGAAGGGTGGAGGAAGTACCCGAAAAGGAAAAAGAGTGGCCACGCCAGCACAACATACAGACATGGCACCATACAATCTTCGACCAAGAGTACGAATGTCCTAGTGGAATCTTAGTAGACTGTGGATAATGTACAAATGTAAATAATTAATAAATGATAATGGTTTATTTTTTAAGAAAAAAAAAAGAGGTTGAACGTAGATTGATGTAGATCTTGTAGTTAACAATATATTCATTCTTTCCTTTGTTTTTGTGTTTACTAGGTTGGTAGGTTCATAACCATGTTGTTTGCTTTTTTCAGAAAACGCCATGCAAGCATTTCCTACACAAAACCTGTCCTACCGCAATGACTCCCTTGACAGTTCCCTTCTGAAGTCATTAGATACGTTCATAAACTCACAGCAGGGCAAAATTGATGCCAATGTTATGATGCAACATGTTTTAAAATTAAAAGGTGAACACAAAACTAAAATTATAATGCTAGGAACGGGTATATCTGGAACCTTTGTGTTGGTGTTTCTACTTTGTACAGTTTTCTTTTATCTAAGACGAAAAAATAAGCCAAATAATGATATACCACTTCATCAAATACCTGTTCATTGGATACCACACTCTTAACTGGTGTACTTCAGTGGTTACTTTTCAGCACTAGTGTATTAATTTTGTTTATTGTACTTCATTCTTTATTAAACAGTTTCATGTTAAAATAAACAATACTGTAGAATAGATATTCTTGCATTAGTATAGGGTACATTAAACAGGTGTTGCTATGTTACTTTCTAAGTGAATAATCTATTTTTGTTCATTCATTGTCATAAAGATTTGTTACACTTATTACAACCATTTATGTGTGAACTATGTGATTTATGACCGTACAGTGCTTTTGTAAAGTGATAAAGTGTTTTCCACATACTTAATGTGAAGCGTGTGTAATATTCTAAGTCGAGAGTTTTCATTGTTTATGTTAGTGCTTTTGCCGTGTGAAGAGTGGAGGAATGTTGAGTGGTAAATTCGAGGGCGAATTTCTCCGAAGGGTGGAGGAATGTTGAGTGGTACTTAAGTAAATAAATTAGTGAAATCAAAGTGAACTAGAAATTAGGATATAAATGAAAAACTTGGTTTAGTTTAGGGAGTTACATACTCGCAAACAGCGGGCCGAACAGCAGAACAGAAAAAACAATGACCGTGGAGTCAGCGAGTTCCACATAAGCGGGCGCTGTCGATTCAGCCGCCAGGGCATCGCCCGAACGGCTCACGTGTTTCTCAGTTGTCGTATGTGAGCAAAGGCCCTCGCCTACATCTCAAGAGCCAATGACCGACGTAAAGAAGATTCTTCGAGAATCTATTCAACGTGACAGCAGAGGCAATGACCGGCTCACGTGTTTCTCAGTCGTCGCGTGTGAGCAAAGGCCCTCGCCTACATTCCAAGAGCCAATGACCGACGTTAAGAAGATTATTCGAGAAGGTTTTCAACGTGACAGACGAGGCAATGACCGTGAAGTCGTTCACCTCGAGTAAACTGAAGTGAATAAATACGCAAGACGCAGTGGGCCAGAGAGATGCAGACGAAGACGGAGTCGAAGACGGAGACGGAGACGAGAGACGAAGAAGACGAAGAAGCGAAGCAGTAGTTTTCAGTCAGTTTCGGTGCTGAAGACCGTCATGTAAGAAGAGTCTGCATCATGCACAGACGAACCAAGTCCGCCGCTGTAATGGAATAGCAACCAGAAGCCGCGGCGCCAGAAGACAGAAGTTAAAAGGTATTTGAAGTCTGATTTTTACATACCCGGGTGACTCGTGAGGACGGGAAGGAGACGGCCTCACATCAGCAGTCATCTGTGAGCTGGGATGAAGACCTGACAGCCGAAGACTGGCAAGCGGGAGTCCGTGGTTCGAGTCCGGGACACTGGCCTTGCCCCGCCGCGCCGCTCCGCTGGTCGACGCACAACACACGCGGCCGCTTAGAGAAGAGAAACGCTGGGACGCCACATCCAAGGTATCACCAGCCGATGCACGACCTCGCTCGCAATAAGTAAACCGGCCACCTCGCGCTGCACGTCTCCAGTCAGCTGGGCCAGACGACGACACGAGATACACACCGCTACGCGTAATCAGACGCCGCCGCCGCCGCCGCCGCCGCTGCCGCTGCCGCTGCCGCAGCAGAAGACTTCACAAACGACACAGCTGCCGCTCTCCGAACCAGAATATTCCGTAAGATACAGTTGTACAAATCTTCAATAAAAGTTATTCTTAGGTAATAATGATGTTTCATTCGACCTCATACCCGAGCCAAGGAAGAACCCACCCTGCCCACATGTTGTTAAGTGAGAAAAGTTAATTTATTTAATATTTTTACCCTGACAGAATGCTTAGAATGCTCATCCTGACAATTGACAGCATCAAAAGAGAAAACCCAGTTACAATTAGTGACATAAGTGTCCCATTTAGTATCACAACTGTTATATTTGATGTCAGAAGCCGTTCAAGTTGTTACAGTTCTTCATCTCCCAGTACCTACTGCAACCTATATCCTTCTTGGTCTCCCTCTACGATTTTTACCCTCCACGCTGCCCTCCAATACTAAATTGGTGATCCCAAGCCTCAGAATATGCCCTACCAACCAATCCTTCTTCTAGTCAAGTTGTGCCAAAAATTTGTCTTCTCTCCAAACCTATACAGTACCTCCTCATTAGTTGTGTGATCTGCTCATCTAATCTTCAGCATTCTTCTGTAGCACCACATTTCGAAAGCTTCTATTCTCTTCTTGTCTAAACCATTTATCGTCCATGTTTCACTTCCATACATGGCTACACTCCATACAAATACTTTCGGAAACGACTTCCTGATACTAAAATCTATACTCGATGTTAACAAATTTCTCTTCATCAGAAACGCTTTGCTTGCCATTGCCAGTCTACATTTTATATCCTCTCTACTTCGACCATCATCAGTTATTTCGCTCCCCAAATTGCAAAACTCATTTACTACTTTAAGTGTCTCATTTCCTAATTTAATTCTCTCAGCGTCACCTGATTTAATTCGACTACATTCCATTATTCTCGTTTTGCTTTTGTTGATGTTCATCTTATATCCTCCTTTCAAGACACTGTTCATTCCGTTCAGCATTACTGCAGTATTGCAGTAAGCACATCAAATGTGGGACTGATGAAACATTTTGCACAGTATTTGTTCAGTAACAGAGGAATGTTACAGTTTGCATAGAAGTTTCGCAAACCGATTGTAGCAGTTTACCAACTCCACTAAAGTAGGGCAGAGTCCATTATTTTAGATATACGTCCAGTTTCGTAAGTTACACACAGCTGTTTATAACAATGAAAGATATAGGTAATAAATAAACAATTTCCGGGTCACTACTTCTGTTATCGACATCATATATCAATCTGTGCAGCAACCACCTGCATGTCTGGATGAAATGGGAAAATGAGGCAACAACAATAACAATTACAAAAGTGTGATGATACAATTATTACAACGAGAGGCTGCACAATTGAAAACAAATTATTGTGAGAGAACCCACACACTACCTGACACCGTAGAAAGCAGTTTTCAACTAACGTGAAATCCAAGGGTGGTGGGTGGGATAAAGAATTTTGTATTGTCACGTGACATGTGAATATGTCTTAGACCAAAAATTTGTAGCTTATGACATATGTAGCTTATAACACATGCAAACGTCACGTGACTTTACAAAAATTTTCACCCCACCCATAGACTTTGCATTTTACTTTTGTTGACAAACTAAACTCTGAATCACATGGTATGTGCGGATTCTCATTATGCTGTTAATTGTGCAGCCTCTGTTGGTAATGTTTAATATCTCGCTTTAACAATTTTTATTGTTGTTGCCTCATTTTTCTGTTCGAACTAGGCTGAAGATGATTCTAAAATAGTTTCGTCGAAATCTGCTTTGATGATGACCCATCGTGTTTCCCTTTAACATAGGTTTTACTCATGGTCATCTTTCTTTTTACTCTAGTAGCTGAAATATTCCCAAATAAATGAGTATTGTACATTTAAGAAAATTAAACTTACGTCTCTACTAAATCTTTCACAAGCTGAACCTTCCAATGAAATAATAGTCCTAGCTTTACCTTATAGTATGAAATTAAATCAAATGCTCGCATTCAAAATAGATATCACTTTATATTCACTATTCTACTTAAATATCACGAACTTCTGTTCCTTCGTTACACTGTTCAACAACTAATGTCTTTCCTATGCATCTCTGAAAAGCAAGTAATATTGTTCTTTTTGTAGTGGACTGTTAAGGCAGCCAGTCCACAGTGAAGTAGCCGAAAGGGCACGCGTCAACTCACGCCGTCTGGCGTTAAGTCTGGAACAGGATTCGTAATGAATGTGATAAAGAAAAGAACGTAGCTACTAGAACACTTAACTTTTATATTCTCCTTTGGTATACAGCATTCTGGATGATACAAGTGAGACTCTATCTTGAGGTACATGCAACGTTACAAATGGTTAATGGCGCCTTGCTAGGTCGTAGCCATTAACTTAGCTGAAGGCTATTCTAACTGTCTCTCGGCAAATGAGAGAAAGGCTTCGTCAGTGTAGTCGCTAGCAACGTCGTCGTACAACTGGGGCGAGTGCTACTACGTCTCTCTAGACCTGCCGTGTGGTGGCGCTCGGTCTACGATCACACAGTGGCGACACGCGGGTCCGACATGTACTAATGGACCGTAGCCGATTTAAAGCTACCACCTAGCAAGTGTGGTGTCTGGCGGTGACACCACATTCCTCCCCCGCAAATCGGCGAACGGTCGTGTGATAAGGCTTCCGCCCGCCGTGGGGAGGACCCCATGTTGACGTATGCGATGAGGTGGGGAGCCTAACAACAGGCGAGGCTGTGCCACCCGCACCCTGCCATTCGGTCCGAGGGGAGCTAGGAAACGCCTGAAAACCTAGTCCAGGGTGCACGTCAACATGCGGTGTATGCGCCCGTAGAGAGACAGGAGGGCCCGAAGGGTCGACCTCCATTGCGTCGGGGTATCCGACGCGCGACGACATCTGGTCCGGAGCGGGCAAGAGTTCCATGGCGGAGGACAGCAGGTCACGGGAAGCGAGCGGCGGCGCGTGACCCAGGGAGGCGCTTGGCGGCTGCAGCGAAGCGTCCACTGCGGGCGGCGCCGGCGGTGGCTGCGGCGGCGGCGCGACGCCATGAGGCAAAATGGAAGGCATCGTCGGCAACACCTGGGGATGAGGCGAGCCAGTAGATGGGTCCCCAGGGCGCTGACCGGACGGCACCGTCGCTGAAAGCAGACGGGGAGCGGCAGAACCCGTGCGACGACAGAGGCGCAGCTGATTGAGATGCCGACGCACCTCACCAGAGGCCCCCAAAACCAAATACATAGCGCGGCAGAGGCAGCGAAGAATGCGCCCTGCGAGCCAACGCCGTGAACCTCTATAGGTGCGATAGAAGACAACGTCGCCAGGAGCAAAAGCAGGAGTCTGCCGCTGCACAGGAACCTGATGCGGCGGATGCAGCAAAGACATCAAGGTTCGATGAGGACGACCGTGGAGCAACTCAGCCGGCGAGCGACCACCGCGGGGCTGAGAGCGATATGAGGACAAAAAGAGCAACAATGCATCCTCCCGAGAATGTGACTCTTTCAACGTCAACATCTGTGACTTGAAAGTCCAGACCAAACGTTCAGCGGCACCGTTTGACTGAGGCGAAAACGGCGCGGATGTCAGATGTATAATACCATTGGCCGTGCAGAATGACTGAAATTCTGCAGACATGAATTGTGGACCATTGTCGGAAACAATAGTCTGTGGAAGACCTTCAATGCAGAAAATAGCAGATAACGCTTGGATGGTGGCAGATGACGTCGTGGAAGACATCCGGACAACAAAAGGAAAATTACTGAAAGAATCGACCACAACCAACCATCGAGCATTCCAGAATGGACCGGCAAAATCGATGTGTAAGCGTTGCCAAGGGGAAGTGGCTTTCGGCCATGCAAAGAATTTCCACGGCGGGGCGGATTGTCGTCCGGCACACGCCATGCAAGAAGAGCACATATTCGTAATCGCAGCATCGATTCAGAACCAAGTACAGTGCTGACGAGCAAGTTGTTTCGTTCGCACTATACCCCAATGTCCGTGGTGCAGAAGCCGTAAGACAGAGGACTGTAACGAACGTGGGATCACGACTCTGGACTGATCATTATCAGAACGCAACAACAAAACACCACGTCGTACAAAAAGTCTCTCCTTGTGAGCAAAAAATCGGCGAACCAACGGATCCGTGATCCGCGACTTTGACAAGGGCCATTGCATAGCAACAAAACGCAAAACAGTAGCAAGGACAGGGTCAGCAGCTGTGGCTGTAGCGACACGACGAAAATCAATCGAAAACGATTCGACCACGTTATCGGTTTCCGAGTCAATGAACATGCAAGCAAGTTCGGAAGAATCGAATGCTTTATCCGCAGCAACAGGCAAACAGGACAACGCAGCAGCGTAGCCGTGCGTAGCAGCGGACCGATACAAGATATCGTAGCGATTGGCGACCTCATAACGCAATGCGTGGGGAACATTGCGCGCTCGGAAAAATTTCGGGTGCGCGTTGACTTTCAGTTCCAAATGTGCTTCATAGTTCTGAGCGCAACCCAGGCCCGGTGCAAAAATGTCTGCAAATTCGTCACATAGACTAGAAACACTGGCTGAAGGCACAGTCTGATTCACTGATAGTACCTGATTTACTATAGACAAGTTAAACAACTGAAATAAATCTAAACCAAACAAGTTCACTGCAGTAGAAGAATGAAGAACGTAAAATGACACAAGTTTCGTTTGTTCCTTGTATGTAGCAAGAAGAGTGCACTGTCCTAACACAGGGATAGCTTGTCCGGAATAACTCTTGAGCTGAACATTTGCGGCACGCAACAGAGGTGCGCCCAGTTGTTTGTACGTGGCGTGATTGAGCAATTAAACTGCAGCTCCGGTATCGAGCTGGAACGGTATCACTTGTCCGGCAAAGTCCAAATCTACAAAAAGTTTATTGTCCTGCTGATGACAAGAGCGACTGTTTTGTGCAACGTGAACAGACACTGGTACAGAATCACGTGCGACGTGACGGGATTTGCGTCGACGTCGACGCACACTTTTTGTGGGACGAACACAGTCACTGTTAGCGAGAGGAACACTGGGCTGAGTGGCACTAACTACATGAATGTCCATGGGCGAAGGTTCCCGAGCCTGTGTGTCGTTGATTCGATTCCGGCGCGAAGCAAAGGGCCTGGAATGGTTGTGAGTGTCTGATCTGAGCTTTTTCTGGCAAACACTTTGAACATGCCCTTTCGTATTACAGAAAAAGCAAATAGCTTGGCGTGACGGGCAATTCTCACGCGAATGTATAGTTGCACACCGCGGGCATGATTTCACTGCATTTGCTTGCTTGCGCAGGACACGTGGCTGCGCGGACGTGCGCGAGGGCAGGTTAGCGTTCCGTGCAGCGGGCCTGGCGGGCCGGTTAATGTGACACACGGCTGGCGAAGTTGCAAATGATTCCTGAGCAAAGTCAAGTGTGTCTTGCCTATCCAAAATGTCTATCACTTGTTGAAGGGAGGGATTAACTAGTTTCAAAATCTGTTCCCGTATGCGAACATCAGAAACGTTCTGTGCTATCGCATCATGTACCATTGTATCTGAATAAGGGAGTCCACAGTCACATTCAAATGCACACTCCCTAGTAAGTCCTTGCAAAGTTGCAACCCACTCCCGATTAGTTTGACCGGCCTTACGTGTTGTACGAAAGAACGTGTACCTTTTTGCAACGACATTTACTGTTTCTTTGAAATAGGCATCTAAAGCAGACAAAATTTCTTCGTATGACAGAGTTGCTACGTCGCGCCGGGGAAACAATTTCACTATCACACGGTAGGTGGACACACCTACACACGAAAGAAAAAACGGCTGCCGCTCATTACCTTGAATTCTGTAGGCGGCGAGATGAAATCCAAATTGTCGAGACCATTCTGGCCATGTCTCGTTGGCCGCCTCGTAGGGCCTAAATTGAGGTGCAACAGCATGGTGTGGCTGCGGTAGCGATGAAGCGGCGGCGGCCGCATCGTTTTGCAGCGCACGTTGACCCTGGACGAGCTGTCCCAGGGCATCCAATAACACCTGCGTCTGCTGATTCTGCAAGCGATAAAATTCGGACAGTACATCTGGAGAATGTGGCGAAGCCATGACACAAGTAAATGTAAGCAATGAGAAAGAACAAGATCCTGATTAATCCTCGTTGCCAATGGACTGTTAAGGCAGCCAGTCCACAGTGAAGTAGCCGAAAGGGCACACGTCAACTCACGCCGTCTGGCGTTAAGTCTGGAACAGGATTCGTAATGAATGTGATAAAGAAAAGAACGTAGCTACTAGAACACTTAACTTTTATATTGTCCTTTGGTATACAGCATTCTGGATGATACAAGTGAGACTCTATCTTGAGGTACATGCAACGTTACAAATGGTTAATGGCGCCTTGCTAGGTCGTAGCCATTAACTTAGCTGAAGGCTATTCTAACTGTCTCTCGGCAAATGAGAGAAAGGCTTCGTCAGTGTAGTCGCTAGCAACGTCGTCGTACAACTGGGGCGAGTGCTAGTACGTCTCTCTAGACCTACCGTGTGGTGGCGCTCGGTCTACGATCACACAGTGGCGACACGCGGGTCCGACATGTACTAATGGACCATGGCCGATTTAAAGCTACCACCTAGCAAGTGTGGTGTCTGGCGGTGACACCACACTTTTGTCAAGTACACTCACATGGATGACACTTTCTGTGTCCTAAATACGGAGGAATATACCATGGAAAACATTTCTATATTACTATGTACTTGAAAAATACATCAAAAACTGAAAGAAAACCTTCTATCTACATTGTCATTGTGAATCATTTTATATATAGTTTGATGTCATTATAACGGTACAGAACATATGGCGTGACAGAAGGCTTCATGGGGCAACACCTCTAAGATGTGTTTGTAACTCGTTTTAACTTTTCATCTCTTTCCAACAACTGTCTGTCTCTCACCGCTTGTAAGCGATCACGTGCTTCTAATTCTCGTTTTAACTTTTCATCTATTTCAGCCTGTAACCTATTACATTCCTCATCACGTTCTTCCAGTTTGCGTAGTAAAGCCGCAAATGGATCGAACAGAGGAGATCACACAGGTGACATAAAAGTTCTCTCCACTGGCCCATTCGGTGTCAAAACATTTTCTGTTAACGTCTGACATCCTCTACATCCAACACATTTATTGGTGTCAGATGTTCCATCTAACAACTACTGCCAGCTGCCCCCAGTCTCACCTGCTGAGGCAGTGGCTGTACTATCATCAACAAACATACTCATGTCCTGCACGTTATCAAATGGTTCAAATGGCTCTGAGCACTATGGGACTCAACTGCTGTGGTCATAAGTCCCCTAGAACTTAGAACTACTTAAACCTAACTAACCTAAGGACAGCACAGAACACCCAGCCATCACGAGGCAGAGAAAATCCCTGACCCCGCCGGGAATCGAACCCGGGAACCCGGGCGTGGGAAGCGAGAACGCTACCGAACGACCACGAGATGCGGGCGCACGTTATCATGCTGAACAAAATCTGCGTTTGATTTCGCATCCATAATTCTACCTACTTTCCCCATAAATTGATTTTGCTATTGTCACAAGTCTACACAGGCTTAGACACTGTACATAAACATATACACTTACAACCACACACATTAAAGTACTATTACAAATGCACAATGCTAACCTTGGTTGTTGAGGCAAATTGAATGTTAAACTCAATAGCATTACACTGTCTTTATATCAGTAATGAATCCAAACTGTAACTTGAAATAAATTTCTGCCTTCCCATCAGTTATCAGTTCAGCAGTGCATGTCAAAATTTAGTTAAAAAATAGGATAGTAAGCATGGTAGTTCTTACCTTTATTTCTGTATTCATATCGGTTTATTTGTCTTTATTTTCAGCTAGGCAGCTGTCTCTTTTATATATATCAGGATCGGTTTTCTGCACATCCATATAACATTCCTTAGATGCTCGTAAATTTCATGTAAAAGAAGTTAGGGTTCTGGTTAGAATACAAATTATGGATACATATATACACATAAAATCACCAAAATACAAATATTATTAAGAAATTCTAATTGAAATTATGTCTATTTTCTATTATTCTTCCCCCATGGGCAAAGAGTGCCAATTGTAGTGTATCTACATGTATAACCTATTAAGGTGTGTGTTTTATTACTTTATTTTATTTAAATTAGATTTCATTTTTATTTTTTAATTTGATTTTGGTTCCACTGCAAAGATATGTGAAGGCAAGGATCGTTCTTAGATTTTACCGACACAAAAATGTAGCGTGGGATCCTGTATAATTATTGTAATTACTTACACGAATCCATGGTCAGAAACAGTTAATCACTATAGGCTATATACACATACAAAAAGTATTTCACCATTTTCAATACGTAAGGACCTACGTGTGATTTAATGTTACCCTAACATACAATGCTGTGCTCCGAACATACATTCTCACAAAGGCCTATGTTTGGTACTAGTAGATTTCTCTTGGCCAGAAATGTGGTTTTTAGCAGTGCTAGTCCGCCTTTTATGTTGCTACTCCGTACGCCGTAGGTGCTGCCTAGCTAGCAGAATTCCTTAACTTCAGCTAGTTTAGGATCGCCAATTCTTATGTTAAGTTCCCAATGTTCTCATTCCTGCTGATTCATAATACTTTAATCTTTCTTCTATTTACTCTCAATCCTTATTCTGTAATCTTTAGACTGTGATTTTAATCTTCGTCTTGAAAGTTTCTTTTATTTCCGTCATTGATTCTTCAATGCATAGCGTGAACAATATGGACGAAAGACTACATTATGTCTTCCACTCTTTTTAATTCGAGCACGTCGATCTGGATCTTCTGGCCTTCTTGTTCCACGTTGATTCTTCTACGTGTTGTGTATCATCTGTTTTTCCCTACAGCTTACCCTCATTTTTTCTCAGTATTTGGAATGTCCTACACGATTTTATGCTGTCGGTCGTCTTCTCGATGTCAATAAATCCTATGGGCGTTTCTTGATTTGTCTGAAGTCTTGTTCCCATAAACAACCACCAACGTGAGAACTGCCTCCCTTGCCCTTTACCTTTCCTAAAGCCGAACAGATCGTCATGAAACAGATACTAAATTTTTTTTTCTCTTCTTCTGTATATTATTCACGTTAGCGTCTTGGATGCATCTGTCGAGTATATTGTGATAATTATCGTGTTTGTCAGCTCTTGCAACCTTCGGAGTTGTGTGGATGGTATTTTACAAAAGTCTGATGGAATATCTCCAGTCTCATATATTCTACACACCAACGCGATCAGCCATCTTGATCTTAGAAATTCCGATGGAAGCTTGCCTGTCCCTTCTGCCTTATTCGATCTTAAGTCATCCAAAGCTCTTTCAAAGTCCGATTTTAATACTAGATTTCTTGTCTCACCCCTGCCGACTCTTGTTTATTCTTCGGTCATTCATAGAAGCCTTCAACGTACTGTTTTCATCTATCCACTCTCTCCCTGCATTTAACAGTGGAATTCAACTTGGACTTATAATGCTGCCGCCCTTTCATTTAATTTCACTAAAGTTGGTTTTACCTTTAACTTCCAACAACCATTTCTTTTTATATTTCCTCACAATCTTCATGCACCCATTTTGTCTTAGCTTCCCTGCACTTCTTATTTATTTGTTTTTCTGTATACCTGATTTCCCTGAATCGTTTTTAAGTTCTTCATTCTTTTGTCGGTCAGCTGAAGTTTTCTCGCAGTTACCTTTCCGGTCCTTATGTTTCCTTCCAGCTTTAGTGACTGCCCTTTTTAGAGAGATCTATTCCTATTCGATTGTACTGCCTACTATGCTATTCACTATCGCAATATCTATAGCCTCAAAGAACTTCAAGCACGTATCTTCTCCTTAGTATTTCCGCCTCCCACTTCTTGCGAATGGCTTCCTTCTGACTAGTCTTTTCAACTTCATCATTACTGAATAGCGATCCGTGTCTATACCTGCCCCTGGGTACGCGTCACAATGAAGTATCCGATTTCTGAATTTCTGCCTGACCACCATCTAATCAAACTGTAATCTTCCCGTGTCTCATGGCCTTTTCCGAGTACAAATCCTTCTCTTGTCATTCTGGAACAGAGATTTCACTATTACTACCTGATATTTATTACAGGTCCCAAGTAGCCTTTCTCTTCTACCATTCCTATTATGAAGCCCCTAATCCTGATCGCTTCTTCTATTCTTTCCCACACAACTGTGTATAATTATTTAGATTTTCATCTCACTTCACTTACTGAATTACTTGTTTGGTATCGTGACATACTTTCTCTGTCTCTTCATTTTCTGCTTGTGATGTCGGCTTTATACCTGAGCAATTGTTATCAGGGTTGTTCTGCTGTCGATTTGATGGAAACAAACCTATTACCGAACCGTTCAAAGCAACACATTCTCACTCCTACCTTCCTATTCTTACGAATAATGCTTCTTTTACACCGTTTTCTGCTGGTGACCGGAAGTCCTTGTCTTCCTTCCATTGACTTTACTGACTCCCACTATACATTGACCCTTAGTAGTTCCCTTTTCTCATTTTCTACCTTCGCTACCCATATCAGACTACTGCTAATCCACGCCTTTACCCGTAGTACGTTATCGTTTCGTTGATTATTGAATATTTTCCTCAAGGTCACCTCCCCCTTGACAGTTCCCTCCCGGAGACCCGAATGGGGGACAGGCCAGATTTCCTGTGTGTATACTGTATGTGCATTTAATGCAGTGGTTTCCATTACCCTCTGCATCATCATGCCGTTGCTCATTGCTCACTCTTCCTCCTTTTACAGGGAGTTTATCCCACGAAATTCAAGAGAATGCCAGTGATCCTCAGCCTGCTCCTCCACCCTGTTTGACAAGGCCGTTGTTAGAATGGGGTGACTTATAATTCCGGAAGTCTTCGGCCATCAATACTGATGTTTTTGTTCACAATTAAGCTGCGATAGGGCTCTAACCGTGGATCGGGGAAGTTTTGAGTACTAATAAAAGACGCTACCTCTAGACCACGGGTATACTACCGCTTTTTATATTGTTTACCAAAGAGAGAAAAAATTTGTTTCGAAATTTTTAATCTTCGATATTTGTTATAATCCATACAGATGATTTTTAAATTACAACTTCTCTGAACCTGCGCTTTACTCACACTCTGGTACTATCATCCTACTTCGGGCGACTCATTTGCGTTCAGTGTCAAGAATTTCTGTTTTACATAAAGAATGATAATATTTGCAGAGATTTTAGGGCCTCATGAAGCTCTAATAATTCCATTACAAGAATCCACTTTGTGAGGTATTCTGGCAAACTTTGAAATATAGATCTCCGTGACAGATCAGGAACTATCACAACTCAGTTTTTCAAAAAGATGAAGAAGAGAACTGTGACATTTAAGAAGAGCCAGAACAGCATTAATTGATCAGCAGCCCAAAGTACTTAGAAAAGAATGGCTTAGTTTTAAGAGCTGAGGGCGTAATTCTTGTGAAGCACGCTGCAGTAGTCTGATATTTGGGACTTTGAGAACACACAGAATATAAGAAATCTATAAAAAATCTGTATATGATACACATCTGCCACATCATTTATAGCATCCTGGATAGCTAGTTCCTTTTAGTGGTTCATATAACGCACGACAATTGAGTCCTTACGTAAAGGATTACTCAGTAAAGCACCACTTTTGAACTGGTAAACATTCGAAGACTAGGCTATTAATGCTTTGTGTTTGACTGCTCTAATGAATAATAATAACACTATAGCACTGTAGTCACCCTTAAGTGGATACTACTGTATCGTGCTGTCAATTAGTGAATTGTGTGTTTCGTAGAGAGTAATGAAGCATTTTCTGGTTTGTTGCAGGAACTATCGCTAGTCAGAAAGTGGGGAACGTTTTGGCATTAAAGAAAACTAAGTACAAGAAATACATTTTATTATATACATCTGAAAGGGTGACTGACATACTACTTTTCCATATAGTCACCAAAGAGACTGAGGCACTTATCATACCGGTGGACAAGATCTGAAATACCTTCCGCGTAAAATTCTGCCGCCTGAGACTTGAGCCAGTGAGACACGCCCGCCTGGAGTTGCGCGTCGTCATCAAAGCACTGCGTTGCAAGCCAGTTCTTCATCTTGGGAAACAAGTAGAAGTCGCTTGGTGCAAGATCGGGGCTGTAGGGCGGATGAGGGAAAATTTCCCATTTGAAGAACTAATGAGTTCCTTAGTGCGGTTTGCCGTGTGAGGTCGGGCATTATCATGCTAAAACAAAATTTTGGACGTCAGCTTTCTTCGGCGTTTGTTTTGAACTGCTCTTCTAAGGCTGTGCAAAGTTTGAGCTCCATTATTGTGAAGCGTCGGTTTTCACGAATGGCTTCATCAACTTTAGCGACAAGATCGTCGGTTACAATGCTCGGGCGTCCATTATTCTCTTCATCGTGAACGTTGGTTCGGTAATTTTAAACTGAATGAACCATTTCCACACGGAACATTCACTCATTACGTTGTTTCCGTACACTTCGCACAGTTCACGATAAGTTTCTGTAGGTTTTAGAGCCGGCCGGAGTGGCCGAGGGGTTCTAGGCGCTACAGTCTGGAACTGCGCTACCGCTACGGTCGCAGGTTCGAATCCTGCCTCGGGCATGGATGTGTGTGATGTCCTTAGGTTAGTTAGGTTTAATTAGTTCTATATTCTAGGGGACTGATGACCTCAGGAGCTAAGTTCGAAAATGGCTCTGAGCACTATGGGACTTAACATCTATGGTCATCAGTCCCCTAGAACTTAGAACTACTTAAACCTAACTAACCTAAGGACATCACACAACACCCAGCCATCACGAGGTAGAGAAAATCCCCGACCCCGCCGGGAATCGAACCCGGGAACCCGGGCGTGGAAAGCGAGAACGCTACCGCACGACCACGAGATGCGGGCTCAGGAGCTAAGTCCCATAGTGCTCAGAGCCATTTGAACCATTTATAGGCTTTAGAGTTTTTGCCAACAAACCCCGTATCACAGACCGCACTTCACAACTGGCAGGATTTTCGATTGCAGCGCACATTTCAAATTCGAATATCGAGAAACCAGACGCATAGAGACGTTCCCGCCGTTACGGATGGATGCTGACTGAGCACGCACATAACTAAATATACGCGATCGGCGCGCTCTTAGAAGCGTCAGACGGAAACGTTCCCTTCTTTCTGAAAAGCCACCGTACAAAGAGGAGAAGATGTTTTAACGAGATATTTAACATTTGGTATCCACAAGTCTCACGTTTACCGCCATCGATACATCGTATCAAGCACAAAGTATGTGTGTAGTGGACGAACCATATCAGGAACCTGTAACCTCCACCGCATACTGTCACGTATTAACGCTAGCAATTGAAGAATACGTAATTACTGATAGCTTATATAATCAGTGCTAGGGTCATAGTAGATTTTCATAACCGTAATGATCTTCTAAAAATAATTTAGTTTCATGAAAAACACAATCAGTCCCTTTTGCTTTTACCCGTCAGAAAATTTAATTTTATCAGTCACGGTTGGCAACCACTGTTCTAGAATATCGGAAACATCACAAACACTGAAAATGACTGTTAATATCGATCCTTAATAAGGGTGTCGGCAACAGAACACTGTACTGCTAATGTTCTCTTAATTATTTTACAAATTCCGAGTTACGACTACGTACAACGGATAGCGAGATACTACTGCGCCAAAGTTTATTTCGTGTGTTCATTAATAAATGGTATTTTTAAAGTCGTAGAATTTTCAGTAGACTCTTTTACACGCCATGAGGCTATAGGACGAGAAGATACGCAAGATATAACACAACTAAAAAGGAATATAGGGAATACAGTGAAGAGATATTTTTAACTGAAGGAGGAGAACACAGAGATGACGAAAGTCATGGGATACCTTCTAATGTCGTATCAGACCTCCATTTGCCTGGCGTAGTACAGCAACTCTACGTGGCATCCACTCAGCAAGACTTTGAAAGTCCCGTGCAGAAATATTGAGCCATGCTGCCTTTACACCCTCCCACAATTGCAAAAGTTTGGCCGGTGAAGGATTTTGTGCACGAACTGACCTCTCGATTATGTCCCATAAATGTTCGATGTGATTCATGTCAAAATCATTCACTCGAACTGTCCAGAATCATCTCCAAACCAATGCCATACAATTGTGGCCCGGTTGACATGGCACATTGTAGTTTGGAAACACGAAGACCATGAATATGTGCAAATGGTCTCCAAGTAGCCGAAAATAAACATTTCCGGTCAGTGTTCGTTTCAGTTGGACCAGAGGACCCAGTCTACTGCATGTAAACACAGCCTACACCATTATGGATCCACCACCAGATTGCACAGTGCCTTTTGACAACTTGGGCCTACGACTTCGAAAGTCTGCACCACACTCAAACCTTACCGTCAGCTCTTAGAAACTGAATTCGGGTCGGCCACGCGGGGCTAGCCGAGCGGTGAGGGGCGCTGCAGTCATGGACTGTGCGTCTGGTCCCGGCGGAGGTTCGAGTCTTCCCTCGGGCATGGGTGTGTGTGTGTTTGTCCTTAGGATAATTACATTAAGTAGTGTGTAAGCTTAGGGACTGATGACCTTAGTAGTTAAGTCTCATAGGATTTCACACACATTTGAACAGTTTTTTTTTTTTTTTTAATTCGGGTCGCATCTGACCAGGCAACGGTTTTCCAGTCGTGTAGGATACAGCCGATATGGTCATGAGCCCAGGAGATGAGCTGCAGGCGCTGTTGACATTCGAGTTGGTCGTCTGCTGCCGTAGCCCATTAACGCCAAATGTCGCCGCAATGTCCTAACGGATGTGTTCGTGATAAATGCGGTGATTTCACGCGATGTTGTTTGTCTGACAACTCTGCACAAACGCCGCTACTCTCGAATGTTAAGAGTATCAGTGTAAAACAAAAGAAGAAAATAAAAGCAGCAGCTGTTCCGTTGTTCGTCTGCGGTTGAGATCTGTGAGAGCCCGCAGACACACACTCGAGAGGAGTCCCGCACTCCGCGCGGTGACGTGAGAAGTGACAAATAAGCCAGCCACTCTCGGGCTGGCACAGCACGGCACGGTGCCCCCCCCTCCCCCCCCTGCCACATGTTGCCAGAACAGACCGCGCGGCGTGCCGCCTGTGGCGCCGTTTGTGGCGGCAGGTCGGTTTTGCGGCGCCTCGCCAATCGTAAACACAGGCCAGCACTCCGGTGCTTTGTTGGCGAGCAGCAGCGGATGACGGCACCCAGAGGCCATCCAGGAAGTTTGTGTTGCGTTGAATGGAAGAGTACACTCGCATAACTGTTTTCATTATGCCTACGCAATCCTTGCAGCTGAGCGTCATGAAACCTAAACGCTATACTCTCAGAAAGAGAGGGCAACTACTGGGCAATTTTAATTAAAATAACGGAGCTCTGAGATCTGCAGTGCGGGCTGCATACATCGCGGGACTCGCGCATTAAGTTGAAAAACTAATAGTTTCAATTTCTGCCACAAAGTAAAAATGAGAACTGTTTGTCGCTTGATGATGAGTTTTGATTCCTGATCGTTTGGGTAAAACGGTTAAGATGGTAGAAGTTCCAAATATCAAACGCAGTTGCTGTTGAGAACGACCGTGCACTGCTGGTAAAGATTTTTGTACGAGGACGGTAGCACCAGCAACGCTACACTGCCGGAATATCGCAGACAGAAACAGCTGCGAACACACCCCATGGGCTAAAGAATATGATCGTGAAATTTGAAGAAGCCTGATGGATTAGGTTGTACAACACGGATAGGGAGGCGACCCATTCCCATGGCAGTTGTCAAAATTGCTGTAGCGGTAGCTGAAATTCTGCAGCCAGTTCGTGATTGCTGGGTGTTGTGTGCTGTCCTTAGGTTAGTTAGGTTTAAGTAGTTCTAAGTTCTAGGGGAATGATGACCATAGATGTTAAGTCCCATAGTGCTCAGAGCCATTTGAACCATTTGAATCTGCAGCCAGTGCTGAAGCTGTGTCGAGGAAATTTCTGGTCAACAGTTCTAAAGGTTTTGGTGCACATTTTACAGTTGTATCCCTGAGAGATTCCGAATGTGCATCAAACGAAGTCCCAAGACGGGAAACAGTGCCCTGACTTTGCCCTCCGTCTTTTTGGCATGTGCAGAAATGGATGACAGCGGTTCGGGAATGTTCTACGAACGGTGAGGCACATTTTCCTCTGCACGATCCTGTGACTGCACAGAGCTGCTGGTTGCGAGGCTCTACTCCTCCATATGTTGTGCAGGAACATCCACAGCACTCATGTTACTTGACTGTGTGCTGTGTACTGTGACTCACGATTTCCCTCATTCTCGGTCCGCTTTTATTTGAGGAGATGCACCTCGCTGCCTTGTTACATGTACACTGACATCTGCACTTTACATGGGTATCCTAGTGCAACACCTGTAGCGGTGCCACATCACTGTTCTCGTGCAACGTCGACTGATACCACACGTCGCTTGATAGCTGAAAGATTCGTTTTTAGAAACCTTCAGTAACGACAGCATCATCTCTAGACGATTTGAAGACGTGTGACCTTGCGGATTAACTGTCCTAAATCAATGTGAGGATAACTGAAACATCGTACCTATCAGAATCGTATTAACTCTTCTGGTATGAATGACAGTGAAACGCCTGGTTAAATCCGCAGGACTGAACAGGCAGTTGGAATTGTGGAAAGGGGCCAAAAATGAGCAGTTGTCAGTTACACTCGAACACATATAACTGTATTTAGTTGCCCAAACATTAGAGCGCAAATTTTCGAGCTTAACTATCGCCTGAATATGTCACACAATCTTATGACTTAAGGGCACAACCTCTTTAATTTTTAAAACGACCGAAGGCCCATTATTTAAAACACAACTACAATAAATTTTCAAAAGGCAGAAAGCGCAAGGTTTTATCCTTAAATAATATTTCAAATGAGGCTCTAGACGCAAACAGTCTAAGACTTGACAAGTAAGGAATTTTAATTTCAAAACGGTGGAAGGTTCATGATTTAAAAACACAACAGCCGGCCGGTGTGGCCGAGCGGTTCTAGGCGCTATAGTCTGGAACCGCACGACCACTACGGTCGCAGGTTCCAATCCTGCCTAGGGCATGGATGTGTGTGATGTCCTTAGGTTAGTTAGGTTTAAGTAGTTCTAAGTTCTAGGGGACTGAGGACCTTAGAAGTTAAGTCCCATAGTGCTCAGAGCCATTTGAACTATTTTTTTTAAAAACACGACAACAATAAATTTTCAAAGGCAGATGGCCCAAAGCTGTATCCTTAAATAATTTTAAAAAAGGATGCTGAAGGCCCAAGCAATCTAAGACTTAACAATAAGGAATTTTACATTTAAAATGGCTGAAGGCCCATGATTCAAAACACAGCTACAATAAATTTTTGCAAGGCAGAAAACCCAAGGCTTTATCCTTCAATATTTTTTTTTAAAATGAGGCTGAAGGCCCAAACAATCTAAGATTTAACAAGTAAGGAATTTTAATTTTAAGGCGGCTGAAGGCCCAAGATTGAAAAACTATAATAAATTTTCAAAAGGCAGAAGGCCCAAAGCTTTACCCAGAAAAAAATATATTAAATGAGGCTGAGGGCCCAAACAATGCAAGACTTGAAAAGTAAGGAACTTTCAGTTTTAAAATGGCTGAAAGCCCATTGTTTAAAACCGAACTAAAAGCCTACAAATTGAAACCAACGGCTATGGGCCATTAAAATACACAATCAAACACCAATAAAAACGAGGCAGAACGGTCAGCGGCTCTCAGAAGTTTCCGGGGGTCGGTCTGCACTTAGGGGAGACAGATAGTTGGCCCAACTATATCTGATCCGCCGGCAACCAAACCAAGAGACAGTCAACGGACCTACCGACAAGACGACTTGCTTACCACCTGACCAGTACAGAAGGAACTCCAAAGCCAATGCGTAAAATGTGTAGCCGCCCACAACTAAATATGCATAAGCTGTCAAAACTATACACACGTGTTGGACAGCGACAACACGGTGAGGAAAGAACACTGCGTGAATTTTACGTCAGTGGCCAGGGCAGATAACCGGAACGCTAATGGCCACAAGGCAGAAAATTACGTTGGTGAGCTTGGAATTCAAATAACCAATATACAGTTACACTCCGCCGGATGGTGGACAAACTTTCGCCAACTCGAACAGTCGCTGTTGCTCGCGGGAATGCCCCTAACAGCCAACCATAAAAACCAACGGCACAATGCGAACAGACTGGCTTCGGTAATTAAAACACGACTCAACTGTGATGTCCTGGGTCGTTAGCCGCGAACCTCGCTCCCACACACTCCAACACTGGGTAGAGACCGCCAGTGGGCCCGGACCACTGCGCCGCGCGGAGATTTCCTGGCTGATCCACTCCAACCGACTGACTGCCTCACATCAGCACCGAGACAGCACTAAAATAACTGAGTAGTCGACATCACAAGCTACACACAGTTTCACGAACACTTGCACGAAGGACTGGACAATACTAACGGCAGTGACTGTGCAATAACAAGGACGAATCACGAATCGGCACATGCAGGCAACTCATAAGCTATCGCTGGTCAACATACACGTTGTCCGACAAGACGACTAACCGACGATTAACCAAGGTGGTCCGCACTCAAATGATATGTATCGGCAACCGTCGGGCAAGTCATGGCTGTCCGAACCTCACTGCAGCCGCGCCCCGACTGAATTTCTGCCGCGTCTTAAGTCAAACACTGCCAGGTCCGAACTGCACTGCCAGCGCCTCCCAACCAACTGGAAGATCCGAACTAACTCCCTACACACGACAACGAGAAGTAATAGCAGTCAACAAAGATAATACGCCAGGGCTTATATCGATAAGCGCCGCTGTTGCCGCTCACGGGAAAATAAGGCGGCAACTCAGTGACACCAGTAATTGAAATTAACATAACGAGTTGGTAGTACAGTCAAAACAGGATGTCAAATGAGATATGGCACGCACACGAGCAACGCACGGCTCAAACTGTTTTTTTTTTTTTTTTTTTTTTTGTGACTGGTGTGACACGGCCCGCCACAAATTTCTCTCGTGTGGCAACCTCTTCATCTCAGAAAAGCGCTTGCAATCTAAGTCCTCAATTATTTACTGGGTGTTTTCCAATTTCTGTCTTCCTCTACAGTTTTTACCGTCTAGAGCTCCCTTTAGTACCATGGAAGTCATCCCCTGGCGCCTTACAAGATGTCCTATCATCCTCTCCCTTCTCCTTATCAGTGTTACCACATGTTCCTTTCATCTCCAATCCTGAGCAGAACCTCCTCATTCCTAATCAGTCCACGTTACTTTCATCATAGACCTGTAACACTGCATCTCAAACGCTTCGATTCTCTTCTGTTCCGGTTTTCCCACTGCCCATGTTTCACTACCATACATTGCTGTGCCCCAAACGTATATTCTCAGAAATTTCTTCCTCAAATTAAGGACCATGTTTGATACCAGTAGGCTTCTCTTGGCCAGGAATGTCTACGACCGTGCTAGTCTGCTTTTGATGTCCTCCTTGTTTCGTTCATCTTGGATTATTTTGCTGCCTAGGTAGCAAAATTCCGTAACTTCGTCTGCTCGTGATCACCAATCTCGATGCTAAGTTTCTCGCTGTTCTCATTTCTGCTACTTCTCATTTCTTTTCTCTTTCTTCGATTTACTCTCAGACCATATTATGCATTCATTGGATTGTTCATTCCATTCAACACATCTTGTAATTCTTCTTCACTTTCACTGAGTATAGCAATGTTATCAGCGAACCGTGTCATTTATAGCCTTTCACCTTGAATTTTATATCCACTGAAGGACCGCATACGACAACACATCGCTCTTATTAAACTGGATAAGCTGCGAGCGCTGTGAATCATGCCGATTTACGGTCGCAGGGTGTTTCTGAGGAGGGAAACACCCTATCGCAGCCCTAGTGGTTATCCCGTCCAAAACTAAACACGGATAAAACATGAAAACAGGAAGGTCTACGAACTGTGAGAAAAGGAGAAAAATAGGAAATGAGTGGTCCAATCTCGAGATGGGCAGCGTCGAACGAATTATACGAATCACGGCGGCGTGGTTACTGATCATGATGTTGGATGCAAACAGGGAGACCTGTGTTCAAATCCCTCTTGTGCAACAATTTCTTTCTTTTTCACAAATTTATGAACTTTCCATCCGGTCATTGACGTATCTGTTCTCCTTCTATAGTCACGGCAACTGTCATATTATACACTACTTACAGAATATGAATCATGTGGTCAGAATATTACCGTCGCAAGTAAATGCGATGTATAGTGAGAGCAGGCGAGATAATGCATAGACCACTCACAGAAATGAAAACATTAAATAAACTGGTTTGACCTACGCTAAAACAAAGGACTTCATGAGTCAAAACTCCCTGAGCCATGGCGGCTACCGTGAGAGCGTGCGCGTGATCCTACTGGCGCCACTTGGGCACGCTTTCCCTCGACTCTCGCCCTCGTCGTGTAACCTCTGCTGGCTCATATGTTGCCTCTGGGGCTGCGTGGTAGCGAGTGGAGTGTCGGACACGGAGCCTTACGTGTATGCCTATGTACTTGGCCTAATGGCGATTGCAGCGAGTTAAAACCATTGACTGTTGGACTTCGGGGCCTCGCGTTTTCCTGCAGCGTTGACCGTTGCTACCGGCGAAAGGCTCTGAGCACTATGGGACTTAACATCTGAGGTCATCAGTCTCCTAGAACTTAGAACTACTTAAACCTAACTAACCTAAGGACAACACACACATCCATGCCCGAGGCAGGATTCGACCCTGCGACCGTAGCGGTCGCGCGGTTCCAGACTGAAGCGCCTAGAACCGCTGAGCCACAACGGCCGTGCTACCGGCGAGTTTATCGGGCAAGCAGCGGCTCTGGTCGTGTGCAACCTAGTTACGGCGTACATCAGTCAGTTGTGATGCGCTAAATACTCCGTGATGTATTGAACAATTTCTTAGCAGCCGTAAGCAGCAGGGCAGTATTATCCGTTGTCTACCCGAAATCCTGAAGCTTTTGACCTCCTCCGCATTTGTTCGAAATTACCTGTGAAGACTGTTACTGTTGGTAAGGTTAACTTGCAACGCGGGCCGCACCCATACTGAAGTTATAATAGTCGAATTTTCAATTGCCTATTTAAGTACACTCCTGGAAATGGAAAAAGAACACATTGACACCGGTGTGTCAGACCCACCATACTTGCTCCGGACACTGCGAGAGGGCTGTACAAGCAATGATCACACGCACGGCACAGCGGACACACCAGGAACCGCGGTGTTGGCCGTCGAATGGCGCTAGCTGCGCAGCATTTGTGCACCGCCGCCGTCAGTGTCAGCGTTTGCCGTGGCATACGGAGCTCCATCGCAGTCTTTAACACTGGTAGCATGCCGCGACAGCGTGGACGTGAACCGTATGTGCAGTTGACGGACTTTGAGCGAGGGCGTATAGTGGGCATGCGGGAGGCCGGGTGGACGTACCGCCGAATTGCTCAACACGTGGGGCGTGAGGTCTCTACAGTACATCGATGTTGTCGCCAGTGGTCGGCGGAAGGTGCACGTGCCCGTCGACCTGGGACCGGACCGCAGCGACGCACGGATGCACGCCGAGACCGTAGGATCCTACGCAGTGCCGTAGGGGACCGCACCGCCACTTCCCAGCAAATTAGGGACACTGTTGCTCCTGGGGTATCGGCGAGGACCATTCGCAACCGTCTCCATGAAGCTGGGCTACGGTCCCGCACACCGTTAGGCCGTCTTCCGCTCACGCCCCAACATCGTGCAGCCCGCCTCCAGTGGTGTCGCGACAGGCGTGAATGGAGGGACGAATGGAGACGTGTCGTCTTCAGCGATGAGAGTCGCTTCTGCCTTGG
This sequence comes from Schistocerca nitens, assembly GCF_023898315.1. Classification (NCBI taxonomy): domain Eukaryota; kingdom Metazoa; phylum Arthropoda; class Insecta; order Orthoptera; family Acrididae; genus Schistocerca; species Schistocerca nitens. Next base: position 489,489,964 of record NC_064621.1, read on the forward strand.
TGCCAATGATGGTCGTATGCGTGTTTGGCGCCGTGCAGGTGAGCGCCACAATCAGCACTGCATACGACCGAGGCACACAGGGCCAACACCCGGCATCATGGTGTGGGGAGCGATCTCCTACACTGGCCGTACACCACTGGTGATCGTCGAGGGGACACTGAATAGTGCACGGTACATCCAAACCGTCATCGAACCCATCGTTCTACCATTCCTAGACCGGCAAGGGAACTTGCTGTTCCAACAGGACAATGCACGTCCGAATGTATCCCGTGCCACCCAACGTGCTCTAGAAGGTGTAAGTCAACTACCCTGGCCAGCAAGATCTCCGGATCTGTCCCCCATTGAGCATGTTTGGGACTGGATGAAGCGTCGTCTCACGCGGTCTGCACGTCCAGCACGAACGCTGGTCCAACTGAGGCGCCAGGTGGAAATGGCATGGCAAGCCGTTCCACAGGACTACATCCAGCATCTCTACGATCGTCTTCATGGGAGAATAGCAGCCTGCATTGCTGCGAAAGGTGGATATACACTGTACTAGTGCCGACATTGTGCATGCTCTGTTGCCTGTGTCTATGTGCCTGTGGTTCTGTAAGTGTGATCATGTGATGTATCTGACCCCAGGAATGTGTCAATAAAGTTTCCCCTTCCTGGGACAATGAATTCACGGTGTTCTTATTTCAATTTCCAGGAGTGTATTACTGTGTGAATCTATTTTTATGAAACTTGTGGTAGGTGCGGGAGGCGATGACATCACGGTCGACGAAACTCTCCATGCCACCAACTGCGGGAACACCGGATCCACCTCTGACAATAGCTACTGTTAGCCATCCATTGCCATGCGTAAATGTATCATTCACGTCAATACTAAAATTTAGTCTGCAACCACGAAACATACAGGGACCTTCAAGGAGTTCACTGGCAGATATGTTCTTCAACTTGTTACTCTTCTTCTCAGCAGCAGATGTTGTCATTTCAATGTTCTCGATAGTTTTATAGACTGTTTGACGAGACCGTAGGATCCTACGCAGTGCCGTAGGGGACCGCACCGCCACTTCCCAGCAAATTAGGGACACTGTTGCTCCTGGGGTATCGGCGAGGACCATTCGCAACCGTCTCCATGAAGCTGGGCTACGGTCCCGCACACCGTTAGGCCGTCTTCCGCTCACGCCCCAACATCGTGCAGCCCGCCTCCAGTGGTGTCGCGACAGGCGTGAATGGAGGGACGAATGGAGACGTGTCGTCTTCAGCGATGAGAGTCGCTTCTGCCTTGGTGCCAATGATGGTCGTATGCGTGTTTGGCGCCGTGCAGGTGAGCGCCACAATCAGCACTGCATACGACCGAGGCACACAGGGCCAACACCCGGCATCATGGTGTGGGGAGCGATCTCCTACACTGGCCGTACACCACTGGTGATCGTCGAGGGGACACTGAATAGTGCACGGTACATCCAAACCGTCATCGAACCCATCGTTCTACCATTCCTAGACCGGCAAGGGAACTTGCTGTTCCAACAGGACAATGCACGTCCGCATGTATCCCGTGCCACCCAACGTGCTCTAGAAGGTGTAAGTCAACTACCCTGGCCAGCAAGATCTCCGGATCTGTCCCCCATTGAGCATGTTTGGGACTGGATGAAGCGTCGTCTCACGCGGTCTGCACGTCCAGCACGAACGCTGGTCCAACTGAGGCGCCAGGTGGAAATGGCATGGCAAGCCGTTCCACAGGACTACATCCAGCATCTCTACAATCGTCTCCATGGGAGAATAGCAGCCTGCATTGCTGCGAAAGGTGGATATACACTGTACTAGTGCCGACATTGTGCATGCTCTGTTGCCTGTGTCTATGTGCCTGTGGTTCTGTCAGTGTGATCATGTGATGTATCTGACCCCAGGAATGTGTCAATAAAGTTTCCCCTTCCTGGGACAATGAATTCACGGTGTTCTTATTTCAATTTCCAGGAGTGTATTACTGTGTGAATCTATTTTTATGAAACTTGTTTTGCTGTTTGTTGAATGTTGACAGCCTTGCATCGACAACGGTTGACGCGTTGATTCTCTGCTGGTCGGGGCACAGACGCGTTTTCCTTATACTTCGGCGGCTTCCCGTCATCTCACGAGGTCTTAAGTGTTGGCAGGTCACACGCGATTGTGCAGATCTCCTGTTCCAGCCTTGAGTACTTGTTGTTATTGTTTGGTATCTTGCCACGGCGGTGGGTGTCGCCGGGTTGGGAAGTAATTGACTCAGTATTTCTGTTATTGTAATGCCGTTGTGGGAGTGTGATGAAAGTCTTTGGGCAAACTGAGCACTGAGTTTCTTATTTTCTTAAAAAATTGAGAGTTTAATTGTCATTATAAATTTGAATTCTGTAACTGCGGCCCGATAGTTTATTTAAGTACTTAACGTGATTTCTGTGGAATAGGCTTGTGGCCAGTCAGCGAACTACTAATGCTACTTCGGTTTTACATGTGCGTAGCCTTTGGACAGCTTGGCTGTATCTTGTCTACATGAGAGCACAATAACCAGTGGAGATGCATGCTTTTTAATGTTTTTATTTAATGTTTTTTGAACTTAGATTCAAGTCCTGTTGTGGGATGAGCCCACAGTTGTGATCTAGTTGCGGGGACAGATTGCCGCCGGATGCTTATTTAATTAATTAAATGTATCTAGTCGGGCCACCATTGTGTTGCCCAGTTGACATTTTTGAGTATTGTAAATGTCCTTATACATTGCGAATTTAATTTAAAAATATTAACTATTTGTATATATTTCGCAGCTATCAGTTGACTCCGGATTGAACTGTTATTAAACAAAAATATTTGATTGGGAGTGACAAACGACGCATCAAGTTGGAACACCTTTCCACGAGTTTTCCTTAAATTAATTCTAATAATTGTTATTTTTGTCACCTCCAAAACGGAACGCAAGAGTCGTAACTTGTGGTACTTGTATAGAACATATAGGAGGTACGAACATCTGGAGGTCGCTTTCTTACAGCTCGCTGTTGCAAACGGCCATTGTACTGCCACGCAGATACTAATTTAAATACAGCGAACAGACACGTCAATGACCGGACAGACAGTTCCAAATTGAGGTAAATAATGTGGCATGAGGCGGATTAAAACCCGGATCTGCCCCTTCGCAGTCCAACACCGTGACCACATAGCCACAACGACGTGGCAGTGGGCACGATCGCTACGTGTTGCAGATCTTGATCTTGTACCGTTCACTGTCTCGAATTTGCTGCTTTTGTCACAGTTCGGTACAACTCCTTCTTGTTTCCATTCTTGATGTGTGCTCATTTTTTGACGGGCTATCTCCTGGGCCATCTTACCACTAAAACTGAAGAGGGTGCGATGGGGAGTTTCACATGTAACTAGTGACCATATCCTAATAAACATGCCAGAACCACCATTATTCAGGGGGTAGAACGTCAAAACTTAAAATGTTCGAGTTTTCAAATATATGCTTATTTTTTAGCGAACATCTTCCTGAATAGTTTTATGTATAAAACACATATATTTGAGAGATTATAAGGCACGTTAGTTGGTCTTAAGTGTACCTAGATGCAGCGCCATACTCTTCTGCACATCATTCTTCTGTCATACGTAAGTCTATTTCCCTCTGTACAATTGGAATCTTTATATTTGCGCCAGAGATTGCCATACGTGACTCAAAGGATTATTGATGTCGATTCTTTCTCTGAACAAATGTATTTCTGGCGGTACCGAAAACCCAAATGAAAATTTTATCCAGTGTGTATGGGAAAGACTGCGAAAAACCGTTTTTGTGGGAAGAAATGGGCTTGCTGGTGTTTATGATGCAGTTTCATGTTGCAATGATGGTGTGCAAAGCAGGAAATGTTTTAGAGAAAATGAGAATTAAGCCCGGAGTGAACTGCTTCAAAACTTTGTATGCGATGGACAGAGAGCGTGTAGTGACAGCAAATAAATCATTTTTGGAGGTGATAAAATCAAGAAGAGTGCATCACAGGAATGTGAAAGGAGGAAAGCTGATTTAGAAAAATGGTTCAAATGGCTCTGAGCACTATGGGACTTAACATCAGAGGTCATTAGTCCCCAAGAACTTACAACTACTGAAACCTAACTAACCTAAGGACATCACACACATCCATGCCCGAGGCAGCATTCGAACCTGCGACTATAGCAGCAGCGCCGTTGCGGACTGAAGCAGCTAGAATCGCTCGGCCACCGCGGCCGGTGACTGCTTTAGAAAATGGAAAATAACCTGCTTATGGTGCCACATACAAGGAGAAACTTAAACGGTCATTTTCTGCAAAACACAAATTTCTGTACTTTGGTACATTGACCATCCAAAATAATTATCCTATTACTCTCAAACTTCGTATTCTTACTAAACACAAACTCCCTAATGCACAACTCTAGAATTTTCCAGATCTATTAAAAACTGTGGTAAAATTGAGATAACTAAGTATAAAATTCGAGTATTTTGTAAACATGAAGCTTCAAGTTAACAGCTTATTTATTTCTTTATATAAATGAATTCTGGAGTTTCATACATCTGTAGGTATGGTTTGTTTGCTGTGCAAAATTCATCGAAGAATCTCTCTTACTTACAAAGAAAAGTGAACCTATAGCAACAAATGGAGCCAATAGTAAGTGAAAAAACGATGAAGTTTCACATGTAAAAAAATTGTTTTGTTACATTTATGAACTTCCATTGCTATGAGTGTGAATCCTGAATCCTTCCTGGCCATAGTGAGAGAGTTTTATGGATTTATTTGGAAAAGTATAGACATTGGAAATTAAAATGTCCTGTGGTGCCTCTACAACTCCACGTCGGCCCGTTTGACGTCCTACCCCTCTTGAGAATTCGATCATTCCTTCCCTCTTCCTCCACCAAAACCACATTATATTTCCTCACAGCGTCGTGTTTTCACCAGCTGGAAGTAGTGGAACAATTACCTTTTCAGCATAATCCACGAGCGCACCGATCAATGGATGTTTCAGATCCCTGAAACACATACATCCTGCATTGCTGCACTTGGACCACCATCACTTTATTTAGAACCAACACATACTTAGATTTCTAAAGATTAGACAAAGAACGAAGAACAGAGGAAAAGTAAGTTCATACAGTAGACACAAGACTTTTATTGCCATCCCGACAATAGGAACTAGGGACCATGAAAACTGGTGATGTTAGTGCTTCTCGACGTATACTGACATAATTCATGTGGTGGCCACCTGTCAGCTGGCTTCCACAACTTATAGGCTCTCTATCTTGGCTTCTCACCACCAACAATTCGCCCCCACTTCTCGCCGTCAACTCCCTGTATCGGCTTTCCCTATCAAGTTCTCACTTCGACTTCACACCATTGACTTCTCACTTTGGCTTCTCGCCACCAGATCTTCTCTAAGTCTCCTTACCAATAGCCTTGCTCTCTCAAATTACTCCATGTGTACGGAATCAAAGACGGATATTAACCAACGGTAGGTGACGATATAGTTCCGCGCCAATCTCATAAACAAACGCTCGCTTGTTGTACGCGTAAGAAATCGCTAAGCGTGAGAACCAAAAAGAAAACAGAAAAATATAGTGTCTAAGTGGACGATACTGTCGGCTACCCCACTATGCGGTTTGCTTGGAAAATGAACTTTTACAGTGTCTGAAAATATGGAATAGGCAGCTCACAGACCATGTAGTACGACGCTATCTGTGGCTTTGAAAAGCCTGACTGTCATCTGCATCTACCAGGAGAGCGTACAGCCGTACACCATGGCTGCCCTACAGCCTGCAAAGAGTAAGTAAGAGCGACATTGCCAGCGGTTGTGGCCGAGCGGTTCTAGGCGCTTCAGTCCGGAACCACCCTGCTGCTACGGTCGTAGGTACGAATCCTGCATCGGGCATGGGTGTGTGTGATGTCCTTAGGTTAGTTAGGTTTCAGTAGTTTAAAGTCTAGGGGACTGATGACCTCAGATGCGAAGTCCCATAGTACTCACAGCCATTTGAACCATCAGAGCGACATCCCTTCTTTTCGGTAAGCTTCAAAAAACAGAAAATGAAATGATCGTATGGCATAGGTGGCCGGAAGTCCCCACCTAGTCTTTTTAGGTGAGAGCACATCTGGCTATTTGCGACTTGCGTGCGACTGACTTTGAAATAATGATGAAGACAACACAACAACACCCAGTCCTCGAGCAGAATAAATCTCTGACCCGGTCACGAATGGATCTTGGGACCACTGCATGGCAGACGTGTTGACTACTCAGATAAGGGGGCGGACTTCAAAAAACAGATACCATGTCATCATCACGGCAGAGTGACAGAAATAATTGCGTTTGCTCTAAAAATTTGGTTCTGCCAATAGTACATCATCACTCTGGATTGATTTGTGGTATGTAAGACTAACAAGTCATGCTAACCCATCACCGGCAGAGTGACAATTTCACGTTGAAATATGTGCGTACGGTATGTGGAACGAGGTTAGTGCTTTCCCCTGCCTTTCCTTGTAATTAGCAACAATTCTTACCCGTCACATTGGCAACAGCATGCCTTCAACGAAGAGTTTTTGAGAACGGTGAGTTTAGGCCCGTGAACTTGGAATCTGGACACAGTGCTCTGTACCGTCGAGGTGCCTACATTATCTCCAGCCAACTTTGGTGCTGGTCAGCACGTGCTAGCAGTTTAAGCGAATGTAAACAGCGTAATTGCGGTGGCGATCCAAGTTCTCCACAGATCTTTAATTGGTTAGTTTGCCAAGCAATTTGTTTTTCTCATACTAATTATTGTGATAGTTCCTTGTTGTAACGTTGTCCTCAATTACGCCAGCTGCTCAGATAAGCAGGTCTGTGCACTAGCTCCATACAATTATCCACAGGTTTTTGGTTCTTCCCAGTCTGTTGGGGGTCATGTTGTAATCTAATATTAACTATACATAAATCTGCTCTGTGTTAATCTGATTGTGATTCATGTCAATCATTATAGCAAATAAATGGCTCTTAATCTCAGTGTTGACTGGTTGGAAACCAATATACACTGTCCAGTCTCATTAATGTGACCACCTGTGAAAGATCGGAATAACCACCCTTTGATGCACACTCTGGCCGGCACGTGTGGCCGAGCGGTTCTAGGCGCTTCAGTCCGGAACCGCGCTGCTGCTACGGTCGCAGATTCGAATCCTGCCTCGGGCATGGATTTGTGTGATATCCCTAGGTTAGTTAGGTCTAAGTAGTTCTAAGTCTAGGGGACTGATGACCTCAGATGTTAAGTCCCATAGTGCTCAGAGCCATTTGAACCATTTTGCACACACTGCTGTGAAACGTGCAGGAAGAGATTTATTGAGGTTCTGGAAGGTACCGATAGGGATACGGCACCATGCTGTCTCCAGTGCAGTCACAAACTGCCGTAGATTTCTCGCCTGGGGATCTGTAACTAGAACAGCCCGATCGAGGTGGTTCCACAGATTTTCGATTGCATTTAAATCCGGGGAGTTCGGTGGCCAGGGGCGTATGGCAAACTAATCCTGGTGCTCTTCAAACGACACATACCTGGGTGACTTGTAGCATTGTCCTGCTGGTAGATGGTATCGTCCTGAGTAAAAATAATCTGCATGTAGTGGTGGAAATGTTCCCCATCGACACATACGCTGTTGGGTTGACCCACTGTGCCTTCCAGAATGAAGAGATCTTCCAGGAAATTCCACGAAAACATTTATCAGACCAGAACGCTCCCTCCCCCGGCCTAGACACTTCCGATGATTATTGCAGCGTGATAGCTTTCAGATGTTCCACACCGTATAAGCCATCGGCCAACTGTACGATTGAGGATAAAAAATGATTCCTCTGAAAAGGTCATTTGTCGCCAGTCAGTGAACGTCCAGTGGCGATGCTGGCGTACTGATTCCAGTCTTGGGGGACAATGAACAGCAGTGAACAGGAGTGCATGAACCAGGCACCTGCTGCTGAAGTCCACACATAACAACTTTCGCTCAACAGTCGCCTCTTGGTTTATCAGGACGGTCCGTTGCTCAATAGCTGCATGCTTTACACACGATCCACTACTAGTGCTGCTTTCTCCCGTGTATGAGTTATTATTGTCCCTTGATGCCAAACATGGGTGGCGGTCACATTTATGTCACTGGACCGTGTATAACAAGTTGCACCGGCCGGTGTGGCCACGCGGTTCTAGCCGCTACAGTCTGGAACCGCGCGGCCGCTACGGTCGCAAGTTCGCATCCTGCCTCGGGCATGGATGTGTGTGATGTCATTAGGTTAGTTAGGTTGAAGTAGTTCTAAGTTCTAGGGGACTGATGACCTTAGAAGTTGAGTCCCATAGTGCTCAGAGCCATTTGAACCATTGAACAAGTTGCTTCACGATGTCGGTGTTGTCGTCGTGCACATGGGCCCAGTGCCAGGACAACTCATTTATTATTCCCTCAATTCATCGAGCATAGCATTTGATTGCCTTGTATCAGTATGAGATAATTTCTCCTGATACCCATAGTCAAAGCAAACGAGTGTCATCCACGCCCGTTCTGCATCAAAACGGCATACTCTTGAGTGGTAGTGTCTGAAACTTACGAGAATTGTCTAGAGGCCGGCCGAAGTGGCCGTGCGGTTAAAGGCGCTGCAGTCTGGAACCGCAAGACCGCTACGGTCGCAGGTTCGAATCCTGCCTCGGGCATGGATGTTTGTGATGTCCCTAGGTTGAAACGGTACCGTACCACCCGACATTGAAAATAGGTACAACATACTTCATCATTTTTGTCAGAACAACACATTTTTTTTAAAATAACTCAATTTCAATTAATACAGCGAAGCCGGATACCAGTGTGGGAAAGAATGACAATTTATTTATTTAATTCATCACATGTGCACTCCCACAAAGTAAATCCCTACATCCAGTTTGGTGAGATCTGTGAAATGAATGAATGTATGGTCGTCTGCTAACCGCAGATAGTGAATGTGAATATATGATCATCTTTGAGACGATCCTTTGGCCACCTTTGGTGGGACCAAAGAGATGAAATTTGCCTGAGCTTTGAGCGTCTGAAATGTGGCTGACCAATACGATAGAAAGGTGCTCCCCCACTTCGACAGAGGTGGGAGAGAACCTCAAGAACGGCCATGTTTCAGGACTCTGCCGCTGGATCTTGTGCCGTTAAGACCTGTTTTAGTTGTGCTCCGTAATGACGAAAGAGTGGAGACATGGTATGCATGTGGAATATTTAAGAGTAGTTTGAAATAATAATTTCTCTATCTCAGGAACTTTTGTGGGGAGAATTAAATGTCAGGCAGGTAATATTAATGGGATTGTAGTAATCTTCGGAAGTGACCAACGGTCACAATGAAACCACGTGTAGCAATAAGTTGAAATACTTCCGTGTGCTTAAGTTAAGCTGAATTACTAGCGTGTGTACAATAAGTTGAAATATTTAAGAGATAGCGTGTGTACCATAAGTTGAAATATTTAAGAAATGGCGTGTGCAGGACTTGAAATTAGAGACGAGTACTTCCACGTGGTGAGTACTGTGTGAGTCTCAAACTGTGTATGAGACAAAAGATAAAGAGAAGTACTCGTCCATGGTATCAGTTGAGGACTCGCGTGTGTGATGAATATGTTCTTAATGTTACATTGCGTGATATGATTCCGTGTGACGCTAGATTTAAACTCTGAGAGAGAATCAAGGTGAGTCGGCCGTCTATCCAGCAACGCCACTTGCACAGGAAGACGTGCATAAATCTCCAGAGTTCATAGTAGGAAAGTAGAATTACAAAGTGGGGCAGTGTCGTGTGAAACTGGGATAAATATTAATTGAAGTGGGAAAGCTGAAAGTGATAATGTTGTAACTATTCTCTGCGTAGTATTCCATGTTGTAGTGTGATGTATGTCACGTAATTTGGGTATGTGTGGTTTGCATGGGAGAGCAGCGAGGTAGTTTCAAAAGATTAATGGGTTATGCTTGTTCCTTCTGTACCGCTCGGTCTGGAGGAAAGTTTCGTGATGATGATTGTGAGAGCCGAAGTGTGAGAAATAATAAAAGATCCACCATCCTATCCAGAAAGTGCACTGTAGCGTTAAATAATTACGAGACCATAATATAGAGATTCACTAATGTAAAGCCATGTCCACTGGGCGGAATTTCTCATGTGTTATTGTTGTAGGTTATAGAATTTGTGTGTTTAGGTTAGAGAATTTATCGGAATAAATAAGATAGTGAAAAGAAAAAGATTGGTGGACTTTTCCTTCGAATTGTATGTTGTCATAATGTCCCGAATTTATAACGTGTGCGCCATTCATATTCAGTGCGGTGGCCACGTGTTGACAAAAGCCGTTAAATAAAAGACAAAAAGTAAATGTGGTATTGCCAGTGCGTAGTGTACAGCCAGAGTTCTGTAAATTACTGATAGTCAGATGCGTGTTTCCGTTGCGTATTATTCATACAGGAGGATAATTTGTAGCTAAATACTAAGATACGAGAGTTCAGGTTACTCGATAAATTAAGAATGAATCCACTCGCTTGGCAGACCACTCATCTTGCAGGCCTGACTGCTTGATGCCACAGTATGAGCAAGGCATGTGGGTGCCTCTCAAGGTTAGTTCGGTTTAACTAGTTCTAAGTTCTAGGGAACTAATGACCTCAGCAGTTGAGTCCCATAGTGCTCAGAGCCAATTGCCTAGAGCTGGACACGCACCACTGCATACGCACAAGAGGCTTGCAACGGTTAAATGATAATTCAATGTAGAATTAAGAGCAGCCTGTACATGTATTGCGCTTAATCAAACTGGCACATCGATATTACACTTTCACGTTGTCGGAAAGTGTTTATAAACTTTGCTTGTAATTTTACCCCAGCACAAGTAAATAAAGTAAGAAATAAATATAGATGTTAAGTAGCCCAGTCATGTTTGACAATCTAATTTTTCCAGCGTGTACTGAACTGAATCGTGCATCTTTAGAAGAATACAGTGCATGCTCTTTCACTTGATGTGTGAACAGGAGGTAATAATTTTTCCAAAGAAAATTCCGCACTGGCTGTATATATGATTTTTATTAAATCTGCGACCGGTTTCGCACCACTTATCGGTGCATCCTCATGCAATCTGTACAAAAAATAATATAATAAGAGGTCATAAACTACTCGATCCCCCAATTCTGAGGTATAAATTAAACTTTTAAACAATCAGTTTTTTGGATGAAACAAAAAAGTACGCGATTTATAACATATAACGTTGAACATTGCCCTGTGGCCACTCCCCACCATTCACGTCCAATATACCGTCATCTGGTGAAAGCGGTAGTTAAAATTTAAATATCTTTTAAATTTTTTTTTAATGATGGGAGTGGCAATGACCTAGAAAATAAAAATAAACTACGATGCTGATAAAACTCCCCTAAACACGAACGACGAAGAGTGGGACATTAGCATGAACAAACAGCGGAATTTGGGCCTTGGAAACATATCAGAACTTACCGTGCAAGCTGATATGAGCCGCGCGGCAGCGGTCACGGCCTGACTGACTGGCCGAAACCCGGAAAGCATTCACGCAGTGGCGCGAGGATCGCCATAGGCCGGATGACGTGTACAAGGTATGAAGAGTGGGGGGTGCTGAACATTTGATAAACAATTCCTTATGTCCATTTTTTTAAAAGTCTAATACCATACTAGGTGGCCATTATAAAACATGGAAATTAGTTAAAACCATAAGAATAATAGATGTGGTGTTTCTGAATGCGTAAGGCCCGGAGTACGCATAAAAATATATAGGACAGAACCTACTAACAAGTAGGCTATAGGGGTAAGGCTACCTGTTCAAGTAATCAAAATATCCTAAAACACCCTTGTGCCTCTGATCCGTCTGGGCATTAAGTGAGGAGCGAGAAGATTTCTTCACAACTCTGAAGATTTCAACCTCTTCCAAAACATTAAGGATGTTACCCTTATTTTTAAAGTGTAACACCCGCATGTTGTTCTGGATACTGGTGATATGAAGACCCGTTTCCCGCAAATGCGCACCTACGGCCGATTTTGAGCCTGGGTCGCTGATGTACTCCGCAAAGCGGGTCTCAAAACTTTTTCCGGTCTGGCCAATGTACTCCGCATCACAATCAACACAGGCGATACTATATACTTCCGACGACTTGAAACTGTTCCATGTTACAGCATCCTTGTGTCTGAACTTCTGTCCATTGTTTTTAGGAATATAAGAAACCGGGTTTATTCTCTTAGACCTTAAGCATTTGCCGATTCTGCTTGAAATGTTACCATAAAAATGTATCCTGTGGAATTTACGCCCAATAGCTCATCCGCTACTTGCTGGCAGTAGGGAAGTGAATGTTCCGAGTGTGAGTGGGGTGCGAGCAGTGTTGTGCTTCATGTTTATCTTCCGTAACACATCCCTGTTAATCTTTAAAAAATCAAGTTGCAGGGTTTCAGTAGCGCATTTCGCACGTTGCTTGCCGACTTGCATTTCCTAGCGTTGCCTCCATTCCGCGGAGATACATCGTAAACCCGCGTCATTTGAACCACTTCGCTCACTCACAACGAAATGAAGTTCAACTGCCGTTTCACCTACGTCAGTCGCTATCCGTCCTCGCTTTGTATCAAACTGCGGCCATAGCGTACACGTGTCACGCGGACGGATGTCGGCGCCCCTCTGCGGCGGAAGTAATAGAAACTAGCAAGTTGGCAGCGATCCCTGTGTGGCGGCAGAAAATTGCTTCCGGCGCTACACGTGCCAACAACAGTCCGCGGCCAAGTCCCCAGGTCCCGGTCCCGCCCCAACTGGGTCACCAGATAAAGCTACCTCGTCTCTGGAGGCCGTACCGCCTCGACTCACGGAATGGCGCGGATTTGCTGCGGTACTAAAATACGAGGGAGCAGAAGGCTGTCTCCCTCCGCTCAGCCTGCTGATACATCGACGCACGTCGCCAAGTGACTATTGTGTGCGCCTTACCGACTAACTCCCGACTCGTCTTGGAGGTGCAAGTAGCAACAAGATCTTACGCTAGCCACACAAATGACAGTGAAATCCAGTCTGCATAGTGTGTGCCTCAGTCCAAGCAATTGCCTAAAAACTTGTTCGGGATGCAAGAAGCTTCATCTACATCATGCTCTGCGAACCACCTAATGGTGTGGTGAAGGGCACTTTTTTTACCACTATTCCACTCCCTGATAGCGCGTGCGAAGAATTACCGTCGGTAAGCCTTTGTATTGGCTGCAATTTCTCGAATTTCCTCCGTATCATCATTACATGAGACGTATGTAGGGTGAAGTAACTTGTTGTCCGACTCTTCCCGGAAAGTGCTCTCTCGAAATTTCAATAGTAAATATCTCCGTGAAGCACAACGCCTCTCTTCTAACGTCTGCAGTGGAATTTGTTTGGCATCTCCGTAACGCTCTCTCGCCAACTAAACGATCCCGTGATGAAACGTACCGCTCTTCGTTCGATCTTCTCTATCTCCTTTATCAGTCCTACCTCATAGGGATGCCAGATAGATGAACAATACTCAAGAATCGGGCACACAAGCGCCTTATAAACCACTGCTTTCGTGGATGACTTACATTTCCTTAAGGTTCTTTCAATGAATTGGAGTATGGTATCTGCTTTTCCCACTATCAGTTTTATGTGGTCATTCCACTTAAGGTCGCTCCGGATGGTTACTCCTAGATGTTTTACGACAGATACTGTTTCCTTCTTTTCCTATGTACGTGCAATAGGTTACATTTATTTACGTTCAGGGTGAACTGCTAGAGCCTGCACCATTCATCAATTCTCTGGACGTCATTCTGCAAATCGTTACCATCTTCTATCGTTGATAGTTTCTTATAGACAACCGCATCGTCTACGAACAGCCTTAGAGAGCATCCGATGCTTTCTACTGGATCATTTATATATATTGTAAACAGTAACGGTCTTCTCACACCTCTCTGGGGTACACTGGATATTACCTTTACATCTCTCGATTTCCTTCCGTTAAGTCCCGCCGCACAGTGGTTCAGAACGGCCTATTCCTGGCCAAAAGTCGAAAAGTGAGAAAGTTCCAAAATTTCCAATTTTAGGTTCTTGGGGTCACTGATTACTAATTTGATATCAGAATTTTGAAACTCAAAATGGCGGACATTTTGGAAAAATAATCGCTTTATCCTCCCGAAAATTAGCACCAATAGGTTTTCGAGGTCGCTGATTACGAATTTGAGGTCAAAATTATGAAATTCATAATGGCGGACATTTTGGAAAAATTATCACTTCATCGGTCCGAAAATTTGCACCATTGGGTTTTCGGAGTCGCTGCTTACGAATCTGATATTACATTAATGACATATGAAATTCCAAAATGAAAAACAGTTTTGTAGAATATTTAAATTTCTATTTTAGTTTACGTACATAATACCATACAATACATTGGATTAATTAAAAATAGTAATCTGAGTCAGATGAATACGTCGCTCATGTTCCGATTTCTGCTGAAGGTAAGCTACTATTTGTGACATACTCTTCTGGTGTTTCCAGCAGAAGTTCTAGTACATCATAAGATAGTGGTGCACTAATTTTCTTTTTAATGTTTGAAAATTAGTTACCAGTGGGTTCGAGGATGCAAAAAGCCGACGAAAAACGTCAGACATTCTCTTCTCTCGCGTACATTGTCGAGAAAAATTTTCGCGGTAGTGACGAATGTCCTTGTTCCTAGCTCTTGAGCGTCCTCGGAAAGTTGTCCGATTGGCAAGACACTCATTTCAATTATTGTGTAGCCATGAATTAAAACGGCATGTACCAATGTCGGCATCGGGTATCAGGAATATAGCTCAACATAGCGTTTCACGACGTCTAAGCAATAAACCCTGAACTTTTCGATATGTACAGCGAAACCGCTCGCCATTGTCTGCAAAACTGCTTTGCAACTTGTTAAGAATTTCTCGTCCAAATTCAACATTTCTGCTGTTAAGGCAGTTTTCTCAAACAATAAATAAATAAAAATTCGGGCTGTATTGCCGTCGTTTGAATTGCCAAATCCTTGTTTAGGCATACAGATATTTAAACCTAAAGCAGCTTTAATTTTGTTTGTATTTGTTCCTGACGATCTTCAATTACTTTCTTTTCATCCACTGATCGCGCCTGCCATTCACTCGTTCCGTCATTCAGTTTATGTGCAATATGAAGCATCCATTCCATAAATCTTATCCACGCGTGTAAGGAAGAAATTCCAAAATTTAGTTTCGAGCTATCACAAGCTGTTTGTTCCACCAATTGTAAATTGCTGAAATTTTTCGACGTCAAATTACATAAATAACATCTCTACGCAGCTTTAGTGTCAGTAATAGCATTTCTCACCTTTCCATCTATCATTGTAAACGATAAGTCATATTTTACTTCAACGTTAATACCCTCCGTTACTGTAGCGAATGTGACGACAGATGCTGTCTGCTTATCAACAATATATTTTTCATCAACAACTGACTGCACGGTTTCTTACAAAAATTTCAATTTCAACGGTCTGCAGTAACGGGGTGAAGAAGGCCTTGGGTTCTTTCAAACGACAAGTTGCTCCTCAGATTCGTCGTCCGAAGCTAACATTTGTAACGGAACCACGGAAGTAAAACATACATGAGCGTCAGAGCTGTCACTTTCGCCAAATGTTTGTTTATACTGCTGCGATGTCGAACCATCGCATCCCCACTTCAAAATTAACTTCATGTTATTATTGAAGGAACTGTCGAGTGTTTTCATAACATCGGATTGTACCTGAAGCAATCGAGCTGTAGTATGGTCTAGTAAAGCCTGCAATGATACTTCCGCACTTGTTTCCGTTATACGTATTGAACACTGGTGGGTAACAAAGAGATTTAGCAGCTAATATTTTATGATAACTGGGATAATCCGATCTGTCGCTGTTTTCATCGGATGCCGGCCGCGGTGGCCGTGCGGTTCTGGCGCTGCAGTCCGGAACCGCGGGACTGCTACGGTCGCAGGTTCGAATCCTGCCTCGGGCATGGGTGTGTGTGATGTCCTTAGGTTAGTTAGGTTTAAGTAGTTCTAAGTTCTAGGGGACTTATGGCCTAAGATGTTGAGTCCCATAGTGCTCAGAGCCATTTGAACCATTTTTGTTTTCATCGGTTAAGTCCCGGACCGTATTTTACGTTTATTTCGTCATTTTACCGCTTATTATCAAGTTTAAAGCAACATCTGCGCTAATTTCTTGGCGTAATTGTCTATAACTTTGTGCGAATGCTAACTGATACCAAAAGGCTCGCGCAGGAGAAGTGGTTGTAATATCCTTGAGCACCTTTGCTGCAGCGTGGGACCCAGAAACAGGAAGATTCATTTCCGTTGCGAATGCCAATGCCCTTGGACTTGTTGATCTCAGAAGATAATCGACTTTTCGTCGCTTATTCCGTTCGCTGGATGATGAAAAATCCAATGAGGGTCTTCCAAATATGTGGCTTTTATCCGATCCTGATGTATCAGAATTAGGAGCAGGTTCATCGCTGTCTTTGAATTCCGCATTCTACAACAAATCGCAATAACGTTAGCTCGAAAGTGGGAAAAAAGTTTAAATGAAAAATTGCAATGATACACTGCAACCTCGTTTATAATGACTCGCGTTTAAGTTGGCTCGCGTTTATGTTCACTTCCCACCCCTCGTTTATGTTGACCAACACACTGCAAAGCATAGCGGAATGCATTTGTGTTGGTGCGAGGGGAGATGTGGTAAAGAAAGTCATAGAGGTAGGAACCCCTCTCGAGTCAACATAAACGCGAGGTATACGTTTCGAGTCAGTCGACATAAACAACGTTGCAATAATAAACAGTACTTATCTCCACAATAGAAAGAGACAGAAAACATACACGAAAAACTCTCCATACCTGGAACGTTTTACGCCTCATGTATAGAAAGTTGAAGGAGAATACCGCCATTGGTCACAGTGCGTAATGCGCACGACAGCGTGCACGGTAACACTAAAATCGTTACTATTCAAAATGGGCAACTTTCGAGCAGGTAATTCTTGAAAATTTCATTAATAGGTAGTTAAACAAACATGTCCCTGTCAATGCCTGCGTTAAAATGTGATGAAATTTTTTTGTATCGACACAAATGTATTTCTAAAGAAGCGAAACAACATTATAATCACAACTGCATTTAGCATAACGTTTCATAAATATCAACGAACATTTTCAAAAATTGAAGTACATAAAATGTTTTTACATACCCTCATCAACATTTTCCATTTCGGAAAATAGGAATCGGACGCATCGTTGTAAAATTCTGTATGATTTTCTGAAGCACTGTATAACTGGGCACTGAAGCGTCGCGCGTGTGTTTCTACGAGAGGCAACTTACGACTGTCGCAGGGAAGCAGGTATACAATATTGTGACCTCTGCTTATACGATCTGAATGCTCCATACCCCCTCTACAAGAATCCATTCTAAACACATTGATCAAATCAAAATGGTTCAAATGGCTCTGAGCACTATGGAACTTAACATCTGTGGTCATCGGTCCCCTAGAACTTACAAGGGAACCTCCCCATCGCACCCCCCTCAGATTTAGTTATAAGTTGGCACAGTGGATAGGCCTTGATAAACTGAACACAGATCAATCGAGAAAACAGGAAGAAGTTGTGTGGAACTATGAAAAAATAAGCAAAATATACAAACTGAGTTGTCAATGTGCAAAATAGGCAACTTCAGGGAAAGGGTAAGTTCGGTAGCGCTGTGGTCCCGTGGTTAGCGTGAGGAGCTGCGGAACGAGAGGTCCTCGGTTCAAATCATACCTGAAGTGAAAATTTTAACATTTTATATATCAACTTCGCTCTCCAAAATTCCAGGACATGTTCAGATGTGCTTGGACATATGCAGGATTTGACGGTCTACACACGGACAAATTTGTTAACGTTAAAAACATATGTTTTGACAGAGCACAGGGAAAACTATGAGACTGAAACTGTTGCATTCATTTGTTACAGTTTATGTGACAAACTATTATGTTTTCATCACTTTTTTGGGAGTTATTATCACATCCACAAGAAAACCTAAATCGGGCAATGTAGAAGAATCTTTTTACCCATTCCCCAAGTGTACAACTTAGGTGGGTCGACAACATATTCCTGTCATTTGACGCACATGCCGTCACCAGTGTCGTATAGAATATATTAGACGTGTTTTCCTGTGGAGGAATCGGTTGACCTATGACCTTGCGATGAAATGTTTGCGGTTCCCATTGGAGAGGCACGTCCTTTCGTCTACTAATCGCACGGTTTTGCGGTGCGTTCGCAAAACACAGACACTAAACTTATTACAGTGAACAGAGACGTCAATGAATGAACGGACAGATCATAACTTTGCGAAAATAAAGAAATAAAATTTTCAGTTGAGGGAAGACTTGAACAAAGGACCTCTCATTCCGCAGGTGCTCACGCTAACCATGGGACCACGGCACTCCTGAATTCACAATAACCTTGATGTTGCCTATCCTTCGCATGGACTACTCAGTTTGTATATTTTGCTTATTTTTGCATAGTTCCACACAACTTCTTCCTGTTTTCTCGATTGATCTGTGATCAGTTCTTCAAGGCCTATCCACTGTGCCAACTTATAACTAAATCTGAGAGGGGTGTGATGGGGAGGTTCCCTTGTTAGTACTACTTAAACCTAACTAACCTAAGGACATCACACACATCCATGCCCGAGGCAGGATTCGAATCTGCGACCGTAGCGGTCACGCGGTTCCAGTCTGAAGCGCCTAGAACCGCACGGCCACACCGGCCAGCAAAACACATCGATCTTTCAACCTTCATTTCTCGACTTTTTCTCAGGGAACTGGCCGTTCTGAACGACTGTGCGTCGTTTTGAGCTCTGTCTGTAAGGAAGTCTTGAATCCAGTCGCCGATTGCCTGCAATACTCGATAAGCTCGAATTTTTTTACTAAACGGCAGCGCGGGACGGTGTCAAATGCCTTCCTACACGGCATCCAACTGAGCGCCAATGTCTACGCCACTGTGAATTTCATGGAGGAAAAGAGCGAGCTGAGTATCGCATTACCTCTGTTTGCGGAATCCATATTGCCATTTATAGACGAGATTTTCCTTCTCGAAGAACGTCATAATTGTTGAGAATGAAACATGTTCCATAATTCTACAAATCGGCAGTTGCAGAACACTGCTTAAATAAGGGACACGGTATGAAATCTGATGAAACTGTGGTAGTTGGAACAGTGTCTATAAAGAGGCGATAGAATTTAGGTTGGCGGATAATTTAATGAACGGAGAGAATGGGTTCCCTCTTAGCAGGACGTGGAATCCTGTATTATCTCGCATCAAAATTGAACATTCTTCGGTGAGGCCCTGAGTGCGATATAACGTTGCCACCAGTGTTCTACTAACGGCGGCGCCACCTCCCTGTCTTGGAAGACAGCAACCGTGACAGGTGGCGCATGCGCCGTGTAAGAACAGTGCCATATATAGGAAGTCGATTTGCAGACTGGCGTCGATCTCCGGCGGAAATTCGAGAGAATACCGCCCATCAATTGTGACATTGTTCACTAATCGAAGCGATAGGTTTTGCCGGTGCCTGCCAGCCAGCCAGCCAGCCAGTCAGCCAGCCTGCAGCCAGCAGCGGTCCAGCCAGCAGCCACCAGCGTTCCAAGCCAGCAGCCAGCAGCGTTCCCCGCCAGCAGCGGTCCCCACCAGCAGTGGTCCCTGGCAGCAGCCAGCAGCCAGCAGCGGTCCCAGCCAGCAGCCAGCAGCGGTCCCAGCCAGCAGCCAGCACCGGTCCCAGCCAGCAGCGATCCCAGTCAGCAGCGGTCCCAGCCAGCAGCGAGCAGCATTCCCAGCCAGCAGCCATCAGCGTTCCCAGCCAGCTGCAGTACCCGCCAGCGGTGGTCCCCAGAAGCAGCTGTCCCCAACAGCAGTGTTCCCAGCCAGCAGCCAGCAGCGGTCCTAGCTAGCAGCCAGCAGCGGTTCCAGCCAGCAGCCAGCAGCAGTCCGAGCCAGCAGCCAGCAGCGGTCCCTGCCAGTAGCCAGCCGCATTCCCAGCCAGCAGCCAGCAGCAGTCCGAGCCAGCAGCCAGCAGCGGTCCCAGCCAGCAGCCAGCAGCAGACCCAGCCAGTAGCCACCAGCAGTCCCAGCCAGCAGCCAGCAGCCAGCAGCGGTCCCACCAATCAGCCAGCAGCAGTCCCAGACAGCAGTGGTCCCCGCCAGCAGCAGTACCTGGCAGCAGCGGTCCTCACCAACAGTGGTCCCAGCCTGCAACAAGCAGCGATCCCAGCCAGCAGCCAGCATGCAGCAGCGGTCCCAGCCAGCAGCCAGCAGCGGCCCCAGCGAACAGCCAGCAGCCAACAGCAGTCCCAGCCAGCAGCCAGCAGCGGTCCCAGCCTGCAGCCGGCAGCGTTCGCAGCCAGCAGCCATCAGAGTTCTCAGCCAGCAGCAGTGCCCGCCAGCAGTGGTCTTCACCAGCAGTGGTCCACTGCAGCAGCGGACCCCGACAGCAGCGATCCTAGGCGGCAGCCAACACCCAGCCGCCGTCCCAACCAGCAGCCAGCAGCGGTCACAGCCAGCAGCCAGCAGAAGTCCCAGCCAGCAGAAAGCAGCGGTCCCAGCCAGCAGGCAGCAGCGGTCCCAGCCAGCAGCCAGCAGCCAGCAGCAGTCCCAACCAGCAGCCAGCAGCGGTCCCAGCCAGCAGCGGTCTAAGCAAGAAGTGGTCCCAGCCAGCAGCCAGCAGCGTTCCCAGCCTGCAGCAGTCCACCCCAGCAGCGGTCCCCAACAGCAGCGGTTCCTGGAAGCAGCAGTCACCACCAGCAGCTGTCCCAGCCAACAGCAAGTAATGGTCCCAACCAAGAGCCAGCAGCCAGCAGCGGTTACAGCCAGCTGCCAGCAGCAGTCCCAGCCAGAAGCCAGCAGCGTTCCCATCCAGCAGCTAGCAGCGTTCCCAGCCAGAAGCGGTCCCGGAAAGCAGCAGTCACCACCAGCAGCCAGGTCTGGTCCCAGCCAACGCCAGCAGCGTTCCCAGACAGCAGTCAGCCGCGGTCCCAGCCTGCAGCATTCCAGCCAGCACCCAGCAGCTAGCTGCTGTCCCTACCAGCAGCCAGCAACAGTCCCAGCCAGCCGCTAGCAGCGGTCCCAGCCAACAGTGGTCCCAGTCAGCAGCGTTCCCAGCCAGCAGCCAGCAGCGGTCCTAGCTAGCAGCCAGCAGCAGTTCCAGCCAGCAGCCAGCAGCGGTCCGAGCCAGCAGCCAGCAGTGGTCCCTGCCAGTAGCCAGCTGCATTCCCAGCCAGCAGCCAGCAGCGATCCCTTCCAGCAGCGGTCCCCACTAGCAGCAGTCCCCTCCAGCAGCAGTCCCTGGCAGCAGCGGTCCCCACCAGCCGCAGTTCCAGCCAGCAGCCAGGAGCCAGCAGCGGTCACAGCCACCAGCCAGCAGCGCTCCCACCCAGCAGAGGTCCCCGCTAGCAGTGGTCCCCGCCAGCAGCGATCTACTCCAGCAGCGGCCCGTGGCAGCAGCGATCCCCACCAACAGCGGTTTCTGGCAGCAGCGGTCCCCACCAGTAGCGGTCCCAGCCAGCAGCAGTCCCAGCCAGCAGCCAGTAGTGGTCCCAGCCAGCAGCCAGAAGCGGACCCAGCCAGTAGCAACCAGCGGTCCAAGCCAGCAGCCAGCAGCTAGCAGCCAGCAGCAGTCCCAGCCAGCAGCCAGCAGCAGTCCCAGCCAGCAGTGATCCCAGCCTGCAGCAAGCAGCGGTCGCAGGCAACAGCCATCAGGCAGCAGTGGTCCCAGCCAGCAGTCAGCAGCGGCCCCAGCCAGCAGCCAGCAGCCAACAGCGGTTCCAACCAGCTGCCAGCAACGGTCCCAGCCAGCAGTAGTCCCAGCCGGCAGCGGTCCCAGCCAGCAGCCAGTAGCATTCCCAACCAGCAACCAGCAGTAGTGCAGCCAGCAGCGGTCTCAGCAAGCAGAGGTCCCTGCCAGCAGCCAGTAGCGATCCCAGACAGCTGCATTCCCTGCTAGCAGTGGTCCCTGCCAGCAGCTGTTCTCACCAGCAGCGGTCCCCGACAGCAGCAGTCCCGACCAGCTGCGGTCCCCGTCAGCAGTGGACCCTGGCAATAGCGGTACCCACTGGCAGCGGTCCCAGCCAGCAGCCAGCAGCTAGAAGAGGTCCCTGCCAGTAACCAGCAGCGATCCCAGCCAGCAACCAGCAGCGGTCCCAGCCAGCAGCCAGCAATGGTCCCAGCCAGCAGCCAGCAGCAGTTCAGCCAGCAGTGGTCACCGCCAGCAGCAGTCCCGGGCAGCAGCGATCCCAACCTGCAGCGGTGTCAGCCAGCAGCAAGCACCGGTCCCAGCCGGCAGCCAGCAGGCAGCAGCGGTCCCAGCCAGCAGGGAGCAGCGGCCCCAGCCAGCAGCCAGCAGCCAACAGCGGTCCCAGACAGCAGCCAGCAGCGGTCCCAGACAACAGCCAGGAGCGGTCCCAGCCAGCAGCCAGCAGTGGTCCTAGCCAACTGCCAGCAGCCAGCAGCGGACCCAGACAGCAGCCAGTAGCCAGCAGTGGACCCAGACAGCAGCCAGCAGCGGTCCCAGCCAGCAGCTAGCAGCGGTCCCAGCCAGCAGCCAGCAGCGGTCCGAGCCAGCAGCTGTCTCAGCAAGCAGTGGTCCCAGCCAACAGCCAGTAGCGTTTTCAGCCAGCTGCAGTCCCTGCTGGCCGCGGTCTCAGCGAGGAGCAGTCCCAGCCAGCAGCCATCAGCGGTCCCAGCGAGCAGACAGTAGCCAGTAGCGGTCCCAACCAGCAGCCAACTGCGGTACCAGCCAGCAGCCAGCAGCCAGCAGCGGTCCCAGCAAGCTGCTAGTAGCGGTCCAAGCCAGCAGCCAGTATCCAACAGCTGGCAGCGTTCCCAGCCAGCAGCCAGCAGAGGTTCCAGCCTGCAGAGATCCCAGCCAGCAGCGTTCCTAGCCAGCAGCCAGCAGCGATCCCAGCCAGCATCAGTCCCTGGCAGCAGTAATCCCCGCCAGCAGTGGTCCCAGCCTGCAGCCAGCAGCTGGCAGCCAGCAGTGTTCCGAGTCAGCAGCCAGCAGCGGTCACAGCCAGCAGCCAGCAGCGTGCCAAGCCACCAGCCAACAGTCAGCAGAAGTCCCAGCGCGCAGCCTGCAGCTGACCAAGCCAGCTGCCAGCAGCAGTCCAAGGCAGCAGCCAGCAGCGGTCCCAGCCAGCAGCCAGCAGCATACCCAGCCAGCAGCCAGCAGTGGTCGACGCCAGCAACTGTCCTCGGTGGCAGCGGTCCTAGTCAGGAGCAGTCCCAGCCAGCAGCTAGCAGCGGTCCCAGCCAGAAGCCAGAAGCAGTCCGAGCCAGCAGCGTAGCCAGCCAGTAGCGGTCTTAGCCAACAGCGGTCCCAGCCAGCAGCCAGCTGCGTTCCCAACCAGCTGCAGTCCCCGCCAGCAGCGGTCCACGCCAGCAGCTGTCCCCTGCAGCAGCGGTCCCATCTAGCAGCAGCCAGCAGCCAGCAGCGGTCGCAGCCAGCAGCTAGCAGCGTTCCCAGCCAGCAGTGGTCCCTGAAAGCAACTATCCCAGCCAGCAGTCAGCAGCAGACCCAGCCAGCAGCCAGCAGCGTTCCATCAAGCAGCGAGCAGCCAGCTGCGGTCCCTATCATCAGCCAGAAATGGTCCCAGCAAGCAGCTACCCGCAGTCCCAGCCAGCAGCTGTCCCAGTCAGCAGCGGTCCCAGCCAGCAGCGAACAGCATTCCCAGCTAGCAGCCAGCAGCGTCCCCAGCCAGCAGCGGTCCCCCCAGCAGTGGTCCCCGGCAGCAGCGGTCCGCACCAGCAGCGTTCCCAGCCAGCAGCCAGCAGCCAGCAGCGGTCCTAGCCAGCAGCCAGGAGCGGTTCCAGCCAGCAGCGGTACGAGCCAGCAGCCAGCAGCGGTCCCTGCCAGCAGCCAGCCACATAGTCAGCCAGCAGCATTCACAGTCAGCCGCGAACCCCGCCCGCAGTGGTCCACGACAGCAGCAGTCCCCGGCAGCAGCGGTCTCCGCCAGTCACAGTCCCAGCCAGCAGCCAGCAGCCAGCAATTGTCCCAGCCAGCATGCATACGCGGTCCCAGCCAGCAGCCAGCATCGGTTTCAGCCAGCAACAAGCAGTGGTCCCAGCCGGCAGCCAGCAGCCAGCAGCAGACCTGGACAGGAACCAGGAGCGGTTCCAGCCAGCAGCCAGCAGCCTGCAGCGGTCCCAGCCAGCAGCCAGAGGGGGTCCTATCCAGCAGCGGCCCCAGTCTGCAGCGGTCTAAGCCAGCAGCTAGCAGCGTTCCCAGACGGCAGCCAGCAGCGTTCGCAGCCAGCAGCCAGCAGAGGTCCTAGCCAGCAGCCAGCATCGTTCCCAGCCAGCAACCAGCAGCGGTCCCAGCCAACAGCTGTCCCTGCCAGCAGCGGTCCCCGCCAGCCGCTGTCCCTGCCAGCACTGTTCCCAGCAGCAGAGGTCCCAGCCAGCCGCCAGCAACGGTCCCCGCAAGAAGCGGTCCCAGCCAGCAGCCAGCAGCAGTCCCAGCCAGCAGCTAGCAGCGGTCCCAACCAGCAGAGATCCCAGCCAGCAGCGATCCCAGCCAGCAGCCACCAGCGTTCCCAGACAGCAGCGGTTCCGGCTAGCAACGGTCCCTGCCAGAACGATCCCAGTCAGCCGTGTTCCCAGCCAGCAGCCAGCAGCGATCCCAGCCAGCAGCAGTACCCGGCACCAGCAGTCCCCACCAACAGTGGTCCCAGCCATCAGACAGCAGCGTTCCAAGCCAGCAGCCAGCAGCGATCCCAGCCAGCAGATAGCAGCGTTCCCAGCCAGCAGGCAACAGCCAACAGAAGTCCCAACCAGCAGCCAGCAGCAGACCAAGCCAGCACTCAGCAGCGGTCCGAGACAGCAGCCAGCAGCGTTCCCAGCCAGCAGCAGTCCCCACCACCAGCAGTCCACGCCAGAAGTTGTCCCCAGCAGCAGCAGTCTTAGCTAGCAGCAGTCCCAGCCAGCAGCTAGAAAAGGCCCCAACCAGCAGCCAGCAGCCAGCAGCGGTCGCAGCCAGCAGCCAGCAGCGTTCCCAGCTAGCAGCGGTCCCTGAAAGCAGCGGTCCACACCAGCAGCCACCAGCAGTCCCAGCCAATGCCAGCAGCGGTCCCAACCAGCAGTCAGCCGCGGTCCCAGCTAGCAGCCAGAAGTGTTCCAGCCAGCAGCCAGCAGCCAGCTGCAGTCCCTGTCAGCAGCTAGCAACGGTCCCAGCCAGCAGCTACCAGCGGTCCCAGCCTGCAGCGGTCCCAATCAGCATCGTTCCCAGCCTGCAGCGGTACCCGCCAGCATTGGTCCCCGGCAGCAGCGGTCCCCACCAGCAGCGTTCCCAGCCAGCAGCCAGCTGCCAGCAGCGGTCCTAGCCAGCAGCTATAAGCGGTTCCAACCAGCAGCGGTCCCAGCCAGCAGCCAGCAGCGGTCCCTGCCAGCAGCCAGCTGCGTTGCCATCCAACAGCCAGCAGCATTCCCAGCCAGCAGCAGTCCTCGCCAGCAGTTGTCACTAGTAGCAGCGGTCCCCGCCATCAGAGATCCCCACCAGCAGCGTTCCCACCCAGCAGCCAGCAGCGGTCCCAGCCAGCAGGTAGCAGTGTTCCCAGCCAACAGCCAGCAGCGGTCCAAGCCTGCAGCCAGCAACTGTCCCAGCCAGCAGCGGGCAGCGGTCCCAGGCAGCAGCCAGCAGTCGTCCCAGCCAGCAGCCAGCAGTTGTCCCAGCCAGCAGCCAGCAGCATTCCCAGCCAGCCGCGATTCCCGCCAAGTGCGGTATTAGCCAGCAGCGGTCCCCTCCAACAGCGGTCCCCACAGCAGCAGTCCCCGCCAGCAGCGGTCCCAGCCAGCAGCCAGCACCCAGCATCAGTCACAGCCAGCAGCCAGCAGCGGTTTCAGCCAGCAGCCAGCAGCGATCCCAGCCAGCAGTAACTCCAGCCATTAGCCAGCACCCAGCAGTGGTCCCAGTCAGCAGCCAGCAGTGGTCCCAGCCAGCAGGCAGCAGTGGTCCCAGCCAGCAGCCAGCGGTGTTCCCAGCCAGCAGCCAGCAGCTTCCCCAGCCAGCAGGAGTCCTCGCCAGAAGCGGTCCCCACCAGCAGCCGTCCCCGCAGCAGCGGTCCCTGCCAGCAGTGGTCCCAGCCAGCAGCCAGCACCCAGCAGCGGTCCCAGCTAGCAGCCAGCAGCGGTCCCAGCCAGGAGCCTGCAGCAGTCCCAGCCAGCAGCCAGCAGCAGTCCCAGCCAGTAGCCAGCAGCGGTCCCAGCCAGCAGCCAGCAGTGGTCCCAGCGAGCAGCGGTCCCAGTCAGCAACGGTCCCAGCCAGCAGCGGTCCCAGGCAGCAGCGGTCCCAGCCAGCAGCCAGCAGCAGTGGCGTTCCCGCTGGCCAGCCAGCTGGGTGGCCCCTCCGCCAGCAGCAGCGGAGTTGGCCTTCAGCCCCAGTTTTCTTTGTCTCCTCTCCGTACTTTTTCTTCTGTTTTCGTCTGCTTGCCTGTCACTTGTTTGCCACTCACCTTTTGTCCTCACCTGTGTCTTTCTCCTTTTCACAATGTCAGCTCCCACCACCACTACTACAGCCACTACCACTGCAATCATGTACACATCTCCCTCCGCCGCCGCCACCACTATCACGTGATGTGCCCAATCACCTCCCCCTCAGTCCATCCGCCCACTCCTCACTCTCCCATCTCCCTCATTTTTTGTCACCCCATGCCCGGCTCCTCCCTCCCATGCCTCCTCTGATCTCTTCCTTCTACTCCCTCCCCCTGCTCCTTCCGTTTCCGCGGCCCATGCTATGGTGGTGGCCCGGAGGGCCACAGCCCCCACTACTTTCCCCTTCGCCCTCTTCATCGTCTTCATCGTCGCCGTCGCCGTCGCCTTCGCCCTCACCATCTCTGGCGCCGACTCCAGCACCGGCACCTGCCACTCCACGCCACCTTCCAGTTGCTCCCGTCCCCCACACCTCCTCCGCCGCCGTCAAAGGCCCCACTGGCACCCCTGCTTCCTCTGCACCTAAGAAGGCTCCGCCTCGTCCCCCTTCCCCTGCCCAGGACGCCATGGATGTCTCCCCGCCTGTCCCTGCCCCCTCCTCCTCCTCCACCTACCGTTACCTCCTCTCCCGTCCTGATCCCTCCCTTCTTGAGGCCCGGAAGCTCACCCTCTTCATTCGCCAGCATTTTCCCAGTGCCCCCATCTCCCTCCTCACTCCCGAATCCCTGTCACCCGCTTTGGCCCTGATGTGTCCCTCACCCTGTCCCTTCGCCGCCTCCCTCCCGCCAACCCCAACCCCCACATCGCCCGCCGACCCTCACCGCCGTGATCACTCAGCTTAGTCCGACGATCATGGAGGAGGAGGTGTTGGCAGAGCTCAAGGTGCATCCCCATCTGGAGGTGCATGCAGTTCGCCGCATTCACAACCTCGCTGGCCCCACCCGCCTTATGCGGGTCTTTTCCGAACACGCCCCCTTCATTGACCATCTCCTGAAGGAGGGAGCCCTCCTCTTTAACCAACACTACAAAGTTTACCCCTCCCATTCCCCTCCTCCATCGCTCCGCTGCCAGAGGTGCTTGCGGTATAACGCACACCCAATGTCTGAGTGCCATGAGGCCCCCACCTGCCTGCACTGTAAGCAAGCACACTTCTTACGGCAGTGCCCCAATCTCCAGTTCCCTCCCTCCTGTAATACCTGTAACCTCCCTCATCCTACTTACTCCCAGAAATGTAAGGCCCAACCCCCTCCTACCACTCCTGAACTCACTGTCCCTGTCTGCCCTCTGGACACCCCCACCCCTCCCAGCAATTCCCTTCACCCCCCTACCGCTGAGGACATCATCAGATTCCTTACCATCGTCCTCCAAAATGTTCACCGTTTCCAGCGCCCCCACATCCTCCAACAGATATCCCTCACCGCCCGTTCCGTCTTTCGCCTAAAAATGTATGCCACCTACTCCCACAACCAGGCCCATTTCACCTTCTCTCGTCTTGACACCCTCGTCTGAATCCTTGTCATTGCGCGACAGCACTGTATCCTGTTCAACATCTGCTCCCTTCCGACCAACAAGGACCTCCTCCTTCACACCCTTGCCACCCACTGCATGGATGCCTTCCTCCTAAATGAAATCTTCCTCCAACCCCACCACACCATCCACACTTCGACCTACCTCCTTCACCGCTCCGATAATCCCCTCCCGATTACACGTGGTGGAGTTGCCATTGGTCACCACCGCCAGATCCCGGTTCATCTCCAACCTCTCCTTCCCGACCCCACTGAACACCTGATCCTTAGTCTCTTCTTCCCCGGGCTTACCTGCACCACCATCTATGTCTGCCCTAACGCCCCTATTCCTTTCGACTTCCTCTCCCACATTGACCGTACCTTCTCCTCCTATGTGATCGCCGCCGACCTCAACATCCGTAGTCGTTCCGCTGCTCAGTTATGGCAGTGGCATCGGTTCCTCTCCTCCCTTCAAGGCATCCTCGTCCCCATTCCCCAGCACACTCGTCCCGAATCCAACTCCACTCCCGATGTCATCCTCTCCTCCCCTAACCTCCTTGGCCGCATAACGGTGGATGTCCTGGAGCCCGTTGGTAGCGACCATCTTCCTGTCCTCCTCACCGTTTCAGACGGTCGTCGCCTCCACCCCGACCCTCGTCATGACCCTCCCCAGAAGTAAATCCATGATTATTCCCATGCCGACTGGAATACCTACCGGGATACCCTCTCCACCCAGATCGATAGACACCCTTTCACGTACCACCACCATGACGATGTTGCCCATGCCGCCTCCTTTCTCCAGCAGACCTTGTCTGAGGCTGTGGAGGCCCACGTCCCTACTGTCGCCATCCACCCCTACTGTCCTACCTTACCCTCCTCCTCCGTGAATCCTGCTGTCTCTACCGTGCCTTCCTCCACATGCGTGACCCAGACACACTACGATACCACTGGCAACTCCAACGACACGTCCGAAATTTGCTCGCGGCTAAGAAACGCCGGGAATAGCGACAGACATGCACCCGTTTAATTGCTACTGTACCTATAAACTCGTCCAAGTTCTGGTCTGCCTTCCATCGCCTTACCGGAATTAAACCCTCCCCCAACTATCCTCATCTTCATGATGATCACCCCTTCCCTGACACCCCTAGTAAGGCCAAACACTTTGCCTCCTACCTTTCTGATGTCTTTTCCATCCGCGACGATCCCCAGTTCGATTACTCCCTCTTCCCGGATGTCCACGATCGAACTGACACCTCTGTCCCTCCCCTCGCACCTGGTTTCCAATACTTGGACAACATTGCACATACGGAACTCAATGCCCCTATCACTACACAGGATCTCATTGCTACACCCTGCACAAAACGCAACACCGCTCCTGGTCACGATCGTGTCACCTACCGCCACCTTCGTGAAGCTCCTGTCTCTTTCCTCTCCACCCTGGCCAGGCTCTACAATGTAGTCCTCTCCACCGGCTACTACCCCGACCTGTGGAAAACCTCCAGTATCCTGATGTTCCTTAAACCCGGCAAACCGCCGTCCGCCGTCTCCTCCTACCGTCCCATCAGCCTTACCTCGGTCTTCAGCAAGGTCCTGGAATCCATCCTCACCCAACGCATCCACCAGCAACTCCGCCAGCACCGCCTCCTTCCCTTTACCCAATGTGGCTTTCGGCCATCCCTCTCTTCCGATGACCTTCTCCTTCACCTCACTCATCTCCTTTCTGAACAGCTTAATTCCCGTCGCTGCGCAATCTTCCTCTCCCTGGACATCGAAAGTGCCTATGACCGCGTATGGCCTTCCGGTCTCCTCTTCAAGCTCCAAACCTTCGCCCTTCCCATTTACTACGTCTGTCTGATCGGCTCCTTTCTCTCCCACCGTCCTTCCTACGTCACCATCCATAACACGGATTCCTACATCTTTTTTCCCTCCGCCAGTGTGCCCCAAGGCTTCTGTACCTTTTGTATACGGCGGACATGCTGCCGCCGTCACCACCCATCCACCTTCTCCAGTTTGCCGATGATAGCGCCTTCTTTGCCCTTTCCCCCACGCTGCAGCGTTCCCAACACCTTCTCCATTCCCATCTTGACCTGTTCATCGTTTGGTGCAACCAGTGGTTGCTACAGGTCAATCCCTTCAAAACCCAGGTGATCGTTCTAGGCAAAAGCATCCCTTCCTTCCGCCTCCTCAATTTCTATCTAACCATCTATGGCCGTCCTATCGCCCTCACCCCCACCCTTAAGTACCTTGACGTCACCCTCGACCGTCACCTGTCCTGGAGCCCCCATCTCCATACAATCCAAGCCAAGGCACACTCCCGACTCTGTCTCCACAAGCTCCTTTCCAGCCGTACGTGGGGTCTGGACCCCTCCACCATACTCCACACCTATAAATCTCTCATCCGCCCTATCCTTTGTTACGGCCATCTGGCCTCGATCTCCGCCCCCCTACCTTTTATAAATCCCTTCAGATCCTTGAACGCCATGCTCTCCGCCTCGCATATCACATCCATCTCCCCTCCCCCACACGGATCCTGTATGACCTAATTCTGTTGACCCACCTCCTCCTTTTCCTCGAACAGATACGGATCCTCTACACCTCCCATAAACTCGATCCTCCTCACCTTCTTGTCTCACCCATCCTCTCCCACCCCAGCCCACTGCCGCGCCTGTATTCCCATGTCCCGCACAGTCTCCATTTCTCCACCCTCCTTACCCTCTCCCAAGGTGGCTTCCGCCAGCTCCCCCTCCCTGATGATGCCCTCCTATATCTTCTGATCCTCCCCTCCCACTTCCTGTGTTTTTTCCTTTGGGCACCCTCCCTCCCTTGTCTCTCCTTTTCCCCCCATCCCCCCTCCTCCACCCTCTGCCCCGGGCTTCCCCTCCCCTTTCCTCCCTTCCCTCCTCCCCCCTCTCTCCCCTGCCCTTCGCATTTCTGCTCTCCCCTCTCCCTCTCCCAACCCCTCCTCCTCTCTTGGCAGGTCCCCGGACTTGTACACGCTCAGTGAAAATTCGCGCGCCGGAGATCGTCGCCTCGTTTGTGCTCAAGTGTTCCAGTGTTATTCGTTGCGTGCTCCTCCGTTCGCATGTGACAATTTTCGTCCCTGTGTGTGTCCACATGTCTAACAAATTTTTTCTTGGACTCTACGCCCGTGAACGGCTCCATATATATTAAAAGTGTATGTCACAGTTTATATATCCACCATATTTATTCTCTAACTGTCTTCATTTGTCTCTTTTGTATTCTCTGTGGCCAAAGAGCGGCGTACTATGCCGCCGAAGGCCAACCTGTAACAGGTTTAAAAATAACAATAACAAAAAAAATGCAGCTTGGCGTCAGTTCTCAGCGGGACTCATCAGCAGAAGCAGCATTCTCCTGTAGATGGCGACCAGCTGGATCGCCGAAATATCGAGTCGATTTTAGCATCTGGCAACAAACCCGAAGAGACGATAAAAAAATAAAAAAGAATAAAAAATAAAAACATTATGTACCTTATTCTGGCTAATAAAAAATAGGGGCAAAGACTTCCTGATTTGCCACGTACATATATGTGGAGGATGGTCGGAAACAGTATGGAAAACTTGTAACGGTGTCCCAGGGTGAGTTGTGCTGAAAAATAAGTGTTACGAAAAAAATCGATATATTGCGACGTTTCCGAGTTAATTAGCATTGAAGCTAGCCAATCAGCCCGTTGCACGAGCAAATGCAAGCGCGTCACCAGGAACAATTTGTGTCAGCTGTACTCATAGCATAGATGATAGCGGACGAGGCTGTTAAGCCTTTAGCTCGGGTCCGATCTTACTGGCGTCCCACGTCCAATATTTTTATCGCTGTCTTGTCTACCCCTGGTTGTCACATGGTCAGCGTGACGGATTGTCAGTCCTCTTGGCCCGGATTAGATTCTCGGCTAGGTCGGGGAATTTTCTCCGTCCAGGGACTGGGTGTTATGCTGTCCTCATCATCACCCATTCATCCTCATCGACTACAGGTCGCCGAAGTGGCGTCAGATTGAAAGACCGGCACCCGTCGAACAATCTGCCCAATGGGTGGCCCTAGCCATACGATAAAATAAATAAATAAAAATTAAAAAATAATAATCTCTCTCTTGTTTGGTTTTAGGAAGGCAAACGAAAAACACATTTGGCGACACTGCCTCTGGCGGGCCGTTTGAATTTGGGTGCTTAATGCCTGATTGGCTAACTTCAATGCTAATTAACACCGAAATATCAAACTTTTTCTTTAAGAATTAGTTACAAACAACCTACGATGCAGCACCATTACTGGCTTTCCAGATTCTATCTGGCCATCCTGCATACCAAATTATACTTTAATTACCATGTTATAAGATTAAGCTGTTTAAACACAATAAACGTAAACAAAAAGCTTTTAAAAATTCCGGAAAGCTATGGGCATAAATAAGCCCCGCTTTCCACTAGTCCTTAAGCGATCTTTGACGCAATACTTTATTTAGCAAACTTATAAACAACGCATACTTCAGTTTGGCGATATATCCCTTTTTCAAAAAGTTGCAGAAGGCAATTACCGGTTACGATCAGCTAGCGGTCATAATTAGTCGGACTGAACATAAAAAAGAAGAGGAATAGAATCATTATAGAGTGTACAAGAATGACAAGGAATTATCTATGATACAACACGAATTATATCTTTATTATATATCTATAATAATTATATCTAAGAGCGCATGCTGCAAGGACTGTCGTGGTGTTCCCGTAGTGTTATCGATACAACAAAACAACAGTAGGTGGACGTCAAGGTCATAGTGACAGTGTGCTATCATCGCTTTCCCTATTCAGTCAAAATTCGAAGAAGGAAAAGCCGTTGCCCGCATCTCGTGGTCGTGCGGTAGCGTTCTCGCTTCCCACGCCCGGGTTCCCGGGTTCGATTCCCGGCGGGGTCAGGGATTTTCTCTGCCTCGTGATGGCTGGGTGTTGTGTGCTGTCCTTAGGTTAGTTAGGTTTAAGTAGTTCTAAGTTCTAGGGGACTGATGACCATAGATGTTAAGTCCCATGGTGCTCAGAGCCAGCCAAGGAAAAGCCGTTATGGCAAATTTTAAAGTTACATTTATCAACTTGACTTTCCCTTTTGTCATCTGCTTTATATATGGTTTTATATTTTTATTTTCTTTTTTTACACTACTGGCCATTACAATTGCTACACCAAGAACAAATGCAGTTGATAAACTGGTATTCATGGGACAAATGCCCGCATCTCGTGGTCGTGCGGTAGCGTTCTCGCTTCCCACGCCCGGGTTCCCGGGTTCGATTCCCGGCGGGGTCAGGGATTTTCTCTGCCTCGTGATGGCTGGGTGTTGTGTGATGTCCTTAGGTTAGTTAGGTTTAAGTAGTTCTAAGTTCTAGGGGACTGATGACCACAGATGTTAAGTCCCATAGTGCTCAGAGCCATTTGAACCATTTGAACCATGGGACAAATATATTATACGACAACTGACATATGATTACATTTTCACGCAATTTGGGTGCGTAGATCATGATAAATCAGTACCCAGAACAACCACCCGTGGCCGTAATAACGGCCTTGATATGCCTGGGCATTGAATCAGAGCTTGGATGGCATGTACAGGTACAGCTGCCCATGCAGCTTCACCACGATACCACAGTTCATCAAGAGTAGTGACTGGTGTGTTGTGACGAGCCAGTTGCTCGGCCACCAGTGACGAGACGTTTTCAATTGGTGAGAGATCTGGAGAATGTGCTGCCCAGGGCAGCGGTCGAACGTTTTCTCTACCCCGAAAGGCCTATTCAGGACCTGCAAAATTCGGTCGTGCATTCTCCTGCTGAAATGTAGGGTTTCGCAGAGATCGAATGAAGGGTGTAACCACGGGTCGTAACACATCTGAAATGTAACGTTCACTGTTCAAAGTGCCGTCAATCCGAACAAGAGGAGACCGAGACGTGTAACCAATGGCACCCCATGCCATCACGCCGGGTGATACGTCAGTATGGCGATGACGAATACACGCTTCCAATGTGCGTTCACCATGATGTCGCCAAACACGGATGCGACCATCATGATGCTGTAAACAGAACCCAAAATCATCCGAAAAAATGACGTTTTGCCAATTGTGCACCCATGTTTGTCGTTGAGTACACAATCGCAGGCGCTCCTGTCTGTGATGCAGCGTCAAGGGTAACCGCAGCCATGGTCTCCGAGTTGATAGTCTATGCTGCTGCAAACGTCGTCGAAGTGTTCGTGCAGATGGTTGTTGTCTTGCAAACGTCCCTATCTGTTGAGTCAGGGATCGAGACGTGGCTGCACGATCCGTTACAGCCATGCGGATAAGATGCCCGTCATCTCGACTGCTGGTGATACGAAGCCGTTGGGATCCAGCACAGCGGTCCGTATTACCCTCCTGAACCCAATGATTCCATATTCTACCAACAGTCATTGGATCTCGACCAACGTGAGCAGCAATGTCGCGATACGATAAACAGCAATCACGATAGTCTACAATCCGACTTTTATCAAAGTCGGAAACGTGATGGTACGCATTTCTCCTCCTTACACGAGGCATCACAACAACGCTTCACCAGGCAACGCCGGTCAACAGCTGTTTGTGTATGAGAAATCGGTGGGAAACTTTCCTCATGTCAGCACGTTGTAGGTGTCGCCACCGGCGCCAAGCTTGTGTGAAGGCTTTGAAAAGCGAATCATTTGCATATCACATCATCTTCTTCTTGTCGGTTAAATTTCGCGTCTGTTGCACGTCATCTTCGTGGTGCAGCAATTTCAATGGCCAGTAGTGTATTTAAATCCAGCACCAGGTGGACCTGAGTTTCAGGTACTAATGTTTCGTCAGTTAGGTTGTGATAGTGAAAGATTCTTACTATCCTCATTTGCTGACTGGTGTTACCTTTTGTTGCTTTCCTGATGACACTATCTAACTTTCGCCTAAATGAAAAAAAAATGTAGTTAATATGTATGTTACGGCTGAGAAGAAATTTCCGGAGTATTGTGTTGTAAATGTAGAGATATTGACATAGCTCCTACATATCGAATCTTTCCCTTACTCATCTCTGCTGGACGGGAGCCCATAAGTGGTGGGCGCAGGGACATCCTTATATCTGGCCTAGGAGCGATTTGGCGCCAGCTGATTTCGCGCGTTAAGGTTAGTTGGAGACTGGTGGTAGTGTACGTCGGAGGCGGATAAACGGAACACAATTATGCATTGGACGGCGAAACGCACACGTGAACATTTACAACTGTTGATTAATATCAGTTATGTATTAAAACAGCTAGCATATAAAATAAGACGCACCATGAAGGAGTTATCCGAATGGGACGGAAAGTAGTAAATGTGGTAAACATATAGAGACAAATGAATGATTACAGTTTAAAGGAAATTGGGTTGACTTATTCAAGAGAACGAGTTTCACAAACCGAGCACGTCAATAGCACGTTGGACGACCTCTGGCACCTATGTGAAAAGTTATTGGACTTCGTATGAAATGCTAGAGTTGTTGTATGCTCTTGTTATGGATATCGTACCAAATACTGTCCAGTTTGCACATTAGATCGTCGAAATCCTGAGGTGGTAGGAGCGTACTCTCCATAATGCTACAGACCTCAAATCGGGAGAGATCCGGCGATTTGGCCAAGGTAGGATTTGGCAAGCATTAGAGACTGTCTCCGTGGGCGAGACGACATTATCTTGCTGAAATACACTCCTGGAAATTGAAATAAGAACACCGTGAATTCATTGTCCCAGGAAGGGGAAACTTTATTGACACATTCCTGGGGTCAGATACATCACATGATCACACTGACAGAACCACAGGCACATAGACACAGGCAACAGAGCATGCACAATGTCGGCACTAGTACAGTGTATATCCACCTTTCGCAGCAATGCAGGCTGCTATTCTCCCATGGAGACGATCGTAGAGATGCTGGATGTAGTCCTGTGGAACGGCTTGCCATGCCATTTCCACCTGGCGCCTCAGTTGGACCAGCGTTCGTGCTGGTTTGCAGACCGCGTGAGACGACGCTTCATCCAGTCCCAAACATGCTCAATGGGGGACAGATCCGGAGATCTTGCTGGCCAGGGTAGTTGACTTACACCTTCTAGAGCACGTTGGGTGGCACGGGATACATGCGGACGTGCA
Organism: Schistocerca nitens; assembly: GCF_023898315.1. Taxonomy (NCBI): domain Eukaryota; kingdom Metazoa; phylum Arthropoda; class Insecta; order Orthoptera; family Acrididae; genus Schistocerca; species Schistocerca nitens. The sequence goes on from NC_064621.1 coordinate 489,526,071, forward strand.
TTGTCCTGTTGGAACAGCAAGTTCCCTTGCCGGTCTAGGAATGGTAGAACGATGGGTTCGATGACGGTTTGGATGTACCGTGCACTATTCAGTGTCCCCTCGACGATCACCAGTGGTGTACGGCCAGTGTAGGAGATCGCTCCCCACACCATGATGCCGGGTGTTGGCCCTGTGTGCCTCGGTCGTATGCAGTGCTGATTGTGGCGCTCACCTGCACGGCGCCAAACACGCATACGACCATCATTGGCACCAAGGCAGAAGCGACTCTCATCGCTGAAGACGACACGTCTCCATTCGTCCCTCCATTCACGCCTGTCGCGACACCACTGGAGGTGGGCTGCACGATGTTGGGGCGTGAGCGGAAGACGGCCTAACGGTGTGCGGGACCGTAGCCCAGCTTCATGGAGACGGTTGCGAATGGTCCTCGCCGATACCCCAGGAGCAACAGTGTCCCTAATTTGCTGGGAAGTGGCGGTGCGGTCCCCTACGGCACTGCGTAGGATCCTACGGTCTTGGCGTGCATACGGGCACGTGCACCTTCCGCCGACCACTGGCGACAACATCGATGTACTGTGGAGACCTCACGCCCCACGTGTTGAGCAATTCGGCGGTACGTCCACCCGGCCTCCCTCATGCCCACTATACGCCCTCGCTCAAAGTCCGTCAACTGCACATACGGTTCACGTCCACGCTGTCGCGGCATGCTACCAGTGTTAAAGACTGCGATGGAGCTCCGTATGCCACGGCAAACTGGCTGACACTGACGGCGGCGGTGCACAAATGCTGCGCAGCTAGCGCCATTCGACGGCCAACACCGCGGTTCCTGGTGTGTCCGCTGTGCCGTGCGTGTGATCATTGCTTGTACAGCCCTCTCGCAGTGTCCGGAGCAAGTATGGTGGGTCTGACACACCGGTGTCAATGTGTTCTTTTTTCCATTTCCAGGAGTGTAGAAACCAAGGATGTCTTGTTATAAGCGACAACAAAACGAGGAGTAGAAAATCGTCTACGTATCTCTGTGCTGGAAGGGTGCCGTGGACGACAACCAAAGGGTCCTGCTTTGAAAGAAAATGATGCCCTGAACATCACTCCCGCTTGTTAGGCCATATAGGGGGCGACAGTGAAGGAGGTATCCCACCGCCGTCCGGGCCATCTCCAGACACGTCTGCGCTGGTCATCGTGGCTCACTTCGAAGCGGGACTTATACCAGAAGACAAATTCTGCTCCAGTCAATGAGATTACAGGCCGAAGACGTGTCTCCAGACACCCGGACATAGGTGAGATACAGTCGCCCACTATACGGCCCGACAACCTTGAGGTATAGTCTTGGGGATCCATTTCATTTCATAATAGGACCTCTTCGGTTGTCATTCGCGGTTCCCTCACCCAACATCGGTACGTCGACAATATCCTACGCACCTTTTTGTTGCGGCTTATGTTTCAGCAAGATAATATCCGCCCGCACACGGTCAGAGTTTCTACAGCTTTTCTTCGTGCTTTACAAACCTAAACTGACCAGCAAGATCGACGGATCTCTCCCAAATTGAGAACACTTGGAGTATATCGGCAGGGCCCTCCAACCAACTCAGGATGCTGTTGATCTAACCCACTACTTGGAGAGCAAGGTAATCCACAGGACATCCAACAACTCTGTCGATCAGTGTGAAGCCAAATAACTGTCTGCATGAGGGATAGAGGTGGATCAACGCGTTATTGACGTGCTCAACTTGCAAAGCTCTTTCCCTTGAATAAGTCATATATTTTTTTCTGAAATTGTAATCATTTGTTTGACTGTACTTGTACATCACATTTCTCGATTCGCATCCCATGCGCATAATACATTCGCAGTGCGTCTCTCTGTTTTCCTTCTTTTGTCTTAGAAGGTATTTTAGGGCGAACGTTCTCAGCCTGAAAGCGATAACTAAATCAAATGACGAAATCGGGAGAATGCAGATGTGTTGAGGACGAACGTCAGATTTCGTACGGTAGTTTATATGAAGGTATAGCAAATACAGTATTAACGCTCGCAGTTTCTGATTTGAAGAGAGTTTCTCATCAGTATTTCTTTATTTACTGGACTAGTTATGTGCAGTCGGAAAAGCAATAATTTGATAGGACACTTGTCTCTTAGGCGCATAGTTAAGAAGTTTACTGTGACTTGTGTACCTTGTAAGTACGGCTACCCGTCCGTTTTGTGAAAATCTACCAATTTGAAACCAATGTGACAACAGATTAAAGAGCCAGTATTCAGAACCAACATTTAAATGAAATATAGGGTTGGGGTTTTACCTTGAAGATGTCGAGCAATCTACAGCTGAGATTGTCTCAGAACGCGGTCCACATGGACACATACATACATTAATCCTTATTCCATATATCATGAATACGACATTTTGTAATGATGTGGAACGTGTCACTTTAAAGTAAGTTTTCTTTAGACAAAATAATTATCTTTTATATTTTTTATTTTAACTTTATTTTTTAATTTTTACAGTTACTACTTCACAACTAAGAATTCATCGATAGAGTAGAAGGAGTTGTCATTCAGAAATTCTTTTAATTTAGTTTTAAATGTTGTTTGGCTATCTATCAGGCTTTTAATACTATTTTGCAAATGACAAAAGATTTTTGTGGCAGCATAATTCACCCATTTCTGTGCCAAAGTGAGATTTAATCCAGAATAGTGAAGATCATTCTTCCTTCTAGTGTTGTAGCTATGCACTTCACTGTTATTTTTTAATTGGGAAGGGTTAGTAATGACAAGTTTCACAAGTGAATATATGTATTGCGAAGGTACTGTGCAAATCCCGACTCCCTTAAATAAATTTGTGCAAGGTGATCTTGGGTGGTTTCCAGCTATTATACTGATTAAACGCTACTGTGCAATGAATATTTCCCCTCTTAATGACAAACGGCCCCAGAATATGATGAAATATGAAAGTAGTGAACGAAAATAGGCATAATAGGTTAATTTACTGATATGTTTATCAACTAAATTTGCAATAACCCCAATAGTGTAAGTAGCTGAACCTACCCATTTCAGCAGATCATCGATGTGTTTCTTCCAATTCAATTTCTTACTAGTGCACAAACCCAGAAATTTTCAGTATTCTGCCTTAGCAACAGACTTCTGATCATAGTCTGTATTTATCAATGGCGTTATGCCATTTACTGTACAGAATTGTATAACCTGTGTTTTCTCAAAATTTAGTGAGAGTCCATTTGCAGAGAACCACAAAAAATTTTTTTAAGACAATATTTACAATATTCTCAGCTGATAGTTGCTTGTTGGGTGTGGTTACTATACTAGTATCATCAGCAAAAAACTAGCTTTGCATCTTCATGAATATAGATTGGCAAGTCGTTAATATATATTAAGATCAATAAGGGACCAAAGACTGAAACCTGTGGGACACCATTCTTGATACTTACCCACTTAGAGGACTCTGCTGATTTTTGCAGACTATCTGTACTATTAGTTTCAACCTTCTGCATTCTTCCAGTTAAGTAGGAATTAAACCATTTGTGCACTGTCCCCACTCATGCCACAATACTTAAGCTTATCTAGAAGCATTTCATGATTCACACACTCGAAAGCCTTTGAGAGATCACAAAATATCCTGATGGGTGATGTTCGGTTATACAATGCATTTAATATTTGATCAGTGAAAGCATATACAGCATTTTATGTTCAAAAGCCTTTCTGAAAACTAAATTGACAGTTTCTTAGCACTTTGTTTTTATAAATACGTGATACTACTCTCGAATACATTATTTTTTTCAGAAATTTGGATCAGCTGTCACAAGTGAGATTGGGTGGTAGTTGTTAGCGTCAGATCTATCTTCTTTTTTATACAATGGTTTAACAATAGCATATTTCTATCTATCTGGAAAAATGCCCTGTTTCAGTGAGCTACTACTTATGTGGCTGAGAATCCTACTTATTTGTTGGGACCAAGCTTTTAGCACTCTGTTGGATATGCCATCAGTTCCATGTTAGCTTTTACTTTTTAGTGAATTTGTTATTTTCCTAATTTCAGTAGGAGAGGTGGGTTGAATTTCAATTTTATCAAATTGCATAGGTACTGCCTCTTCCATATACTGCCTTGCATTTTCCAATGAATAGCTGGACCCTATTTTCTCTACAAGACTTAGAAAATCATTATTAAAATGTTTTCTACTTCCGACTTCTTGTTAACAAACTTTTCATTGAGGTTGATAGAAATACAGTCTTTCTGTGCTCTCGGTTGCCCTGTTTCCCTTTTAACAATATTGCAAATTGTTCAATTTTTATTATGAGATGTGCTAATCTCAGATATAATCCACATACTTCTGGACTCTTTAACAACTTTTCTTAACACAGCACAGTGGCTTTTATAATGTTTCACAGTTTTGGGATAATTACTTCTCCTAAATATAAGACGTATTACACTTTTTTGTTTACAAGATATTTTTATCCTTTTAGTAAATCATGGCCTTTTACATGGTTTCTTACAATAATATTTCACTGTTTTCTTGGGGGAAACTATTTTCAAGTATAATCACAAAGGTATCATGAAATAGGTTAAATTTTAAATCAGAATCATGTTCCCTGTACACCTCATCACAGTCTAACTGTTGCAAGCTTTCCCTAAAATTTTGAATTGTTTATTCGTTAATTGAATCCGCTATTTTGGAGGACTGTTTTGTAATATTGTATCAAGCTATTTCATATGCTCTGACTAGCTATGCATCACGATCAGAAAGACCATTCTTAACAGAAAAAATTATCTTGGTCAACGAAAACGTTTTCTGTCAGTGTGCTACTCTTCTGTACCACCTGAGTAGGAAATTCAATAACTGATGTCAAATTTAAAAATACAAGTAATACTTCTAGGTCAAGCTTTCTATCAGGCTCTTCCAGAAAATTGATACTGAAATCCCCACAAACAATAATTTGCTTTCCACTGTCTAACAGATAGCAGAACAAAGAAACCAATTTTTTTTAAAAATTGTTGAAAATTCTCCGATGGTGACCTATACATTGCTGTAATAATAAAAGTGCCATTTCTTTGTTTAAGCTCACATGCACATGCTTCTGTATGTTGCTTTATGCAAAATTTTTAGGTTTCCAAATTTTTCACTCTATAACAGATTTTAACATATACAACAAACTCCTCCTCTGTCTGTAGTGTCTCTACTTACATGCGCTGAAAGCTTATATTCACCCACATTTACCATTTCCATACCTGTGACTGTATGATGTTCAGACAGGCATAGTACATCTATTTCACCCTCAGTTTCTAAATCTTCTAAACAAGCAAGGAGCTAATCTACTTTGTTTTTTAATCCCCTGATATTCTGATACAATATACTTACACAATTTTTCACTGTGCTTTTATGTGAATCTTGTGACATAATAACGTTGTGTCTCACTGTACTATAATTAGAATGTTGTGATATTTTAACATCTCTAGTCCTGCTTTGTGATACCCTTGCTCAATGATCCTATATCTTCTATCACTTGGCTACAACATGTACTGGGCTTGAAAATGCTTGTGACCTGGTACCTGTCACATATTTTAACTGCATAATCTGGCCCACACCTCTTCCATGGCCACTACCTAACAACAGAACATTCCTCGTACTTTCTATTTCTTTGCAACATTTGGATTACTAGTGAAAGTTTGTTGAGTGCTGACAACACTTACATCTACTTGAACCTCTTCCTTAGTTGACTCAGGTAGCAAGTCAAGTCCGTTGTTTGTGACAATGATGAAACAGTCAGATACTGTTGTCTTTCTGTGGCCCCTGTTCCATGCTACCACTTCCCACCTGTCTTCACCCTTCTCCCCCCTTAACCTCATCAGTTCCTCCCTAGCACTACCCTTTTCAGCCTGAAGGGCTCTAGTCTTCCCTTCCTGTTCCGCTGTTTTCCTATCCCATGAACATAATCTGCAATACCATGGAAGAGACTCATTTACCTCCTCGATTCCCATGCCACTACATTCACCCCAATGTAACCACCTGCCACAACAGCTGCACAGAGCCGAAGCACTTACTTTCCTACGGGAGCTAGAACACGTCTCGCTCATGGGTGTTTATAATACTTTTACAAAGTTTATCTAGGCAATAACAGTAAGATTCTATTAACTACAGATCACAAGAGTCGCTAAAGTTATATGGAACACTAATATACATGTTTACTATTAATATTATAACGTAACGCAGTTAAAGTAAAGCTAAAAATTAAAACTTCTATACCCGAAAAATTAGGTCTAAGATCATGTACGCGCGATACGTACTTCACCCATTTTGAAAGGAAATAAAAGATAGAACTTAAAACCTTGGATTCTTCGAGTAGATACGGCACTATTAAATATATGTGTAAGGAAAAAATTAGATTCTTCACTTAATATTTAAAGAAATATCTGAAATTTGTATGTAAACCTTCGTCTAAAGTATGCGGAAACCGGCCCTTCGGTTATGTTTATGTTTTTTCCGAAAAATACTTCGAAACGAGTGAATCCTTCAATAGATAATATTAAAAAAACCAGATCAACTTAGTCACGGTGTAATATTAACTTAATTGACGTTATGGAATTAATTACTTATCTTCACGAGCTTAATATTCAATCGTGTGAGAGCTGCAGCAGTGTTGCCACTGTACATAAACGGTCAGCATACAAAGTGTACTCCTGTCTGTGACTGTGTACGAAGATTAATTGAAACAATATATTTCCTAATGACTGCTTATTGATCTTATTATTGACCTGACCCTGTATGGCTTTAATTTTATTTCATGAAACAATAAGAACAATGCCATGCAGGCTGCTGTAAACAGTTTTACGATACATGTTTATAATGAAAACATCTAAACACGCCTCTGCAGTCGAGGTCGCTAATCCATGTCTTGGAGGTGGCGCTGGACTCTGAGGAAAACCGGTTCGAATCCGAATTCTGATGGTGGATGTAATTTTCACGGCAGTTTAAATTCCAAACTTCCCTGCATGTGTCACGAATTGCGGGTGTGTTACATTGCTGATGCTGACCAGTTCGTCGGATGGTGTCGTTAAGATCAGCAACATAAACATAGCACAACACCATACAAGCATCCATTACAGGCACCTACACGTACGAATGTAAACTGTAAAACACGCTATTGTGAGTCAGAGGGCAGAAAATGACTGTGGTAATGATGATTTTTGTGTAAAATACCTGAACTATTTGATAATTTTGCCAAAAATTAACAGGGTACTATTTTCAAACATTATCTTGAACTGCGGGCAACTGCAGCCAGACGTCAACATTTTCATATGAAGGCTGTAGAAAACTTATTAAAACCATGATCTGTTTCACAACAGTTTAGACCTATCCTCAGGTGATCTAAATGGGGATTAGAAAGGAAGTATTTTAAAATTTGGTTTTTCACAGGCTTAGTGAATACTGTTACATGGAGCACAATACACTCACAAATAAGGCACCTGCATAATTGCGTCTACAACATTATCTAAAGATTTCTTGAAGTCTCTCCCATCCACTGATAAAATTAAAAACTGCTAGAAGCGTCTTGTCATGTACATATAACGTGGTGTCCCTAAACCAAAATAAAACGTGTATTTTGTGAGGAGGAATCAAAAGAAGCCCTTCAATGAGTTCGAAATTGTACATATGCATCAACAAAAACATACCATAATATCAGCTCAAGGCGATGCGGGTTCGGCCAAAAGGAACATGCAGACAGAACTGAGACGTAGGAAAATTTTAGGAAATTTTGACTGCCTATCCAGATAGCCTATTTTCGACAACATGTTGTCCTGTGGGTGAAACTTCTACCGTTCATAAACTCTCCACAGGTTCACACACTGCTTGGAATAACATCCATTAAACATATTAGTGTCTGTATCGTAAAGGATTAGCCACACGTTTTCTATCCAAGTGTCGTCCATGTTTTACATCAACTGCTGATTTAAACTGTAAATTTATTTTATGGACAACACCTCCCCTCTTTCACGCTTCGCCGCTCGGTGCACTAGCCGAACTTTCCCTAGCACAATCTCGTTGGGTTTTCCGATATCACGGCCAATGCAGTTTTCCTCGTGGCTGCTTGCATAAGGTTCTAGCTAGTTCAGTGTTCCCTACGGCCGAACCCACATCGCCTCCAGCTGATATTATGGTACGTCTTTATCGATACTTACGTACAATTTCGTACGCTTCGAAGGCCTAATATTTTACTCTCTCCGCAAAAAATACTCGTGCTATTTTGTTTTAAGGATACCCAATTTTCTGTACTTGACAAAACAGTTCTAACGGGTTTTGATTCCATCAATAACGTGGAGGATGAGGAGAGGCTACTAGAAAACGTTAAATAATGACGTGAAGACGGGGTGTGGCTTCAACAAAAGCGTTAAATAATGTTTCAGATACAATTATGCAAGTACCTTAGTTGCGGGTTTATTCTATTCCATGTAACAGTATTCACTAAACCAGTGTGAAAAGAAAATTTGTAAAATACTTTTTTTAATCCATGTGTAGATCATCTGAGGATGAGCCTAAACTGTTGTGAGGAAGGTCGTGGTCTTAATAAACTTTCTGCAGCCGGAGTGGCGTTTGTTGGTTAACATAAAAATATTTTCACACACTTCAGGAAAGAACGTCTGGAGTTAGTGATCGGAAATCGTAAGAGTGAAACAACGACACTGAAAATCTGTGTTGCAGCTGGAGGCGTGTTCAGATGAACAAGTTTGTAGGGAAGAAATATTTACGATGAGCGAGAAGAACGATTTAGATTAGCATTTGTAATGTTTCTGTCACTGTTTTAAATCAGGGTTAGTTATGAAACTAAGACCGGGTGTGCCCTGATTTAAGAAACTTATGCCTTGAAATACAATGTTTAGAAAAAAAAGTATTTGTTTCCGTCCATGGTCGCATTTTTTTTTTTTTTAATTTTGCGTATTGCATTACCGTTTCGGTATACAGTACCATCCTCAGTCCATCCTGTTACTAAACATAATAGTTTTTGGTAACTGTGGGTGTAAAGTAGTCTAATCACTTACGGAGAGAAAGTGCTGCCAGGATGAGAACGTAAATATTCGATTAAAGTGTCGTAGCAGGATAACACGATGCGCTAGTATGAATTAGTGTTTTGGCATTCACCAAATTCCGAAGGGCATCGATGCAACGTCTCACATCATCATGGTACATGCGAGCAATGCCAGGCTACTGAACTGCGACACGGCTTGGAGGAAACAAGATGCTGCACCACCAAGAGCCCCAGCGTACACACGGACACTGGTGGCATAAGCACGACACTCGAAAAGTGGCCGAAGTCAGCCGACAGTTGTAGAATAACACTTATCCACTCCGAGCTGCTGGTCCCCCTGGATGCTAGATATCTTTTAAGCAAAAACGATTTGGGTTTGTCAATGTACGAGGGCTTGCTGAAAAGTAACGTATCCGAATATTTTACATGAAAACTCAGAAAGATTTTAGAATAACACTAATTTTTTAACATTTTACATTATTATTCTTCATGTCTACGTATTGGTTTCTCAACATAGTCACCCAGGCGACGGAAAAAGGCCACTTAGTTGACACCTTCATCGAAGACAGTTTAACTTGGCTGACGGAGCCACAACCTCACCTCCGCTAGCACCGCTTCATAACTATCAAAGTGAAGTCTTCGAAGGTGTTCTTTAAGTTATAGAAACAGTCGAAAATCGTATACGGCAAGTGCGACTCTAAGGAGGATGATCGAGGACAGTGAACCGAAGACTTCGGATTTTTGCTAAAGTCGCAGCGCACGTGTGTAAAACAGCTACGTAGTATTGGTGCTCGGATAAAATGGTTGAAAATGTTGCATTAAAAACGGTGGCAGGAGTTCAATCTCTCTTGTAACGCATCAAATCTAAAATCACTCTGGCCTCTCCAGTAACCAGGGTGGCAGGCAGTTAACACCATGGGTATGGGGCTGTACGGGCTCCACACCAAGGTACTCCAGCACACGTTGGACACGGATCCCTAACGGCATCGTGGCTCGTGGACGGCTGGAAAAAAGGCGCTCCAGAGGTGGACGAGCAACAATATGGTGAGCGGGTGAGGTTTCAGCTGCAAGAAACTTACAATCCTGGCGCACCAGCAGGAGTTGCCGTCGAATGGTAAGTGACGGTTCTCCTGCCTCAGCATAGAGGCTGGGTATGGGACTTATGGGACTAGTCCTATAAGCGCCCGTGGCCAGTCGAAATCCCGCATGGTGGACAGAGTCAAGGATCCGCAAATAAGAGGGCCTCGCTGACCCATACACTGTGCACCCGTAGTCCAGCCGCAAACGAAGAAAAGCCAGATAAAACTGGAGAAGACGCGCCCTGTCCGCTCCCCAAGACCTGTCGCTGAGGCACTTGAGGATGTTCAGCGCCTTCAGAGTTCTGGCTTTCATGCTCCTTTCTCGTTTTCCTTACGTTTTATTATCTTATACAGCATTTTTAATGTTTTCCCGCTTTCTTTGCGTGTATGCTTCCATTTTACTAAATTTGTCCACATTCGTTTCTTTTAATGTGTGTCAGGGCTCTGATGACCTCGACGTTGAGCGCCCATAAGCCCCAAACACACACACACACACACACACACACACACACACACTCCAGCGGCAGAGGGTTATGAAGAACGACTGTGTGGAATGTTAATTACGTATGTGTGGATTTTATATTTAAAAAAGGCTTTAAGAGTTTTTACATACAAAGTTTGGAGACGTTACTTTTCAGCACGTCCCCTTAGTATTTGGCAAAGCTATTCGGAAAGCGAGCGTGACGAATGTTCAGTGGGAGTAAGAGGCTACCTACGTATGTTAATGTTGTAATCTGTACATACGCTTACTATCAGAGAGAAAATATTTTGTAAATGTCATTATTAATTTATCTATTTACTGTGATGTTTTGATCATAGGATTGCCGCAGTCAATAGGCGAAATAAAAAAGTTGCCGCTATGCACTAAAATACATTTTTCCGCTTGGTCGTCGTTCATATCGGCAGCATTAGAAAATTGCAGTGAAATGCAGGAAGATCTGCAGCGGATAGGAACTTGGTGCAGGGAGTGGCAACTGACCCTTAACATAGACAAATATAATGTATTGCGAATACATAGAAAGAAGGATCCTTTATGGTATGATTATATTATAGCGGAACAAATACTGGTAGCAGTTACTTCTGTAAAATATCTGGGTGTATGCGTACGAATCGATTTGAAGTGGAATGATCATATAAATTTAATTGTTCGTAAGGCGGGTGCCAGGTTGAGATTCATTGGGAGAGTCCTTAGAAAATGTAGTCCATCAACAAAGGAGGTGCCTTACAAAACACTCGTTCGACTTGTACTTGAGTATTGCTCATCAGTGTGGGATCCGTACCAGGTCGGGTTGTCAGAGGAGATAGAGAAGATCCAAAGAAGAGCGGCGCGTTTCGTCACAGGGTTATTTGATAAGTTTGATGTTACGGAGATGTTTAGCAAACTCAAGTGGCAGACTCTGCAAGAGAGGCGCTCTGCATCGCGATGTAGCTTGCTGTCCAGGTTTCGAGAGGTTGCGTTTGTGGATGAGGTATCGAATATATTGCTTCCCCCTACTTATACCTCCCAAATAGATCACGAATGTAAAATTAGAGAGATTCGAGCGCGCACGGAGGCTTTCCGGCAGTGGTTCTTCCCGCGAACCATACGCTACCAGAACAGGAAAGGGAGGTAATGACAGTGGCACGTAAAGTGCCCTCCGCCACACACCGTTGAGTGGCTTGCGGAGTATAAATGTAGATGTAGATGTAGTATGTCGGATATATGGACAGTGCCTACACCCATGAATGAAATTAGTATGTAGTAAATTATATAGCAAGTGAACTTTTTTTTGCGCAACGTTCTACATTGGGCTGAACAAAAACAACTTAAATTTAATTGAACATGGGCAAATGAACCAAGTAACTGTCTTACCAAGCTTAAAGATGTGTAAAACAGTGTGTATTTTATCCCCTTGTAGTACAGCGGGCCCATGGATCTAAGCTGTTACTACAAATTACAGATATAAGCAACAAATAAGCAAATTTACTACCGAATAGAGAACTGCTTCTCCGCCAGCTTTGTCAGTACAAACACCCACCTTTTCTGCAGAAAAGTATCCAGAGAAATGCGAATTATAATATTCGTAGTGAAAACTGCTTTTGTTGATACTAATTACAGTGAGATATCTCTACATATTCTATCGCTTGCGGAAGGTAAATAGTGCTTCTCACATCAGGTTGTTGCATTCCAACTGCTGAGCGTAAATCGATTTAAATCTAAATAGTACAGCAAGTTACAAGGAGAATTTATTTGAAATGTTTCAAAGTAAAATTTACTCCAGGAAAATAAATCAGTCACATTCAAATGTTCAGAAAACATGTGGGGCGCTAAGCATCGATGAGGAACATGAAAAAATAGACTGCAGTATCATTCGGATGAATTAAAAGCAAAGAGAAACTTTACCAATCCTCGAAACATATTCTCCTCTCAAAGACAAGAACCGAATCTCCAAATGTGGCACACGCTTCCAACGCATGAACGTGACAATAAGCGCACAATGCGAATCAAAAAAATAGTTAAACATGGACCATGCATTCGCTGTGGATGATCAGCAAACTTGTATTGCAAGCTTCCTCAGCTTGTACTCAGCCACTCTACACATCACCATCTCACCACACATGAAACTCAAGTCGCGACCGAACTCCAGCTCAGCAGAACAGAAGAGCAGCATCGTGAATCTCGACTTCAGCTTGCAAAGCGAGGCAGAGTATGATGTGATTGGCCGGCATAGCTGGAACTCAAAGGATACTTCTTGAATACCACAAAGACTGACTCAAACGTAACTAAGTTGTTCAGGATCAGTACTAAGTACAGAACTGCAACTTTACAATAAGCTTGCGATAACTTTTACACGACATAATGGTAATGTAAAAATAGCAATTTAAGTACTGAAATCTGCGGTACAGCAGCCAACTTTCATATTACAAGATAAATTTTCTGTTCTTATGATACATGACACATGTATTAACAAAAAAATAATATTCAGAGAAGGAATTACTGTGTATCGCAAGAAGTACCGGATATAAGGAGTACAAAGCGAAGGCTTAATGTGGGTGAAATATCTCTTAAGGCCTTAAGTCGTGCAAGTAAACAAGGACTTCAAAGCATTGTTGTAGTAATGAAGGAATACAAAGCGCTCAGTAGTAATTTTAGATTTATCCTTGTTTATATACCCGAACATTCAAACTGAAACATTTTTTTTCACGTTTAGCTCTTTGAGAATTTTAGTAACTACATCAGCGAAAATCAGAGGGAAAGGTGGTTGCTAAACTGAAATGACACAGCATGCAGACGGTTAACGAGTCCATGGTGTCAGCTGAGTTTAAAGAGATGGTGAATTGCGGATTACGGAACACGCCGTACAGGCAGGTACAGCTGCGCCTACTGCAGCCGTCACACGAGCTATCGCCCGGATGTAACCTGTCTCGCAAATTGCTGCTGTAAGCCTGTTCTGTTCCTACCTGACAGGCCCAACTTCACTGTCTGTTACGTGAATGCTACGCTCCGCTGGTCTGCTGAAGTGACAGAAGATACTTATCCACGCCAATGGATGGTCAGAAGCGTGTAGCGGCATGACATACATTGTCAGCGCGAATACCGTTCGAATTATTCATTGATATGTTCATTATAACATTTTGGGAGGATTTAAGAACATTCAGTGTTCACACCAGTTATGCTTTTTTTCTACAAAGAAGTATTTTATTAGGAAAAAATACTGTTGTATTAAATGTCAAAAGATAGTCAATTTAGGCGAAAAAATTGACATCATGACAGGCCCTCTGGCTTTCCAATGTAGCTTGTTACTTTTGTGAATAACATAAATGTATAAGGGGCAATCAAAAAGTTTCCATTCTAATGTCATACTAACCCCTTGCCTATCTGTCGGTGCTTGTATTCCCGCATCGGAGTCGCGCTGGGTTGCATATACGCTGCAGCAACGCACTCAAAGGGAAACTGATTTACGGTAGTTGACGGCCGTCAGAGATCACCAGGTACTGTCTGAACTGGCCAAAGTTTTTATCTCAGTCCCGTTAACTGTCAGTATTCTCATACTGACCTGATAATGAGGTTACAACTGTAGAAAAGCTAAATTAAGTCTGGCGAAGTTTTGGTGAGCGTTTCGGATATTTGACCTGCGTGATGGCACGGGATTTAAAGTTCTCACTCGCGTTAAATTCCACAGTCACCTTTAAAACACAAACAGAAGCGGAGTTGCAGGACGAGGTGGTAAAAAGTAAAACATGGATTCTTATTTCGGTCATTGACCGAAGTCAGCTTTTAATAAACTTTGTGGGTGAAATCATCTTCCTGTTTCTGCAATTACGTACTTTGTTGGTAACTCTCGGTAAGTTAAATTCCAGTACTAAACGAGTTCGCTGGCCATTATAGCCCGAAACGACTTGTATTGTGAAAAGAATGGAGAATAGCCATCTGAAACACAGTGGTGTTCCTTCTGGTATCTTCTTCTTGGCATCTTGCGTCGTATCTGTCACACACTCTGGCCAGTTACATAACGTGTGTTCATATACATTGAAAGCATTCTACTGGGGTACGCTTATATGTGGCACCAGAATATAACAATAATATTAATGTAAATTATAATGAAACTAATATGCTATAAACGATGTATGACTGTGATAGATTTTATAATGCGGATCGCTGACTGTGTACGACCGCAGACCAAAGATACTGCTTCTGGTCTGAGACTGTTGTGTTGGAGTACCGTTGTGGGTAGCTGCCTGTGAGCGAAAGGCGATGGGGTAGGCAGTTTTTATGTTGCGCTCTGTGAAGCCGCCAAGTGTTAGATTAATGTAGGAATTACGAGAACATGTAAGCAGAAGTGTTCTCACAAGCAAGGTAAAGATGTTAAATAGTTATGATTTTTGTTTGCCCAACGTGTTAGTATAGATGAGTTGGCTGATAATTTGTAATTGTTGAGTAACTCCAGAATATACGTAAACTGATTGGATAAAAAGGCTAGTTAGATACTTCAGTTTTGTAATGTTTCTATGATTTCTTAAAAGAGCTATATGTAATTTGATGGTTTGCATTTATGATGGTAAACTGAACCTGGGTAATACTTGCTGTATACATTTCGTTGTTCGTACATCAATTAGTAAATATCATATATTATTCTAACCAATGTAACTTCAATTGTGGATGTTTTTGAAAAGAAAAACTTAACTTGTAACATAATTTTGCTAAAAGAACTCAGTGTTAATAATTCACCACAATTAGTACCGCCTTCCTGTCCAGGTCACATGTTTTTCAAAGAAGTTGGATATTTCTTAAATATTTTAATTTATCAGCCAAAAGAATTCAATGTGCATTAGAAAGTGTTATGGCCAGCATTGCACACTGCTAAGCCTGTAGCTAGCATATTTTATTTTTTTTCATGAGAGACCAGAATATATCGAGTTCCATCGTTGCTGCTTCAGAGGTAAAAAAAAAATGGCTCTGAGCACTATGGGACTTAACTTCTAAGGTCATCAGTCCCCTAGAACTTAGAACTACTTAAACCTAACTAACCTAAGGACATCACACACATCCATGCCCGAGGCAGGATTCGAACCTGCGACCGTAGCGGTCGCGCGGTTCCAGACTGTAGTGCCTAGAACCGCTCGACCACCCAGGCCGGCCTTTAGAGGTAAGACAATTTAGTTTATTATTATGTCCACGGGGACCCAGGTTACCTATTTTGAACAGCGCTAGAGGCTTCAGTGCCTAAGGCAGTGATTGTATTTCTTTATTGGTTTTGGGCGTTGCACTGCCCAGTCAGTTCGTACACACTTTTTCTATCAATAACACAGAGTAAGCACACCACTTGCAGTTACAACACGCTACACCATATTTCGAGTTTTGTATTCCTTCCGTTCTGACATTTAATCTTAAATCTTTCTTTTTAAAAGAACGGTACAAAGTAGAATAGCTTCACTATATGATTTACCTACAGAGATCGACAGGTAATGTAGTGGAGGTCCATGCAAGCTGCTTAGGGAACTATAATTAATTACTTCATCGAAAATGCTCTGCAAAACTTAAGGACAAAATGGATAAAAAACATGATATATTAATAACTCCTTGGAAATGATTAAAAGTGCTTGCGAATGTTGCCAGAGGTGTCCCAGTTGCACAAGGAACGCTGTACGTCACATGGCGGGAAATTAGCGTGACTATAGCGACATTGGGTGGGACCGCCAACAGGCAGTTGGCTCTGAGCACTATGGGACTTAACATCTCAGGTAATCAGTCCCCTAGAACTTAGAACTACTTAAATCTAACTAACCTAAGGACATCACACAAATCCATGCCCGAGGCAGGATTCGAACCTGCGACCGTAGCGGTCGCGCGGTTCCAGACTGAAGCGCCTAGAACCGCTCGGCCACTAACGGCCGGCGACAGGCAGTAGAAAGAACGGGAAAAGACAGTGCGAGTCAATCTGCTAGCAGTTATTGTGCGCTGTGGCGGTGTTCTTCATCAGAACATGGCCCGGAGATAACATTTGCATGATTTCACGTGGAAAAAAATCAACGAGGAACAAAAGTAAGGCGAAAAGTGACGATTGTATTCCAGGAGTTTGGTATAATTCACAGTATTGTTTCACGTGCATGGGAAGCGTTCAGAACCACAGGAAGTGCTGTCCTAAGGGAAGAAGGTGGTTCACCATGGTCAACTGCAGTACCTTATGACTGCTACATCAGAAGGGAACCGTCTCATAGGGCGAGTGCAAATGCAACCACATTTAACAGGACTGCAAGGCACCTAATCTCATGCTCCTCAGTGACTCGGGGACTGCATGGAGGTAGTCTCTTTGCCTGATGACCAGTCATTGTGTTCCTTTGGCACCTGTTTGCGACAGGAGTTTAGGGACTCGACCAACCAGGAGTGGCGTCGCGTGCTCTTCTGGGATAAGAGCAGAGTCAGTCTCACTTGTGATTCCGGACGTACCCTCATGCGGAGAGACGCGGGAACACGTAATGCACCCAGGAACAATGTCGAACATAATTCTTTTGATGGAGCAGGTGTTACGATGTGAGGAGGAATAACGTTGCATGGGCCTACTGACCAAACCTTTGAACACAGAATGTTACTGTCACAGTGTACTCCTTCCCCAAGAACGTCTCTTCAGAGGTGCTTTTGGCTCTGACTTCATTTTTATGGGCGACAATGCCTGACCGCACCGAGCAGCACAGGTGGAGGAACTTTTGCAAAGAGTGGATATTCGACGAATTGACTGGTCTGCCAGTTGAACTGAGTTCATTCCCGCCAACTACGTATAGGATGCGTTGGGAAGACGTATTGCAAGACGTTCACATACACCAACCACCATCAGCAATTGTCTGGTGGTGTAATGGAATATTCTCCCACAGGAAAGTACCTTCAGTCTCGTGGCTAACATGGGAGCACCTTGCGGAGTATGCAGTGCCGTCTATGGTGATCACATACCCGATTAAGAACTGGTCCCTGCCTTTTGTAATGCCCAGGGGATCAACATAGTTCACAGTGACTTCGGTGAAACTATTGGCTCAAACTAAATTTGTCATTCCTGTTAGTCTGAAGCGTATTTCTTTCGTTTACGTTCTGTACTCTTATGTAGTAGTTATTTTTATGTACAGTTCGTCGAGCTATATTATTTCGCAGTAAAATAACGTGGTAAAATTACTTTCGTCCTCAAATATTGCAAAGCACTGTATATTCAGCTTGAACAGTACAGGAAAAATATTGCGCCAAAATATTTTCCCCTCTTTAATCCGAGTACTACTCTTGGTCAGTAATACTTATAGATATGTATTGACTGTTGAACAGATCGCACAATGTAAATTATCCATATTGTTACTGAAAAGAAAGTCAAAAAGTTTTCAGTAAGTCTCATAGTGTTTTCTTGTTATGAGATGTCTAGGATTCGCAGAGTACTAGTGTGTTTTCAGCCTACTTTCTCAGATAGTATTCTGCGACTTCGTCGATCCCTTTCAGATCATATGTATGTGAAAAAGAGGCACAGGAGTTTCTTACAGGTGACAACACAATAAAAAAGCTGTCCGGGAGTAATGTGTGAGTTTCATCTTTACTTATGTTGCTTAACAAGCACAAGCTACTACCCTGTTCGGTTGAATAGCTGACTGCTTAAAATAATTATTCACAAATAATTCATCTAAATAATATGTTGAGTATATCGGAGACTGTAATGCGAAATTTTTGTGCCGTAAGGGATGCGGCATAGGTATTGTGAAACTGCACTTTGGTTTCTTTCCGTGAACGGATACTATGGAGGGGACTAGTCCAAATACACTCCTGGAAATTGAAATAAGAACACCGTGAATTCATTGTCCCAGGAAGGGGAAACTTTATTGACACATTCCTGGGGTCAGATACATCACATGATCACACTGACAGAACCACAGGCACATAGACACAGGCAACAGAGCATGCACAATGTCGGCACTAGTACAGTGTATATCCACCTTTCGCAGCAATGCAGGCTGCTATTCTCTCATGGAGACGATCGTAGAGATGCTGGATGTAGTCCTGTGGAACGGCTTGCCATGCCATTTCCACCTGGCGCCTCAGTTGGACCAGCATTCGTGCTGGACGTGCAGACCGCGTGAGACGACGCTTCTTCCAGTCCCAAACATGCTCAATGGGGGACAGATCCGGAGATCTTGCTGGCCAGGGTAGTTGACTTACACCTTCTAGAGCACGTTGGGTGGCACGGGATACATGCGGACGTGCATTGTCCTGTTGGAACAGCAAGTTCCCTTGCCGGTCCAGGAATGGTAGAACGATGGGTTCGATGACGGTTGGGATGTACCGTGCACTATTCAGTGTCCCCTCGACGATCACCAGTGGTGTACGGCCAGTGTAGGAGATCGCTCCCCACACCATGATGCCGGGTGTTGGCCCTGTGTGCCTCGGTCGTATGCAGTCCTGATTGTGGCGCTCACCTGCACGGCGCCAAACACGCATACGACCATCATTGGCACCAAGGCAGAAGCGGCTCTCATTGCTGAAGACGACACGTCTCCATTCGTCCCTCCATTCACGCCTGTCGCGACACCACTGGAGGCGGGCTGCACGATGTTGGGGCGTGAGCGGAAGACGGCCTAACGGTGTGCGGGACCGTAGCCCAGCCTCATGGAGACGGTTGCGAATGGTCCTCGCCGATACCCCAGGAGCAACAGTGTCCCTAATTTGCTGGGAAGTGGCGGTGCGGTCCCCTACGGCACTGCGTAGGATCCTACGGTCTTGGCGTGCATCCGTGCGTCGCTGCGGTCCGGTCCCAGGTCGACGGGCACGTGCACCTTCCGCCGACCACTGGCGACAACATCGATGTACTGTGGAGACCTCACGCCCCACGTGTTGAGCAATTCGGCGGTACGTCCACCCGGCCTCCCGCATGCCCACTATACGCCCTCGCTCAAAGTCTGTCAACTGCACATACGGTTCACGTCCACGCTGTCGCGGCATGCTACCAGTGTTAAAGACTGCGATGGAGCTCCGTATGCCACGGCAAACTGGCTGACACTGACGGCGGCGGTGCACAAATGCTGCGCAGCTAGCGCCATTCGACGGCCAACACCGCGGTTCCTGGTGTGTCCGCTGTGCCGTGCGTGTGATCATTGCTTGTACAGCCCTCTCGCAGTGTCCGGAGCAAGTATGGTGGGTCTGACACACCGGTGTCAATGTGTTCTCTTTTCCATTTCTAGGAGTGTACTTTATTGCGTTTCAGTATTGGCGACATGACCGCATTAAACTCTAAAGTCACTGGATGGATAGAGACACTTTTTACAGGAGAAAATATGGAATTAATTTGAATAAAGTGCATCATTTTGAAAGTAGTTTTCTTAGAGTAATTGTGGATTAAAGCTGTCCATTCTGAAAGGCTGATTTTAGCACAGGAGTGTTTTACTAGATATGGTCCTACTGAAGATGGTATGTCTTGCCATCTTTCACCTAATGAACTTCCTTACCCAGTCACTAGCAGGAAAACTTACCGTTTTTATTTTTGGCAAACACTAATCATTACAAAAGTAGGAAGAAGCTTTAAGTGGAATAAAAAGAAATCATAAGACCTTTTAGATATGTAGTTAGATCCTTAATCAGTATGTCCCATTGCACGACTGTAAATGAAATTTTCAGTTACTTTCCTTCGATAGTCGCGAGCCCTCTTTTCCAAGGAACAAGGAAGCAAAAAATGAACTGCGCATGATTTCGGTCTAGTGCAATTATTTGGTGCTATTTTGAATCCTTTTATATTATGAAACGTCCCCTTTTGAAAAATTATATACGTGTGACTGTGTTTAAACTGACACACAATATTTTTAGCGCAACGCAATCTGACTTTCAAAAATCCCTACAAAAGACTGGCCCTGACTATAACATTAACCTATACCTTTCACAAATCACTTACCTCACAAAAATCTTCGTTACTCGAACTACTGCAATACAGCGACGCCACTACTGCCAGCTAAATAAAAGATTCAAACTACGGAAGGCACTAACTACTGATAGGCATAGTTAGCAAATGAAAGATTTTGATAGAGAACAAACAATGTATTTACCTTAATAGTCATCAAAACTCATAATATATATAGGAGTTCATAACATCCATTCTTACAAATATCAAAACTCCGCCATTTCTCTCCCCACATCCACCACTGCTGGCGGCTCACCTCCAACTGCCCAACGCTAAGCGCTGTTCACATCCAGCTGCCGCTGCCCAACACTACAATGGCAGACAACAATGCAAACTAGCCACAGACTGCACACAGCAGAGCCAGTGATTTTCATACAGAGCGCTACGTGGCGTTACCAATAAGAAAACCTAAACAGCCTACTTACACTATGTCAACAAGAACCGAAAATGTAGGGCAGGTGTTGTAACTATTTAGCCTTACGTCAAGAATCAAGAAAGGCTAGTGATCCTAATTTAAATAATTTCACAGAAATAATAGTACTTTTCAAATGCATCAATAACTTTTTTTTCCAGCCGAGGCATTGTTATGTCTCAAAGCAACATTGTATGTGCCGCCCGTCTCCAGGACGACACTGTAGATGTCTGTTTACGCTCTCACGTATTTTACGACAAACAGAAAAGGAACTATTTTAAACTGGTAAACTGTACCTTGATTAGACGACCATCGACAAAAGAGAAGTTCGCCCTCTGTATTTCCTTTGCTGTGAAGGAGCTATAATTTGTCTGTGTGAGCCAGGGAATTTCAGTCGAACGGAGCTTTTTGCTGCATTGCCTTTCATTCTTTCAGTCGTGACAGAGAAACTCTAACGTGCTCCAATAAAATAAGTTTGCTTAAAGGCGGATAAATAATTACGATCTGAAATTGCGAAGTTTGGTTCTTTGCTGTAGGCCATAGCCCACTTTTCTTTGAAGTTTGTTAAAAGCACCATCGATTGACTAAAGTGTCTGTGGGAACGACCGAGGCATAGCCGAAAGAGCTCCAGTTTTATTATTTCATTAAAGGTGAGGTTGTAATTAATCTCTTATATTGCTACAGCTGAAGAGAAAGCTGCTTCTGGCGAAACTGTGGAAAGTGACTTGCAGTCTTTCTTCCCTAACTGTTCTCTTTAATCTTCTACCTTGAAATGAGGCGCTAAGTTTCGTGAAAAAAATGTGCACTATACACCGGTTTTGTGAAGAGAAAAAATTCCGTAATGTATTACGTAGATGATTTCTTTTCATACATAAGTAACTCTTAAACTTCGAGTAATTTAGTAGGGAGTAAACTGTCGAATGTCATCATAACTGCCTCTACAACGTGACGTGCATAGTGCCCAGCTGGTGATGTATGTGACGGTAATAGTATACATATAGTATTATATGCAATTTGTTAACTTTTCGTGGCGCGGGATTAGCCGAGCGGTCTAGGCGCTGCAGTCATGGGCTGTGCGGCTGGTCCCGGCGGAGGTTCGAGTCCTCCCTCGGGCATGGGTGTGTGTGTTTGTCTTTCGGACAATTTAGGTTAAGTTGTGTGTAAACTTAGGGACTGATGACCTTAGCAGTTACAGGGTGTTTCAAAAATGACCGGTATATTTGAAACGGCAATACAAACTAAACGAGCAGCGATAGAAATACACCGTTTGTTGCAATATGCTTGGGACAACAGTACATTTTCAGGCAGACAAACTTTCGAAATTACAGTAGTTACAATTGTCAACAACACATGGCGCTGCGGTCTGGGAAACTCTATAGTACGATATTTTCCACATATCCACCATGCGTAGCAATAATATGGCGTAGTCTCTGAATGAAATTACCCGTAACCTTTGACAACGTGTCTGGCGGAATGGCTTCACATGCAGATGAGATGTACTGCTTCAGCTGTTCAATTGTTTCTGGATTCTGGCGGTACACCTGGTCTTTCAAGTGTCCCCACAGAAAGAAGTCACAGGGGTTCATGTCTGGCGAATAGGGAGGCCAATCCACGCCGCCTCCTGTATGTTTCGGATAGCCCAAAGCAATCACACGATCATCGAAATATTCATTCAGGAAATTAAAGACGTCGGCCGTGCGATGTGGCCGGGCACCATCTTGCATAAACCACGAGGTGTTCGCAGTGTCGTCTAAGGCAGTTTGTACCGCCACAAATTCACGAAGAATGTCCAGATAGCGTGATGCAGTAATCGTTTCGGATCTGAAAAATGGGCCAATGATTCCTTTGGAAGAAATGACGGCCCAGACCAGTACTTTTTGAGGATACAGGGACGATGGGACTGCAACATGGGGCTTTTCGGTTCCCCATATGCGCCAGTTCTGTTTATTGACGAAGCCGTCCAGGTAAAAATAAGCTTCGTCAGTAAACCAAATGCTGCCCACATGCATATCGCCGTCATCAATCCTGTGCACTATATCGTTAGCGAATGTCTCTCGTGCAGCAATGGTGGCGGCGCTGAGGGGTTGTCGCGTTTGAATTTTGTATGGATTGAGGTGTAAACTCTGGCGCATGAGACGATACGTGGACGTTGGCGTCATTTGGATCGCAGCTGCAACACGGCGAACGGAAACCCGCGGCCGCTGTTGGATCACCTGCTGCACTAGCTGCGCGTTGCCCTCTGGGGTTGCCGTACGCGGTCGCCCTACCTTTCCAGCACGTTCATCCGTCACGTTCCCAGTCCGTTGAAATTTTTCAAACAGATCCTTTATCGTATCGCTTTTCGGTCCTTTGGTTACATTAAACCTCCGTTGAAAACTTCGTCTTGTTGCAACAACACTGTGTTCTAGGCGGTGGAATTCCAACACCAGAAAAATCCTCCGTTCTAAGGAATAAACCATGTTGTCCACAGCACACTTGCACGTTGTGAACAGCACACGCTTACAGCAGACAGACGACGTACAGAATGGCGCACCCACAGACTGCGTTGTCGTCTATATCTTTCACATCACCTGCAGCGCCATCTGTTGTTGAAAATTGTAACTACTGTAATTTCGAAAGTTTGTCCGCCTGAAAATGTACTGTTGTCCCAAGCATATTGCAACAAACGGTGTATTTCTATCGCTGCTCGTTTAGTTTTTATTGCCGTTTCAAATATACCGGTAATTTTTGAAACACGCTGTAAGTCCCATAAGATTTCACACACATTTCAATTTTTTTTTTTGTTCACTTTTCGCTCACGAAGGCCCGATACGCGGTGGTTACCGTATTAATCATAGAATTACTCAAAGAGCGACATCTGGGGATTGTTTATTTGCCTCTAGAGTGAACATGTATCAAAAACTTTACGGATTGTAGGCTAGGAGACTGAAAGGAAGAAAAATTACAAACAATTTTTCGCCCAATGCAGAATTTACAGAGTTAATAAATGAATATAAAACTGGCTAATTTATAACTGAAAGATACATAATATATAATTCATGGAGATGCTTCATCAAAACGAACCACGTTGCCACAAAAAGACCCCTGTCTTGAATTGAACGAAAGAGGGTAGCAGCTTCGGAACAATGTACTTCACCCAGGTTCGGTTGGCATAACTACTTGACGAATGACATACAGCAAATAGAACATTCTTCTCCTTGAACTTGTGACTCGCATCTGCCTATTCCAACATGAAAATGCAGCTACCTGTTTGGGTCATGTGACTTCCACTGCTCATTACTATAAATAACTACAAAAATGACGTTAGTAAATCAGCACATACACGAGTTTGGAAAGTGCAGGTTTCTGGCTTTTCCACTTCTGTCTTACAATATTTACAATATTAGAAGAGTTGTTATCAGGCTCTACCATTTACAACGGTATGTACAAGTTGCTGAACAAATATATAGAATTTTTAATGACTGTATTGGCGTGTGCAACCATTAAAACAAAAGAATCATTACTTCTACAGTATAAACTCTTTGTCTTGCAATAAATTAAATAAATTTTAGATTAACAATTTCTAACATTAAAACAACCGTTTTTGAAAACGATGCATAAAGTAAACTTAGAATTTAAGGAATTAACAACTGCCGATTTAAAAGAAATAAGTTAAAAGCTTACACATAAAATAAACACCTGAAGTAATTAACTTTGCACACACACCGAACATCAATATCACATTAATATGTTAGACATATGATGAACCGAAATACAAGATATTAGCTGGTCGGTGTGGCCGAGCGGTTCTAGGCGCTTCAGTCTGGAACCGCGCGACTGCTACGACCGCAGGTTCGAACCCTGCCTCGGGCATGGATGTGTGTGAAGTCCTTAGGTTAGTTAGGTTTAAGTAGTTCTAAGTTCTAGGGGAATGATGACCTCACATGTGCTCAGAGCCATTTGAACAATTTACAGGATATTAGTAAGTTATAATACCAGCTGATTTTTCGACCGTTTTCGGGAACGGAAAAGGAAAGCAACAAGAAAGGGTCAGAAAGAAAATCTGAAACAACAGAGACCACAACATCCTTATGAGAGTGCTTGGTCAACAACGCCGTTACGGAGAAACAAACAAACAAACAAATTTCAACACACGACACAAACGCTATTGATGTGGCTCCGTAAACTTCCCGGCATAATAATTGGTTGTATTAATGTCGGATCTCCAGCCGGAACATATCGTCATCTGGACACAATATTTCGGCGCTCCACCTGGCCTCCATCTTCAGGCTGGTTCAAATGGCTCTGAGTACTATGGGACTTAACATCTATGGTCATCAGTCCCCTAGAACTTAGAACTACTTAAACCTAACTAACCTAAGGACATCACACAACACCCAGTCTTCACGAAGCAGAGAAAATACCCGACCCCGCCGGGAACAGAACCCGGGAACCCGAACGCGGGAAGCGAGAACGCTACCGCACGACCACGAGCTGCGGACCATCTTCAGGTGAGTAGGCGGTCGCACTAATTGCTTCTGCCGAGTAGAGACGAAAGTACGGCAAGATATCTAGATAGCTGCATTTAACTTACAACGCAGCTGATGGTGATACTAATTTATAATTCACTAAGTTTTCTGTTCAGTTTTTCCTCACAGATCCTCTGTGTCTGTCATCTTTTTCCGTCTTTATTTTTGTTCATCACAATTTCCTCTACCTTTCTTTTCACAATTAGGTTTGACTTGAGTAATTATAACCTCCAATATTTCTTGAACTATGAATTTTACCTGCACACTTGCGACGGCTTACTCACCTGAAGTTGCTGGCCAGGTGGACCACAGAAATATGGTACCCCGATGAAAATATGTTCCGGCTGGAGGCCCGACATGAACACAAACGCCACTGATGGTTCCGACAACGTCTGGTCGAGCGAATAGGGCCTCCCGTCAGACAGACCGTTCGCGGGGTGGAGGTCTTTCGGTTTGACGCCACTTCGGCGACTTGCGCGTCGATGAGGATGAAATTATGATGATTAGGGCAACACAACACTCAATCCCTGAGCGGAGAAAGTCTCCGACCCAGCCGGTAATCCAATCCGGGCCCTTACGATTGACAGTCTGTACCACTGACAATTCATCTACCGGGGGCGGACGGCAATGTCTACTGTTGTAATAGTGCCTTTAAAGAAAAGATAACATGAATTGGCAATACGATAGCTGGCGTCAAAAAAACACTTCGATCAGCTTCCTGACGTGTACTGTATATTGTGGTTATCTGTGCAGGAAGAAACAGCCATTAGGACAGGAGCTCAGTTTACAACCTATCACACTGCTGTTCGACTGTGTATGTCCCGTTGTAGCGGAGAAGATAGGGTAACTGTTCTCGAATTCAAGCCGCAATTGGCAGGGATGAATATGAATACTGGCTTATGATTTGCACTGTAAGAAAATTAAAAGAAAAAGGACATTTACCTCGAGCTCCTGTAGTCCAAGTCACGAACGAAGGCGGTAGAGTGTAAGCTTGTTCTGCGTCTCTACTTCACGCATTCCCCGACAGCCAATGAGCGTTCAGAAGTGTTCTGAACACTATGCTGTGAATGCCGTGGTTAACGCGAGCATTTAACATGATAGTAGAAATTTGTTTAATGAATTTCTATTCCATTCATTGCATGTTGTCATCACTGAGTGGTGGTAAGTGATAAATTCTGCATAACCAAGCGGGATACATAATTATTTACAGGATATACGCTTTCTTCAAGCGGTCTCATGCGCATGGCGTGCCGTAACTATCGCTTGGAATCGCCAACAATGCAGTCCGCATCCGTGCCTCAACGTGCGCGAACCGCCATTATTCGTGGATCGGACTAGTTACTAATCAGGTCTGTCTCACATGAATGTAGTTTCCTAGGTTTCTGTACTAAGTTAACACCAAAAGATGAAAAGTTAGAGATATTTACTCAGGAATGTTGGGTTCGTTGCAGCAAAGTAGAGAAGAAAATACAGCAAGACATCAAGTTAGTTGCATTAAACTTACGAAGCAGCTGATGGTGATATTAATTTATCATTCACTAAGTTTTTCAATCTCGGTTCCAGAGAAATCCTGTGCGTCTGTCTTCTTTTTCAGTCTTTAATTTACTTTTGTTCACCACAATTTTATCTACATTTCTTTTCACAGTTAGCTTGGACGTGAGTAATTATAAACTCCAATATTTCTTGAACTATTGATTTCATTTGTGCACTTGCTTCTAAAGGGATACAGAGGCCCCATGAACGTTATTTGCATCTGTTAAGTCGTAGTGTACGCAGTAGTTTATCAACTATAGGACACAATTTACATAGTGTAAACACTGTGTTGCCCTGCATATGGCGTCTTCAATGTGGGCACACTACCGTAGCCACTGTGGGCGCTCCAGTAATTTTTTAGTTAGTCCATGGGGATACGCTACTCCCTACCCGGTTCTCACCGCTGCACCCGATTTATCGACACACCTCTGTGGATTCCGGGAAGAGCTGTACCAGGAAGACCTGACCGATAATCACCTCGCTCCCCTTACAATCACGTTAATTTAACTACGGCGTCGTGCAACGATTAATTTAATTACATTATTTTATTGAACAGGGGTGGCAGTTGCATGTGTGAAACGTGGGTGCTGTAAGTCACAAGACGATAAAACAGAGAGTCTCATCAAACTACTGAATGAAACAATGGCCACTATAAAACACTACTTATTACAACATGATGTGGTCTTAATGTTTAGAACAAGTGCACAAGGACACGAAATCGTTACGTTCATTGTGTATTAACAGAATTTACAACGGAATTAAAATAACAGCACTTTGAAAAAGTCGGGTAATGAGATTGGGGTGAATATGTTAAACACACGGCATCGGAGGGGCGACTACGCTCGCAGAAGTCGCACAGTGATTACAAAACTTAATCAGAGAGGAAAGAAAGAACTACAGAACTCTTACCCTGACTGAGCTCTTGTAGGGTTTGGGATTTCTAATAAATGTACTTCAATTAGAAACATAACGAATGTCTCTTCCATACTAAATTGAAATATAATTACCAGTCACTGAGTTTTAGGTGCTACAATTCAGAAACAGGCAGCTCCTGACTCTCACCATCTGTCCTGCTGCATTTTTAGGCAAACAGGCCTTATCAATGTACATACAGAGATTTATCTTCTTCTGTTCAAGACTTTGTTGATATTATCCAATGGTAACTACTCTTACTATTTCTTAAGAAAGTCAACAAGAAGGCATTTACTTGGTGTCAGCCTAGCGGCTGTGGGTGGCATACCATTAAAAACGAAAACGTCGGATCGTCCTCCATATCAGAGATTTTTACCTTTGCATTACTTCAGGTACAGTGTTTCCCAGAATACATGCTTCCTTAGAAGGGAAGGGCATCGTGCTACTGCAATCCCTTATTAAGTCACTTCGACGCTGATGGACAGCCCATATTAAAACATGATACAATGACCTTCCGCCGTTTAAAACACGACACAAATGGTGACTCTTTGGCACAGTTTAGCCCACATGCAGTATACCGTTCCCAACTTTCTACTTGCGCTCCTCCTTCCCCTAGTCGTTTTTGGCCTCTGAAAAGGGCTTGGTCCCTCTTAATGAGCCGGCCGGAGTGGCCGAGTGGTTCTAGGCGCTTCAGTCTGGAACCGCCCGACCGATATGGTCGCAGGTTCGAATCCTGCCTCGGGCATGGATGTGTGTGATATCCTTAGGCTAGTTAGGTTTAAGTAGTTCTAAGTTCTCGGGGACTGATGACCTCAAAAGTTAAGTCTCATAGTGCTCAGAGCCATTTGAACCATTTGGAACCCTCTTAATGATCGGATGCTGACTGTCTCCCCTATTTGGCTGACCTCTGTTCAGCCTGTACTCAACAAGATTCCCAACCAAATTGAGACAGATTTCTAGGTGAAGAATTTAACAGGAAAATATAGTAATGATATGTGGCAATTACTGATGTTAAATTTAATATTACCTGCACTCTAATTTGTAGCTTGGGGTTAGTTTAGATTGGCTACATTTCCTAATTTACTAGCTGAAAAACGCCATATTGCCAATTTTATATTAGAAGCGAAAAAACCAAACTGTGTTTGCAGTGAACTATCGAAAAATTTCATTTTCATGTATTCGTGAAAACACAATTATGAAACAGTCGTACAAAGAAATAGGCATTGAAGTTAAGAAACATGACCCGAGACAGTTTTTATTCGCTGGGAGGAGCTGTTTTGCGTGTCTACAATGCGATTTTGTAAACGTCTATGACATGCCTCTTCATAACGTTGCATCTGGCTATCGTTTACACCTACGCCGTCTGAGTTCCGCAGTTGACAGTTGCCAAAAGCGCTGCCAGATGTCAGGGAATTCCTTAAGTTGACTCGATTGCACGAGTATCTTATCAGTAGACAATAAATGCGTTAAAACTTCATGACTGGTGCGGCATTTTTTTCACTATTTCATTCAGTCATGGACTGTGCGGCTGGTCACGGCGGAGGTTGGAATCCTCCCTCGGGCATGGGTGTGTGTGTGTTTGTCCTTAGGAATATTTAGGTTAAGTAGTGTGTCAGCTTAGGGACTGATGACCTTAGCAGTTAAGTCCCATAAGATTTCACACACATTTGAACATTTTTTCACTATTTCATTGTTTGTGACTTCGTATCTTTCGAAATACATGTCGTATAAGTATATATTTGTTTAGTTACATTAGCGGCATACATGGATACCCTCAGCGAAATATGTTGCGAATAGAATTTGTAGTAAAGCAGTAATGAATTTAAACGTCTTGCATGGCGAGGCAGTTTTTAACGTATCTAAGTGTTAGAACCTCATATCTCCTGGTCTATGTGTCATAGAGTGACATAATTTCGTACGTACAATCGATGGCCTATGTAGATACTGTCTGCAAAATGTGTTTGCAATAGAGCTACTAGAAGAGAAGTAATAGATTAAAAGGTATGCATAATACAGCAGTTTTTCAGGCATGTTAGTGTTTATGACATCTCCTGAGCTGTGATACGTAGGTGGGTCTTACCCCAACAGGGACTGTTGCCTAACTGTAAGGGATACGTGTACCAAGATTGGTTGAAATTGGTCCAGTGATTTAGAAAGGGATGTGGAACATACACAAACAAACACAAACAGATGCACATTTTTAATAAAAAGTATGGATTTTGGAATTTTACTATGGTGCGTAACACATCTGATAAAAACGGTCGCATAACACCGTCTTTTGGCGTAGCATTACTCTCACCACAGACAATGTTCGCTTACCGCCAGCAACCAGGAAACACCAGCGAGATTACAAAACGAGAGCAGTGCCTCTCTCGTCGCCTAATGTATCGAATCACTACAGATAGAGGGTACGTGCCCACGGCAGCTGCTGAAGCGGCTCTCTGCTGACTACTACGAATAGAGTCGATGACGAATAACGACATCTCAGTCAGATTTTTACAAAACCATTGATTAAACCAAAAATGAATATTTTCATCTAGAAATTTTCTGTACCCTGTGCGTATACAACCGATGCATGTGCAACTGTTCCAAACGAAACTTTCTCTCAGTTACTTTTATGATCACTGTTTCATTAATGACCAAACATTTTCCACCTGAATATTTGAACAGCATATTGTCCACCTCTGACTTGCACATTTCATATAGTTGATGCGAAAGAAGCTACAAATAAAAGTTATAGAAGTGTCAGTAGTACACAATGAGTTACTCTGGAGTTGAATGGAGTTTGTATTGTATCGTATTGTATTAATCTGGGGACCTAGAAACGTTGGAGAGGCTTCGTCCCGCCGTAGCCCTCAGTGGTTCACAACCACACAACAGGCTACAGCAGTCCACTCACCCCACTGCCGCCCCACACCGAATTATTGTGCGGTTCGGCTCCCAATGGACTCACCGGGGAACGTCACACACCTGACGAGTGTAGCCCTAACGTTTGCGTGGTAGAGCAATTATGGTGTACGCGTACGTGGAGATAGTGTTTGCACAGCAATCGCCGACATAGTGTAACTGTGGCGGAATAAGGGGAACCAGCCAGCGTTTGCCGGGGCAGATGGAAAACCGCCTTAAAAACCATCCACGAACTGGCCGGCACACCGGACCTTCACACTAATCCGCTAGGCGTATTCGTGCCGGGGACGGCCACGCCTTCCTGCCCGGAAAGCAGTGCGTTAGACCGCACGGCTAACAGGGTAGACCTGAATGGAGTTGGTAGTAAAGAACAAATGCATTAAAACTTCTTGGATACTGAGGCATTTTTGTCACTATTACAGTGTTCATGACTTCGTATCTTTTGAAATACATGTCGTACAAGTATATATTTGATTAGTTATATTAGCGGCATACGTGGATACTTTCAGCGAAATACGTTGCGAATAGAATTTGTAGCAAAGCAGTAATGAAATTAAACGTCATACATGACGCGGCATTTCTGACAGGAACGACTTTGTTACCTGACGAAGTGAGGGCTTATTTAACTATACTATTGGATTCATTTTATATAAATACTGAAATGAATTGATCATATGGCAGTGATGACGCAGTGTCCGCATCGAGTGGCAAGTGGTTTCAGTGGTCGCCATATTAGGCTACTTGCGTGTCGATAATAATGGAACGATGACAACACCCAGTCCCTCAGCCGATAAAATATCCGGCCCGGGCGGAAATCGTACTGGAGCAAACTTCTTTGCAATCAGACGCCCTGACCACTCAGTTCAGGAGGCGTACTGAATAAATACTATACAGAATTAGTGAAACAGGGAGAATTTCCCTTTCTACGATAAAGGGAGTGGTTGGCAGGTGCAAAACATAAAATGGGCCCGCATTCAATAGTTATTTATTTTCGTACTTTCTTACTGCGTGATAATTCTTGTACTCAGTTATTCTGTGAATTATTTACTAATTAATCAGGGTCAGAATTACTAGACGAAATAATACTAGGACGCAATTATTGGAATTGAAATGGTGACCATCTGGGGATCCGGCAATGGTAAACGACGGAGCTTAGACTCAGCTGAAAAAAAAAAAAATAATTACAATTTCATTTTCTGTAAACAATTTTCAGAAGACACTCTTTGGTATACTCTGCAAATTTAATTATTTTGTTAGCAGAGATAGGATGTTTATTAAACGATCTGAAAGCACCAATAAATCAAATAATATACCATGAAAATATTTAAATGGTCGATGGACAAACAGTTTAACATTCTGCATGGTGTCTCCCTACCACTTTCGCGCAACGACGCTCTGAGTGTGTTCTTTAGGGAATTGACTAGTTTGAACCTGGGATCTGCTGCTGGTAAGGAGACGCCAGACCACACATGACATGTAGAGTTCAGAAGAGTTCAGTGAGACTAGCAATGATATAATCAAATACTTAATGATTTCAGCATCAGCTCCACTGCACTCCCTAGAATCTTAATACTAACTAAATTTAGTGGAAGGGTTTCAAGGATTTCCTACTTTTAGTTAGCTGGTAGAATGAAATCGAAAGAGCAGTTAAGTTTACTATTGGAATTTTTATTCTACTCACAAAACATTGTTTATAAATTGTGCTATTGAAAAAAGGAAATATTTTAATACAGGATGATAAAAACCAACTGTGTTCAACAAAACTGTGAACGAATATTCCCTGAATGGGTTTCCAAGATCTATAATGAACCTAAGGATGACATATGCCATACCACATCTATAATATAGGGTTAAATTAAGTTTCATAAAAGAGAAAACAATCAAAAATGGTCCACAGTGACCCTTAATTATCTTTCTTTACTTATTTAATTTGTCGTGAATTACAGTGGCTGATGTGGCTCCTCTCCCATCATCTTGCCAGTGTTTTTCATATATTCCTTTCCTCGCCGATTTGCGGAGAAGCTCCTCATTCCTTACATTATCTGTCCACTTAATTTTATGTACAGGTTCAACAGTAGGGGCGAAAGACTATATCGCTATCTTGGACTCATTTTAATCTGTGCTCTTCGTTCTTGGTGTCCCACTCTCACTGTTCCCTCTTGGTTCTTGCACATGCTGTGTATTACCTGTCCTTTCCTATCGCCTACTCCTATATTTCATAAAATTTCGAACATCTTGCACCATTTGACATTTTCGATGCTTATTCCAGCTGTACAAGTCTTATGAACATACACTGATTTTTTCTTAAGTCTTGTCTCCATTTACAACAGAAGAGTCAGAACTGCCTGTCTGGTGCCTTTACCTTTCCTAAAGCCAAACAGAACATCAGTTTTCTTTTCCATTCGTCTGTATATTATTCTTGTTAGGAACCTAAAAAATGCTCCAATGTGTGCGAATTCCTAAGGGACCAAACTGCTAAGGTCATCGGTCCCTACACATACACACTACTACTTAAAGTAACTTAAACTAACTTATGCCAAGAACAACACACACACTCATGCCCTAGGGAGGACTCCAACCTCCGGCGGAAGGGGCCGTCAGGAACCTCGATGCACGAGCTGTTAAGCTGATTGTGCGATAATTCTCGCTCTTGCAGTCTTCAGAATTGTGTGGATGACATTTTTCCGAAAGCCAAATGGTATTTCACCAGTGTCATACCTTCTGCACACCAACGCGACTAACCGTTTTGTTACCATTTCCCTCAACGGTATTGGAAATTCCAAAGAAAGTTATCTATCCATTCTGCCATATTTGAGTTTAAGTTTTAAAGAGCTCTTTTAAATTCTGATTCTGATGCTGGATCCCCTATCCGCCCTATCGACTCTGTTTCTTCTTTTATCACGTCATTAGACAAGACATTCCCCTGATGGAGGACCTCAGTGCACTCTTTCCACCTGTCCGCTTCCTCCCCTGCCTTTAACAGTGGAAATACTATTGTACTCTTAATGTTACCGGCCTGCATTTAGTTTCACCAAAGCGCCAAGATTGAACACATAGCAAAGATTAAGATAGTTTAAAGACGCCCAAATAGGAGGAACAAAGCTAGAACAGGTGGACGGTTTCCAGTACTTGGGATACATATTTTCACAGGATGGCAACCTAGTGAAAGAATTGGAAGCGAAGTGTAGCAAAGCTAATGCAGTGAGCACTCAGCTACGATATACTCTCTTCTGCAAGAAGGAAGTCAGTACCAAGACTAAGTTATCTGTGCACCGTTCAATCTTTCGACCAACTTTGTTGTATGGCAGCGAAAGCTGGGTGGATTCACGATACCTTATCAATAAGGTTGAGGTTACGGATATGAAAGTAGCTAGGATGACTGCAGGTACTAGTAGATGGGAACAATGGCAGGAGGGTGTCCACAATGAGGAAATCAAATAAAAACTGGGAATGAACTCTATAGATGTAGCAGTCAGGGTGATTAGGCTTAGATGGTGGGGTCATGTTACACGCATGGGAGGAGCAAGGTTACCCAAGAGACTCATTGGTTCAGCAGTAGAGGGTAGGAGGAGTCGGGGTAGACCAAGGAGAAGGTACCTGGACTCGGTTAAGAAGGATTTTTAAGTAATAGGCTTAACATTAGAAGAGGCACCAATGTTAGCACTGAATAGGGGATCATGGAGGAATTTTATAAGAGGGACTATGCTCCAGATTGAACGCTGAAAGGCATAATCAGTCTTAAATGATGATGATGATGAAAGACGCCCATTACAAAACATCAACAATTTATTTACAAGCGCCAATGAAAAGCGGCAAAATAGTTTAATGGTGCGGATGAACAAATCAGTATATTTAGCAAGATTTGGATCATAACCAGCAGTTTCTTTAGAATACCAAATGTGACGCCAGTAACAAATGAGTAGCGTCAACACCTCTTCCTGTAAAACCTTGTTCGGAAGCAAGTACGAAAATATGCAACTTCGGCACACGTCCCAACAAGCTGACCTACCATATCCAGATGCAATAAAGCAGCTGCGTTAATGAAGTCTAAAACAGAAAAACTCAATATTACCGCTCATATTACAACATCATAAAGCAATTACACTTACGAGTAATTTAAGAGATGGTACCAGTTTTGTACCTACCCCACAATTTAACAACGTAAATGAATTTATCAAATCTACGTTGCAGTAAAAGTTGAGTACACGGCCCTTCGGCCGACTCGCACACCCTGAAACCGAGTCCAATTCAGACGGTTGAACTCAAAGTAGTTTGAGACAAGGTGACACCGCCCCGAAGGTATATTATTCACAGACAGATTTAAATCACTGAAACATACGCAACTTCGCGCCAGAACTCCGTTTGATATCTTAAAGAAAGGAAAATACTAATCTGGCAACCTGTAACACAATGATTGAGACTTAATTTTTCAATCAGTAGTTTTAAGATTTAGGCTTTATATGTACAGCAAGGTTGGCTGAAATAATAGCAGGCGTTCTAGAGTTAAAGAAACCCAGTCACAAGGGTCTCTACCCCGAAATGTTTAGAAATCTTAATTATTACATTAAATTACCTCTTGTGTGGTCTGGTAACGTTATGCTGAAAGGGAGGGTGCTTCACCTGTGGAAAAAATCTTCGAATTTGTGCTTTCAGTTTTCTGCGATTAGAAATTCTATTACAGCACGCTGTTTCCCATTCACCGGCATATTTACTTAATACACCACCATGTTGCAGGCTGCAATTCGGAGCCCTCTACCAACAGAGTGTTGCATCTGCCTTTAGCGAAGCGTGAAACCGAGCGACTCATGACATGTAACGATAATGGGAAATAAATAAAAAAAATAATTTACACATTTTGCCTTTGTCCAATGCTCACATCGTAGCGTACTAAATGTGAGACACTAAATACCTGTATCAGTGATACTGGAGATTGAAAAACGGCCTTGATTTCTAAAAAGTAAAAATAAATCCGGATAACTTGAAGCAAGGTCATCCAGAGGTGGAACACTAGCGACCAACAACCTGCAGAAAAATTCTTTGGGAATAACTCATGCCTCCCATCCTTAGCAGTGTGGGTGTTCGATGGAACTGCAAATTTAACCACACTTCCAACGTCTGAAAAAAATTCAGTATGATTACATCATCCATTGCACTATACTGAAGACCATGGGATAAGAAGGACGTGGAATGAAAATGAACAACATCTCCGTAAGGTGTGGTACAAATTCATGCATATTCAGACATACACACGGTAGCTAGAAACAGTCTGAAAAGACTGAAATTACGTTGCACCGTAGATTGTTCTGAAACACAATTGTTAACAAAAAAAATTCGACACGTTGCGCCGTTTTCGAGTTAATTGGCTTTGAAGTTAGCCAATCAGTATGTTGTGCACGCAAATTCAAGCGCCACCCCAGAAATGGAGTCGCCAAGCGCGTTCTTCCTTTGGATTCCTAAAACCGAGCAAGAGAGCGATAGAAAAATAGGACATGGGACAGTAGTAAGGATCGAACCAGAGCCAATGGCTGAGCAGTCTCTTGCGCTGTCATCTACGCTATGAGAACAAATGACACTAACCGTATCTGCCAGGCCACTTGAATTTAACCAAAAAACAACCTGATAGGCTAACTTCAATGTTAGTGAACTAGGAATCGGTGCAGTGTATCGAATGTTTTTGTTAACAATTATTTCTCAACACAACCTACCCTGCAACACCCTTAAACGCTTTTGTTAGCCCCAGGGGCAGCAGTATTCCCGGCGGACACTATGGATTCGTCTAAGTTCTATCTTGGCAGCTCCCGGAAGCCGAACCGCCTGTGTCAATGACCAGCAGACTGCCAGCATTAGGTGAATTGATGAGTGAGTTGCGCAAACGTGGAAACTACTGCAGCACCATGGAACGACCACGCGCAGAGTGACGCAAGCAAATAAGTATTGAGGTGCTGAACCAGGAGAAAATAACCTCTAACTCGTGAAGTTGAGAAAATCTAAAGTCACTAGGAGAGCTGACAACAAGGTCCCCACTGCCGCAGGCCACACTGGAAGTGGCAAGATAAATAGAGCTGACAACAAGGTCCCCACTGCCGCAGGCCACAATGGAAGTGGCAAGATAAATACCCAACCCTTCTTAACAAAGGTTTCATTTGCAGAGTGCTGATTGCTGGCTACCTAGTGTGTAGTTTTAGCCCTTGTCTCAGTTACAGCTATACAGTGAGAAGGGAAGCTTGGGGAGTCGACCCTCAGCACACCTAACCGTCTTCGATAGTCTGTGGAGCCACAAATACTGTTGGAAAGACTCTGCCACCGCCAACTGCAGTGCCAGCTTCCAAAGCAACACTGAGGACAGTGGAGACTGCCACCATCCATCAGGCTTTCTAGAGACTTGACCTCTGCGATCAGGTCACAGTCTGTCATCCACCTTCGAGAGGAAGGTCCTATTGCTCAACCCAATACTGTGGCAGACGTCAAAGCTGATGGCACTCATCCCCTCAACATGGACTGAGGGCTGGCCCCTGCATGACACGAATACTCCAGGTGAACCTGGGGGTTTGTCTTCTGATTGCAAATCTTCGCTGTCAACGAGAGAACTTTCGAGATCGATACGTGGATCTGGAAGCCACCGGCGTCCATAGGTCGACGGCCTTCCAAAGACGTAACCACAACAATCTGAAATCTAACTACACAGGTGGAACTGCAATTTGTGTGCCTGCCGCCCTGCCCCTGCTAACTAGGCAGTTGCTCTGCCAAGCCGACTGTGGCACGGCGCCTTGGAAAAAAATCCTACATTACTGCTTCATAAATGTGTTACTGTTGATAACGTTTCCTCACCACCGCCTCACCTAACGGCTACCAAGGGTCTGGGACCGCTGTACTTTCCAGACTGGTTCTGACCACCCTGTGTGAATAGGAGGGCGAGCTGGAAATAAATGTCTTAGAATTTTCTTCTGTGAAAACTTTTTAAATAAAACAAACTTAATTACGATTCTACATATTTATTCTACGTGTCTACAAATTTCTCACCATAGTCACACTGGTGACGAACACGTTTTATCCAATGAAATACCAGTTTGTTGAATGTTTGACCGTTGACGAAGCCACAAGCTCACCTCTGCTAGCACCCCTTCATGAGTATCAATGTCCTTGAGGGTATTCTTTAATGTTTGGAAAAAGATGAAAATCTGATGGGGCCACGTATGGACTGCGTGGAGGATGATCGAAGAAAGTGACCCCAAGTTTCCTTACTGTTGCATACGTCGCATGCTCGTTTGTGGTGTGGCATTGTCGCGCTGAATGAGGTGGTGATCCTTTTGTGGACCAACTGTTCTGTTGTTAGAAACTAAAAGTACAGCGGGAAAGAAGACCGAGTATTATGTATTACATGTCACGACTCAACCGATATTGAGGACAAAATTAAAAGTTCTGAGGAATTACGTTGCAGCATGCATTGTTCGACTTTATATTAATTAATCTTAGAACATCACTTGTACACACACCCAGAGTTTTAGAGACCACCTGACCACCGCTTCCACTGACACATCGCAGCCAGCTTAGGTGATGCCGTACCATGCGGTTTTGGAAGCATATGGCTCGATCCTTCTTGCAGGCGTGAATCAAGGAGTTCTCTGAAAATTGATTAATCGAAGCTTATCATGTGAATCTAGGTCATTAGGAAGGAGAGTACTATAGTTATAAGAATGGAAGAGCAAAAATTCGTCTCCATTATTGAGATAAATCTGCACTCTAGATTTGCAAAGTAACAAAAACCGAATATTGAGTACTGAAATCGGGAGGGAAAAGTGTTCAGTATCAGAAAGAGGTATTCAATATGCTCACATGTTATCGAGCATCAGTAGAAAAAAATTACAAACTTGTATTTAATGAGGCCCTTAGTAGAAGATTGAGACTAGTGCGAGAGAGAGATATGCCAACTGTTGTGAGGAGACGAAACTACTTTTATCCAGCCGAAAACGTGAGTTTTCGATAGTTCTGTGAGAAGGCTCATGAAACTAGAACACACGAAATATTCACTTTATTACATAAATAAATAAAATATTTACTTAATTTTGATACAGTTCCTTGTCATACGATTGGTTAATAATTTACAACTCTCATTGACTATGAAAGCATCACTTAATGCACAGATGAACAAACTATTATCTTGCACTACAATGTTTGACGTTTGCAACTCTACAAGTTTATCTGAACTTTAACTGTCACTTTCTACATGATGATTTTGACTGCTGTAGCTGAGGTCACGAACTGGGGCTGAGGTTTTGCATGATCGACACTGTACTGGCCTCAGTACAAGGGTGTTGCAGTGCTGAGAGGGTACGTGTGGTCTCCTGGAGCGTCCTCATTGCCTGCTGCGGATTGCACACTAGCAGCAGGGGGGCATTGTGGCTGGTAGCCTAGCGTGGAAGCCGTAGCGTTTAAAAGTGTCGTACTGATGGTGGCTGGCAGTCGTCTGTGACGTCCTCTGTGATGGACTCAGGTGCTAAGTGTTGCCTGCACCAGAACACAGTCGTAAGTGAAGCTGCGAAAGTCTGACGGGTCCTATTTAAGAACTCGGCCCCAGCGAGAAAGGAGCGAACTATCAATCTAGGCAACAATTACTATTACCATTCTAAATGGCTGCCATTCTAAACGGCTATTCGTATCAGCGAGCTATGAGGAAACTCTCCAGATCTGTTAAGTTGCCGACACCTGACCGGTCGTATGTGAAAATTACGCCACAGTAACGTATCCCTCAGCTCGTACTGTTCTTCTTCAACCAAGGAGCTTCCCAAACGGTCGCTGCAACCCTGATGAGCATCAAAAATGATAGTTTGAAAGGAATCGCTCTAAAATTAAACTGGGACAACATTATTGCTGTGCAGATGTTAAACGCTGTCCGTCTCTCCCTCTCACCTCGGCCATACTATAAAGTCCCGAGACAGCGTTTTCAGTTACTTTAGTTTATATAAAATAAATGCTTCACAATTTCTATTCGCTTCTATTCTGTAGGGATAGGACTAGTATTTTGTTAGAAGAAGATACAACAATGGGGCCTTTGAGTTTCTCGTGGAGGAAACCTGTGCTAATGAAAATAGTTGGAAGATTTATTCATCTCCTAGTTCCCCTCATTTAGGAGTGTACCACGAATGCTAGCTACAGCTGCGTGACCTGCACAGTAGATCTCCTAGTTTTGATAAATTTAAGGGGGAGATTCATTAA
The DNA here is from genome assembly GCF_023898315.1 of Schistocerca nitens. Classification (NCBI taxonomy): domain Eukaryota; kingdom Metazoa; phylum Arthropoda; class Insecta; order Orthoptera; family Acrididae; genus Schistocerca; species Schistocerca nitens. The sequence goes on from NC_064621.1 coordinate 489,566,048, forward strand.
CTACGTATTGTTTTGTCAGGTTTACATAATGATGTCTTCCCAAAGATGTCTTATGAAGACGATTTTCCAGGAACGAAAACATTTAACGTTCAGAACTGTCTTTCTAAAATACACTGAAGAGCCAAAGAAACTGGGACACCTGCCTAAAACGGTGCAGGGTCCCCGCGAGCACGTAGTAGATCCGCAGCACCTCGTGGCATGGACTCGACTAATGTCTGAAGTAGTGCTGGAGGGAAATGACAACATGAATCCTGCAGGGCTGTCCATAAATCCGTAACAGTACTAGGCAGTGGAGGTCTCTTCTGAACAGCAAGTTGCAAGGCATCCCAATTATGGTCAATAATGTTCATCTCTGGGGAGTTTGGTGGCCAGCGGAAGTGTTTGAACTCAGAAGAGTGATCCAGGAGCCACTCTGTAACAATTATAAAAATTTGGAGTGTCGCATTGGCCTGTTGGAACTGCCCAAGTCCCTCGGAATCGACAAATTGGCATGAATGAATGGTTGGTTGGTTGGTTGGTTTGGGGAAGGAGAGCAGACAGCGAGGTCATCGGTCTCATCGGATTAGGGAAGGACGGGGAAGGAAGTCGGCCGTGCCCTTTGAAAGTAACCATCCCGGCATTTGCCTGGAGCGATTTAGGGAAATCACGGAAAACCTAAATCAGGATGGCCGGACGCGGGATTGAACCGTCGTCCTCCCGAATGCGAGTCCAGTGTCTAACCACTGCGCCACCTCGCTCGGTCATGAATGAATGGATGCAGGTGTTCAGACAGGATGTTTACGTACGTGACATCTATTAGATTCGTATATAGACGTATTAGAGGACCCACATCACTCCAACTGCACACATTCCACACCATTACAGAGCCTCCACCTGCTAGAACAGTCCCCAACTGTCATGCAGGGGTCATGGATTCATGAGGTTGTCTCCATACCCGTACACGTCTATTCGCCCGATACGATTTGAAACGAGACTCGTCAGACCAGGTAACACATTTCCAGTCATCAACTGTGCAATGTCGGTGTTGACGCACCCAGACGAGGCGTAAAGCTATGTGTCGTGCAGTCGTCAATAGTACACAAATGGACCTTCGGCTGCGAAAGCCCATATGGATGGCACTTCGTTGAATGGTTCACCCGCTGACACTTTTTGATGGCCCAACATTGGAATCTGCCGCAATTTGCGGAAGAGTTGCACTTCTGTCACGCTGAACGATACTCTTCAGTCATCGTTGGTCCTGTTCTTACAGGATCTTTTTCCGACCGCGGTGATGTCAGAGATTTGATGTTTTACTGATTCCTGATATTCACGGTGCTCTCGTTAAATGATCGTTCGTGAAAAACCGCACTTCATCGCTGCCTCGGAGATTCTGTGCCGCGTTGCTCGTGCGCCACCTACAACACCTCGTTCAAACTCACTTAAATCTTGAGAACATGCCATTGTAGCAGCAGTAACCGGTCTAACAACTGCGCCAGACAGTTGTCTTATATAAACTTTGCCGACCGCAGCGATGTATTCTGCATGTTTACATACCTCTGTATTTGAATACGCTTGGCTACACCAGTTTTTTTGGCGCTTCAGTGTACAATAATGAAGAAATTTCTGATGTGTTTATATTTGACTGCTATGCTCATGAAAATCAGTAACGAAATGTATTCTTTACGGAGTTAAAACACATATTAGTATAAAATTATTATAATAATTCTTGCATTATCTCCTCTGTAAATATTATGATTTAGCTTCAGCGTCAGCTTATATGTACTCGAAAGCAAAATGCTTTAATCTATATGTACTTCGAAATTTTTGCGGTCGCAGACTCGTTTTTGATTTACATAAAAATAAACGTAGACTGAAAGACGGAGAGTGTAGAGGATACAACCAATCGGATTCCAGTGTGTCCATTATAGGACCTGTGTCTTACGTGTAATATTTTCTAAGGGTGATTTTCAAGGGAAGCAAGCAGTATGTTAGTGTAGGATTTTTTAATTATATATCTAGAATGCACTGATTGATTTTCATCAGGCTTTGAACTGGGAACGGTGTACACATGGAGTCGCTGACTTTTTACGCAATCATTTAGTAATCGCGAAAGCGTTACGGAGATGACAGATAAACTCCAGTGGAAGACTCTGCAGGAGAGACGCTCAGTAGCTCGGTACGGGCTTTTGTTGAAGTTTCGAGAACATACCTTCACCGAGGAGTCAAGCAGTGTATTGCTCCCTCCTACGTATATCTCGCGAAGAGACCATGAGGATAAAATCAGAGAGATTAGAGCCCATACAGAGGCATACCGACAATCCTTCTTTCCACGAACAATACGAGACTGGAATAGAAGGGAGAACTGATAGAGGTACTCAAGGTACCCTCCACCACACACGGTCAGGTGGCTTGCGGAGTATGGATGTAGATGTATAAAGGAAGAGGAACAGCTTGATCGGGAAGTTAAATTCTAGTACTTTTTTGCAATTTCTGACATATTCACTGCTCTTTTTCTTCTTCCGCCTTACAGAGACGTGGCTAGAACCACATTTCAGATCATTTCGGTATCTAGTTTCGTTTTGTAGTTATCTGGATTTTTGATAGTTTACATACCACTTCCAGACAGTTTTCTACTGTACACTTTCAGCAATTTCTTCCTCAGATCTATATTAATATCTAAAGCCAGGAAAGTACTTTTCGTGAAGAAAGCTTTTTTGCCTCTACTAGCGTTCTTCAGACGTGTCCTTTTATCAGCCTTCCTTCCTAACCTTGATGGGAGAGTTCCATCACTACTTCCAGTCGCAAATTAATTTTAAACAAGCCATCGTAGTCCTATCATCTTTCATCACATTTTCTGTGAACTGTTTATCCTTAAGGATATTTTTATTTGTTTTACACATATTCTCTACTGTAGGAGCGAGTTGTTCCAAATCTGGCCATACGGAGGCTGAGATCTTTCTAGCCAACTGCCCTGCGAATTGGTAGTGAGGCAGAAAGCTTACTCTGGTTTCACAACGTATTAAAAATTAAACAGCTATAACTTTCCTGTAACTTTTTAATCCATTAGCACTGAAATTAGGCAGTGAGAAATGTAGTGACGGGCAGAAGGAATGTCTTGTTTCGTACCGTGAGTGGAAATGTTTACCTATTTCAGCACTTAACTAAACGAATGTCACTAGCCACATATATTCCTCCTACTCCAGTATCTAGGTTCAAGAGCGAAGAACGAAAACCTCTCAGCATGGTGTCTCCATGTAAGCTCTTGTCTTTGGGCACAGCTGGATCATACAAGATATTAATATACAATACGAGGAAGTATTTCTGGATGGCAATGTAAGATCTAAATGTATACTAACAGTCAGTAAAATTACGAAACCCTGAACACCTCATTCAGCAACCAGCAAATTGAGATGAACTGTACTAAATGCTTGAATATGTAAGTGGTTAGTATTTCAGCGTAACCATACGAAATAGAGGGAATAACGCCATTTACGTTCCTTTGTACGGGAAAAGGTTAAGCAGCGGGTTTCTCGCCCAGAAATCACATCTGAATGTCTAATGCTTGTGAGAAACTCGCGTTGTGCTTCATACGAGGATAAACGCCTTCCGTCACGCATCAGAACTCAATAGCGGCAGCAACTCGGCCTACCGAGACCGTGACACACTGTTCTGCGATACTGCTACTCTCATTGGCCAGTATACACGACTGTCTTGCGAATATGGAATCGATGGGTTCACTATGCCTGTACTCAGCGGCTAGCAGGATCTCAGTGGCCACTTGCGACTAGTGACAGAGAGGGCAGACATTGATTGCTCGGCGGTGCGGGATCGTACATCCACGTTACATATATTAAGCTAGGAATAGTTCTTGTTGGCATCTGGAAAAGTATCCACATGGACAGTCAACCTGGTGACAAATTTTCTGATTTACCTTGACATAGCAGCATATAGAGTGTACTGTCACTAATGCTCCCAACGATAACACTGAAGTCAGAAGTGCCAGACGTCGTGTTTTGTTCGAGTCTCAATTCTATATCCCAGTCTGAACGCGCCGGAGAAAATGGATGTTGACAGTTTGTATCTGTCATCGTCATGTAAACGTAGCAACTAAAGCGAAGTTGAGAGATCCACAGGATGGACAACGGAACCACCCTAAGTTTGTGTAGGAGTTACAGTTACGATACGCTAATGTAGATAGCTGGGTCCCATTTCCGAGGTTTCCGTGACTTTACCTTTTAACAAGCTAAGGTAAGGTTGCGTATTATCCATGTCGTACCGACCTACATCGACACGTCGTTTGGTTGTTGCCCTGATTAGTACGTCTTCCCGACATTTCACCAACTGAAGCAAACTGTTACTGCTTACTCGCTCCTTAGTACACGCGGGTGATTCGGATTCCCCGCCTAGCCCGAGTGTCGATACAGGGAACACGTCAGAGATACTCGGGCTCCAGGCGCAGCCGCGGTTCACATCACGCGAGGCGCTGCCACCACGACAACAACACGAGGTGTCGCCGTCATTTGGCCGCAGCCCAGCACGGATGTCTTATGCGACGCTGGATAACAAAGTATTTTGACATGGCCCGACTAATGTTCAGTGTTTCCTTGGATTATGGGTTGCGTTCAGACGTCTCTGCTACACTATGGAATGTGTTGGTTATTAATTCACCTCGTGATCTCCACTGTCAGTCACCGCCGGAACCGTTGGTTTCGTTTCACCAGTCCCCTCGTAACAACCACACCGAAAAATCATATACTGTGTTTCTATCAACACAGAGTGCGACGGAAAACGTTCGGTCCTGCGAAACCCATCGGCTGCTTTTTCCCAGATGGTGATTTGGTGATTAACACTAATTAAACCACTCTTGTATAGAACCGAAAACGTATGGTAGTGGGTGAGCACTGGGTACAGCTGCACGAGAAGCAAGTTGGCAATGAGACAGCCAGTCAAATCTGTATCTGGCCATATGCTACAAGTCACATTTTTCTGTTGTGATGACATCACAGCAGAGCGGTTTAACGCACATTAGTGAACTATGTTACAGGGCATAATTATTAGTTCAAATTCAAATGGTTCAAATGGCTCTGAGCAGTACGGGACTTAACATCTGAGGTCATCAGTCCCCTACAACTTGGAACTACTTAACCCTAACTAACCTAAGAACGTCACATACATCCATGCCCGAGGCAGGATTCGAACCTGCGACCGTAGCGGTCACGCGGTTCCAGACTGAAGTGCCTAGAACCGCACGGCCACACTGGCCGGAAACTATTAGTTCAACCCAGCATGTGGAAACAATGCTTAGAACCCTGGAAACTGGAAATTTGTGGTTCAAACGGTTCTAAACACAATGGGACTTAAAATCTGTCATCAGTCCCCTAGACTTAGAACTACTGAAACCTAACTGACGTAAGGACATAACACACGTCCATGCCCGAGGCAGGATTCGTACCTGCGATCGCTGCAGCGGCGCGGTTGCGGACAGAAGCGCCTAGAACCGCTTGTCCACAGCGGCCTGCGAAATTTTTGGTAAGGTCTTACGGGACCAAACTGCTGAGGTCATCGGTCCCTATGCCTACACACTACTTAATGTATCTTAAACTATCTTCCGCTATGGACGACACACACTCCCATGCCCGAGAGAGGACTCGAACGTCCGACAGTGGGAGCCGCGCGGACCGTGACAAGAGGCCTCAGACCGCCTGGCCACCCCGCACCACTTAGAACCCTGATAATGAGATCAAGTCAACCACTACGATTGATGAAATTTGTCATGGATTTGAAGCAGCAAGAAATGGCGTACGTGTATGTATCATTAACGTGCAGTTAGTGTTGTATCCCAACGTGGTGAGACACATCGTTGCCGCCAGAGCTCTGAGTATTTAATTCTGCTGCCTGCGTACCTTCAGACCGATTTGATCATGGAGTCTTCCTGCTATGTGTATATGTACGATAAATTAAATTTAGTTATTTGCTATTTTTCCTGGTGTCCCAATAATAATGGGATATAATTTAAGTCTGAAATGGAATACTCTTTCAAAATCTTTCATATCAGGAGTAATTTAGTTTCAATGATTTCTGTTTCTGGGACCGTACCACAAAGAGCCAACACAGTTTATTCAGTGAAATATCCCTTCCAGTCGCGAAGGAATCCTGGAAAAACGCTATTCTTGCAGATGTGAGCCTTACAGTCACACGAAGACGCTTCGGTAAGAATCTTCTGCCACGTGGGCCTTTAAACAACAGCATCTAAAATATAAAAAATGCTGTGAGCTTTCCTCGTATCATGAAATTAAACACTGTCTGTTCTCAAGCAATAGTCTGTATCGTAGCCACGTTATTTCTCTATGACATTTCTGTTTCCGTGTGAGTATTGACTCAGAAATCACCCAAATGGTTTTCAAGTACTACTTGCGTGTTATAAAATACTTAGGCCACCGTAAGGATCACACAGTGAAGGAATTATCTCATTTACATTGTTTTGGAAACAATAATTAAATGAAGTCATTTATTAATACCCATAATACTAATAATCTTCCTTATTTTTACATTGCATTTAACTAGACAATAAACAGGAACTGCATAAATACGTGTGCACATTTGTTACAGTTTGGGGAAGCAATAGAATCGTTTCAAAGTTAGCCACCTCACAATTAAAGTTCCTGACTATGCTTTTTGTTCCTCGCTGCATGCGGTACACAATACTGTGGAAAACTGTACGATATCAAATTAGTTTACGACTGACTCAACTATTTTATGTATTGCAGCAATGGCTCACGTTTCGTATTATAAACAGACTCTTCACAGTAGTTTGTCAACGAAATATCTCACTTTGGATGTATTTTAAGCTTCAAAGACTGTCGCCACAAAATAACCAAAAAATCTGAAAAAATTTACAAAATGAAGAAAAAGTATGTGCAGCCGACCACATCACCAAATTACTACTTGTTATGGGGGGTTTTTGCGGCACACTTGCTCGATATTGGACTGTTAAAAATCGGACCAAACAATTTCTACCGTTTGTGCTGACGTTGATAGCTATCAAAATTTTCAACCAAACAGTAACAGAAGAATCTTCCAACTAAACATTTTTCCCTTCCATTAGGGCAGGGTGGTTTTGAATTATTTGAGAATAAAAACAGTCTTGGATGAAACCAAGACTGCTTTTACTCTTTCTACTCCATCAAATTTTTCTTAATTAAAATCTCCGATATTCGGATTCACCCTAAAGAAAATCAATGCAGTGATGGAAGTACGCCAAGTTAGGCTCAGTGTTGTCCACGATGATTAGAAAACACAAAATGGAGAGTTTTATTGCAATAGAATGAGCAACTTTATCTTTGTTGCGATAATTCAAGATCAAACCTACTAAGCCTGTACTCATAATAGACATCAGTCTTCCACTCAGTGCTTCTCCAGCTGTTAAATCAACTGGTTACCGCAACGTCATTTCAGAGACTATATATAACCATTCCAGATTTTATATTACCTCAAATTCTCTTGTTACCCACTACGGGGCGTTAAGCTTGTTGTGCTACATACTCTTCACACGAATATAATAGTGTGCAAAGAAACGTGAGAGCAGAGTCATACAGAATGACTGCTCGATTGTCTTTAATAGTTAACGCTGAAGTTGAATCCGCTTGCGTACGCTGCATTCAATACCCACAGAGTTGCATGTTTTATACGTAATGTTAATTCAAAATAAACCGATGGTGTTATTAAATACCTCAGGGCGAGAGTCGGCCTTCTTTGTGAGATGGAAATTATAATTAGTTTGGTAATAAATAAAAGACTTTATGAGTGCATTCATCAAAGGCGGAACAGCAAATATCATAAAACAGAGGTATGCGCTGTAAACCATTTCCTGTTTACCTACGCAGGTGAAAGTATTCAGGTGAACTGAGCAGTGCTACGGCTCGCATTGGTGCTGTTTGTAGGTTTCCGCCCTCTGTTGGAGGCCAGACGGTAGAGTTAGTTGGCATGGTTGCGGTTGTTTGTCTTCATCCCGTGTTGATTGGCGCCACTCGGTATCACAAGCGTTGCCTGTTCGCTAGGGCAGCAGCGGCGGTTATCGATGTTGCCTTATGTTTGGGGCGACGTCGTTGTTTTTCCGGGTCATGTGAGTGGGCCATTTCGGTTGGGAACTCAGGAGGAGCCAGGTCCGCCCAATGCCAGAACAGGCCGCGACCGCTGGCGGCACGCATGGACTGCCGGCTGGAAGGGCTGTGGTGACGAGGGTGTACGACCTCGTCGTAAACCGGATCCGGCAAGCTTTAGGATGAGTGTATTTCAATGCAAATAGAGAAACCTCAACCATTGTGGTATCTCGCGATTCTCCAGTGACTTGCGCTCTTGTTGCTGCTAGCAGTGTCGCCAAGGCGAAAAGCAGCGAGTGGAGTGTTCGGTGAAGGCGGATCTGGTTAGCTGTCCTCGACTTGTTATTACTGTTTACTGCGTTCAACCTGTTACAAATTGTTTAAGTTCAACCAGTGGTAATTTTTCTTGCCTGGTGGCCGCTAACGCCCCAGCTACCGGCCCTGGGGTTAGTGTATGTAACGGCAGCGTACGTTTCCTCGCCTTGCCGCTTCTGTCCGGTAAGGCGTGTAGTTTTGATAGCTTTTTTGATTGTAGGCCAGTTGGTGATTCTTCTACTCAGGTGATAGTGATTCCTTTCTCCTTGCGGGCGCCCTACACACAGTATTCTGGGGACGTAGTGGAGACCGCCGGTTCCGGCTTTGGCGTATTGTTTCATCGTTGCATTTGGTTTATTGGACGTCAGGTAGCTTCAACAAGACTATCATTAGTCATTCGTTAGACTGCCACTAGTCTGAGGTACCATCCTGTGAAGTGAATGCTTCTCTTGGCGCCTATCTCATCGCTCGTGAAAGTATTCGTGGCCGACCTTCTCAGTGGCCGATTCCTGGAGCACCGTCTGTGGTCCCTTGGTTCTTGTAAGACATGTGTGCTCTAAAGGGAGGTGTGACGGCCAGTAGTTCAGTGTAGCGCTCCTTCAGTCCACGCCATCTGCGGGTATGATCTGCCCCAGTACCCTTTAAGGAACTTATGTACTGGTCTTTGTGTTTTACTATTGTATTATTTATTACAGTACATTTTAATGCCCACATGAAAGGTTGTATATGTCTAGTTAATAATTCTGGTTGACTTCTGGAATAAATCTAGCAGTTTAGTGTTCCGTGGATGTTAAGGGTTGTATTACAAAGTTACCATCATCTTATTTCACCCGTTTGGTGAACAGTTGCTTGTTTCTTTTTTTTTAATTAACCTTTGCTGTTGCATTTGCTGTTTTACAGCAGATTTATAAATTTTTTATAGTATCGCCGTTCCTGGCGTGTAAGGCCTTCAGCCGTGATTGTGGTCATTTGCCTTAATATTCTAATTTGGTATTTGTATTTACGCCGTAAACCTTTACAAACTCATTCACTGCCAGTACTAGCGTCTGCTGTGTTTGTGGCGACTTGCCTTTAATATTTCACTACTCGTAATTTGTAAGTTGCAGCGAGTTTTGAACAATTCTTAATTTATTGCCATTCCTGGTGTGTAAGGCCTTCTGCCCAGATCATAGCGGCTTGCTTTTAAAGCATTATCTGCTGTATCTGTATTTAATTTTATTTGTTAAATTGTAACACAGTGAAAACATTATTATTTACACAGTTGTTTATTCCTTGATTAATAACGTGTGGTATTTTTATTTATTGTTGAGTCTGGTTCAAAAATGGTTCAAATGGCTCTGAGCTCTATGGGACTCAACTACTGTGGTCATCAGTCCCCTAGAACTTAGAACTACTTAAACCTAACTAACCTAAGGACATCACACACATCCATGCCCGAGGCAGGATTCGAACCTGCGACCGTAGCAGTCGCACGGTTCCGGACTGCGCGCCTAGAACCGCGAGACCACCGCGGCCGGCTGTTGAGTCTGGAATTACTGGTTTAAAATAACTGTAAAAGGCAACCAATAGTAACTAATTACGGCCCCGTGCACAATCTTAACCTAATCCTGCCTTCGCTTGACTACCAGGTTTCATCAGTGTCAGAGGGCGATATAAGAGGCATAACCTTGGCGTAGGGGGAGACACGAAGCCAAAGCGTGAGAGGAAAGGTTGAAACGTCCCCTGTGAACAATTATACAAGATTGTGCTTATCCTGACACACAATATCTTTAGCGCAACGCAATCTGACTTTCAAAAATCTCTACAAAAGAATGGCCCTGACTAACATGAACGTATACCTTTCACAAATCACTTACCTCACAAAAATCTTCGTTACTGGAACTACTGCAATACAGCGAGCGCCACTACTGCCAGCTAAATAAAAGATTCAAACTACGGAAGGTACTAACTACTGATAGGCATAGTTAGCAAATGAAAGATTTTAATAGAGAACAAACAATGTATTTACCCTAATAATGTTGAAAACTCATAATATGCATAGCAGTTCATGACATACAGTTTTAAAAATTTCACAACTCCGCCATCTCTCTCCCCACATCCACCACTGCTGGCGGCTCACCTCCAACTGCGCAACGCTACGCGCTGTTCACATCCAGCTGCCGCTGCCCAACACTACAATGGCAGACAACAATGCAAACTAGCCACAGACTGCACACAGCACGGCCAGTGATTTTCATACAGAGGTGGCGTTACCAATAAAAAAACCTAAACAGCCTACTTACAAGGTGTCGACGTGGAAGTCCTGCGCAGGACGCTGAGAATGTTGCAGAACGTTGGTGTCAGTTGATAACGGTATTTCAGAAAAAACAAGACGGCACAGAGTTGCGAAGACGCCCATCAGCCGGCTCGGTGGACTCGTACTTCAGAGTTGATTGGGGAAGTAGGAAAGATAGTGGAATAAAACGGAGTACGTATATTTCACGACAAAAACGTAAGAAAAAATGCCGTTATAGTTTCACGTTGAAGTTTATCCAGCAGATACATGTTAGTAACGCCTAAGCTTGTGTCACTCACAATATGTGTATCGACGAAAGACGACACTAGGCTGTCCCGAGGTAAGAAACAGGAGCGTCAGTCACTTGTGCGGGAGGACTGGTCCGAAGGACGACGCGGAGAACATCGACGTGATCGACGTGCAAAAGAATCAGTTAGCGATGCAGAAAGCGTGCCTTGTAGTTCCAAATAAGAGCAGCACGTTACAATTCTGGTATACTTAAGAATATTAGTCTGTTTTGAAGCAAATTTTGAACAGTGAACGGTGAATTTAGAGATTTACTCGTATTTACTCATAAAATACTTGCTTCTCCCCACACCAAGTACACCTAAGCCTGCCGCTTTGCCTGCGTCGTTTCGGTTCTTCAGTGTGAGTGTCGTTTCACTGTTTACAAAGGTTTGCAGACAGAGTGGCCTGTGAGAGATTAACATTGTTGGAACGTTATTAACAGAATTTTCCTGTAATGAGCGCAGTATTGTGAATATTGTGCAGTTTTATTCGGAGACCCGTGGTAGAGAAATTTTTTTACAGCGGTGTATTTTCATGAGCGAGTATCGATGCTCGCTGCTGTAAAAACTGTATGTTCCATGGATTCCGTAACGTGTCGTAAAACTCGAAGGGGAGGCGTGTTCTAACTTTATGATACTCTGCGATGGCTCACTGTGATATGGTCACGGCTGGATTTAGGGACTTAGGGGGACGGTAGACCAGGGCCTCCAGGTTGCCTGAATAAAAGAGTCATACAAGATTAAGTCATCAGCATAAGATAAAATACGAACAATTTTGTACAACAAATTTCTTCGTTTGTTACATCAACAGTCTTAATAAATTAGCATAAATCAGTTTTAGAAAAGAAGATCGAATACGGTGCACGAAAATCGTGATCCATATATTCTCTCTGAATAGAAGTGTTCTGCACTCTCATGTAATTACCTGAGAGAGGATTCTGCAACCCAACCCTTATCGAGAACTAATTACTTGCTACACTGCAAGAACATGGGGTGACCAGTTCTCTTCCAGGATTTGATAGAGGCCCTCGCTAGGACGATAGCTAAGAACAGAAATTTTTCATGTGTTCACTTCTTTTATTTATTAGTTTATATAATAGAGTGACTTTGCGTGTCTGTATGCATTTTCAAAGTTCCAACGTATGACATCATCTAATGCATGGTATGGTTGATGTCGTAGTACTACGTGTATTCCCTTAACTGTCACATTGCAGTTTCATATAAATGTATTAGGCCTACGTGAAGTCAGTTGGCACCACACACTTCCTTTTTTATTCCCAATCCTCCATATGGCTTAAGCCTATCATAAATGGGGTGTTACGCACAGGCTACATCGGAAATGGAACGCGTGTTAAGTAGATGTCACTGCGTTTCCATGACACAATGTCTGTACCATAATCGGATCTGTGTTTGCTTGAAGAATAAATAAATTACCTGGCCAAATTTTCGCAAGGTTCCTCGTTACATATCTTGTAAGGTGAGTGGATTCCGACATGATCAGGCATGATAGACCAGCATAGTTTCACCGATGTCACCTACAATATCATAAAATGGAAGCAAATCGAAATTTATAGCTTTTGTAGTCACGTAAAACTTTAGACGACGCTGTTTGGAATACACTTGTCGAAATTTTGACGGCATCAGGAATAAAATTCACGGAATGAACGTTGATAAACAAGCAGTACGGAAATGACGCTGCAAACGACATGACAGGAAAATAGAGGAGGAGCGAGTGAGACAGAGTTGTACGTATACGCAATGTTAATCATTCTGTAGATAAGTCTGACGGAGGTGGTAATGGCTTGGAAAAACACTTGAGCAGAAGGGATAGTGTCTTGGAAAGGGGTTACAGACTGAGTAGGAACAAAATTAAAGGGCACAAAGGAATTCAGTTGGGTTAAGTCAGGCGATGCTGAGGTGTAGTAAGGAAATGTCACACTGAAAGTGGTATATGAGCTTTTTGTTTGGGCGGCAAAGCAACTAACAATGGCCGAAGAAGAGAAAGTATAAAATTCTTACTGTCTCTAACATGAAAAGCGTTTCTGAAAGAAACAAATTTGTCAACATTGAACATAAATTGAAAAACCTTTCTGAAGTTGCATTAAGGTGAAAAGTGGGCGATAAACAATACATGTAAGAAGTAAATATATACTTGTAATGCAGCATTAGAATATTGAAAAGATTAGATGGGTAGATCACATAAGTAGTGAGGACATAGTGAATAGAATAGGGGAGTAAGTTAATTTACAGCAGCAAAGCAACCGTAAATTTAATAATGGACGGATGTGTGTGTGTTGTGGGAGGGGGGATGGGGGAGGTGGGATGGGAAAGTTCTGGGAGACCAAGGCTTGACTACAGTTAACACATTCAGTGGTAGACATAAGTTGTATAAATGAATTACGGTATGTGGTGGTCATATTCTTGCACTGTAGTCTTCACCACAATTCTTATTTACATTACAAAAAATTATGTAGTTCGCCTTTTAGCCATTTTCATAGGATCTAAAAATAAAAAGTAATGTACATGTGAAACACGACAATGACTTTACATAAAATGACAAATACATCATGAATGAGCAAGGACGTACAATGTACAATGTGAAGACAGGAGAAGTGATACAATCAACAAATATAAATACACACTATCGTGAAATATAAGTGCAAAGTAATTGTAATGCTTTGCAGATGGCTTAAGGGAAGCAGTTCCACTAGATAGCACTCACACCATGGCTCGTCTAATATACAACGAGTACATTTCTTTGCATAGCCCGCGCACACTGACATGTAAATAACATTCCATGTCTTAATTCGAATTTGTTGTTTAGAAGACATTGCTTGAGACTAACGTTTCCTATACGATTTCTATGGTCATATTCCACAAAAGATGGCGCTGACGCACAGTGATGACTGCGTTATTACTGAATACCAAAATTACGAAAGTTCCAAAAGTTACATGAATACAGATTTACAATGTTTTCGCAACAAATTTAGTGTACGAATTCGTACGCCATGTGCGTAACATAAAAAGTAAGACACACAGCTACACCTGAAGTCTGAATTAAACGTTGTGTAACAAGACGTAAATAAGGGCATTTTAGTTCTGATAAACTGGAGGTCGGTGGGTCACAATAGAGGCGTACCATTCACTGTCAAACTTTCGTACGATTTGGTTGTGAGAGTAAACAATGATGCGAAGACCAAACGTGTAGATATAATTTTCTGTGATATTTCTATTGGACAGAGAAAAACAGAGCTGTCTGCTGACATTTGATCTATTTCACATAAAACAATACAATAATCTCAAGAAACGTGTTAGAACGACAGGTAAAGTTTTAAAAAACACGGAATCATGTCATACATGAAATTGTGAAGCAGCATTAACATAAAAACGAAAAAAAGAAACCGAAAATATAATCATACATATAAAATACAACTGAATAGTAATAAGTGAAAACAAATGGGTAAGTATGACAGTAGCAACGAAAGATAAAAGTATTCAGTAATCAACCTCAAGTTCGCTGTGTTTTTAAAATACATAAACATGGGGTTAAGTAATTTGCTTCTTCCTCATTTTTTTAAAATTAAAATGTTTGCTATATACAAGGAGAAAAAAGTGGCTTTAGTTAGCACCAGCTGTCGGGTTCTCAGTGGGCGGCGATGAACCCCAGGCTTTCTGCAGTATTAGGCCACACAGATAAATTTTAGAAATTTTTATTTTAAACCATGTACAAAAATTATTTTTTCATTGTCTTTGACGAGCAAAGGAACAGAAAAATCAATTTAGGCAACTTCAAAGCTTGCCTTAAGTTTTGTATGCATGAGATAAGAGAAGGAAAAATTACACAAAGATGGAGAATTTAACGACCTGTGACCAAAGCAGACTGACTCTATATTAATTAATTCAAGTGTCAACGATTTCCCCGCTGTGTCTCTTCTTGTAACTAGAATATATGTAATCGTAGCATATCAGAAGAGTCATATTTTCCTTAAGCCATCAACAGGGCATTCCAAAGAGTTTTTACCTATGCTCCAGGAAATGACATGGACGAGATACGGTATATCTGTATTTGTTGGATGGTTGTCGTTTCTAATTCTGAGCCGTGGCACATGTGAGTTAGTAGACTTCTGTTTGGCGCCACTGGCTCAGGTGTATTATCGACTATCCCTCTTGCGGCCCCATTGTCAATATCTATGAGGAAGAGTTGGTATCTGTGGGTTGTGTATTTAGAAGGCCTTTGCCTGCTGATATATATATGGGGTCCGCTGGCCCGAGGAGGAGGCACGAAGTTTGGGGATTTGCGGTAGCGTCGCGACAAGAGGTGGTCCCGAGGTCCGAGCGGCCGAAGCCACGAGCTGCGCAAGGAGGGCCTGCGCAGAGAGAAGATACCGGAGTACTTCATCGGGATCAGCGCCGGCTAGAAACAGCAGGCCGACATCCAGTCGGTTGGTTGGCATCATTCGTGTCGGACGATCGCCAGTGGCCTGGCTGCCATCTTCGACCTGGTTTTCATCGGCACAACTCAGTAATTACTTCGACGGACCGTGGATCCATGGAACTGCATGCTGATAAAGGGCAGTAACATTCTGTAACCCTCGTGGTGATTTGTTTCATTTTATACCAGTCCTCCTTATTGTTTTCTGGTTTGTAGCCGACCCTCAGATTTTTACTCGGTCGGCTCTTTGGTCGTAGATATAGAGAGTAGTATTGTACTAAGAGACGTCGTTTGAAAATTTGTCCGCTGTCATATGATCTTTCCTCTCTGGTTTGTACCCGATCATTAATGTTCTAATTAATCAGCTCTTGGTCGTAAATACAGCCGGAACCAATGTTCTAAGGCACAGGTTACCGTTAAACATAAGAGGGACTTGTGGTTAGATCTAGCCGTTAACCGCTTCAGTTACTTGATTGTAATTACATTTCTCAGTCGTTAGTTATAAACTGAACAACGTGTTCTACTAAGCTGTTCATTTCTGTATTCGAAGGACCGGGTCATGTTTGGTGTATTCTAGCTGGATCGTGTGGTTCCGCCGAGTGAGTTCTCTTGTAATAAGTGTTCACAAGTAATGTTTTAAGACGTTCCTTCAGAGCGCTCTTAATTGGCAATCAGTCTAACTTTGAAAATATTGACAGTCACAAGAGCTTCAGTCAAAATAAAAATACCAGTCGCACCTCGGCTGCAGATTGAAATTAAACAGATTGGTTGCTTTGAAGTAAGCCTTATCATTGTCATATTGTTTGCTAACCTGTTTAACCGTTAAGCACAGATGCCCATCTTAACCCCGAGTCTTTCGACATGCAGCTTTCAAATTAAAAGTTGTCATCTGTTTTGAGTAACTAAATCACTCTTGTCATCAACTGTGCTTATATAGTTTTCATGTGTTGAAGAAGGGCATTTAATAAGATAGACTGTGTCCAGCGCGGTAGTAAACACTGCTGTTTCACCCGTTAACGGGCGTGCTGCAGGTCCAGCCGCCTTGTAATCACTGTCATATTGTTTGCTGTTTTACAATACATCACTTCAGATTTCTTTTGAAAAGATTAAAAGCTTATTTAAGTTAAGGTTTAAGGTCGAGACAATTTTGCAAATATGTTCATTTTGTTAAAGAAAATTTAATGGTTAAATGCTTCGATTATCTGTGAAACACAGTTTATATATTGCTAAATAAACAGGTTGTGTAAAAAGAAAGTTATATTGGTGGGTCCTCCCTTCCACGTTTTCCTTTTTTCCAGTAAGTACCACGTATCAGTATGTTCACATTATACATCATTGATTATTTATTACGTATTCGTGATATGTTGTTTAACGTCATTGCTGTGTTTCTCAAGTATGCTAGATTTTATTTTTAGAGCCTCTAAAACTGGCGGAGCACCGAACGCGAAAGGTTTTGTAATGTTAACAAAGAATGGTGGCATAGACTACGTTGTTACAGTTTTAAGGGCGTGTAGGTTGCAGCCGTTGTGCAGAGATGAAAAGGCTAGCATACGATAGACTAGCGTGGAGAGCTACATCAAATCAGTCTGCGGAATGAGGATCACAACTACAAGAAAGTTTCAGGTTCTTCGGAAACCAAATTTTTTCCCCAATAACATCTCGCACACAAAAGCGAAGAGACTGCTGGCGATGCCGAAGCACCAGAGCACGAAAGGAAGCTGCAAGTCGCTCAGGTCGAAGAGCTTGGTGCTTACGTCATCGCTGGACTCGATGCTCTTGCGGTGCGAACGCACGTAGTCCTTGCCCTCCAGCAGCATCATACTGAAGAACTCGTCGCGCTCCCACTTGCTGATCAGCCCAGTCTCCAGCGCGCGCCCGATGAAGGCGTCCAGCGCCTGCAGGTAGGCCGAGCCGCGTGGCACGGCGAAGGAGGTGAGGTAGTCGCGCGGGCACTCCCGCACCAGGTGCAGCAGCCACTCGCCGTCGCCGTCGCGGTACTTGTCATAGTCGCCAAACTCCGCGTCCGAGGCGCGCGCGATGGCCGCCGTGTTGCGGAAGTAGGCCACGTGGTCCGGCGCGGCCTTCACCTCCCTGCCCAGCACCACCACCTTCCGGATCAGGTGGTCCATCAGCGTCTTTGGATCGACTCCTGACCAACAAATCATTAATGCTGAGATGCTAAGAGCGCTGTCTAAATTACTATGGAAAAAATTAGGCACCTACAGGAGATACCTACAGAAGACATCATGGTAATACCGTGCAACACCGACGCTAACCTAGTCTAGACTAATTAATTTAAGTGAAAATTTCGTATGGATAGTTCCATTTAATTTCAGACAGCAGCTAACGTTGCATTTTTGTGGGGATTAGGTTTTCTGTCGTCTAACGTAGATGATACGTTAATTGTGGTGTAGTGAGATAGCACACAAAAAGAGTTTGCGACATTTAGTACCGGAAGTACCGTGGACGTCCTTCCGAGCAGGAGCACCGCTGCACGCAAAAATGCTGCCCACGAGAATCATGCCCCCTGGAGAGGCAGTGCCACCAGAGAGAGAGACGTTCGATTAAGTAAGCGTGCACGAGCAGATATTGTCAACTGCATGTTGTAAGTCAGTCCGAGTATTGTCAGGGAGTTCCTGCAGAAAGTTCGTCGTGTCTTCATGTCATTAAGTTGTCGAGTGAGATAGAAACAGTGGCCGATATAAAGAAGGTGGTAAATCTCCAGTAGGACCAGAACAGAGAATAGAATTATCATGTATGAACAGAGACCGTTTACCTACAGTTTTAACTTAGTACCGTTACTTTGGAACTCTTCCTCGAATAGTACATCAGGACAGGAGATGGTTTTCTTCGGACTTTTAGTTAGCAGAATATTATTTAGTTTGTGGTCATCAGCTGTAGTCAATGCAGGAAAGATAGGCTAAACCTACAATCGGTGTAACTGGTCTCACCAAGGATGAGTAATATGTTTTGCTATTCCCTATTCTGAGTTACTTTCTATGTGTGTGTCTGCCGCCCTACAGCCTATGCATTCGTCCCAGCGGGACACTTTTATTAGTGTTTTTCAGCGGCAGAAAGATTTTCATGAAAGTGGACGCCTTCAGTCTACATGGTTATTATCTCTTGCAAACTCACAGCTGTAAAAAAAGGTGCTTCCGCATTGGTAAGGGTCGAAGACATCGTAAATAAGTAAAAACGCGCGATTCTGAGTCTGATAACTTAAAATCTGTGCAAAGAAAATTCTCAAATAAATTTCAATCTGTAGGTAATACTATATAGTTTCAGTTGGTATTCGTGCAGTAGCCGCGCGGGATGAGCCGAGCGGTCTAGGCGCTGCAGTCATGGACTGTGCGGCTGGTCCCGGCGGAGGTTCGAGTTCTCCCTCGGGCATGAGTGTGTGTGTTTGTCCTTAGGATAATTTAGGTTAAGTAGTGTGTAAGCTTAGGGACTGATGACCTTAGCAGTTAAATCCCATAAGATTTCACAAACATTTGACCATTTTTATTCGTGCAGTATTTTTATAACTCAAATGTAATGTAAATTTTTATCGTTTGCCGTATCTTTTATTCGAAACGTCATTATAAATGAAATAAAATTATTATACTGTGTAGCGTGGGATCTACAGACGATATTAGTAAACTTCTTTACATCTTCGATGGAGAGCTGCAAAAAATAAACAGAAACAGTGGCAACGCCTATTAATTACGATGAAGGCATTGTTGATCACTTGCTGGTTATGACTCACGGCAGATCGACGCAACTTAAGTACAGCGTCAGCCTCAATACTATTTAGTTAATTATAATTTACGATTTTCAGACAAGGGGGTTCATAAACCCTTAAACTGAAATCAACGTGTAATAGAAAGTTGTTCAAACGTATGTAATGTTAATCTTTATGGAAATGGTTTTTATGCTTTATACATGTATCAAACGGTTTTAAAAATTATATTAATTACTGTTATGTTGATGTTACTAATATCCATCAATAACATTCATCTTCAAGAGAATCGCAGTTCACTGAAATCCGATATAGCGTTCTTGAGTTACAGGGTAGCCAAACTGACACTTTGGGAAAATTATGAAAAATTTACCAAATTTTAACTCGAAAACTAGTAAATATTTGATATAACTTTGTGGAAGGCGTTTATTTTTAAAATAATTTCTACATGTAATATTACAAATGATTTTAAAAAGTAAGAGCCTGTTTTTCTCAGTTTTCATCCGATTTGAAATCTAATAGCCCATGAGTGGTTAAAACACGATAGAATGGAACAGCATTTGTCAAATATAGGGATAATGTTATTGGTGTGACTTTTGATGTTAGACGCCTGCAGTGCAAACACACCGAATAATATGTAGCTGTAAAGCTGTTTCCCCTGTCAAGCAGGCACATAGTGAACGACAAACACATTACACACAAAAATAAACGCGTATGCTGCATGTAGGATAACTGGAAATATTTCTTCCCAGAAAATGAACACAAAAAAAGACTATGGGGAAAAAGATTCCTTGCACCATTAATTGTACAACCATCTGTAGAAACGTTAACGTAACTACGTATGAAAGTGACCTAATATCATGAAAGGGTATATTAGTTTATATCAACCATCGTCCTAAGGGCACTGGGAAGGAAGGAGGTGAAATATATTATGAGAAACATATGGCACAAATGTCTGGATAAGCAAATTCGAAGCCGTTAGGTACTGGTGCTGTATACCGACTGTTAAATATTAAAATATAAAGAAGGAGATCAGTCACTAGCAGAAATCTAAAGATATAGACTTTGACCGTAACTCCGTCATCATCGGTGCACTAGAAGAGTGATACAAGCAGAAACATGTCAGAGCATTAACTTGTGAAAATTGACGATTAGGATTTTACATGGCATAAACAGAAGAGTGAGCATAAAATCTGAAAATCTTCAAAATTTTTTTTTTTCTGGCACTGTGGTTGATGAATGACGCAACTAGCGATAAATACTTTTTAAATGTTTTATTTTAGTGCCATAACCGGTTTGGGGCTACCATGCCATCTTCAGATGGCTAATATTTTCGTTAGTGTTTTGGTCAATAGCATGTCGTCTGCTCCACACTGCACAAGAATATTTGATACTTAGAGCCACTTTATCAATTGTTTCATTAACAAAAATGTGCTAAAGTGTTTGCATTTTTATATATGATGCAAAATAGTTGTGGTCGCTTATATACTTTCCAGTACACGGCGATTTGTTTTGTTGTGGCCCATGTGGTTTTATAGCTCGATTTATAAGTTCTTAAATTCCACACAGCACATATATTGTAAATAAATTACTGTAGCACACTTCATAATATTTTTGAAATGAGTGTCGAGCATTGTACGTGTGCTACTCACTTTATGTTGTCGTTTAAGATGCAAACATAAGCATTAAGTGAAGATACAAAGGTGTTATTAATTAAATATTGACCAAAGATGTAAACAGAGAAAAGATGATGTGTGGGATGTGCAAAATGTAACATGTTAATAACAGAAAAATGTTTGCTCTATAATCGTAAACTTGTTAATATGGGACAGTAGAATAAATTTTTGTGGTATATGGCTTCTTTTTTTCGCGTCGTTCACCAACTATATTTAACTACCAGGGCGTTCACAAGACCCAACATGGGCAAAATAACCCACGCAGTGTTAGTAGCTAAAATTTTGACATTGTGTTTCTTTCTGTGTATTCTTCCTGTATAAAGAAATTCAGGACAGGTTTCGAAATGTCGGATTGGACAGTTCCCTTGTCATTGTTTTAATTAGTAGTGTTTGGTCATTACTATACGTACTACACTTAAAGTACAACAAATTATGCTAAGAGTTTTTAAAGTTAAATGTAGGAACAAGTTGTATAAAATACTGTGATAACGTACGATACATAATAGCTAATTAACAGTGACATTAAATATAAGGCAGACAACTGGGTACATACAGAAAACGAAATATTCAAATATGCTATTGATACACCTGAAAATGAGGGTGTAAGTCCTCGAAACAAACGTGTAGTAGACGAAAATAAAAGCGGCTGGCAAAGATTCCAAAATTACCGTTCAATGTGGACGAAGTAGAGTTTGTTAAACGGTAGTTCTACATAGTAGCTCTCCATAATGAATCTTGGATACTATTTTGATGCTTTTTGTATTGCTTTTTGTCCTCTGTAATTAAATCAGTGGCAGCGAAAGTAATTGTCACTAATAGATGTCTGTCATCAGTTTTGATTCCTCTGAGTGCAAGAATATTATTTTTATACCTGTTAGTTCATCGTTTGGATACGTGATAAAAATGTATCCACTATGATTCGTAACTATTTGTTAACGACTTGAGTTCGTCAGTTCTATAATATTATGATGCCTTTTATGTGCAATTTGTCATTATATGGGATACAAAATGTTCAACATAACTATATTTAGAGATATTTGAAATATAAATGTGATTCACTCACTTTGTAACATACTGAAGAGTTCCATGTTGCGATCTGTGTAATTAGCGGAGCAAACATTGAACTAAGCTTACAAGGAATGTTTTTTGTGGTACATCTTTCCAGATAGACCACTCAGAATTCAATTATATTTACTTACAAATTAAAGGATCACTACACTTCGTGACTTTTCATTTCTCAGAATCTCTCTCGATATAAGTCATCATTCCTTCTTAACGTATTATACTTTAACACTGTAAGTTGGGAATATGTCACTCAGCAATATTTGCTTATAATGTTCATATTTACATCACGTTTTCAATTTCTCAATTACATTATTCCATCATTGGTTTTAAATCAAATACAGCAAAGGACTCTATAAACTTATTTGACTCTAAGTCTGAATTTAGAAACACACATAGGATCACATAGTAACGTTAAGTATCTGAACCTTAAATACTAATTAAAACCATCAAACGATACTTGCTTTGAATTCAGTTAGTAGTTATTTTAAATTTTCACTTATCTAGGTGGCTGGACATACAACTGCCCTGCCATTTTTAATGTATGCTGCAGTGACACAACTATAGTGACGCTCTGTTGGTTGCATCCGACATCGAAAACAGTGTGAGTACAGTACTTTCGTGTACTGAGCCATAAATTGCGTCAGACTTATTTTTCAAGCCATTCATACCGCTTTGTTTATCATATTTTGCCCTTTGCAAATGTGTTGCTAATTGGCTGGATACAACAACATTTCACCGTGGTTACAGTTGTTTTAAATAATGGAAGGGAAATCATTAATTAATATTTATTCGAGACAGGCTCGTACGTAATTTTGAAGAAGTCGCCCACTTTACTCCGAGTATACATATTTCATAAAAATCGCTCGTGATTTATCATATTCCTTAAGTTTCTTTTATGCATTTCAAGTACCGATTAAATCAGTGGCACACAAAATGAAGTGTGATTAAAGCTTCAGCATAAGGGTCACGTGTCCTATACCAAGTCAGACCATGAGTGCGCCGTAACATACAAAATTTCAGGATTATTATTTCGACAAGCTGCAGCTATTGCCAACTCGACTATACGGCAGCATTTTGTATAAATCCTTCACTTTTAATTAAAAGCAGAATTAATACAAGAATCGTTTATGACGATTTATTCTTTGGTCCATATCTGTTGCCCTTTTCGATTTTCTTTAATGTTTACTATCAAAACACTCTTTTCTGATGCTCGAAGTATGTTTTACCACCTTGTTACTAGCGTCAGCTGATCACCTAACGACAGGCACTGTCCCACACTTACTTAGTTCCGATACCTGTAGGCCTACCTGTTCATACGTGTCTGTAAGAACGGACATTTTTCTGCTTTCTCAGTTGCAGTCCAGCTCCATCCATAATCCTCACATGCAAATGTGATACCATTTGAAATAAAAGCATGAAAGTGCACGATGTATGGAGTGTGTTGTATGTCCAAGAAGCATCAGAGTGAGTTCTGATGTACTGCCGGTGTTTATAGGGTGGTCAGAAACGCTCTGAAAAGCTTGTAATGCTGTTGTGGGTTAGGATGCTCTGAGAAATGATTGTTATGAAAAATTTAGATGCGTTGCGCCGTTTCCTAGTTTATTAGCATTAAAGTTAATCAGGTTGTTGCGCTTGCAGATTCAAGTGGCCTGACAGAAACTAGGTCAGCAAACAAGTTTTTCGTTTGGTTTCCTAAAACGGTACAAGAGAGTGATACAAAAATAGGACATGGGACGGTAGTAAGGAGCGAGCCCGAGCATTATCATTTACATTAGTTGTAGCTGGCGAGCCCCATTGGGTAACTAAAGTGCTACCTGACTCTCCACAATGTATCCAATTTTTTCGTAACAAATATTTCTCATAAAAATCTACTCTGAAACAGCCTTAGAAGCTTTTGAGACTGTTTCTGACCGCCATGTTTATTGAACGTTTGAGAATGTAATATCGTTAGAAAGTCAATTTCATAATGTCGATACGAGTATCATGAGCAGCTGAGTATAATATTCCAAACTTTTGTTCTTATAAAATAACAAATAGTAACAGGAAAGTTCTTACGCGGATTTACTTATAGTACACTCCTGGAAATGGAAAAAAGAACACATTGACACCGGTGTGTCAGACCCACCATACTTGCTCCGGACACTGCGAGAGGGCTGTACAAGCAATGATCACACGCACGGCACAGCGGACACACCAGGAACCGCGGTGTTGGCCGTCGAATGGCGCTAGCTGCGCAGCATTTGTGCACCGCCGCCGTCAGTGTCAGCCAGTTTGCCGTGGCATACGGAGCTCCATCGCAGTCTTAACACTGGTAGCATGCCGCGACAGCGTGGACGTGAACCGTATGTGCAGTTGACGGACTTTGAGCGAGGGCGTATAGTGGGCATGCGGGAGGCCGGGTGGACGTACCGCCGAATTGCTCAACACGTGGGGCGTGAGGTCTCCACAGTACATCGATGTTGTCGCCAGTGGTCGGCGGAAGGTGCACGTGCCCGTCGACCTGGGACCGGACCGCAGCGACGCACGGATGCACGCCAAGACCGTAGGATCCTACGCAGTGCCGTAGGGGACCGCACCGCCACTTCCCAGCAAATTAGGGACACTGTTGCTCCTGGGGTATCGGCGAGGACCATTCGAAACCGTCTCCATGAAGCTGGGCTACGGTCCCGCACACCGTTAGGCCGTCTTCCGCTCACGCCCCAACATCGTGCAGAGCCCGCCTCCAGTGGTGTCGCGACAGGCGTGAATGGAGGGACGAATGGAGACGTGTCGTCTTCAGCGATGAGAGTCGCTTCTGCCTTGGTGCCAATGATGGTCGTATGCGTGTTTGGCGCCGTGCAGGTGAGCGCCACAATCAGGACTGCATACGACCGAGGCACACAGGGCCAACACCCGGCATCATGGTGTGGGGACCGATCTCCTACACTGGCCGTAAACCACTGTTGATCGTCGAGGGGACACTGAATAGTGCTCGGTACATCCAAACCGTCATCGAACCCATCGTTGTACCATTCCTAGACCGGCAATGGAACTTGCTGTTCCAACAGGACAATGCACGTCCGCATGTATCCCGTGCCACCCAACGTGCTCTAGAAGGTGTAAGTCAACTACCCTGGCCAGCAAGATCTCCGGATCTGTCCCCCATTGAGCATGTTTGGGACTGGATGAAGCGTCGTCTCACGCGGTCTGCACGTCCAGCACGAACGCTGGTCCAACTGAGGCGCCAGGTGGAAATGACATGGCAAGCTGTTCCACAGGACTACATCCAGCATCTCTACGATCGTCTCCATGGGAGAATAGCAGCCTGCATTGCTGCGAAAGGTGGATATACACTGTACTAATGCCGACATTGTGTATGCTCTGTTGCCTGTGTCTATGTGCCTGTGGTTCTGTCAGTGTGATCATGTATCTGACCCCAGGAATGTGTCGATAAAGTTTCCCCTTCCTGGGACAATGAATTCACGGTGTTCTTATTTCAATTTCCAGGAGTGTATCCCTATTTGGAAATGGTAAGTATACCTTCTTCAAGCTCTCCTAGAACATTTGCAAGATTAGGAGAGGTCGTGCTTATTGTCAAGCCAGTTGCGTTGAACTCCTGCAGAGTGTCGATGTCGTAGTAGGACGGTTTGTAGAGCACCGCCACCATCTTCGCCTCCACGATGTAACAGATGATGGTGAAGAACAGCACGCTGAAGAAGACGAGGCAGCGCTCCGCCGCCCCGTGTAGCCGCACCGACACTGGCGACGCAGTCACGAAGTGCACCGCCTCCAGGAAGGTGTCCACCCGCGCCCGGCGACGTCGCGTCACGGCCCGCTCCACTCTGACGATCAGCAACCAGAGCGCCGCGACGACGATGTACACGGCGAGGAACGAGCACTGCGCCTCGGGATCGAAGATGAACGACAGCAGGTAGATCTTGGACGTCAGAGCCGCCTTGGGTACGATTAGGCAGACCGAGTCCTGACCGAACGGACGCACGAACTGGATGTCGTCGGTGCCGTAGCTCTTCTGGAACATGGAGTTGAAGGCGACGTCCGCCCAGCGGTAGACGAGGTCGGCCAGGGCGCCGGTGAAGGTGCCGTTGGGTAGGCGGGCTCCGTAGCGGGTGCGGTCGCGAGGGCCGGTCACGAGCACGCTGAAGTTGTACCGCTCCGCCACGGCCTGCAGGATGCGCGCGTCCAGCCCGCGGTAGCCGGCGATTCCGTCCGGACACCGGTCGCAGGGCGCCTGGTCCGGACCGTACAGCTGGAAGGAGTAGCGCTTGCGGAAGGCGCTGACGCGCAGCGGATAGCCGCACACGTCCGCTAACCGCCGGTCAGACAGTTCCGCCGGCAGCCGCTGCGTCTCCACGGGGACCGCCAGCACTTTGCCCCTCTTGCCGTCTGCGCCTAAGCAGAACGGGTCGTACATGCTCCACTCTTCCCGTCTCGTCGGTACCTCGTAGGTTCTCGCCGTCAGGACGCCGGCGTGCAGTATGTGAAAGTTCTCCCACAACGGCCGCAGGATCTCCGCGTAGCCCGTAGCCAAACTAGACTTACTGTCCTGGACGAAGATGATCAGAAGGTTGTTTCGTGGAGACACGCCGATGCCGCTGGAGGCTTCCAAGGAACGCAGCAGGAATGACGGACTTGTGGCGAAATGCACGTGGCAAGTCAACCTGTCGGACGGCAGCGCCGTGTCGGAAACTGCGACTCTGGATCCGGGAGCAAAACTGTAGAACCGGTACGGAAAGTCCAGCAGCTTCAAGAACGCCTTCAACAGAAGAAAGTAGAACGCACAGATAAGAAACTAAACGTAGCCTCCGATAAAAATTATATCCCCTGTTATTGAAAGGAGGGTATAAGATGAACATCAACAAAAGCGAAACGAGGATAATGGAATGTAGTAGAATTAAGTCGGGTGATGCCGAGGGAATTAGATTAGGAAATGAAACACTTAAAGTAGTAAAGGAGTTTTGCTATTGGGGGAGCAAAATAACTGATGATGATCGAAGTAGAGAGGATATAAAATGTAGACTGGCAACGGCAAGGAAAGCGTTTCTGAAGAAGAAAAATTTGTTAACATCGAGTATAGGTTTAAATGTCAGGGTTTATGAAAGTATTTGTATGGCAGTGAAACGTGGACGTTAAATAGTTTGGACAAGAAGAGAATAGAAGCTTTCGAAATGTGGTGCTACAGAAGAATGCTGAAGATTAGATGGGTAGATCACATAACTAATGAGGAGGTGTCAATAGAACTGGGGAGAAGAGGAGTTTGTGGCACAAGTTGACGAGAAGAAGGGATCGGTTGGTAGGACATGTTCTGAGACATCGAGGGATCATCAATTTAGCATTGAAGGGCAGTGTGGAGGATAAAAATCGAAGAGGGAGACCAAGAGATGAATACACTAAACAGATTCAGAAGGATGTAGGCTGCAGTAGATACTGGGAGATTAAGAAGTTTGCACAGGATAGAGTAGCATGGAGGGCTGCATCAAACCAGTCTCTGGACTGAAGACCACAACAACAACAAAATTCTATACGAATACTGTCCATTTGAATTTTATTTTTGAACATTTCAAATTGGGTGCACCATGGCACTGTCTCCGCATTTTTAGCTTTTACGCTGATTACATGCCACCGTTTTAGGTCTGAGAGCGTCGGTACATATGTAGTACGGGTGGAAGTGGCAGCACCGTGATAATTAAGTGAAAGTCGGACTCCCAATAAGCTACGCAATGGATTTTTGTCCATATTTTCATAACAAAACGAAAAGTGGGAAGTGGATATTTGGCTAGCGGGATGTCTAGCTCCACAAACACATAATAATAATATTAATAATAATAACAAACTATTGCTTGAAGGTACTCAGGGTAATGAGGAAAATCTTAAATTATAATTTGGGATAGAACTGATTTATCTCGCAACAGCTGCTGATAGCTACGTACAAAAAGTGTCAAACAGACTTAGCTACTTTGCGCATAAAAAGTTATATTGATGTGCTGTTTATCCGCTAAAATGGCTTCATTGCAATCAGGTACTAAGCATGAGACAGATCGAGAGCAGAAGGCGCTAGGAAGACAATTAGGCTTTTAAGACTTCATCTCTGCAAGGCGCAGCAATTCTCTGTAAAGAAAGAGAGGAAATAATCAAGACATTTGGAGAACAAAGCACGCTAGGAAAGTGAATGAGATATCGTAAGATCAAGCTCTCTGAACAAAACTAGAAATAAAATGAAATTGAAGGAAACAATCAGTCAGACGTTTTGTGATATGATTTGTTTAAAAGTAAGAAATGAAACAGGGTAGGGGAACATTTAACGTCCCTTTCAATGACACTTTGAATCATTTGTATCACGTAAGGTGTGCCGAATGTTTGACTAATTTTATTTTTTTATTACTAGGCAAATGATTTCACGAGTGCAAGTTTACCACAGGACAACCAGAACAACGATAATACCTTCATGTATACGGCAACCGACAAACAATTTTAGAGCTGTTAGCTTATGTATCCTGTAAAACTTGAGATTTATATATGTTGTAGCATCACGGTTTCATCAGACTGACAGAGGTATATCAGACTTGGAATGGTAGTAAGTACCGAGATGTTGTTGCCTTACATACTTCACTGCTATATAAGAAAAATGAAACGAATACATGTGCAATGGTTGTGGTGTTTTCGGTCTCCTAAAAGTATGGGCGATGTAGAAGATTGAGTGCCGTAGTGTGTAACATCACTACGCGACTTTCAGTATTATAAGAAGGAAGGAAGAAATAATGGTTTTAACGTCCCGTCGAAATAGCGGTCATTAGAGACGGAGCACAAGATCAGCTTGAGGCAAGGAGCGGTAAGAAATCGCCCGAGCCCTTTCAAAGGAACCATCCCTTCATTAGCCTGGAATGACTTAGGGAAATGATGGAAAACCTAAATCTGGTTGGCCAAAATCGGGTTTGAATCGTCATATCCCCGAATGTGAGTCCAGAGTGCTAGCCACTGCGCCACCTCACTGAGTGCTATTGCATTACGCATGTACATCTTATAATGTTACAACATAGTTCTAATATTGAAGTAGTGTTGACGGTGGTTATATAAAATGGTGTATGTTTAAGCCACCTACACTTAATATGTTTGTTTTTGTAACTTTGAGATCCGATGATGACGTGCAGATCTTTCGAAACCAGTCACAGTAATAAGAATAATAGCTAGAGATCATGACAAGCTTGATTCTTCAAGAATAATATAATTTTCAGATAGCACCAACAACTGATGCAATGTGAAACAAATACAGGGTAATTTTTTCCACCGTGAACAAACTCTAGGGACTGATCTATGACAGGATACGGACAAAATAGTCTAACAAACATACGTCGGGAAAAGCATGGTTTCCATGCGAGAGACCTTTTTTTCATACTTCGTTAATCAAATAGCGATCTAATACGCGCTGTACCAAGCAGTCTCTGTTACAGTATGCATGGTTTCCTCCTAGAGGGTGGTTTCCTCATACGTCATGCCGCAGCGCTCTCTCCTGTCATAGTAATTGGTAATGTTGTGTAAGGTTCACTTCTCTTGCTGACTCACCTTGTAGAGGATATGACACAGCGTTATACACAATGTTTCCGCCGTGGTGTTTACTTACGGAAAGGTAAATAGCAACGGGTGGCGAGCGGCAAGGTTGTGTCAGGAGACCTATCCCCACCGACAACAATCAAAGTAATGTTTCCAGCAGTTTTCGCCCTTTGTCTGAGACAGAGTTTTTTTAGGAAGCAGAAATTCATGAAGGACTTACCCGAAGCGTTCAGACACCAGACTTGGAGGAAAATGTGAATAACATTGTGGAAGGTGACCGTCGTGTCAGTACCAGGCCGTTGGCCTTCCAGTACAGGGTAAGCCAGACGACCTTGTGGAACATTCTCCATGACAACTGCTACTTCCTGTATCACTTAAAGCGTTTGTAGGGCCTACTAGCGATAGACTTTCCACATCTGGAACAGTTTTGTCACTAGTTTCTTCGCCAGGCTACCACTATTCTGGGATTTGTGTCATCCATCCTATTCACAGATGAGTCCACCTTTACGTGCAGCGGTATCTTCAGCTTTCATAGCAGTCTTCGTTGGAATAGTATTCAGAACCCTCATGGTATGGTGACAGCGAACCATCAGCATCGGTGCAGCCGGAATGTATGGGCCGGTCTATTTGGTGATCGCATTTTGGGACCAGTATTCCTTCTGCGTCGCCTAACAGGCCGGAACTGTTGGCGTTTCTCGCGGATGATCTTGCCTCCGCTGTTGGAAGAAGTGGCATTGATGATTCTAAGGGTTATGTGGCTACTACACGATGGTGCTCAGCCCACTTTGCCGTCAACTTCCGAACGCATCTCAGTCGTGTCTTCCCTGGTGGAAGGATCGGACGAGGGGGCCTGTTGCATGGCCTGCTCGTTCGCCGGATCTCAACCGTGCGATTTCTGGTTATGGGCCATATCAAGCATCGTGTATGTAGAGCCCATTACAAATGTGAAGGCACAGGAGCAGCGTATTCATGCTGCCCTTCACGCTGTTCGGTTGCAGCCTAGCCGATGTAAACGTGTGAGACAGAACATGCTAAGGCGCGTACACGCGTGCGTTGAGGCCAATGAACTCTACACAGCCTAGATGTAGAAATCTGGTCTCTGAGTATGGAACTGCAGCGTGTCTGCAGATTCATGAGCTTTGCACTGTTCGCCACGTCGATCCGTACGTGACAAAGAATTTAAGACTTATTTCTTATTTTGAACTTATGTCAACATGTGATATAATAGACAGATGTTGGAGCGGAATACGAAAAGTATTTTTTTTTCGCCTTCTAGTGACATTTCCTAGCAGCCATGTCGTAGTTTGGCAAGAAACGAAATATGAGCATCTATGGCTGGCACGAGCAGACAGCTGTAGTTAACATCGAGGTAGTATAGAGATCACTGGTCGAGGCATATGGAAACTATTTTCAACACATATTGTAACAGTTGTTGCATGGTATAGTTCGTATTAGACCGCAGTCTCTGTAACAATATATAAATGAATAAATGGTCTCTAGCCGAGAGACCACGCATTTCCGGACATATGTTCATTAGACGTTATTGTTCTGTATCCTCTCACCGATCAATCCCTGGAATTTATACAAGGTGGAAAAATTCACCCTGTATAATTTCACAAAATATTTGACCGATTATTTTTTTCAAAATCATTTTGTATTTGGTTTTAATAAATTAAAATCTCGTCAATTATTGAAGAAAAGAACACTCTAATAACATGTAACGAAGACAAGAGCCTGACTCCAGGAACAATCTACAGAATGAATTTCATAAATGCAGGAAACAATCCATGAGAGAAGCACGGCCTCCACCTGTGAAACTGCAGGTAATGTACAGATGCCATATTACTGAACAACATATCAAAGGAAACACGAATGACCTCAACGCACTGAATTCAAGTGATCTTCTCACCATACAATGAAGGCTTTCACGACCGGATGGTACTGTTGTTGATAATTATTCCGGGTTATATGGCCGTGGTCCATGGAGTTCTTCTATTCCTAACGTTTCGTCCAATACTACGTTGGACATAATCAGAGGTATGGCTGGTCCTGCTATCTCCTGCCGACTGACGAGTCCGGCGTCGGAGAGCGGCCTAAATACCGAGGAAAGTGGGCGCGGTCTAGCTTGCACATACTAGCAGAGAGAAAACTAGTCAAAGATAAAATGTAACTATCGATAATAGTCCGTCATAGATAAAAATCACTTATCGATTCTGTAACGCCACTGTCCATATCTGCCTTGAAATTGAGCGAGATATGGACAGTGGCGTTACAGAATCGATAAGTGATTTTTATCTATGACGGACTATTATCGATAGTTACATTTTATCTTTGTCTAGTTTTCTCTCTCCTACTATGTGCAAGCTAGACCACGCCCACTTTCCTCGGTATTTAGGCCGCTCTCCGACGCCCGACTCGTCAGTCGGCAGGACTCAGCAGGACTAGCCTTACCTCTGAGGATGTCCAACGTAGTATTGGACGAAACGTTAGGAATAGAAGAATTCCATGGACCACGGCCATATAACTCGGAAGAATTATCAACAACAAATCTTCTCACCCTCCCGAAATAGTGAAACCTTATGCACATTGCACTCATATGCAATGATATCCTGGCGAGGTTTAGGTACAAGGTCCAGCTGCCAAAGAAGGCTACAGTATAGTGCCAGCAGAGACAGAACGCTCTAATCACACGTGTTAATAGGCGATTAGGATACCAAATAAAAGAGCTGGGTACTTAACTCTTCAGTTTTCAGATGAATGTATAACCCTGTCTTAGAATGTGCACTGTTTTCAGATCTTGGCAAATTTAAAGTGTGTGCCCGATCCACACAAGAAACCATAAAACCCTTGCCCTCCTGTCATAACGCCCTTACAAACTGAGCTGTCCATGGAAACAGGTTCTGGGAACTATCCAATGGGCTATGGCTAAGCCATTTCTACACGATATCCGTACTGCCAGGAGAGCGAGTCCCAATAGGTATGAAAGGCTTTGATATGTAGAAGAGGGGTGCTAACGTGACTGAACGGGTCGTGAGTCCCGACTAGGTAGCCGAGACAGTAAAAGCATAGTTCGCAAAAGGCAAGGTAATGGGTTCGCGTCCCCATCCAGCATCTCAAATCTACCCGGAAATTCTGTTCTTCAGCAGATACAACCAAATGTATCTGTAGATACGCCTAACAGCGCAAGAAGATGCAAGCGATTCATACTACAGAGTGAGAATTGTTTAACTATATGAAAAAAAATTCTGAACCGTGCTCTCTAGAGCTTCCGACTTCAGTTCAGTCGCTTACCTTTACAAATACGCATTGAAGTTGCTGTGCGTTGCGAAAAGACTAACGTTTTTTAGAGACAGTCTCCTCCGAACTGTATCATTAATGCCGGTATACCTGATTTGTGAGGAATCCATACGAAATTTTAAAGAGCAAGGATGAAGCGACAAAAGAAAGACAGTTTTATAAAACTGTAAGCGCATTAGAAAAATTATGTTGCGAAAATGTAAATTATAGCAAATGTGCTCGGACTTCTTGCATTAATCGGACTGTCGAACCGCTCGGTTTAAATGACGGGAACTGACTGGCTGTATTTACAGGAAAAAGTATTACCATTCATGAAAATCAGTGTAAGGGCCGTAGCAAATCCAAAATATAGATCGAGCAACAGACCATTTAATCAAAATTGTTCAAAGGGCTCTGAGCACTATGGGGCTTAACATCGGAGGTCATGAGTCCCCTAGAACTTAGAACTACTTGAACCTAATTACCCCAAGGACATCACAGGCATCCATGCCCGAGGCAGGATTCAAACCTGCGACCTTGGGGACGCGCGGTTCCAGACTGAAGCGCCTAGAACCGCTCCGGCACAACGGCCGGCAGACCACTCAATCAGTAATCTCAGAATCAAAACTAAGCTTTTGAAATACATCCAAGATTTTTGAGTTTATTGCAGTGAGTTCTCTCACAGCTGGTATTTACTTTTGTTAAGACTTTCTGGTAGAGAAATTGTTCTCCGTACTTGGGGGGGGGGGGGGGGCTCTCGCAGATGGGGACGAAATGTTAGTAAAAGTTTAAAAGTTTTACACTCGACCTTGGCCTGTCAACTTGGAAATTGCATCAGAAATTTTAAAAGCGTTGTCATTAAATTATACTCAATCTATGTGACATACAGAAATACACTGTCGGAAAAAAAATTTAGATCTGAAAACCCGACGTCGATTTTGATTCGACGATGACATCCGCCACCTGGGAGATGGTAAATGTACTGATAATATTTTCAACGTTGTCAGCCAACAGACAGCGTAGTCGCATAGCTACGACAGCGCAACCTGCATGTACCCTGTAACAGGAAATGTTCAAAGGCAGAAGGCTCAGTGTGGTGAAAACGTGTGACGCAAGCGGGGAACTATACCATGAACACAAACTCGTTCTTTCTGCAGCCAAATGCGTGAGTGTGACATGAATCAAACTGTGGGCTTCCGAGTGGCGAGATGGTCGCTGCGGAGAACTGCCACACAAGTTGGAAGTGCTGCGTCAGTTGTGCAACGATGCTGGTATCAGTAGTCTCGTGAACGTTTTCAGACCCTTAGATGAGGTTCTGGACGTCCACACAGCACAGACGCCCGCCAGTAAGGGCAGCAGAGGCAGATTGTAGAACTACCGCAGCACAGGCAAGAGGGTTTGTGGGTCCCGACGTCGACACGAATAGTTGCGAACCGATTACTAGCATTGGGACTACGGGGACGCACACTTCTAGCCCGTCTTCCACTAACACACCACAGCACCGCGACTCGACTGGTGACGTCAGAGGATCATATGGAATGGCGAACCACAGCCTTCATCGGTGAAAGCAGATTCTGCCAGCACGCAGGTGACGACGGTCTTCGGCGCAAGCGACGTAGACCTGGTTGAGTGCTGTCTCATTTACCGTTCGTGCAACATGAAGGTGATGCGTTGTTCCAACAGGATAATGCTCGCTCACACACTTCAAGTGAAACACAATGTGCTCTTCAAGAGGTGAAGCAACTTCGCTGGCCGACACGACCTCCCTACTTGTCTCCAGTCTAGAGCGTGGCGGATATGACGGATTGAGAAGTGATTCATGCCACTCGTCAATCAACATACCGTACAGAACTATGTGAACAAGTCGAGCAGGCGTGTTGTAACGCATCGTAGGACAGGATTCCCAATCTGTACAATCGACTTGATGCAAGAGTCAGTGCCTGCATTCCCACCCACGAAGGCTACACCACGCGCTGATATGGGTGTTCCAGAATGGGTCGATACTTGGTACCTCAGAACTGACCCTAAGTTAATTGGAAACGCCTAAAATGGTGTACTGATTTTTCTCCAGCAGTGTATATGTCAAAGGTTTCATTTGAAACTTTCATCGTGTTACTGACCTCTGCTGCGTGTGTTGCAGGGCCGTTAACTTCATCGGCGATGACGGCGACGCGGATGACACGACTGGCCTGGCAGTGCAGCTGGCCGACGCGCAGCGCGACCGAAGCCCACTCGTGGTAGCGGCGGCGGTGGTGGTCCTCTGCAACAGCGGCAGCCGCCCTCAGGCGACCGTCCGCTCCACGCGCCATCGTCAGCGCCAGAATCACTAATGAGGCGGTCCTCACGATATGCATGGCACGAGTGTGCAGACCACAACTCTGGAAAGTGTATTGAAAAATAAAGTTAGATCATTAATTTTTGGTTTGTTTACAGATACAGGTTTATGGTGCTGCCACAATCCCACAGCACACCGGTTGACGAACCAAAACGAAATGGTATAGGTAACTGAGAAAGTGAAGTATCGTAAGGTAATACACTTTCCGTATTTCAAGGGAATGAACACTTCAACAATCCACTCCGACAAAGGGACCGTGCGAAATTATCTCCCCCCCCCCCTTTCTCTCTCTCTCTCTCTCTCTCTCTCTCTTTCTCTCTCTCTCCAGTACGTCTCGTTAGCTGCTCGGTCAGCATGGAGGATTGCTAAGATCGTAACGTCATAATTGTCATTCCACTGTTACTTTTCAAATGATTGTATGGGCAACTATCTAAAGCTAATAAATTTTAATGAAAAGAAGTCTTCCCCACGTCGACTTCATCCATTTTGACAGGGGGTGTGGGGCATTACTACACTACTGGCCATTAAAATTGCTACACCAAGAAGATATGCAGATGATAAACTGGTATTCATTAAACAAATATATTACACTAGAACTGACATGTTGTTACATTTTCACGTAATCTGGGTCCCCCAGATCCTGAGAAATCAATACCCAGAGTAACCACGTCTAGCAGTAATAACGGCGTTGATATGCCTGGGCATTGAGTCAAACAGAGCTTGGATGGAGTACACAGGTATAGCTGCCCATGCACCTTAAACACGATACCACAGTTCATCAAGAGTAGTGACTGGCGTATTGTGACGAGCCAGTTACTCGGTGACCATTGACGAGACGTTTTCAATTGATAAGAGATCTAGAGAACGTGCTGGGCAGAAGTCAAGCATTTCCTGTATCCAGAAAGGCCCGTACAGGACCTGCAACAAGCGGTCGTGCATTATCCTGCTGACATGTAGGGTTTCGCAGGGATCGAATGAAGGGTAGAGCCACGCTTCGTAACACATCTGAAATGTAACGTCCACTGTTGAAAGTGCCGTCAATGCGAACCAGAGGTGACCGAGACGTGTAACCAATGGCACCCCATACCATCACGCCGGGTGATACGCCAGTATGGCGATGACGAATACACGTTCCTAATGTGCGTTCACCGCGATGTCGCCAAACACGGGTGAGACCATCATGATGCTGTAAACAGAACCTGGAATCATCCGAAAAAATGACGTTTTGCCATTCGTGCACCCAGGTTCGTCGTTGAGTACACCATCGCAGGCGCTCCTGTCTGTGATGCAGCGTCAAGGATAACCGCAGCCATGGCCTCCGAGCTGATAGTCCATCCTGCTGCAAACGTCGTCTAACTGTTCGTGCAGATGGTTGTTGTCTTGCAAACGTCCCCATCTGTTGACTCAGGGATCGAGACGTGGCTGCACGATCCGTTACAGCCATGCGGATAAGATGCCTGTCATCTCGACTACTAGTGATACGAGGCAGTTGGGATCCAGCACGGCGTTTCGTATTTACCTCCTGAACTCACAGTTTCCATATTCTGCTAACAGTCATTGGATCTCGACCAACGCGAGCCGCATTGTCACGATGCGATAAACCGCAATCGCGATAGGCTACAATCCGACCTTTATCAAAGTCGGGAACGTGATGGTACGCATTTCTCCTCCATACACGAGGCATCACAACAACGGTTCACCAGGCAATGCCGGTCAGCTACTGTTTGTTTATGAGAAATCGGTTGGAAACTTTTCTCATATCAGCACGTTGTAGGTGTCGCCATCGGCGCCAACCTTTTGTGAATGATCTGACAAGCTAATCATTTGCATATCACAGCATCATCTTACTGTCGGTTACATTTCACGTCTGTAGCACGTCATCTTCGTGGTGTAGCAATTTTAATGGCCAGTAGTGTAGAACTTCAACATATGGAATCAGGAGGATACCATTCTCAACTGGTTTCGAGAAAATCAAGTTACAGAATTATCCCAAAAACGGATTCAAATGGTTCAAATGGCTCTGAGCACTATGGGACTCAACTGCTGAGGTCATTAGTCCCCTAGAACTTAGAACTAGTTAAACCTAACTAACCTAAGGACATCACACACATCCATGCCCGAGGCAGGATTCGAACCTGCGACCGTAGCACCAAAAACGGATTTTTTTATTGGATAATGAGATTGGAAATAAAAATGGGTACACTAGAAACTTCAATAAAATAGTTGTTTTACTTATACTATTATATCTGCATTTGTGACAAGTACCTTGTAAACTATGGGGAAAGTTGATAATGCTTGTAGAAACATGAAAGACAATAGTTCCTGCAACATACGGTACATGTAATGAACGCCGTATTTCTGTGTGCGCATGGTTTCTTCAGTGTGATTATTGGAAAACGAGCTTCACATTCTGTCCGATGACGTACGCGCATTTTTTAGCCGTATTGTAAAATTCCTCGCCCTGTAAAAAAACGTATCGTCAGCGAGATTCGATCCAAAGACCTAGCACTTATGAAACTGAGCTCTTTCTTGCTCTTGTGTGAACTCTTTGAATACTACCGACCATACAAATTATTTGATAACGCCCAAACTTTCAAACTCGATTTCCTTGACAAAGATTGAGAGCTGAGTCTTTATGTTCACATATGTGGAAATCCTAGCGTGCCCCGCACACCCTATCAGTATGAACGAAATCGGTGAGAGGAAGTTCGTACGGTTCGCTTATGAGTTGGTAGAAGTGTACAGCAACGATGCACCGCCATGTGACGCAGCTGATAGGTGGCGCAGACAATTCCAGTGACGCCAAACAATCTGCTTGTGAAGATACGGAAATAAGTATCAAGAAGTGTCGGACGGGTGGTGGTGGGGGAGGGGGCTACTCAAATACCGGTGTATGACAAACTACGCGATAATGGAGAAAGATGAAAAGTGGTCATGGCTCAGCTGAACTCGATGACTTCCTCGAGTGTACATACCGATACAGGAATCCTTATGAACCAAGGCAGCAACGGACATGTTGCAACTGTATCAGGCAAGTGCGTGCATCTGAAAGTTTGTAGGTGGGATGGGGGAAGGGCTAGACGTTAGGTTGCGGAGTATTTTTAATATTTTGGAAGAGGAATGGCTCCTTGTAGGTTGCCATAAAAGGTTTCAGTTCCATCCCTGATACTGACTTTTAAATCATTTCCTTGAAAGAAAAAAACTCCTGACTACGCTATCAAATAGATGAGAAAAAAGAACAGTTAAGTTCACAGAATATCTCATTTATTAAAATGACCGCTTCGTACAAGATTAATCGACCATCTTCAGATTATGAGCACCATTTGGCTGGAGCTATTCACCATGCCGTCAGCTTCAGCCAAGTGGTGCTCATAATCTGAAGATGGCTGATAAATGTGCCGAAACCGGTCTTTTTAATAAAGGAGATATTCCGCGATCCGATCTGTTTTGCCTAATTGATCATCAAGAACAGAACGCTGTTACCTTCTTACCATGTTGCTTGAAATTATAATTACTCTACGTTTTCTTGAGAGGTTGGGCGGGTGGAGTTTCACCTCCCCCTCCTCCACCCACCATCTTTGCTCCTTTGTATGGGAGCCCTTTGGCTTATGGAATCAGGCCAATGCAGATGTAAAGTTAGTTTGCCTCCACGTGGTGCACCCTGGGTAACGCTAAATGAACTAACACAACTGGCAGCAGACCGAACGAAGAATTCCTGCCCCACATCACAGTGAAACAGAACGACAGACAAAGCGCTATGCAAGATACATACAACGGTCCTCTTAGGGACCAACTGACTAAGGATCTCGGACCATGCATCCGAATCTGCCATTTCAGCATTGAGGGCATAAGCAGAGCAAAATGTCAAGTATTGCAGGGAATTTTACACGATAACGACATTGACCTGGTAGCCATACAGGAAACTCATGCTGAAAATAGAGCCCAACTTGAAGCTAGAGGTAGGATACTAGGATATGATCTACTTGGAGCCACGTATGACAGACACTATGGCGTTGCGACATATGTACGTAGGGACATAGAGATAGAGAACGCCTTCCTAGTTGAAGCCTCCACTGCTAATGATATCCATGAAGTTGTCATCAAAATATGAGAAGTCACAGTAACTAACATCTATAAACCTCCTGCTACTACATGGCCGGCTGAAGTGATAAAGATCCATCCACACCCAAGCGTATACGTCGGGGACTACAATAGTCACCACGAAATGTGGAAATACAGTACGAATGATAGCAATGGAGACACGCTGGTCGATTGGTCCGAGGAACAAAATACATATCTGGTCTTTGATGCCAAGGACCGAGGGACATTCAGATCAGCCGCGTGGAACTGCGACTATAACCAGGGTCTGTGCTTTGTTTCGAGGGATACAAACGATAAAACACTGACAGCCTCTAGAAGGGTCCTGACGGACTTCCCTCATAGCCAGCACCGCCCTGTGATTATTAATATCGGTACATCCATCCCGATAATAAGGTCTTACCCTCAAACAAGGTGGAATTTTACAAAAGCTGACTGGACAAATTTCTCTGACCAACTTGATTATACCTTGAGCTGGATCCCTCCAACCAACAAGAGCTATGAGAGGTTTGTGAGAGCGGCCATTAGCTCTGCGAAAACAGCGATCCCAAGAGGGTACCGCAAAATATACATACCCGGTTGGAGAATGGGGATCGGGAAATAGCGGATGAACTATTACGTAACATCGACTTTAATAGACGGCAAAAATGGGAGAATACTGTTGAAAATCTAGACTTTTCAAAGTCAAGCCGACAAACCTGGTCCCTACTGCGTAAACTTGGAGGCGCAAATCACCTGAACGTAGAAAGGACGAAATATCTCCCAACAAGGTTGCATCCCGCATAGTTTCTGCGTCTAGAGCCCCAAGAGATAGAAAACACACAACAAAAGTGAAGGAGGACTTAAAAACATTAAAAAGGACCCGTGCAATGGACTCAGA
The DNA here is from genome assembly GCF_023898315.1 of Schistocerca nitens. NCBI lineage: Eukaryota > Metazoa > Arthropoda > Insecta > Orthoptera > Acrididae > Schistocerca > Schistocerca nitens. The sequence goes on from NC_064621.1 coordinate 489,606,028, forward strand.
ATATTCATCAGATATTCGTATCGAGAAGGTTGCCAATGCCCTGAGGAAGGTTAAATCAGGTAAAGCTCCGGATTTCGTTGGTATCCACCCTGAGTTCCTCATACATGTCGGTGCCTACACAAAACAATGGCTGACTAAGTTCTTTACTGACATTCTCCAAGTGGGTAATATTCCTCCCTCACTTAAACGAGCAAAGATCATCGCAGTCCTGAAACCTGGTAAACCAGGCGATAGACCAGAGTGTTACCACCCCATTGCCCTTCTCAGTATGGTCCATAAATAAATCTAAAGACTGCTCCTCAACAGAATAGGTCGAACTATACTCAAAAAAATCCCTATCGAACAAGCAGGATTCCGCCCCTATCGCTGCTGTACAGATCAAGTCCTATCACTGACAACATGTATAGAGTCGGGGTTGCAGAAGAAACATAAAGCAGCTGCAACATTCATAGACCTAACAGCAGCCTATGAGACAGTTTGGAAACAGGGACTCACGTACAAATTAATCTGTGCCGTCCCCTGCAAGAAGATAACCAACCTCATTGACGATATGTTGTCAAATAGAGCCTTCCAAGTAATAATGGGGAATGAGAGAAGTAAACATATGAAACTCAATAATGGACTCCCACAAGGCTCTGTCCTTGCGCGCCTTCCTTTCAGCCTTTACATCGCTGACACGCCTGCAACCAGATCGCGCAAATTATGTTATAGTGATGATTGGGCTCTGGCAACAGCCCACAGAAACATAGAAACTGCCGAAGACTTCCTTACGAGCGACCTAGGGATTCTCACCGAGTACTTTAGAAAATGGAGGCTACAACCTAGTGCTACAAAGACGGAAGTATCTGCCTTCCATTTGAACACCAAAATGGCCAACAGAGAACTACATGTATATATAGACCGGGAAACACTAAAGCACAAAAAACACCCAAAGTACCTTGGGGTTGCCCTAGATAGGACACTAACATTCAAAGAACACCTGACGGAAACTGCAGCGAAACTTAAAACACGCAACAACATATTGCAGAAGCTCTGTGGCACCACTTGGGGCTCCACAGCATCTACCTTAAGAACATCCGCACTTGGCTTGGTGTATCCAGTGGCAGAATACTGTGCCCCAGTGTGGCTCAACAGCAAACACACACACATGGTAGATAGTCAACTTAATGCAACAATGCGCATTATATCAGGCACAATCAGGCCAACTCCTACAGTGTGGCTGCCCGTTCTCAGTAACATAGCCCCTCCTAACCTGCGCCGAGAACACGCTCTGATTAGAGAATTTCAAAAAATCATGACCGACCCTCAATTACAAATCCATGAAGATACTCACGACATCCAAGGAAACCGACTCCGGTCTAGGCATCCTGCACTAAAGACCGCACAGGCGCTGCACCAAACCAACTTTAAAATAAATGACCGATGGAAAGAGGAATTGGAGAGCAGAACAGCAGTAAACTGCCACAGTATGCCATGCATCTTTAGTAAACCGAAAGGATTTGATTGCCCTCCCAAAGTTTGGTCAGCTCTTAATCGCATCAGAACCAACTGTGGGAGATGCGCCGACTCCTTACACAGATGGGGTAAACTTCCTTCGGCCGCTTGCGACTGTGGCGCTGAGAGACAGACGGTCAAACACATCGTGCAGGAATGCCCACTAAGGGCATACGAGGGCGACCCACAGGATTTGCTAATGGCGACCCAAGAGGCAATCGACAATATACACTCCTGGAAATGGAAAAAAGAACACATTGACACCGGTGTGTCAGACCCACCATACTTGCTCCGGACACTGCGAGAGGGCTGTACAAGCAATGATCACACGCACGGCACAGCGGACACACCAGGAACCGCGGTGTTGGCCGTCGAATGGCGCTAGCTGCGCAGCATTTGTGCACCGCCGCCGTCAGTGTCAGCCAGTTTGCCGTGGCATACGGAGCTCCATCGCAGTCTTTTAACACTGGTAGCATGCCGCGACAGCGTGGACGTGAACCGTATGTGCAGTTGACGGACTTTGAGCGAGGGCGTATAGTGGGCATGCGGGAGGCCGGGTGGACGTACCGCCGAATCGCTCAACACGTGGGGCGTGAGGTCTCCACAGTACATAGATGTTGTCGCCAGTGGTCGGCGGAAGGTGCACGTGCCCGTCGACCTGGGACCGGACCGCAGCGACGCACGGATGCACGCCAAGACCGTAGGATCCTACGCAGTGCCGTAGGGGACCGCACCGCCACTTCCCAGCAAATTAGGGGGACTGTTGCTCCTGGGGTATCGGCGAGGACCATTCGCAACCGTCTCCATGAAGCTGGGCTACGGTCCCGCACACCGTTAGGCCGTCTTCCGCTCACGCCCCAACATCGTGCAGCCCGCCTCCAGTGGTGTCGCGACAGATATGAATGGAGGGACGAATGGAGACGTGTCGTCTTCAGCGATGAGAGTCGCTTCTGCCTTGGTGCCAATGATGGTCGTATGCATGTTTGGCGCCGTGCAGGTGAGCGCCACAATCAGGACTGCATACGACCGAGGCACACAGGGCCAACACCCGGCATCATGGTGTGGGGAGCGATCTCCTACACTGGCCGTACACCACTGGTGATCGTCGAGGGGACACTGAATAGTGCACGGTACATCCAAACCGTCATCGAACCCATCGTTCTACCATTCCTAGACCGGCAAGGGAACTTGCTGTTCCAACAGGACAATGCACGTCCGCATGTATCCCGTGCCACCCAACGTGCTCTAGAAGGTGTAAGTCAACTACCCTGGCCAGCAAGATCTCCGGATCTGTCCCCCATTGAGCATGTTTGGGACTGGATGAAGCGTCGTCTCACGCGGTCTGCACGTCCAGCACGAACGCTGGTCCAACTGAGGCGCCAGGTGGAAATGGCATGGCAAGCCGTTCCACAGGACTACATCCAGCATCTCTACGATCGTCTCCATGGGAGAATAGCAGCCTGCATTGCTGCGAAAGGTGGATATACACTGTACTAGTGCCGACATTGTGCATGCTCTGTTGCCTGTGTCTATGTGCCTGTGGTTCTGTCAGTGTGATCATGTGATGTATCTGACCCCAGGAATGTGTCAATAAAGTTTCCCCTTCCTGTGACAATGAATTCATGGTGTTCTTATTTCAATTTCCAGGAGTGTATTATCTAAGCTGGACGTTTTTTGTGATTGCTCTTCTGTGAGTGTAAATTTACAATTGGTGGTGTCCTTATATATAAACTGTTATTTATTGCTCTGTTTATACATATGTGACTTTTTTTAATCGTGTTTTTTCTGTAATTTTTACTGTGATGTTATGAGCCATACGCCAAATAAAATAAATAATTTTAACCGTCAAGCTACCAATTACGAGTACTCAATATATCACGACTTCGAGACAAAAGAACAAAGCAAGCAGTGATGATGATGATGATGACGTTGGTTTATGAGGCGCTCAACATCGTGGTCACCAGCGCCTATAGAAGTTCCCAATCTTTCCATTTACAGTCTCGCCACTTCCCGAATGATGATGAGGACTACACAAACACCCAGTCCCCAGACGAAGAAAATCTCCGACCCCGCCGGGAATCGAACCCGGGACCTAGTGATCCAGAGGCTAACCACTCTTTTTTTTCTTTTTTCTTTTTACATTTTGTTTTTTGTTGATTGTTGTGTTTTCTCGTTGCGGACGTCGCATGACAACCGTTAAAGTTCGTTTGTGGATCCTTGCACTCAGTTTTTTATTACAGAGGCCAACCAGCTCTCTGACCGAATACGCTGAGCTACCGTGCTGGCTACCACTAGACCACGAGCTGAGGACAGCAAGCAGTGCTCCTGCGGGGATCTACCACCACCGTAAAAGGCAGAAGGCCACAATAATCGAACAAGGTCACGCCAATGTGAATTTTCCTGTTGAGTTAGCGTGTGTTGCTGACAGATTATGGCCGGCCGGAGTGGCCGAGCGATTCTAGGCGCTTCAGTCTGGAACCGCGAGACCGCTACTATCGCCGGTTCCAATCCTGCCTCGGGCATGGATGTATGTGATGTCCTTAGGTTAGTTAGGTTTAAGTAGATCTAAGTTCTATGGGACTGATGACCTCGGAAGTTATGTCCCATAGTGCTCAGAGCCATTTGAACCATTTGACAGATTATGGAGCATATCGTCAGAGGAGCATACTTCCGAAATCACCTGGCGACGTTGCACGAATTCGTCAAGTGGGAGAGCAAGCTTTTATGGCGGTATAATAACAGTCACGAGCTACAAGGAGAAGGAGAGAGGGATTTCCACTATTCTACCAGCAATGTGTCAAGGTCACAATGAGAACTCCTTGGTAGTGTACTGGCAGACAAAGCATTATTCACACAAGTAACATACAAGCCCTTGAAAGGGTACTTGAAAAACGGAGAGGAGATGAAGCTCAATCTCGCCGTCACACTAAGTGGAAAGTAGTAAGAAGGATTTTATTTGCCCAAAGCCCCAGCTCAGTTTGCGCAGGACAAAGTCACTCATGTTGCTCTTTCTGGCTGTCAAATTTTGCCTCAGTCCATCTATTCTCCCAGTGATTTCATCGCCTTTCTTCGGACGAAGAAACTGTTGAGTGAAAGGCATTTTCAAAAGAACGATGAGGCTACTTTCTGGGTGTAATGTCTCCCAAACAGCCAAAAATTCAGTTTCCCATAACCAACATCTTCGCCAAGCCATCCAATGACGGCATAAATGTGTACTATTCTGAAGCATCGACTGAACACCGAACAGAGCAACAAGAAGGCGCTGACCTGCGCGCTAATAGAAAGAGCGGGCAGCGCCACTTCTCCAGGAAGATATAGTTCAGCGCCTCCGCTGATTTAACCAGCCGCCCATCTCTGGTCGGCTCAATTCTCTCGCAGTCTTCAAGGGCTTCAGTACTGAGTAATGGCAGGACGACTCTTAGCCTGTGCCCTGCGATTAGGGATAGCCTGTATAAGCAACTGCAAATAGGAGGCACAGAAACCCAAGTTGAGTAATGGTCCACTTCTTTGTAGAAATTAATTTGCACGTGTTTTCTACTGATCGCTTCGATTCCTGCAATCGGCCATCGCAGCTACTCTCCTTCCTTGCTTGTGTCCGTGGTGACTTCTACAGTATCAGAGACAACATTCGGCGCCACGGAATACAGAACCAACGATTCATCCGCTCTACGCCGCTCCGTCACAGAGCGTCACTAATATTTATTTCTTTTCTTTGAGACTGCTACTACTTGCGTTCTTTCTTTCGACTTGCTTCTACTTATAACTGTTTTGTTGCCGCGTTCCTCCCATTATAAAGGCCTCTAACCAGCCTCCTACCCCACCTGTGCCACCGATTGGTGCCGGCTTTGATCTAATGAAGTTTACTCAGTTTTCGGACCCTCAAACGTCACAGTTGATGATGGCCGTCCTGCAGCTCATTAATGCACAGCCCGCTGCTGCATCAACTCTACCACAACAGCCTGCCACATCCACGGCACCGCCTCCGTGCGCTCCACCGTTCCGAGTGTTCAATTAACAACAGGAGGACTGGAATGAGTACTATGTTCAGTAGAACGCTCATTGTTATACACATCAATTGCAAGATGCTGTTTCTTTGCAACGACCGATACAGGAGTTTACCGCCTTATTCAGAAGTTATTCCCGACTAGTAGGCTGGAGTTTCTAGGTTTTGAAGAATTAACTTCTGCCCTCACTAAGTATTACGAAAATCACGTACAGGGTGCTGCAGCTCGTTACAAGTTCTTTAGATTGCGAAAAAGACGACAGTGTCATTTTAAATGTAGCTGTGGACAGTTGAAAGGTGGCTACACTGAGCCACAGCGCCAGAGATTGCGCCAAAGAGTTATATTTCGCCGCCTCCACTGGCAGTTCTTGTCGAGAAGTCGTCGTGGAGAGTGCTTATTGAGATGTAGCAGTGGTGAGTCGTTGTTGAGAAGTTCCCATGGAGAGTGCTTGTTCAGAACTTGTAGTATTGTTTTGATGGGCTAGACACCAGATGTTGGATTGGGGATGCTGTAATGATCGGAGTGTGCTTTTCGTCAATATATATGAAGGTAAAAAATTCCTTTTTTTTATTATTTCAATGTCTTAAACAATAATGCCTCTTGGTCACAGGTTCAGTCAACAAAGCATCTGGCTCGTGTTCTTGTATTAGACTGTATTTCTGGTTTCTATGTGCAATTATAGTATTTCTGGGCTGTTTTTTAATTACTTCAGTATAAATGGTGTTTAAAATATCTGGTCTTATTGAGGAAGAACCGTGCCAGATGTGTACGTTGAATCACACCTTCACACACAGAACAGCGACACTTGTGCCTTGTTGTTTCGTAGCTTTCATAGTTGCTGGCGACTTAGTTAATTAATTGTGTTAACGGAAGTTTTCTTTCGTTCTTTGTTGTTATTCTATGCAGTCAGATTGCGTACTAACACTAATCAGGGCCAACCGGTTACGAGACTGCGTAATCGGACATTCAGCTACAAAAAAAATTTAAAAAGTATTTGCATTATATATAATTAAGCCCCCATGCACAGTACTATAGTGACGCCGTGTTTCGTGATGTAGTGAACAATTTCTTAAACATTCGGATCCCACTTTTAAAATATGTTACAAGTAACTGAACATCAGCCCTCGGGTGATAGTGCTGTCATTGCCGGGCGCTGTGTGCGCCTTCAGTTCGACACTGGCGCTTCAGTCATATTGCGTAACCGTGCCACTTATGAACAGTTGGAGTTGCCACCGTCAATAAAATCTTGCACGCAAGTTAGCCTACTGCGTATAACTACCAGGACATTACAGTGCTTGGTACATGTCGTTCGTCTGGCACATTCGAGCCTCACACCAAACAATAACATTTACGTCTTGCGTTCGAGAGACTGTGAAAATATTTTTGGGTTAGATTCTTTTGATTTACTTGGTCTTCGTTTTCAGTACTATGTACTTTGTTTATGCTTTCAACCAAAAAGAGTGTTACTCAATTGACTGAGGAGTTTCCCGATTGATTTTCTGTACGGCTTGGCAGAGCAAATAATTCTGTGACGCGTGTTACAGCGAAGGACAATGCGCAACCTATGTTTCTTTCCGGGCGCGTCCCATCCCACATGCACTAAGAGACAAATTTGTAAGTGAACTTAAAGAATGGCAAGACAATGGTGTTATTGCTCCTGTCCAGGCTAGTCAATGGGCTTCGCCCTTAGTCATCTTACCAAAGCCGTCTGGGAGACTTTGTCGTAGTGTTGACCTTAAATCCAACGTGAATCCACAAACAATAATTGATACATATCCGTGGCCTCTCCGTGAGGAATTAATGTGCAAGCTTGGTGCAGGCTGCTGTTTTTCAAAAATTTACTTACGAGATGCATTTTTGCAAATTCCGCTAGATGAGGAGTCTCGGAAAGTGTTTGTGGTCAATAAACATTTACGGTTTTTCAAATTTTTGCGCTTGCACTATGGCAGCTCGTTCGCGCGTTGCATTCCAACGCTAGTTAGGACAGGTTATTGCAAAAGTTCCTTTCTGTCCAAATTGCACGATGTTGTATTGTCAGGAAACACACCGGAGGAACACATCAGTAACCTTCGTAAACTTTTTCGAGTACTTTTAGGTGCAGGTTTGAAGTGTCACCCGGACAAATGTTCCTTTTTCAGTCTGAAATTCACTACTTAGTCCATGTTCTCAAAAGCTAAGGTGCTCATCCTCTTCAACGATATTTTCTGGCCGTTCCGGACCTGATGCCCCGCGGAACGTGACGAAATTTCTCGGAAGTTGACATATTATATCCGGTTTATACCCAACGCAACCCAGATCGAGGCCCCGTTGCATCGTTTTCGCAGGAAGAATGTACGCTTTGTTTGGACAAAAGAGAGTCAGGATGTATTACAGAAATTTCTTGTTGAGTGGCAGATGCCTTATCAATTTCGATCCCATTAGGCCTGTGGTTGTGGCAGTGGACACTTCTTTCTTCGTACGGAATCAGAGCTGTTCTCTGGCCAGATTTGGTTCACAGGACAGGCCGATTGATTTCTCTCCCAAGTTATTGACCAAGAGTCAATGGAACTATTCTCAAATCGACAACGAAGCGCTCGCTATTATCTATGCGTGACAAAATTTCACTATTATCTATTCGGTAGGAAGTTTTACATATTGATGGGCTATAAGCCACTTCAGTTTTTCCTCCAGCAGTCCAAACATGTTTTGTTATTTTCACAGCATCGGTACGAAGTATTGTACCGGCCCACGTCGAATCATGCAAATGATGACTCCTTTCTAACCTTCCTGTTGGTCCTGATTCTGAATTCGATGCTGCTGCCGCATCATGTTGCCAGATGGAGATACTATCGATGACAGTACTGCCAAAGCAGAGTTACTAAACACAGCCTTCCGAAATTCCTTCACAAAATTAGACGAAGTATATATTCCAGAATTCGAATCGAGGACAGCTGCCAACATGAGTAACGTAGAAGTAAGTATCCTCGGAGTAGTGGAACAACTTAAGTCACTTAATAAAAGCAAGTCAGTCTTCTGGTCCAGACTGTATACCAGTTAGGTTCCTTTCGGAATACGCTGATGCATTAGCTCCATACTTAACAATCATATACAACCGTTCGCTCGGCGAAAGTACCGTACCCAAAGACAGGAGTAGTAGAAAGGTAGTAGGAGTAATCCACTAAATTGTAGGCCCATATCGTTAACGTCGATTTTGGAACATATATTGTGTTCAAACATTATGAACTACCTCGAAGAAAACTGTCTATTCACACACGGTCGAAATGGGTAAAGAAAACATCGTTCCTGTAAAACACCTAGCTCTTTATTCACATGAAGTGTTGAGTGCTATTGGCAAGGAATTTCAGATCGATTCCATATTTTTGGATTTCCGGGTGGCTTTTGACACAGTACCACACAAGAGGCTTGCAGTGAAATTGCGTGCTTATGGAATATCGTCTCAGTTATGTGACTGGATTTGTGATTCCCTGTCAGAGAGGTCACAGTTTGTAATAATTAACGGGAAGTCATAGAGTAAAACAGAAGTGATTTCTGGCGTTCCCCAATGTAGTGTTATAGGTCCTATGTTGTTCCTTATCTATATAAACGATTTGGGAGATAGTCTGAGCAGCCGTCGTCGGTTGTTTGTAGTTGACGCTGCCTACAATACGCTTGTCCGTCCGCTTTTAGAATACTGTTGCGCGGTGTGGGATCCTTACCAGACAGGACTCACGCAGTAAATCGAAGAAATTCAAAGAAGGGCAGCACGTTTTGTATTATCGGGAAATATGGGAGAGAGTGTAACGGAAATGATACAGGATTTGGGCTGGACATCAATAAAAGAAAGGCGTTTTTCGTTGCTACGGAATCTTCTCAGGAAATTCCAATCACCAACCTTCTCCTCCGAATGCGAAAATATTTTGTTGACACCGACCTACACAGGGAGAAACGATCGCCACGATAAAATAAGGGAAATCAGAGTTCGTACTGAAAGATATAGGTGTTCATTCTTTCCGCACGCTATGCCAGAGGAGCCGGTCCGGGGCAAGAGACGAGTTCCCACCCCTCTTTTTACCACTCGTACAAAATGGCGACACCAGAATCGAGTGATACGAGTGCGCCATCGAGAGCTTTTTCGATGCCTGAACCCGCTCCTCAGGACAAGCTGGGACAGGCAACTGATTAAAACGTGTTGCAGAGACACACAAGGATCACGTTGCTCCTTGAGCAAAGCATCAAAAACGGCAAGATTTGACAATAATTAAAAATGAGCTGGCGGCATGGGCCATCGTAAACGCGAAGCTTGAGGGCCGCGTAAAGGAACTCGAGTAAGAAAATGAAAGATTAAGAAAGCAACCTGTCAAGACCTGGGCGGGAGTGGTCACACAGGCGCCACTGAAACCGCAAATAACTAAGGACACTATTTCCAGAGTCACCAAACGATCAGACATAATGGTCTTTTTAAGGATCTTGCCTGGTCAAGATACTAGCGTAAAAAAGATACAGGAGCTACTTACTACCACCATCAATCCTGTAAAAGACAAAATCAAAATCAACAAAGTAAAACCGAGCAAAAACTCGGTAATCGTTGAAGTAGCCTCAGAAGAGGACAAAGAAAAACTACTGAACAATGCCAAATTAAACTCGGTGTTCAAATGCGAGCCACCGAGGAAAAGAAACCCGTTAGTCATCTTATATGACGTACCAACGATTATAACTAATGAGGAACTCCAAAGCACTATCAAGGCTCAGAACTTTGAGGGCATGACAGGCGAGGAATTTAAAGAAAGTTTTAGATTGAGATTCAAAACAGGGCCTCGGGACCGTGATGTGGTTCATCACGTCGCCGAGGTCACCGCTCAAATGTGGAAAAGAGTAATGGTAATGTACAAACTATACATTGGCTTTCACGCCGTAAATACCAGAGACTATCTTGTGGTACCACGTTGCCACAACTGCGAAAATCACCATTGGCCAACTTAACACCCATAACAGCTGACTAGTGATGCAGGAGCTACGTAAGGAAGTGGAGGAGAGGAGACGAGATGTGGTCTGTCTGCAAGAGCCGTACTCCCTAAATGGGAAAATAGCTTTCACGGCTGCGGCCTGGCAAGTCGTAAGCGGAGTGGAAGACCCAAGATCGGCAATTATAATAACTAATAAACTTCTAAGGACCACAGTATTAACACAATTCACAACCAGCCACTGCAACGTCGTAGAGCTGGAGTCTCCATCGGGAGCAATCGTCATCATCAGTATGTATTTCCAGTATGGAGACGATATTGAGAGACATCTGGCACACCTTACCACAGTTATCACGGCGTTGCGGGGGCGGAAAGCGATTGTAATTGCTGACATAAACGCTAAATCCCCCCTATGGTACAGCGGCACCAGGGACCCTAATGGAGAAAAGGCAGAAGAGGCCATCATGGCCTTGCAGCTGGTGGTGGCTAACAAGCCGCGCAACCCTCCGACCTACGTGGTGGGAGGTGGCCAAGGCACAAACATTGATGTGACCCTGGCTAAGCCTAATGCTGCGCATCTCATTCAGCAATGGAGAGTAGAAGAGAACGACACCACTAGCGATCACAACCTCATCACCTTCACTGTAGGAGAGCCGCTGGGCCATGGGGTGGGAGGTGCAATACAACTACAAAAGAGCCGATTGGGTAAGACTTGCTAGGGAGTGCGACATTCCTGCATTACCAGAAGGTGACGGACACCTGGACATTGACGTAGACAACAGAGCTGAGGAACTGGTGAACGTAATAACTCGAGCGGTGAAAGCTGCTGTACCTAGTAGGAGGAAGGCCATAGCGGCCTCTCCATGGTCAGCTGAACTGGAGGAGATGCGCCGGTCTGTTAGAAGGCTCAGGAGGCACTACCAGCGCAGTGTCGTCTGGTTGGAAAGACAAAGATGGTTGCAGCTATACCGGGAAGCCAAAGACATTTTCCAAAAACAACTACGCGAAGTAAGATCAAAAAGCTGGGAACACTTTGTTTTCAACCAACTAGCTCTAGACCCATGGGGAGTCCCCTACAAGCTTGTCCGTGAGAAAATCCGCTCTCCGATGGAGCTCTCAACCGTCAGGCATGGGGGGGGGGGGGGGGGCGGGATGACGGAGTCTTGGCAGGAAACTGCTGAGGTCCTTCGCCAGTCCCTGCTGCCTGACGACACCGCGGGTGGAGAGACAGATGAACAACGGCAGCTGCGTGATGACAACAACAATGTATATGGAAATGAAACGGCAGTTTACCCATTCTCTGAAGAGGAGGTAGCTGCCCATATCAAATCCCTGAAGAGAGGGAAAGCTCGCGGGCCGGACGGCATTGTGGCGGAGGTGGTGCAATTTCTGGCCCAACAGATAGTCGACCCTCTAACTCACCTCTACAATGAATGTCTCAGGCAGAAAAAGTTCCCTCGAATCTGGAAGAGGGCAAATGTAGTAATCATCAAGAAAGGAGCTGACAAAGACCCAGCAGAAATAAAATCTTACAGACCAATCTGCCTACTCGATCTGCTTGGAAGGTTCTGGAGAGACTACTGGCTGACAGACTGGCTGCGCACCGAGTGCTGTGCGGGATGCGCAGCAGGCAGTTCGGCTTCAGGCCTGGGCGATCGGCATCTGATGCAATTGCCCTGGCGGCCGAGGTCTGTGGCTCTACCCCGTGCAAGTACGTTGGCGGCATCATAGTGGACATAAGTGGCGCCTTCGACAACCTGTGATGGCCTTCGCTCTTCTCCTGTTTACGGGAGAAGGAGTGTCCAGGGCCGCTATATGAGTGTCTGAGGAGCTAATGCGAGGATAGGGAGGTTTGGCTATCATCCCCTAGCACAAGAGTAAGAAAAACTATCACAAAAGGATGTCCCCAGGGCTCTGTACTGGGTCCCCTGTTCTGGGACATCCACATGGAACCTTTACTGGACAAATTACAGCAATGTGATGAAGTGCTAGAGGTGATAGCCTACGCAGATGACCTCCTCCTACTGGTCGGCAGCCGTAGCCGAGAAGATATAGAGCCTAAGATAGAAAGAGCAATAGAAACACTACAACTTTGGTGCCAAAACACGAAGATGAAGATTTCACCAGCCAAGTCCACATACCTTCTTCTAAAGGGACAGCTAGTTCTTAATCCAACTGTCAGGATTGAGGGCTCACCAGTTCTCCTGCGACGTGAAACTCGCTATCTTGGAATCTTAATTGATGAAAGGAGGTCCTTCGGAAGGCACATTGAAACCGTAACTCAAAGAGCCCTACAAGCACTCAACAACCTCATTTCCATTGGACACAAACGATTTCATCTCCCACCACATCTCATCAAACTTTACCACAATAGCATACTCACCTCCATAGTGGGTTACGGCTCGGGAGTCTGGGCGCACAGGCTCACAAGGGTGGTGCCTGCCATGACAGTGAGAAGAGTGCAGAGAAATATGATTATGAGATCAGTGGGGGCATATAGGACTACACTGGGAGGAGCCCTGTTAGTCATAATGTGGCTCTGCCCCTTGGACATCAAAATTCGAGAACAGGCCGCTTGGTATTGGGCAAAGAAGGGGAATATGGAGAAAACAGAGGAGATTTTAGGCAGCAGGACTGGGAACAAGGTTGAGATTAGGTTAAGAGGGGACCAGCTGTGGCAACAACCGTGGGAAGGCGAAGAAACAGGGTGCAGAACTTATGATTTTCTACCAGATGTTAGGGAAAGGATGGGAATGACATATTTGGAACCAACCCGGGGACTAATTCAATTTCTCACTGGACATGGACCCTACTCGACATACTTATGTCGATTCTGGAAAAAGGCGACACCTGCGTGTGACTGTGGTGCTCCGGAGGATACTCCTGGCCATGCAGTCTACGAGTGCCCCCTTTTCAATGATGTGGCTCCAGTGTTACGCGAGCAACTACCGCACTATGACACATACAGACTGCTCAGACAACACGACACCTTTCAGACAATTAATAAACTGGCTAACGTGGTATCACAGAAAGTCTTAACGGATTATCTGAGTGAATTAAACTAGCACCTATGAGAGACTTACCTAAACACCGATAGAATCTGGTACCCTATTCCCAAACCGCCTGGGCGCGGAAAGGCCAACTTCCTCAGTCTGGAATCCGCCGTGCCTCGGGAATCAGGGGGAGTGGGGTGCAACCTCACCGATCTGGACAACGCACCTGATTTGACCTTAGAATAAGTTTAGTTGTAGGACTCAGTTTTTAGACACTATCTCTAGAAACCTGCAGCGATCAACATCTTGGCCTGCCCAGTGTCAGGGGCACGCTCATTGGGGTTAGCTCAATGAGCAAGGCTCTATAGTAGGTTTATATTTCAACTGACACATATGTAACGCTGTAGGCCTTAGTGACTAGTCTATAGTTAGGTTACCTGCTTAGTAGTTAATTAACACACTAATTTGCCCATTGCATTTATCTCATAGCTCACATACAAAATAGTAACTAAAATATAACTTAGAATAGCTGCAACTAAAACTATTGTGTCACTATTTCGGCCCACTATTCACATAAGATACTGGGCTAAATTGTATAATTAAAATTTTTTTGGAAATAATCTTTTTTTTTTAAAAAAAAATATTCCCCTCGCAGCACAAGACGGATGTCGGAGCGCGGTCGGGGGGTGCGTCGGTCCCAGTTGCGGCTCACGGCTCCTCACGCCGTCCAGATTCCTGCCGTCCCCCTCGTTGTCGTAAGATGGCACCCTACACGACCACGGTGCGGTATTTCCGGAGGGAGGTATGTCCAATCCTAAAGCATCGACGGCACGCCGACCAGCGCAGCGCCGCGAGACGGCATCAAGGAAGTGCTGACCTGAGCCAATGGAAGGAGCGGGCAGTGCCACACCTCCAAGAGATTCAGTGCCCTCCTGTCAACGCTGATTTAACCAGCCGCCCATCGCTGGTCAGCCCAGTTCTGTCGCAGTCTTCAAGAGCATCAATACTGAGTCATAGGAAGACGATACTTAGCCTGGGTTCTGCGAGTAATAGTAAAATGAAGTGTTACATTAATCTACATGTGTTTTGTGCAGATCTTTTGCATTCTTGCCACCGGCCATCGCACTTTGTCACCTCTTTGTTGGTGTCGCTCCTGACTTCCACAGTAGCCGATACAACTAGATGTATCGCGTTGAAGGATGAATATGAAAATAAAGACTAGTAACGACGCCAAGTTTCATGATCGCATCGTGATCTGTTAGAGGTGATAATTTATATTTGAGCTGAAATATATAAATGTAAAATACAACGTGTTAACTCTATGTCTGAAAGTTACGTTCTACTTACGTCATGTTCAATGTAACCACCAATACTTCTGCCTACATCTTCAACACGAACTCCTATGTTCTGGATTACTCGCTGACACATATCCTTAGTTATCTCGTTGCATTCATCAATCACCAGCTCTCGCAGTTCAATCACTGTACGAAAATGTTTAAGGGAAAAATATTTTTCTTTCACACGAATTCAGATTGAGACCGTTCTGGGGTCAGCTTTGTCCACACGCGAAACGATTAGTGAAATCTGGCTGAAATTACATTTGGCTTTAAAGTTTCATGCAGGAAGTCTCAGACATTCGCTGTATATGCTTTGGCTCCATTCTGCATGAACCACTGGCTCTGTAGCTGAAGCCCATTTGCATGAAGCTCTCTAACAAATTTATTAAGCAGCATGGTTAGATAACTTCCACTGTTCATTGTGTGTTGAAAGAAGTATAGCCCTGGCAGAAGTAAAGCTGTGAGTACCGGGCCTGAGTCGTTCTTCGGTAGCTCAGATGGTAGAGCACTTGCCCGCGAAAGGCAAAGGTCCCGAGTTCGAGTCTCGGTCGGGCACACAGTTTTAATCTGCCAGGAAGTTTCATATCAGCGCACACTCCGCTGCAGAGTGAAAATCTCATTCTGGAAGTATAGCCCTATTACCACATGACTTGAGATAGCTGCCCATACACTAATTCTAGCAGCGCCGTGCACCATTTCATGAACGACTCTTGGATTCTCAGAAGCGCACAACAGCACATCTTGTTTACTAACAACGACATCAGGGTGAAAATAGGCCTTATTTGAAAACCATCATTGTTTGACGGTATGGCTTGATTACAGAATATTTAGCGACTCTCATGTTTCGATGTTATTTTATTTTACCTTATTTTCATGTCAAGTTCCGTTGGACCAAATTGAGGAGCAAATTTCCCAGGTCATGGAACGTGTCAGTGCATGAAATTACAACATAAAACTACAGATAAAAGTGAAATGTTTATGAACACGAAAAAGTCAGTCCATAAGTTTAATTAAACGCAATCAACAACACAACAAGAATCAGCTTAATTCCTCAAGGAACTCCTCGACAGAATAGGAGTGACACGTGCGGAAACTCTTCAGTTTCGATTTGAAAGCGCGTGGATTACAGCTAACTTTTTTAATTCTTGCAGTACCTTATTGAAAATGGATGCAGCAGTATACTGCACACCCTTCTGCACATGATTTAAGGAAGTCCGAACCAAATGCAGGTTTGATTTCTGCCGAGTGTTAAGTGAGTAAAAGTTGCTTATTCTTGGGAATAAGCTAATATTGCTAACAAGAAATGACAGTAAGGAATATATGCATTGAGAGACGAATATCAAATTACCCATACTCGTGAACAGGGGTCAACAGGAGGTTCGTGAACATGCACCACTTATTCCCCGAACTGCCCGTTTCTGAGCCAAAAATATCCTTTTAGAAAGCATAATAGTTACCCCAAAATATCATACCATACGACATAAGTGAATGAAAATAAGCAAAGTAAATTTTCGTCTCGAACGATCACTTACTACAGATACCGTTCGAATAGTAAAAATGGCAGCATTAAGTCTTTCAACAACATCCTGAAAGTGGGCTTTCCACGACATTTTATTATCTATCTGAACACCTAGAAATTTGAACTGTTCAGTTTCACTAATCATATGCCCATTCCGTGAAATTAAAAAAAGTCAGCTTTTGTTGAATTGTGTGTTATAAACTGTAAAAACTGAGTCTTACTGTGATTTAGCGTTAGTTTATTTCTACAAGCCATGAACGTAGGTCATGAATTGCTCTATTTGAAACTGGGCCAATGTTGTACACAACATCCTTTACTACCAAGTTAGTGTTATCGGCAAACAGAAATACTTTAGAGTTGCGGTTAATACTAAAGGGCATATCATTTATATAAATAATAACCAGGCATGGCCCCACAGCTGATCCCTGGGGCACCCCACTCAGACCCCACATCGCAACCATTCTCAACACTGTGAATGGTGACTTTTGCTGTGTGTTGCTAGAGTAAGAGGTGAACCAATTGTGAGCTACTCCCCGTATTCCGTAATGGTCCAACTTCTTGAGCAATATTTTGCAACCAACACAATCAAACGCCTTAGTTAAATACAAAAATATGCCTAGCGTTCGAAATCTTTTGTTTAACCCATCCAGTACCTCACAGAGAAAAGAGAATATAGTATTTTCAGTTGTTAAACGGCTTATAAAGCCGAACTGTACATTTGATAGCAAGTCGTGTGATATAAAATGATCAATTATCCTTATATGCACAGCCTGAAATTTTCGGTCAAATTTAAATTGTGTGCTGGACCGAGAGTCTAGTCTGGGACCTCCCTCTTGCACGGGCAACCGACTGACGGAAGGTGCCGGTTTCGATGACCGTCTAGCACACTTTTAATCTGCCAGGACGATCCAAACCAGGGCACACTACTGTTCACAGTGGATTCTCATTCTCGGAAGAATTTCATTATTAAGGCTATTTTTATATACAATTCACAGGAATGGAGACTTTTTGTAGGTGAGACGAAAACTTGCGGAAAATGCAAGACGGTGTGAAAGTAACTATTACCTTAATTGGGGATTTAAGGCAGATGCAATAGCGTCAGAAGATTTCCTTGATAGGCAGAACTACAGTGACTTCTTACAGCGGAAGTTTTCATCCGCTATTGTTTATGATACTTAGATTCTCAATAGCTTAGCATATCCTTAGCTTGTCGGTCTTGCCGAGAAGGGCGTTGGAGCGGGAGTGGGCAGAGATTCAAGGCAGCCTCCTACATTCGGCTGGGAATGTAACGCTAAAATGCGGAAGTATTAGCAGTGATCAATAGCATGAGAAGCTGAAGGCTGTGGAAATCACTGTATTAAAGATATGTAATTGTAATATATCTTGATGATCTCTCCCTTACCGAATTATTCCGGACTTCTCTCCCATCCGCAACTCTAGGACAGGACTTTCAAGGCGAGCTGCCTATGAGAGAAAGATTGAAAAAAAAAAAAAAAAACGAAAGTGTAACATCCTACGAATCGAGATGTGGATTGTCAGACATCCGAAAGTGGTACAGAATTTAGAATATCTGAAAATGACAATACAACGACAAAGCCATTATGGTGTGCAGTGAAATTAAATGGAAAAAAGCAAGGTATGCAGATTCATATAACAGGCATTGATACATTAAGCGACGCTGTTAGAGACCTAGGCAAGTGGCACCTACTGAACGAAACTGCAAATATATCTGGAAGGGAACTTCGAAAATAAAGTCACTGTAAGAAAAAACCCAAATTGTAATTGATAATAATGTGAGTGAATGTATGTCACCAAGGACTCACTAACGCAGGAATTAATTTCAACTCAAAGGACTAACAGGGGCAGCGAATATTTTCCCAACCACGTGGCCGCATTGGCAGAACCAGCAGTGTAACGAGAAACCTCCAGGTGTCTTGTGCGAGTCTCGAAGCAAGAGAACAGGGAGGAGTTTGCGTGGTGGATCCATTAGTCCCATTAGTTGACTTCATTGGATTGGACTGAGGAAGACAGCGCGTAGCCCCATCTCATGAATGACGCGTGCTCGGTTATGGCTGTTCGGGGATGGTACGGGCTCTCTATTAATGCAGTTTTAAGGCTTTGGCATGCTGTCACCAGCAACCGCGGACTTTCTCACACCGAAGTAACTAACGGTAGTATGGTTTATGGAAGCAAACTTCAGCAACAGGGGTGTCCTGAAGATTATATCTTCCTTCCTCCTTACGTGTACCAGTGGTTATACGCTGAGGAGCCAAAGAAACTCCTATACCTGCCTAATATAGTGCAAGGCCGCCGCGAGCACGCAGAAGTGCCACAACACGACATGGCATGGACGCGAATATTGTCTGAAGTAGTACTGGACGGAACTGATACCATGAATCCTGCAGGGATATCCATAATTCCGTGAGAGTACGAGGGAGTGGAGGTTCTTCTGAAGAGCACGTTGCAAGGCATCCCAGATATTCTCAATAACATTCATGTCTGGAGAGTTTGGTTGCCAGACGAAGTGTGTAAACTCAGAAGAGAGTTTCTGGAGTCACTGTGTAGCAATTCTGGAAGTGTGGAGTGTCGCATTGTCCTGCTGGAACTGCCCAGGTCCCTCGGAAAACACAATTTACATGAATGGATGCAGGTGGTCAGACAGGGTGTTAACATATGTGTCACCTGTAAGAGTCGTATCTAGACTTATCACGGGTCCCATATCTCTCCAACCGCACACGCTCCACACCATTACAGAGCCTCCACCAGCTTCAACAGTCCCCTGCTGACATGCACGGTCCATGGGTTCGTGAGGTTTCCTCCATACCGGTACACATCCATTCGCTCGATACAATTTGATGCGAGACTCGTCTGACCAGGGAACGTGTTTCCAGTCATCAACAGACCAATGTCGGTGTTGACGGACCCAGGCGAGATGTAAGGCTTTGGGTCGTGCAGTCAGCAGAGGCACACGAGTGGGCCTACGGCTCCTAAAGCCCATATCGATGACGTTTCGTTGAATGGTTTGGACACTGACACTTGTTGATGGCCCTGCATTGATACCTGTAGCAATTTGCGGAATGATTACACTTCACGTTGAACGGTTCTCTTCAGTCGTCGTTTGTCCATTCTTAGAAGATATTTTTCCGGCCGCAGCGATATTGGAGATATGATGTTTTACCGGATTCCTCATATTCACGGTACAATCGTGAAATGGCCGTACAGGAAACCACCACTTCATCGATGCTTTCGAAACGCTGTGTCCCATCGTTCGTGCGTCGACTATAACACCACGTTCAAAGTCACTTAAATCTTGATAAGCTGTCATTTAAGCAGCAGTAATCGATCTAGCAACTACGCCAAGAACTTGTCTTATACAGGCGTTTCCGACCGCAGCACAGTATTCTGTCAGTTAACGTACATCTGTATTTGAATACACATGCCTATGCCAGTTTATTTGGCGCTTCAGTGTAAGTAGAAAGTGGCAGTAATCCATCCGCAGCGATGGAAGTTCATAGGAGTGACAAATATAGCATCGTAGTTTAAAAGATTTAGGATATTCTTTTTCATTTAATATTGTATAAATTTTCCATTTCTTCCTCATTTAATTCCACCAATTATTGTAAAAGCTTAAATTACATTACAAATCTTGATGCGAACATCAATTTTCTGTAGCTCTGTGAAAACACGACCCACATTAGATTACAGGTGGTGGCCTTCGAAACTGTAAACTGTAATAAATAAATAAACAAATGTAGAGAAGAGACTGTAATGGGTATAAATTTGGTAGGTACGCAAAGGGGTAGCGGTTCACTATGAGCTTATGAAGGACAGAACGTGCATTCAAAACAGCTGGAGTTTTTAAAAGAGGGTGGCATAGAAATACTATGCTATGAGCTGTAGTGCAAGCAGACGGCTTTTAAATTCTTCCTTTTGAAGTTTTGAAGAAATTAAAGACTACAAGAAGGTAAAAAATTATTCCGGAAATAGTGAAAATACATAATAAAATTATAGGAAAAAACTAGTATATTGCAGTCCATTACTCGCAATTAATTAGGTGATCAGTGACTGGACGATAAGGACATACAATAAACTTTGTCGTTAAAAGTGTATGCTAACTATGTTAAATTCGCGTTGCAATTTTTAGCTAGTTCTGTAGTTTTTCAGGCGTATAATTACGTGATTTTTAATGTTTTGTGTTAGCATGTTAGCACGTGAAGAAATCATTTCCTCTGCGAAATCGTTAAGCGCTTCTTCATAAAGAAGCTCGGGCAGTTGAATTGAATCTGGCGATAGACTGTCAACCGCAGAACTTCGAAACACGAACAACCTTTTCGTACCTTCCAAGACCCTGTTAACAACTTGCAAACAATGTAACTCAATCAGGCTGCCACTCAAGTTCTCTCCACACGTTCTATATCAGTTAACGTTAACACTTACCTCCTTAGAATAGCAACATTTGTCCTGAGTTTTTGATAACAATTCAGGTCATAATTACTTACCATTTCCGATAACTATCCGAAAAGGACAGGAAACATTACTTCTCATTAGTGGCTTAACAACTGAAGTGTATTTATATCGCGTGTAATATACAATAATTTATATTTATCTCTCGTCTGCTAGGTTTCATTCTTTCTTGTAGTTCGTCAGTGCTAGCTTGTACGATGTGTAATCGTTGCTACTAATCAAACGCGAAGGCCCGAATACTTCACGCCTCTTTCCTGTTTACGTCTGTAACCAGGTTATTCGAGAATAGTAGTTTCTTGCATTTCATTCCCCTTTACATAATTTTCTGTCTTGACTATTGACTACGTTCTACTCGAAGTAAAGGCAATTCTTCCGTTTAATGGTATACATTGCAGGAAGTATGCAACATACAAGATCAGTAAACCGAAAAATTTCAGACACATAAAGAAGCAACCAAACATTAAGTTTGCCTACCGTAGAGTACATGTAACATTTTCCATATAAATTTAAATTTACCCGAATAGTTCATGAAGCAGCAGTGCGAGAACTAAGTCGTTGGTGGACATATAATAGAAAAACATAGATTCCAGTAACAACCAGAAATTCGGTAAATAAAAATAAATCCAAATGCATTCGGTTGAATATTGAAATGTTAGCTATACAGTTACTTTCCCACATTGTTCACAAACATTTGGAAACTTAGATACGATCATAATCGAATGGACAAGTCTCGGAATAGCCTCTAAGCTAGAAGGTCGGCAAGTGCTGCTGCCTTAGCGGTAACCCGATTATAAGTTTAGCACCGACATAGCCACAGACCTCAGATCCGGTTCTGCTTGAACTGTTACGAGACCGCTCCATTATCAGTACTTTGCTCAACCTTCAACAGTTTCTTTTGTTTTATGGTGCTTGTTCACCTGTGGAATCAAATTTAAGTTTCGTTAATGGCAGTTATCGATTGAAAGTTTCTCCGGTATTGTTGCAAGAAATATTAAGTAAAAGCAATTTTAAGTTAAAAAGAACAATACAACATAACAAAGACCGAAACATCATACCACGGAGATAAATAATCATACGAGGGAAATTATCGAATTATCCATATACTGATGTCGGCAAAGCAAAGAAAACATATGTAAACTGACATACAAGAAATTAACTTTATTCACCAAAATTCATTTGGTCTCATGCAGTAACAAACAACTTGAACAAAGTACTGAACTTTTTTTTTAGGAAAGCATACAGCGTGAAAAACATAACTGTAACATAGAAACTAAAAAAAAGTCTCGATAGGGAGGGGAAGAGTCCGACATCCTTACTTCACAGACACCTAAAACTTAAGTCGACCTTTTCCTACTGAATCCTTGTGACAGCATGTCTGAGACGTGAATTCTGTTCAAAAGTGCACATCTTTGAAATCAAAATCTGCTGATGGTGTTATGAGTAGCTTGTTATCCATCTCGTGCATTGTATTGTACATGAACCTTCCTTGTCTTCTCGCTACCAGATGTGCCTGCTTCACTCTACGACGAGGAGTCTTCGGAGTGTGAGGAGCATTCTTACGGTGACGCTGCTTAGGATTTCACTGGTCCCAAGCATATACCGTCGCCACCGGATACCGTAGGCCTTTTCCATTTGGTCCACTTTTACCTTCTGGAGAGAGAGTGCTCTTGCGTTATCACCATCGCCAAAATACCACATATACAAAAGTGGACTGAGCAATAGAATATAGGTTCGTACAGCGCTAGATAAAAATGGGAGGCGTCGGGCGTCCACACGTAATACCGGCACAGGACATGACTCACCCCCGTCCCAACACGGTTGCGCCCACACTCTTTGACAACGTTCATCAGGCGTGAGACTTATCCAGCACGACGTCGCTGATCAACTTTCCATTCCCATCTCCTGCGACCACCTTTGTACTACGAGATTGTAATGTTATTCGCATTGGATGACCAGAGACAAACTGATCTTTGGAGACAACTCCATTCTGTCTAAGTAAACACACACCCCTTAGTCGTATGGGCAGCACATAGTTCATCGGAGTACCTGCAGAATCTCCACTTAGTGTTGCTAAGCGCATGCGAACACTGCGAGAAAGATCTTCACAGATTTGCCGGCCGCGGTGGTCTAGCGGTTCTAGGCGCTCAGTCAGGAACCGCACGACTGCTACGGTCGCAGGTTCGAATCCTGCCTCGGGCATGGATGTGTGTGACGTCCTTAAGTTAGTTAGGTTTAAGTAGTTCTAAGTTCTAGGGGACTTATGACCACAGATTTTGAGTTCCATAGTGCTCAGAGCCATTTGAACCATTTGAACCAATCTTGAAAGATTTGTGTCTCGCGGTACCTGCTGAATGTCTGAATTACCCAGCTATGGTGTACACCAAATCCGCAAGCCTCTTCCCTTGCTAATAACCATTCTTGCCATTAAGTGACAATGTGTGCATGGTCGAAGAATAATCCTTTCACGTAAGTTGGTGAACTGAACAGTGTATATAAGCCGCATGGTCTCATCCACGACTTGAGAAAAAGTGCTCTTTATTGATCAGCACGCAAAAAGCAGGTTTAAATCCTTTACGGGATTTCCTGTGGTCAGAGTAGTATTGTGTCGCTATCCAGGGCTTTCACATAAGGAAGCTGTAAGATGAGGTTAGTCATTTTCAGCAGAAAACCGTACTACGCAGTGATAATAACAGGTGGGTCAGTGGCTAGTATCTCTTTACGGGCGATGTGATTAGGAGCCAGGTTTTAGCGAAAAAATGCGCATCAAAGCGATATAAAATATCTGAATATTGAGGGAGAGGCATTTTTCTTAGCCGGAGTCTAGCGGCACCAACATGACGTAAGGGCCACACCAGACAGCGAGAAAGCTGTGCGTCACCAGCAACAGCCAAGGATCTGAAATCGGGGAGCGCCTGGCACCGCCAGCACTGACTGCCCCATGTGACTTTGTGCCTCAGAGGACAACAGGTTAACTTGCGCACCACAGTTGTTCCCATGCACTGTCGTGGTGAAACCGTGTAGGGCTGAGGGACCGCTCCAGGCGCCATCACGGATCGAGAAGTAGGGCGCCGCTGACATAACGCCTGTGGTCAACAGAGTCCGCCGGCCATCCATGGGCCTGCTTTCAGCAACACAGGGCGCCTGCACAGCATCCTCTCACCAGGGCGGAAGTCGCTGCTCGTATGTCAGCACCGGCCAGGGTTAACACATTGAGGTTCGCTTAGCCTTACTGAGCCACGACAGAGCATATACCGAAGTTTAATGAAGCATTCTTTACCGTCAGTAGTGTTTCCACTAAACTCTCCAGCCCGTCATCACCACCACCACTACTCGCCCCCATCGATTGCAACTGCACTCTTCACTGTGGCCGGCCGAAGTGGCCGTGCGGTTAAAGGCGCTGTAGTCTGGAACCGCAAGACCGCTACGGTCGGACGTTCGAATCCTGCCTCGGGCATGGATGTTTGTGATGTCCTTAGGTTAGTTAGGTTTAACTAGTTCTAAGTTCTAGGGGACTAATGACCTCAGCCGTTGAGTCCCATAGTGCTCAGAGCCATTTGAACCATCTTCACTGTGGTGCCTGGAGAGCCGCTATCAACTACGGAACAAAGACAACAGAATGCAGTCGAATTAAATCGTTTGAAACTAGGGGAAGAAAATAAGGAAATAAGACACTTAAAGTAGTAGATGAGTTTTACTTTTTGGCAGTAAAGTAACTGATGACGACTCAGGCAGAAAGGATGTAAAATACACACTGGCAATGGCAGTAGAAACGTTTCTGAAGAAGAGAAATCTGTTAGCAATCAATATACGCTGATCAGCAAGAACATTATGACCACCGACCTAGTCTCGATATGAACCCATCCAGGAGATAGCAGTGTCACCTGGCGAGGAATGACGGTTAGTCACAGACAAGCACGGTGCATGCAGCAACAATGAGCGCACTGCCTGTGTTTACAATGGGGGAGGCATGTGATCTATCTGAGTTTAACCGACGGCAGATTGTAGAGGCCCGGATGCTCGGCAGGAGTATGTCCCAAACTGCACGACTTGTGTTCGGGAAGCGCTGTGGTGAGTATTTTCAATATGTGGCGAAACCAGGGTGAAACCACATATAGACGTCGTGGGTTTGGGCGGCCACCCCTTATTGCAGATGTCGGACGTCGCAGGCTGGCCAGACTGGTAATACAGGACAGGCGGCGAACTAAGGCGGAACGAACAGCATGAAAATGGTTCAAATGGCTCTGAGCACTGTGGGATTTAACATCTGAGGGCGTCAGCCCCGTAGACTTAGAACTACTTAAACCTCACTAACCTAAGGACATCACACACATCCATGCCCGAGGCAGGATTCGAACCTGCAACCGTAGCAGCAGCGCCGTTCCGGACTGAAGCGCCTAGAACCGCTCCGTCACAGCGGCTGGCGAACAGCAAGACTAGTCGACAACCAAAACTGATTGTAGAACACCTACACCAGTTCATGACGATCGTGGCTGCCGACGGCACTGGCATTTTTCAACAAGATAATACGGCATGCCACAAAGCCAGGGGTATAATGGAGAGGTTAGAGGAACACAGTGGTGAATTCCAATTGATATGCTGACTCCCTCCCCCCCCCCTAACTCGCCTGAAAACATCTGGGATGTGATTGAACATGGAGTTGAGGCTCATGACCACCTCCACGGAATTTAGGGGAAATAAGTGACTTGTGTGTGCAGATGTGGTACCAACTCCCTCCAGTGACTTACCAAGGCGTCATTGCTTCCACGCCACGTCGTGTCGCTGCTGTTACCCGTGCCAGAGGTGGTCATACCGGCTGTTGCATAGGGATCATAATGTTCTGGCTGATCAGTGTAAATTCTTTTCTGAAGCTGTTTACCTGGAGTTGGCGTGGACGATGAACTATTCAAACAAGAGGAGAGCAGAAGCTTTTAGAGTGTGGTGTTACAGAAGAATGCTGAAGAGGGGATGGGTAGACCATCTAACTGATGTAGAGTTATTGAATAAAGGTGGAGAGAAAGGATATTCGTGACACAACCTGGCTAAAAGAACGGCTGAGATGTAGGAAACCTTCTGAGACATCAAGGAGCCACCAATTTAACGTTGGAGGGAAGTATGGCTCGTAAATATTGTAGGGGAAGACCAAAAGGTGAATACAGTTAGCATGTTGGAAAGGATGTAAGTTGCAGTAGTTATTCGGAGACGAAGAGGCTTGCTCAGGGTAGAGTATAATAAAGAGCTGCAACAAACCATTCTTCGGAGTGAAGAACACAACAACAGAAACAACAAGAAAAACAGGTAACTCTCTGTCACAATCGGAACAAGGGAAATGTGTGTCTCCAAATGACTCTCCATAAGCTTCAGAATCTCGTCTCTTATTCCTGTGGTCGGTACGCGAGGTGGAAGTACAGTAATTTCCAGGAAAAATCCTTTTCGAATATTGGTTCCCTAAATTTATCCGCTTAGGTTTGATAGGAAAATATCACCTTTCTTCCAAAAATGTCCATTTAAATTCGCTGAGCATTTCCTATAAACAGTCGTATCGACTCCATCGATAAGTACCCCAACTATTAGCGTTAGTAATGACTATGTCTCAGTAGGTAATGACTCCAAAGCTAGAGCAGTGCTCTAGAGAAATCCATCTAGGAAAATCACACTGCCCGATGGTGTACTGTGTCCTTAACGGTATCTCAATTGCCCTCCTTGCTGAGTTGTTCCAATTCATATCTCTTCCAAGTGTTGTTGCTAAGTATGTAAGTGATAAGACAAGCTCTATATTTTACTATTAACCTTCTACTCGTATATTATGGACCTATTTCTCATTCTTATGGAAATTAGATTTATCATAGAGACGCCACGAAGTTGTTGACTTTTGTGTTGGGATACCTCTTTGCTTATTCACATTTCACTAACATACCTAAAATGTCAATAGACTACTATGCCGCTAATGCAGCCTTAAAATTACTTATGCTCTTGAGTAAATAGAACTAATTAATGAAACGTACATGACAATATCCGAGACAGGATGTGTTTCCATCAAGTCTCCTGAAAGTAGTAATTCGTAGACGCTATGGAACATTTTGGGGCGTATGCACTTTGCATGAAGAACTAGATATACAGCAGACATAGTTACAAAGATATAAAAAAATAACAGTAGAAAACAAATATTAGCTTTCTCTCAACATTAAGATTTATTAAAGAAATACCGTTTGACATGCAAAGTGCATTAAAATTTACCGCCTGTCATACTTAAGAACAGTGAATGCTCCCCAACACTGTCAATTGTATCCAGTAATAATCACAATCCTCCGTCGTGTGTTAAAGTCGTAAAGTCTTACAGTCTAGTATCTGATATCGCAATCTCTGACTAATCACGACGTAATGTAATTGAAATCTTCCCGTATCTTCCGGCCTTTTCCTAGTGCAACTCCCCCTCTTGTGATTCTTGAACTGAGAACTCGCTCTAACTAGCTGAAATTTATTGCATGACTTAATTAGTCTTTCTCGTCTCTCATTCCTAGTACCAAGCCCATATTCTCTCGTAACCCTTTCGTCTGCTCCTTCGCCCACAACAGCATCTCAATTTTCTTATGGACTCAAATGGTTCATTTTTATGAGGAAAGTCATTGTATTTATGATAATGTATGCAAGAAAGTCCGGTGACTGCTGTACACAAGCACGATACTGGCATTATGGCACTGTCGACACGAAGACATAAAGAGTGAATGTGTTACATTTTATTTTGTATGAACTTGTCACGAATGGATGTCATTTTGATTAAATTATCACTGCATTATAAGTTCATACTTATCTTATCATTATGTAGCAAAATCATGTTTAGTATTAGCCGAACACGCCCACCTGCGTTCCAGAAGCTGCAGCTGACGCAGTTAGCTCAGTCGGCCAGCTCTCGCCCACGCCTAGCGCTGTACTGCCCGCCAGCTCATGACGTATGCTGCTAAATTTTGTGTGGCAGTCCCAAACAGCGCCTGCTTGTATGGCAGTCTGTGTTGTTTGCAATGTTTGCTGCCCCATTACGCCACTTTACCTGCTTTGTTTCCGCGTAAACAAAGCGGTAATGATTGGCGGATGAGGTCTGGGCTTGCGATCGCGTGTCTACAATAATTATAAACTGTGAATAGCAAACAACCACATTTTCCTTTTGAAACTTAAGGGTTCCAGCAATATGACCGAAGAACTTCGTACATGTAAAGTAGGTTGTCTTTGGTCCTGAAACTAAGATCAACTTTATTCACGAAACTTTTGGAAATATGGTTAAAATAAAATGAAATGTCGATATGTTGCTGAATTGAATTTTCCTGGTGGATAGGAGCAACTACCGAACAGAAAAGTCGTTTGATGGCTCCGTACCTCAATCAGTAAGAAACGGAATCCGTATAGGAACACTTCGTTTTCGTTCTGTCTGTCTGTCTGCCCGAATGTTAAAAACCCTTTTTCTCAGGAACAATTAGACGTATCGACTTGAAATTTGTGTCACATACTAAATAAAGTTTACGGCTCCTTGCTGGTGTCAACATTTAAGTCAATGCAATGAGAAGTCACGGCCATTTACGTCACATTTTTTATACTCGCAAACTTAGAGAGTACTTCCTGTTGACCCAGAATTGTGAAATAAGGCAAGAAGCAATTTTTCACAGGACAAGTAAGGGAAAAATGGGAAAATTATTTATTTGTCATCAAATGCCACGAAAAAATTTATTTTGTCATTTCTGATCTGACTTTCTTTTTGTCCGTCTGTTAAGAGACCCTTTTTTCTCAGGAACGATTACACACATTAATTTTAAGTTCATGTCACATGCTAAAATCTACGTTTATTTGGAGGTGTAGGAACGTTAGACTTCTGCGTCAGTGAAATAAAAAGCTACAGCCATATGTGTCACATATTCTGACATCTTGCCAACATAGATATCGATAACAGGCAAAAATTGTCGAAACTCTCGCATCCCGAGATGAATCTGTGTACATAATTATGTTTGTTGGAACCCTCTGCGCGCGATTCATACTGACCCTAATCTAGATAGTAAGTCATCTTTTTCTTTTAACTTTACGTGGTACAAAATGTTTTCACCTGTCGTCTAAGGGTAGCGTCTTTGAGTAGTGCTTAAAACATTCTCAGTCCCTGGTTTGGTCCTCACCACCGCTTAAATATTGGCAAGAAATCAGCATTGGTGGCCGGAGACTTCCGGCGTAAGAGGTCACCCCCATTCTGCCAATGGTCTTTTCAAAGAGCGCGGATGAGCGGAGAGAGGTTCAGGACACTCTCTCGCCCTTGGGTTGGAAACTGCCTCTACGGGCGGAATAATCAGAATTATCAACGGCAACGTATTGAAGACATGTTATGTCTACCCACCGGACATGTGATCTGTAACTGATAGAAAGAGTCATGATTATTTCTCCAATGGCCAAAGATGCCGGAATAGACCCCCATTCGGATCTACAAAAGGGGACTGCCAAGGGGAAAGAGAGAAAAAGATTGACAAATCAACGAAATCTGTATTCTAGGAGTCGAGGTGTAGTATCTCAGAAGCTTGGGCGTTGTAGGGAGGTTAGAAGATCTCAAAAGGGGAAAATCAAAGGCTCACTCTATACTTACGGGGAGGGGGGGTTCAGTGAAGTGAAATTGAAAGAAGACAAGGATTTCTGGTCAGATAAGTATAGGACGATGTCAGCTGTAGCAGAAAATGATGTAACTGGAGTAGGATTAATCTCAGAGATACTGAAATCAGATACTGGATTGTAAGGCGTACGCAGGATCAGATGTAGATTCAAATCACAGTTATTACAATTCAGTAGTGACGAAGAGTAGGCTGAAGTTTAAGAGAAAAGCCAGAAAGAATCAATACGCAAAGAAGTGGGATACGGAATCACTGAAGAATGAAGAGATACGCTAGAAGTTCTCTAACGCTCTAGGTAATTCAATAAGGATTATCTCAGTAGGCAGTACAGTTGAAGAGCAATGGACCTCTCTAAAAACGGCGATCGCAGAAGTTGAAAAAAAAAAAACATATGTGCAAAGAAGTTAACTTCGAAGAAACCCTGGCTAACCAAAGAAACACTTTAGTTGATCGATGAAAGAAGGAGGTACAAAACGTTTAAGCGAAATTCAGGTATACAAATATACAAGTCGCTGAGGAATGAAAGAAGGAAGTGCAAGGAAGCTAAGACGAAATAGCTGCATGAAAAACGTGAAGAAATCGATAATCAGTGATTGTCGGAAGGACAGATAGAATACACAAAAAAGTAAAACAACCTTTGGTGAAATTAAAGGCCGAAAGGGAGGTAACATGAAGTACAGCAAATAAACAATTTTTTCAGCCTTCAGTTGCAAGGTAATTTTACTCGTTTACCTAGGTTTCGATTCCAGTAATGGAATCTTCTTCAGAACAAAAAATTAAATTATTTTGTGAGCCAAACACTGGCCATGTCACAGATTAAAAATTGAAACAATAAAGACGCATAATCATAAGATTATGTCAGTCAAAATTAAAACCATTAAGGCGAACGTAGACGGAGCTACGCCGGCCAGAAATCAGGACCACACGAAAGCGGCTTTCGTGAGGTCCTGATTTCTGGCCGGCGTAGCTCCGTCTACGTTCGCCTTAATGGTTTTAATTTTGACTGACATAATCTTATGATTATGCGTCTTTATTGTTTCAATTTTTAATCTGTGACATGGCCAGTGTTTGGCTCACAAAATAATTTAATTTTTTGTTCTGAAGAAGATTCCATTACTGGAATCGAAACGTAGGTAAACGAGTAAAATTACCTTGCAACTGAAGGCTGAAAAAATTGTTTATTTGCTGTACATTTCACAGTTGCTGACACGCTGCAATATGTTAAAGATATAACATGAAGTATGCAAAGGCAATTCCATTGTTAAATACAGAGGAGAGAGCGAATAGGTGGAAAGAGTTCGCTGAGAGCGTCTATGTAGGGGAAGATTTGTCTGATGTGATAGAAGAAGAGAGCAGAGTAGATTAGGAAGAGGTAGGAGATACAGTATTAAAATCAGAATTTGAAAGAGCTTTGGAGAACCTGAGTTCAAATAGGGCAGAAGGGGTAGCTAAGATTCCATCAGAATTTCTATAATCGCTGGGGAAGTGGCAACAAAATGACTATTCACGTTGGTCTGTAGAAAGTATGAGTTCGGCGATACACCATCTGACTTTCGGAAAAATATCACCCACACAATTCCGAAGACTGCATGAGCTGCCAAGAGCGGGAATTATAGTACAATCAGCCTCAAATCTCATACATCCTCGTTTCTGACAAGAATAATGTACAGAAGAATGGAGAAGAAAACTGGAATGTGTTAGATGACGATCCTCTTGGTTGTAGGAAACGTAAAGGAACCAGCGAGGCAATTCTGACGTGCAGTTGATGGTGGAAGCAAGACTAAAGAAAAAGCAAGATACGTTTATAGGATCTGTCAACCTCCAAAAAGGCGTTCGACAATGTCAAATGGTGCAAGATATCTGAAATTCTGAGGAACATAGGGGTAAGGTATACAGAGAGACTAGTAATATACAAAACGTACATAAGGCAAGAGGGAATTATAAGAGTGGAAGACAAAGAATCAAGCGCTCGGATTAAAAATGGCGTAAGAGATGGCTGTAGTTTTCGCCCCTACTATTCAGTCTACACATAGAAGA
The DNA here is from genome assembly GCF_023898315.1 of Schistocerca nitens. Lineage (NCBI taxonomy): Eukaryota > Metazoa > Arthropoda > Insecta > Orthoptera > Acrididae > Schistocerca > Schistocerca nitens. The sequence continues at coordinate 489,637,449 of NC_064621.1, forward strand.
AGCAATGAGGAAAATAAAAGAAAGATTCAGGAGTGGAATTAAAGCTCAAGGTGAAAGGATATCAGTGACACGATTCGCTGATCACATTGATATCCTCAGTGAAAATGAAGGAGAATTACATGATCTGCTGAACAAAATGAACAGACGAATGGCTACAGAATATGGATTCGGAGTTAATCGAAGAATTACGAATTTAATGACAAGTACCAAAAATGAAAATCTTAACATCAGAACGGAAGGTCGCGAAGTAGATGAATTCTCTACATAGGCCGCAAAGTAACCAATGACGGACGGAGCAAGGAGGGCATCAAAAGCAGACTAGCACTGGAAAAAAGGGAATTTCTGGCCAAGAGAAATCTTCTAGGATCAAACAAAGGCCATGATTTGAAGAAGAAATTTCAGAGAATGTACCTCTGGAGTACAGCATTTTGTGGTAACGAAACATGCACTGCCGGAAAACCGGAAGTGGAGAGAACCGAAGTATTTGAAATGTTTTGCTAGAGACGAATGTTGAAAATTAGATTTACTGATAACCAAGGTATGTGGAGGTTCTGCACAGAATAAGGAATATCTGGAAAACAATATCAAGATAAAGGGAAACGATAGTAGGACATCTGTGAAGACATCATGTAGTTACTTCTACGGCCTTATAGGGAGCTACAGAGAATAAAAACTGTAAAGGAAGACAGAGACTGGAATACATCCAGCAAATGATTGAGGATGTAGGTTGCAATTACTGCTCTGAGATGAAAAGTTTGGCACAGGAGAGGAATTCGTGGCGGGTCTCGTAAGGCCAGTCAGAAGACTGATGAATTAAAAAAAAATATATAGCACCTTTCCTTTACGAAGCGTGAATATTGATTGTGTGGTGAGGACGTATAAAATTTAATTTGTGTTCGATTTGTTCGTGATGACGATATATGAGCTTCAGTTTATTGGAGCAGCAGTGAATATTATTTGGATAGTTATGAGAATGGAGGTGGACATTGTGTTTATTGAAGAAGTGGTGTAAGTAAACAACAACAAATACCTAAACATAATGACGAACCCATATATCTATTTCTTTTGCTACGGAGGACGTCAGACACTAACAACTAGAAGAATTTGTTCATAGGCAGTAGTGTGATAGAAAAATGATCGTGGACAGCACAGAAAGAACTGACATTATGGCTATGGAAATCTGATCATTGTAAGGTGCTAACTGGAACTTGGAATTATTTACTTTTGAATGCATTATGGGAACAGCAGTGATCAATGTCTTATAAATAATTACTACTAAAAACAGTCTTGATCACGATTTATTTAACAAGGTGACCGGTTTCGACCACTACTGTGGTCATCTTCAGACCATTGAGTAGGAACCTCTTTCTGTTGGAATTATTTGATTGTAAGAATATGATTCACATAACAAGAAAAACAAAAGATAAACTAGAATTTTAATATTTCCCAGGCGAGCTGAATACTGAGAGAAGTTTCGTGCTTGCCTCCTCCAGGAATAAGGCTCCGGACCCATCTCTTCATTGACTTTCGCTACTTCTTTTGATGCAGAAGTTTTTAATTCTGGAACGACAAGTCTTTGACAGAAAAACATACGAAAGTCTATTGTGTATGTAACTACTTTTGTATAAGCGTACGAAAGTGGTCGCTTAAAATGCACAGTGAACCGACGTCGCTGTCGATCGTAGACGATGTGATCGACCACGGCTGTATTGTTCGAAGATAAATGGGACCACACAAAATACATTAGCAGTTGTGAATACGAGTAACCAGCTGTATAAGGGGACGACGACAGTGAAAATTTGTGCCTGTCCGGGACTCGAAAGCTGATTTCCCACTTTATGGGAGGGGTCGTGTTAACCTCCTTGGCTGTCCGTGCACAACTCACGGCCAGGAATGTCATCGTCCCTGAGTCACAGCATGTACCCGTACACACATTATGTAATTCTTGTACATGGGAAGACATTTTAATTGAAAATCACTGCTCGGTATCTGTGGATAAATACGCAATTGCAGTGCCTGTATTTTTAAGAACGATGCAATGTCCCTTCGGACAAGCATGCTTGTTGGAAAGAGCAGGCGTTGTGACGACAGCCGTTATGAAGAAAACATCGACAAATCTTGAGAGTTGTTCAGGGATACCTTGGGAGCATTTTTGTGTAAGGACCCCACAGTCTCCAACGTCTCATTAAAGACTAAGGATGTAATTTTGATTTATTCAGTTTGATAAAGCAGTCACCCTTGTTTTTGTAAAAATACCTTCGCAACAATGAAGAAGACTGCAATGTGCAATAGTCAAAACATACAGCTCACATCTTACAACACCGAGTAGTGCTACAACCATCAGACGAATCGCTGTACTGTACTTGGGGAACAGCTAAGCATAACTTTGGTGTGCCGCTCTTCTAGTGCATTCAGTGAACCCATACAGGAGCAACGTATAGGCCAATTCTTCTTCTGTGAAGATATCCGCATTGCTGCCAGTCTCTGTTAACGTACAACTAGCCCTGCCGGAAAAACAAACACAAGACAGAACGGAGCAGTACCGAACGCAAGCTTGGAGGCGAAGGGGAAAATGGGTGTTGTCAGCTGCAGGTATGGTGTGTGAGTGGATCGATCGAATATTGTCAACGTTTGCGCTGTTATGCACTATTTTCAGTCCAGTAGGAATACAGAGGTAACAGGGTCAAGAAACTAAACGAGATGAAATAATTTCGTAACGAGCTGCCAGAAACCATGGGTCCATCATACCAAAATATTTAGGGGGTACTCATGAACAACCTCAGAAAGTTTGTTGGTGTACTGTTTCACCTTGTATGTTTCCGAATTTGCAAACACTAAAATTTCTGGCCAACATGACTTTGCAGAGTAACAGAAAAGCAAACTAAAAAAAAAAAAAAATATATTAGTCCAGACAGAAGGGAACTAGTCCCATGGGAAGCCATAGTGCCAACTAGTGGCATTAATTTGTAATAATTGACAATCCCTCCCCCCATGAACCATGGGCCTTGCCGTTGGCGGGGAGACTTGCGTGCCTCAGCGATACAGATAGCCGTACCGTAGGTGCAACCACAACGGAGGGGTATCTGTTGAGAGGCCAGACAAACGTGTGGTTCCTAAAGAGGGGCAGCAGCCTTTTCAGTAGTTGCAAGGGCAACAGTCTGGATGATTGACTGATCTGGCCTTGTAACAATAACCAAAACGGCCTTGCTGTGCTGGTACTGCGAACGGCTGAAAGCAAGGGGAAACTACGGCCGTAATTTTTCCCGAGGGCATGCAGCTTTACTGTAACCAGAAGAAGGAATCGGTTGGTAGGACATGTTCTGAGGCACCAAGGGATCACCAATTTAGTATTGGAGGGCAGCGTGGAGAGTAAAAATCGTAGAGGGAGACCAAGAGATGAATACGCTATGCAGATTCAGAAGGATGTAGGTTGCAGTAGGTACTGGGAGATGAAGAAGCTTGCACAGGATAGAGTAGCTTGGAGAGCTGCATGAAACCAGTCTCAGGACTGAAGACCACAACAACAACAACAACAACAACAACAATTGACAATCGCATTGTTCGCAGCTAAGAGGCACTAATGAAGTTTGCGACTTGATGGATAAAACTAATGATGGCAAATGTTCTCGGACGAGACGAACTATATGCAACTGTAAACAGAGACAGACAGAAACTAGAGCATGTTGCTTCCACAAAACATATTGTTCAATCACTAGCTCGTGAGCCTCCTGTGCAACGGCACGAATGATGAAATTGTAAATCGGAAAATCACTGTATACAGGAACTCCAAATTGCCTGGTTGCAATCTTAAGTGTTGGCCACGATATGATCTAGAGGCCTACCAATACATATGGTCGCATTAACCGTAAATAAATACAGTGAAAAATTTCACATAAAGGCAGGCAGGAATTTGCGGTGAAAATAATGTTCACTAATCACACAGTTTTAAATTTTAACAAGACAACTATCATTTCAATTAAAGTAACACTTATCAAAGTTAATACTACAATGGTTCATCACTTAAATAATAATCGTCTAAGTGAGGGCATTAATGAAACGGAAGGGTATCTCAGGTTTGAGTAAACTTCAAAATAAATCACGGAAAAACATTCAAAGTATCTCTAGCGGAAGACTGAAGTTATTTACAACAGCGAACTAACTAAATTTTGATTGCAGGTCACTTGAAATGAAAACGGAATAAAGTCTTCAGAGTCACACAAGATCATCTAATGCGAAATACGCAAAGGTCAAACGTTTAAATTATTTCAGAAACATGCTCTGGCAACAAACACAAATATCGTTACTCAGCACTTAGATTAAAACCTCATCCCTATCGAAACGTGACGCACTACTCCAAATAAGTACTCACACTCGAAAATCTCAAGCCCGACTTGCGAATGAATGCCTAGTGAAAAGTAAAAAAGCAAAATACCAATCGTAAAGGTGGCCGCGCATTTTATACCCTCACATTGACATGATTGAAGAGCACATATTTCTAACTTCATCAAGAAACTTAAAACTATAAATTTAATGTTAAAACCTGTACCGAAACTAACATGCACGTAAACGTCCTGAGTTTTCGTGCGTTGTTCTGCGTTGTTCTCAGTTTTTCTGTAACTAGTTTCTTCATAAATAATAAATTTGTGTAGATAAACATTTCTTTGTGTTTTTCTGTTGCTAATAAATATAAATAATTAAAACTGAGTATATTCATATGTACTTAACTACGTTTACTTAGTAATACTGCCACTACTTCAATGTCTCGTATCTCATTTACGTGAAAGTCGCGGGAGTACCCCAGGGAAGCATCCTAGGGCCCCTACTGTTTAACCTCTACATAAACGATCTCCCAACCACACACAACACAATGATGGCAATCTACACGGATGACACAGCCATCCTTGCGCAAGATTGGAAACCATCAAACATTACGTCACGCCTACAGACTGCACTCAGAGTGGCCGAGCCTTGGTTGGAGAAATGGCGTGTTAAACGTCGACAAGTGCGAAGCCGTTCTGTTCACTAGAAGACCGAAGCAACTGCGCAAATACCGCTACTGCAGACCAATAACTCTACATGCACGTCCAATACGTTTCCGCGAGAAAGTCAAATACCTCGGTGTCTGGCTGGACCGGAAATTACTCTGGGGGGACCACATACAACACATGACCAACCGAGCTAGCGCGAGGCTCAAACAGCTCTATCCTATGCTCAACAGGCGTAGCACACTGAACAGAAGGGTGTCGAGGTCCATGTACATTACACTTATCCGACCCCTGATGATGTACGCAGCTCCTGTCTGGGGATACGCTGCGCCTACACGCCTGCGCCGTCTGCAGCTCATACAAAACAAAGTACTCAAAATCATAAGCAATGCTCCACGATACACACGCATCGCGGACCTTCACCGGGAATACCGACTTGAAACTCTCACGGAGCTAATCCACAAACTCACCACAAGACTATACAGAAACTCCAGACATTCGCTGAACCCGTTTATTCAGAATCTGGGGAACTACGACCAAAAAAATGGTTCAAATGGCTCTGAGCACTATGGGACTTGACATCTGTGGTCATCAGTCCCCTAGAACTTAGAACTACTTAAACCTAACTAACCTAAGGACATCACACACATCCATGCCCAAGGCAGGATTCGAACCTGCGACCGTAGCAGTCGCGCGGTTCCGGACTGAGCGCCTCAACCGCGAGACCACCGCGGCCGGCGAACTACAACCACAACCATAGATGGAAACATAAAAGACCAAAAGACATACTTCTAAGGACATAACATCTATGGCCAAGCAGACGCAAACATAACGGCACAGGCGAGCCCCTGTTAATCAGACGCCATTACTGGATATCCAGCTGAAATACACTGCCGAATAACTGGCACCATACAGGGAAGCCTTACCGTACACTGCATGCAAACAAGCTCCACACATCCCCCACACAGAGACATGATCTATGGCCGATCTCCCACTACTGTATAACGATCTTGATTGTTCCAGGAATGTAGTAGCTGCAGCAACTGGGACACATCGCCATCGCTTGTCACGGTAATGCGGTAATGATGCATGATACCTATACTAACAAATCCAACCTTGCATGAGCTATCGCAGCTAGTAAGCCAATACTGCTCTTACTACCCATCCCACTGTCGCAGAGGTTTTTTTCCCACGGCACGAGCCATGGCACTTTTTTCCCTCTGCTAATCGCTACCCTCACTCGCGTTTCGTCCACTATCTATCACCCAATGGACCGTGTTAATGCGTAGTCCTACCCATACGCACGGACAACATCACAGCCCAGCATCCTGTGATCCACTTACTAGATAACTAACATGTTTTACGGAGGTGACAGTAGAACTTTTGGTTTGGTCACCACGTTGGAGCGGGCGTGGGGGGGGGGGGGGGGACCATCTCACGTGAAAGTTGAGGTTTTTACAGGCGGAATCTACTTTCCAGCCGATAATTGAAAATCGGTAATGTTTATAAAAAATTTACTAAAATAGTCCGACAGTGCTCAGTGAGACCTATTCGCAGAAACATAATTTGTAAAAATTGATGAAGGGGTTGTGGAGATATTAATTTTTAAATTACCTTTTGTACATAAGGCGTTTAACAGGGATTAGCTTACAAACTACACTTGGTATCGAAGGCGCTTTTTCAGACGCACTAGTATTAACTTCGCCTTGGTAACCATATTAATGGCTTTTCTGTAACTAGTAGGATTGGTGTTATCTTGGATTTAAATTTATCTGCTACTTTATTCTTGATGTTTAGACCAACCATGGAGGTTACCCGTCCATGTTTCACACCATCCACCAGAAGCCCGGGTTATCCTGACCACGTGTACAGATCATGCATTTGTCTGACGAGTGGTGTAAAATTCTCATACTCGGAGCGTCACATTGACTGTGGTTCAGAGGGTGCCGCCGTACGTTGCGACATCGCGAGTCTCGTGTACTCGAGCTCGGCCTGCATTCCATACTGGCCGTCAAACACTCGCGCTGACCCGGCACGCCTGCGCCTAATGTCACGCCAGACCGAAAGGGCACAGCCGTGTCTGTTTATCGGGATGTACCGTCTCAAGTTGCAGACAGTATTAAGTGCCGATTACGTAGCAATTTGAGCTACAGAATGAATACCAATCAGCCAGATATGCGCAAGTAAAACCTTAACAGGTAACGATGCATGACACACAATACCTAAATGTTAACAACGATCACAGCACCATATGTCCATCCAAGGCTCTAGAAATCGTTTTGATTTGTGCACCACTTATATGAAATATGGATGACTATTGGAATAAATCTAGTCCTTTCTAAGGTTTTGCATGTCAACTGAAATGTTCGAGTCTGTACGAATTTTAATAAGATTTGATTTGACTGTATTACTTACATTATTTCAGATCTATGAACGCTTATGAAGTTATCCAACTATGAAACACTTTTCTTTGTTATGTTACCCGTATCCGTTTTATACAACAAAAATTGATAGCCACGACTTGAAAAGTATGTATTCTAAAATGAAGTATACTCTAATTACAGTTATGTGTATTTTACAGTGTTATATTCAAACAAACTATCTGTCTCCATTTATAATGTTATCAATTGTATTGTAAGTCGATTTTATAAAATAACAAGAAGCTTCTATTTCTCATACAGCCCAAATTTGCTACCATTGTTCTTAATCATTAGGCCTATAAATCTCCGCTTAAGCAATTGTTGCCTGGAAACAAAATATATATTAAGACTGATAAACAATTTTTATTAGAAAAGTCATGCGCATACTGATTTGGAGTATTTCCTTTTCCAGCAGGTAAAAGTAGCTGCTTTCCTGACATATACGCTGTAGCGCCAAAGATACTGGTTTAGGCATGCGTTTTCAAATATAGAGATACGTAAACAGGAGAATACGGAGCGGCGGTCGGCAACGCCCATATAAGACAATAAGTGTCTGGCTCAGTTGCTAGATTTGTTACTGCTGTTACAATGGCAGGTTATCAAGATTTAAGTGAATTTGAATGTGGTGTTATAGTCGGCGCACGAGCGATGGGACACAGCATCTCCGAGGTAGCGATGCGGTGGGGATTTTCTTGTACGACCGGTTCACGAGTGTACCGTGAATATCAGGAATCCGCTAAAACATCCGGTCTCCAACATCGCTGCCGCCGGAAAAAGATCCTGCAAGAACGGGGCCAACGATGACTGAAAATCGTTCAACGTGACGGAAGTGCAACCCTCCCGCAAATTGCTGCAGATTTCAACGTTGGGCCATCAATAACTGTCAGCGTGCGAACCATTCAACGAAACGATATCGCTAGAGACTTTCGGAGCCGAAGGCCCACTCGTACTCTCTTGATGCCTCGCCTGGGCCCGTCAACAACGACATTGGACTCTTAAAGACTGAAAACATGTTGCCTGGTGGGACGAGTATCATTTCAAATTGTATAGAGCAGATGGACGTGTACGGGTATGGAGACATCATCAGGATCCATGGGCCTTGCATATCAGCAGGGGAGTATTCAAGCTAGTGGAGATGCTACACTTACGGGTGACAAGTACGTCCTTGCCACCCTGTCTGATCACCTGCATCCGTTTATGTCCACTGTGCTTTCCGACGGACTTGGGCAATTCCAGCAGCACAATGCACGTCCAGAACTGCTGCAGAGTGGCTCCAGGAACACCCATGTGAGTTTAAACACTTCCGCAGCCTCCAAAATCCTCAGACATAAAAATTACTCAGCATATCTGTGATGCCTTGCAACATGCTGTTCAGAAGAGATCTCCATGCTCTCGTACTCTTACGGACTTATGCACAGCCATGCAGGATTCATGGGGTTAGTTCCCTCCATCACTACTTCAGACATTATTCGAGTCCATGTCACGTCGTGTTGCAGCACTTCTGCGTGCTCGCGGGGGCCCTACACGATATTAGGCAGGAGTACCAGTTTCTTCAGTGTATGTTTTTTGCGCCAAGCGCGTCAGATAGCATCAGACTACATAGCGTTAGGATTGTTTCAGAAGGTGTTCCGAGATACATAGCTATGAGAACGACTAATATCTTTCTGTGGTGTGAGCAAGTTTCATACTATCTTTGTTTAAAGAGGTGTTTACATAAAGGTTAACAAACGTGATTTTTCAAACAAATATGGATAAACCTACGATGGAAAACGATAACTACAGTATTATGTTTCAGCGTAAGTCATTACCAAGAACCCACAATAAATTTCGTTATACGTAGGCTGTTGTTGTTGTGGTCTTCAGTCCAGAGACTGGTTTGATGCAGCTCTCCATGCTACTCTATCCCGTGTAAGCTTCTTCGTCTCCCAGTATCTACTGCAACCTACATCCTTCTGAATCTGTTTAGTGTATTCATCTCTTGGTCTCCCTCTGCGATTTTTACTATCCACGCTGCCCTCCAATACTAAATTGGCGATCCCTTGATGCCTCAGAATATGCCCTACCAGCCGATCCCTTCTTCTAGTCAAGTTGTGCCACAAATTTCTCTTCTCCCCAATCCTATTCAATACCTCCTCATTAGTTACGTGATCTACCCACCTTATCTTCAGCATTCTTCTGTAGCACCACATTTCGAAAGCTTCTATTCTCTTCTTGTCTAAACTATTTATCGTCCAAGTTTCACTTCCATATCTTGCTACACTCCATGCAAATACTTTCAGAAACGACTTCCTGACACTTAAATCTATACTCGACGTTAACAAATTTCTCTTCTTCAAAAATGCTTTCATTGCCATTGCCAGTCTGCATTTTATATTGTCTCTACTTCGACCATCATCAGTTATTTTGCTCCCCAAATAGCAAAACTCCTTTATTGCTTCAAGTGTCTCAGTACCTAATCTGATTCCCTCAACATCACTCGACTTAATTCGATTGCATTCCATTATCCTCGTTTTGCTTTTGTTGATGTTCATCTTATATCCTCCTTTCAAGACCATGTCCATTACGTTCAGCTGCTCTTCCAGGTCCTTTGCTGTCTCTGACAGACTTACAATGTCATCGGCGAACCTCAAAGTTTTTATTTCTTCTCAATAGATTTTAATTCCTACTCCAAATTTTTCTTTTGTTTCCTTTACTGCTTGCTCAATATACGGATTGAATAACATAGGCGAGAGGCAACCACTGCTTCCCTTTCATGTCCCTCGACTCTTATAAATGCCATCTGGTTTCTGTACAAATTGTAAATAGCCTTTCGCTCCATATATTTTACGCCTGCCACCTTCAGAATTTGCCGGCCGGTGTGGCTGTGCGGTTCTAGGCGCTTCAGTTTGGAAGCGCGTGACCGCTACGGTCGCAGGGTCGAATCCTGCCTCGGGCATGGATGTGTGTGATGTCCTTAGGTTAGTTAGGTTTAAGTATTTCTAAGTTCTAGGGGACTGATGACCACAGATGTTAAGTCCCATAGTGCTCAAAGCCATTTTTTTTAACCTTCAGCATTTGAAAGAGTGTTTTCCTGTCAACATTGTCAAAAGCTTTTTCTAAGTCTACAAATGCTAGAAACATAGGTTTGCCTTTCCTTAATCTATTTTCTAAGATAAGTCGTAGGGGCAGTATTGCCTCACGTGTCCCAACATTTCTACGGAATCCAAACTGATCTTCCCCGAGGTCGGCTTCTACCAGTTTTTCCATTCGGCCGTAAAGAATTCGTGTTAGTATTTTACAGCAGAGGCTTATTAAACTGATAGTTCGGTAATTTTCACATCTGTCAACACCTGCTTTCTTTGGGATTGGAATTATTATACTCTTCTTGAAGTCTGAGGCCATTTTGCTTGTCTCACACATCTTGCTCACCAGATGGTAGAGTTTTGTCAGGACTGGCTCTCCCAAGGCTGTCAGTAGTTCTAATGGAATGTTGTCTACTCCCGGGGCCTTGTTTCGACTTAGGTATTTCAGTGCTCTGTCAAACTCTTCACGCAGTATCATATCTCCCATTTCATCTTCATCTACATTCTCTTCCATTTCTATAATATTGTCCTTAAGAACATCGTCCTTGTATAGACCCTGTATATACTCCTTCCACCTTTCTGCTTTCCTTTCTTTACTTAGAACTGGTTTTCCATTTGAGCTCTTGATATTCGTGAAAGTGGTTCTCTTTTCTCCAAGGGTCTCTTTAATTTTCCTGTAGGCAGTATCTGTCTTACCCCTAGTGAGATAAGCCTCTACATGCTTACATTTGTCCTCTAGCCATCCCTGCTTAGCCATTTTGCACTTCCTGTTGATCTCATTTTTGAGACGTTTGTATTCCTTTTTGCCTGCTTCATTTACTGCATTTTTATATTTTCTCCTTTCATCAATTAAATTCAACATCTCTTCAGCTACCCAAGGATTTCTATTAGCCCCTGTCTTTTTACCTACTTCATCCTCTGCTACCTTCACTATTTTGTCTCTCAAAGCTACCCATTCTTCTTCTACTGTATTTCTTTCCACCATTCTTGTCAATCGTTCCCTAATGCTCTCCCTGAAGCTCTCTACAACCTCTGGTTCTTCCAGTTTATCCAGGTCCTATCTCCACCTTTTTGCAGTTTCTTCAGTTTTAATCTACAGTTCATAACCAATAAATTGTGGTCAGAGTCCACATCTGCCCCTGGAAATGTCTTACAATTTAAAACCTTGTTCCTGATCTCTGTCTTGCCATTATATAATCTACCTGAAACCTGTCAGTATCTCCAGGCTTCTTCCATGTATACAACCTTCTTTTATGATTCTTGAACCAAGCGTTAGCTATGATTAAGTTATGCTGTGTGCAGAATTCTACCAGGCGGCTTCCTCTTTCATTTCTTCCCCCTAATCCATATTCACCTACTAAGTTTCTTTCTCTCCCTTTTCCTACTATCGAATTACAGTCACCCATGACTAATAAATTTTCGCCTCCCTTCAGTATCTGAATAATTTCTTTTATCTCATCATCCATTCCATCAATCTCTTCGTCATCTGCGGAGCTAGTTGGCATATAAACTTGTACTACTGTGGTAGGCGTGGGCATCGTATCTATCTTGGCCACAATAATGCGTTCACTATGCTGTTTGTAGTAGCTTATCCGCATTCCTATTTTCCTATTCATCAGTCAACCTACTCCTGCATTACCCCTATTTGAATTTGTATTTATAACCCTGTATTCACCTGACCAGAAATCTTGTTCATCTTGCCACCGAACTTCACTAATTCCCAATATATCTAACTTTTACATATCCATTTCCTTTTTTAAATTTTCTAACATATCTGCCCGATTAAGGGATCTGACATTCCTCGCTCCGATCCCTAGAACGTCAGTTTTCTTTCTCCTGATAACGACGTCCTCTTGAGTATTGATTTTCTAAACTGTTTATTGAACTTTCTGATTTGCTAAATGCTTACGAATACAGCCAACCCCTCGGAAAGAAGTGTGCCGTTCTTTTCTTTAGGTTTTCATGTTATATGATAACCTGGGTCCACACTCCTCACTTCGTTCCTTCCAGTCTGAGAACAGATGATAAAGAGCTAGAATAATAAAAGGGACATAGAAGCTGGCGTGTTAATTAGCTAATTAGCTACTTCCACTTTGACCAAGATAAATTTCTACTGTAATTAAAAGTCAATTAAGATTGGTTTCCGCCAGTAACTTCGTTGTGAACGAAGCAGAAACAATTGTGGTCATCCTCATATTGAACTCATGTTAAGAGAACTGCAATACAACTGATTGATTATGCATACAGTATAGCACAGATATTTAGACATTTTTTAAAACTATTAAAACAGAAATCTGAATGAAAACTCCAATATTCTGCACTAGCTGCATTTACTGAACTCTATCAGCGACACACACAAACGGTTTTGAAACTCTTAAGTTGCATCTCCTGGTGTATATCTGAACAGAACTTTTTATAAAATGATCGGTTGATAATGGCGAAATCAAGTTATTTGAGATATTTTTAAAGTGTAAATATATTTAAATAAGTAACAAAAAATTATGCATCTGATTAGGAAATAAGGTGCGGGTCACTGACGCCGCACAAATAATAGGCCTATTCGTGTATAACAACTAAAATTTCTTAGTTTCAGACCAAAAGGTGGTTACTTACAATACTATGTCATTTGATATGAGGAACCGTTACGGCAAGACGCAGAGTAACATTTGATGTGACTAGGCAGAGTTGTCAGCCTTCTTCAGTTGGTGAAAGCATCATCAGCGATGAAAATAAGTCCGTAGAAGTGAAGGAATGGAATTAGGAGTTTAAAATTGATCCTTGACTAAAAAGCAGTGAAGTGGTTACTTGAATTAAAAAAAAAGAGACGGAGACAGTGACATATAACGTGGAACAACTGACAAAAAACGGGACTGACCTGAGTTAAAATTATCCAATAGAATTTAAAAGGCAATCTGATACTCCTGTTAACAGCTCAAGGAATCCGGTTTTATTGAAATTAAAGTTTCTCGTGTGTAGGAGACAATGTAGGCCAGCCCGGATAGCCGTGCGGTTGAACGCACGGCTTTCCGGATAGGGAAGAAGCGCCTGGTCCCCGGCACGAATCCGCCCGGCGGACTTGTGTCGAGGTCCGGTGAGCTGGCCAGTCTGTGGATGGTTTTTGGGCGGTTGTCCATCTGCCTCGGCGAATAGGGGCTGGTTCCCCTCATTCCGCCTCAGCTACACTATGTCGGCAATTGCTGCGTGAACAAGTTCTCCACGTACGCGTACACCACCATTACTCTATCACACAAACAAAGGGGTTAGGGGTTATACTCGTCCGACGTGAGACGCTCCCTGGGGTGGGGAGGGGGGGGGGATGTCGACCGGGGGCCAAACCGCACAATAACCCTGAAAGAGTGGTTCGGTGTGGGGCGGCGGAGGGGTGAAGTGGACTGCGGAAGTCGTCGTGGGGTTGTGGACCACTGTGGCTGCGGCGGGTACGGAGCCTCTCCGTTGTTTCTAGACCCCCGGTTAACATACAATATATGTAGAATACGATACAAATGAGACAATGTCCGTACGGCCGAGTTTCACTTTTTAGTTGTGCTCCTCTTTGGGCAGTGCGGCCCTCTTTGTGTCCCTCAGACAATGCAGACTTTCGTCAGTGCATTCAGAGGTGTCGCCGCCCAGGGCGGTCGCTTTCCAAGACCGGTCGAGGTTCGTCATGATCCGTTCTCTGATGTGAGTACTGAGGAGAACACTTCGCTGGTAATCGGCAGAGAGATGACTCTTGCAGACTCGATGGCTCCAGCCCATAAACGACACCTCAAAAACAGATGACCGTTTACGCGCTCAGATGACATACTGGCCCCAGTAGAAGGATGACAGCGTGTTCATTAAGCTCAAAAATGGCTCTGAGCACTATGGGACTTAACATCTATGGTCATCAGTCCCCTAGATCTTAGAACTACTTAAACATAACTAACCTAAGGACATCACACACATCCATGCCCGAGGCAGGATTCGAACCGGCGACCGTAGCAGTCGCGCGGCTCCGGACTGAGCGCCTAGAACCGCGAGACCACCGCGGCCGGCTGTTCATTAAGTAGAAAGTTAAGCTCCTGAAAGGTATACCGACGCCAAGGGTGATCACCAAAAGAGTAGGAAGCATTGAGAGGCTTTCGAAATATAGCAGGATGGTAGGGAGAGATACAGAAATTTGCTTAGGGCTAATACGCTAACGCCAAGGCTATAGCTCACATTGGCCATGAAGTGTGGCGTGGATCGATCTGAGACTGCGAATTTAGGAACCTTGCGAGAAAATTACTGTCCCTTCACAACAGTAGTCTTTTTCTTAATTTTTCGTTTCAATTGTTTCACGATTAGGGACTCGACGTTTGTTACGTTGAGTTTCGAGTTACCATGTATGCTTGTTAGTTCGCCCGGGGCACATATTAATTCAGGTGCATGTCCAGCTTCTTTTTAATACCATGGGTAATACAATTATTTCTGCTAAATCACTTAAAGTCGATTCAGCCCTGATCTATGTACGTGACGCGTCTTTTGCACTCTCTTTCCCAGTTCTTTGAGGGCCCGACATATGTACATCAGTCGTAACTCATAAAGTTTAATACTTCACGTGTTTATTGTTAATTTTGGATGAAGACGTGCGCAGCGTTTAGTTTTTGCCATGTGTGTAGATCTTTGCTAAATAAATTTTTAGTAAGCGAGTTCTCCTTTATATTGTTTCACTAGTAAATTAATCCCCTGTGACTTGAATATAAATTAATCAAGGGCATTAGCCATGCTTATATGTTAGAGACATTCTTTCTAAATACAGTTTCGTGATGCAAATCTTCTTTTAAGTCAGATAGTTTCTGAACGGACTGTAGGCCACAGGATACATTCCTTTACTTTTGTATTAATCATTGATGCTCATGCATATGACGATGATTGTAGTGAATCATTAGTAGAATAAAACAGTAACAGAGTAGTTAGGTTCATTCAGCTCACACTGCCAGCATAATAATAGACATCTTTTAATAGTTATTTCAATTTACAAAACTTGAAAGTTCCTATATGCAGCTGATATTGACGTTACCATTTTGTACGGTACTGGGTTTGATCATGTACCTGGATTCAAAAACAACCAGCGGACTGCCACAGAAATGGGTATTTCTCTTCTCACATAGGAGGAACAGTAGGCAAATGTGTTGCAAAGCTACCTAACCATAGATGTCTAGCGGGCACAGTAAATAACGCAAGAGTAATTACAGTCTGTGGTACATTACGGCACAGCAATAGGTGCCGTACATCGCAGTTCTTTGAAGAAGACATTGTCCTTCTGTTTGGAAAACACTTTGAACTCATAATCACAGTAAGTGATTTCAGCTGCGTTCTGAGTGTCAAAGACCAAAGTTACAATCACAGTAGTGTGCTGTACTGGACTGCATGCTGAAAGATATGGGACTAATAGACTCATGTGAGAACATGCACGGAGTGGCCCTTGGCCTTACCCATGTCACCAGCAATTCGGCAAGTCCGTCGGACAGAATATATGTGTTGCACGTGCATATATCACACAATTTAAAACACCACATTGTGTACTTCAAAGTAGGGCCCATCATATTTTCGGAACCTGGTGCTTACTAATATTCAAAATAAGGAGCCATCCGTGACAGAGGTACCTTGGAAGCTTCCTTACGAGGAGAAGGTTAGGCCCTCTGTTGGCCCTTGTTCACATCTGCAAGGCAGCAAGTTTTTATATTTAGCTTTGCCTGTGTTTTACTATAAGCATATTTCTTAAATTTTGTGCGTGTGTTCGTATTTAAGAGGTTTAATCTCTCATTTTGTAAGTGTAAATTCAGGCAGTTTGTAGCGCAGTTTTCATTTCTTCTGAAGAGTCTGCAGCACAGCTCACTAAGGCATCAGCATCCGTTAGTGACACATCAGGAGCATAGCCGGTTGCATATGTATGTCTGCTTCTTTAGTTTAATTCTTCAGTTACAGTTGCTAGCATTGGTAGGATGTGTGCATGCAGTGTGTGGCGCAGAGGAGCTGGTCGCAGTTCGTGTTTCCTGAACGTTAGTGGTGGTCACATTAATGTGCCTGGACCGTGTAAAGTATAAGTCCAGTAACTGGAATGCGGTCTGGGAAGGTATTCAGAGGCGAAACCTGCCATCGTATCCGAAAGGGACGAACTAGGTACTTCGCTGTCAACAGAAAAATGTAAAGGAACTCAACACGTTATTCTATTTTATTACCACAGTAACGAACGTGTACATTATGCAGTGTAATAGATATTGAGGCACACAGATTTTAGTGTGTGACGAGGTATAAGACATATGGCTCTATATCAGACATAATGAGCAACAGCAGAATCACTTGCAATGCAACTACCCAACACAAAGAAGTGCAGTTTGGTTGAAAGGCCAAAACATACATTACATCCATTCAAAAGAAACTAACAACAGGTAGGACTTCTGGGTGCAAAACATTCTGATGGGCACCAAAACCTATAAGCATAACTAAACAAATAGGACAACAATGTAAAATATAGAATACCATTTATTTCATTTATTGACCTATCTCGTATAATAGAAGAATGTTTTTTAGTTGATGGTACTACTACTTGCAGCAATAACTTCTTTTTAAATGACGTATGCTTAAAGAGATAAATTATTTAGTCTAGTTAGACCACATGCCTTCCCCCATGAACCATGGACCTTGCCGTTGGTGGGGAGGCTTGCGTGCCTCAGCGATACAGATGGCCGTACCGTAGGTGCAACCACAGCGGAGGGGTATCTGTTGGGAGGCCAGACAAACATGTGGTTCCTGAAGAGGGGCAGAAGCCTTTTCAGTAGTTGCAGGGGCAACAGTCTGGATGATTGACTGATCTGGCCTTGTAACATTAACCAAAACGGCCTTGCTGTGCTGGTACTGCGAACGGCTGAAAGCAAGGGGAAACTACAGCCGTAATTTTTCCCGAGGACATGCAGCTTTACTGTATGATTAAATGATGATGGCGTCCTCTTGGGTAAAATATTCCGGAGGTAAAATAGTCCCCCATTCGGATCTCCGGGCGGGGACTACTCAAGAGGACGTCGTTATCAGGAGAAAGAAAACTGGCATTCTACGGATCGGAGCGTGGAATGTCATATCCCTTAATCGGGCAGGTAGGTTAGAAAATTTAAAAACG
Organism: Schistocerca nitens; assembly: GCF_023898315.1. Classification (NCBI taxonomy): domain Eukaryota; kingdom Metazoa; phylum Arthropoda; class Insecta; order Orthoptera; family Acrididae; genus Schistocerca; species Schistocerca nitens. The sequence goes on from NC_064621.1 coordinate 489,655,054, forward strand.
GAAATGGATAGGTTGAAGTTAGATATAGTGGGAATTAGTGAAGTTCGAAGGCAGGAGGAACAAGACTTTTGGTCAGGTGATTACAGGGTTATAAATACAAAATCAAATAGGGGTAATGCAGGAGTAGGTTTAATAATGAATAAAAAATAGGAGTGCGGGTTAGCTACTACAAACAGCATAGTGAACGCATTATTGTGGCCAAGATAGACACAAAGCCCATGCCTACTACAGTAGTACAAGTTTATATGCCAACTAGCTCTGCAGATGATGAAGAAATTTATGAAATGTATGACGAGATAAAAGAGATTATTCAGGTAGTGAAGGGAGACGAAAACTTAATAGTCATGGGTGACTGGAATTCGTCAGTAGGAAAAGGGAGAGAAGGAAACATAGTAGGTGAATATGGATTGGGGGGAAGAAATGAAAGAGGAAGCCGCCTTGTAGAATTTTGCACAGAGCATAACTTAATCATAGCTAACACTTGGTTCAAGAATCATAAAAGAAGGTTGTATACCTGGAAGAATCCTGGAGATACTAATAGGTATCAGGTAGATTATATAATGGTAAGGCAGAGATTTAGGAACCAGGTTTTAAATTGTAAGACATTTCCAGGGGCAGATGTGGATTCTGACCACAATCTATTTGTTATGAACTGCAGATTGAAACTGAAGAAACTGCAAAAAGGTGGGAATTTAAGGAGATGGGACCTGGATAAACTGGAAGTACCAGAGGTTGTAGAGAGTTTCAGGGAGAGCATAAGGGAACAATTGACAGGAATGGGGGAAAGAAATACAGTAGTAGAAGAATGGGTAGCTCTGAGGGATGAAGTAGTGAAGGCAGCAGAGGATCAAGTAGGTAAAAAGAAGAGGGCTAATAGAAATCCTTGGGTAACAGAAGAAATATTGAATTTAATTGATGAAAGGAGAAAATATAAAAATGCAGTAAATGAAGCAGGCAAAAGGGAATACAAACGTCTCAAAAATGGGATCGACAGGAAGTGCAAAATGGCTAAGCAGGGATGGCTAGAGGACAAATGTAAGGATGAAGAGGCTTGTCTCACTAGGGGTAAGATAGATACTGCATACAGGAAAATTAAAGAGACCTTTGGAAAGAAGAAAACCACTTGTATGAATATCAAGAGCTCAGATGGCAACCCAGTTCTAAGCAAAGAAGGGAAGGCAGAAAGGTGGAAGGAGTATATAGAGGGTTTATACAAGGGCGATGTACTTGAGTACAATATTATGGAAATGGAAGAGGATGTAGATGAAGATGAAATGGGAGATAAGATACTGCGTGAAGAGTTTGACAGAACACTGAAAGACCTGAGTCGAAACAAGGCCCCGGGAGTAGACAACATTCCATTAGAACTACTGATGGCCTTGGGAGAGCCAGTCATGACAAAACTCTACCATCTGGTGAGCAAGATGTATGAGACAGGTGAAATACCCACAGACTTCAAGAAGAATATAATAATTCCAATACCAAAGAAAGCAGGTGTTGATAGATGTGAAAATTACCGAACTATCAGTTTAATAAGTCACAGCTGCAAAATACTAACGCGAATTCTTTACAGACGAATGGAAAAACTGGTAGAAGCGGACCTCGGGGAAGATCAGTTTGGATTCCGTAGAAATGTTGGAGCACGTGAGACAATACTAACCTTACGACTTATCTTAGAAGAAAGATTAAGAAAAGGCAAACCTACGTTTCTAGCATTTGTAGAGTTAGAGAAATCTTTTGACAACGTTAACTGGAATACCCTCTTTCAAATTCTGAAGGTGGCAGGGGTAAAATACAGGGAGCGAAAGGCTATTTACAATTTGTACAGAAACCATATGGCAGTTATAAGAGTCGAGGTGCATGAAAGGGAAGCAGTGGTTGGGAAAGGAGTGAGACAGGGTTGTAGCCTCTCCCCGATGTTATTCAATCTGTATATTGAGCATGCAGTAAAGGAAACAAAAGAAAAATTCGGAGTAGGTATTAATATTCATGGAGAAGAAGTAAAAACTTTGAGGTTCGCCGATGACATTGTAATTCTGTCAGAGACAGCAAAGGACTTGGAAGAGCAGTTGAACGGAATGGACAGTGTCTTGAAAGGAGGATATAAGATGAACATCAACAACAGCAAAACGATGATAATGGAATGTAGTCAAATTAAATCGGGTGATGCTGAGGGGATTAGATTAGTAAATGAGACACTTAAAGTAGTAAAGGAGTTTTGCTATTTAGGGAGTAAAATAACTGATGATGGTCGAAGTAGAGAGGATATAAGATGTAGACTGGCAATGGCAAGGAAATCGTTTCTGAAGAAGAGAAATTTGTTGACATCGAGTATAGATTTAAGTGTCAGGAAGTCGTTTCTGAAAGTATTTGTATGGAGTGTAGCCATGTATGGAAGTGAAACATGGACGATAACCAGTTTGGACAAGAAGAGAATAGAAGCTTTCGAAATGTGGTGCTACAGAAGAATGCTGAAGATAAGGTGGGTAGATCACGTAACTAATGAGGAGGTATTGAATAGGATTGGGGAGAAGAGAAGTTTGTGGCATAACTTGACTAGAAGAAGGGATCGGTTGGTAGGACATGTTTTGAGGCATCAAGGGATCACAAATTTAGCATTGAAGGGCAGCGTGGAGGGTAAAAATCATAGAGGGAGACCAAGAGATCAATACACTAAGCAGATTCAGAAGTATGTAGGTTGCAGTAGGTACTGGGAGATGAAGAAGCTTGCACAGGATAGAGTAGCATGGAGATCTGCATCAAACCAGTCTCAGGACTGAAGACCACAACAACAACAACAACAGGCCACATGCACTCGCTTTCGGGAGGACAACGGTTCATTCCCGCGTTCGGCCACCCTGTTTCAGGTTTTCCGCGATTTTCCTAAATCGCTCCAGGCAAATGCCGGGATGGTTCCTTTGAAAGGGCACGGCCGACTTCCTTCCCCGTCTTTCCCTAATCCGATGAGACCGATGACCTCGCTGTCTGGTCTCCTTCCCCAAAACAACCCAACCCAACCACATGCAAATATTAAGTTTCTTTGGCGAATGCAGACAATGAACTGAACAAACTCGCTATTATTTTCCTTTACTCACTCCTTATTTAATAATAAGATACTCGTTTTATTAGGTACAAGTCCCATTAATGAAATCTTAACTCTTTTAAAAGCTAAAGAAGAAGCTTTATTTTTACACTTTACCAATTTTAAGGAGAAGAACAGTTTATCTTTCGCAAACATATGGAAGTCCTTGCCTCCGTCACGTCAATTTTCGAGAAAGAGGTTTTCATGTTGACATCTATCTAAAACACAGTATCAACAAGTTGCTGCTACGTTCATAACCACTACGAGGAAGAGCTGTAGTTTTCCAACGAGATGTCCCCAGAGAAGTGAGAATATGTCTTGTATGACAGATGAAGCCGAAGTGAAGGAGGTGAGTCAGAGTGAGTGCAATGAAGAGCTGGAGGGGAACAAAAAAGTACTCAGCGCGCGTCCTACCATGTAGGGAACCTTTGTTCGATTCCAGATACTGCCAGGGAATTTTCTTTGGTGAGAGGGCTCTAACGGGCTGTACTCAACCTTCTGATGCCAGCTGGGAAGCTACTTGACCGAGTCTGCTAACCCTACAATAACCGGAGCGTGGTATGCTGAGCACTCGCCACTCCACACCGCATCTCGATGGCGCCATTCGCTGAAGAGGAGGCGGCCGTCTGTGGAGAGTACTGCGTGGTACTTCCATGAAATGTAATTGATTACGAAAGTTAAGCAGAACTCATTCATTCACTCATTCACATCAGAAATGTTATATGCCACCCTTAATCACAGTCATAAATCAAAACAGAAAACATATTAATCATCATACAGGTATTTTTATAAAAACAATTATCACTGACAGAGCAATACCGTAGTTGCCGTACATAAAGTCCTATCTTTAGGACGCGGGGTCCTGGGTTCGGTTCTTGGACGGTTCACAGACATTTTCTTCGCTTAGGTCCTGGGGATTTTTGTCGCGCTAACTTTTCATCTGTATCACGAAGACTCGCACATCGCCGATGTGACGACCGATGGAAAGACTTGCGTCAGGCTGCCGAAAAACCCTAGACGGTGTCCACTGGCCAATAATTCAAAATCATCAATCATGTTTCTGATAGAATTAGTTTTTCTAGTTAATGCCTCCTCAGATTAACCCTTTCGGGACCGAGCGCGTTTCCCCAAAGCGAAGCAATTCGCCGGCGCTGTGCGGGTTCTATATCCCTTAGGTTTCTTTCGTCGCTTATAAAATCTACAGTTTTTGACTTATCGGTGTAATTTTTTTTTTTGCAAATGAAGCTTTAAAACACACCCTTTAGTGGCATACTATTTTCATTATTCCATATCGAGCACTTTTTGCCTTGGCCGTGGTGTTAAAATAGAAAAAAAAGAGAAATATGATTTTTTAAAACTTTTTTTTTATTTAGTTGAGAGGTGATGCATTGAATTAGACCTATTAAAATTAGTTGTATCTTATTCTTTGAAACGACATATAAAATATAATTTTATCTCTTATGGGACGTCCGTTGGAAGAAAAATAAGAAGTCAATTTTGAGGGATGAAAAAATTAATTTATGTCAATAAACTCCAAAATTTCATAAAATTTGCTTAAAACAAACTTTACAACTTTGGTATATCGATTTTTTAATAGGCAACCACATTTTACAAGTCCTTTCGGTACTTTGCTAGCCGGCCGCGGTGGCCGTGCGGTTCTGGCGCTGCAGTCCGGAACCGCGGGACTGCTACGGTCGCAGGTTCGAATCCTGCCTCGGGCATGGGTGTGTGTGATGTCCTTAGGTTAGTTAGGTGTAAGTAGTTCTAAGTTCTAGGGGACTTATGACGTAAGATGTTGAGTCCCATAGTGCTCAGAGCCATTTGAACCATTTTTTTGGTACTTTGCTACTTTGTGAAACCTGTTGAAGCACTCAGGCACATGAAGAGAAGGGTCGGACGGTCAAGTTTCGCAAAAAACAGGGGGACCGCTTTCGCCCTCCTGGCTTGGAGCGATCACTGCAGACGACACGGTCACCCTGTTTTCCGGCGTCCATTCTTGCGGTAGCTTGGTACAGGCCGTCCATCCTGTGTAGGTCACCTTGTTCAGGGCGTGGCCCCTTCCTCGATGGGTTGGTTGAGCCCTGACGTCACCCACAAGCTCCTTGACGAGACTCTTCCGAAACTGCAAATGACTCTTTGGTGTCTCTCCTCTTCTCTTTGCTATGATGACATATAGCAAGTAAGCGTTGACTAGCCCCACCTGAAATTAGCCAGAGGAAATACTCTTTTGTCAGGATGCGCCCAGTTCGTGTTGATACTCCAAGCCAGTCCCTAGATACAGCGCTGGGTGTGTGACGCGACAGTCGGGCCACGTATACGGGCCTCGCGTCCCGGAAGGGTTAAAGCAGCACAGAATATTTATATATTTTATTACTAAACTTAATAATGAGGTGTTTTATAGCAACTGTTACTCTTACAATGGTCCATCAGAACAGAGGATGTGTTCGATGGAATGAGTAAAGCTCTGAACAAGAATATAAGTTATTGTCAATCTTTATAAACGAAATTAGTGGCTTAGTTCAAAATATTTCTTAAAAGACATTTTAAAGGTTTACATCTCGGCTGTTGTTGACAAGTATTAACAGACGTATGATTTTACGCTCTATTGATACCCACTGTAATTGCCTACTGCACTTTAATATGACCTATAAGGCCAATCTGGCCAGCCAAGCAAACTTCAATAAACTGAATACTTTTCATCAGTATCCGGGGAGGAAATTTTCAAAATATCTTTTAAAATGCCACAGCATTTGAAGTATATGGGCGTAGAACTACGCATGGAGAAAATGATTTACAATATTTTTCTGTCCTGGAAACTGTGCAGACGGGGAAGGTTATCAGAGTTTTGTAGTGATGCAGCTGCATTACCCACAGTCAGGTGCTCGATTCTGAGCGTATCTGCGTTCTCTTGCATTTCCGTCTCCGTCTGGTTGGAGTACTTTCTCAGACCGGTGAGCAGACACATCCGTTCAACGTAGCTTCTGTCCATGCCCAGTTGCCTAACGGAGAGCACGGCGTCAACACCGTTTGTATATGGACGTACCGTATAGTTCGTGCCACGGTACCCGACACTAACGCTTCTGCATAGCACATTTTACTTTTTCAAGTCAATACCACGCAACTAGCTTTACGAATACAGTATTCAGACTTTTTACGATTCATATTATTAATTAATACTAGGGACAAGCACATCTATGTGGTCACCGTCTATATTCGACGTCAGCACTGGGACTGGAGAGAATATGAAACGTGCAGGGAAGAGGGTGAGAAAGGAGGGGGGGGGGAGGGGTATGCGGCCTAGGTCGTTGCTGTAATGCGGAAACGGAGCTATTCATCTGACGTCCAAATGGACTTTATCATTATCGTTCCGGGCAAGTAAATTGCATGGCTGTGAAAAAACATGCAGTTGCCTCGAGTTAAATTAAATGCAGCTGTCTCGTAATATAGAGGCACTACAAGTCGTCGTAACATGGCTCAGCTGCCTGCAAGTACTGATAAGAGCAGCGCCATACGTCACACTTCCTGCAGATAAAGAGGAGCTCGCTGGGCGCGGCAGGAAGTAGCGCCCAGATAAACCGCAATGGCGGCGCCGGAAGTGGACCTTTCCAGCGGATCGCGCTTAGTTAAAACTATAGCGCGATCCTCCGAGCTCTAGCGGCAGTCAGGCGAAGCTCGTTCAAGGTCACCCGCCCTACGTAGGTCTTGTTAGTGTTTTAGCCCACTGGGGCACTCTGGGATGCTCTCTGGGTCACCCTGGGATGCACTCTGGGAACTCTGGGAATCTCTCTGTTCTTGATTATGAATTTATAATTGCTATTGTGTTTGGGTTTATTGTTTATTTTTAATTTTTTGATCGTTTTATAGTTGCGAAGCATCCCTATTTATCTCGTGAGATTTTTTTTTTTTTTTTAAGAAGTGTTCCGAAAAGGCTAGGTTTGTAAACTGTTCGGATGCCGCCTTGGTTGAAGTATAGCGTGCATGGCTAAATGGCGATATACAAAACCGGCTGCGGTGCAACTCGTGCACCATGCGCCGTAGATATCAGGGATGGACTACGGCTACGGAGATGTGTGTGGGCGAATTGACGTGCAACTGTTGAGCAAGTGACCACACAGACGAACCAAGGGTTTACCAGAAGTGTCTCCTCAATGACCGTTCAGCTAACGTTGCTGTCTAGGGATCTCTGCAGCAGGCACCGACACCTGAGCTGATTCCTACTTATCGGCGGGAAAGGTTTGAATTTACACGCCAGTACCGTAACTGATCATTCACTGAATGGCAATAGGTGGCCTTTTCAAATGAGTCACGCTTTATACTCCATTGTAAAGGTGGCCGGTGGTGGAAGTGTTTTGAAATGGAAATTAGCAACAAGTCATCCGTCTCGCCAACGAAGCCTATTACCCATCCCGTAATTTGCGCGTCAGTGGGATGTGAAATGCTCTTGCTTAGTTTACGTTCCGTGATATACTAATCAGTGCTGCAGAGATTCAAACTCATTCCGTAGGCTAGCTTGCAAAGCAGTGGAAACAGCGCTGTATACCTAACCGTTAAAAATTCTTAAAATAAAAAAATTATTTGTATATCCCTTATTCCAATCCACCTCTTTTCTAACTTTCACAGCATATATCCGTTTTGCGAATTATGCGGGAACGCAAACTCCAAACTTGTTCTTCCGTCATTAAACGGACAATTGGGCTCGGTAATTTCTATAATTCTGCAGCTAAAATATAACGTGTACGCCCTGTGAAGTTTAGTAGTACCTGTAATTATTACCACTTGGCTGAGTTATGCATGTACTTCTTTTTTCGGCTGTCACTTTTGTTGAACTTTTTAAAAATCACAACCCCTCGCATAGCGAATCGCACTCCGCAGTTCCGACGCCTGACTAATACCTTTTACTGAGTGTCATTACCTTATGTTCTACTTTAATTTTTGCACACTCAGTGAAAAACAGCGTGTATATTACGACCCACAAAGAAACTCACCTGTAGTGTACGGTATGACAGAAAATGTATGTAAAGCACACCCAAGGCTGTTTAATTACAGGACTAATTACGCATTGAATAATGGAACATACTCTTCGGAATACTTCGTGGAGGACATGCTGCTCAGCCCTAAAACGCACAAAAGCAGGCCAAACTGTGTAGCTCCGTCATTATAACGTATACTAAATAAAACTGCATATTAAAATTTTATTTTTTGGGGGTCCACAGCCACAAGGTCTTTTGACAATGAAGATATACTCCACGTAAACTGTATTCAGACAGAACACATCCTAATTGGAGCATGTTTGCTTTCACAAAAAGTGCATATGTCTATGTCTGTATCTATAGTCTAAAACTGAACGTATTTTACACAAAAAATGGCTCCCACTGAAGACACGTAGGTGTCGAAACTTGCTTAGTTAAGAACTAACGAAACGAAATTTACTGTGTTTTGAAGCCGCGCGGGGTAGCCGCGCTGTCTAGGGCACGTTGCCGCAGTCCGCGCGGCTCATCCCGTCTGAGGTTTGAGTCCTCCCTCGGGCATGGGTATGTGTGTGTGTTGTCCTTAGCGTAAGTTAACTTAAGTAGTGTGTAAGCCTAGGGACCGATGACCTCATCAGTTTGGTCCCATAGGAACTTACCACAAATTTCCAACGTGTTTTAAAGACGGCAAAGTTTTAAAATCGCAGATAGTTAGTAACTCTACAGAAATGTTCAAAAAAAGCAGGATGCTTCTTTTCGAAAAGGTAGCACTGATTTAGATCCATATTCACTTGTTCTGGAATTCGTATTTGTTGTACAATGTTGATACCAAATTTATGGTTGGGAAGTTGTCTAGAATCTAAAATATGAATAGTGTTTTACAGTTTCAGTCAATTTTGGTAAAGGAAGAGATGGGACTAAAATTATTCATTTACGTGATTTTAGTTAATAATGAACTAGTCTGAAGAATTGTTACATTTTGTTCATGTTTGTTACGGCCTGGTCATTTCGATCATGACATCAGGTGGAGGGGAAAACCTCAGAAGACTTATTTTCATGTATAAGCCTATTGAATGACACTGTAAGAATGTCGCCAATGCAGTAAATTCTTTCTTATGCGGTTTTAAACGAAATTAACCTTGCCGGACTCGTTACCACAGGTACCGGGAGGGCGTAACAAAGAAGACGACTACCGAAAAATTTGCTCTAGGGTTCGCAATGTTTCAGAAATGCATATCTTTACGGGATGTCGTGTCTGCTTGAGACAGTATAATAGCATTTCATACAGAATGAGGCTAGTCCAGATATCAACCTGTTAATGTTTTAGCATGTGACATTTCTATCGTAAGAACAAGACAGAAAAAAGAAAAATATCCTACAGGAAAGTGAACTCTTGAAACGATTCAGCAAAAGGTTTCAAGTATTAGGTGGCCGTATTTCCGCTTCTGTCTTTGACTTCGCCTTAGAGCGAGAGTAATGGTGCTAGCAGAGCAGATATCTTGAACATTAGAATAAATCTGCGTGTCAATGAAGCACGGTATGCGTGCATATCGAGAAAGAGAGACACACAAATTCAGTCTTTCACTTCGGTGAGGCAGAGAGGCTAGAATGTGTGTCGACTGCTGGAGTCAAAGTGTATGTCGCCTTGCTGCAAGAACCTCAAGTTTCTAGAATGGCTAGATGCCATACTGTTTATAAAGTATTGGGTTCCAATGTTAACTTGGATTCCGAAGGCTTCGGAGCAAGATAGATGGTTTCCGTGATATTCATGACACTTCAGGGAGCTTTCCTGGGCACAGGTCTACCAAATGTCCATAACTTGAGGTATTCGGGATAAAACTGTCAATGTGTTGTAAAGTGTGCATTTCGTGAATGATACTGTCTGACCTATGCTCATATAATACCACCTTCGAGCCCACTGCAATGATTTTATAGGACATGGTGATGGTCGAGAGGTACACGACTAAAAACGCCCTTGAAGCTCGTGCAATGAACCTCGGTTCCAGCTGGCGTCTGGTAATGCAGATGTTGGGATGAAAATCAGAAAGCAGTATTCAGTGGTTGGTTCAAATGGCTCTGAGCACTATGCAACTTACATTCTGAGGTCATCAGTCGCCTAGAACTTAGAACTAATGATACCTTACTAACCTACGGACATCACACACATCCATGCCCGAGGCAGGATTCGAACCTGCGACCGTAGCGGTCGCTCGGCTCCAGACTGTAGCGCCTAGAACCGCACGGCCACTCTGACCGGCTATTCACTGGTCATGTGGTGAGAACATGGAAAAGATGAAGTTACCCAATCAGCCTTAGCATCAAACCGGGGCTACCTTCTACAGTGACAGACAAGTGACTCAAGACCGTGAAGTAAGCAGTGAAATATTAAGATAAAATTTATGGTTCTTGCTGAAACCTGACATAGACACTGAAGACACGATCTAATGCCGATCGGTTCGTAGTTGGTCCCTGTATGTGGCTTTCCTTGTAGGAAATTTAACTGCTTTTAGAATCATGTTGGAAGCGTGGTTATTACATCTCTCTGCGCTCACATATAACAGAAAGATTTCGTTATTCTGGATGACCGGTGAACTGCACTACCTGGTAGAAAACTATTAGCATGTGATCAAAAGTATCCGGGCACCTAGCTGAAGATGACGTACAAGTTCGTGGCGGTCTCTATCAGTCTTGCTGGAATTCACCCTTAGCCCTAATGACAGCTTCCACTCTCGCAAGCATACGTTCAGTCAGGTATTGGAAGGTTTTTTTGGGGAACCGCAGCCCATTCCTCAAGGAGTGCTGCACTGAGGAGAGGTGAAGCCTGGCACGAAGTGGGCGTTCCAAAACATCCCAGAAGTGTTCTATAGGATTCAAGTCAGGACTCTGTGCATTCCAGTCCGTTACAGGGATGTCACTGTTGTGTAATCATTCCGCCACTGGCACTGCATTGTGAACAGGTTCTCGATCGTGTTGAAGGATGAAATCGCCATTCCCGAATCGCTCTTCAAGAGTGAGAAGCAAGGACGTGCTTAAAACATCAATGTAGGCCTGTGCTGTGACAGTGCCACGCAAAACAACAAGGGGTGCAATCCCCTTCCATGGAAAACGCGACCACACTATAACACCAACGCCTCCGAACTTTACTGTTGGCACTACACACGCTGACAGATGACGTTCACCGGGCATTCGCCATACCCACAACCTGCCATCTGATCGCCACATTGTGTACCGTGACTCGTCACTCCACGCAACGTATTTCCACTGTTAAATCGTCCAATGTTTACTCTCCTTACACCAAGCGAGGCGTCGTTTGGTATTTACCGGCGTGATTTGTGGCTTATGAGGAGCCCCTCGACCATGTAATCCTAGTTTTCTCACCTCCCGTCTAACTGTCATAGTACTTGCAGTGGATCCTGATGCAGTTCGGAATTCCTGTTTGATGGTCTGGATAGATGTCTGCCTATTACACATTACGACCCACTTCAACTGTCGGCATATCTGTCAACAGACGATGTCGGCCTGTAAGCTTTTGTGCTGCAAGTGTCCCTTCACGTTTCCACTTCACTATCACATCGGAAACAGTGGACCTATGGGTGTTTAGGAGTGTACAAACGTATTACACAAGTGACATCCAATCACCCGACAACGTTCGAAGTCCGTGAGTTCCGCGGAGCGCCCCATTCTGCTCTCTCACGATGTCTAATGACTATTTAGGTAGCTGGTATGGAGTACCTGGGAGTAGGTGGCAGTACAACGCACCTAATACGAAAAACGTATATTTTTGGGGGTGTCCTGATACTTTTGATCATGTAGTGTATTTTTCTGTATACAACAGTAGCCAGTTTTCTAATAATATTCCGAGGAGAGTATTAAATGCATAGCTAGAGTCTCGGATGACTTGGCATTAGCGATTCATCTGTTTTCACATCATCTCAGTTCTCTCAGTGCGATTACTGGACTCACCACGCAAGTAGGAGAGAAATATGAATATAATTTTGACGTTGTGAAGTAAAGGATTTGGGTGATCCATGGCCAAGCAAATTCTGCTTACATTATTCGAACTTTTTTTTACCTGATGTTCTTCGGTTCTCTTCCTTTGCCTTCATCATAGCGTTAGTGAAGACATAAGAAGAGAAATGGAGATGATCTCTGTAACAGGAAAATCAACGAACGCAGGCAGAATGTTCTTGGAAAGCTATCGAAACACACTACAGTCAAGCGAGCGGTGCAAGGATAGACAAAATCCGTGAATTTGACGTTATCTTAATTTGCTAATATTTTACGTGATAAATAATGTGAAACAATTACAAAACATGGCGATGGTGGAGGGGTCGCTGGCAGATCTTAAGAAACTAATACTGAGAGTAGTTATATATCATGAACACAGTCAAAAGTTCATACATTTGTCAGTTACACCTATAATTCAATTTCTTTCTCTCCTAAATTTCATTTATCTACCAGCTTCTCATTGGCATATATATGAAATCTCACACTTATTCGTTCCACAGTGAATAGCATACCGCAAGGTGTTGAAGACATGGTAGGTCTATCATAGTTTCTTAACAGTCTTGTAATTTTTTCTTGTTACGTGTACAATATATGTTTAGATCTTAGTATTTCTGGCTCTGTTCCTAATTGCTTACACGTAAATATTACACTGCTCCAAACTTTAAACTATGTGGCACAATATGAGTGTTTCTTGTTACCATGAGTTATTATTGTATCTTCCTCACCAAATGAAGCACTTAATTTTATTTCCCCGGAAATTTTAAACCACGAACTTTCAGTGTGTAAGTAAATGATCCTGACGGAGCCCTTACAGCTGGCTGATTTTCTTTCTCTCGTGCACCACTTTAACTTTGTCGTCTGTGTGAGGCAAGGTACCTGATAGCGTAATGAGTAACTATAACTCAGTGACACAGCAAGAATTCGTTTCATTATATGAAACGTAAGACGTTAGTTACTTTTTGTATTCCAAACATTCCGTGTGCATTTTACTCTTTATTCTCAAACTTTAACACTTTGTAATACTTGTAGAAATTTCATATTAATAGACTCACTTTGTAGTTGAATGTGGGTTCATTAGGTAACCATTTTGAAAGTCAGCGGGTATTTCATAGCCCATTCGTTGCCATGCTATTTGAAATTCTGTTTATGGGCCCTGTAGAATGATGAGTGAGCCGTTTCGAAAAGCGCCGACATCTGACATAAAACGCTCGTTGTCGGCTGTTACGGGCCCTCGGATCAAGCAGTGAATGCGTTCTGCCTATAATCACAATTTTTTATGACAGCTCGTTCGCACGGTTGTTCCAACATGCTACATAGAGGCCATATAGAACAAAAGAGCGGTAGTTGCGACGTGGACAGAATGTCTTCGTCGATCATAGCACCAAAGGCAGAGAATGTTACGTAGTAAAATTTGCACCAGAATAGTTATCTGGATGTCTTTACGTTCTTTTTCTCTGTCAATAGTACAGATTGGCGTATAGTTCCCATCGTCCATGGCGACTATTCACCACACTGTAGCCCGTTGTAGATATTCATCGAATCCTCACAAGCAGTTCTGGAGCACTGCAGCTACTGATCTCCTCTTTAAGCTTGAGAGTGTGGTGGAGAGTGTGGTGGTTCTTTCAATTGGTTTGGGTATCACTCTCCGTGCTTTATACCTCCTGAAGTAGCCTTGTCAAGTACTAATCTTATATTATTCTACTTTAATGCTTTTGTTTATTAATGTAAACTGTAGTGTAGACTAGCTGTTCCAATTTTCTGTTACAGTTTTTCCTGTTTATTTCGTTTACATTCATTTACTGTTCAGCTTTTTACTTTTTACATTGCATTACCACCACACTATCCAACATGTTATTTACAGAAAGTTTCTGCATCAGTCTAGATTTGTAACTTCTTTTCTAAACATTGTAACTTCTTTGGCAACAATAGTTAGTAAATGTCTGAAGATGGTCTTGGAATCCGAAAACCAGTTAACACACTAAAAGTTATACTGTAGAGCAAAAGGAAACTAGCTCTTTTCATTTATTATAATGTTGTTCTACCAAGAACCAACGGAAGATTCAGTTAACACAACAAATGAGTTCCTACAGGAAATCCAGGGAGTGATTTCTGGTGATACTGCTGCAGCTGCAAGAACCAATTTATTCTTGATTTTTATACCTGTCCCACATCTGTTTAAGATGTACGTAACATAGATCTACTGGGCGTTAGTTAAAAAATTATAAAAGGATAACAAAAACACAGCTGCGTTGTTGGCAGGACCCCGCTTGATATACTACGTTACATATAGATTTAATTTTATGCTATTTTTCAGATTTCAGTAATTGGCCCCGCAAGGAAATTTCAAATGATGTCATTCCTCGGATACTGGATGAATGTGTTCTCAGTGACTCAGAGGTCCGTATCGAACATGATGACATCTTTATTCCGGAATAAGATGCATCAGAATCGGAAGATAATCTTGAACTGAATTCAGAACAAAGTGACATGGCAAGCCAAATTTCGTCACACTCAGAATGAAAATGTGTACTCCGCGTTTTGTTTCCAGTCAACGAAATGTGTAGAACGAAAATGTATTGGAATTCTATGACAAAATTAATCCATGGTAATGGAGTAGTTCAAAGTAAAGTAAGTTTTGTAAGAGATTAGACACAGTAAAAAAGTACAGTTTTGTGCCACGAAAGGAACATTTAAGAATGGTTTAGAATAAAATATTTGTTTGGTTACACTTTTTAAATTCTATAAATTTGAATCTTATGGCATGGCATGAAAGGGAATGGTGGGTGATGATGCACAGAGGTGGTCAGCTAATTCCAGACAAACTGAAAGTTATGGAGGGAAGATTGACAGTTTAGCTGGAACTGATTTTGAGAGCATTCATCTACAGCTACATATTTACTCCGCAAGCCTCGATATGGTGCACGGTGGAGGGTACAATGTACCAGTACTAGCCCTTTCCCTGTTTCACTAGCTGTTTCACTAGCAAATAGAGCGAGGGAAAAACGACTCCGTAAGAACCAAAATTTCTCTTTATTTTCATGGTCGTTAGGCGACGTATACGTTAGCGGCAGTAGAATCGCACTGCAATAGGCCTCAAATGCCGTATCTCTACATTTCCGCAATATTTCCTCACGAAAGGAGCGTCACCTTCCCTCCAGGGCTTTCCATTTGAGATCGCGAACTATTTCCATAATACTTGCGTGCTGATAGAACCTGCCAGGCACAAATCTAGCAGCCCGTCTCTGAATTGCTTCGATGTCTTCCTTTAACCCAAACTTGCTGGTATCCCAAGCAATCGAGCAGTGCTCACAAGGGAACCTCCCCATCGCACCCCCCTTAGATTTAGTTATAAGTTGGCACAGTGGATAGGCCTTGAAAAACTGAACACAGATCAATCGAGAATACAGGAAGAAGTTGTGAGGAACTATGAAAAAATAAGAAAAATATACAAACTGAGTAGTCCATGCGCAAGATAAGCAACATCAAGGATAATATGAAGTTAGGAGCGCCGTGGTCCCGTGGTTAGCGTGAGGAGCTGCGGAATGAGAGGTTCTAGGTTCAAGTCTTCCCTCGAGTGAAAAGTTTAATTTTTTATTTTCAGTTTAGGTGACAAACTCATGTTTTCATCACTTTTTTGGGAGTGATTATCACATCCACAAGAAAACCTAAATCGGGAAAGGTAGAAGAATCTTTTTACCCATTCGCCAAGTGTACAAGTTAGGTGGGTCGACAACATATTCCTGTCATGTGACGGACATGCCGTCACCAGTGTCGTATAGAATATATCAGACGTGTTTTCCTGTGGAGGAATCGGTTGACCTATCATCTTGCGATCAAATGTTTTCGGTTCCCATTAGAGAGGCACGTCCTTTCGTCTACTAATCGCACGGTTTTGCGGTGCGGTCGCAAAACACAGACACTAAACTTATTACAGTGAACAGTAAACTTATTACAGTGAACAGAGACGTCAATGAGGACGTCAAAGATCGTAACTATGCGAAAATAAAGAAAGTAAAGTTTTCACTCGAGGGAAGACACGAACCAAGGACCTCTCGTTCCGCAGCTGCTCGCGCTAACCACGAGACCACGGCACTCTTACGTCCACGTTATCCTTGATGTTGCCTATCTTGTATATGGACTACTCAGTTTGTATATTTTGCTTATTTTTTCATAGTTTCACACAACTTCTTCCTGTTTTCTCGATTGATGTGTGTTCAGTTTTTCAAGGCCTATCCACTGTGCCAACTTATAACTAAATCTGAGGGGAGTGCGATGGGGAGGTTCCCTTGTCAGGAATGGATCGTACTATCGATCTATGCTACAAAACTAATCTCCGTCCGAACAGTCCATAAAGGCCCAATCGGTACCGACCGGCCGCCGTGTCATCCTCAGCCCACAGGCATCACTGGATGCGGATATGGAGGGGCATGTAGTCAGCACACCGCTCTCCTGGCCGTTGTCAGTTTTCGTGACCGGAACCGCCACCTCTCAATCAAGCAGCTCCTGGGAAACTATTCCGTATGCTCAAAGCTTCATGAACTGTCTGCAGTGGGGCACCGTGTCAAATGCTGTCCGGAAATCTAGGAATACGAAATATCTCTGTTGCCCTCCTAGGTCCCAGCCTCCACGGAGTCAAGACCTGCCGTTTCGGATTATGAATGGACTTGCATCTCGAAATCCAGAGAGTCCACACGTTACTGTTTCAGATTATATGACTCCACAGAGACTGGACGTTTCGGGAGATGTACCATTCGGCTGTATTGGAGAACTTCAGCCTATGACTCGAGAGGGTCCTGAAAGCTTTTCCTGTCTGTTATCGTTCGAGTGAGCTGGGGATTTTGCTCGCGAACTTGAGTGTCCAAATCTATCCGTTTGTGAGGAGCTGCGTTTCCTGAACAGAGTCGTGAAGTAAAACATTGGGTTCATTAGAGACACCATTTGGTCACAAAATATCTCATTTTTGCTACAGGTTTCTGCTGAATTTATTTACTCGTAGAGTTTACAATGCCAGTCCCTCCCGGAGATCCGAAGGGGGGACTGTTCCGAAATCTTTTGCCAATGGATAGACCATCATGACACTTCTTCAATTACAGACCATATGTCCTGTGGATACACGTTACGTGACTTCAATGCAGTGGTTTTAATTGCCTTCTGCATACTCATGCCGTTGATCATTGCTGTTTCTTCCGACTTTAGGGGCAGTTCCCCACCCCTTGAACAAGAGAATGCCCTGAACCTCTGTCAGCTCCTCCGCCATCTTTGACAAGGCCATTGGCAGAATGAGGGTGACTTCTTATGCCGGAAGACTTCGGCCGCCAATGCTGATTATTAATCTAGATTTAGGCAGCTGTTGAATTCGAACTTAGGACCGAAAACGTTTTGATTATGAATCAAAGACGCTACCCTACACCAGGGGCGACTACATGCGTTCCTTTTCTTGTTGGTAATGTGATGTCTGTCCTTCGCCATCATTCTACTTTCTGATTTAGTAAATCAACATAGTAAGGAGTGGGGAACTTTACAGCTGGTCACGAACTTTGCTTTTATCGGGAGTATACCGCGATTACGAAGATTTGCTTATATTGGAAGTGTTAGACCTTTGGGCATTCAGTGGGTTTATCTCGGCTTGGAATACTTACCCCTGTGGTATTATATCCGAGCAGTAAAGATCCATTCAGAAGAGTGATTGGATTTTTGAACAGTTATAACAGTTTTTCGCAAATTTTCAGCACGGCTTACACCGCGTCATATAAACTGGTTCACTGCTGAAGTGATTGAGACAGTTAGCGCAGTTGATACACTATTGCTATTAAGTAAACAAGACCAGTTTAAACAATGGTATCCCCCAATTTCATCGGTTGAATCCAACTCCAGCTACATAAATTTTATTATAACACAGCTAGCAGGTCTGTTAGGACATTAAAAGCATTACTTCGTCATAAATGGAACTTTTTTGCAGCGGTGTGTGTTTGGTATCTAGACAGAATCTAACGATCTAAATTTCGGGTAAAATACAATTACCCACTTAAGATACCCTCCCAAGAAAGAATCGTATTTCCCAATAGGAAGTATTAGCTCGAAAATGTACATCGTATAATGTTATTTCGATACTCGTCCTTGAACATTAAGTATTTTATGACAGCATATACATAGACGAAACTATTACGTAACGCTCTCTTGCCTCCTTTAAGATGGAAGAGATGACTAACATTTCTAGTCAATAGCTTCTCTGCTCAACATACGAAATGAGTTTTCATGGCAAAAGTGGAAGTATTATTTACTCTAATAGTCCTAAAGACGTTATGATAATGATGATCATTGTAGTGTTTGTGATTGAGGTGAGCAACAAGCTACAATTTATGTACTCAGGTAAAAAGGAACCATTATACTTTATTTAAATCTAATGAAAAAGGCACAATAACACGGTTCTTCGGATGATGAGTCCACACTGCTTGGTTCTGGCTGAAAATCAGGCGGAGGTTTCGGCAGCCGCACGGTAGAGTCCGCGCAAAATACTGTGGCCGGTAGATGCGCAGTCTTCAGGGAATGCGTGGGGTGAGCGGTAGTGGTGAGGGTTGTGGACAGACGCTGTAGGGGAATTGACGAGCTAAACTGAAGCCAAGCTCAAGTTCTTGTAAATATTTAGTGGATCACCTCTTCGCGCACACTTGCGTAGTGACCATTCAAAAAGATCTGTCACCTCTGCTTTAGTCAGTATCTACAAATAATATCGCTGAAAACGTAGCAATTTATTTTCGCTTGGCCTGTTAACCATGTGTAACTTCCAGAGAAGCGTCGTTTGTGGCAGATTTTGAGTAAAACCTACACATTTCTCTTGCTGCGGTATTAAAATTTGCTTCTTCTCCCAAAATACAGCGAAGTTCACACGACGTCACCTGTCTAACATGTTGTGCAGACGCAATTGCAAGAGAATTCTGAAACAGTAGTTTCATAAGTTTATTAAGTGAAAAACTGAGGAAGCGTAAGTTCAATAGCTTAAGAAAAAGCTTATCCTCAGTACGTTCACTTATAATGTTTCAAACCCCATAGCATTTGTCGTTTCGCCAGATATCGATGACCCGTAAAAATTACATTCTTTCATCGAAAAAGTGTGTAGTTGTCGGAATAACAATGTAGATCATCAATTTTTGCATAATAACCATGTGTCAAGAAACTCTCCTCTTTGCGTACTATCATTCTATCGACAGGGGATGTCAAACTGAATCCATATTTTTAATTTCCAGAAGGCTTTCGACACCGTTCCTCACAAGCGTCTTCTAACCAAACTGCGTGCCTACGGAGTATCGCCTAAGTTTTGTGACTGGATTCGTGATTTCCTGTCACAAAGGTCACAGTTCGTAGTAATAGACGGAAAGTCATCGAGTAAAACAGAAGTAATATCAGACGTTCCCCAAGGAAGGTCACAGTTCGTAGTAATAGACGGAAAGTCATCGAGTAAAACAGAAGTAATATCAGACGTTCCCCAAGGAAGTGTTATAGGCTCTCCATTGTTCCTGATCTATATTAACGACATAGGAGACAATGAGAGTAGCCGTCTTTGATTGTTTGCAGATGATGCTGTCATTTACCGTCTTTTAAAGTCATCAGATGATCAAAACGACTTGCAAAATGATTTAGATAAGATATCTCTATGGTGCGAAAAGTGGCAATTGACCCTGAATGCCGGCCGCGGTGGCCGAGCGGTTCTAGGCGCTTCAGTCCGGAGCCGTGCGACTGCTACGGTCGCAGGTTCGAATCCTGCCTCGGGTATGGATGTATGTGATGTCTTTAGGTTAGTTAGGTTTCAGTAGTTCTAAGTTCTCTGGGACTGATGACCTCAGATGTTAAGTCCCATAGTGCTCAGAGCCATTTCAACCATTTTTGACCCTGAATAAGGAAAAGTGTAAAGTTATTCACGTGAATACTAAAAGAAATCAGCTAAATTTCAATTACGCGGTAAGTCACACAAATCTGAAGGCTGTAAATTCGACTAAATACTTAGGAATTACAGTTACAAATAACCTAAATTGGAACGATCACATAGATAATGGTGTGGGTAGAGCAAACCAAAGACTGCGATTCATTGGCAGAACACTTAGAAGGTGCAACAGGTCTACTAAAGAGACTGCTTACACCACGCTAGTCCGCCCTATTCTGGGGTACTGTTGTGCGGTGTGGGATCCGCATCATGTGGGACTGACGAATGACAACGAAAAAGTACAAAGAAGGGCAGCTCATTTTGTATTATCGCGAAATAGGGGAGATAGTGTCACAGACATGATACGTGAATTGGAGTGACAATCACTAAAACAAAGGCGTTTTTCGTTGCGACGGGATCTTCTCATGAAATTTCAATCACCAGTTTTCTCGTCCGATTGCGAAAACATTCTGTTGGCACCCACCTACATAGGGAGAAATGGTCATCTCGATATAATAAGAGAAATCAGGGCTCGCCAGAAAAATTTAAGTGCTCGTTTTTCCCGCGTGCCGTTCGAGAGCGGAACGGTAGAGAGACAGCATGAAGGTGGTTCATTGAACCCTCTGCCAGGCACTTTGTTGTGAATAGCAGAGTAATCATGTAGGTGTAGATGTAGAAGCCGTTTGCAGTGTTCACCCGAGGCATTTTTGTGCAACGTTGCAGGCAAACCTTGTCCTACTCGTCAAAGGTGTTGCCTCAACCACTGCTGCCTACTGACTGAGTGACGTACTACACGCGCTTGCTCTAGGTAGTGCGGCAAGTCGCCCTTGCCACCTTTCCCACCCCAGAGAGCTACTTTTGTTTCAAAGAAAAGCACATTGGCTTTTACGTAACACCTATTTCTCACATTGTTCCTAAGCATGACCATTTCTTAGATTGTCACATTTACATCAACATGAAAAATTTACACATATTTTTAAATACAAAATGTCATCAGAAAATTACTTACCGTAGTAAACAATTTACATAGTATTTTACATACATTACTCACAATGCAAAGAACTTCAAATTCCAATTTAGTACACTTTACTTTACATCCACAGAAAATGTTGTACCAATATGCGAAAATTTTAAAGCAAGAAAAAAAAAAAACCTTATAAAAATTGAAGTGAATCATAAACAAATAATGTTATAGCATAAGACAACTAGATCAGAGAGTCCCAGGAATCTTTCTGTTAACAATTATGCAAGTGTACAAACGAAGACGTACTGTACTACCTGCTTCTCTCCAGTTTCATAAAAGTGTCTAAAATAAATGGAACCGCACTTATATGTACGTTCCAGGTCGCATGGAAATCAGTTAAAACATGGAATTACTTAAACAGTATATCAGGTCATAATCAATACGTTGTAATTTTTTACATTACTTATCGTATTGTACGTATAGTTTTTAAAATTGTGAAAACGTTTTCTTCTGGTTCTTATGAATGTGAGCGGCGTAGTGTCTTCTTCCTCACAATTTCGACTGTAGTGTCTTTGCAGAGAGTTTAGGCGATGCTTCAAAATAAAGTTAAGGCGTTGACATACTATAAACGTAAATCTCTTGTGGACAGTTGCGCTGTGTGTGTCTTAAGCTCAAATGTTTGTGTGTGATTCTAGGTCGATTTGTTGCTAACAGCGTGTCTTCTAGGGTTGTCGTTGTAACGAAAGTGAGTGAAGAGCGCTTCCTGCGGTGTCCGCTGCCTCCTACGGCAGGTAGCGACGGCAAGGGGGCGGGGTTGGACCGGGGACATTAAATTTTCAGCATGCTGCTCGCGTCCTGCCGAAGACAGACTTGGGAATCCGCTCACGCAGCCCCTACACTGACCAATCGCTAGCGGCCCTGATGACTCGACAAGACCTGCGCTACGCCCGTTTCCTGCTACAAATTGGATCCCATTTTATCGTGGCCGGAAATGCTTTTTATGGCTATATTCTCTTCCCTGGGAAGTCTTTCTACCTCAGGCGAAAGCGAAAGGAGGTGCTTAGTATCTCCTGACGATATCTATGCGAATATCTGACGCCCACTGATACCGAAACTAGGGTTGTTTATGAGCTTCCGGAGCTATAAAAGAAACGTTCAAGCTGAGAGGCAAGCGACAGTAACGATCTCAATTGGTGAGTAAGCAGCCAAATATCAGACCGTACAATGTGTCTGCGTTAGAGAACATCTGGATTGGGAAGGTACAGGAGAAAGGTAGGATAAGAGAATTAGTTATAATACGTATGATTATGTGTGTGGGTCCGATTTCAGATGTTGTTAAAATATTACTCTTACGTTCATTTTTTTTATGTATGTATGGGAGATCAGATAAATAATTATCTGTTGTTACTTGCTTTACTACTCCTATACCTCAAGGAAATAGTCAAGCGAAGTAAGTATTTATGAAGTTAGGTAACATACAGGCTCCTTGAAAGTAAATTATTTCGTGACAGGAAAGGTTTTCATTAAAGTTGAATTGGGTTAAAATCGCTTGTTATCGTCTATTCAGAGAAAATACAGATTGTCTTGAATGCTCTTGATTAAACTCCTTCCTGTATACCACTGAAAATTGAATACCTCCTGTCGAGAATAGTGAGATAGTTATTAATGGTGCTCGGCGGTCTCGTTGTGTACCAGCAGCTGCAGTTTTTCGGCAATATCCAGTAAATTGTTGGTAATATTTAGGACTCTGTATAGAAGCATCGGAAACTGACTCAGTGCAACTCAGTTGTCATTTGGTTCGACGATGAGCAGCCGAAGAGTAAATTAATTCACTCATAGGTAAAAACATCTCCCGACGTATCCAAAGGCCGTGATGCAGATCCGTCAGCAAATATCACGAACCCGATGTCCGAAGGTCCTACAGAAGCCTTGCCTTTATATTTATATGGAAATGCACCATTTAGGGAATGAGATCTGTTTAACTACAGGGTGACGATTAATGAACTAAATGATAAAAATAGTAAATTAGGTACAAAGTACGATGTGCGCACACTTTATTCAACCTGTAAATGCCACTATAGGTATTTGGATTTAGGTTACACGTGATAAATATGCCTGCCATCATTGCCGATGATGCAGCGCAGACGAATAGCGATTCTACACGACCACTGAAGTGTCGGAACATTGATGATTTCGATGACCTCCTAGATGGCTGTGTTCAGTTTAGCGATGGAGGTTATAGCTGTATATCTTGTCTTTAATAAACCCCCACGAAAAGGAGTCGCATGTGTTCAGGGCAGGAGAATACGGCGTCCAATCGAGGCCTATGGCTGTGGCCTCTGGGTACCCCAAAGACCCCCTACGATCTCCCCTCCAGGATATCAAACACTCTCCTGCATCGATGGGGTCGAGCTCCGTCTTGCAGGTACCACCTCTTGTCGAAATCAGGGTCACTTTGTATATTGGGGATGAAATTATCTTCCAAAACCGTCACGCACCTTTCCGTAGGCACCGTGCAATCAAGGAGTATCGCACCGCCTATTACGTGACTGGACACTGCACACCACCCAGCTACCCGTTGAGAGTGAAGAGACTTCTCGACCGCGAAATGCGGATTCTCAGTGCCCCAAATGGGCCAAATTTTCTTGTCGATGAACCCATCCAAAACAATATGAGCTTCGTCACTACACCAAACAATACCGTACAATTCCCACCATGCCCCGCGGCCAGCCGTGCAGTTCGAACGTCAGAACGCAAACAGTTCAGAAGTTATGACGATTTTAATTCCTATAGTTCAATAACTGTCACCCAGTACCTTTTCAACACTGTGTTAGCCGGCCGCGGTGGTCTAGCGGTTCTGGCGCTGCAGTCCGGAACCGCGGGACTGCTACGGTCGCAGGTTCGAATCCTGCCTCGGGCATGGGTGTGTGTGATGTCCTTAGGTTAGTTAGGTTTAAGTAGTTCTAAGTTCTAGGGGACTTATGACCTAAGATGTTGAGTCCCATAGTGCTCAGAGCCATTTGAACCATTTTGAACACTGTGTTATATCCTTGAGGAAAATTACAGATTCTTCAGTACTTTTAATACATTCGTCAGAATAGCAAAGAAAAATAAAATTGAATTTAATGGCGGACAACAAAGAGTCACAGTCCTGCTCAGGATTTATAAACATCTATTCTTTATGACATACTCTCTCGCAGGAAGAATGCCATAGATATCCGTATCTGAGAATTGATTGTTTAAGTTACAATTTGTTCGAAGTGAATAAATCATACCAAGTCTGCATAGTCTGAGCAAACCCGTTGGATTCATTGTGTTTCGTAAGAGATGTTAATTAAATCAAAGTACGTCTGGACGACTAGATATTAAAACGAAGAGACGGTCTCTTCCATGAGTACAGACATCAATCATACTACACTAGCACAGTCACGGGAGACTGGATACTACGTCGTATGTGACGCTATCTTGTGTGAATACTTACAGTGTATTATTCCAAATTGTTGGACGTACTGTAATCTGTAGCCGAGTTCCCCCAGTGAGTCAGTGATTAATCAGACTAACACAGTTACGAATAACGTTCAACACTGACCAGCGATCCTGTTTTGCACAGTTGCTTTGAGATAGCCCACAGCACTCATCTGAATAATATACACACATCTAAAAATGTTTTTTATCACTCCGGTTCCCAGAACTCCAGAAGATAGACGTTGACTGTGGATACTGTATCACAGACACTGTCCCTTTGACTGTTGAGGGATGCCACTGTTGTTGTTGTGGTCTTCAGTCCTGAGACTGGCTTGATGCAGCTCTCCATACTACTCTATCCTGTGCAAGCTTCTTCATCTCCCAATACCTACTGCAACCTACATCCTTCTGAATCTGCTTAGTGTATTGATCTCTTGGTCTCCCTCTACGATTTTTACCCTCCACGCTGCCCTCCAATGCTAAATTTGTGATCCCTTGATGCCTCAAAACATGTCCTACCAACCGATCCCTTCTTCTAGTCAAGTTGTGCCACAAACTTCTCTTCTCCCCAATCCTATTCAATACCTCCTCATTAGTTACGTGATCTACCCACCTTATCTTCAGCATTCTCTTAAAACCACCCAAATATGTAAAAAACGATGCATGAGCAACGCCTGATAGACGGAGGGTGTCCGACAGCCGATAAGTTCTAATCATTCCACCAGGAAGGAGACATACGGTTCGTGTTGTCTGCAGTTCCACCATGCCTAGATCGTCAATACCGCGCTTCGATCGCGTCCGCATTGTTACTTTGTTACAGGAAGGGCTCTCAACAAGAGAAGTGTCCAGGCGTCTCTGAGTGAACCAATGAACCAAAGCGACGTTGTTCGGACATGGAAGAGATACAGGGAGACAGAAACTGTCGATAACATGCCTCGCTCAGGCAGCCCAAAGGCTTCTGCTGCAGTGGGTGATCGCTACCTACGGATAATGGATCGGAGGAGCCCTGACAGCTACGCCACCATGTTGAATAATGCCTTTCGTGCAAACACAGGACGTCGTGTTACGATTCAAACTGTGCGCAATAGGCTGCATGAAGTGCAGCTTCAATCCCGACGTCCATGGCGAAGTCAATCTTTGCAATCACGACACCATGCAGCGCGGTACAGATGAGCCCAACAGCATGCCGAATGGATCGCTCAGGATTGGCATCACGTTCTCTTCACCGCTGAGTGTTGCATATGCCTTCAACCAGACAGTTGTCGGAGACGTGTTTGGAGGCTACCCGGTCAGGTGAACGCCTTAGACACACTGTCCAGCGGGTGCAGGAAGGTGGAAGTCCCCTACTGTTTTGGGGTTGCATTATGTGGGACCGACGTAGGCCGCTGGTGGTCGTGGAAGGCGCCGTAACGGCTGTACGATACGTGAACGCCATCCTCCGACCGATAGCGCAACCACATCGGCAGCATATTGGCGAGGCTTTCGTCTTCATGGACGATAATTCGTGTCTTCATCGTGCGCATCTTGTGAATGACTTCCTTTAGGCTAACGTCATCGCTCGACTATAGTGGCCAGCATATTCTCCAGACATGAATCATATCGGACATGCCTGGGATAAACTGGAAAGAGCTGTTTATGAGCGACGTGACCCACTAACCACTCTGAGGGATCTACGCCAAATCGCCGTTGAGGAGTGGGACAATCTGAACCAACAGTGCCTTGATGAAGTTGTGGAAAGTATGCCACACCGAATACAGGCATGCATCAATGCAAGAGGTCTTGCTATTGGGTATTATAGGTACCGGTGTGTGCAGCAATCTGGACCACCAACCCTGAAGGCCTCGCTGTATGATGGTACAACATGAAATGCGTGGTTGTTATGAGCAATAAAAAGGATGGAAATGATGTTTATGTTGATCTATATTCCAATTTTATGTACAGGTTCCGGAACTCTCGTAACCGAGGTGATGCAAAACATTTTTGATGTTTGTACATTACTTCCAATTAAAATTGAAATACTATTAACGAACATGCAACCAACTTCATACTGGCATGTAGTGTACTTAATATTTAGTAATTCAGATGATCAATAATCTGGCACAACCACAAAGTGCAGGTAGAAGTGACGCCGTCTACATTTTGTATATAAAGAAAGATTATGTATCTCATTTAGAGACTGCACTTTTGCTTTGACTGTTTGGGAAAAGATCGTGTTCTGTTTCGTGCGAAGAGGGAAACGTCTACCAAGACAAGCCGTAATGCAGAGCGGCTGTTTGCTTAATATGGATTGCACGGCTATCATTGTAATGTGTAACTACATGCAGATTTTAGCGGCCCCACTCGAATAGCGTTAGAGAGGACTGACGTATTGCTTGCTAGGACCTGCAGGACCAGAGATATCATTTATTATCAGAGGTGCCACTCCTGTATCCACTGACGGCGGTCATCTCTCTCTGAGGCTCTTTCATAGAAAGCCACATAATATCCCAAGATTCCAGTTTTATACCTATTAACTGCATAACGTCTTAAAAGCCTGACAATAAAATGGCTAATAACAGAATTTGTGCACCGAAATTTGAACGTCGAAAGCGTCAAAACTCATGCTCCAATAAAACACCTAGGGAACGTGAGCAAGTCACTGCAATTGAAAACATAAAGGACAGAAAAAGTGGTAATGGACACTCATGCCCCAATAAAACACCTAGGCAATGAGAGCAAGTCACCAAAATTAATATATATATATATATATATATATATATATATATATATATATATATATATATGTGTGTGTGTGTGTGTGTGTGTGTGTGTGTGTGTGGGCAGTCACAGTTAATGGACGCAGGGAAGTGAAAGACGTCTGTGTTATAACAGGCTCAAGGCCTAAAAAGTTGAACCCTTACTAAACGAAGTACTAAAATGCTGTCCACATTGAAAGGGTAGAGGAATTACCACAAACTAGATCTCCGCTGGGTGGGTAAAATCATAGTTCATGTGGAGCATCTACAGACAAACATCAGACGACAAAACATTTTATAAGACTGTAGTCAACCGTAAATAGAGGAGAATTTTTGGAAATTTCTTGACAATAACACTGTGTAAGCTAGGCCGCGATTGCCAAATCTACAAACTAGTCTGTTCAAGTGAACTGAATTCACGAATAAGTACATCACATTCGTGTTTTGAAATTTTTGTGACACAATGCTTTGGGCATAATCTTTACCAGAAACATGTCTCATCGCTCTTATGCATTTGCCTGTTTAAAGAAGTCTTCGGTGTTTAGGTCTTTTCTTTGCTCTAGTTTGACGAACATCTGGAACACTTTCGTCACTTCATTCCATGGCGAAAATGTTATCAGTGACAAAGCGTATCTTTGGAATTGTCAGCACTGTTGATACTTTTAATCACTGGCTGAGTTGTCATATTTCCGTAAATAATAAATATATAATTATTTTCAATTCTGTACAGGTAGTCATCAATCAATGCAGGTGGTATGATTTTCTTTTAGCTCGTTTAAAATAATTAATCACTTCAGGCATCCTGAATGACAATGTGAACATGTCATGACACTGGTTTGATGCAACCTGCTACCTGTCCTGTGCCAACCTCTTCATCTCAGAGTCGTAGTCGTACTTGCAACCGAAGTCCTCTATTATTTGCTGAATGTATTACTATCTCTGTCGGCCCCCACAGTTTTTAGCTTCCACAGCTCCTTCTAGTGCGGTGGAAGCTGTTCCCTGATGTCTTAGTAAGAGGTTCTACCATCTTGTCCCTTCTTTTTATCTATGTTTTCCATACATTCTTTTCCTCCGATTCTGCGGAGGCCCTCCTCATTCCTTACTTTATCAGTTCACCTAATTTTCAACGTTCTTCTGTAGCACCACATCTCATATGCTTCGCTTCTCTTCTGTTCCGGTTTTTCCACAGTGCATGCTGTGCTTCAAACGCACATTCTCAGAAATTTCTTCCTGATAGTAATACCGACATTTGATACTAGTACTCTTCTCCTCACCAGGAATGCTCCTTTTTGCTAGTGCTGGTGTGTTTTTTACATCCTCTCTGCTCCACCCGTTTGCGTCATTTTGCTGCCTAGGTAGCAGAATTACTCATCTTCCTCTAGTTTGCCATCACCAGTTCTGACAATAAATTCTAGGTGTTATTTCTGCTACTTCTTATTACGTTCATAATTCTTCCATTTACTTTCAGTCTATATTCTGTACTCATTGGCTTCAATACATCCTGTGATTCTTCTTCACTTTCACTGAAGAAAAAAATGTCATCAAGAATCTTATCGTTGATATCCTTTCACCTTGAATTTTAATTCCACTCTTCAACCTTTCTTTTATTTCCGCTACTGCTTCTTCAATGTATAGATTGAATAGTAGGGGCGAAATACTACATCTGTTTCACACCCTTCTCAATCCGAGCACTTCGTTTTTGGTCTTCCACTCTTATCGTTCGCTCTTGCCTCTTGTACATATTATATACTACCCGTTATTCCCTTTTACTTACCCCTATTTTTGTTAGAATTTCAGACCATGTACAATTTTTCGTTGTCCAGGTCGATAGATACTATGAAAATATCCTGATTTTTCTTTAGTCGTTCTTCCATTACCAACCGCAAGTCAGAAATGCCTCTCTGCTGTATTATTGTTCGTTAAACTGGTCGTCATGTAACGCATCGCCAATTTTCTTTTCTATTCTTGTCAGTAACGTGTATGCATAAGCTATTAAGCTGGCTGTGTGATAATTCTCGCACTTCTCGTCTCTTGCAATCTGCGGAATTGTGTGGATGATGTTATTCCGAAAGGCAGATGGAATATAGCCAGACCCATACATTCCACTCACCAGTGTGAACAAGCGTTTTGTTGCCACTTCTCATAATGATTTTATAAATTCTGATTGAATCTTGTCTACCCCTGCTGCCTTATTTGATTTTAAGTCTGTGCCGGATTTTCAGCGTTCCGGTGGTTTGAATTCGGGCGCCCGTCCGCCCAACGGCGAACTCGAGTGGCGCTGGCAGGGAACTTGCCACTACGTTGTCGGCTGAGAGCCGTCTATGAGAAGCGTGGATTGCTTGCAGCAAGCCAACAGCAGCAATTGGCTGTGGGAATTACTTACCGTAGCAACTGCGGAGTATTTATGTAAATGTTAATGAAGGTGTCGTGTTTGTCAGCCGCCGATGTAGTTCGTGGTAATAGGGCGTCGTAGCGTGGAATGTTAACTTCTTTTTCTTTTGGTAACACAGCCTTGACCGTCACTGCGAATTCCACCTACTTCTATGAACTACTCATAAAAAGAAACTGTTTTGTTATGCCCGTAGTACTGGTAATGCAAGATTGGGTATTACGTCTTGAAAAAAGTTTTTTTTTTAATGTTGTAGTTGATTGATGATTTATACTTTTTGTTGGTGACAGGTCTTAGCGTCGTTGTAGCACTCACAAGGGGAGGCCGCCATTTGTGAAATTCAGCTTCGATTCATACTGCGCATAATAAAAGCTCAAGGCCAGAGGTGTAATGTGGCAAAGCAACAAGAAGCACTTCTCAGCCGTTGTCGAGAAAATCGACGGTTAAAAGAAACCGTTGCGGCGAAACACTCTCTACGATGAATAGTTTTCTACAGCGTCGTGGCGCAGCGGTAAGCGCTCGGGTTCGTAATGCGAAGGTCGCCGGATCGAATCTCGCGCCATTCAATCTTTTTTTTTAATATTTGTTTTTTGTGATTCAAATGTATATACACACACAGTCAGTCAAACGTTCGAATTAGAATAGAGACCCCACGAACACAAATTTGCTGTGGCTGGTATGAAATATAAACTCCGTTACTCTCTCGTTACACTTGAAGGACAGATGTTGAATGGGCCGAAACGAGCCGCCGCATAACAGCGTAGTTGCCTTCTAACTTCGAAAGAAGGTAGATGCGGGCCCTAGCGCAACTTATAACATCGTCGAAAATCAGTGCGTACGTGAGAACTTTGGTACACCCTGTTAAACAAACGGAAAAATTGAGGCGGTACAATTGGAGAGCGATCCGGGCCCTTCGCATGAAAGTGATGTGATCGAAGAAGATTCTATACACAGTGAAGTGGCGAAACAACAATTGAAAGATGCGTTGGTGTATTTTGAAAGCCTCCTTCGTAACAGTAATCGCATCGCAGCAGAACCGTCATCATCAATCAACGAAGAAGCCATGGTAATTGGGGAAGAAATGTTCCAGAATACGCTGCAAATGCTCGCCGAAGAAACCCTCGCTCATGATGAGGAACTGATAGACATTAATGAAATCGACGATAATAATGCCTACGAAGACGTTGAAACGAGCCCCATTGCCAACGAATCATCAGACGAATACGAGCCGGACGAGAAAAAAAAAAAAAAAAAAAAAGGTACGACTATATTTCTCTGGATTACAAAATTAGAGTTGTCAATCTGGCCAAAGAACATCCAGGCTGGAGTCTCAAAACTCTACAAACATAAAATGGGGTGCTCTCGTTTGACAAATATGGGCTATTTATCCAGGTGGGAAGAGCAAATCAAACGTGGAGGGAGTAAATTTGATAAACATTGTACCATCGATTCATGGGTGCATGATCGCTTCGTAGAAGCTCGACAAAACTTCCAGCAAGTTACTACAAGGAACCTGCAGTCAGTTCCCAGATTTCAACTTCAAAGCTTCAAAAACATGGGTCACCGAATTTAAAAAGAATAGCGGGATTCGGCAACGGAAACTCACAAAATTTGTTTCCCGGAAAGGGACGGCTACCCAAGACGAAATTTTAGCCGTATCGGACACATTTCGGATCCAGACGCGAACGTTGATAACTAACTTCGACAAAGATTTCATAATCAATACTGATCAAACAGGTACGTAAAGAGCTGTTCACAAATGTCATATGACATGATGATAGAATATGTTAATCTGATATATGATAGACAACACATATTTCGTATATTTCTTATATAAACGATATTTTTATATTTTGTTTGTCAGGAAGCCAGTGCCAGTCCACGTTCAACAGAACTCTCGCCGAAAAAGGGTCAACGGCTGTCCTGGTAACCCGACACGACGTGAACAAGGTGACGCATTCGTATACGGCACAGTATTAAATCACGATGCCTGGACGAGTCTTGCCTCTTGTTTTCGTATGCCTCCAACAGTCCACAGGTACGTTTGGACCCAGAGTACAGAAGACAGTCGACGAGTACGCCAAGAAATATACCAACGTAGTTTTTACATCCTCCAAATCCGGTAAACTAACAACGGGTATCTTCATGGACTTCTTGCGTAATGCTTTGCAACCATACAAAAGAAAGAATTTCTCCTTCTGATCGACTCTTGGGGTGGGCAAACGAACCCGGCGTCATTCGAGGAGTTGTTCCAGGACGATAAGAAGTTACCAACGTGCACTATAAAAGTCATTCTTCCAAAGTGCACTCCTCTCGTCCAACCGTGTGACGGCCGGGGTGGCCGTGCGGTTCTAGGCGCTTCAGTCTGGAACCGCGTGACCGCTACGGTCGCAGGTTCGAATCCTGCCTCGGGAGGCAGTTGAACACGTTTGCATATATATATGAAATTGTAAACTCAATTATTTAATATAGCGGGGTGGTGAGAGTGAATTAGCGAGCGTTCTCGCGACGAGCAAACGCGCTGTTACACGGTCATGGTGGATTCCACTGTCGGTCAAACTCTGGCGCCAAACGTATCCCTTGTCCGGCACGCAGTCGACAGGTTCCATCGTGTCCGGCGCGGTCGCGGAAAGTTGTTTACACAGTCGGACTCTGAGACGAGCGCGGCTGACCATTTGTGGCGGCACCCAGAGGCGCCGCTCGCCGCCTACCTGGCGTGCTGGCCGTGGGGGTGTGCGGGCACTGCTGGTCCCTTGACGTCAGCCGGCCAGGGAGCTGCCGATGGAGTGGGGTCAGCCGGCCGCACGTACACTCTTTGACATAAAACTTGACCGGCGGCCGGCCGCTTCAGAGGCTAAGTCCGCGCCGATCGCGACATGGGACAAAAAAACTGGCCAACTTGCTAATTCTCTAAGTCCGGTTATCTGCACAATCTGGCAACACTGTAGACTGCGGCATTTCCTGGAGGAAAACTTGTCCCATGATAGAGAAACTCTAGGCTGATTCCGCCTGTGGTCTAGCGGTAGCGTGCGTTGTTTCTGTTCATAATGTCAGTGGATCGAGAGCAGCTGGTATAAAATATTTTTATAGCCTCATCTGTCTGAATGCTGAAGACGTGACTGTAATGGTAGCGCAGATTCAATCTATTTCGCTTTGTGACACACCGATATCAAAATTTTATCCAGTAACGATTTTGCGGCAGATTTCCTGCAAACTGTCCTCCTCTGGACGCCGTATGCGGCAAAGCTCCGGGATCCATTTGCTGGCTACTGGCAGCGGCCGTGGCGACAGCAGCGGCGCTGCACTCCCCCGTTCTTTATCGAAAGCGCCTGCTACCGCTCATCGCTTTTGATGATTTAAAACGCTTTATTATTAAATGTTGCTCCACAGAAAATTTCTACAATTTCCATTCACGCTCAAAAGCAACGGAGACAGACGCCCTGATTAGTAGGCGGGTATTATATTACATTAATCGGCAAGAGCTGAGTATGGCCCGAAATTAATTTTATAGACTGGGACGAAATTAAACCACCTCACTACATTCGATGAATTTATAAATGCTTCATACCTCGTTTCTTTTTCTTTCAAACTCAATTATTTGTGCAACTTTTGGTCAATGTTTGGATGTTTTCGTCAAGCCAGAGTGAGCGTCTGTGGTGTAAAGTGTATTACAGCTCTTGTTTCATTCCTTATGGTAAGTCTATGCGATAAACTGTGTGACTACCTTGCAATGCATGCTCTGTAGCAGTGCAGGAACACTGCACATTTGGAGTTCCATGTATGGGTTCATGAAGTATTTATTGTTGATCGGAAGTGATAGTTAAGGTCATCAGATTTAAACCAGAAAAATTTGTCGTTTTGAAGGTTTCAGAGAACGGAAAGGAATTGCTAACGCCGGTGTTAGAAAACGTCTACAGTTAAATGCTATTGCAAAAATTTAGAAGAAGGGAACTATATTAATGAACATGTGCACTTCATAAACAACCTTCTGACATGTTAGACCTATATGACGAACAAATCCCAAATTTATATCGTTGACAGTCGGTTTGAATCTTTTCAGGGTCTATTTTACAGTGAAGCACCTTGGAATTTGCAAAGCAGAAATCCATGATATTAACTTAATTTACTAAGTCGAAATCGGACGAAGATTGATGTTTAAAGGCATTCTTCAGATTTCGCATAAGAAATTTTTACTAGCAGTTTGCAACTCCATTAATTAAAATGGAAAATAAAAGGTTGTAGTCAACGGCTTCTACCGTGATTCGAACTGCTATGTCTTATAGTACAAGCACTGCAACGCACAAGGGAACCTCTGAGCTAACGACACACTGGCGGCCAGAGGCGGAATATAGTCACTGCGATGTTGCCTGAGCCTCAAAACGCAACCTTAAACACACGAACAGAGGAGGTGGAGATTACTGTTTTAACGTCCCGTCGACAACGATGTCATTAGAGACGGAGCACAAGCTCGGATTAGGGAAGGATGGGGAAGGAAATCGGCCGTGCCCTTCCTAAGGAACCATCCCGGCATTTGCCTGAAGCGATTTAGGGAAATCATTGAAAACCTAAATCAGGATGGCCGGGCGCGGGATTGCACCGTCGTCCTCCCGAATGCACACACAAACAGGTGTTACTTATGTGAAGAACGCCGTTCTTGGAGTCCAGAAATTAAATATACTTTCTAATTGTGTCATCTTGCAGTGGATTATATCGTACGAGTCTTCGATGTGGAAAACGAATGTCAAGTGAATTTAGCGAGGTAACGCCGACCTACACCCGGAAGTAAATGCACTATCAGAGTGTTGACAAATACTTGCTACGACGCTGCCATTTCTAGGCTCTCTGACGAGGCAGCTCTTCAGCGAAATGCTTGCCGTGATTCTCCGATACGGTTCTTCAGAGTGGAGACGCGCGCGCACGTTTGGTTTTTATGCGGCGTTCTCCCCTGATGGTTTCTGACGTCGCCTTGTGGGCTATGTATACATATGAGACATTCAATTATCATTAATCCAGAATCATACAAGTTTCAGCTTCCGGCGTGGAAGAAGGCTGTTGACGCCGACATTATATCATTTCAACGTAGGGAAAGCAAAACGGATCATTCAATGTTTCTCATTCAACATAAAGCATGTGAGATAATTTTCCGTAACGTTCATAATCATCTAAAAATACAAACGAAGTAAAAATACACCGGAAGCTTATTCGAATTGAATATAACGCTTTGCACCTCGATGTAGAATTTGTCCACTTGCAATATTTTGCAGCATACACATAGAATGTCATGATTACCACGAGAATGAAGAAATATGTTGGTAAGGATGGAAGCAAGAAGAGACGCAGTCAACAAATATTCTATTTCTCATGGCATTCATTTCATTTGACACGTAAGAAGAGGTAAAGCGGGAATTTACTTTCGTTAACACGAAAGATATGCCGCACATATTGATAACGAGGAAGTCTGCGTCTTCATACGTTTCCTCCTTGAAATCTGTATGCTCTATTATATACTAAGTAGCCCGATCATTATTTCAGTAATGTTACCCTCTTGTTTGACCCCGTAACGATGAACAGATTCCAAATGCATGTCTCCCTTCCTGGGTTGTTTTTTGTGTTTTATTGCTTGGGATTCCTGAAGCAGACCACTGTGCCTTCCCCCCTCGTGGGTTAGGTCTCAAAACTAAACCGCTTTGTATCCAATGGCATAATTTATTCAGACAGCATCAGCATAAGACTATCAAACAAAGCCTTCCATTTACAGTTGCAGCACTCTATCCAGCACTGACCAAAGTGTAATCCACGGTCATGGTCCTAAATTACCAGCTGTCTGCTACTGTGGCAAAGTCCGTACTACACTTTCGATTCCGCAGCACCATTTTATCTGGTAACACTGTGTAGTTGCACAGTTGTGCTACCAGGTCTGTCCTCACACTGTCAACTTTATGTGTCTCACTTCTCCTGTAGCGTAGATCACGAGGAGCCGAAGTAAATGAGTGTATTCTGCATGACGTAACATTCAGTATTCCCTTCTTTCATAGCCACTCTTCATGTGCATCGATACCAAATAGGAATGCGAAAACTCTTGCGAGTGAGAGAATGACAATAACAATCGTAACAAGAACAAGCAAATAATGAATGATGTTTATTCCAACGCAGAACGAGAATGGCTTTAAATATAAAAATCTGTATCTATATCTATATCCATATCTATTGATCTTTGAGTTGGCACAATGCAAATATATTCTTAGCATTTAGTTGCTGAATTTAGTTCTGGATGTTTGCAGGGAAAAGGAAAAGTCGGTACTTCTCGCTAGTGTAATATAATGTGAACCAGCAACTACCCTTTCCTTAGAACACGACTCAAGCAGGTCCTCAAGTAGGTAGCAAGGCAGTGCTGCATTCTGTTCCCTGACATTGCTCTGATGACGGTTAATGCAGATAGTTCCGATTATGAAATACAAAACGTATTGCAGGTTAGTTCCTAGGATAGTAACATTAAATTTGCGTTGTAGACGGCACATGAACGTGACGACTATCCATATTACTCATCAATATAAAAAGACAATATTTTGGGCATTTAGCAGGATTACTCAAAATGAATTCTGAAATTGGGTGACTGACTGCACAGGTGCTAAACGTCGTCAAGAGTATACGATGTCCTAATCGCATTAGGAATATGAAGATCGTCTTCGACAGCTCGCAACTTTCACATTGCTATCTCCACCCTACTCCAGACAGCCCTCGGTGGAGTTGCACTACGTTGCCGATGTTATGGAAGGCCTTCAAACCGACAACAGACCACATATTGAAAAATACAAGCGAATTCCCTTGCAGCGTAAGCTTATTGTAACTAATCTAAAAATTATTGGAGAGGAACATTGTCCTATTCAAAGAAAGTAAAATGTTACTCACTGTTGACGTCAAACGGACATTATCTATGTCCTGTCTTGTGTCCTACTCATCTATAATATCAAGTGTAGTATGAAAATGATTATATATAATGGATGATAGGGTAATGCATTGATACCAGATGGTGGGGGCCGGCCGGTGTGGCCGTGCGGTTCTAGGCGCTTCATTCTGGAACCGCGTGACCGCTACGGTCGCAGGTTCGAATCCTGCCTCGGGCATGGATGTGAGTGATGTCCTTAGGTTAGTCAGGTTTAAGTAGTTCTAAGTTCTAGGGGACTGATGACCTTAGAAGTTAAGTCCCATAGTGCTCAGAGCCATTTGAACTATTTAACACAAAATGACATTAAAAATTAAAGTTATTCACGAGCAGCTAGTTGAGAATATGTATGAACATTAAATGACACGACGAACTGAAATAATATGACGAAGAGTTCAGCGCTCACTGGGAATAGAGCCCCACACATATCGTTGTTGACTACACACAAAGAGACGTCAGCTACCGAATTTTTATCCACCAGCTGCTCAGAATTGCATCTTGAACTTACAGTCATCTCGCAAATAGTTCTGTGTCTCACTGGGAGTTAAAAACGTCAGATATCGTTAGTGTTGACAACGAATGAAAATACATTAAAAATCAAAATTATTATCCACCAGCAGATAGGTGTTCTCATGATAGAGCTTGATGATACATAATTAAATCTTTAGTGCCGGGCCAGAATTCGATCCCATTCACGCGTAATATGTGAAGGTGTTGAGGAATCTGCAGTTTTGAACAAACAACGAATTGTAGCCGAGCTGTATTGTCACGAAGGGATCAAATTCCGCGTTAAGGGCGGTCTGAGTTGCATTCCCAGTTTAGAACCAATTTTATCGACATACAGAAGCTCAAATAAAAGATGGAATAAGTTTCCTGTGACCATACATAGCGTTTGTGTCGTCACTTGAAATAAATAACTAGTATAAGAAAGGTTACTGGTGATAGAGTTTCTACATGTCGCCACTCCAGACTTTATTGTGGTTCAACCTACCGTCTACTTGGAAAAGAAGGAATATCATCTTGAATGTGAATTTTCAGACCACGCAGCCATTATATCTCCTTCACTTGGTGTAGCCAGGAGAGAATGGAATCTGTCTCTCCCTATCTAAAATCATTGACGGAAGTGGGAATCGAACCCAGACCATAGGTACAACAACCTACCATTCGTCCAACAGACCACGAAATCCTCTTCTCTGCGAGTCATTTTTCTATCGTAACGCAGTTGCGCCACACTGGATGAGAATTCTGACACACAGGCTCCCTGTAGTAATTTGCAGCATGTTCAGTAAATTCATTTACTTGGTTGACCGAATCACCATGAACTAGCTGCCTCGGCTACCCAGTGCATACATTCGACTATTTTGTAATCACAGAAATAAAATCACGTAACTGCCACCTACACACAACTGCCAACAGTGTAGGATGCAGAAGTTTAAATAGGAAGTGTTCCTTTCCACTTGAGCTATTCTATTGCGCTATCTGTTACTAGAAAACGTCGTTCAGTCCAAAAGAAAAGCTGTAACTATTTGTCTCTCAGAAGTCAAGACCTGGCCATATGCATAATCTCACAGTGCTGTGGAATCCAAAAGTTCTGGAGGAATAGTTGCCGAGCTCTGGAGCTGCTGTAGCTACGTGTCAGCTTGTAGCATAGATAAGATGTCGCGAGTTCGAATACATTCAGTGCTACATTTTTTAAAACGCAATTCTGCTCTCTGCTGAAGGTATCAATCTAATGGAACTTTGAACATAATTCCCTTCACTTCTCAACCCAAAGTAGTCGCATGTGGAGAAAGGGCTAACTACTGTGACATTTTGTTCTATTCAGGTTTAATAGACAGCAGGCAGCAGATGCATCTCGAAGATGTGCAGGGAGAGCGCATCGTGCCATAATATGTCAGAAAAGTATTTTCTACATTAGCCGTCGTGTGGTAGTGATACTTTATTCTTCTTCAAACTTTGTTTGACAGCTTTAACTCAGAACATGTTTTCTACATGCATGTAATCAATAAACCGCATGTGCATTGTCAGACTGTCATAGGTAACATCAGAGAATTCGCATATATCGTTGATGATTAATTTCTCTCTCATGTTTACTATTTTGTTAACAACACTAAAGGAAACCTTACGAAAATTGTGCACTGTATTATAAGAAATGAAATAAAACTAACCATGATAGCCTTACGACGAAAGTATCTGTACACAAGCATGCCTCTATCGACACGAATTAGTAAAATACTACTCACTTAGATTTTGATTGGGTCTGTGTTTAATTGGTATGCTGTGTCATACTCAAGAGGTATGCAAATGTGGCATTTCATAAATATAGTTACGTATTCCTAGAAACCCAAAATTCGCTTGGCAGCAGCGGAAAGAGGCATTACCTGTTGTGCAGCATTGTAAGTTTTTCAACATTGCACTATGAGCTGAAAGCATTTTCTTGCGATTTCCTTATTGACGTTTGATCTGACTGCTTGTAGCTCTTTCACAGAAGGGATAAAAACGTTACAGTCAGTGAGACTGGAACTGCGAACCGTAACAGACGCTTTTTCACAGGACAGCACGTTACCACAGAGCTGGCGAGGAGGTATGGGTTTTAGCTTCCTATTACGAGGGCAATAGTAACTAGAACTCGTAAACCGCTATTTGAAGGTCGAGATTAGTTGCGGTTTCCACCTGCAACGACTTTCCTGGGCTGAAAACCGTAAATTTTCAATCTTTTGTTACCCTTCAAGCGATAATAACTCAGATTATTCAATGGAAATGACAGGTAAAATCAAGTGAACTTTGAGGCTTAATTCCGTGCACACCAGGAAGTAACTCGTCGATCACAGAGTTGCCAAACTTACGTTGCCTTGTTGCCAAATCTCAGTTACAGTACCAGCAGGAAGAAGACGAACCGATGTGATCCTACAGCGGTCTGGGAAGTGACCATAGCTGGTGTCTCCAAGTCGCGGCTGCTACGGCCTGGAATACGTAATGCGTCTGATTCGCTTTCTGTAACTAGGTTTAGGGACTGGAGCGTAATAATACTCAGAACTGACTGCAAACTGAGCATCATAAATCAGTAACTCTCATTGTTGTTTTTATATTTCTTTCGTAAGTGTACTCAAAACTAAGAAAGTCATTCACAGGCGTTTTCGTGCCTCGCCGATAGTCGAGCACAACATACAAATAAAAATAAAAAAGAATGTGTGTGTGTGTGTGTGTGTGTTTGTGTGTGTGTGAGAGAGAGAGAGAGAGAGAGATAAATAAAAAGCAATGAGAGTGAGTGTAAAAAATTGTTGTAAAGAAATTGAATCATGGTATTTAAAGAAATCTTTCATTAAAATGACACGTTCCACATCATTACGAAATGTCGTATTCATGATCTATGGAACAAGAGTTAATCTAATGTAATCTAATCCAATCTAATCACATCATATTGATGATTAGCCATGAAGAGTAATGAATTACCGAAATTTTGGCCAATACCAGTAACCAAATCTAAACTTGAAAATAAAAGACGACAATTTTTGTAATAAACCGTGACTCCTATCAAGACTCTTTCGTCCCTGTTATCTAACCACGAAAGATGTGTGATATACGTCCATTCTGAAGTAACAAAGTGTGCATGCATTTAAAGATGAAGTGCATGATGTGAAGTTCTGTGACGGAGATACGAACCCAACACGTAATCCGATTGTTAACTAAGAAAAATCAAATGTTACGTATCGGTTTTTCTTACGAGCCGCTAGGTGTCTGAATCTAAAATAAGGATACACACTTTTGTGCCTAAGCGACAATCGAACTGCACACCTACCGTGCATCCACGAATATAGCTTAAGTATCAGCTGCTTACTCATGAACAGTAAGATGTGTGCGTGTTTGACCAGAAAAAACGACACCTGTTGCGATTGTTGGAAACACATGAACAGACATTGAAATTGCGCGTTAATTTTCGCTATCAGGTGGGTGTGCACTTGATAAAGCTAGAATTGAAATTATGAATATTTTTGTACTGGATCAGGTTTCAGACCCACATACTTACCTTTGGAGGAGACCTAGAGAAGATTGCAGTCTTGGGAAAAGGAACGAAATGACTGAACTATACTGTTCCGAGAGATTCAGATCCTCGAGAGAGGAGATACGAATTCAAACCACAGTCCAGCATCAAATTTTTCAACGTCTGTAGTTCAATCAAGTACAAGTAAAATAAGAGACCTGTTCCTTTAAATGGCTATCGGTTCATGAAATAAAATAAAACTTTCTAACGTAAGTAAGTTTACGCTGGCGACATTATTTCTGTATAACCATGACTTCCACCTATGTCATTGCCCAACGTAAACCGGCTCTGCCCAATTGGTAATGAAGGTATTTGATGTTTAATGCGGATTATGGATTATAACATCTTTCTCTTGAGGTTACCAGAGGTAAAGTAAATCTGTCTCTCTTAAAAGTAAATGTCTGAACCTGTAATAGTTCGTTCCACCAGACCATTGTGGCCATATTTTCCAGCCCCAGGAGTGTGCTGTAACGGATGACGTGCTTAGATTACAAAATTAGACACGGTGGAAAAATGCGAGTCTATTAAATGGTCAAGTAGAAGCTAGCTTCTGACGCAGAGATTATGCTATTCTCATGTCAGCAGGATGTAAAGACTCTTCTAGGCATCATAGGCTGGATGTGAAGCCATTTTGATTTTTCACAAATTCAGCAAATTTCTTAGTTCGAGAAAATCCACTGTGAAGTGTGAAGTTGCCGGATAATTCGATTATTACTGTTATTATTACTATCATTTTATTCATACCGCTGCTGGAACACGACCGTAGTCTTCAGGTAAAACGCGAGACCAGCTGATATGACGTCTGGCGAGCGAAAGCACATATCGACAAAATTTTTATCGCCCCTTTCCTCTCGGTGCTGAAGCTATGAGTGTAATTCAAGCGAATCTACAATATCATATTAGCTGGTCTCGCGTTTTACCTCAAGACTACGGTCGTAGTCAAGAGTAATGTACTAAGACTGGAGTCAAGACTTCCTCTGGGAAGTGCCGCAGTCTACATGTTGCTAGATCGAGCATATTGCCAGACATAGAATTCTGAGAGGAGCACGACTGTATTGTCCACCTTACGTGAACGACTCGGCGGTCAATTTTTTGGTCTGAGACTGTATCTTCAACACATATTGCACGCTGAAGACCCAGAAGAATTTAAAAAAAAAGTAGTTTATGAGAGCAACGTTAACCACAGCGTTCGAAGTATTCATAGTATT
Source organism: Schistocerca nitens (assembly GCF_023898315.1). Lineage (NCBI taxonomy): Eukaryota > Metazoa > Arthropoda > Insecta > Orthoptera > Acrididae > Schistocerca > Schistocerca nitens. Next base: position 489,696,775 of record NC_064621.1, read on the forward strand.
GTATACGTGTGTGTAAACGCCTTCCAATGACCACTCAAGAAAGACAAGGATACACAGTCTAGCTCCAATATTATAAATACGCCTCAGTTTGTGGATGAACTCAGACTTAGGTTGATAATAATTGTGAAAATTTAGCAGCACTGTACCCATTGGTGTTAAACTCGTTTTCAACCAATGATTCCCACAGCTACAGGGATACTACTTGTGATACCTCTTATACAAAATACTTAAGCAGTGTTATCAGACGAAAAGATCAACCTGACACAAACTGTGGGAAGTTTGTTTTACAACCTTCGTACCTGGATATTCACCTTTTTCTTATTTGAGATATCTGTGAACGTTGCTGCTTAAGACGATTTAAGCAGAAACTAAATTCCCTCAGCTTCGACAATGTTTAAAGAAATCGTCTTATTGGCACTAAATCGTGGTTTGTGAATTGTTTACCGGCCGTACTCTGCCGTATTTTGCCGGTTGGAAGGCAAAAGCTTACTGACAAATTTCACACAGAAATTACTGTTACAGTGTACTTATGGAGCCAAATGAGTGAATTGCGTATTTTCCGGTGAGAAAGAGCACTGGCAAACAGTCTTCGCTACATTAGGTTATTTAAACTGGTGTCACTCTGAGCTACAATGTATGGTCAGCGACTAAGTGTAAGGTCAACGTTTCGGATGCGAGTTTTGCGACTGTGAAATACTTTCCTACATTATAGAAGCGAATATTAAATTTGAACTAATATTGCGAAAATTTTGTACTTGGACAGCTTAGAATGAAAATCTTCTGTTTATTTCAAAGGGAAACAATAGATTTTCTAAAACACTGTCTGTCATACACAACTTGAAACAGGTCATGTCGACCAAATCATGTGGAAGAACTAACAGCAACGTATATCGGAAGGCAGTAAGATCTCTTGCCCTTTGGTTTGTCAGTACTCGATAGCCATTTCTAGGCAAAAGTAAATGTGAAAGGCAGTGCGTTTTTGTTACCAAGTAACGTCTTCGTCAATTACTTTAGTTTTAAAGTAATCTACGAGTAATTGCTGGTGTTTGATATTAACATGAAAAGGATTCCGTAGACAGGGAAAGAACCTGTTCTTGGGAAACTACATCCATAGTGACCAAAAGGCATTAAATGATGTTCAAGCACTTGTGTTACAGCAGCGGTATGAATAAAAATGGCTCTGAGCACTATGGGACTCAACTGCTGAGGTCATTAGTCCCCTAGAACTTAGAACTAGTTAAACCTAACTAACCTAAGGACACCACACACATCCATGCCCGAGGCAGGATTCGAACCTGCGACCGTAGCGGTCTCGCGGTTCCAGACTGCAGCGCCAGAACCGCGCGGCCACTTCGGCCGGCGCGGTATGAATAGAATGATATTAATAATAACAGTAATAATCGAATTATCCGGCAACTTCACACTTCACAGTGGATTTTCTCGAACTAAGAAATTTGCTGAATTTGTGAAAAATCAAAATGGCTTCACATCCAGCCTATGATGCCTAAAAGAGTCTTTACATCCTGCTGACATGAGAATAGCATAATCTCTGCGTCAGAAGCTTGCTTCTACTTGACCATTTAATAGACTCGCATTTTTTCCACCGTGACTAATTTTGTAAGCTAAGCACATCATCCGTTACAGCACACTCTTGGGGCTGGGTAATGTGGCCACAATGGTATGGTGGAACGAGCTATCACAGGTGCAATGCGTGGGTTCAGGCATTTACTTTTAAGAGGCACAAACAGATTTATTTTACCTCTGGTAACCTCAAGAGAAAGACGTTATAATCCAGAATCCGCATTAAACATCACGTTCCTTCATTACCAACTGGGTAGAGCCGGTTTACGTTGGGAAATGACACAGCGGAAGTCATGGTAAACAGAAATACAGTCGCCAGTAAGCTTACTTACATTAGGAAATTTTATTTTATTTGATGAACCGATAGCCATTTAAAGGGACAGGGCTCTTATTTTACTTGTACTTGATTGAACTACAGACGTTTAAAAATTTGGTGCTGGACTGTGATTCGAATTCGTATCTCCTCTTTCGAGGATCTGAATCTCTCGGAACAGTATAGTTCAGTCATTTCGTTCCTTTTCCCAAGACTGCAATCTTCTCTAGGTCTCCTCCAAAGGTAAGTATGTGGGTCTGAAACCTGATCCAGTACAAAAATATTCATAATTTCATTTCTAGCTTTATCAAGTGCACACCCACCTGATAGCGAAAATTAACGCGCAATTTCAATGTCTGTTCATGTGTTTCCAACAATCGCAACAGGTGTCGTTTTTTCTGGTCAAACACGCACACATCTTACTGTTCATGAGTAAGCAACTGATACTTAAGCTATATTCGTGGATGCACGGTAGGTGTGCAGTTCGATTGTCGCTTAGGCACAAAAGTGTGTATCCTTATTTTAGATTCAGACACCTAGCGGCTCGTAAGAAAAACCGATACGTAACATTTGATTTTTCTTAGTTAACAATCGGATTACGTGTTGGGTTCGTATCTCCGTCACAGAACTTCACATCATGCACTTCATCTTTAAATGCATGCACACTTTGTTACTTCAGAATGGAGGTATATCACACATCTTTCGTGGTTAGATAACAGGGACGAAAGGGTCTTGATAGGAGTCACGGTTTATTACAAAAATTGTCGTCTTTTATTTTCAAGTTTAGATTTGGTTACTGGTATTGGCCAAAATTTCGGTAATTCATGACTCTTCATGGCTAATCATCAATATGATGTGATTAGATTAGATTAGATTACATTAGATTAACTCTTGTTCCATAGATCATGTATACGACATTTCGTAATGATGTGGAACGTGTCATTTTAATGAAAGATTTCTTTAAATACCATGATTCAATTTCTTTACAACAATTTTTTACACTCTCTCTCATTGCTTTTTATTTATCTCTCTCTCTCTCTCTCTCTCTCTCTCTCTCACACACACACACAAACACACACACACACACACACATTCTTTTTTATTTTTATTTGTATGTTGTGCTCGACTATCGGCGAGGCACGAAAACGCCTGTGAATGACTTTCTTAGTTTTGAGTACACTTACGAAAGAAATATAAAAACAACAATGAGAGTTACTGATTTATGATGTTCAGTTTGCAGTCAGTTCTGAGTATTATTACGCTCCAGTCCCTAAACCTAGTTACAGAAAGCGAATCAGACGCATTACGTATTCCAGGCCGTAGCAGCCGCGACTTGGAGACACCAGCTATGGTCACTTCCCAGACCGCTGTAGGATCACATCGGTTCGTCTTCTTCCTGCTGGTACTGTAACTGAGATTTGGCAACAAGGCAACGTAAGTTTGGCAACTCTGTGATCGACGAGTTACTTCCTGGTGTGCACGGAATTAAGCCTCAAAGTTCACTTGATTTTACTTGTCATTTCCATTGAATAATCTGAGTTATTATCGCTTGAAGGGTAACAAAAGATTGAAAATTTACGGTTTTCAGCCCAGGAAAGTCGTTGCAGGTGGAAACCGCAACTAATCTCGACCTTCAAATAGCGGTTTACGAGTTCTAGTTACTATTGCCTTCGTAATAGGAAGCTAAAATCCATACCTCCTCGCCAGCTCTGTGGTAACGTGCTGACCTGTGAAAAAGCGTCTGTTACGGTTCGCAGTTCCAGTCTCACTGACTGTAACGTTTTTATCCCTTCTGTGAAAGAGCTACAAGCAGTCAGATCAAACATCAATAAGGAAATCGCAAGAAAATGCTTTCAGCTCATAGTGCAATGTTGAAAAACTTACAATGCTGCACGACAGGTAAGGCCTCTTTCCGCTGCTGCCAAGCGAATTTTGGGTTTCTAGGAATACGTAACTATATTTATGAAATGCCACATTTGCATACCTCTTGAGTATGACACAGCATACCAATTAAACACAGACCCAATCAAAATCTAAGTGAGTAGTATTTTACTAATTCGTGTCGATAGAGGCATGCTTGTGTACAGATACTTTCGTCGTAAGGCTATCATGGTTAGTTTTATTTCATTTCTTATAATACAGTGCACAATTTTCGTAAGGTTTCCTTTAGTGTTGTTAAAACAATAGTAAACATGAGAGAGAAATTAATCATCAACGATATATGCGAATTCTCTGATGTTACCTATGACAGTCTGACTATGCACATGCGGTTTATTGATTACATGCATGTAGAAAACTTGTTCTGAGTTAAAGCTGTCAAACAAAGTTTGAAGAAGAATAAAGTATCACTACCACACGACGGCTAATGTAGAAAATACTTTTCTGACATATTATGGCACGATGCGCTCTCCCTGCACATCTTCGAGATGCATCTGCTGCCTGCTGTCTATTAAACCTGAATAGAACAAAATGTCACAGTAGTTAGCCCTTTCTCCACATGCGACTACTTTGGGTTGAGAAGTGAAGGGAATTATGTTCAAAGTTCCATTAGATTGATACCTTCAGCAGAGAGCAGAATTGCGTTTTAAAAAATGTAGCACTGAATGTATTCGAACTCGCGACATCTTATCTATGCTACAAGCTGACACGTAGCTACAGCAGCTCCAGAGCTCGGCAACTATTCCTCCAGAACTCTTGGATTCCACAGCACTGTGAGATTATGCATATAGCCAGGTCTTGACTTCTGAGAGACAAACAGTTACAGCTTTTCTTTTGGACTGAACGACGTTTTCTAGTAACAGATAGCGCAATAGAATAGCTCAAGTGGAAAGGAACACTTCCTATTTAAACTTCTGCATCCTACACTGTTGGCAGTTGTGTGTAGGTGGCAGTTACGTGATTTTATTTCTGTGATTACAAAATAGTCGAATGTATGCACTGGGTAGCCGAGGCAGCTAGTTCATGGTGATTCGGTCAACCAAGTAAATGAATTTACTGAACATGCTGCAAATTACTACAGGGAGCCTGTGTGTCAGAATTCTCATCCAGTGTGGCGCAACTGCGTTACGATAGAAAAATGACTCGCAGAGAAGAGGATTTCGTGGTCTGTTGGACGAATGGTAGGTTGTTATACCTATGGTCTGGGTTCGATTCCCACTTCCGTCAATGATTTTAGATAGGGAGAGACAGATTCCATTCTCTCCTGGCTACACCAAGTGAAGGAGATATAATGGCTGCGTGGTCTGAAAATTCACATTCAAGATGATATTCCTTCTTTTCCAAGTAGACGGTAGGTTGAACCACAATAAAGTCTGGAGTGGCGACATGTAGAAACTCTATCACCAGTAACCTTTCTTATACTAGTTATTTATTTCAAGTGACGACACAAACGCTATGTATGGTCACAGGACACTTATTCCATCTTTTATTTGAGCTTCTGTATGTCGATAAAATTGGTTCTAAACTGGGAATGCAACTCAGACCGCCCTTAACGCGGAATTTGATCCCTTCGTGGCAATACAGCTCGGCTACAATTTGTTGTTTGTTCAAAACTGCAGATTCCTCAACACCTTCACATATTACGCGTGAATGGGATCGAATTCTGGCCCGGCACTAAAGATTTAGTTACGTATTATCAAGCTCTATCATGAGAACACCTATCTGCTGGTGGATAATAATTTTGATTTTTAATGTATTTTCATTCGTTGTCAACACTAACGATATCTGACGTTTTTAACTCCCAGTGAGACACAGAACTATTTGCGAGATGACTGTAAGTTCAAGATGCAATTCTGAGCAGCTGGTGGATAAAAATTCGGTAGCTGACGTCTCTTTGTGTGTAGTCAACAACGATATGTGTGGGGCTCTATTCCCAGTGAGCGCTGAACTCTTCGTCATATTATTTCAGTTCGTCGTGTCATTTAATGTTCATACATATTCTCAACTAGCTGCTCGTGAATAACTTTAATTTTTAATGTCATTTTGTGTTAAATAGTTCAAATGGCTCTGAGCACTATGGGACTTAACTTCTAAGGTCATCAGTCCCCTAGAACTTAGAACTACTTAAACCTGACTAACCTAAGGACATCACTCACATCCATGCCCGAGGCAGGATTCGAACCTGCGACCGTAGCGGTCACGCGGTTCCAGAATGAAGCGCCTAGAACCGCACGGCCACACCGGCCGGCCCCCACCATCTGGTATCAATGCATTACCCTATCATCCATTATATATAATCATTTTCATACTACACTTGATATTATAGATGAGTAGGACACAAGACAGGACATAGATAATGTCCGTTTGACGTCAACAGTGAGTAACATTTTACTTTCTTTGAATAGGACAATGTTCCTCTCCAATAATTTTTAGATTAGTTACAATAAGCTTACGCTGCAAGGGAATTCGCTTGTATTTTTCAATATGTGGTCTGTTGTCGGTTTGAAGGCCTTCCATAACATCGGCAACGTAGTGCAACTCCACCGAGGGCTGTCTGGAGTAGGGTGGAGATAGCAATGTGAAAGTTGCGAGCTGTCGAAGACGATCTTCATATTCCTAATGCGATTAGGACATCGTATACTCTTGACGACGTTTAGCACCTGTGCAGTCAGTCACCCAATTTCAGAATTCATTTTGAGTAATCCTGCTAAATGCCCAAAATATTGTCTTTTTATATTGATGAGTAATATGGATAGTCGTCACGTTCATGTGCCGTCTACAACGCAAATTTAATGTTACTATCCTAGGAACTAACCTGCAATACGTTTTGTATTTCATAATCGGAACTATCTGCATTAACCGTCATCAGAGCAATGTCAGGGAACAGAATGCAGCACTGCCTTGCTACCTACTTGAGGACCTGCTTGAGTCGTGTTCTAAGGAAAGGGTAGTTGCTGGTTCACATTATATTACACTAGCGAGAAGTACCGACTTTTCCTTTTCCCTGCAAACATCCAGAACTAAATTCAGCAACTAAATGCTAAGAATATATTTGCATTGTGCCAACTCAAAGATCAATAGATATGGATATAGATATAGATACAGATTTTTATATTTAAAGCCATTCTCGTTCTGCGTTGGAATAAACATCATTCATTATTTGCTTGTTCTTGTTACGATTGTTATTGTCATTCTCTCACTCGCAAGAGTTTTCGCATTCCTATTTGGTATCGATGCACATGAAGAGTGGCTATGAAAGAAGGGAATACTGAATGTTACGTCATGCAGAATACACTCATTTACTTCGCTCCTCGTGATCTACGCTACAGGAGAAGTGAGACACATAAAGTTGACAGTGTGAGGACAGACCTGGTAGCACAACTGTGCAACTACACAGTGTTACCAGATAAAATGGTGCTGCGGAATCGAAAGTGTAGTACGGACTTTGCCACAGTAGCAGACAGCTGGTAATTTAGGACCATGACCGTGGATTACACTTTGGTCAGTGCTGGATAGAGTGCTGCAACTGTAAATGGAAGGCTTTGTTTGATAGTCTTATGCTGATGCTGTCTGAATAAATTATGCCATTGGATACAAAGCGGTTTAGTTTTGAGACCTAACCCACGAGGGGGGAAGGCACAGTGGTCTGCTTCAGGAATCCCAAGCAATAAAACACAAAAAACAACCCAGGAAGGGAGACATGCATTTGGAATCTGTTCATCGTTACGGGGTCAAACAAGAGGGTAACATTACTGAAATAATGATCGGGCTACTTAGTATATAATAGAGCATACAGATTTCAAGGAGGAAACGTATGAAGACGCAGACTTCCTCGTTATCAATATGTGCGGCATATCTTTCGTGTTAACGAAAGTAAATTCCCGCTTTACCTCTTCTTACGTGTCAAATGAAATGAATGCCATGAGGAATAGAATATTTGTTGACTGCGTCTCTTCTTGCTTCCATCCTTACCAACATATTTCTTCATTCTCGTGGTAATCATGACATTCTATGTGTATGCTGCAAAATATTGCAAGTGGACAAATTCTACATCGAGGTGCAAAGCGTTATATTCAATTCGAATAAGCTTCCGGTGTATTTTTACTTCGTTTGTATTTTTAGATGATTATGAACGTTACGGAAAATTATCTCACATGCTTTATGTTGAATGAGAAACATTGAATGATCCGTTTTGCTTTCCCTACGTTGAAATGATATAATGTCGGCGTCAACAGCCTTCTTCCACGCCGGAAGCTGAAACTTGTATGATTCTGGATTAATGATAATTGAATGTCTCATATGTATACATAGCCCACAAGGCGACGTCAGAAACCATCAGGGGAGAACGCCGCATAAAAACCAAACGTGCGCGCGCGTCTCCACTCTGAAGAACCGTATCGGAGAATCACGGCAAGCATTTCGCTGAAGAGCTGCCTCGTCAGAGAGCCTAGAAATGGCAGCGTCGTAGCAAGTATTTGTCAACACTCTGATAGTGCATTTACTTCCGGGTGTAGGTCGGCGTTACCTCGCTAAATTCACTTGACATTCGTTTTCCACATCGAAGACTCGTACGATATAATCCACTGCAAGATGACACAATTAGAAAGTATATTTAATTTCTGGACTCCAAGAACGGCGTTCTTCACATAAGTAACACCTGTTTGTGTGTGCATTCGGGAGGACGACGGTGCAATCCCGCGCCCGGCCATCCTGATTTAGGTTTTCAATGATTTCCCTAAATCGCTTCAGGCAAATGCCGGGATGGTTCCTTAGGAAGGGCACGGCCGATTTCCTTCCCCATCCTTCCCTAATCCGAGCTTGTGCTCCGTCTCTAATGACATCGTTGTCGACGGGACGTTAAAACAGTAATCTCCACCTCCTCTGTTCGTGTGTTTAAGGTTGCGTTTTGAGGCTCAGGCAACATCGCAGTGACTATATTCCGCCTCTGGCCGCCAGTGTGTCGTTAGCTCAGAGGTTCCCTTGTGCGTTGCAGTGCTTGTACTATAAGACATAGCAGTTCGAATCACGGTAGAAGCCGTTGACTACAACCTTTTATTTTCCATTTTAATTAATGGAGTTGCAAACTGCTAGTAAAAATTTCTTATGCGAAATCTGAAGAATGCCTTTAAACATCAATCTTCGTCCGATTTCGACTTAGTAAATTAAGTTAATATCATGGATTTCTGCTTTGCAAATTCCAAGGTGCTTCACTGTAAAATAGACCCTGAAAAGATTCAAACCGACTGTCAACGATATAAATTTGGGATTTGTTCGTCATATAGGTCTAACATGTCAGAAGGTTGTTTATGAAGTGCACATGTTCATTAATATAGTTCCCTTCTTCTAAATTTTTGCAATAGCATTTAACTGTAGACGTTTTCTAACACCGGCGTTAGCAATTCCTTTCCGTTCTCTGAAACCTTCAAAACGACAAATTTTTCTGGTTTAAATCTGATGACCTTAACTATCACTTCCGATCAACAATAAATACTTCATGAACCCATACATGGAACTCCAAATGTGCAGTGTTCCTGCACTGCTACAGAGCATGCATTGCAAGGTAGTCACACAGTTTATCGCATAGACTTACCATAAGGAATGAAACAAGAGCTGTAATACACTTTACACCACAGACGCTCACTCTGGCTTGACGAAAACATCCAAACATTGACCAAAAGTTGCACAAATAATTGAGTTTGAAAGAAAAAGAAACGAGGTATGAAGCATTTATAAATTCATCGAATGTAGTGAGGTGGTTTAATTTCGTCCCAGTCTATAAAATTAATTTCGGGCCATACTCAGCTCTTGCCGATTAATGTAATATAATACCCGCCTACTAATCAGGGCGTCTGTCTCCGTTGCTTTTGAGCGTGAATGGAAATTGTAGAAATTTTCTGTGGAGCAACATTTAATAATAAAGCGTTTTAAATCATCAAAAGCGATGAGCGGTAGCAGGCGCTTTCGATAAAGAACGGGGGAGTGCAGCGCCGCTGCTGTCGCCACGGCCGCTGCCAGTAGCCAGCAAATGGATCCCGGAGCTTTGCCGCATACGGCGTCCAGAGGAGGACAGTTTGCAGGAAATCTGCCGCAAAATCGTTACTGGATAAAATTTTGATATCGGTGTGTCACAAAGCGAAATAGATTGAATCTGCGCTACCATTACAGTCACGTCTTCAGCATTCAGACAGATGAGGCTATAAAAATATTTTATACCAGCTGCTCTCGATCCACTGACATTATGAACAGAAACAACGCACGCTACCGCTAGACCACAGGCGGAATCAGCCTAGAGTTTCTCTATCATGGGACAAGTTTTCCTCCAGGAAATGCCGCAGTCTACAGTGTTGCCAGATTGTGCAGATAACCGGACTTAGAGAATTAGCAAGTTGGCCAGTTTTTTTGTCCCATGTCGCGATCGGCGCGGACTTAGCCTCTGAAGCGGCCGGCCGCCGGTCAAGTTTTATGTCAAAGAGTGTACGTCAACTGTGCTCTGGAGTTTCGTTGTGTGAGCATGGAGAAGTCAGTTGGAACACACCTGCATGACCCTAATGTCTGAAATAAAGAGTCATTTTCCAAGTATTTACAGAAAACTATGTCCGTTGCGTGTGTGGAGGGTGTGTGACGTAAACGGGGCGGCGGCGCAGCGATTGGACAGTTATTACACACGCGCGAGAGCGAGTCAATTAGCGGGCGCTCTAGTGCGGTCCAAACGTGCTGTTATATAGTCATGGCGGATTCCACTGTCAATCAAACTTTGCCGCCAAAAGTGTAGCACTGCGTTTTCGCTCGCACAGGAACACGTGGTGGACGGTGAGCGGTCGGCATCGACAGGTTTCAACGTGGCGCCAAAAGTGTGGCAGCGAATGGTCGACTGATGTATGATTCAACTCCGAGGCAGACAATTTTGGCGGGAAACGTGCAGAGGCGACGAATACACGTGGTGAGCGGACAAGGGGCCGCTGTGACATCAAACTCGACAACTTCCAGCGTGTCCAGCGAAAACGTATTTACGACGTGGGAGCGATCGCTGGGCTCGCCCCCCCCCCCCTCCCGCTAGTGGCCGGCCGCCTCACGTGACAGGCGTAGGCAGTGTCTGTGCGCACTGGCCAGGGGGTGGCAAGGATTTGAACTAATTCAGTCGGAGCGCGGACGTCGTGGTGACTGCACTGTGATATCAAAGATGTGTGTGCTGACTGTGTTGGAGAACAAGTGATGACCGTACTGCTTGAAATAAAGTCTTCAGTCCCTTCCCCCCTGCAAAATCAAAGGACGTGACTTACGTTACAATAAGAGCAGTTTATTATTTGACACCATTATGATAGGCTACCAGCGAAAAAAGATAAGGGAGGGGGAAAGTTCATACGTGTGATCAATTATGGTGTTGGGATTTGAACTTGTGATAGATTTTTGTTAAGGCTTTCTCGCCGAGAAAATCGGACATCTTGAATAAATAATAAATGATAATAATACATAGAAGTACAGTTTTCGAGATATTATCGTGTTGGAATTTGAATTTGGTGCAATTTATTGGTTGATGTAGGCCTATAATAATAAATAATAATAATAATAATAATAAATGAAAATGAATGATAATAAATGATAATAAATGACAATGAATGATAATTAATGTTAATAAATAATAATGAATAATAATAAACAAAAAGTAAAGTTTCGCAGCCATTATCGTGTTGGAATTTGAATTTGTAGTGAATTTTCTAGTTGAGGCAGGTCAATAATAATAAATAATAATAAATAATAATAAATGATGATAAATAATAATAAATAATAATAAATGTTAATGAATGACAATCAATAATAATAAAAAGACAAGTACGGTCTTTGCATTCATTATTTTGTTGGAATTCAAACTTCCCGCCATTTTTTCTTCTGGAGGCTTAGGTTAGTTTACATAGCACTATTGGACTATTTTCCCGCCAAAATTCAAACTTCCCGCCTTTTTTTCTGAAGGTTAGGTTAGTGGATGTAGCACTATTGGACTATTCTCCCGCTAAAAACCGCCATCTTGGATGACGTGATGCGATGTTGCCAAGTCTAAATGCCGCTATCTTGGATGACGGCATCGCCGCCATCGCCGCCATCTTGCAAAAATGTGGCATCAATGCAACGTTTCTTGACGCGAACCTTGTCCGTCTACTGACGTGGCATAGGCTCGACTAACGTCTGACGTTGTGCTGGAGGTGACTGACAGCATGAATCCCGCATGGCTGTCCATAAATCTGTGAGAGTACAAAGGAGTGGAGTTCTCTTCTGAACAGCACGTTGCAAGGCATCCCAGATATGCTCATTAATGTTCATGTCTTGGGATTTTGGTGGCCTGAGGAAGTGTTCAAACTCAGAAGAGTGTTTCAGCAGCCACTCCGTAGCAATTCTGAACGTGTAGGGTGACGCATTGTCCTGCTGGAATTGCACACGTCCGTCAAAACGCACAGTGGACATGAAGAAGAGCGAGCCTATTGGGGAAGGATGCCTACTTGGTGCACCATGTCCATTGCATTGAGATTTTTACCCCATTTTCTAGTCGTCGCATTGCACTAGCGCTCACTCTCCATCTCTTGGGCGAGGACACCTTCCTGGATGCGTTTTCCTCCATGCAATATGCAGTGCCGTTTTCTGCGCCAACGATGACCATGGACTTCTTAGCACCTCATATTGTAACCTCCCCACAAAAATGTTAGATAGAAAATATTTTAAATAACAATGGACATAGAGCCAAGTGTAATCTCCCCAGACAAATGTACGATAATTTTTAAATGTGAATATTCATTCTGGTAAACGTAACCTCCCGGTAAAAATAAGCAAAATGAAAAGAATTGAATAGCATTGAAAATAGACCCAAATGTTAGCTTCCCACAGTAATAAAAGTCAATGATAATAAAAATGTGCAAAAATGTTAAGTCCCTACATATGCCCAATGCTGCTTCATTACCATATTTAAAAACATACCTCGTCCCGAATCTTGACCAGACACCCATGTCGACGCCCGTCGACTCCTCACACACAACTCCGACGGTCTCTCGCGCGCTACTAGCACGAACGAACTACATGCTTTCGCGACACGCTACGTACAACTAGAGCGTCGCAACTCCACTCTCGCGCTACAGCTCTCCAACTGAACTACATGCTCTCGCGCGGTCAAGCGCTGACTAGCAACGATAAATAACTCTCTGGTCAGAGATTCTGTCATGCCTCGCCATCGCTGCTATTGAATACATACGTGTTTCATAACCCTCCACTGTGGGGGGGGGGGGGGGGGCGGGGGGGGGGGGCAAAAATTTGGCAGCGATGGTGAGTCATTTGGACTTGCCATGAGCAACAAATTTTTATTAATTAATTAACTTTACAATTACAGCATATATACAGATATAAAACAGGAAGGAAACATGGTGCACATGCATCAAATACAAAACATATTAGACAATGACAAAATGTGAGTACAAAAGAAATGACATAAGTGCACACGCACTGAAAAACTCTTTAGCATTTTCACAACAAATAAACATAATGGCAAAAAATCATGTTGATAAGTGACATGTACACATGTACTACGGTTCAGCAAATCGAAAAAAATGTATAGACGATGAATATAAATGATGTTAGCAAAAATAAAGAATGATTGTCACTATGTTACAAGAATTAGGATAGGAAAGGGAAGGATTGCATCATGGTTGTAGCACTTTAGGTTGCACGCAGCTGCACTGAAAGTCCATATCTTTCCACAGAAGTACAACACCAAGTGAGACAATTTGCAGTTATTTTCCCAGAAGTATTTATCAGCGTAGCCAAGACACTGAAATGTCGTAGTAATATTCCATGTTTTCACTTTGGCAGTACATTAGGTACACCAAACAGTGGGACCATAATAACGTCTCCATCGCTCACGGTGGTGGACAGCATGTCGTGCCAACACCACGCTCTTACAAGGCACACCAACGTAGAATTAGTGCAAAAACCAAATATAGTGCTCCGTGATCAGGAGGATGTACAGGACAAATGGATATTGCAGTAATTCAGGGTAGTGAGGTCAGAAGGTGAAGGACATTAAGTCACATACTAGCCTTCATTAGGAATTACATTAGTAGTTTGCGGCATTCATAGCCCAGTTATTGAACATTTCTGTACCATGTATGTAGTATTACAGAAAAATGTTCATTAATTGTTTTACATAGAATATTTGCGCCCATTCTCTAATTGCAAATCATCAGAAGTCATTACCTAAAACAAGAGGTAGTCAATAATAATGTTGATACTCAATCATTGGTCATCCCAATACAGTCGTCATTTCTCAGTTACAAAGCATCATTAATTAGTAACATTCATTTTCCAGTTACAAAACATTATTAATTAATCATTTGTCATTTCAATATAGTAATAATCAGTAGCCTCCTTTTCCTAGTTACAAAGCATTATTAAATAATCGCATTCTTTTCCCAGTTACAAAGCATAATGAATAGCACTCATTTTCTAGTTACAAAGCATAATTAGTTGCATTCTTTTCCCAGTTACAAAGCATTAAATAATCGCATTCTTTTCTCAGTTACAAAGCATAATGAATAGCATTCATTTTCTAGTTACAAAGCATAATTAGTAGCATTCTTTTCCTAGTTACAAAGCATTAAATAATCGCATTCTTTTCTCAGTTACAAAGCATAATGAATAGCATTAATTTTCTAGTTACAAAGCATATATAGTAATTAGTAGTATTTTCCTAGTTACAAAGCATTATTAGCAGTTCTTTCTAGTTACAAAGCATTGGTCATCTCTATACAGCAATTAGTACTATTCATTTTTCAGGTGACATATTATTCATAGCTGATCAGCATTACTCAGAACTCTCTTAAACTGGTATCATTATTTGGGACTGGTAATACATTTTTTTTTGTTAGCAATGTATTGCGTTGGGTAATTATAGAGGAAAGCAAGAGAGAAAAATTTGCTTCTGGGTTGTCGGTGTAAATGAAAATGTGTAACGTCATTCGTCATAAGTCAGCTGTGGCAAGATTATGAAACAAGTAGAGTATATGTAATCACATTCATAGATGACATAGATTTAATGAACCACTGCTTATAGGACATTAATTTCATAAAAAATTTCTCCTGCAAAAATATATAAAAATATGGATTATTCAGCTGAAAGAAGAAGTGCATTATATGCTGAAAAGTAGTGAATTTCGAATTAACAGGTAGTGAAATGTGTATAAAAATGTTTTCCATAGCTGTCCTTTCCAAAACCTTCCGTCATTATACTATGCAATATAACACCTGCTGTCAAAACGAACTGCAACAAATACTGAAATATCTATATAGCATAAATACATAACTTCAACAATATCCTCATCTGTAAAGAAAAAACTTCATTATCCATCACTTCATTACTTATATTAACATAACTCCATTATTATCATCACCTGTAAAGAAAAACTTCACTATCCGTAGTAGCATATTCTTCATCATTATTCATCAGCATTCATTATCATCTGCAAAAAATCGCTTCATTACTCATTACATAACTATTCCTTATCTCTAGCATATTTCATCACTAAAACTAAGATGTGTAGTTCTGTCTGACACCCAGCATCAATCGCTTCGTATTCTGAAAGAAAAAATTAGTTAAGACTGCTATTCTACGATGTGTATAGTATATTCTTGTTAATGCTTGTTAATTCTGATCCAATTGCTCTTCGTCATAAGGTTTTTGCATCTTCTTTCGTTTATTCCGTAGGTGAAATTCCCATTTCTGTTTAATTTATTTCCTTTACACGTTATTCGTTTATGAAAATGATGAACAAAGATTAATGTCGTGTATTTACATCATATACTCACTAAGTAATGACTGGTTTGTGGTAACATAATTAAGCATACAGCATACCATGACAGAAAACGTAATATGTCAAAGACATTGACAGTGTTCAGATGCAAAAATGTACACAGAATATCACAATTCAGCAGCAAAAAAAATGTAAAACAGTCACGATGTTGGGATATCATAGGGCAAAAAAAATGTCAAAGTCAACTGGTGTTTGCTATATCTTAACTATTTCATAGTGCATACAAACAAAACATGAAAACAATGGTACATTCATAAACAGATGATGACAACTTGCCAAGAAAAAATGCGATAATCATCAATAAGTAGTCATGTGAATATAATTGCATAAGTAGTCATAAAATGTGTAAGTTCATCTGGAAAAATATGCACGGTCTGATGTGTAACGAGAAGAAGAGCGACCTGCTAACCTTACCTTGCCGGGCATTTGCCAAGAAAAAATACGATAGTCATCAATAGGTAGTCATGTGAATATAATTGCAGAAATAGTCATAAAATGTGTAAATGGCATCATAGCATGTTAAATCATAAAGTGTCTTCATTCGATAAAGGGTTTTATGTTAGAGACATGGTGGTTGCCTTTACTTTTTCTGGTTCTCAGGGTTTCGACGTGTACAACATTGGGGTGAGGAATGCTGCGAATCCGATATGGACCTGCGTATAGAAGTTCAAATTTGTGCACTTACCTTTTATTCTGCTGGATAAATAGTGTGTATGTACTAATATCTTCTGTCCAATGGGAAAGTCTCGGCGTGTACAAACCTGTTTTTGCTGTCTTCTCCGGCGCTCTGCGGCAAGTTTGATGTTGTTCAGCGCAATGTCAATTATTTCGTGGTGTCGTAATCGACGAGATGTAGGAAAATTTACTAATTCTGTAATTTTGTTTGGTGGTTCAACGTTTTTCAATATAACAGACGGAGATAGCATAGTGGATTCATTTGGAATGGAATTAATAACATCTTGGAATGATAATATGTGTGTGTCCCAATCAATATGTCTTTTGTGGCAGTATATTTTACACAGTTTACCAATTTCTTTCATTAATCGTTCACAGGGGTTCGAAGAAGCATGGTACTTGGATATATAGATCGGAGAAATGCTTATAGCTCGTAACATGCGTGTCCATATAGCTGAACGAAATTGTGATCCATTATCGGAAATTACTCTCATCACATGCCCTACATGAAATAGAAAAATGTTTTACAAATGCTTTCTAAACGGTTTTAGCAGTAGCTTTGCGTAACGGAGTGAAAGTAACAAATTTTGAAGTGAGTTCGACAGCGACAAAGATGTAGCAGAAACCTCTATTAGTTCTGGGAATCGGACCAAACATGTCTACAGCGGCCATATGTCTTAATTTAACAGGTACAATGGGATATAATGGAGGCATATGTGAAGTGGTGTCTGACTTAGCTTTCTGGCAAATTTTACTTGACGCTAAAATTCGTCGTATACGTTTCTCCATGTTGGCAAAATAACAATTCTGTCTCAGTATAAGAAAACATTTTCTGGCTCAGTAATGTGCGTAACTTAAATGAGTATACCATATTAATTTGTTAACCAGTTCGTCAGGAATGCATAATAACCAATTGTTGCTGTCAGGATGAGAGCGGCGAAACAGAATGTCATTGCGTACAGTGTAATGGTTTCTAATCGTAACATTATTCTTATTTTGCCAAAGGTGTTTAATTTCTTTCCATACGTTGTCTTTATTCTGCTCTTGTGCTATGTCCTGTAATGACGACGAAATAAAATTTTCAAATGCAACTTGCTGAATGTACATGACGCTGAAATTTGCTTTGCAGAAATTGGTTCCGATGTCTTGCTGATTGTTGCTGACAGAACTGGATAGTGCGTCTGCTATAACGTTTTGTGTGACGGGAATGTGAACAATTGTAAAATTAAATTCCTGTAAATAAAGCTTCCATCTACTTAACCTGTCGTGAGTAAATTTAGCTGAAAGTAAAAATTGTATTGCTCTATGGTCTGTGTAAACGGTGGTGTGTCTTCCATAAAGAAAATGCCTAAATCTCGTAAAAGCCCAAACAACACATAATGTTTCCAATTCTGTAACGGAATAATTTCGTTCAGCAGGTGACAGAATGCGACTTGCAAATGCGAAGTTTTTAATTACTGTAGACCCATCTTCTTCAATTTCCTGAAAAATATGTGCGCCTAAAGCGGTGTTAGAACTGTCGGTAGCAATGGAAAAAATTCTGGTAAGATCTGGGTGCGATAAAAGTGGTGCATTCAACAAAGCATGTTTCAGGTTCATAAATTCAGAATGTGCTTGCTTATCCCAGGACCAAATACTGTTTTTACCTGTTAATTGGCATAATCTAGGTGTGTATAAAGCAGAGTGATGAATAAATTTACGAAAAAAGTTAATTAATCCCAAAAAACTGCGTAGTTGCTTCTTCGTCGTAGGAACAGTAATGTCAGAGCTTGAAGTTTTTCCGGATCAGGCGCAATGCCTTCTGCTGAAATTACGTGTCCAAGAAATTTTATAGAAGTTTTACCAAAATGCGATTTACTGAGATTAACTGTGAGTCCTTGAGCACAAAAAGTTTGTAACAGTCGTTCAAGAATCATACTATTTTCAGACCAGTTAGCTTCTGCAATAAGAATGTCGTCTACGTACGTTGTGATAATGTCTTTCATGCAAACGTGTGTCGGATGGCGTCAAAATTAATAACATTTTCGTGAACAAGATTCTGCGTGTCAAAATTATGGCTTACGTTACTGGAATATGCAACCAGTACTGTATCTGGTCAAATTCTATCGTACGTGCTGTTATTTACGGGAGAATGCTGTGGTATATCCACTATTTGAACTGTTCTGTTATTTCTTCCTGACATATTACGCTATGGATGACACCTATTGTCTGGTTCATTCATGATAATGTGTTGTTGCTGAAGTTCTTGCTGCTGAAAAGATCGACTGTTATTAAATGTACGCTGAAAAATTGTGCTCATTATTTTTACGTTTATCATGATAGTCATTTCTATACGGCGCAGTGCGATAGGAGTTGAAATAGTATGTCTTCTGTACGTACACATTTCTTTGCTGGCGTGCGTTACTATTTATTGTAGCTGAGACTATACGTGCTCGCGGCGAAACATTAAAGCCTGGTTGACCTTGTGCATTCCATTGTTGGTTAGGTGTGCTAACCGGCTGACTTTCATGCTGTTGTGGTGGAAAACGTCTATTGTTACAAAAATGTGGTTGCGACTACTGAAAATTTTGTACATACTGATGATTAAAAAAATTTTTTCTGTTATAAAAATTATCGTGGTTGTCATTTCTGGTGCGTCTAATGGAAAAATGTCACTTTCGGTATAACTTGTCGTATCAGGTTTTCTTTACTCATTTCTTAATTCTAGGTGCCGGCCGAAGTGGCCGTGCGGTTAAAGGCGCTGCAGTCTGGAACTGCAAGACCGCTACGGTCGCAGGTTCGAATCCTGCCTCGGGCATGGATGTTTGTGATGTCCTTAGTTTAGTTAGGTTTAACTAGTTCTAAGTTCTAGGGGACTAATGACCTCAGCAGTTGAGTCCCATAGTGCTCAGAGCCATTTGAACCATTAAATTCTAGGTAGAGCCATAGTTAAAGAGCTGTTTTGATAGATATAAAGGATAGTAGAAGAGAAGGCAGCAGTGCAGAAAACTGAAGATGAAACAGCACTACTACAGCTCGGGGCCCTATGCACGCTACGGCACATATTCATTAAAGCGTAATGAATCCCCTGAGGTCTATTACGCACTGCAAATAAATTTTAGCTTTTGCGTTGCAGGCAATGGCGGTAAAAATCCAAAGGCAAATTGTTGTATCCATGCTAATTCCACTTTCTGCATTATAGGCAATGCTGATGAAAATACAATGGCAAATTGTCGTTTCAGGTTCAAAGCTAGTTTCTGCATTACAGGTAATAGCGGTGAAAGTACAAAAATACATTGTCGTATACAGCTGAAAGCGTGTACCTGTGTTCTGTCATTATTAAATTCCTTAGATTTTCTTACGGATAAAAATTGCTCGTAATCTACGTTCTCGTCTCTGAATTTGAGAACACGTTCAGGTTTGTGTGAGAATCTGTTTGTCTGTGTCATTTCGTACTTCAAGTTGCGTAGCTTTTCAGATTTTAAGTCGCGTACCTTTTCGGATTTTAAGTTGCGTAGTTGCTGTAAATTGTTCAAATTATACGCGCTGCGTGACTCTGACAAATGCTCGCAACGTGGCGGATTCTGTGACGTATTGGTGACTGAAATAGTTTTCAATTCTGTTACTTTAATACTTTCGTCAATTTGGTTGTTATGTCGTTCACTTTTATTATCGACTTCCGTATTCAGAGTGTGTGAAACTTCCAGTGACTCTAAATTAAACTCGTCGCGTATCTGTACTGCGTTTTTAGGGCATTGTTCAGTGACTACATTAATTTCGTGGATCTGTGTTGCATTTGCTGAACATTGTTCAGTGACTGCATTAATTCCGTCTCTATGTGATTCTGTTGTGCCTACACGTGTACTACTTAATTCTTGCGCAACAGTGCCAACTTCTTCATTACTGTTATTAGCACAAGCCTTAGTATCCTCACGTAATTGTTCTTTAGTGTCCTGACATTGCACGGTAACGGCTGTAATCTGTTCACTAACTTATTTGTACTGTTCGTTAAGTTTGTCTTCTTTTTCGTTTGTGAGTTCGAAACTTTCATCAATTGTATCGCTAAGTTGTTTGAAATGGTGGTCTAATTTTTCATTTAAGTATTGTTTGAGATTTTCGTTATCTTGTTTGTTCTGTTCTCTAAGTTGTCTGAAATCTTCACTCTGTTTCTGAATTTCTCTTTAAATTGTTTGTTATCTTCTTTAAGTTGTGTGAAATTTTCACTAAATTGTTGTTGTAGCAACCTTGCCATAATTTGTTCAAAGTCAATATTAGCATTTCTATTCTCCGTGCTGTTTAGTGGTGTACCTGCAGTTGTCACATTTTGTGTGACCATTTGGTCATTCTGTGACTCACAAAAAGGTTTGCTTATCGGATGTGCACTGTGCGTCGCTATTTCGGAATTAAATGTATCCGCCGTACTTTCAGTACACTGTCCATTTTCATTAAAAAAATTTGTCTGTACTTTACTTAAATTTTCCAAACCGGGTATGTTAAGCTGGGCATCGCTCATTACAATAGGGCGCCCCGCGTCATCAATTGTCGTCAAATTAACAGAGGAGACAATTGAGTTCGTTTGCTCATCAGTAGGACGATTGTCAGTAAACGGTGGATTGTCATCATTACACTGCGCGTCACAAGCACTATCGGTGAAGTTGCTTAAGTCGGTAATTTCATTCATTATACCTCGCGAAACACTATTTACAGTCTTTCGCGGCATTTTTACAGTAGTCACAATTATTCACAAACGAAATAAGCACAATGCAAAAAGCAACAAACACAAATACAACAAAGCAACGAATTGCCGATGATCTGAGGAAAGAAAGTCATAAAATTAGTACAAACGTTGCGCCAAATGCTAATTATATTAAGTAAATAAGAGCAGGTATCTGACTACTTTTCAGAAGATTCTCAAAGAAATACGATCCTGGACCGGATGTCGCCAAGTGTAACCTCCCCACAAAAATGTTAGATAGAAAATATTTTAAATAACAATGGACATAGAGCCAAGTGTAACCTCCCCGGAGAAATGTACGATAATTTTTAAATGTGAATATTCATTCTGGTAAACGTAACCTCCCAGTAAAAATAAGCAAAATGAAAAGAATTGAATAGCATTGAAAATAGACCCAAATGTTAGCTTCCCACAGTAATAAAAGTCAATGATAATAAAAATGTGCAAAAATGTTAAGTCCCTACAAAATTAACGTTAAGATCAACCTGCTAAATTTTATAAGGTCATCTGCGTTGACCTTAGGCCCTGTGCAAATCTGATAAATTGATTCTGGCAGGAAAAGTATAGGAAGTATTGTTTCAATTGTAATGATTACTTTCTTAAAAGGATTGCTTTGAGAACAAAATTATTATTGGAGCAATTCTTGAACAAATTAATTACAGTTAATATGCATTACATTATCACATGTGCGCAATGCTGCTTCATTACCTTATTTAAAAATATACCTCGTCCCGAATCTTGACCAGACACCCATGTCGACGCCCGTCGACTCCTCACACACAACTCCGACGGTCTCTCGCGCGCTACTAGCACGAACGAACTACATGCTTTCGCGACACGCTATGTACAACTAGAGCGTCGCAACTCCACTCTCGCGCTACAGCTCTCCAACTGAACTACATGCTCTCGCGCGGTCAAGCGCAGACTAGCAACGATAAATAACTCTCTGGTCAGAGATTCTGTCATGCCTCGCCATCGCCGCTATTGAACACATACGTGTTTCAATATCCAGCACGGTAGCTAGTCCGTTGTGGTCGGGCCACCACGTACTCTGTTGGTTGCAGCCCCTGACAACATAGAGATCGCTCAGCTGATGCCTGCGCCGTTAACACCCCCCACGTATACCGTGGTGTAAATGCCCATTTCCCTGGGGCATCGGGACTCCTGGCAATGGCCATTCTGCCAGATGGCCCTTGCTGAGGCTGGGTGGTGCCCGTGAGGAGGGCTCTTGGTTGGAGTGGGTGGCATCAGGGCGGATGACACATCATGAAGCGTAGTACGTCATCTCTTGCTGGTGGTCCGTCGCAAGCAGTCTCTAAGTGGTCAAAGTCTAACTTCAGTGCTACGAAATATGACCCCAAATCGTTTCCCTCCCTGGCCACACCATGAGAGGAACGCCAGGCTAATGATGTCAGTGAAGTTTATTCTCCCCGGTACCTCGTATGTACGAGAGTTAATGGGGAATCTTTCATGTCCAAGAGGCCTCACTTTTTGTGGAGCATTTGGAGGACTTGCTCTGGGTCAGTCTTGATGAAAAAAAAAACAGCATATTCTGCCCAGTCACGGGCATTAATCGCTTGTGACAAGTCGGGGGATATGTCAGGTACCACAATGCCACGTAAGAGCTTAAATGTGGTCCAGGGTATTATATTCCACAGGGACCTTCTTTTTTAGTCTGACGACAAGCTGCATTCGAGGTTAGAGTGGTGAGGTGTTCATTTCGTCCAGCGCGTCCGTCGGGGTCTGACGGATAATCAGATTGCCAGTGGTGCCTTCATCGTGGCCTTCGAAGGTACTGGAGTTGCCAGAGAAGGTCAAGGTGATGGTCTACCTCTGTGGCATCAAGCCGTATATCCCTCCCCTAATTTGGTGCTTTAAGTGCTGTAAGTTCGGTCATATGTCTTCCTGCTGTACTTCCAGCGTGACATGTCGAGATTGTGGATGTCTATCACATTCCCTACCTCCCTTCTGTGTCAATTGTGGAGAGCATCATTGCTCGCCAGACTGCAGAATTTTACAGAAAGAGAGGAAAATCATGTAATAAAAGACCATGGACCGACTGACCTACACTGAGGCTAAGAGGAAATTTGAGCACTTACATCGAGAGAAATCCAAAACGAAGGCCCACAAACCAAGGGAATGGTGCTTGCACACACACCACAGCTACCTATAAGCTCTCTGTCTGCGGATGAGGTGGAGATTCTGGTGTTCGCTGATCTCTCTGAACCCTCCAACACAGTGGATATAGATGGCTCAGGCAAAAAGTCAGAGGCAGCAGGTGAACTTGAGGCGTAAACTGTCCCACTGAATGTTTCATGCCTTCCCAATATCATGATGACGTCATCCTCCAGTGGAACTGTGGCAGTTTTTTCCCACGCAGCAACTGTTACGCTTTAGACCTGCTTTCTGCCTTGCCCTCCAGATAACCTGGTTACCGACAATGTGGAGTACTGCCCTCTGTGCCTATAAGGGATACCACAAGAACCGTAGTGACTATAATAGTCAGGTGGAGTTTGCGTTTATATGCTGAAAGTATGCAATGAACCAGTGCCCCTCCAAACCCCTCTTGAACCTGTGGCTGTCAGAATAAGGACGACGCAGGAAGTAACTGTCTGCAATGTATATCTTTCTCATATCTTCCTCCAGATGGTGCAGTATCCCTGAATGCATTAATTGCACTGATTGATCAACTACTAAACCTTTCCCACTTTTGGGAGATTTTAACGTCCATAACTCCTTTAGGGTGGCCCTGCACTTACTGGCCAAGGCAGAGATGTCGAAATTTTACTGTCTCAGTTCGACCTCTGCCTCTTAAATACTGGGGCCACCACACATTTCAGTGTGGCTCATGATAGTTACTCGGCCATTTATTTATCTATTTGCAGCACACGACTTCTCCCACCTATCCACTGGAGAGCACATGACCACCTGTGTCGTAGTGACCACATTGCCAACTTCCTGTCACTGCCCCTGCGTCAGGCCCACGGGCGCCTGCCCATTTAGGCTTTAAACAAGGTGGACTGCGAAACTTTCACCTCTGCTGTCACTGTTGATTTTCCCCCACGTGGTAACATCGATGTGATGGTTGAGCAAGTGACTACAACAATCGTTTCTGTGGCAGAAAACACGAACCCTCGCACTTTAGGGTGTCCCCTGCGAACGGCAGTCCCTTGGTGGTCGCCGGAAGTCGCTGAAGCAATTAAGAAGCTTCGGCGAGCTCTACAGCAGCATAAACGGCACCCTTCCCTGGAGCCTTTAAACGGTTCCGTGCCCACGTTCGCCAACTTACCAAACGACGGACGCAGGAGTGTCTCGACTATTGGGTGCCATTCGTCAATTTCCCAAGTATGGGCAAAAATCAAATGTGTTTTCAGGTACCAGTCCCCAATAGGTGTTCCCAGTGTCAATATAAATGGCGAGATACCTACTGACGCAAACGCGATTTCCGAGCACTTTGCTCGAGCCTCTGTGTCGGAGAATTACCCCCTGGCCTTTCACACTCTCAAACGGCGGCTGGAAGGGAAAGTCCTCTCGTTCACTACACTCCACAGTGAATTCTATAACGCCCCATTTAAAGAGTGGGAGCTCCTCAGTGCCCTTGCACATTGCGTCGACACTGCTCCTGGGCCCGATCAGATCCACAGTCAGATGATTAAACAACTCTCATCTGACTACACTCGTCATCTCCTCATCATCTTCAACCCGATCTGGTGTGATGGCGTCTTTCCACTACAATGGTGGGAGAGCACCATCATTCCGGTTGCTCAAACCCGGTAAAAACCCGCTTGATGTGGATAGCTGTCGGCTCATCAGCCTCACCAACGTTCATTGTAAGCTGCAGGAACGTATGGTGTGTCGGCGGTTGGGTTTGGCTCCTGGAATCACGTGGCCTACTGGCTCCACGTAAAGGCGGCTCCCGCCAGGGTCGCTCTACTACTGATAATCTTGTGTAACTCGAGTCTGCCATCCGAACAGCCTTTTTCAGACGCCAACACCTGGTTGCAATATTTTTTGACTTATGTAAAGCATACGACACTATCTGGCGACATCAAATCCTTGCCACATTGTATGAGTGGGGTCTCCGGGGCCCGCTCCTGATTTTCATCCAAAACTTCCCGTCGCTGCGTGCTTTCCGTGACCAAGTTGGTGCCATCCATATCCAGAAGAATGGAGCCCCGCAAGGCTCCGTATTGAGTGTCTCTCTATTTTTAGTGCCCATTAACGGTCTAGCAGCAGCTGTTGGGCTCTCCATCTCACCTTCTCTGTATGCAGACGACTTCTGCATTTCTTACTGTTGCTACAGTACTGGAGTTGCTGAGTGTCGCCGACAGGGAGCCATCCACAAGGCGCAGTCATGGACTCTAGCTGATGGCTTCCAGTTTTCCGCCGTGAAGACGTGTGTCATGCATTACTGTCGGTGTCGTACCGTTCATACGGAACCAGCACTTTACCTTGATGACGATCCACTCACTGCAGTGGAGACATATCGATTATTAGGTCTGGTTTTCGGCGCTCATTTGACTTGGCTTCCTCATCTGTGTCAGTTTAAACGGGAGTGTTGGCAGCACCTCAATGCCCTCCGCTGCCTGAGCAATACCAACTGGGGCGCAGATCGCTCCACCCTGCTGCAGCCTTACAGAGCCCTTGTTCAATCCCACCTTGACTATGGGAGTGTGTTTTATGGTTCGGTGGCACCCTCAGCATTGCGTTTGCTCGACCCAATTCACCATTGCGGAGTTCGACCAGCGACAGGAGCTTTTAGGACGAGTCCAGTGACAAGCGTACTGGTTGAGGCCGGAGTCCCTCCATTGAAGATCCGACGTGCACAACTGCTCACCAGTTACGTTGCACACACACACTCATAGCTCTCCTGAACATCCTAATTAACGTCTTCTCCCAACCACGGCGGTTCACCTCCCGCATAGGTGGCCCAGGTCGGGCTAACGACTGTGGTTCGCGTGTGATCGCTTCTGTCTGAACTGGAGTCCTTCCCTTCACCACCTTTCCTCGAGGTCCATTCACATTCACATACACTGCCTGGATCTTTCGCGTGGCCCTAAGGACCCCGTTAAGCCTGCAGCTCTCCGTTGTCATTTCCTCTCGATTTTTGAAGCGTTCCGGGGCTCTGAAGTGGTTTACACGACGGCTCCATGGCTGATAGTAATGTTGGCTTCGTCTTAATCCACTGAGGCCATATTGAACAGCATTCCTTGCCCGATGGCTGCAGTGTAGTCACTGTAGTGCTGGTGCCCATATCTCGTGCACTTCCGTATATCCATTCACGCCCTGAGGAATCGTTTCTTCTTTGCACTGACTACTTGAGCAACCTACAAGATATCGACCTCGTCATCCTTTGGAGGCGTCCATCCAGGAGTCCACCTATGCCCTGGACTGGTCCTGTTATTCAGTGGTGTTTGTGTGGACCACAGGACACGTCGGCATCCCAGGCCACGAACTTTCCGATAGGCTGGCCAAACAGGCTACGTCGAAACCGCTTCTGGAGATGGGCATCTCTGAAATTGACCTGCGTTCTGACTAACTCCGCAGGGTTTTTCGGCTTTGGGAGACGAAATGGCATATCAGTACGCACAACAAACTGCGTGTCATTAAGGAGACTACGAATGTGTGGAAGTCTTCCATGCGGGCCTCTCGCAGGAATCAGATGTCCTCTATTGGTTCCGCATTGGCCACGCTTCGGCTACCCACCGTTACCTCCTGCGCCGTGAAGACCTGCTTCAGTGTCGGTGCGGCGTCCGGTTGACAGTGGCCCATATTCTGGTGCACTGTCCCACTTTGACTGCCCAGTGACGAAATCTTTGGTTACCGGATTCGTTGCCTCTCATTTTATCTGACAACGACTCATTAGCTGATTTACATTTTATTTGTGAGGGTGGGTTTTATCATTTGATCTAAGTTTTAGCGCATGTCCTTTGTCCCTCTGTCTCTCCACCAGAGTGCTTTTGGAGTGGAGGTTTTAATGCCTTGCAGAGTGGCTGCCTCCAGTATAACCACGTGATAACCTCCGCCCAGTTTCATGCATGCTGTCTTTGCTTCTGCCCGTGTAAAGGTGTCAGGCAAATCCAACACCTTCCATGAAAACCCTGACACGATAAGCAAATCCAGTAGTATGTCACATAGCTCCAAATAAATCGTGACATTAATTTAACCAAAGTAATACGAGTAACGAGTGGGCAAATGGAATACCACAGACTAACACAAGAATGCCTAAATGCATGTCATACCTTCCCACCGTAAGACAGACGCAGTTCCGAGGGGAGAAACGAGAAGAGAAGCCGAGAGCAGAACCGTGTTAAGCTAGAAGGCCCTACGATAATAAACGGACACCCACGTGGCCAGCTAACCACCAGGACCACCCCCAGCCCATGTTAAATGCTAGAGCCCTCCAGAAGAACAGTATAGATCTTACGATAACACTAAAAGGGCCACACCAGCTGCAAGTTTTAGCGTGAGGCTTTTTCGCGTCTCTGTTACGTTGCAAACTTTAAAAACATGCCCCACCACAAAAAGTATAACGTTTCTCATTGGACAGAGAGAATTATTGTAGGCGGACCTTATGGTTAACATTGAGACCCTGACTGGTCAGATGAAAACACAGCCTGACAGTTTTTTTTAAACCAACTTCGGTAAATTATAGTAAGGAGAAGTAAACGTAATTACTAGACAAGCAGCGGGTACAGCGCGTAATATTGTTGAAAACAGTGTGTTACACAAACGTACCACAAAAGCAGCGCTGAAAAGATATGATAACCGCATAGTCAAAATAGAAGCGCATACGAAGCAACAATTTCAGAAATTGCGAACAGAGTTGTTGCAAACTATTGAAGAGCGTAGTGAACAGGATCGAACAAGCACTGAGTCTGCAGCCACATCCGTATCTGTAACAGCACCGGAAAAACAAGCAATTAACGAAGATATTACGCATTTGCGATTCCAATCACAGGCGGAAAGTAACATACGTGAAATCAGACAGCCTGCACCGCAACAAACACGTTTCGAAATACTTGATGAACAAACGGCACCACAAACACATGCGGAACCACAAATGTATGTTTCAAGACAGTTTGGATCGTGCAATGAAGCGGCAAGGTTAGCCAGACAAGATACCGAACCAATACGCGACAATGGAAAGCCAGGTCGCGAAGTGTACAGTGCAATGCATTCAGCTGCACGTTTACAACCGATGGAAGAAAATTATTGCGTACCACTCCAACGATACTACGCAAGGATACGCGAAAGTTACAGTGAACAATATCCAATGGATCTACCACAACCGGAAAGAACGACGGGAGAAATGACCAGAAACAAAAGTGGCGAAGAATCGCGAATTTCATGTGAAACTATGACGAAGTCCGACAACGTTCATTTCCTCACAGTCAGAAAATTTCAACACTTTCGAGAGGGAAACTCATTACATCCACGAACTTTTATTGATCAATTCCGAGGAGGATTACCAGAACACTGGACGCTAGCACTTAAATTAGACTTTATATGTGCACACATGTCAGGAACAGTCGCAGAAACCATGCAGAATGTTGCAGCGACATGCCGTCGTACGAAGATTTCAGAGAGAAGTTTCTCTCACGATATTGGTCCAGCGAAGCACAGAACAGAGTGAAGTACGAATTACTACAGAATCCATATTTTGAAAATTCAGAAGAGAAAAGTCCCGTGAAATTTTTCGAATTAATGGCAAAGAAAAATCAATGCTTGGATGTACCATACAGTGACACAGAGTTGATTAAATTATGCGGGATGAAGTTACCATTGAAATACCAGCAATTATTAGTAGGTCGCGGAGGCAATGACGTCGAAGCATTTAAAGGTATTCTAATGGAAGTACAGTTCATATTTTCGGAAGATGACGCCAGATATAGACGAAGCGCACGTGAAAACGAAAGCAAAAAGCAGTGGAATCCACAAGACACAGTACGAAGAAACAATAATTACGAACCACGTGATATCTTCGCACCAAGGAATGACAATAGATTTCAACAAAGAACCGGTTATGGATTTAGAAGAGAATATGGCAATAACTATAATTCACCCAGGAACGGCAACAACCATTACAGAGGGAATAACGACAACCGGAACGGGTATTGGAGCGCCAATAGACGGACAAATTATCAACAGAGAAACCAATATCAACAAGCGGAGCAAGAAAAGAGAATAAAGATAGAAGAGGTGGAGGTAAGACCACCAAACCCCGTAAAACGTTCGATTTGACAGCTAAGCGCCCATGCCAACGGGAATGACGCTCCGACCCAGGACAATTGCAGCACCTTGAACAGAGAAGTAAATACCTGTCACGAGAAGAGAAGAAAGAAGAAACAAATCCGCAGGGACCAGATGAAAACGAAGACAGGAAAATAACAATATGGTGTTGGGACGAAATTAATTGGGAGAATACTGACGAGTAAGATGAATTACCAGAGGCATGCACAACGAATGTAGGAGGAAAGGACGAAGTAATGAGTATTGCAGAGCTATTTGAGATGGAAACCAGGGAAAGCGAATTCAATGAGGATATTGCGCAGTCGACGGAAGTTGAAAATAAGTTACTAGTAGGCACACAACCCAACGTATATAATGAAGGAAGTTATGAAGCGATAATTAGAGCATTTAGATGCGATTATGTGGAAGTAGCGACGAAGAAGGAGAAGACAGACAAGGATGAGGAAAAAGTAGAGGATGTTGAAGAAAGCGTAAATGAAGGAAGAAATAGAGAAGAGGAAATAAAAGAGAAAGAAGTAGCAGTCGAAGCTTATCCTACAGAAAGTTCGAATTCGCAAGGGAAATTCCTAAAAAGACTCATGTATGATTCAGTGGAGGATTCGTTGATGCAAGAAGAAGAAGAACAGAACCAACCCTTTCAATATTGTAATTGATAGCGGAAGTGAACTGACTGCGATCTCAGAAAATTTATTCATGCAGTGTAATGCCAATGAGGAATTGCCAGTTCTGAAAACACGTAAGATTAAAGTAAGAGGTCCTATTAGAAACAATGCTGCGGAAGTTAGGAGACACACAAGGTTAACTCTTTCGTGTCAAGGTCAAAATATCGAAGCCAACTTTGTGATTATACATAACTAACTGTAGATTTTATTATAGGTGCAGATTTTTTAAATGAGAGACGAGCGATAATAAATATGGGGAAAGGTAGCGTAACATTCGGGAATGTCACACTTCTCTTTGAGCAAGAGCTAAAATTAGAAGAAATACCATTTATAAACAAACAATTAAGAATGATGCGAGATAAAGAGGATGAAGAATTAGAATGGTATGCACGAAAGGGGGAATCGCCTCAACTCATGTTAGAAGTCCATAAAGAAATCGATGAAAAATTGCAAGAAGTTCAAGGTATTTTGGAACACAGTAAAAGAGAAGTAGAGGGTATTTTACGAGATAAAGCGGAGGTATTTTTACCTAAGACTGGCAGTATTAAACATTTTCAGTAGAAGTTTGAAGTAAAACAGGCAAAACCTTAGGACTTCAGCATGTGAACCATATCAAGTGAACCATATCGAGTTTGAAGATTAATTTTATTACTGGTAAATAATCAGCAAAATATTTCAAGATTATGTTGCAGATAAGATCGTCAGGAGAAATAAGAATGAAGAGAGAGGAAGGTGGGAAAAAGAAAGTAGTTTCAATAAAAACAAAAACAAAAATAGCACCACTAGTACCATAGATGAAGGTGAAGGGATAAAGCATAGATAGTCTAACAGCATGAAATACTAAAATGCTATACACCACGACACCACACAAAAATAAAAAGCGATTTTGAGGATTCTTGTAGAAGTTAAGACGCAAAATATCTTAGAATTGTAACATGGAAAGGGCGCCGAAATTTGTACAGCTTTT
This sequence comes from Schistocerca nitens, assembly GCF_023898315.1. Classification (NCBI taxonomy): domain Eukaryota; kingdom Metazoa; phylum Arthropoda; class Insecta; order Orthoptera; family Acrididae; genus Schistocerca; species Schistocerca nitens. The sequence goes on from NC_064621.1 coordinate 489,727,724, forward strand.
TAAGAAGGGGTAAAACAATGTAGGTACTAGACATATGTTAGATGATTATAAGTAAAACTTTTTGTAAGAACCATTGTAAAAACTCCAGCAAGGATGAGATGCAACGACCCACAAGTTGCAATGAGAGAAGTATCAAGAAAGAAAAGGACGTAATTAGCAAGACACGATTCCTACAAGGCAGAATCGTCGAGAGAAGGGAAAGGACAGCGGAACCACAGAGTGACAGAACCCTGCAGAGACACGACAGGACACCGAACGCCAGAAGGGTGTCGGAATGCCCGACGAGAAGACCGGTTGGGCAAGCCACCACTGGCAAAAAAATATGTGTAAAAGTCACAATACTGCTATTAAACAGCACGCTGATGCATGAAACTGAAATTTCTTGGGCCTGTCATTTTTACTTCCACAAAGTAAAAATGACATGCCCAAACAATTTATTAAACTGTTACTAAGAGGAGAACTTCAAACTGACTAGTTATCAATAAATATTTCCATATCCTGCCCAGAGAAGAACCAAGAAGCAAGTAAGAAGCAGAGAAAAAGCAGGAAGAACAGAAGTTGAAGATTCGCAAGATTGAGACCAAGAAAGAAGATGGGTGAAGAACAGACGACATACCTTCCCAAATCCCTATCCTATTGTAAACTAGTCGCCTGCAAAGTATTACAACGAAAAACGACCGCTTTTAGCGACACATAACGATGACTTTCACGCATACAAAGCCAGTAAACCACCAGATACTGCACTCACAGCTCCATTTCATTATGGGACCTCCACAACAGCAACACACACTTGCAAAGCCAACAAGGAACGGCGAACGAAGCTGTACATCAAATACTTGCCCACATCCATCTCGCTCAAGTGCATCACCTTTGTGCAAAAACATTCGCCAACCTCATGCCTAAACATTCACAGGATTGTGTGAATGTGTGAAATCAAATTATGTGATGTAGGAATTGTGAAAAAGAAACATGTGAAAAACTAAATAAGTTAAGCACTCCAGACAGCTAATAAACTACAAAATAACAGTCATTGACTATGTACTATCGAGAGAAATAAGTCATTAGTTCTGAAATAGACAGTATATAAAGAACAAAAGTAAGGCATAATAAACACTAAAACTATATTCCACTTATTTTCTCCTCATAAAAATAAAAGAATAACTGTATTTTACTTATTTTCTCCTTATAAAAACAAAGAATAAAAAATTATCTTGTTGGATGTTTTCCCTTTTTTTTTAACACTTGTACCATTTGTTAGGATAATATCTCAATCTTGTGTTTATATATTTCTTTGCCAAAGCAATTCTTTGAAATAATTCTTATTTGATAGTGTAACAAATAAGAAATGAGTGTCTAAAAACAAAAACATTTTACTTGTACATGATATTTAGAAAATGTGTTAGGAATAGATTTTACGTAATTACTACATTTATAAAAAAAATATATCTCTAAGAAAATCGATGTGAAAGACTCCTCACTTTCGATAACAAACTTCTTAAAAAATAAGCTTCACACTTAAGTAAAGAAAGAAAATAATTTTAAAAAAGTAATAATAGCATAAAAATATTCTTCTCTTGTCAATATAAACGTATTTTTGAGAATAATGTGGAAGAATATAAAAATGTAAATTAGTAATACAAACTAGCATAGAACCAGAATAACATGGCTGAACAGTAGGCAACAAAATTTAGATAAAGGAATACTTTTTGAATGACTTAGACAACGATTCAATCATTTCCTAACTTCAGTGCAAAAATTAAGTTCGAAGGGTGGTGATATGTAAGGTGTCAAGCAAATCCAAAACCTTCCATGAAAACCCTGACGTGATAAGCAAATCCAGTAGTATGTCACATAGCTCTAAATAAATCATGACATTAAATTACCCAAAGTAATACAAGTAACGAGTGAGCAAATGGAATACCACAGACCAACACAAGAATGCCTAAATGCATGTCATACCTTTCCACTGTGAGACAGACGCAGTTTCGAGGGGAGAAACGAGAAGAGAAGCCGAGAGCAGAACCGTGTTAAGCTAGAAGGCCCTACCATAATAAACGGACACCCACGTTGCCATCTAACCACCAGGACCACCCCCTAGCCCATGTTAAAAGCTAGAGCCTTCCAGAAGAACAGTATAGATCTTACGATAACATTAAAAGGGCCACACCAGCCGCAAGTTTTAGCGTGAAACTTTTTCGCGTCTCTGTTACGTTGCAAACGTTAAAAACATTGCCCCACCACGAAAAGTAACGACCAGGACCACCCCCCAGCCCATGTTAAAAGATAGAGCAATCCAGAAGAACAGTATAGATCTTACGATAACACTAAAAGCGCCACACCAGCCGCAAGTTTTAGCGTGAGACTTTTTCGCGTCTCTGTTACGTTGCAAACCTAAAAAACATTGCCCCACCACGAAAAGTAACTGCTGGGACCACCCCACAGCCCATGTTAAAAGCTAGAGCCCTCCAGAAGAACACCAGAAGGGCCACACCAGCTGCAAGTTTTAGCGTGAGACTAAATTGTAGTAAGGAGAAGTTAGATGAGAGTTGCTTCCTAGACGGCGAGATGCGTGGAGCTGTGCCGACCGCCGCTCCCTGACGCTGACTAACCACCGACAAGGTAATGAACGCACGCGATGCCGCATAAGCGCGCATAAAGATTCACTCAGAACTGCAGAAGTCTCATCTGTTACATCACCTTTTTACGTAATCATAGTGTCGATTGTCAATTAAATCTCATGGTGTTCACTTTTGCCACTTGAAGTAAAAAATCTGAAACGCGATGATTTCTCTGTTATTATTAAGAAGCCACATCAGCCACTGTAATTTACAAGATAGATAAGTAATTATAGATAATTGAGGGTCACTTTAGACCATTTTTATAGTTTTCTCTTTTATGAAACTTAACCTAAATCTAGATTATAGATGTGTTATGGCATAGGTCATCCTTCGATCCATTGTAGAATTTCGAAACTCATTCAGGGAATATTGGTTCACATTTTTGTTGAATGCAGTTGGTTTTTATCATCCTGTATTAAAACATTTCCTTTTATCAATAGTGCAATCGATAAACAATGTTTTGTGAGTAGAATAAAATTTTCAATGGTAAACTTAACTGGTTTTTCGACGTTATTTTACCAGCTAACTAAAAATAGGAAAGCCTTGAACCCCTTCCACTAAATTTAGTTAGTTTTAAGATTCTTTTACAGGGAGTGCAGTGGATCTGACGCTGAAATCATTAAGTATTTGGTTATATCATCGCTAGTCTCACTGAACTTTTCTGAACTCTACATGTCATGTGTGGTCTGGCGTCTCCTTACCAGCAACAGGTCCCAGGTTCAAACTAGTCAATTCCCTAAAAAACACGCTCAGAGCGTCGTTGCGCGAAAGTGGTAGGGAGACATGACATAGAACCACAGACACCACGCAGGATGTTATACACGCCAGCCATAGCCGACTCTCGCACCGCCGCCCTCCGTTCTCAAAGCGTTGTTCCCCTTACTCGAGGTCGGCACTTGCTTATATCCTGAGCCGGCCCAAGTCCCAAGACAAACTTCTGTCCTAGGAAATCAATCGCACTCAAGTCAGAGATACTACTGGCAGGCCCGCCACGGATCAATCTTCCCCCACCCCCCCCCCAAAAAAAAACACTAACATATCCCTCTCCCTCCACCCAGGCCATCTTCTAGCAGGACAGACAAGGAAGGAAGCATGAACGGAGGGAGCGATCAGGCAGCCTTTATTTGACTTAGGTGAACACGGAAATTCTTGCCTGAGGGTCTCTCTTTAACCTCTAAATCTACCGGGCTCAGAACCTTGATTATTCGGCTAGGTCCCCGGAAACGCGGTGTCAGCTTGCGACTAGCTACCTTGTCAAGGCCGCCCACTAGAGCTTTAACATACACGTGGTCCCCCACCTTGCCAGTAAGGGGTCTCCTCCCTCTGCCTGTCGGTTATGCGCGATCTGGGTATTATTCCTCGCGCGCCTCCAATTCTCGCGTATGGTTTCGGGTGTTTTGGAGCTAGGCAATAGCTAGTTAATCTCCCATTAGTTAGATAATGGGGTATTCAGCTCGTACATTGGCTCCACAGGAGAAGCGTGAGTGGCTTTAGGCTTGGCCGAATTGAAGGCCTGATTTAACCAGTTCCTTTGGCGCTTCAGTGTATTATTAATTGAGATTTCTTCAATAAAATGGTCATTTCTCCAACATGGTGAGAGATTAGAAATTTCAATGGATTAGAAATTTCAATGGATGTCGCTTCGCATATTTCGATTTTGTATGTTCACTGTAGAGGGCAAAAACTTACAGAGAATGGAATACATCCAGCAAATTACTGAGAACGTAGGTTGCAAGTGCTACTCTGAGATGAAGAGGTTAGCACAGAATAATAAAAAGTAAAAGAACCTAATAAAACTCGCTAAAATGGAACATGCACCAGTCACAATAAAACTGATAATAAAATTAAAACATCGTGGCTACTTCCCTTGTTGCAGCCGTGTCTTCCAAGGTGCGTCTTCACATAGTCGTCAAAATATAAAAAACTCTAAAATGGTGTCGCCTATGGTGTTCAACATCTAATCACATGGCTCTCTCCTCTATCGTCGTAAACCGGCCGTGCGTCTTCGTTGATACCACACACCACGTAGCCAAACACAACACTGAAACGCGAGTGAGCTCACGCGCAAGTAAACAAGGAAGTCACAAAAATGTCTATACAAACAGATAATGTATATATGTTCCAAGGATCTCATGAAATGATGGTATCCTGCCAATTGCTAAAATATAGTTACAAAAAGAAACCAGTGAAATGTTTGAAAAAGTTATTTGTATCACCAGTTAGCTGTTCATTTAGTGTGTTCTGATTATCCACGCTATGTATCGTAACTTCCAGCTGTTCTAGTAGATCCAGCTTTTTACCTTTGTCCTGTCTATGTAAAATAACGAGATCCTGATCTATTCCCAACATGGGGTGTCCCGTTTCCCAGATATGCGTGGCTACAGCTGACTTTTCGAAATTATTAAGCCGGAAAGCATCGCTATGTTCTTTGTAACGTACTTTAAAGGACCTACCAGTTTGGTCTACATAGCTTGCCTTAAACGTGTTACACTGAATTTTACAGACCCCAGCTATCTCATGTTTATCGCTTTCCTGCTGTAAATTATTTCTTAGTTTAAACCGAAGCGTATTATTGGTCTGAAAAGCGGTATCAACTTTACAAGGTTTGAAAATGTTAGCCACTTTTTGAGAAATATCACCGAAGTATGGTATTGTGACTCTCGTAATACACTCCTGGAAATGGAAAAAAGAATATGTGTCAGACCCACCATACTTGCTCCGGACACTGCGAGAGGGCTGTACAAGCAATGATTACACGCACGGCACAGCGGACACACCACGAACCGCGGTGTTGGCCGTCGAATGGCGCTAGCTGCGCAGCATTTGTGCACCGCCGCCGTCAGTGTCAGCCAATTTGCCGTGGCATACGGAGCTCCATCGTAGTCTTTAACACTGGTAGCATGCCGCGACAGCGTGGACGTGAACCATATGTGCAGTTGACGGACTTTGAGCGAGGGCGTATAGTGGGCATGCGGGAGGCCGCGTGGACGTACCGCCGAATTGCTCAACACGTGGGGCGTGAGGTCTCCGCAGTACATCGATGTTGTCGCCAGTGGTCGGCGGAAGGTGCACGTGCCCGTCGACCTGGGACCGGACCGCAGCGACGCACGGATGCACGCCAAGACCGTAGGATCCTACGCAGTGCCGTAGGGGACCGCACCGCCACTTCCCAGCAAATTAGGGACACTGTTGCTCCTGGGGTATCGGCGAGGACCATTCGCAACCGTCTCCATGAAGCTGGGCTACGGTCCCGCACACCGTTAGGCCGTCTTCCGCTCACGCCCCAACATCGTGCAGCCCGCCTCCAGTGGTGTCGCGACAGGCGTGAATGGAGGGACGAATGGAGACGTGTCGTCTTCAGCGATGAGAGTCGCTTCTGCCTTGGTGCCAATGATTGTCGTATGCGTGTTTGGCGCCGTGCAGGTGAGCGCCACAATCAGGACTGCATACGACCGAGGCACACAGGGCCAACACCCGGCATCATGGTGTGGGGAGCGATCTCCTACACTGGCCGTACACCACTGGTGATCGTCGAGGGGACACTGAATAGTGCACGGTACATCCAAACCGTCATCGAACCCATCGTTCTACCATTCCTAGACCGGCAAGGGAACTTGCTGTTCCAACAGGACAATGCACGTCCGCATGTATCCCGTGCCACCCAACGTGCTCTAGAAGGTGTAAGTCAACTACCCTGGCCAGCAAGATCTCCGGATCTGTCCCCCATTGAGCATGTTTGGGACTGGATGAAGCGTCGTCTCACGCGGTCTGCACGTCCAGCACGAACGCTGGTCCAACCGAGGCGCCAGGTGGAAATGGCATGGCAAGCCGTTCCACAGGACTACATCCAGCATCTCTACGATCGTCTCCATGGGAGAATAGCAGCCTGCATTGCTGCGAAAGGTGGATATACACTGTACTAGTGCAGACATTGTGCATGCTCTGTTGCCTGTGTCTATGTGCCTGTGGTTCTGTCAGTGTAATCATGTGATGTATCTGACCCCAGGAATGTGTCAATAAAGTTTCCCCTTCCTGGGACAATGAATTCACGGTGTTCTTATTTCAATTTCCAGGAGTGTATTATTTGCGGTATTCTTCGTTGCATTCGCACGCTGTTTCTGTCATATTAATTTATTGACAACGTTTTGGTGATATCCGTTAGCTCTGGCTAGTTGTTTCACGATATTCAGCTCAGTGGTTGAGCCGATATATTTTTTAACATTGACATTCACAGCCTCTGATCCAGTATGGATAAAAGCAGAGTCAGAAGACTGTTGACAAAAGAAAAAGTTCACTTTGTCAGAACTTTTGACTTTTGGATTTTGGATGTCACCCCAGGGTAGCAGAGGTGTCGACCGTTCGTAGGTCTGGAAAAGCTGCCACTTCCTCACTGGAATGTTGGCGGTAGCGTGGTTGTGGTTAGGATTGTTTCGCGAGCAACTGATGAGACGATTCTTGTTTACAAGAATCGTTTATTCATTTTAGGATAGAAACTACATGACAGCAGGTGGGAAGGTATGGCCCCACCCTGATGTCAGTTGCTGCCAGAGCGCCCAGTAGTGTGGTCAGGAACTGCTGACCCATGAGCCACCACAGCGTGTGCATTCAGCGATGGCCGGTGGCGTCAGAGCTGGCCCCGAAGTATCAGACGTAGCCGTAGGCAGGTAAATAAAGTGTGCCCTCCGTGTATTACACCATACGATCCAAAATGGAAGATGACGACCGTCTATGCCTATATGGACACCGATAAGCAATGAAGAAGGTCCCAACGAACCACAGTGCAGCAACACAGAGACTGCGCTGCCCCCAAACCAGGCTCGAACATCCCGCTAGGAAGGTGACTGCAGAAAGAGGGAAGTCATCCAGCAGGAGAACCAAAGGTGCGAAGGCGCCACGTCCTCTGCCTATGGTATCCAGTGAAGGTGGATGCGTGTTGCTGCTGGGGATAAAATCCTTGGTAGTTGGCTGAAACTTCATATGGTACTGCAGAGACCTCAAGTCTGAACTCAGCAGCTGAGGGAGATGGTTAAGTCTGCATCAGATATACGTCTCGAGAACGTCGGTGATCAGCTGAGAACTGACAGCGATTGTTTCGATTCGTTGGAGTGTTTACGATAGCCTACGGGGCCAGTACTTCTCCAGAAGCAGCAGCATCCCAGCTCTGGAACGTGTTGTAGCGGTCGGGTGTCGCCATTGAGTGGCTATGACATCATTCGTTGTGCTCTTCTTCTTCAGTCTGTTCCTGCAGGACCCTAGCTGGAGACGTAGATAGAACAGTCTAAGAGGACACCTCAGATTGTCTCCTAAATCCTTTATACAGATCAGGAACAGTAGGGGGCCTGTAACACTTCCTTGGGGAACATCAGATATTCCTTCTGTTTTAGTCAATGACTTTCCGTCAGTTACTACGAACTCTCACCCTTCTGACAATAAATCACAAATCCAGTCCAACAACTCAGACGATACCCCACAGGCACGCAATTTAATTACAAGTCTCTTGTGAGGAACGATATCAAAAGCCTTCTGGAAATCTATAAATATGGAATCACTTTGACGTCCCCTGCCGATAGAGCTCATTACTTCGTGAGAATAAAGTTTTTCACAAGACCGATATTTACTGTACCCATGTTGGCTAGTTGTCAATAAACCGTTTTCTTCGAGTTGATTCATAATGTTCGAGCACAGTGTATGTTCCAAAACCCTACAGCAAATCGACGTTAATGATATGGCTCTGTAATTGAACGGATTACTGCTGTTTACTTTCTTGGAGGATGGTGTGACTTGTGAAACTTTCCAGTCTTTGGGTACGGGTTTTACTAAGAGCGATCTATTGTATATGACTGTTAAGTAAGGGGCTATTGTATACCACACTCTGTAAGGAACTTGACTGGTGTATAATCGGGACTGGAAGCCTTATCTGTCTTAAGTGTTTTAAGCTGCTTTGCTACTCCAAGAGTGTATACTTCTAAGTTACTATAACGACAGGATTTTTGGGCGGCAGAGGAATCAGCCCTTTGTAGGTCAGGAAAAATTGCTGCTTCAATGCTGGAACGTAGACTGAAAGACGATGGTGGTTGGACTTGCTTAGTGAGCTGTTGATGGAACACCTCTGTTTACAATAGTTTCTTGTTCATTTCAATAGAAAGACAGAACTGTAACGGGAGGCTGGTTCTAGTTCCTTATTGACGTCGGTGGCTGCTGGCACACCGAGTACGATAATCAGCAACTGCTGGCCCTGGAAGCAGCAGTGACAGCCCGTGGAATCAGCAAAGGTGCCCTAAAGCGTATCAGACGCTCCTCCTAGCAGCCTCACTAGCTCGTGGGCACTGCGTACTACACCAGGATAAATGGTGTTTAAATCGTAACATCCACCATGGACACAATCGAAGGAAGGCCCAAAGTAGCCTGCATGCTATTCCCGACCCAGATGGCTACCTCTTGCTGAGTAAAAATCTCTCGGTGTACATGCCGCGTCAAATCAGGATAAAACTCCAAGCTTTCGACCACTACCTCCATGGTCGTCGTCAGGGCTAAAACTGACTGTCGTGAACTAGCGAGGTTCCCACTTTTATATGCAAAGGACGGCTTCTGATTGGCTGGAATACGTCAGCGATATGGCACGTAGTGGAGTGGTGCCCTCTACTTCCATAGATGTAGTTGCTATCCCGCGTTGCTTGCAGCGCCATCCCTTGAATCAGGAGGTAAAGTGCGAGAAGTTTTTCTCTGCGATTTTTCTTTATCCAGTGCACTCTTCCAAGTGTTGCTAAGTGCATAGCCGTTGTCTCTATTAAAGTTATTATCGCTAAGTCTAATTTCGACTCCTTCCCGGATCACAGAGTCCCAGTAATTCGATGTGTGGGCTATTACTCTGGTTTCTTCAAATAAAATCTTATGCTTGTTAAGCAGGCTATGTTCAGCCACCGCTGATTTTTCCAAATACCTGTATTTCAGGTGGCGCTGGTGCTCGATGCAGCGGTCGGCAACGGTTCTTACAGACTGGCCCACGTAATTCTTGCCGCATTCGCAAGGAATAGTATAAATTCCAGGCACTCTTAAGCCGAGACTATCTTTGACTGGTCTCAACATTTCCTTAATTTTCCTAGGTGGTCGGAAAACTGGTTTTATTCCTTGCCTCTTCAGGACTCTGGCTATCTTGCTCGTTGTAGCACCGCAAAAAGGAAGCCGCGCTATGTGTTGGTCCTCTTCTTGTATGTGGCCGGCATCGTGTCTTACCTTCTTGGACAATACTGATTTAATTTCACCGGCAGAATAACCATTCCTCCTGAAAACAGTCGTCAAATGGTTAATCTCGGGACCGAGGTGGTCCTTGTCGGAAATACTCCTGGCTCTGTGTACTAAAGTATCCAGCATAGCTCTCTTCTGAGACGGATGATGGAAGCTATGGCTATGCAGATATAAGTCTGTATGGGTTGGCTTCCTGTACACAGAATGGCCCAGTCGTCCATCCGGCTTTCGCTCTACCAACACATCTAAAAAAGGTAACTTCCCTTCCTTCTCTACCTCCAATGTAAATTTTATGTTTGGATGTACACCATTCAGATGTTCGACGAACTGCTGCAGCGTGTCGCTGTCGTGTGGCCAGATTAAAAAAGTATCGTCGACGTATCTGTAGAAGCATGATGGGCGCAGGTGAGCACTGCTCAGGGCTCGTTCTTCGAAGTCCTCCATGAAAAAATTCGCTGTTGCTAGTGGAGGCGAAGTTTTTGGTAGGTGACTGGCTACTTCATATAACATTGTTGTGGCGTCTACACCGAACTCAGCAGCTGATGGAGACAGTGCCGATTTACGAAGCTATAATTAACACAATGCAGTAAGATCTCGTTAAGGCAGAAGGCATAGATAACATTCGATCGGGATTTCTAAAATTATTTGGAGAATTGCCAACAAACCGACTTTCTACAGTTGCTGTGTAGGAAATATGAGACTGGCGATGTACCATCAGACTTTCGGAAAAACGTCACCCACACATTTCCAAAAACAGCAGGAGCCAACAAGTACGAATATATTCGCACAATTAGAGTTGACAATGGAAGAATGACTGAAGAAAAATCAGGTCACGTTCATAGCATATGTCGACCTGGAAAAAAGCGTGCGACAATGTAAAATGGTGCTACATGTTCGAAATTCTGGGAAAAATAGGAATAAGCTGTAGGGAAAGATGGGTAGTATACAAAATGTAAATGAACAAAGAGGGAACAATGAGACAAGAAGACCAAGAAGTAAGTGCTCAGATTAAAAAGGACGTAAGACAGGCATGCAGTCTTTCTCCATAAGTGCTCAGTCTACGATCGAAGAAGAAATGACGAAAGTAAAAAAAAAGATTGAAAAGTGAAATTAAAATTCAAGGTGAAATGGTATCATTTATAACACAAATAATATTTATAAGTTTGATGACATTGCTATCCTCGGTGAATGTGAAGAAGAATTCAGGTATCTACTGAAGGGAATGCAATGTATATGGGTACAGCATATGGACTAAATCGAAGAAAGAACAATGTAATGAGAAGTAGCGGAATAAGAACAGCCAGAAAATTTACACCAGGACTTTTTATTCTCTAAGCAGATGGAGTAAAGGAATTCTACTACTTTGGAGGCAAAATGACACACGACGGACGGCTCAAGGAGGACATAAAAGGCAGACAAGCACTGCCAAAAGGGACATTGGCCCAGAGAAGTCTGCTAGTATCAAACATAGGCCTAAATGTGTGGAAGAAATTTATGAGAATGTATGTCTTGGGCATATCATTGATTTATAGTGAAACACTGACTGTGAAAAAACCGCAACAGAGGAGACTCGAACAACCTGAGATGTGGTTATACAGACAAATGTTGAAAATTAGGTGGACTGATAAGGTAAATATCCTCCAGGGAACACGGCCTTGTCGTAGGCATCTTCAGTGCCAGGCGGGAGGGTTTGCGCTCTATGACGGTCGAGAGCTGTGCCGGCGGTAGCGTAGCTACTGGCAGGGTCACCCAAGCCGGATTGGTCTCGATGGAGGAGTCAGAAAAAGTGTGTTCCACAACGTAGGGCAGGAGGGGCGCTACAGGCGTACGGAAGCCAACCCTCCTAGGGGAGTAAACACTAAAATAATCCTGGTCCTCCAAGTCGGGGTTTGGACGTGAGGCTAACAACCCCACCCCGGAAAAAAGTGCTGTTGCGGATGCTGTACACATGCCTCGGAAAGGAAAGGTCTGCCTGTTGACGACCTGGTAAGAAAAACGGTAAATGAGAAGGAACACGGATATTCGGATAGCCACCTGGAATGTGAGGACACTCAAGAGGCCTGGCAAGCTACAAGAAATTAGGAACGAACTAGATAAGTATCAAGTGAAAATAACAGCAATACAAGAAAGTAGATGGAAAGGGCAGGGGATGATGGTGGAACATTTAATGATGCATAGCGGTGGAGATACAGGCCTTTATGGCACTGGTTTCCTTCTACATAGGTCTATGAAGACTAATGTAATTGGTTTTACGGCAATAAGTGGCAGAACGTGTTCTCTAAGGATATGGGTAAAATTTTTTAACGTTACAATAGTGAATTTCTACGCCTCTACGGAGGAAGCAGATGAAGTTGCCAAAGATATATTTTATGTCAAATTGGAAGAAGAAATAGGTAAAATTCAAAGGAACGATGTGAAAATAGTACTTGGAGACCTAAATGCAAAAATAGGGAAAGAAGAGGTATATAGAAGTATAATAGGAAAGGAAAGCCTTCACAATGACACTAATGATAATGGACTCAGACTGATAGACTTCGCCAGTGGGAAGAACATGATAATAAAAATCACTTATCACCCAAGGAAAGATATTAAGAAATGTACATGGGTATCACCAGATGCAACACACAAGAAACCAAATAGATCACGTTCTCATAGACAAAAGGCATGTATAAGATATTATGGAAGTTAGCAGCTGCAGAGGGGCAGATGGAGACACGGACCACTAGTTAGTACGAATTACATATAGGCAGAAGATAGGTTTGGTAAGAAACAAAAGGAATAAGATAAGAAAGAAACATAATATACAAAGACTTAGTTTGCTAAGGGAATACAGGAAGAACATAGGAAGAAACTAGAAGAGATATTGGAAGCAGAGAATGAAGATAATGTGGAAACTAAATGGGAGTCGTTGAAAACTGCCATTAGCGTACCTGCAGAAGAGATACTGGGGAGAGAACAACGCAAAAGGGTGGGTAAGTGGTTTGAAGAGGAATGCTTAACGGTAATACACGAGAGAAATGAAGCGAGACGGAGAATGTTGCAAAGGAACACGAGTTTAGCGGCAGAAGAATACAGAGAAAAGAGGAAAAGAGCGGATAAGCTTTGTAGGGTAAAGAAGAGGCAGCATAAAAGGAGAAGGATAGAGCAGCTTGACGAAATGGGAGACAATAAAGTGATCAGAAGGTTCTATGAAAGAACAAGACATTTGAAGAAAGGTTTCCGACCTCGAGCATCTTTCTATAAGAATAAGGACGGAAATCTAATTGGAGATAAAAGAAAAGTCCTAGAAAGATGGCAAAAGTATTTTACAGAGCTGCTTGACAGTAAAGATGGGGATAAAGAAGAAGGAACCATGATTGAGAATGAAAGGGACCAGGACTCAGAATTGCAATCAGAGTTAGATATATGGGATCGGGAAGAGGATGTAGTACCAGAGTTAGAGGAAGTGAAGAATGCTATCAAGAGCCTAAAAAATAATAAATCAGTACGAGAAGACAGTACAGAGTCCGAATTATTAAAATATGGGGGAAAGAAAATAGAGGAGGCAGTCCATGAATTGACAAATGAAATATGGATAAAGAAGGATTGGAACACGGGAATTATCTGCCCGTTACATGAAAAAGGCAATAAGTCAGACTGTAGCAACTATCGTGGAATCACTCTCTTGGACGTAGCATATAAGACATTTAGTAAAATTTTAGGATGATAGAAGGGATATTGGGAGACTATCAGGCTGGATATAGGAGGAACAGATCCACGATGGATCAGATATTTTTATTAGGACAAGTGCTAGAGACGTTTTATGAGTGTGACAAGCAACTACATCAGTTGTACATTGATTTTAAGCAAGCGCACGACAGCTTACACAGGAAGAAAACTATACAGATCATGAATGAATTTAAAATCCCTCTAAAACTGGTCAATCTAACAGAAATGACAATGAAAGCGTGTCTAAAGTAGGAATAGAACAAGAACTGTGGTGCATTCCAAGTACAGATGGGGCTACGACAGGGAGATGTGATCTCTACAATGCAATTTAATTTAGATTTAGAAAAGATGATGTGGCAAATGCCGATAAACCAAGGAGGAAGAATACTTAATCAACAAGTTGAATTGGTATAATATGCAGAGGACGTAGCATTAATGGCAAGAAATGTAAGGCAACTGAAGGAGATCTACGATACGTTAGAGGAAGCAGCAAGAGAAGTAGGTTTAGAAGTAAACATTAACAAAATAAAGTATATGATGATGGGGGAGACCAATACAAACAGACAAAAGAATTCAATAGTAATGCATGGGAAAGAATATGAAAGAGTGAAAACATTTAAATATTTAGGTTCTGTAATAACGAAGGACAAAAAAGTAGCAGCAGAAATACAAGAAAGGTTAGCGAGTGGAAATCGTTGCTATTTTGTCTTGCAGAATGTATTTAATTCCAGGAATGTTAGTAAGAATACAAAAATCAAAGTATGCACGACCATATTAAGACATATAGGTATATATGGATCAGAAGGCTGGGTATTGACATTAAAGGAGGAGAACTTGTTATTGAGATAGGAAAAAAAGATACTGAGAAGGATGTTTGGAGCAGTCAGAGAGGAAGACGGCTGGAGAGTAAGGACAAATCTAGAACTACAAACACTTTTTGGACATATGGATATTATTGTTAAAATTAAGCAGGGAAGAATAAGATGGGCGGGACATGTACAGAGAATGCGAGAAACTCGGAATGTCAAGAATGTTTTCATGGAAAAACGTGACGGGAGAAGGAGAAGAGATAGACCCAGAAAAAGGTGGCTGGACGATATGGAAGAAGATCTAAAGGTGATGGGAAATTGGAGAAGGAAGGCGATGGACAGAGAAGAATGGAGGCAGGTGGTACAGGAGGCCAAGGTTCTTCAAGGACTGTAGAGCCAACCAAGAAGAAGAAGAAAAGGTAAAGAACGAGGAGGTTCTCCGCAGAGTCGACGAGGAAAGAAATGTATAGGAGACAAGAAAAAGGGACAGGGTGACAGAACATCAGGAATAACTTCCATGGTGCTAGAGGGAGCTGTAGTTGGTAAGAGCTGCAGAGGATGACAGAGATTGGAATACATCCAGCGAATAACCGAGGACTTAGGTTGCACGTGCTACTTTGAGATGAAAAGTTCGGCATAGCAGAGGATTTCGTGACGGCCAGCAACAAACGTCGGTTTGAAACTGAGAAAACTGAGGAATTAAAAAAAAGAAAAACTCGTTGAAAAAAACACATATATCCATTCGAAAGAAAGAAACACTGTCTTCAACACATTACTGTCAGTACAATTACACTACACAACCCAGAAACAAAAGAATTTGGTACATTACTTAGAGTACACTATGCCAACAGTGTACGCAGTAAGCAACCACGTGTATGTACTTCAGTTTGCAGCCACTACACATTCCGGAGAAACTTCTCTAGCTGTTTGACTAAGCACCTCAACTATGACAGCAATATTGGCACACGGATACTGCTATTACTCTGTTTTGAAGAACTACTTGCAGGCACATGTGGCTTCAGAGTTCGGATCTGGTGAGAGTGGAGCATCCCAGTTCGTTATTATTTTTTACTTCTCCTTAACCTCGCCTACCAAACCCGACCCCCGGAAATATAACTTGCAGTCTCCACAATCTGGAGGTTCCATGATCTCTAGGTAGGTCAGCGCAAGGAGTTTCGATAATCGATTAATAGACAATATATGGAAGTAAAGGTGGTGGTTTTGATGATTCTGGAGTTCCCTATAGCCTCCCAACAACTTACCTACAACGTGCAGAAGGTTAGTGCAACCACGTGAAACGTTCAGAAAAGTCGTTCTTTCGGATGTTGCTCAACTCACGCGTTACGTTGGCGAGAATGTTGGTGACTTTTTCAAAGTGTTGACCCTTCCTGTGAACATCTGCTCGTTATTGTTTTGTGATAGGTTCATATTGATAACACCAAGCCTCAACACTCGTGATGATTTACTTCCGGAGAAGAAATATCCGCGTTCTGCATTTCTATCAAGTCGCGGCAGGCGTTCACGTGTCGTAGTTTCCGATCGAAAGTCAGTGTGGGTGGTTCAAACTTGGCACACGCATCTCTCTGTTTCAACACGGCCTGGAGAATATCTTAAACATTTGTTTCCGAGATGTTGCTCCATTGCGATTTGTGACGCAGTAACGCTGACACTGTAGCTCCAAGTTCACTAAACACTACCTGCTCAAAACTGACTATTGTTTACAGTTGCTAGTTCAAGCTGGAACGATAGTTACTGCCTTAACGTCACTGATACGAAACCGAAAATCATCCCAGATACGTTTTGGAAGCATGGCGTTCAATCTTAGTAAGAAGCTAGCGAACGCAGAAAAACTTCGCAACTGCTAATATATAAGGTGTTTGGATATACGTCCTAATTTCCTTTTCTCTCCCTCTGTCCACATCTCTCCTCCTCCCCCTTCCCTTTGCTCCTCGTCTCCCAACCTATATTCATCACCTTCCCCCCACTCTCTGTTCGTGTCTTATTCCACACTGTTTCTATTCATCTCCTGCTCCACCCTCATGTCTCTCTCAATATCGTACTTCCCCTTCTTTACATCCATTTCCTCCCTCCCGTATTCTTTCCATCTCTTCCTCCCTCCTCTCTCTGACCTTATTTTTTGTTATTCAAATCGGAACCTTGACTGGGAATAGAAGTCAAAGTGAATGGTAAACCGGTTGAAATCATTAGCGCGCGCGGTATAAGGGAGACGTCCCCTGCTGCTAGATCTGTCAGGATAGTAGCTTTAATGTCGGTATTTCGCATGTTTTTAATCTACGAAGAAGTAAAATTCTAAAGTAAGCCATTAACACAACTTTACTGTTTTCTGTTAAAAATTACTGTGAAAACGGAAACGAAACCGCACATTTTCCCAGCACAATTTACCATGTCCTCTGTCGCAGTCCGTTTGACAGGAAGTGATTGTTGTGCAACATATCTCTATGCCCAGTGGCTTTGATTGACTGCCGGCCGGTGTGGCAGAGTGGTTCTAGGCGCTTCAGTCTGGAACCGCGAGGCCGCTACGGTCGCAGGTTCGAGTCCTGCCTCGGGTTTGGATGTGTGTGTTGTCCTTAGGTGGGTTAAATTTAATTAGTTCTAAGGTCTAGGGGACTGATGACCTCGGTAAGTCCCATAGTGCTCAGAGTCATTTGAACTATTTTTTATTAGTTAACTGACAGCCAGTCAGTTGGTCGAGAAGGGACACATACTACCGAATCATCCTTGAATGTGTGTGAATGGAAGCAAACCAAGTTCTGTAGGGTCATAAATTCTGAAAGGATTCGGAAAACACTGTTCAAAAATGGTTCAAATGTCTCTGAGCACCATGGGACTTAACATCTGAGGTCATTAGTCCCCTAGATTTAGAACTACTTCTACCTAACTAACCTAAGGAAATCACACACATCCAGGCCCGAGGCAGGATTCGAACCTGCAACCGTAGCAGCAACTCAGTTCCGGACTGAAGCGCCTAGAACCGCTCGGCCACAGCGGCCGGCGGAATACATTGTAAGAATGTCATAACGGATCATGCTTGATAAATTCTTATTCGAATTGCAAAGCGCTGTCTAAATTATTTGTCCGTAAGATCTTGAATTTATTGAAATGAAATAAATCGGAATTCATTGTTCCGTTGTCATAGTGGAATACGCTTGATAAACGCGGTCTTGCGCTCTCCGTCAGCGTCATCGACTCCATGATCATTTGGCTGGCTTGCGTTGTGCGTACACTGACCGATATTTCGGCGCCACACTGGTAGCATTTTTTCCAAAGAAAGAAACCAGGAACTGAAATCAATTGAACTTTTGCCACATACCAAATTACCACTAATTGAAAGGAATTTCATATTTGCTACGCACCAAAGACATAATCATCATCGTTTTAAGTTGTTTTCAATTTTGCTAAATATCAATATTAAATGCAGAGTTTGATGTTGTTATGAAAACATGCGACAGCGAAACTGTCAAACTAAATGTCACAATCCCTTTTATGTGACAACACAAAAGTCAAATGAACCATCATGTTTCTTTCATTGAGATTTTCAAACAAAATAACAACCAAATTTCCTACTTTTCCGGTGGATTCTCCAAAAATTTTCTTTCATACAAACCCTCTGCTGAAAATTACGAACACAAAAAGGAACAAAATCGGTCGAGACATTCTCCAGTGATGATCATTCTTCATAAATACGGCAACTGATTTTCATTTATTTAGAAGATAGATGAAATGCTCGTATGGCATTACTGGCAGGATGATCCCACCTGGTATTACTCGGTCATGTGTTGTCCTTCCATCCGCTGCCACTTCTGCTACTTGTGTCTTTAGGACGATGAGAAGAAATGATAACATTAACATCCAAATCCCAAAAGAAAAAATCTGTGATGTGGACAGGTATGGACGCCGGAACGCAGAGATCTCGAGACAGCAACGCGAAGCACCAGTGTATACATGACAATCTATGTGAACAGGAATAACTATGTAACTTTTAAAGTAATAATAAACGGTTTAGTTACAATATAATATGTAAAACATTTTAATGTAGTAATAATTTGTTTACATCTGTCTAGTACATCTATTTTACATAGCACCCATGAAATTACAGTTCAGAGAAATGTAGCATTTGACATAATTTACACAAGACATAATCGAAATGTGCATGCACCATTACCAGTATTTCACTAAGCAGTATCATTGAGAACACAGGTCTGCAGATTACGGTTGTCTGGACGTGTAAATGAGAGAACCGCTTTTACCTTTAGTCCCTTTATTTTCTGGGTATTAGTGTGCCGATTTTTTTTCCTTGATGAAAGGTAATTCTTCTTCTGCCTTCCTGTGGTTTTCCAGCTCAACTTGTGGCCTCACGAACCGTGCCAGGTTTGTTGTTCGCAGCAGGTAAGGTGAGCTTGGTGCCTATACCTGTCTGGAATATTCTCTGCAGAGGGGCAGACCGCAAGCGCATTCCCGTGGTCAGGCCCTCTGGCAAGTGGCTGAAATGTAGCCTTTTAAAACTTGCGTGCAACTTTTAGAAGTACCTTCCACTTTCCTGTCTCTTTGCCTTGATGTTTTTTTTGTTTTGTTTTTTTTTTTTTTTTTTCATTCTCCGACAGCTGTGAAGTTTGAAACTTGATACACGTCAAAATGCAAATGGCTCTACTAAATCACACGAATCGTAGAAGTTAATGAAGCAAAGGGGATTTATGAGCGAACACTGTTTTTTATACGCTACCTTTATGGTTGCTGAACAAAAAACTAGTCACTTGATTTTCAACATTTCAACTTCATTGACACATTTCGGGTAAACTCATCTTCATAGTATCAAAATATGTAGTGAGCATGACACGCACGGTATGGCGTCATGTACAAATACCAGCATCCGAGAGCGATGATGGTATCTGTAAATAATGCTATACACCGTGTATAAAGCTCCCTACCTCCTTTCATATTCTGAAGATGAGGTTATTCGATAGGCCTCAATAAAGTTGTTACTGATCATCAAGTGATCGTCTTTTTCTCCAGTGACCATAAGAGCAAAGTATAAAAAAGCATCATTACTATAAAGTGCTTTTTATGACCGGGAGAAACTACAGTCTTCCGGGTTGTTGGATAGCTCTGGGAGATGGACCACTGGACCCACACCATAAGAAATGTTAGTTAACTTTATTATACGAATCATTAAAACGATTTATTAAACACTATACAGTTATTCACCACAGGAATGCTTAATAAATTACAACTGCCATTGACTATTAAAATATTAATTAATGCACTAACTAACAAATTGTTCTCTTGGAGTACAATGTTCAACATTTACGGAATTAAGTTTCCTTCTGAGACTTTGAATAACTTTGTAGCTCTTCTCGATGATGTGGCCTGGTTCAGCAGAAGTCACCAAATTGGGCAGAACGCTTCCGTCCTAGGTTCTATATTGACCTCCGTGTTAGGGCTCTGCTGTTCTGAGAGAGTGGACGTGTCATCTTCAGCTTCATCCATTCGTGTTAGCAGGTTGCAGTGAGACATCTCTTATGTCCATAGTATCGATGTGCTTTGCCAGTCTTGGTGAGGCGCCGCTATCTTTGGACGACATCACAGTGGTCTCACACCTCTTACATAACTACATGTCAACACCTCAAATTGAAGGAATATTATTTTCGCACTTGACTTTGAGACGAAGATTTACTAAGAAGCGTCTAGATTAACGACTTGATACAGAACTGTCCTTTGGCAATTCCCACGTCTCCGTGGAGAGGCTATAGATCTAATATCATAACGTATTGAAATTAAATCGTAACGAAATAAATTTTGTGTAAAGGAGCCACAACAATGAACGCAGACATTCCAGCTGTACTGCAAATCTGAAGTAAAATCAGTTATAACCTGAAGTTATAAATGCATGAAGCTGCTGAGTGGTCAAGCGACGAAGTGACTGGCCCCTATTAAGGAAGAAGTACTATGGTGACACGTGGCCGCAGCAGTAGTGATTATGAAGCCGCCATCACCTTTACACTCATATATGTACAGCATACAGGGTGTCCCATTTATCTTGACCACTGTAAAAAACACTTTGTCCAGATGCAAATTACAAAGTGTTTCAAGCAAATGTTCTATAGCCGTCAGAGGGTCATCAGTCAGCATGACTATCTTCGTTGTGCTCTGTTTTTTGTAAATATATAAACAACGGTATGACCTTTTCTGCGCTACAGTCTGGAGCCGGTCGACCGCGACGGTCGCAGGTTCGAATCCTGCCTCGAGCATGGATGTGTGTGATGTCCTTAGGTTAGTTAGGTTTAATTAGTTCTAAGTTCTAGGCGACTGATGACCTCAGAAGTTAAGTCGCATAGTGCTCAGAGCCATTTGAACCATTTTGACTTTTTTAAATGGCACCCTGTATTTTTTTATTCGGTAATTCATTTCCTCTCCTAAAGACCTATTCAAAAATGCATCGCAGTGTACCATTCACTGAAACACAACGTTATTAATTACATAACACAACACTGCCTTTGAGCCCGGGATCACAAACTCATCCACTTGCTGGAGTTGTCAGAAAACAACTGAAAACCAAGTAAAATCATAACACAAAATTCACTTTGACTCTCCTGTACAATTGCCTAGAAGTAGAATACACAAAGGTGCTCGAAGTGGTGACCCTGGACACCGATACATTGGTGCACTCGTTGAATGAAAGAATTATTTATTGCTTCCATTGTTGCCTGCTGAAGAGAATTACAAGCAAGCACGATACGTTCCTGTATATCCTCTGGAGTTGTTGGAATATCGCGATAGACAACGTCTTTAATGCATCCTCACAGAAGGAAGTCCAAAGGATTTAAATCAGGCGACCTAGTAGGCCAGGTAATTGTTCCTCCTCGACCAATGCATCTGGTAGGATATCTTCAGTTCAGAACACGACGTGCATTATTTGCTGCACATCCATCGGTTGATATTACTTAAGCATTCTAGTTATTAGTTGCACTTCATCCAGCAGAGGTGAAAGAGTTCGTGTGAGGAAGTTGGCATACGCTGTGCCATTTAGACTACCTTGACGAAATAAGGGCCAATAATTGTAGTACCAAGCATCCCACACCAGACGTTAACTCTCCATTGACGCTGATGTATCCACCTGTCTAAGTAATCGTGGGTTGTCGCTGCACCAATAATGAATGTTCCTTGTATTTACCGGTCCTATGTTTGACAAGGAGCATTCATCGGTAAACAGAACATTGGAGAAGAAATTCGGGTTGCGAGGATTTGCTGCTGTGCCCACAGCAGAACTGTGCACGATTCTGGAAATCATTCCCATGCAATTCCAGATGTAGTTGTACATGGTAAGGATGTAACTGGTGATGTGTAAAAATATAATGTACACTGGTTTTAGGAATGCCAATCACGTGTTCAAGCTGTCGTGTGCTCAAATTTTGATTCACAGCAACGGAAGCTAGAACAGTACCTTCGCCAGCTTCGTCTGTGCGAGTGCTACGGCGATCGCGTTGTCGTGGGGTTGAAACTTCCGTTTTCTGAGGCGTCGTAACAAGACGAGAAAACATCCGTCGAGAAGGTGGGATAATGTCAGGATATCGCTCTCTGTACAGTTCCGCTACCTGCGTAGCATTTCACCTACCTTCAAGAAAACAATAAAAAAAACGTTATGTCGATGCAATTTGTAGGAAGGGCAGCCTTTACCATATGCCTATTCTAAACAACAGTATTTAAAAGGACTAAACTACTGTACTAAATGTACCCATACAGAAGAAAACAGTATTGCAATTACTGTTCTGCCAACTTACATTCCCCATAGATGAGTAGCATTTCTACCTTCTCTTCGTTGGTGTACATTCTGCTCATACAACTCTTCAATTGACGATGGCTGACGGAATGACGGGTGTGCATTCTACTTATGTTTATGTTTGTCCTCTGCCAACGTCAGCACGTGGATGTGTTCCATACCCCGAGTACCTGCACTAAGCGCTGGGAGCGTCAACGTCAGTGTTGTGTTACGTAATTAAAACGTTGTGTTCCAATGAATGGTACACTGTGATACATTTTTGAATAGGTCTTTAAGAGAGGAAATGAATTACCGAATAAAAAATACAGGGTGCTATTTAAAAAAAGTCATACCGCTGTTCATATCGTTGGAAGAAACAAAGTTACAACTAAGGCAATCGTGCTGGCTGATGGCTCCCTGATGGCTAAAGAATATTTGCTTGAAACATTTTGTAATTTGCATCTGGACAATAAGTTATTTAGGGTGGTCGAGATAAATGGGAGACCCTGTATATAAACCTATCCTCAGTACTTCTAAGGCGATGCTGTTCTGTTATAGGCGTGTTACCACTATTACTAACACTCTAAATTTTGCCTGGTATTTATTACAACCAGCATTTGATAGCACGTCCACTTGTCTCTAATAATGGAACCGTCCAATCCGACGTGTCGAAACCAGCTCTGAAATTTTTTGTACAGAAAGAAAGCATCGAAAGAAAAGCACTAGCATAATTTTAGCTGCTGTGGTTCGCTGAAGATATTTGAAAACAAAAAGTTTACATTCGCCAAATTGGGAGCTCACCAGGTTACTGGATAAATGTGTAAACATGTAGAGGAGATCTCATTCTGGAAACCTCCCCAAGGCTGTGGCTAAGCCATGTCTCCGCAGTATCCTTTCTTTCAGGAGTGCTAGTTCTGCAAGGTTCGCAGGAGAGCTTCTGTAAAGTTCGGAAGGTAGGAGACGAGATGCTGGCAGAGGTAAAGCTTTGAGTACCGGGCGTGAGTCGTGCTTCGGTAGCTCAGATGGTAGAGCACTTGCCCGCGAAAGGCAAAGGTCCCGAGTTCGAGTCTCGGTCGGGCACACAGTTTAAATCTGCCAGGAAGTTTCATGTAGAGGAGATGCTATTAATTGGTAATACTACAGAAAAATTTGCAACTGACATGATGAAGCAGCTTCGTGCTTTCCACTAAAATTCTGTTTTTAAAGTCAACCAATCGGGTTTCGTCTAAACCGCACTTTATCATTTCGACTGAAAAAAGATTCAGTTGCATGTACAGTTGATGAGTACTGTGACACTTTCGTCAGTTAGGTATAAGTATCAGTGGACTGATGTCTCTGCAGCTTTATTCTGTCTTGAGGAACATTAAGGCAAGTTAAGACTAAAAACTTAAAAAAAAAGAATTGTTTACTTGTAAAGGTCTTGTAATCGATGTAGCAAAATTTTGAAAAAATAGGAGAGGATGATCTTCAGTGTCACATTCAAAACGTCTTCTTACCATCTGCATAAAGTAATTCATTGCTTCTGTTGCGCTCTCGGCCTGGACGTAATGATACCTCTGGCTTTAGAAGGACGACAAAAATACTGTTATTATAATTCGGATTCCACCAGGACCTAATGGCGTGATTCAGCCTCTAGATAAAAAAAAACTTTTCAACAATATAAATAACTGTTTCCGGAAACTCTAAGGCAATAGAATTTCCGATAGCTCTTTGTTGTTTCAGATTTATGACCCATCCAGCATTCAGCCATTTCTGCATTGCCAGTTTGGATCCCCACAGTTTATGAATTTCACCAGGTATGCAGACTAACAGGCACGTTCGTTTCTTACTCTATTCCAGTCCAATCTAAAAAAGAAATAGTGCTTCAAATTCGCGTGCGTATGCCCTGGATATCGCACTGGCGCCACAACGTTACTTATTATGTCACGGCTGCCTTTATTTAATCGCCGATTCGTGTGCCAGGCGAAAGGGCTGTACATGGCGCCGTTACAAGCAGTTCTTCGTGCAGCGAAAATGAGTAGCTTCAACCTTTTTTGGTAAACACTTGCAAAACACCGTGGCAGCTAAATTTTAACAGTCTACTTCTTTCTGCATATTCTTCCTGTATGAAAAATTTAAGGATAGTTTTCAACATGGCGGACTGGGTCATTCCCTTTTAAGGTCGATCTGGGTCTCCCTCTCTCCTACTGTTTCCTTCTGACCATGGCTGATAAGATTTTGCATCACTCGAAAACAATCACGTGCTCCAAAACACAAACATGTTTAACTAGCCACGCAAAACATAAGTGTTTATCGTTAAGTTTGCAAACATAGATACTAAATCTTTTGTTCCACATTCTCCTAATACACTATATGCATATTTTCAGTTATAAAATAGAAAGATAAATATTGCAGTTTAGCCGGCCGGAGTGGCCGAGCGGTTCTAGGCGCTTCAGTCTCGAACGCGCGACAGCTACGGTTGCAGGTTCGAATCCTGCCTCGGGCATGGATGTGTGTGTCGTCCTTAGGTTACTTAGGTTTAAGTAGTTCCAAATTCCAGGGGACTGATGACCTCAGATGTTAAGTCCCATAGTGCTCAGAGCCATTTGAACCATTTTTTTTTACAAATACAGCAACAAATTTTATTGGTCTTGCTATATGTACAGGATGTCCCAGGAGGAAATTTCAATATATATGGCTATAAAAAGGAAGACAATTCGAAAAAACGAAGTATAGAAAACATGACCTTTAAAATGCATACGTTACTTGCTGGGAGCATTTCATCTACTTCGCTACTGTGAAACACAGTTTGCCTACTGCAAGCTCTTTGTTTTCTGTGTTTTGGATGGAGGGAGTGTAGACCAAGACAGAAAAAGTCCGGTAAACATAGGCAGTAAAAAGCCCGCCTGAAGAGGTGTGACCAGTTGTTCAGTAGAAGAGAGATATTTCACAGTAGTGAAGATGAAGAGGTGCTCATCTCACTTAAGGTATGTATTTTAGAGGCTATGTTCACTGCACGTTGTTCCTTCCAATCATCGTTCCTGCCGTACCGCTGAATACTGAAATGTTAGCATTTGGGGAAACGGATGATTCCGAAGGAAGAGCTACTTCCCAGTCACTCAGACAGGTGGATAACGTGGAAGGCTCTCAACAGACCACGAGATGCATGACGTACCAGCGGATGTGAGGTCTTCCTGTGGAGTCAATTTTTTACAAGTGTGCTGCTGTGCAGATTGACAACCAGTGCCCTTTATCTCCTGCCATATGTACCATGAAAGACCTCGTTAAGGAATGTACGATATAAACTGATGTCAATGATCGATTGACTTTTGTTGGTTATATACATTGCACTTCTGACAAAGTAATAAACAAGTAAACTCCAAAATATTGACCCATCCTCAAAATGGCTCTGAGCACTATGGGACTCAACTGCTGTGGTCATAAGTCCCCTAGAACTTAGAACTACTTAAACCTAACTAACCTAAGGACAGCACACAACACCCAGCCATCACGAGGCAGAGAAAATCCCTGACCCCGCCGGGAATCGAGAACGCTACCGCACGACCACGAGATGCGGGCGACCCATCGTCCAGGGACGCCCTATAGGCTATGTATATTGAATGAAACATTTATCAGAGATTTTATTTTGTCTTCATATTTAACGAATAAGCCGTTGTAGCTTTTCATGTCATTACAGTGGCATAGTCGTGATTTGCCCTCATAGGTTCGACCACACTGTTTGCAGTATTTATCACACCAGGCCTCCGCTTTACTTCCCAGTGTCACAGTGACTGGGCCTGGATCTAAGCGTTCCGCAGTACTCGCGAACAACAAGCATGGCGGGGGCAATTGCTGGCGCAGCACACATTTGGTCACCACTGGTAGCCGACAGAGCTGCGACCCGGCGAAACAGCACGCACCCGACCAAAATCTAATTATCCATCAGCAGATCTGTAACTAATTTAGCGTGCAGTGTCACTGCGAATTAGCGGGTTCATCAGCGTAACGCAAGTAAATGTTTAACAAGGTAGTGCCGAACGAGGCTTTGGAAATCATGTGATTTGGGACACCGCGGGTGGCACTATACGGCACGCGCGGATTAAAAACACGGGCCGAGGAATATGCAGGGGGCCGGAGAACGCAGCGTGCATAGAGAGGGCCGTCATTAGCGGAGGAGCTCGGGAACAGCTGGCAGGCGCCTGCACGCGGAAGTCATAACTGCGGCTTACTGCGCGACGTGATAGCTGCTAAATACGCAACACGGACCGATGGATGCTTACCCTGACATCTGATACTGATATCTAAAGAGAAGCCGATATGGTCGAAGCGCAAGACAAATCTCTCGAAGTTTTTATATACTGGTACTCGAAGAAAAATAATATTTGGGAAAAAAAACACGTGGATGAATTAGTACGAATTTTTTGTCCCATTCTCTCATCACGAAATGCAGGGAATGCCACGAACATAAACGAATGTTTGTAAAATAGTATCGGGATTAGAAATATGACTTGGATCACTATTTTTTGTTATAAAAGATAAGCCTGACTAGCAGATCATATTCAGAAATATATGAAAGAGAGAATGAAATAGGACAATATAAAAAAATACCTAGTGGTAATACTATGAATAATACTGATGACAGTGCTGCAGTAAGAAAAAAATTATGAGGTTACACGTACCTGTTGCCGCAAGGTGCAATTTGTCACTAGTGGTAAGAATCTAACACAATATAATATACACTGTTCAGCCAGAATATTATGATCATCTACCTAACAGGTGCTATGTCCACTTTTGGCACGGATAACAGAGGCCTTCATGGGTCGTTGGAGGGAGCTGGAACCACATCTGCGCACACAAGTCACCTAATTCCCGTAAATTCCGGGGAGGGCGGCAATGAGCTCTGAAGCCACGTTTAATCACGTCCCAGATGTGTTCGATCGGGTTCAGATCCGGCAAGTTGGGGGAAGCACATCAATTGGAATTCGTCACTGTCTTCCCCGAACCACTCCATCACACTCCTGGCCTTTTATTTGAGCGTTTTTTTTTTTTTTTTTTGGAGGGGGGGGGGGCAGAAAACATCTGCGGTCGGTAAGCGCTCACTCCTGGCCTTTTGACATAGCGCATTATTTTGTTGACAAATGCCACTGCCGCCGGTAAATGTCATTGTCATTAAGGTACCTACGTTGTCTGCAATAAGTGTACATAGTCCATGGCCGGCCTTGCACAAGGTCCAGTGACCCCATTTATGCCCACGTGAATGTTCATCAGAGCATAATACAAGGTCCGGCAATAAAACCTACCTCATTTTAATAGGTTGTCATAGAAAAATAAATATTACAGAGAAAAATTACTTCTATTTACAGGGTATTTCAAAAATGACCGGTATATTTGAAACGGCAATAAAAACTAAACGAGCAGCATAGAAATACACCGTTTGTTGCAATATGCTTGGGACAACAGTACATTTTCAGGCAGACAAACTTTCGAAATTACAGTAATTACAATTTTCAACAACAGATGGCGCTGCGGTCTGGGAAACTCTATAGTACGATATTTTCCACATATCCACCATGCGTAGCAATAATATGGCGTAGTCTTTGAATGAAATTACCCGAAACCTTTGACAACGTGTCTGGCGGAATGGCTTCACATGCAGATGAGATGTACTGCTTCAGCTGTTCAATTGTTTCTGGATTCTGGCGGTACACCTGGTCTTTAAAGTGTCCACACAGAAAGAAGTCACAGGGGTTCATGTCTGGCGAATAGGGAGGCCAATCCACGCCGCCTCCTGTATGTTTCGGATAGCCCAAAGCAATCACACGATCATCGGAATATTCATTCAGGAAATTAAAGACGTCGGCCGTGCGATGTGGCCGGGCACCATCTTGCATAAACCACGAGGTGTTCGCAGTGTCGTCTAAGGCAGTTTGTACCGCCACAAATTCACGAAGAATGTCCAGATAGCGTGATGCAGTAATCGTTTCGGATCTGAAAAATGGGCCAATGATTCCTTTGGAAGACATGGCGGCCCAGACCAGCACTTTTTGAGGATGCAGGGACGATGGGACTGCAACATAGGGCTTTTCGGTTCCCCATATGCGCCAGTTCTGTTTATTGACGAAGCCGTCCAGGTAAAAATAAGCTTCGTCAGTAAACCAAATGCTGCCCACATGCATATCGCCGTCATCAAACCTGTGCACTATATCGTTAGCGAATGTCTCTCGTGCAGCAATGGTAGCGGCGCTGATGGGTTGACGCGTTTGAATTTTGTATGGATAGAGGTGTAAACTCTGCCGCATGAGACGATACGTTGACGTTGGCGTCATTTGGACCGCAGCTGCAACACGGCGAACGGAAACCCGAGGCCGCTGTTGGATCACCTGCTGCACTAGCTGCGCGTTGCCTTCTGTGGTTACCGTACGCGGTCGCCCTACCTTTCCAGCACGTTCATCCGTCACGTTCCCAGTCCGTTGAAATTTTTCAAACAGATCCTTTATTGTATCGCTTTTCGGTCCTTTGGTTACATTAAACCTCCGTTGAAAACTTCGTCTTGTTGCAACAACACTGTGTTCTAGGCGGTGGAATTCCAACACCAGAAAAATCCTCTGTTCTAAGGAATAAACCATGTTGTCTACAGCACACTTGCACGTTGTGAACAGCACACGCTTACAGCAGAAAGACGACGTACGGAATGGCGCACCCACAGACTGCGTTGTCTTCTATATCTTTCACATCACTTGCAGCGCCATCTGTTGTTGAAAATTGTAACTACTGTAATTTCGGAAGTTTGCCCACCTGAAAATGTACTGTTGTCCCAAGCATATTGCAACAAACGGTGTATTTCTATCGCTGCTCGTTTAGTTTTTATTGCCGTTTCAAATATACAAAATGGCTCTGAGCACTATGCGACTTAACTGCTGAGGTCATCAGTCGCCTAGAACTTAGAACTAATTAAACCTAACTAACCTAAGGACATCACACACATCCATGCCCGAGGCAGGATTCGAACCTGCGACCGTAGCGGTCACGCGGTTCCAGACTGAAGCGCCTTTAACCGCACGGCCACACCGGCCGGCTTCAAATATACCGGTCATTTTTGAAACACCCTGTATGAAAAATACCTACTTCGCCATTTTGGATTATTTGATTCTAAAAATTATATCTCCTAAATGACATCCGCCATTGTTGACACATTGACGAAGTGTATCCCGAAAGCTGTCCATACATCTTCTTGTCATTTCTCTTCAGTGGCTGCCACTTCTTGGGTAAAAGCCTCTTTAAGTGCTTGCAGTGTTGTGGGACGATGTTTGTACACTAGAACCTTTCAGTGGCCCCAAAGAATAAAATCACAAGGCGATAAATCAGGCGGACTTGAAGGCCACGCGATATCTCCTCGCAAAGAGACGAGATGACCTGGAAAGAACTCGCGCAACATTTCCATTGAACGCCGATAGGTGTGGGATGTTGCTTCATCTTGCTGGAACCACGCTTTTTCATCTTTGTGCAATAAACTGGTTTAGCCTAGGTTGGAGGAAGTTCTCTAACAGGTGACAATAACGGCATGAATTAACCGTTGCCGTGTGCCCACCTTCTTCAAAAAAAATACGGTCCTCACACAAAATATTCATCAGCGGCGCACCAGACTGTGACATGAGGGCTGTTTAATGGTTGCTGATGAATTTCACAAGGGTTTTCTGCAGCTCAGTAGCGGGAATTGAGTTTGTTTACAGTTCCCGATAAGTGGGAAAGGGGCCTTATTCGGAGACATAAACAAAGCGCCCGCCAGGTGGAATGTTTTGAAGGATTTCCTACACTCAGCTCTGCGAATTTCAAAATCTCTTTCACTTAGTTCCTGGGTAACCATCATTTTGAAGGCGTGTATATGAAGTTCTCTATGAGGAATTCTTCTTACACTCCTATCAGATAATCAATCCCAGGGCAGCTGCAAGTTAAAGTGCTGAACGCATTGGTAATTATTGCACAGGCACTCTCACACGCGTCGCATTTTCCGGCGTTGTTGCATTCCGAGGACGGCCAGTAAGTTTTCATTTCAGTGTTGTACCTGTTTCCTGTCTTTGTAAAATTTGACTACCACAGCTGAATAGTTTTTCTATCCGGGACACGGTCATAACGGCAAATTACGAATAATCTCGGAAACGCTCGGTGAGTAATAATCACAGAACCACGGTTACGAATAAATTTATCCACACCAAACGCACTGTGTCACCTAGCCACGCCATGGCGCACACTGAAAATGGCACGTACACTGCTTTCAAACGAACCAGACTCCACATCAGTATCCTCACTACAACTCTCACGCTGGCTACGTCAAGTGCTTCAGGTTTTATTGCCTGACCATGTAGAACCGCCGGTACCTTGTCTGCTTCCCGCAGTAAAGGTGTCAAGGGGCTGTTCTTCTGGAAGATCACGGATTCACGCCCTCCCATCGGTATGATGAAGAAGGTATTGGAAAGCACCACCATTGCGCCAACGCCGCAGTCACGTTCGCGCTTCAGTCGCACTGGCCGATGTTAACATTGGCATAAGCATGGGGTCGTCGGTTGCGGAGGCCCATCATTAGGAATGTTCGGTGCACTCTGTGTTGAGACACACTTGTACTCTGCCCAGCAGTAAAGTCTGACGTCAGTTCCTGCACAGTTCTCTGCCTGTCCTGTTTGACGAGTTTGCCCAGTATACGACGTCCGACATCTTTCAGGGGCTCCGGAACGCCCTATACTTGCAATGTTAAAATAACGCTTATAAATTACATCTTTCCTCACAAAGTATTTGAGGTAGGAAGTTGAACTTTTTACAGATTATTTATTGGAATATGGGCTACAACTTAACACAGGGATTTTACAAAATTTTAGTTCAGTTATTAAAGATGATTTTTTTTCAATTGTAATGAAAATTCACAAAATTTTTTGCTTTTTTTTATTTATATATTCAACAATATACAGTTTTTTGGAAAACGGCTGTGTTAAATTATGCAGAAGGTACTGTGTAACATTTACTGAAAGTTTGAAACAAATATGTTTGGAAGATCCTTAGAAAACATGTAATTAGTATGAGAAAATAAAAGTTTTGGGAATCGAGCGACAAAGATTGGATTAACTTTTTAGTGCATTCCAGGTCCATAGGATGGATTATCTTCATCCTCTGCAAACTCCTCCTCCAGCTTCCTCTTCTTCCTCCTCCTGTTTACTCTTGCTTGTATTTCTAGACTCTTTACAGCCCTGTCTGCAGCCCGAAGGCGTTCCTTGTCTAAAGCAAGCATCGCTCGTACCATCTTAGAACCTATCTTCATTCCCATATTTCTAAATACATTTGGCTTTACAACATTTCTTCTTTTCTTAAAAGCCTTCAGAGGATTTCTAATAACTTTACTTTTATTCATTATTATACTTCAACAAAACAGAGACTCAAGAAACAGAATTAATTACGAATATTTTCGAGATAACGACAAAGTAAATAAACATGAAACAATCGACAATCACACCAGCGATATATATTGAACCATCACAGGTTAGCCACAACACATACTTCATCTCACATCACTAAAATGTACCTGATGAACACGGACGTTAATAATAACACCATTTGACAGCAGTTTAACAGCGCCACAGTGGGTCACGCCCATGTAGAACACATTCCAAAAAAAATTTAAAAATAGTTGTAGTCTTCGGAATTGAATAAATTATATATTAAAAGGTAATAATCTGCAGATTCAGAAAACGCAAAAAAGTAAAAATTGAACTTTTCATGATTTTGAGCCTTTCCGAAGCCCCTTAATGAGGGGTTGCCACCCAACTACACGACGTCTGCAGGTGGTTTCACCTTCGTTTCGCCAAACACCTGACAAGTCGTGCATTTCCCGATATGCACGCACCAACCCTCTGGACCATCGCTATCTGTCCTCGGTGAAACGCAGGTAGATCGCGGGCCTTTTCCATTCTACACACGGACAGCACGCTCA
Organism: Schistocerca nitens; assembly: GCF_023898315.1. NCBI lineage: Eukaryota > Metazoa > Arthropoda > Insecta > Orthoptera > Acrididae > Schistocerca > Schistocerca nitens. Next base: position 489,759,833 of record NC_064621.1, read on the forward strand.
CTGATACTGCATGCACCTTGCGTGTGTCTGACTAGCAGTCACTCCGCGTCAGGTAACACTGCTATCGCCTGGGCGGGTTTGTATCGATAGTCGGTCGTTGGTCGTAATGTTCTGGGTGATCAGTGTGTTTCGTAGTTATTGATTTAATTAAAGTTCAGTTAAAATTTGAGGTTTGCATTCTTGGATATTATTATTTACATATTATTTGTATACAAAGCATGGTGGTAGAATTACTTAACTACGTAATCTGAATTCATCTCACGACACCTGAAGTTTGCTTCGCGCAGGTCTCCGCAGAATACTGTATTTGGCTCGGTGCTGATGAGGCAAGTGAACTTTATAGCACGAAGTTAAAAAGAAATATTATTCGATCTCCATAGACCGAAAGGAACCTGCGAGTGTGCAGTTACAGAATATTCGATAAAAAGTGTATGATAGCGGTCCGTTTACGTAGCAGATAAACCATCAGAGAATCCGATAGTATATTTTGAAAGAAATGATTACTGTGGGTGCATATTCTCACTATAGTGCCACCAACCATCGATCTGGATGATCTATGTGTCGTAGTAGGTTGTTGTAATGAGAATTTGTGATTTTGCCAAATAAAACTATAACGTACCTTTCACACAGTTCAAGGTACCCAGAAAATAGCATTACACGTTGTCATGTGTGAAGAAATTCGCTGTAGTTGACATAATCGTCTTCAGATATTCAGTAACTGTTTAGATAATTAAGGCAATTCTCAATTTTTGTCCACCTCAGGTGCACATTTTTAATCAGATTTCATGTTCCGACCACTCTGGATCTTCTTCAGATCTAAGTAGTTTCGTCAGCGACATAGCCTGTGTTCTCAGAACCACATATCACTACACACTACTATGATTTGTGGTTCTGAGCTGACAAGATAGGTTGCTGACGCAAGTGCTTACGTTTGAAGACGATTCAGTGATCGATACATATAATCTAATTAGAAATGTGCATCTCATACGGGACCTCAACGAGAAATATCTTTGTTTTGGTTGGCAGGAGAGCCAACATCGTGTTACTAGAGGAGGACGAAAGGCACGCGTTTTAGCTGACGCAGGCTGGCGTGAGGTCTAGAACAGGACAAGGAAATTAGAATTTCGAAAAACGGACGTAGCTGGTGGAATACTTAACTTTAATCCGTTAATGAAGAACGTCGGTCTTGACTGTACATGAATCAATATGAACAGTAACTGATAATGGTGCCTTGCTAGGTCGTAGCAAATGACGTAGCTGAAGGTTGGTTGGTTGGTTGGTTTGGGGAAGGAGACCAGACAGCGTGGTCATCGGTCTCATCGGATTAGGGAAGGATTGGGAAGGAAGTCGGCCGTGCCCTTTCAGAGGAACCATCCCGGCATTTGCCTGGAGTGATTTAGGGAAATCACGGAAAACCTAAATCAGGATGGCCGGACGCGGGATTGAACCGTCGTCCTCCCGAATGCGAGTCCAGTGTCTAACCACTGCGCCACCCCGCTCGGTACGTAGCTGAAGGCTATGTTAAACTATCGTCTCGGCAAATGAGGACGTATTTTGTCAGTGAACCATCGCTTGCAAAGTCGGTTGTACAACTGGGGCGAGTGCTAGGAAGTCTCTCTAGACCTGCCGTGTGGCGGCGCTCGGTCTGCAATCACTGATAGTGGCGACACGCGGGTCCGACGTATACTACCGGACCGCGGCCAATTTAAAGGCTACTACCTAGCAAGTTTGGTGTCTGGTGGTGGCACCACAATCTTAATTATGTCCGCCTCAGGTAGCTGAGTGGTCAGCGTGACGGAATGTTATTCCTAACGGCCCGGGTTCGATTCCCGGCTGGGTCGGAGATTTACTCCGCTTAGGGACCTGATATTGTGTTGTCCTTATCATCATCACTTCATCCCCGTCGACGCAAAAGTCGCAGACATGGCGTCAACTCGAAAGACTTGCACCAGGCGAACGGTCTACCCGACGGGAGGCCGTAACCACACGGCATTTCCGTCTTAATTATAAAGAAATCGTTGTTTCGATCTTTGCGTTATTGACACCAGTCATTTGAATTGAATTGTTGAAAAATCACTAATGATGACTGACAACAATGCTTTATCACACAAAAGAGACTAATCATATAGATACTATTAGGAGGTCTCAGAGAATAGTGAGGTCGCATAGCATTAACATATGTAGTACCTGTATGAATGTGTGGTGTCTGTTCTTCTCGACATGTCAGAAAGAACAATCATGCATTCATATAACTGTAATCTCTAAATATAGTGAACTTCTATGAATATAGTGAACTTCTATGAATGCAAACAGCATCTTACGTGATACAAATTCTTATATGCTGATGTATGTTGCCTGGTTATTTCGTAACAACGTTTATGAAATATTTTGACAGTAAAAAATACGTTAGTCTTGTGTGTGTATGGTACTGTGTGACAAAACTATTCATTTTGATTGAAGCAAAGTATTCCCACCTCGAGTAACAATAGCGTTAAATTCGATAAACGATGTGCAACTAGTAAAGATACTATTATGCAACAGCACTGAAAATTACTAAACGTCATTCCTCTTGTTTGGTTCAGATTACTTATCATACATTTAGCTTGTTTGCTGGTTATATATGAATACTTTTGTGCATGAACTTAATGTCATCTACACTGCTTGACAGACAACATTGATACACGTTCCCCGGTGGAGATTTATTTAACAAAATAACGATCTTTATCCGGGAAAACCAGCGATTAAATAAAACCTCATGTCACATTAATAGTAAGTAACTACTTTTATTGTAATATTGCTGAACTGTTCAAACGCAATCAAACCACAATACGGCACCCCACATTGCCGCACAACGTGGGGCCATAATACACAACATTTATTGTAATATTGTATTTTTTGTACCTGTTTACAGGTGTCGTGTATCATAATAAGATAATAATACATATTTTACTCTCTATTCATGTATGAATCTGACACGAGAGAGAATGCTGTATGCATATATATAACATCCAGTGTGTTGCTAGCGGTAGCTGGGAGGAATTGAGCTGCACTATCCGCTGACAACCGGAGCTGAGGTAGGAACAGATGTTCATGTTCGAAGCTTACATACATGCACGCAGTTAACATTGGTTGCTTGTGTGTTATTAAAATACCATAACTTCATGTAAAGTGTGAGCACCTCGAAATATCAGTGCTTCAGTATTCAGGCTGCGAGTGTAACGTTTCCAAATATAATTTTTCAGGTTGATATTTTTTGCGCACATTTCACCCATTTAGCTATTGTTATTTGTATATGTGTTAGCTGTAAAATATTTTCTGGGATTTAGTGTTATTGTCAGTGATATAGTTTTGTGCAGTATTAGTGTAAAACATGGTTAGACTGGAGAAGCAAGTAAAATCGAATGAACATGCTGCACACTTCAGTGCAAGTCCTTAGGAATGTGAATATAGATGATAACGAATTATTACCTGATATTCCCAGCGAAAATTAAACTGAGAAGTGGACACCACAGACGGACATTCCTGCAATTAAATCTTTACAATGAATGGCAATATTTTACCGGGCAAGGGGCAGAAAATAGCAATTCTCAAACTATGCCAATACCGGATAGTAAAATGCTAGCATTATTAAAAAGTTTAATATCAAGGAACAGGAAAAGGGAAAGCGTAGGCGAGAAAAGAACAACAACGCGAGCTCAGCGAGCAGGAGCGTGATAGGAAAATAATGGAACAAATAAACAATACTTTTATAGAACGAGATAAGGAAATTGTCCAGAGGATTAATCAAGTGTTAGTCGATCGCGGTACAGCAATTACGATTCATTTCAACACAGAAATCAATACAATAAAGACTAGTGTTAAATCGTTGGCAGAGATACCAGCTTAAGTGAATAATCTTGAAACCGAAGTAGATAAGTTAGAAACGCAGTTCAAAGTTTGACTACTACTGTGGATTCAATACAGAATGACATCCTCACAGAAGTACAGAAAGAAGTCCGAACGGAAGTAACCATGGTATTGAGCATTGAGAATCACAATATTGAAACAATGTCAGCACTCAGCAACGAGGACGCTGGTACTAACAGCGAAAGAACACTTAAAATTTGCCAACATCTATTGCAGTGCATAACAGAACAAGTTTCGGTAATTAGTCTGTGTTACCCCAGCAATTTGTTTCACCAAGAAACCTGAATTATGAAGCAGAGTGTACTTGTAATAAAGTCAGTACACCGCCTGTTGCTGACAACAACTCCAGGGACTTAAGTACCTTAAAGCATGAAGAGAGCTTGATTAAACACTGCCAATTCCAAGTATGCAACGAGGAGAGTAAAAAGAATATTCATCCCGTAGTTTTTATTAGAAACTTTAGAAGTGTTTTTCCAAAGTCTTGGACTGAGGATCAGAAAATCCAGTTTGTGGTTCTACACGTTTCCTGTGACGCATCGCTCTGGGCATTGAACGCAGCAGGAACATGCAAAACATTTAACGAATCTGAGAAGACTTTTCTTGGCCAATTCTGGCCAGCGTCGACTGAAGAATGACTAAGAAAGATTGTATATAAGCAGAAATATATAACCCGAAGACAGCCTCTTTGAGGAAATAGGCCGACCGGTGTGGCCGTGCGGTCTAGGCGCTTCAGTCTGGAACCGCGTGTCCGCTCCGGTCGCTGGTTCGAATCCTGCCTCGGGCATGGATGTGTGTGATGTCCTTAGGTTAGTTAGGTTTAAGTAGTTCTAAGTTCTAGGGGACTAATGACCACAGATGTTAAGTCCCATAGTGCTCAGAGCCATTTGAACCTTTTTTTTTTTTGAGGAAATACTCTGAAAAAGATATTAATATGACAAGGTACTGGGATGAACCGGTAACCACACGTGATCTGTTACGAGTAATTAAGGCTAGATTGGCCATAAATATTAGAAAGAACCTGTTTAACGTCACAGTTACTGATCTTACGGAATTTCATCTGTGATAGACTCATTAGACTTAGTCCAAGAAGGCACCAGAAAGAATTCTGACGCAATAAATATTGCCAACTGTTCTAACAGAAAAGGTTCCTGGAACGGATGCAATGGAAATAGGGGCGAAGGCAGTCCCAAGAAAAACAAATGCAAAACCCGTGGCAATGGGAACTATAGTAATAGTAAAAACCTTTACAACCAAAAATCTGATTACTTCTGTAATAATAATAATTTCCATGAAATCAGTGACTACCAGCATCCGAATGGTCTTCAAAGGCAATATAGTAATGAAAATGGCAACAATAATAATAATCGTAATCGTAAAAGACGAAATGAAAATAAATCGGACAATCTGTACAAGCATAAACCAAAGCACCTGCGTGGTGACAATGAATAATGGCCACAACCAGGCCAAGTCATTGGCAGTCGAAACAAAATTGTATGAATCCGGGTCAGCCAGTAAATTACGTACAGGTTACACCCATGCCGAATAACCAATATCCACAATGGTGGAACCCGAGTATACCACCTCCGACTGTAGAATCACAAAAGCTGAAAGTAGTGGAGGTATGCTCGGACCCGAAACAGAATATACCAAACTCAACAAACTGATATCAGTCCCTGTAGGCTTTCCTCAGGAGACCGAGACTAAGAATGAAAGCAATAGGTCTATGCAAGAGAACGTCGATATGCCCCCCTATCAGGATGGTAAGAAAGTCGAAGAGGAACTCTATCAAGAATCTGCCGTCGCTGATAGGGATGAAAAGGAAAGTATCAACCAAGTGTCAATGGAACCATCAATGGTGTAGCAACCATTATCCTCCTCGACACAGGTGTGAGTATATCAGTGATGAACGCACAATTTTTCAGGGAGGTAGCACAAATAAAAAGACTGTCGATTTGGCCTGTTACGAACTGAAAAGTTATAGGACCGCTAGAAAAGAAGGCACAAATTATGAATTACCAGACACAGGCTGTGGTTTACTTTGCAAATGATAGCGTTATATGCGCGTTCCTATTAATGTAAAACGTATCAATACCTGTGTTACTGGGCATTGAGTTTTTAGGGGACAGAGAGGTTATAATAGATCTCACCCGGGAGCATGTGTACTTACGCACCGGCAGCGACCAATAACATTGAGGCTAAATAGCGAGTTCGGTGCGGGCCTTCCGCTGAGGATTAGATGTATTTGTCGGCAAACAAAAATTGTTCGTTTTAGAGTACGTTCACCCACGGAAGTGTCATACTAACCGAAAAAATTATGCACCAAATACCGTGAATGACATCGGCGCAACAATAGTGGAGAAGGTGAAAGAGGCATCTTGCATTGACGCTTCATAGGCTGGACAATTAATACAATTGCTATCCAAATACCATGAAGTATTTATAGATCGGCCAGGTATCATAAAAGATTATCTTTATGATATGAAAGTTTATCCCCAAAAGACCTATTGTAGAGCTTCATACTCGGTCCCCTGGACAAAGAAGAACGGAGTAAATGAATGGGCTAATCCCATACCAAAGATCCAAGAAGAAAAAATAACACATCAGGGAAAGTGGATATGGCATTACAGAATATAAGTCACCAGGCAGAACACCGCAAGGCGAAATTTGAAAGAAAACTTACTAACAAACAGGAATACTGTGTCGACGAATTGGTATTGCTAAGAACGCATCCCAAGGCTCCGCTAATCAACAGGAGGAATAGAAAATAGCAATTATTGTACGAAGGACCATTTAAAATAATCTCAATCCCACATGGCGAATGTTATGTACTAGAAGATGCAGTACAGGGAACCTAAAAGGACTGTACTGTCATAGAGACAATAAGAAATATTTACACTGGGAATCTACTTCTGTGTCTCTGTGAAGAGAATAAAGAATATGTGAAAATTCACAATGGCACAAATGTAAATATGTAAATAGTAGTTATAGTGAAAATGTTAGCCGCGCGGGATTAGCCGAGCGGACTGTGCTGCAGTCATGGACTGTACGGCTGATCCCGGAGGAGGTTCGTGTCCTCCCTCGGGTATGGGTGTGTGTGTTTGTCCTTAGGATAATTTAGGTTAAGTAGTGTGTAAGCTTAGGGACTGAAGACCTTAGCAGTTAAGTCCCATGAGATTTCACACACAATTGAACTTTTTTTTTTTAAAATTTCATGGATTTATATAATAGTCTGTAAGCTCACATGTCAGCTGTTACACTGTAGTATTCATGAAGTTTAAATCCAAAACAGGAAAACAATGTTTTTTTATAAAAATTTTAATTATTCTGAAAAGGTCATTTATTCGATAGAAGTTAGCGTATATGCTATCTCAGTAAACATAATTTTCTTATCTTTTTTATGTAGGTTATAGAAATTGCCAATATGTATAATACATACATACTGTGTTTCTTCAGGTACGAGGGTGAATGAGTCATGAATGTTTCTATGAACCTCACCTACGTAAACGCACAAACCTGACGAATGTTAATTGAGTGTGAGTTCGCATGTTTGTCTGTATCTGCATTCGCTCTTTATAGAATGTTTTCCTGTTGTGTACCGTTTTGGGTACGTTTCTCCTTACGCGGTTACATTTGCCGTTTGCTCTCATGAGCTTTTCTCATGTTAGGTGAACCGATGATGGACATCTGTCCCATAATCTGGCAATAATTCTAACACGAATATGAATGAAAGAGTATAAATGAACATAAATAAAATGTATGTGATCAAATATGGAAAAGTACTGGTATCTAAACAGTTCAATAATGATCGTGTAGTGAGAACAATGTAGAGGATTCTAACAATCTTGTCATTTTTTTGACAGTATATGATCCTTGTTATCATGTTATTACAATATGAGAAAATGTGAACATGAACAAAAACCATTACTTTGTAAGGTATCTATTGGATAGAAGAGTGTATGTTGTGTGTTTTATGAAACACTAGGAGCAATCAGGACAGTGAAGCGTCTCTCACAAGAAACATGATGATGAACAGTGATTATAGCTGTGATCATTGAACATATGAACGCTCATAGAATGTTAATGTTAGCAGCAACGACATGGACGTTGGAAATTGTTAACAGTATAAAAATTTATATAAAATTTCAGACCTCAAATAAAGCTGTTACGAGTCACCTTCGAGTGCAAAATGTTATGAGACAGACTATACAGCCAGCCGCGCGGCTACAGTATAATGCAACGCTGGCTACGCAGCGCCTAGCGGAAATGTTTGCTTACCGCAGAAAACAAACAGAGCACACGATGGACGCCAGGATGAAAAACGGTGCAGTGTCCTACATGTGCATAGCTAATTAAACTTGACAGTGAATCACTACATTCAAAGGAACATTGTCAAGATGCAGGACATCGTCCGAAAATAAACCGTATGAAAATCCGTATGAATGAAAATGAATTTTAAACTAACACTTTTTCCACAGTATGAATACAAAAATTACCTTGTTAGTGGTACTCATTTTCGACATTTCATGTACCCACCTTATACGAGAGGCACGTGGAAAGAGCGAAGCAGGACCTGCTGCAGTAATACTTCTATACAGCAACAGATCCAGACCAAGGGGCTGCCGACGACAGCCGTCGCTCCATGCACGCGGTAGGGGGCGTTCCAGCAGCGGTCTCCACTTACCTTCGATCCAGGTGCTCGACGCTTGGGCGGCTACGCGACGTCGTCAGGGAATCGTTATATGAACTTTTATTATTTTTGACTACATGAACATTTAATTCTCATGTTAAACCTCCGTGAAAGACTCTCTTGATCTCTGATTCAATAAAACACAAACATAAATACCCCTGTTCAAAATATTATCTGTTATAATAACGTCAAACCAGACACATATGAATAGGTAACTGTATTTTCCTGAAACCCCTCCCTTGGACGGTTTAGTTCCTGGTTTTCCGGATCCAGTGAGCCCAAACGGTAGGGGAGTGGGGGGGGGGGGGTGCAGGAGGATGGATAAGTTATCCCGGGAAGTGTATTGCGCACTTTCCAAGATTTTACAGTTACTGAAGTCATTAATACAATCACATCAACACTAATTGTGTCATAAGTTACTCAATGTTATATCTGAACATTAGCATGATGAGAACAGTGTACTAATTAAGTGAAAGTGAACAATAAGCAACGGGGATATGGTGGTCTAATAAAGAGAAAAATACAATACATCAACTAGTTTTTTTTTCTCAGCCCAAGGGGAAATGTAATATCCACGCCTATATTATATTCAGAATAATTAACACGACAGCCTTGTATGTGGAATGTGAATGAACATACTCGTTTAATTAATAAAAAGGACCTCATCGTTAATAAAATAATAAATTATTATTGTCAATGACGTAACTTAATATTTTGTACAAAATTATATCTCACACAAAACCCATGGAAAAAGATATTCAAAATCCCAATCTTTCGCTATCTATGATTCTTCTAGAGTAATCCTGCTCCTGGTTCGAGCTGTTGTGCTGATACGATGTGATTGGTTTCTCATAACACAGAGGTCTGCAAAAACTGTATTATGTTGCTAATTTATTACTTGAAAAATAGAGTTTAAGTGTCATTGAAATGAATCTTCTTTGTTTGGAGTTTTATTTCATCGTGATTCTCATCTTATAGAAATGTTAAGTTTTCTGATCAGCTACAAAGGAACGCACCCATTAGCGCTGTTGATCTACAGCGCGGTTTATTGGTAAATGCTGAATAATAAGCGATTAACATTGAGAAATATTTTCAAATGTTAATGCATATAATGAAGATACAAAGGGATTTAATATAAATTATTTGTTAGTAGTAAAACATTGCGTGAAGGAAAATCGATAAGTCATTGTCTTATGTCAGCCTCCATCTTAGTGAAATATTGTAGCGGCAGTTTTAAATTGATTTTCTATACAGACATAAATGTTGTTGTTCATAATTGCGGTAATAATTGTGTATTGGTGGCCCCAAACCCACTCAAGTAATAAATTCTAGTTAGACCGTGAATAATCTCTAAATATAGTGAACTTCTATGAATGGAAACAGCATCTTACGTGATACAAATTCTTATATGCTGATGTATGAAGCCTTGTTATTTCGTAACAACTTTTACGAAATATTTCGACAGGAAAAAATACATTAGTCTTGTGTGCGTGTGATACTGTGTGACAAAACTATTGATTTTACTTAACGAAAAGTGCTGCCACCTCGAATAACAGTAGCGTTAAATACGATATACGATATGCAATTAGTAAAGAGAGTAATATGCAACAGCACAAAAACTACTAAAAATCATTCCTCTTGTTTAGTTCAGATTATTTATCATACATTTCACTTGTTTGCTAGTTATATATGAATACTTTTGTGCATGAACTTAGTGCCATTTACATTGCTTGACAGACAACATTGCTACACGTTCCCAGGTGGAGATTTCTTTAACAAAATAACGATCGTTAGCCGGATAGAACAGTGATTAAAGAGAACGTCATGTTACATTAATAATAAGTAACTATTTTTATTGTAATCTTGCGGAAATTGTACAACACGCAATGAAACCACAATACGGCACGCCACAATATCAATTTGATTTCCAGTTCCTTTAATTTTCAATTACGATCTACCCCACGCCTAAAACTTCTGATAGAAAAGAGAGTAATGATAATTATTCCTCAGGAACCGAAACCTGGTAAAGGGTTTTGACTGCAGTGATTTTGACGCCAGCTAATTTCCTCATAACGACCATCTCGCGCTATCGCGACAGACTTATGCGGTAAGATTGTCTAGTGACCTCCCCTTTTGTGACGTGAGTCGGTTGCTTACGGTTCATTATCCTCATATACTTTGGTATTTCATCTCCTGTTCGGATTTCCCCATAGTCCATGTCTCAATACCACGCAATACTGTGTGCTCTAAACGTACATCCACAGAAAGCTATTCCTCAAATTAAGCACTATGTTTGATGGTAGTAGAATTCCCTTGGTCGGGAATGCCCTTTTTGCCATCGCTAGTCTGCTTTTTACGTGATCCTGCCTGTGTGCATCACGGGTTATTTTTCAGCCCAGTTAGCAAAAGTCCTTAACATAGTCTTCGTGGTGATCGAGAATTCTGATGTTACTGTAACTTTCTTGTTATACTCTTTTCTCTTATTTCTCACTAGTTCCGTCTTTCTTCGATTTATTCTCAGTTCACATTCTAAACCCATTAGACTGTCGATTGTATTCAACAGATCTTGTAATTCTTTACTTTCACTGAGAATATTAATGTCATCAGCGAATCTTGTCATTGAAATGCTTTCAACTTGAATTTTAATCCCAGTCTTCAACTTTTCTTTTATTTCTGTAATGGCTTCGTCGATTTATAGATCGAATAGCAGTGATGAAAGGCTACATACTTGTCTTACACCCTTTTTAATCCAAGGACTTTATTCTTGGTCTTCTAGTTTTGTTGTTCCCCTTTGGTTCTTGCACATATTATGATGAAAAAGACCACTACAGCTGTATGATAGTTATTTATTTATGATATTAAAAAGGAAAATACTTCCTAATTACTACCATGTTCTGCCAAGCACCAATGGAAAAATCAATAATTATTAATTATTGATGAACAAACCAATTTCATGGCCTTAGTGCCACACCTTAAGGGATGCATCTGTGTACAAACAAAACAAAATGTATAAAAATCCTGTTTCGATTGAAATGTATTTGAACTATACACGAAACCTTATATGAAAATTATGTACTCACCTTTACTTCATTACTTAGTTTATGTGACAAACAGCAGATGACCCGACATTCTCTGTCAGTTGTGATAAAAAATGTTCAGCTGTCTAGAGGTCGCTAGTCCAAGTTAAAACACTGAATAATGGAGAGAACTTCATCTCGATACAGGAAATTTAGACCAAAGATAAAACGGTACACTAGTTGCATATAAATGTGTAAATCAGTGATAGGTGTAGGGCAAGAATCCACCGATTACCTAGCGGGATAAAACAAAATCTCGTAAAATAGAGCCTATATGATAGTACGGTAGGCAATCATTGCAGCTATTTCGCCTTAGTTTCTGTGCACCTTCTATTCATTTCATTGCTATGTCACTCGTTTCTCTGTATTCCTGAATACCCCTCAACATTTTTGTAGTCTCTTCCTTTGTCCATCAACTGAAGTATCTCTTCTGTTACACATGGTTTCTTCGCAGTTACCGTCCCTGCACCTACGTTTCCCTGTACAACTTCTGTGCTTGTGCCGTTTAGAGATGTCTATTCCTCTTCAAGTGAACTACCTATTGAGCTATTGCTTAACGCAATATCTACAGCCTCACCTAAACCGTATCTCTTCATTCCTTAATACTCTAGTATCCCACTTCTTTTCGCATTTTTTCTTCCTGTATAGTCTTCCCGCCTCTCCCGCCCTTTTGTAGGTGTATCTCCTCCTCTTGAGATTCTTAAAAACCCTTACTTCTACTCCTTCTGCTATAACCGCATTGCAATCCCCTACGACTATTACATTTTCATCTCTCATTACGTACCTGTACAATATCCTCATATGCTTTATCTTCTGCCTGCGACGTTGGCATGTGTAAGTGAATTATAGTTATCGGTGTCCTTTTGTTGTCGGTTCTGATGAGAACAACCCTATCACAGGACTGTTTATAGTTATAAACTCTCTGCCCGTTTTCTGTTCGTAACGAATCCAACTCCCGTTGTACCTTTTTCGGCTGTTGTTGGTGACATATTGTACTCTTATTCAGACAATATCTATGAACAGGTTGACCCTGACATCCATGATTTTTAATATCACAAATTCTTTGATCTTGGTGTTGTTCGGCTAGATTTTTGAACGAGGACGGGAATCTCTATCAGAATGGCACTAGTGAATTCAGAATCCCTTGTAACGCCTTTTCCAGCTCTTGGTCCTGGTTAAAGACTGGCTCAGTGCACCTGAAATTTGGTTATCAGTACATTTTATATTGCTACCAAAACAAACAGAAGTCTGAAATCCGCAGCGTCCAACGAGATCTCCATCCGGCTTTGCAAACCTGGGACAGAATCCGACTATGGTCCAAGATGTATGTGGCTAAACGGTGTTATCTGTGCTCGAGACAGAATTTAAACTTTCCTAAGCCAGAGTGAACAACAAACGCCCCCAGCTCCGACAAGTATTTAAGCTCCCCTACAGAAAAATCTCTCGTTGGAGCGCTGTCGGCCGACGGTCTCTCTGGTAATTTGGCAACAGAAGAGCAGAAACACCGGGGTTGGAGGTATCACCCTGCGAAATGAATTCGCGCTGTAAGTTGTGTATAACAAGAACATAAGCATTACTGAGAGGCCCCTTTAATACGTCGAAAACGGCATATTGACTATTGTCTCAAAAGTTCATCTTCGTACTGGTGTTTGCTAAGGGGCACAGCCGACTCAACAAAACATGAAATAAATTTCCTAAAAAAATTACCATGCCAGTGAAACATGCTACTCCTTGCTTATCTACTGGTGGACGAAAATCATAAATAGCTCTGTTGCATGAATCAACAATCTTTATTTCCTGAGTAGCGACAAGAAGACGCAGAAAGGATATTTCTGCAAATGCGAGATGGACCTTGCTAGGTTTTACAGTCAGTCTCATGTCCCTGACGTAGGCTAAAAATTCACGAATATGTTTTGTGGAACAGGCTGCCTATAAGTTAGAATATCATGTAATTAGTTACAGAATCGCTGGCATTTAAGCTCACCGAGCACACTGTCCAACGAATGGGATAGTACAGCCGCACCGGTAGACCACCCACCCGTTATATTCGAATAAATTATGATTCCTACAGAAGACCGCCAACGTTTTAGATTGTTCAGAAAGCGGCCTGAGTAATATGAAGAACAGTGAAATAATATTCCCCAGAAAAACGGGTAAAACAGGTGTGAAGTTTGAGCTAGAGAACAGACGTCAAAAACAATTTTTGGTTAAGGGCGTGGTAGTCGGCTACCATGTCTTTCAGTACTAGAAACAAGGGAGATGCTTATGGGGATACAGACTTCATAATAATCCATTCTTCAAGTAATTTATTAAATATTTTTGTCAACTCCTTAATCTTAGGAAGGTGACAAACTGTGCGGAATTTCATATACAGATTTATTAGAAAGCCCCAGACGGTCAGGTGAAACGCCAGTTAACCGACAGAACAAATGCATCAATTCAACAGCCTGATCAATAGGTAAATGTCCGACTTGGAATTGAAATTCAGTGGTACTAAGATTATTTACTTGAAGAATGGAAGAATGCCGACAATAAGTATAGTTCTTGTCAGGGCAAAACTTAAAGAACAGGCTATTAGTAGAACAAACGAGAAGACATTGAGTTTTGGAAAAGAGATCACTTCCCGAAAGAATACCAGCTCCAAGGTTTTTACCTCTTAGGATCTCGATGGGCCACAAGAATACACCAGTTGTCAACCCGTGTTTTACATAATAAAGACAAATTGTATCTGCTAACGGTATGCAGATTCTTGGGAACATGCTCCAATTGACCAAATCTACAGGTACCTCTATACTTGACATACCATTCGTGTAACATCAGTGAGACACTACTAACTGAGTCCAGTAGACTGCAAATAGGTTCATGGGTATCAGCAAGGGAAAACCTAGGCATGGAATGTTTGGTAACAACCCTTGGATGACCGATTATTTTGTCTACAGCATTTCTGCAACTGCCAGCTGTTCCCACATTTCAGTCGTCGTCTTTTGCTGTCACGTCTAAAATGGCCATGGTTACATCTAAAGCAAATTCCACTTTCCCAATTCCACTTTCCCAATTCCACTTCCCGATTCCCCTGATTTGTAGCACCCACCCCCTACAGGTGATTTACGCTACATTCAGATGGCCTTCTTTCTTGAAATCCGCAGGTTTCCTACTGAATATTACCCTAGAGCGATCGTCAGGTCACATGCCATGAATTATGTTTCCAACAACCTCCCTTTCGCTAGCTTCAACATAAAAAGTGAGTTGGGCCTTCTTGATACTTTCAGCATTATCAACGAAGTGTTCCTGTTGGCCTTGCATTCTAAAAAATTCCTCATTAATGGACTGATTTTTAACGTCTCAGATAAATATTCTGATCAATTTTCATTCTTAAATCTGTCAAGGTGCCTCCTGTCCCGAAAACCTGTTTTGTAAAGCCTCGTAAACGGCCATTGGCTAAGGAAAACAATTTGAACGACGAAAACATCAGGAAACCGAAGCAAGGTAAAAAGCTACTGCATTTCAACTGACAAATAAAGAAACTACTTTCTGGACGCTGTGATCAATGGAAATTCACAAATACCGGTGCAAAATGGCCGTAAGTGGATTCAATCAATGATTAAAGGATTGATGGATGTCCTCATCACCACCACCCGATACTCGACCGCCATCTTGATGGTCTGGTTGAACATCAGAATTTTTCCGTCAAAGAGCTAAAATACTGTGGTGTTGTAATTCTCTAACATTTACCTGTAATTCTTCTAGTAAAGTAATTTACCAGGTATTCGAATTAAACTGATGTACATCACATATTGTAATACTAATATGATCAAGTTGTGCATTTAGTCTAAGGGATTGAGAACTTGATGGGGAAATATACTGCAAAAACTCTGAACATTGGTGAAAGATTCATAACAAATAAAGAGAGCTTTACTTGCCTCGCAAAAGCTGGTGGAGCTAAGCAGTATCATGCAGTTGAATTTGCCCTCAAGCGCTCGCTCATTTCTGCAACAGTTCCTTTTATACTACATCCACAAATTTTTTGTTCATAGGTCAGCTGGTCCTTCTGAAGATGCCCTAGACCTCTAACTGAATCTCCTGATAGTAGGATTCTAGCTGTGAAACAAAAGCAATAAACAGTATACAGGTTTCATTCAATTATTAAACGTCTTAAATTATCTTTCTACTTTTCCTGGAATGGTTGCTTACTTAAATTTTGCTACCACTGATAGGGTGTTGGGTAGGAGGAAGCTTAGGAAGTGGTAAGATACCAGGGATAATTTTAACCAGGATATTTGCACAAAGTTTTTATTCGTAGGTTCTTGTACGAAATGACTAACATAAAATCCATTTGCTAAAATATTTACACATTTAGTCACAGGAACATTTACTAATTTCAGTGGAAATAAGCAAAATGTCCGTGAAATTAACAATTCATACCTTCAACTAGCTTAAATGATTAACCACAATTAAATAATATCATTGATATTATTTAAGAATATTAACTTTATCTAGCCGTATAATCAATAAACTTCGTTTCAAAAATCAAATGAAGTGTACTTCTGGTTCACTGGTGTTGGCATAACCAGTCGGTTGGCGTCCTGAATTGGTAATAACAAATGGACAGGGTAACAAATGACGGATTACTCACACAGACAGAGAGCAAATAATTAAAAACAACATTTAGGCCACTAAAACATCAATTTAAACAAAAATCAACTCTGGCCACTAAATGCATGGAGCATTACAAATGCATGGTTAAATTTTAAAGATTTAGTGTTACGTCAAAATATAAACAAGATGGTTACAATAGTTTCAAACTATCTTCTGCTTTGCCAATCACGAACTCAACATAACTTACAAACAACAAGCAGTTATCATATTAAAACCCAGTTCCACAGCTGAGGTACTTATAAAAAGGAGAGACGGTATTCAAACTATTATCACGGAACTCAGAGGAATATCAGTACGTGTTATCACTCAAAATATATGACAGGGGTGAACATAACCACACAATTCACACAATTTTTGCCACAGAGGACCGCAATTGTTAAAGTCCAATACCAGCTGCTGATGATGTCCGACAGAACGGCGTTTAACCCAAGGTTCTCACCATAATAACTTTCCTCTGAGACTTTGCACGAATAACAATTTTATACCTTTCGGTGTCGTTGCCAGTTTCAATCCATTCAGGCTCACTTCCTTCTTAAGGCGCTTCTCGGAGTTAACAGCCCACTCAGGACTGCAGGAAACGCACAAGAAACCAGGCACTAAAGTAGATGCCTCCCACTCAGCCAGAATATGGAGAAACATGACCATACAGCACATCTAACCCATGAGCGAAGAGGTTATCTGCACATCCTCCAGCACACGACTATTTGCTCCTATGGACAAGAAAGGTAGCCATATACTCCCTAACGTAGCAAAGACAGAGACATTACCGACCCCACACAAACGCTAGGGTCAACGTTATCGAACACATCCTTTCAACTATCAACAAAAGGCACAGGAACGTAAAGTTCACCTGTGGGCAGGAAATAGGTACGACCATTAACTTCATTGATCTAACCAGCTGCACGTAAAATGGCAAGTACGTCATCGAATGGTACAGGAAACCTATCACCGTTGACACAATCATCAATCATACGTACTTATTCGTGACCCCCCCCCCCCACAACATGCACAGATGAGCAGAATACCACTCAATGATTCATAGAGTCCTAAAAGTCCCACTGTGTAATTAGAAACTCCAGGATGAAATTAGCATCACAAAACAAATAACTGTAGCTAATGGGTGCCACACCTCACTAAAAATATAAGTAAAAACGAAAATGTAGAATGTAACCATCAACAGCCCGGAAAATATAGTAACAACGCGAATCTCCTTCCTTGGTAATATCACGAAAAAAACTATTTCCAATAGCTTAATCGACACAAAATAAGAACTGGTTTCCAAACACGAAATAGAACATTCCACAGTATGCCCGCTAGCGTATATAACATCATGTGTAGTAAATGGCAAGCTAAGTATACAGGTCAAACAAACCATATAATCGACACCAGATACAAACAGCACATTATCGTCTTCCGATACTACACACCTCAGGAATCTGCAATAACCCCCGCACTAAAGTATATAGGATATACATTTGACAGTACTCAAAGCAAATTTAAGATAATGTACACAACAAAAGATGGACGTAACGTAACCTTTTTTTCACTTCGCCACATGCTGTGGAAAGGCGTCTGTGTCTCCACTAACATCAGAAATCTAACAAAACAATTCCTCTCCTAAAGATGATGCCATGCAGTATGGAATCGCGTAATGGGAAAATAGACAAAGAAAGAACAAAGGTGTTCCTGTACAAACAACTACATTCTTTTATCGACAGGAAGAGACTAGGAAAATATCTGCCCACTGACAGTAATGAAACACGCTCAACCAATTTTATCAAGTATTTTGACAGTGTACTTGAAGCTTTTCAATAATTTACTCTAAATTTCAATCAACAGCAATGTATTTAGCATCACCAGTTCACATTGAAATAAGTCCCACCTACAGTATATATGCATGATCTGGTTTAATATGTTTCAATCCACCTACAGAACATACACATGATCTGCTTTAATGCATCTTTTTAATACAAGAAAGATCTTAACAAATATTAACATGTAATATATAGGTAAAAAATTTAGTTGATATGCCAGTGTGAAAAAAATACTAGTACTTGCCACAGTAGAGCCTTAGTTTATTAACCTTTCGTTTCTTAAATTCATAATATTTTTATGATTAGCAGTATGTTTCATTTCAGTACCAACTCTCCTGCTGACGCCCACATCCTTATTCTGGTGACACCCATTTATATCCAGTAATATAATATAGGGTGTATGAAAAAGAATCATCCGTTGTTGCATGCTCATATTTCTTAAACTAATAAACATATACAATGAATTTTGTTTTTTGATGGACGAGTAACTCAAAATTTTTTTCATACTTTTTCATAGGTGTTCAATATGACCCACCCCTCCCCCATATGTCAACGCAGTATTCAAGTTGTTCCCACATTGCAGCCAACTCTTTTAGATTTCAATAAAATATTTATTTCTAGGTAAGTGACCATGTCTTACTTTGGAACATTTTTACACATTTGGTAAAACTTTCCTGTCTGTAATTTCTGAAGAAGACTGCAGCCCACGAAAAGTGAATGCTGTCTTTTAAAAACAATATAAGAAAATATATATTTAACATCTATTACAGAGCCAGTTCGAGGCGACGTGTCCTATTTGCCATGACGATTTTCAAGGAGTTTTGGTCATAAATGTGAAGGAAGTTGAGAATTTGATAAATGTGCTCAACTTCTGTAGTATCGACATGATCATGTACTTTGTAAGACTGTGTTGGTGACCAGAGATAATTCACAGAGTGACAGTATCAGTGTGCGTTGGGCAGTCTGGCAAGGTGCTTAGTTTAAAAAGGATGGAAGCTGGCCTTCCGGGTGGTGGAGGCAGCATTATTTAAAACAAAGGATTATGTAATAACATGTTTTAAGGAAAGAAGAATGATAAAAGCCAACTTTTAAGGCAATCCTTTTTTATATTTGTAAATGTGTAGTTTCTTATTCTTAGAACATTGGGTATGGTTGAAGTTTGAGAATCAATTTTATAGTGCAACGTATGGTCTTACCTTACAGTTGAAACAATTGTCAAGGAAGGCAATTATACACAGGAGAGTTACTAAGAAATATTTTACTAACTTGTTTAGGTGTGAGAACCTTACGAAAAGGCGTGTTGTTGTCATGGCTTTTTGAAGCATAGATAAACTTGCAGTCTTTGTTCTCATTTATCGGTCATTAAGATTAGTTCACCTTTTTTTCTCTTTTTTTTTCTTTCATGAATCTGTTGCACTACACATCGCAAGTACGCCTAATGGAATTTGATTTTTAACAGATATTCTTAAGAGCGACAAGTTGCAGAGCTGACGAGCGTTACGTGCGAATCATGAAAGTTCATGTGCACTGTAAGGTATAGTGCCTGTCACAGTGTATTTGTGAAAATAATATCGTACCATTTCAAAGGCTCCATACTAGTAGAAGATTTCAGTAAAGCGCAGTCAAGTGAAATTTTAAATATTTTTACAGGAAAGCAGATGCGTTAATTTTTACGTTCATGTACTGTGTAATTAGGATTACAGAACTTGTACGGTCGTTGTTTGCGAGTCCAGAGATGAGGATTAACGGTATTCAGGACCAACATTGTAATCTAAGTTATTTGGTTTGCTTTTAGATAGCGTATGTAAATTTTATTTAAAACGGATTGCTTTCTAGCAGGCTAATAGTGTGATGCACCGGCTAGTGCATGTACATTTCGTATCGTGTAGAGTGACCTCCTTGTATTTCCGTTCAAAATTAATATTTCACATAGTTCTTTTGCCCTGCACTGAAATTTACATCTTTCAATATCAAAATAAGTTTTAAACATTTCTCAGGTACCAACTTGACCCTTACGAACACTAGATTAAAGGAAAATAAGAAACTTTCGCTCTTTCCTACGTGATGGAAGAAAAATTAAGTGTGTTATACGTTCAATGTCCGAGGTACTTTTCAGTGACGGTATTAGAAAAACAAAGATTAATTTAAAAATTCGTTTCTGTGAATTATTAAAATACCTTAATGTGGAATATAAAGTGCACACCTTGACAGAGGTTGTCCCGTGACCTAGGCTGGTGCACTGCTGGAGCCTCCAGCACCCGGACCTCGTGTTCTGGAGTCCCGGAGAAAGCTGGCTGGCTACCGGGCCGCGGCTCCGTTCCCACTCAATCTGCATTCCGGGCGGGCTGCAGGCTGATTGCGTTACGCGCACAGCGCACGCAGTTGGCCGGGATTTGCCGCTGGCGGAGTTTTACAACTTGGGCAAACAGAGTAGCCCGCCTTACCCCACTGGCTGCTGTCCTTTCTGGCAGGATTAAGTAAGCCCCTCTCTCTGCGAACTCGGTCGAATGAAGTGTGGCTCTCCAACACGGCACACCGCGAAATCCTAACTTCAGTTGTCCGAACTTCGCTGGCTTATTCCACATTCAAATTCGCTCTAAACTTCTAAATGATTAAACACACAGATATATCACTTCTTGTGCTCATTTTTACCATGAGACATGCAAATATCAGACCCAGTTGCCAAACATTTGTGATGCATGTTAACATTACAACAAATCTTTTCTATTGAAGCTATACTTCATTGCATTAGAGCTGTGGTATTCAACTTGTACGTCGCGGCGCCCTGGAATGCCATGCTGACCCTCTGGGGCGTCGTGGATTTATTTCCTACCAGGTGTTTATAATTAAAGTGCTGCTATTCATAGAGATAGAGTGTGGGAAGTAAGTATCGTATGGCAGCGAATCTTGTTAGATGGGCTAATACGGTGTTGCGGAACCGATTTACACCGGGAAAAAAATTGTTCCAATTTAGGACTCCAGGTGCAAATCAGGTGCTGTACAAAATTTCCTCGACGTCTCTAGTGCTCACAGTGAAGAAACTGTGTAAACGGTTGTTAATATTAAATCATCATTATGCCTTTCTCAGTTGTTTGACCTTATCATACCACGACACTTCCCTACTCCATCGCATATGTAAACATTTCTATGTGTCTGTCTTGCATTCACAGCGCCCGGTTAATACCTGTTGGCCAAAACTGGAACTAATTTTTTTCCTGGGTAAATCAGTCTGCATTAACGGCATTGCAATATCTTCCAAGCTTCGTTGCCATACGATAACTGCCGTCCACACTGGAACTCTGTGAGTAACTGCACTCCAATTATTACGACCCGGTAGTTTGTGACAAGGAAGACAGTTGTGACAAATTTCATTTCTGGTGCCAACTGGTGTTTCCTCTGAGGAATTCCACTTTTGCTGTTGGCCAACCTGTGTAAGCAATCATAACCTCATAGCCGAACTATCACGCATTACACATAGCTGCAATAGTCGTTGCTGAATTTTCAACAACTTTTTATTATTTTGTGAGTTTGTTAAAAAGTTGGTAAGGGAGATAAAGTATGGAATTTTTTTTAAATTTGAGAAGTGTGAACAACAAGGAAAATGACAAAGATAATAGGAAACGCAAATATAGAAAATACGACGATAAGTATTTAGAATGTGGTTGCGATTGCGCTGTTGTGAAACATGAATGGCGTCCTTAGCGTGTTTTAGGTTAGAAATAACCTGCAGTTGAATGTATGCAGCATAGCAAAACATCATTAAGAACGTATTCATAAGAATGGCGTGATCAAATCAAGAGACATTTTGATAGAAATTTAAGTCAAATGATAGAACGAATCTCGAATAAACCACTTACAGCGCCCTATAGTGTAGCTTACCGACTTTCAAGATGTAGGAAGGCCCATACGACTGGGGAAGAACTAATTTGACCATGTGCTAGTAACCAAGGAGTCAATTATTAATGGAGAATCCAAGGTGAAACAGCTTTTGACCATTCCTTTGCCCTAACCATAAGTAATCGTCGAATTCATGATTTAGAAGAATATCTTCGTGAAGAAATGATAGCAAAAAATTAAAATGAAAGATGTTGGTTTGCAGCTTGATGAGCCGATTGATATTAATAGAGATGCTCGTTTAATTTGCTGTGTGAGATTTGTTGATGAAAAAAGTAAGGAAATGATGGAAAACCTTCTGTTTTGTTAGGAAATAGGTGCAGGTAGAACAGGCAAAATTTGTACTAAATACTGGACAACTTCATGACAGAAAATCAAATTTATTTGGCTCACTGTGCTCTTACGCGTACTGATGGTGCGCGATCCATGTCGGAGCGTTACAGTGAGCTACAAGCACTTATCCTTGGCGAGGTGAACATATTATGAGAGCCCACTGCTATATCCGTAGAGAAGCATTCGGTTCGCAACATTTGAACGTTGATCTGAATCAAGTACAGCAAACTGTCATAAATGTGATGAAGTACGTTAAATTCGTCTCAGAAATCTAGACTTTTTAGATATATGTGTTACGATATGAGGGCGGAACATGGTCCTCACTTATTTTAGCAGCACTCAGAACTATATTATCGCGCAGTTTTTAACTTACGCTAGAAGTCTGGAAGAAGGAGAATCACATCAGTGATAAGTGCTTTCTAGAAATTAATTTGGTTTTAATAGCTGCATGCTTATGTTATGTATTTGAGAAGTTAAACTCACTAAATAAGTGAGGTAGTAATACTCATTTCACTGAGGCTGCTGACGTAGTTTCGAACTTCTTCTTTTTTTTTTTTTTTTTTTTTTTTTTACTATTTCTTTGTAAGGGAAAAATGAATGACGGAGGAGAATTGGACTACTTACCATATTTATAACATTTTATAAACGGCAGCGAGGTGGGCCTTCTTGAGGATATTTTCTCTATAATTGAAAGAAATTTATCTCAAATTCAAGTACATTTTGAAAAATAGTTTTCTGCAAACTGTGATTGGTTTCAGCGGTTTAAAATCCCTTCAGTAGTGAATCTCCTTCTCAGTTTAATGCTGGCATCTTCCACACAGTCATTATTGCAGTAATGACTGTGGGGACGATGTGGCCTATTCTACACCTTATTTTAGATCTATGTGACGATGCTATGCTGATTGTATGTATATGTTTTGACGATGCCATTATGGCCTTATCACTTTAGGACATGGTGTAAAAAAGATCTGAGAATGGTCATTACAGATTGAAACCGGTCATCTTGTAAAGAACTGATATTGTGATCAAAGAGTGAAATAAAAAACATTTAAAAATAAACTCATGTAATGATATGGAACACCTACAACCATCCTTACGATGTTATTTATTATATGGGTACCAGTTTCGGTTCTTTAGTACACCGTCTGTAGGCCTTAACTGACTTTGAAGGGGTTAACTCCAATCCCCATTCAGCGTCAGTTAAGACCTGAAGATGGTTTGTTGAAGCACTGGAACTGGTAGCCATATAGTAAATAACATAGTAAAGACGGCTATAGACGTTCCATTTTACAACGTAAGTGAACGACAGAAGTCCCTCAGATCTCCAATCAGAAGGATGGGCATACAAAAATAAACTCAGACCTAAAAGGTCTTGATAGGACCAACGTTACCTACCGGCCGGCATGTCATCCTCAGCCTACAGGCGTCACTGGATGTGGATAAGGAGATGCTTAGGGTCAGCACACTGCTCCTCCAGCTATTGTCACTTATCATGACCAGAAAGGCTACTTCTCAGTCGAGTAGCTTCTGATTAGACCTCACAAGGGCTGAGTACACCCCATTTGCCAACAGCGCTCAGTAGACGCTCTCCCGTCTAAGTGCTAGCCGAGTTCGATAGTGCTTAACTTCGGCGATCGGACGGGGACTGTTGTTAGCTCTGTATAATACACTGTTGGCTATAAATTGCAATAGCATATGGGACAGCAAATAAAGTAACTTTACCTAGTACCTAGCTGTAGTGTAGTACGCAAATACTTGGTTAAATTTGTTGGAGGTTTTGGAGTTAGAGGGTGGAAAATTTAGAGCACATATCTGTCACCTCTAGCTGCAACACTGCATTAGCTTTCTTAAAAAATAATTTTCATTACTCATTTTATCATTTTATGCATTGAATTTTTGTTTTAATTTTGTACGCACGCACACACACACACACACACACACACACACACACACACACACACACACGCTGCTTTCCTCCAAGATAACTTCAGTAGTTCCAGTGTACACGATTGCAGTTTGATTGTCTTTGACATTGTCATCTGCCTCTTCTTCTTAAAATGCATCACCTTCACTGTCATCTCCTTAACTGCTTCACTGCCAGAGTGAGTTTGTGTCATCAACTTATCCCTAGCAGACTCTTGCCATTTCTTTTCCTCAGTGCCGGATATAATGTTGAAGAACATCGTCCTTAGCTCTCTTCCCCATTTCAACAACCAAGTAAATAAACAACTTCAATGTCCGCCTGTTTATCCTTTTCTCTCTTAATTTTTTTTCAACTCATATTTTCACTAGCTCCAGTGTGAGGCGTCGTCGAAATGATTTCTTTTCTTTCTCAGATAGTCTAGCTTATCTTGAACATTGAACAGAGAGCGACATTTTATTGAAAATGAGTGGTACTTTCATGACGAGAAAAGTAATCGCACGGTGTTTGGACTCGAACAGTGATAACGCTGATTTTATTTTTAACTCCATAAGTAAAAGGCAGAATCCCTGTTATTTTTTGTTACTTGATTCATTCTTCCCTTGCTAGATGTTCTTATAGTCTCTTTCTTCCTTTTACCTGTACGGACACATTGTCCATGTAAGTCTTCCTGAACAACAGGTAACAATAAATGAGATTCGCTGTATTGTGCTTCTTTATTTTCATGTCAGCATTACGTTTTCATAGCTCATCTCATGTATAAAGTGGTGAGGTTCTGTGATCAGAATTGCCGGCTTGGTCGCTATCCGCTTAGCCGCTATTGTGGCCATCTAAATTACGATTTACATTTATTACATACAACCTGCTTATTTTATCTGGACGAAGTTAGATTTTCCAGCGTGAACAGAAATTAGTGAACTCATATTTTTTAATTTCAAGGGCACAGAATTTTAACCAAGCCAGTTAATGCCATAGATGATACTTCGTGTTCTCATTACTTCCATACAACGTAAGAGAAAAATATTTTTATCGTTAAGCATCTGCTATGAGAAACTACTTTATATTCTTAGTTTTCATCTCTCACCGATGTGACAGACATTCTATGTCATCTGAACCACGATTCGCTAATGATCATTCAGACATTATTTAATCCATCTGAAAGATTTTTATAATTTCCTTCCTGGCTTAGATCGCGCTGAGATATAATCAGCATACTTTTGTCTGTATTTAGCGTCTTTCGTTAACATATATACTTGGGCTACGGTTTATACTTTGTAGCTGGTTAATTAAGTAACGGAGGGTATATCCTATTAACGATGTTTAGGTGTTATTCTTGGTTCTCATCTGGCAGTAGCACCAATGGCAGCGTCTTGCGTCATCTGCATGTACATATATACTCCGCTAACCACGAAGCGGTGTGTGGCAGAGGGCACAATTTGCACCAAAGTCATATTTCACCCCCCTCCCAGCCGTTCCACTCGCGGATCGCATAACGGAAAAACGACTGTTTGAACGCCTCAGTACGAGCTCTAATTTCCCTTATCTTTGAATGGTGATCATTGCGCGATTTGAAAGTTGGTGGTAATAATATGTGCTCTACATCCTCGGCGAAGATTGGATTTCGGAATTTAGTGAGCAGCCCCTTCCGTTTAGAGCGTCGTCTAAGTGTATCCTTACTTCAAAATTTCTATGAGATTTGTGACGCTCTCACGATGGCTAAATGTACCAGTCTCGAATCTTGCTGCTCTTCTTTGGACCTCATCAATCTCTTGAATGGGACACAACTGGTAAGGGCCCCATACAGACGAACAATACTCTAAGACTCGACGAATTAACGTATTGTAAGCAATTTCCTTTGTTGAAGGACTGCATCGCTTCAGGATTCTACCAATAAACCGCAGTCTAAGAGTTCGCCTTGCCCGTTACTTGTGTAATCTGATCATTCCATTTGAGATCATTTCAAATAGTCATGTGTTGTATTGCTGTTGTGCAAGTCATAGCCAGATTCCTTCTACGCTCTACTGGGCGTTGATGACAGTTACAGGCAAGGGCTGACGCATGCGTACCGGTTTTTCAACTTCGACACCAGTTCCACATGAAAACAACGATCGGAAAGTTCCAACAGTCATTCAAATCGGAGTCCGTAGAACGTTGGTCTTCCTAAAGATCTTTTGCCTCTTGGTTTATACTGTTTCACGGCTTTAGTGATTCTTGTATATGGCGTGCGGTCTATATGTTCTTTCCACCTGAACTGATATTCTTTTATTAAGTCAGTTGCGTTCTGTACATTCAGTTCAGCTCGCATGTCATCATTTCTCATTTCGCCCATCAAAGTTTATCCATCCACTTATCTAAGAAACTTCATTTTCCATGCTTCCATTCTCTTTTCATCTCTTTTCTTAGGAGTCCTGTTTTCACAGCCATAGAGCAGTTCTGGTACGGCCGTAACCTTGTAGAACTTGTCCTGCGTAAAATTCCACAGAAGTAATTAACTAGATCTATTTTGTATTTCATTGTTTGCCCTGTATGTAATACTGCACCCTAGGTATTTAAATGTAGTAACTTACTCTACGATCAGCTTGTCAATTTCAGTCTTAACTCTTATGGGCTGGTGTCCTACATATGGCACTGATTTTGTCCCTTTGATGGAAAGATTCAGACTACATTTTCTGGCTATACTACTTAAATTAGAAACAATTTCTTGTAAGTCATTCCGACGAACAATTACTTGGTCCTAACCAAAACACACATATCCTTAATTTTAAAATGTTTCATTGCCTGTACCCAAGTTTAGGTTATATCGTATATATACATAATAAAAAGAGTGCTTTAGAGGGGCATCCTAGGTGGATTACCTGCCATTCCTTGGGTTTTTACAAAAATGAATTTTTTACAATCACTTGTGGAAAACTACATAACAACCCCTGTGTAACTCCTTGGTTTATTTCATCTACATCATGTGTGCAGCCTGCAGTTTTCATTTGTCTTTTGTATTCGTATCCGTGTATACCTGAAATAGTGTTGTTGATGTTGGTTTGCTGTCAACTCTGATGAGAACGATCCTATCACTGAACTGTTGACAGTAACTCACTCTCTGCCCTACCTCTTTATTCATAATGAATCCTGCTTCAGTTATAATATTTTTTGAACCTGCATACTCATCGGACTATAAATCTTCTCTCCATTTCACTTCACCGATACCCTTATATGTAGATTGAGGCTCTGCATTTCCCTTTCAGGATTTTGTAACTTCCCTATAACGTTCAGACTTCCTATATTCCACTTCTAAACTCGTGGAACATTATTGTTTCGTTGGTTATTCAACCTTCTTCTCATGGTCAGCTCCCACTTGGCAGTCCACTCCCAGAGATACGAAAGGGTACTCTTCCGGAATCTTTTGCCAATGGAGAGATCATCATAACAATTTTTCAGTTATAGACCAGGTGTCATATAGATACACATTATTGGTCTTTAATGCACTGGTTCCATTGCCTTTTACGACCTCATGCCGTTGATCATTGCTAATTATTCTGCCTTTGAGGACAGTTCCCAGCCCATAGGCCAGAGAGATTTCCCTGAACCTGCGCCCACGCCGCTATCCTCTTTGAGAAGGCATTTGGAAGAATGAGGCTGACTTCTTATGTCAGAAGCCTTCGGCCGCGATTTATAATGACTTTTAACCAAAATTTAAGCAACGATGGCTGCGAACTTGGGACTGATGATATTTTCAGTGCCAGTTGAAGGTGCTACCCCCTTTTCTTTCGTCATTGTTCTAGTCATTTGATCCAGGCTGATATCATACGATACCTCTTCACTTTAAATGTATACCGGACCGGTCCCGTACACATTTTCACTCGGCTGCGCTGATTCCACGTAATGTCTCGCTGCTGCAGCTGAAAGCAGTGATGCCCTTCAGATTTACACATAATGTTACAAAACGCAAAGTACAAAGATGGGATTCTTTCGGGGCTCGTACCTGAGGTTTTATTCATGATAGAAACGCAGGTTCAAGTATTTTGGATAGTCGTTGGGCTAAGGGCCATTTGTACACCCAACTGAAGTATCGTCCTATAGTACAAGATCAGCGACTGAAAATTACATACTCGCTCCCGCTTAGGAAAATGGAGCCATTCGTTTGGTTCTTTCTGAATTTTATGTAGTCTTCAGTGGCAGTACTGGTCTTAATCAGGCACTTTTAGCTCGTGGGCGACTTCTTACAAAACCGCAAATAAATTTGTTTGTAACAGTATTTCGTACCAAAATCGAGTCGCGGATTCCATGATAGCTACGTACAGAAGACTGGATAAAATTCTTACGACATATTCCTAAGATCCCGGCCTCGAAAAACCTTGGAAATTTTATTGATATCTTTTTGTATTCCCGAGATACAGAGGTTCAAAATTACCTCACATTCACTCATAAGCTGCAGACGTAAATACCGGTGTGAGGTGAAATTCAAATAATAAATAACCGCAGCAGGCTCCGCAAATTTCACTTTTATGTTCACTGAACATTTATCTACAAGTGCCATCCTCCCGTTTTCAAAAATCTTTACCATCTGTCGAGAGACACCCCAAAAATGTGGTGATCTGGGCACCAAAATTGAGCCGCTGATTACAAGAAGGCTGTGCTCAGAAAACGGGTGCTACGTTTCGGATATATTCCTAAGATTCCGTTCTCGAACAACCTCAAACGTTTTCTTCAATGTTTTTGTCCATTTTCGAGATGCAGAGGTTCAAATTTAACCTACTTGTACATGCAAAATACGCACGTAAACCCTGATGTGAAGCGAAAACGTGTTTTATAAAGAGACGCAACACAAAGAAATATGCTGCAAAGTATCCCCGTTATCATCAGAAAGGTTCTGGGAACACCATGTTGTAGTACTGAAGCACATGCAAATTTTTATCACATAAAATCCGGTCTAAGGTGTGAAATTATTTTTTGAGACAAGCGATTTCTTGCATGCTGTGGCATTCCTTTTTCCCAGTTTTGATTCTCATCCATGGTTTGCCGAAACATTTAACTGATCTCTGACAGGGTATAAAAGAGTAGGGTAGCACCCATTTCGCGAGATATTGCGAAAGTGAACAAAGATTCATACCTGAGATGGCACAGTAATTATTTTTACGAATGGCGCTTAACCACAGCTAGACGGTGTGGTCCATTCATAGTAACCGGGCAAAATGTCTCACGCACTAACCATCAAACGAAAAAACCACAAAGAACGAAACTCGTCTAGCTTGAAGGGAGAAACCAGATGGCGCTATGGTTGGCCCGCTAGTTGGCGCTGCCAAAAGTCAAACGCATATCAACTGCGTTTTTTTAAATAGGAAACACCATTTTTATTACATATTCGTGTAGTACGTAAAGAAATATGAATGTTATAGTGGACCACTTTTTTCGCTTCGTGATAGATGGCGCTGTAATAGTCACAAACGTATAAGTACCCACATCTCGTAACATTCCGCCAATGCCGTCGGTATTTGCTTCATGATACATTACCCGTGTTAAAAAAATGTTCAATTGTGTGTGAAATCTTATGGGACTTAACTGCTAAGGTCATCAGTCCCTAAGCTTACACACTACTTAACCTATATTATCCTAAGGACAAACACACACACCCATGCTCGAGGGAGGACTTGAAACTCCGGTGGGAACAGCCGCACAGCCCATGACTGCTGCGCCTAAGACCGCTCGGCTAATCCCGCGCTGCACCCATGTTAAAATGGACCGTTTACCAATTGCGGAAAATGTAGATATCGTGTTGATGTATGGCTATTGTGATCAAAATGCCCAAAGGGCGTGTGCTATGTATGGTGCTGGGTATCCTGAACGACATCATCCAAGTGTCCGGACCGTTCGCCGTACAGTTACGTTATTTAAGGAAACAGGAAGTGTTCAGCCACATGTGAAACGTCAACCACGACCTACTACAAATTATGATGCCCCAGTAGGTGTTTTAGCTGCTGTCGCCGCTAATCCGCACACCGGTAGCAGCAAATTGCGGGAGAATCCGGTCTAAGGCGCTGCAGTCATGGACTGTGCGGCTGGTACCGGCGGAGGTTCGAGTCCTCCCTCGGACATGGGTGTGTGTGTTGGTCCTTAGGATAATTTAGGTTAAGTAGTGTGTAAGCTTAGGGACTGATGACCTTAGCAGTTAAGTCCCATAAGATTTCACACAAATTTGAGCATTTTTGCGCGAGAATCGGGAATATCAAAAACATCGGTCTTGAGAATGCTACATCAACATCGATTGCACCCGTACCATATTTCTATGCACCAGGAATTGCATGGCGAAGACTTTGAATGTCGTATACAGCTCTGCCACTGGGCACAAGAGAAATTACAGGACGATCATAGATATTTTGCACGCTTTCTATTTAGCGACGAAGCGTCATTCACCAACAGCGGTAACGTAAACCGGCATAATATGCACTATTGGGCAACGGAAAATTCACGATGGCTGCGACAAGTGGAACATCAGCGACCTTGGCGGGTTAATGTATGATGCGGCATTATGGGAGGAAGGATAATTTGCCCACATTTTATCGATGGCAATCTAAATGGTGCAATGTATGCTGATTTCCTACGTTATGTTTATCGATGTTACTAAAAGATGTTTCACTACATGACAGAACGGCGATGTACTTCCAACATGATGGATGTCTGGCACATATCTCGCGTGCGGTTGAAGCGGTACTGAATAGTATATTTCATGACAGGTGGATTGTTCGTCGAAGCACCATACCATGGCCCGCTCGTTCACCGGATCTGACGTCCCCGGATTTCTTTCTGTAGGGAGAGTGGAAGAATATTTGCTGTCGTGATCCATCGACAATGCCTGACAACATGCGTCAGCGCATTGTCAATACATGTGCGAGCATCACGGAAGGCGAACTACTCGCTGTTGAGAGGAATGTCGTTACATGTATTGCCAAATGCATTGAGGTTGACGGACATCATTTTGAGCATTTATTGCATTAATGTGGTATTTATAGGTAATCACGCTGTAGCAGCATGCGTTCTCAGAAATGATAAGTTCAAAAAGGTACATGTATGACACTGGAACAACCGAAATAAAATGTTCAAACGTACCTGCGTTCTGTATTTTAATTTAAAAAATCTACCTGTTACCAACTGTTGGTCTAAAATTATGAGCCATATGTTTGTGACTATTACAGCGCCATCTATCCCAAAGCGAAAAAAGTGGTCCAACTAAAACATTCATATTTCTTTACGTACTACACGAATATGTAATAAAAATGGGGGTTCCCATTTAAAAAAACGCAGTTGATATCCGTTTGACCTATGGCAGTGCTATCTGGCGGGCCAACCATAGCGCCATCTGGTTTCCCCCTTTAAGCTAGACAAATTTCGTCCTTTGTAGTTTTTGTCGTTTGACGTTTATGTCGTGAGATAACTAGCCCGGTTACGATCACTGGACCAACCTGTATATGCTATATCTACAGTTCAGTAACGCAGATGAAATGCCATTGATAAACAGGCAGAAAAGCAGTGAACTAAGAACTGAAAATTGAAGGACTGGTGAGAGAATATATTGCTATGATAATCCCTGCACTACACAGATGGCTCATCTACAGTAGTTTTTAGAGTAGCTGTTGGGCCACAGTATTGTGTTTCCGTAGTTTTGACGCAAATACTATTATTTCAGCAGTACAGTTCTCCTTTACGCATTAAACAGAAATTTCTGGAAATGTTTAATGAAGTATAGAGGAGCAATACGAAGCAATGCACATCTGTCATTCCGAATTTTATTCAGATTCATAAATAAGTTTTATGTCCCAGAAGGATAGGTGCGCCCTAGCGTGACGCGCAGGCTTTATAACTCTTTTTCGCAACGTTAGGTGCAGGGAAAGTTTATAAATTTCTGCCCACGTAGCACAAAAGATTATCCACTCGGATGCTCCTGTTCAGAGAAAAACGGCGACTGCTGGAGATGGGATGATCCCGTGGGCGCAGAAACGTTCCCCAGACGGCCTGAAGAGTGGAAAATTACCGGCGGGCTTTTCTGAATAGCAACGAGCCTACGTCGGCTCCAAAGAGCTGTGCATTCTCCGGTGGGAAAGTCTCACAGTGAGAGCCGTGGCGGAGTCTTTGCAAATTACTCGGTGGGCACTTTCTTTTCTTTTCTTATCCCGAGTTCGAGTCTCGGTCCGGAACACAGTTTTAATCTGCCAGGAAGTTTCACATCAGCGCACATTCCGCTGCAGAGTGAAAATTTCGTTCTGAAGAAATCTTTATTGTGAAATCACACATCAGAATTAAGTTTGCTCAGAATTTGTCTTAAAAGTGCAGAAAACTCTTGCTTCATTACGATGAGAGAGAACAAGAGAGAGAAGAAACTAATGAAAGACGATAGCCCACCTTAAATGAGACATCGAGAGGATGGACGTTGAGAAAGAAGATGGGTGAAGGAACACGTTATAACTTGGTTAGAGCATTGTATGCAGTACCTAGGTGATGGAAGAATACATATTATCAAACTAGAGTCTTCATTATTTTTACTTTCAATGAAGCACAATGATGTTAAAGACTCTGTAGGCCTACAGCCAAACAACCTGTACTATTTAAACGAAACACATTCTTTTTTCATACTGCATTACTATACACCACAGTCATTACGTTTATACGCGACACATCATGCAAAAGACGAAAACCGAATTTCTGAAATCTTTTTTCGCTGTCGTGTTTGCATGATAAGGTCTGAAGCAGAGTTGCTCCCCCAGTTAAATATGGCGCCTGGAAAACAGCACTTACAATTTCTGATTTAGTCAGCACAATCGCTATTTCTCTTCAGTTAAACGAGGTGTAAAGAGCTTCAGTCTAATATTTCTGTCTATCCTTCACTGTGCAAAAAGCCACTCCATCCATATTAGCCTAAACTTTTGAAAAACAAGAGAAGACCTGACAGCCCAAGCACGTTTCAAAACTGATTGGTTTTACATGAAAATCGATTGCGGAATTGGAAAACCGACAACTAGAAGCGGATTTAGAGAATCGATTTTTTAGGTTTCATGACCAGTCAAAAGCGGTATTGGGAAATCGATTTACGAAATCCGATTTTGGAATCCCCATGTTAACGGGGCGGGTGAGGGAGTGAAATGGTGCGGCAGCTGGAAACGCACTACAAAGTTGAAGTACGGAGGAGAGTATGATTCTTGATGGCAACAGTTCTAAATTGCATAAAGATTCACCGTGGAATTCTGGCAGTGTATGGAAAATGCAATGTCGCTTACAATGGTTGTAACATGATGCCAACAATACGACCTAGACCGCACAGGCTTGGTTGTTGCTGAGGGCAGGAGGATCATCGACATCGTTCACAGTCGACAATGCCTAGGTAGTCGACGAGCTGATTCGTATGCAAACGAAGATTCGTCGACGATGAGGACATTCACACAATGGTTGTCAAATGGTCAAGGAATTGACGTCAATCGTCGAGAAACTGAATCACTGGTACAACACTCCAAGTGCTGTTTGCTATGATTTGATGACTGTTGAAAACTCGTGACATTTATCTGTGCCACTTAGACGTGTTGTGCAGCATTCAATTAAAGTTACTTGGCCTGTGAAAATAATGCGTAACTTAGTTTTTAAAGTTCCTCGTAAACATTAACCTGCGCAGTTCAAAATGTTACTGTACTTAATGTTACACGAAGTTATTTGTCCCTGAAAGCGTATTTGTTACGCATTTTGATCTGAGTGATGCAGTCACCAATGCTTTTGATGGTTTAGTAGAAGCAGAGATAACGTAAATCAAAATGGCATAAACGGGAGGGGCTTCAGTAGTTTGAATACAACAGGATCACATATTTCATCGAAGCAAGGCCAAGAAACTTAAATTTGTCTTGGACGTTACCATTATCATGGATTTGTTGGCCATTACGTAGTTAAATATTTTGTCTTATATCAAACGCGCCAACATATCTCCGATACAATGTTTAGTTTGATTATCACACCTGCCTAGTAGAGTTAGCACGAAGTCTGGTCCAAATGATGACGATAAAGGGTCGTGGAATGGGTTCTAGGTGACATAATCCTCCCTCCTCCCCCGCCCCCCCCCCCCTCCAATCGTTCTTACCGACAACAACCGCACTCTGTAAGAGCTTACTTGCAGGAGATGGAGTTAAAGGCGTGTCAATACTTCATCAAATATATTCGATTGGATTGATTCCCATAGATCGTACCGTCGCACAAGAGCTATCGTATCAAAAGAGAGGACAATTCTGATTAAATTAAGGAGTGAGAGAGTGGTGCTCTGGGTGTACAAGATCGGATAGTATGTTAGTCTTTTGCTCACTGGTAAGAGACGTTATCACAGGTGCCAGAGCCATCATTTTGTCCTGTGTAAACGTACTCCATATACCTCCAGCAAATGCAAAAATGGTGCTCTGTTTGCAAAAGCGAACTGTAGTCTCATGTGGTTTTCGATACTGGGTCGAGGCCTGGTGCTTGCTGTGTGAAGCCCCATGAGCTGACGTGGTGTGGGTCTCCATTTAAATCCCGACCACCAGAAATTATTAGATATTCAGAATGTACCATTTCTGAATGGTTTTGAAATATTTTGTGTTTGTAATGGGTGCAAAATTTGGAGTATTCGATGTCTGCATAGATAACAGCGTTCTGGAACATCCTATGGTTGTGTAAATAGCGGCACCCTCTGTCTAGGACGTCAGTTCTTTCCTGGCTGCGTGATGGTGTCAGTAACAAACATGCTTTCACGTGTCAGTGCAGCAGGGAAAGAAATAACACACACGCACATATTATCTTGACCACCCTAAATAACTGTTTGTCTAGACGCAAATTACAAAATGTTTCAAGGAAATGTTCTCTAGCCGTCAGCGGGACATCAATCAGAATGATTGTCTTCGTTGTAGCTTTGTTTTTTAGAAAGATATGAACAGCGGTATGACTTTTTAAAATGGTATCCCGTATTTTTTTTATTCGGTAATTCATTCCCTCCCGTAAAGACCTATTCAAAAATGTATCATAGTGCACCATTCACCGAAACACAACGTTATTAATTACATAACACAACATTGACGTTGACACTCCCAGTGATTATTGCAGGTACTCAGGGCAATGGAACAGATCCACGTGCTGACGTTGACAGAGGGCGAATGTAATCATAAGTAGAATGCACACCGGTCATTCTGTCATCCATCGTCAGTTGAAGAGGTGTGTCAATAGAAAGTAGACCAACAAAGAGAAGGTAGAAATGCTACTCATCTATGGGCAATGTAAGTTAGCAGAACAGTAATTGCAATACTGTTTTCTTACGTATGTCCTTTTAAATACTGTTGTGTAGAGTAAGCATACAGTAAAGGCTGTCCTACCTACAAACTGCATCGACATATCTTTTCTTTTATTTTTGTTGTTGCTGATGGTAGGCGAAATGCTACGCAGGCAGCGGAACTGTACAGAGAGCGATAATCTGTTGAGAACCCATCTTCCGGATGGATATTCTTTCGTCTTGTAGCGAAGCTTCAGGAAACGGGAATTTCCAACCCACGACAACGCAATCGTCGTAGCACTCGCACAGACGAAGCTGCCGAAGTTACTGTTCTCGCTTCCGTTGATATGAATCCACATGTGAACACACGACAGCTTGAACACGAAATTGGCATTCCTAAAACCAGTGTACTTCGCATTCCTACACGTCACCATTCCATCCTTACCATGTACTCCTACATCAAGAATTGCATGGGAATGATTTTCAGAATTGTGTACGGTTCTGTCAGTGGGCACAGCAGCAAATCCTCGCCAAACCGAACTTCTTCTCCAGTGTTCGATTTACCGATGAAGGTTCTTTCTCAAATAAAGGACAGGTAAATACAAGGAAGATGCATTATTGGTCCAGCGACGACCCACGATGGCTTAGATAGGAGGAAGATCAGCGTCAATGGAGAGTTAACGTCTGGTGTGGGATGCTTGGTACTACAATTATTGGCCCTTATTCATCAATGGTAGTCTAAACAGCATGGCGTATGCCAACTTTCTCAGGCGAACTCTTCCTCCTCTTCTGGATGAAGTGCCGCTATGAACCAGAATACATAATACCTTGCGTGCAAGTCGTGTTCAGAACTGAAGATATCCTGCCAGATGCATTGGTCGAGGAGAAACACTTACATCGCCTGCTAAGTCTCCTGTTTTAAATCCTCTGTACCTTTTTCTGTGAGGATGCATTAAAGACGTTCTCTATCGCGATATTCCAACAATTCCAAAGGATATGCAGGAACGTATAATGCTTGCTTGTAATTCTCTTCAACAGGCAACACTGGAAGCAGTAAATAATTCTTTCATTCAACGATATCACCAGTGTATCGGTGTCTAGGGTCACCACTTTGAGCACCTTTGAATGTTCTACACCTGGGCTATGGTACAGGAGAGTCAAAGTCAATTTTGTGTTATGTTTTTAGTTGGTTTTCATTTGTTTTCTGACAACTCCAGCAAGTGGGGTGGTTTGGACCAGAGCAATAGCAAAATATCCAGTAAAAATGTGCTCTAAAATGCATACCTTAAAAGTTATGAGCACTTATTTATTAGAAGAGATGTGTTCCAAGGTACCGAAGATGAAAAGGTGCTCACAACTGTTAAAGTATCCATTTTAGAACACATGTTTACTGGACATTTTTTCTTGTTTTGGTCCATACTACCACCTCCCCAAACGTGAAAACCTAAGAGCTTGCAGTAGAAGAGATTTGTTTCACAATATTGAAAATCGAGACTGTCTCAGAGCTCTTAAGGTATGCGTATGAGAGCCCACGTGTAATTGACATTTGTGCTTGCCATCCGTTTTAATACATCCGGCCCTATATTAGGTAATGGGTAGTGTAAGAGACTGAGTAACGCGGAAGGTGCCAGAGATTGGGAATTCGAAGCAGAGACACGCAAAGAGACTGTAGGGAAAACCAGTGATGTGGGAGGAAGCCTCACCCACATGGAAATATATGAACTGGCCTCGTACACGAGGGAAAATTAATCTTTGGCTACTGTAAGTTTTACCAAAAAGATAGCAGAAAGAGTTTTAGAGAGGAATAGCTGTCTTTCGGAAAGTGGCAGTATATGTGAGCGTTAGAACTTATGTTACTTCATACATAAACTGGATTAACTGACGCAACACAAGAAAAGGTACACTGCAAAACTGTACTGTATCATGGACAAAAAGTAGTTTAGAAGCCGATTACGAAAGCTCAACAATATAGTATGTCCGCAGATCGCTAAATACCATGAACAACAGGAGGCTAGTTCATTAAATGTAAAACATTGTGAAATGGAATTCACTTGCGTGGATTCCTATAATTCGTTTAGCGTCCACGAGACTTAGGAGGCCATAGACACGTGTTCCCCGGTAGATGCTGTGTTTCTTGAATTCCGCAAGGTGTCTGATACTGTTCCCCACAGTCATTTAATGAACAAAGCAACAGCATATGGACTGCCAGACCAATTGTGTGATTGGACTGAAGAGTTCCTAGATAATAGAAGGCAGCATGTCATTCTCAATGGAGAGAAGTCTTCCGAAGTAAGAGTAATTTCAGGCATGCCGCAGTGGGGTGTCGTAGGACCGCATCTATGCACAATATACATTAATGACCCTGTGGATAACATAGAAAGTTCACTGAGGCTTTTTGCGGATGATGCTATCGTAAATCGAGAGGTTGTAACAATGGAAAATTGTACCGAAATGGAAGAGGATCTGCAATGAATTGACGCATGGTGCAAGGAATGGCAATTGAATCTCAATGTAGACCAGTGTAATGTGCTGCGAATACATAGAAAGAAAGATCCTTTATCATTTAGCTACAATATAGCAGGTCAGCAACTGGAAGCAGTCAATTCCAAAAATTATCTGGGAATAGGCATTAGGAGTGATTTAAAATGGAATGACCATATAAAATTAATCGTCGGTAAAGCAATTGCCAGACTGAGATTCATTGGAAGAATCGTAAGGAAATGCAATCCGAAAACAAAGAAGTAGGTTACAGTACACTTTTTCGCCCACTGCTTGAATACTGCTCACCGGTGTGGGATGCGTACCAGATAGGGTTAATAGAAGAGATAGAAAAGATCCAACGGAGAGCAGCGCGCTTCGTTACAGGATCATTTAGTAATCGCGAAAGCGTTAAGGAGATGACAGATAAACTCCAGTGGAAGACTTTGCAAGAGAGACGCTCAGTAGCTTGGTTCGGGCTTTTGTTGAAGTTTCGAGAACATACCTTCACTGAGGAGTCAAGAAGTATATTGCTCCCTCCTACGTATATCTCGCGAAGAGACCATGAGGATAAAATCAGAGAGATTAGAGCCCACACAGTGGCATACAGGCAATCTTTCTTTCCACGAAGAATACGAGACTGGAATAGAAGGGAGAACCGATAGAGGTACTCAAAGTACCCTCCGCCACACACCGTCAGGTGGCTTGCGGAGTATGGATGTAGATGTAGATGTAGATAAGGCGATGGCAAATGCCAGATGGTAGAGAGATCCCATGCGGTAATGTCGCGTAAGAGTATCACCTTTAGTACGCCTGAAAGCAATAACCTGCGTCTTTTTTTCAATCAATCACATTGGTGCTGCGTTCATTGGTAAATGCGACGAACGAGAGAACCGCAGCATCGTCCGGCCTACTGGACACAATTAACATTAATCTGCGCTCCACATATATTTTGCATCCGCAGCAGCTCGTTGCACGCCATTATAAACGCCTGAATCTTTTAGCAGCTACAACATGACAGTCGTGGCGGCACTCTATATAAAACTCTGTGGTGACCGCTAATGCAAGTTTGTAAAAGACATCTCCGCATTGGCATATGAGTAGGATCGGAGGACGGCCAGAACGGGTAAAACCTTTCATGTAATTAGAACTTGTTGCGATATTGAGTGTGTCATTCAACAACCATAGTTTTTATTACATTGCAGCAAGGATATTTGCCAGATATATGAATTATAACAGTAACCATATCCGTAACAGCTTCTCCAAAAATATTATCCACGTCTATTACCAGTTTTCCTGTTTCTAAGTTTTCCATACGGCAAACGTAACTCTTTATAATAACCTACTGCTGGTTGTTAGTGGAAAGTAGATAATTTCAGATACTGGTTTTGAGAGTCCTCATTTCACAATCTGCGCATTTGTTCTTATGTTATGATTTATGATTAATCTGTAGTGAGTTAGGGGAATATAGCCTAGGAATCAGACACTTTCACAAAGTCTGTCGTGCTACACTCTCCAG
Source organism: Schistocerca nitens (assembly GCF_023898315.1). Taxonomy (NCBI): domain Eukaryota; kingdom Metazoa; phylum Arthropoda; class Insecta; order Orthoptera; family Acrididae; genus Schistocerca; species Schistocerca nitens. Next base: position 489,799,375 of record NC_064621.1, read on the forward strand.
TGCATTAGTGGTAAATTACTATCGCCTTATCAGTATTAGGGTAATTTCTAGGTCATCAAGCTCTTGAAGTTACCAGTGATATACTTTTATTTTGCCTATCATTAGATTCGTTATTTTATTGTATATGTGTTACCAGGACGAACGAGAGCTGCTGAATGCAGGAATTCCTGCAAATACATGTATAACATACAGGTTAACCATAGTGTTCCAAATCGACGACAATTACATTTCACGTTCTGTCACAATGTACCGGGTGTATGGCACGACATCATCATGTAGCTTCGACACTCAATTTATTTATAGGTCAAAGAGGATATATCGAACTGTCAACATATCTGACGATTAGTATTGAAATCTTTTTATTCCGCACAGACACTTTTTTAAATATTATGTTCGATTTTGATGCATATTCTGTTAGAAGAGAAACTAGATTATTATAACATTGTTAACTAATTATCATATAAAAAATAAAGTTTCTTTTAAAAACTGTATGGCAAACTAAAACCTACAGACCTTACACATTGTGTCTTATAAAAGAACGATTGATTATAATACGTAACAGATTTAAGTAAACAGCGTTGTATGCGTTACAATACATTAGTTTAAAAACATGGTATCTAAGACGTGGCCAACGCTTCAGTACATATCAAATAAATTATCAAACGACTCAGGTACACAGTGACTGAATGTGAAATGGAGATTTTCCTTATGGGTAACACCATGGGTTCCCTATATATCATACATGCATATACTGAATCACCTCGCTCAAAAATTAGATAGAAATTTTACGGGTTTACAAAAGCAGTATGGCATTGCTTAACCAAAATTACTAGAAATCACTTTGTGAGATTAAGAATAATTTTGTTGTTACCATCCGGTAGCGATTTAAACAAATAGCTGTTGGCAGTCAATTCTCTTCAGACACGGCTCTACCTTAGTTACTAACAGTAACCTAAATTATTGTCTTAACTGAATACAGATCTCCAAAATTCCTTTTTGCTCAGTTTATTTCTTATTCTGCATGATTTGGTTGTTGTTGTTGTTCTTGTCTTTAGATAGAAGATTGGTTAGATTCAGTTTTCCACGGTAGTCTGTCCTGCGAGAATCTCTTCATTTCCAACTAACTGTTGCAGTCTACATCCGTTTTAAAGTGGGTACTGTACTCAGACCGTTACCTCCCTCTACAACTGTCCCACCCTCCCACCTCTACACACACTTCTGTCCATTACCTAACTGCCTATTCTTAGTCGCCTCAGGATGTGGTCTATCAGCCGATACCTGCCTTTTAGTCAAGCGATAAATTTCATTTTTCCTTAATTCGTTTCAGTATTTCTGTTTCAGTTACGCGGATCTACTCATCCAGTTAACGACATTCAATTGTAAGAACACATTACAGAAGGTCTTATTCTCTTCTCGTCTGTCATCGTTCACGTTTCACATTCTTAGAAGTTTACAGTATAGACAAGCACCTCTGAAAAATGCTTGATAACATTTGAATTTATGAATTTATACCGGTATATTTCTCTTTGTCAGGAACAATTCTCTTACTATTGCCAGTCTCCTATTTATGTCCTGTCTTCTTCAGCAGTCATCAATTGTTTTCGTGTCCAGATGTGAAATGTCGCCAATTCTTAACTAATCGATAAATTATCACTGACATTAAGGTCATTCAGAGTATGGTACGTATTGAAATTACACGTGTCTGATGCAACCAAAGGTTGCCATACATTAGAGGGAACATAAGAGTCTTACCTCTTAGCGATCACGAGGTACTGTATCTGAATAATATAAAAAACACTGATAAAATAAAATTGTCTTACATGAGCATAAGAACGCAGGGTTTCACAGAATGGACTTTTGGCCAATCAAACGACTATAACAATATTTATAACGTATATTTTTTGTGCAAACACACACTTTTTAAATGCAACAATGCCTATTGACATTAACAGTTGAAAAGTAGGGTAAATTAGAGCGTCAGTGGAGTTTGCTTCAGGGTTCTAGTAAGAGTCGTTTACGAGATATCACATTTTGAAAAGTTCGCACATCGACGCTTGCACAATAACTGTAGTAGCACACACTACGGAATAGCACTAGTGCATACAATACTTACATGGTTTCTCGCCAGTAATGAGACAGTCCACCATCACAGACTAAAATAACCACCGGCAGGGGCAACACACGCTTCCAATTGGTATGACACGGCTGCTCCACATATGCTAGCATTCCAGCGGAGATGTCCGAGAAGGCTGCAGTAATATGTCGTTGTATATCATCGTGTGTAACTGGTATGTCCTTGCAGGCAGTGTCTTTCACCTTCCTCCACAGTAAAAGTCTGCTGGCGTCTATTCTGGGGAACGGGCTGACCAAGGTACGGGGCCTCTGCTTTCAATCCAACGATTTGGAAACAATTCGTCAGGATAGGCTGTAGCACTTTGCGTACTATGGGCTGGATAGCCGTCATGTTCGTACCATAGGTTCCTCATACTCTGCAGAGGAACGTCTTCTAGTATCCGTGGAATACGATCTGTGATGAGGTTGCGATACTTGTGCGCTTTCAGTGTTCCGTCCATGAAAAATGGGCCTACGAGTTCACTACCCATCCCACGCGTTCACACTCCGTGGACGGTAACGTTACACTTGACAAGTGTCGATGAGGAAACTTTTCAAAATACGTTATCTCGTATATGACTCGCTCAAGAATGCTGCAACGAACACCACTGAAATTATGATTTACCATACTTCTAGTTTGTTAGAGTCAATACGCATTGTTCTGTTTGAAAAAAGTATACTGCAATAATTCACTGTTCCGTCGGTTCTTGGTAGAATATTTAATGCATTTTGAATGAAACACACACAACACTGGTGTAATACTTTATAATACTTATTATTTCTTACACGAACCGTCTTGTGTAACAAATGTTAAATATTGTAGAATATTGCACCAGTGTTGCGTGTGTTTCAGTCACAAATAAGTGTATATTTGCACAAAAAACACCTATTTATTGCCTAATAATACGAGACAAGCAACTACAAATTTCACTTTTTTATTGCAATTTCGGTTAATTCTGTAGTTCTGTACAATCTACTAAAATACGGTACGCTCGGTAACCCCTATAAAGATGTATATAAATAAAAATTATTGTCTTAAGAGATTTATATAGTTATCAGCACGACACAGCGAAAAGACAAAACGAAAATGAAATATTTTTGACACAATTTCCTTCTCACGGCTGTTATGTGCCATATAAAATTCATGAACATCTCCCAAGAAAATTCTGATTGATAGTATTAAACATATGGGTAATTAACTGATGCTTTGGTTTTATTCCTATGAAACGTATCGTGTTTCTTCCTTATGACATGTAATTTTGTAATTTTTACCAAAATTTTATTCTTACAGTCGTTTCATACTAATTATTTATAATACTCAGGTTCATTTTAGGATATTGATTCATCGATGTTGCCAGTATTTCTTTTAGGAGCAGCAGCATTATTCTCTTCCCTTGAGAAGTAAGTTCCATCGTAGTGATATACATCCTCTGATTTCTTGAGAGGATGACAACTATATACCTTCAAAAAAGGTTCAAATGGCTCTGAGCACTATGGGACTTAACTGTTGAGGTCATCAGTCCCCTACAACTTAGAACTACTTAAACCTAACTAACCTAAGGACATCACACACATCCATGCCCGAGGCAGGATTCGAACCTGCGACTGTAGCGGTCGCGCGGTTCCAGACTGAAGCGCCTAGAACCGCTCGGCTACACCGGCCGGCTATATACCTTCAACAGATACATACATCGTAATATACTTTGCAACAAAACCATCTGTTATCCTGTTTACTAAGCTAACTAAAATTAAGTCAGAAACTGCGTTCGGTTACATGTGGAAATGCACCCGTTCTATTTTTCAAACTACATGTTTTGTAGAACCCGCATCTAGTTCTATGTGCTAGTGTCTTCCTCTTATTTTTGAAACATCATATCTTGGTGGCCAAACACGTTTGGGGGATAGTATATTGCAGATAGCGCTATAGCTAGGACCTAGGAATTCCAAAAGTTTACTTTGCGATGAGATGTGTGCCCAGGAAGACGTTCAGGAGAACTGAAACGGAGTTTGAGACGTAAGGGAGACATTATAATAGATGGCGGTGTGCGGTGTGCCTCGACAGTTCAGCTTATTAGAGCAGAGTGCATTATACGGTAAAGGGGCGGATTCCTGTCCCGACGTTCACAGCTCTAAACTATAAGAGAATTTCAGATGAGTCACTCCTGTGTCCTATTTCCAACAAGGTACAGTATAGGAAAATTATCAGTAGATCGGTAGTTTCTTGTATCTGAAATGTACAGGAATTTCTAAACAGATACCAATAATCACGCGCAAAAGTTTGGTGCTGTAGGGCAGTTACAAAGTAGGTATTTCAACTAAATAAACGGTATTCGGTAAAAAAAAAGGAAATAAGAAATTAAGTGTAGCTGCATGAGTAGGACTACAAATAATGTGATAATTAATGTTAACACTAATCAAGTATATTTGACCTGTAAACTGTCTCGTTCTACATAATATCGATGAAACAATCGTTCCAATGGTCTGGGGAAAATGTAACTAACTGACTGATAGTGTAAATAGTACGGCGCGGAACAGACTCGTATTGTTTCTTACATAGTTACCCATGTCAGACAGAAGATGCTCACAATACTGGAGAATGACGAACTTGCATCGCTGCACAGTCGCGAGTGGTAATGATCAACGTGGCGGCAGTTACGCCGGCACCATCTGTGCAGTCTGTGGCGTAGTCCGGAGGGAAAGGCTAGCCGTTAAATTGTATTGGCGCATATTTTTACTCTACATAAATCCACTTTACACCCACTGTTGCGGATATGCATAATTAAAGTACGCACTTGTTCAAAAGTTGTGCATTATTCAATAACTAAAAACGTACTGAACGAATATCTGTGTTAAAAAAAGAGAGAGAGCGTTTAGCCTCCCAGAGACAACGAAGGTATTGGAGACCAATGTACGAAGATAGTTCACTGGGTGTAGCTAATGGCGTTAGCTCGCTGCCAGTCTATTCATTTGTTTAGTTTTATCCTAATAATTACACTTCCTCTCCAGAGGACAAGGCCTTACAGAAGCATTATCTGTGGTATCACAGAAATTAGTGAGCTTTCAGTTACAGCGGAAACGAAAGAAAACACTGCTGATACACCATACGTAATCGATAGTGAGACATTATCTCAACAGGTCTTAGTAAGTTTCATTGCATCGTCATCAACGGAAATTAGACTCTTAAATTGCTAATGTAAGGAGTTCAGTTCTAGTCACTGAAAAAAGTTTCCGTTAATGTACTACGGTAGTCATGTTTTATGGTTCTACATGCCACCCTTGTCTAGCCTGAGTCCTTCAGGAAAGTGGTACATGGAGGAGATAACTTAGTTACTATACCAGAAAAGAGAGATTACGATTTTCAAAGCCCAGCTGCAATGAAGTCATTAGACACGAATCAACCTTTACAAAATACATGAGTTAAGCCACTCCAGATGCCGGACGTAGATTTGGATGGCCGACACTTGCTCACTGTGTTCCCTTCTTGTAGAAATTGTTCCAAATGCGTTTCGATGCAAAAAGATGGAAACTAATGTACACTCCTGGAAATTGAAATAATAACACCGTGAATTCATTGTCCCAGGAAGGGGAAACTTTATTGACACATTCCTGGGGTCAGATACATCACATGATCACACTGACAGAACCACAGGCACATAGACACAGGCAACAGAGCATGCACAATGTCGGCACTAGTACAGTGTATATCCACCTTTCGCAGCAATGCAGGCTGCTATTCTCCCATGGAGACGATCGTAGAGATGCTGGATGTAGTCCTGTGGAACGGCTTGCCATGCCATTTCCACCTGGCGCCTCAGTTGTACCAGCGTTCGTGCTGGACGTGCAGACCGCGTGAGACGACGCTTCATCCAGTCCCAAACATGCTCAATGGGGGACAGATCCGGAGATCTTGCTGGCCAGGGTAGTTAACTTACACCTTCTAGAGCACGTTGGGTGGCACGGGATACATGCGGACGTGCATTGTCCTGTTGGAACAGCAAGTTCCCTTGCCGGTCTAGGAATGGCAGAACGATGGGTTCGATGACGGTTTGGATGTACCGTGCACTATTCAGTGTCCCCTCGACGATCACCAGTGGTGTACGGCCAGTGTAGGAGATCGATCCCCACACCATGATGCCGGGTGTTGGCCCTGTGTGCCTCGGTCGTATGCAGTCCTGATTGTGGCGCTCACCTGCACGGCGCCAAACACGCATACGACCATCATTGGCACCAAGGCAGAAGCGACTCTCATCGCTGAAGACGACACGTCTCCATTCGTCCCTCCATTCACGCCTGTCGCGACACCACTGGAGGCGGGCTGCACGATGTTGGGGCGTGAGCGGAAGACGGCCTAACGGTGTGCGGGACCGTAGCCCAGCTTCATGGAGACGGTTGCGAATGGTCCTCGCCGATGCCCCAGGAGCAACAGTGTCCCTAATTTGCTGGGAAGTGGCGGTGCGGTCCCCTACGGCACTGCGTAGGATCCTACGGTCTTGGCGTGCATCCGTGCGTCGCTGCGGTCCGGTCCCAGGTCGACGGGCACGTGCACCTTCCGCCGACCACTGGCGACAACATCGATGTACTGTGGAGACCTCCCGCCCCACGTGTTGAGCAATTCGGCGGTACGTCCACCCGGCCTCCCGCATGCCCACTATACGCCCTCGCTCAAAGTCCGTCAACTGCACATACGGTTCACGTCCACGCTGTCGCGGCATGCTGCCAGTGTTAAAGACTGCGATGGAGCTCCGTATGCCACGGCAAACTGGCTGACACTGACGGCGGCGGTGCACAAATGCTGCGCAGCTAGCGCCATTCGACGGCCAACACCGCGGTTCCTGGTGTGTCCGCTGTGCCGTGCGTGTGATCATTGCTTGTACAGCCCTCTCGCAGTGTCCGGAGCAAGTATGGTGGGTCTGACACACCGGTGTCAATGTGTTCTGTTTTCCATTTCCAGGAGTGTATGAACCCAAAAAAAAGTGTATCAACCAACAGCAGTACAGGAAAACTGAAGTAAGGGACTGAAACTAACACATTCATAGATCTGGAGAAGACATATTTGAGTTTGGTTCGGTGACAGAGCTTTACACTAAATCCTCTAAATGTTGCGCGCCTGAGCACGTATGAACTTCTGAAGTAGGTAAAACTCAAAATAAGATAACTGAAAATCATTACAAACTATTCAAAACCATTCGTGTGAATAAAATCTCATGCAACTCGATTATTCGTTTCATTCATCATCGTTATCAGTCATCTAGCTTTTTCTTCTTCCAGACTTTTTTATTCTTACTGTCTTCAGCGATACTTTTAGATGTTACTCCTACATGTTTGTTACGCCTTCTACCCAACACCGTTCTGATTTTCGTCTCGTTCGTTTCATAACTCTTCGAACCGAGCAACAGATATCCTTTGTCCGTTCAACATCGTTTAACCCGGCTGCGTGATACGTCAACCTCCATTCCAGTTTAATTACGGACTGTCCCTTAATTCATCTGTTTGTTTTCCTACCTTTGGTAATGATTTCCTTTTGCTTATTATGCAACCAACAATTTTTGAATAGGTTTTTTCTTTAAGACTCCACGTGTAACTGTTATGACTTGAAATTGGTAATACGCACGTTTCACATATCTCTGAAGCTGTATCTGTCACCTTTTTTTGGTCTATCAGAAGCATTCCATGCCAGTTGTTCTCATCTGTTCATTTCTTCTGCTGTCCATTCGTCTTAGTCGTTAACGGGCAAGAGTAGTAAAACTTATCAAGTGGTTGAGCAATTTTATTTTTAATTCCTACCGTAATTTCTGCTATAAACTGGACGTACACGATCTCGGAAAATGGAAACAGTCATTTATGTAATCACATTTCGCTCATTTTTTCTTTGGTCTTAAGTAGTGTTTAGACAATCTTTATGACCTGATACAAAATTTCACTGAAATTTTGTTAAGAATACCCGCAGTTTTTTTAATGTAAAGTATTTAGGAGCACAGAACATGAAAGAACAGCAGGCGTTTATCAGAGTCCTAAAATAATAAATACCGAAGGTACGAAAATCGGCTTATTGAGTGCCGATTAACTCGTGAACATTGTAAAAGGGTCTTGAAGCTATCGGACAAAGACTTGGGAAGAAATTGGTCAAAACCTTTCAGAAGAATCCTCCTGGTGTCATATTTCAAAAAATGGTTCAAATGGCTCTGAGCACTATGTGACTTAACATCTGAGGTCATCAGTCCCATAGAACTTAGAACTACTTAAACCTAACTAACCTAAGGAATTCACACACATCCATGCCCGAAGCAGGATTCGAACCTGCGACCGTAGCAGTCGCGCGGTTCCGGACAGAAGCGCCTACAACCACTCGGCCACCGTGGCCGGCTGTCATATTTCTATCGCAGGAGTACCAAATGAGCCGTGGCGAGCTGGCGCCAGTGTTATTTTGTTCCTGTATTGTTGAGATCGATTGTGGTTGAGCTAAGCTATCTTTGCTTTTCACGCGTCTTATTTTCCGGGTTGGCGGGCCAAGCGATTTGGTTGTGAGCCTTCCACGGGTAACATTCGAGATCTATCGACATTCGCTGGGTGACGAGTGTCAACGGCTGCCGAAGGAGCGTGACGACCGTTATATGTTGTGGTGTGAAAATGGTCGAGCGTTTTGGTGACATGGGCAGCTAGGAGATACAAATTGTGTGACTTCGCTGGGAACAAAATTTGTAGTGAACCGGCTCCATCGTATTGTCTACGTAATATGAAATAAGTTGTCGTTATTGTGTTTTGTTGACCGACGCACTCAGAGGCATTTAAATTTTATTATTATGGTGAGACTTATATTCGAGCTTTTTAATGGTATGGAAGAGTTCAGTTGGCCTTGTTAATTGGTGGCCGTTATTTGAAAGTTTTCTCAGAAGTTTCACTAGTGCTCTATGTTTCTTGTAATAAAATGATTTTATGTTGGCGTTTTCAAAACCTGCGCTCTATTAATGCAGTTGTCCATTTGTAAAATACTTAAGGGCAAAGTTGCAAATTGAAGTAGTGTAACATGTTCCTTTACACGCCTACCCATATATGGAGTCAAAGGTTCTGCCGAGTGTTTTCATGTTTCAGAGTTATTTGAACATCTTTGTGTTTGTGTCAGCGCCTTGGCGGGGAGTGAAATGTCATCCGAGGTCTAGGCCTGGCAATGTTTAAGAACCTGGCCACTACCGGGAGTTGTTCACATACCGCCTTCCAAAGTTTAGTATTTATCTTCCTTCCGCCAAGGCGGGTTAAGCTGATATATATATATATATATATATATATATATATATATATATATATATATATATATATATATAATCTGTTCTTATACGAACCTGTTTCCTGAAACATTAGCGACTGGAATCTAGTAAAACTTTAAATTGCATAGCATCGGCTGAGTTCCTTGCCCAGCTCCTTCTAGTAGTCTTTTATTAACACGTCTGAGCACGTGGATATTCATTTATAAAGATCAGTGTTTCTGCTGTAGTTTTTTATGTGATTCTATCATGTTATGTACTTGGATCTTAGACTGGCACTAGTGCTGAAGTGTCATTAACTAACCCTTCATTTGTAACTGTTTTCGTTATATGTATTTTGAGGGTGTAATACACTGAAGAGCCAAAGAACCTCATAGACCTGCCTAATATCGTGTAGGGTCCTCGAGAGCACGCAGAAGTGCTCCAACATGACGTGGCATGAACTTGACTAATGTCTGAAATAGTGCTGGAGGGAACTGACACCACGAAACCTGCAGGGCTATCCATAAATCCGTAAGAGTACGAGGGGGTGAAAATCTCTTCCGAGCAACACGTTGCAAGGCATCCCAGATATGCTCAATAATGTACATGTCTGGGGAGTTTGGTGGGCAACGGAAGTGTTTAATCTCAGAAGAGGGTTCCTGCAGCTACTCTGTAGCAATTCTGGACGTGTGGGGTGTCGCATTGTTCTGATGGAACCGCCCAGGTCCGTTGGAATGCAGGATGCAGGTGATCAGAGAGGATGCTTACGTACGTGTCACTTGTCAGAGTCGTATCTAGACGTATGAGTGTTCCCATACCACTCCAATTGCACACGCCCCACACAGTACAGAGCCTCCACCACAATGAATAGTCCCCTGCTTACATGCAGGGTCCACGAATTCATAAGGCTGTCTTCATACCCGTATACGTCCATCCTCTCGATGCAATCTGAACTGGGACTCGTCCGACTAGGAAACACGATTTCAGTCATCAGCTGTCCAATGTTGACGTTAACGGGCCCAGGTGAGGCGTCAAGCCTTGTGTCGTGCAGTCATCAAGGGTACACGAGTTGGCCATCGGCTCCGGAAACCCGTATCGTTGATGTTTCGTTGAATTGTTCGCACGCTGCCCTTTGTTGATGGCCCAGCAATTTGCGTAAGGGTTGCACTTCTGTCACGTTGAACGATTCTCTTCGGTCATCGTTGGTCTCGTCCTTGCAGGATCTTTTTCCGGCCCCAGCGATGTCGAAGATTTGATGTTTCATCGGAGTCCAGATATTCACAGTATAATTGTGAAATGGTCGTACGGGAAATGCCCCACTTCATCGCTACCTCAGAGATGCTGTGTACCATCGCTTTTGCGCCGATATTAACACCACGTTCACACTCATTTAAATCTTGATGACCTGCCATTGTAGCAGCAGTAACCGATCTAACTGCGCCACACACTTGTCTTATTCAGGCGTTCCGACCACACTGCCGTAATATGCCTGTTTACATACCTCTGTATTTGAATACGCATGCTTATACCGATTTTTTTTGCTTCATTGTAAACTGTATGAACCATTTTTTTTTATCTTTAAGTGACAGTGCTAAGGTCTTTCCTTGTACTCAGTAATTCTCGTGCCCGTGGGTAAATCATACTTTAGTAGATGTCTTGAAAAACAAACGCTACAAAAACTAAAAAATCGATATAAAGAAATGGCTCTGAATTTTTCTCAATTTCTCTTCTTACAAAATAACACTACACTCTGATTTAGAAATCTGCACCATACAGAGTGCACTGATTGTATCATTTCTCGACGTTATTTCTGCTTCATTTTTACTACTGTTGGTAATGAATTTTGACGTTAATTTGAACATCACTTTCTTGAACAATATTATTGGTCTCATAAATATTTGTTCACGCGATATATTTACTTTCCATATACAGGGCTTTAGCGGTATAAGTACGTATATTGCATAGTTGATACCTTAATGTGTACCCACTTCATCGTGTTAGTTTTTTTTCTCTCCATCTGTCCACACATCACCCAATTTACTATCTTATGTTTTCTGCACAATCGTAAATGCGCTTGAAAGTGGAATATGTCTGTTAGCATAGACAGTAGGATTTGCAGCCACATGTCCACATTTCAATAACTGAAGTGCTGCCAAGTGATACATAAGAATAAATGGCTTGTTTGGCCATACGTACTTGCAGGTACTAACCAACCTAAAAGCATACTACCCATAACAGCTATAAATTTTAGTCTCTAAATTAAGTAATTACAGATGTAATGGTATTCATGACAATGTCCTCAGTCATAAATAGAAACTCCTGCACTTACACTCCTAACACTTTGTACAACATTGACCTCTATAAGTGTCTTGCAGTATCTTTCCGTTACGCTGGTATCCTTCCGCAATATCAACAAACGGGTGCTGGCTATGAGAGTCATAAACTTTACAACTCAATTTGGCTATTTCTGTGTAGTTATACTATATTTACAGCCAAACATTCTGCATTCCTCCTCGGTCAGGTAAACAGATACTTTTTAAAATTGTTGTAGAGTATATCCTGAAGTGCTGTGTCCTTACGTACATTTCTGCGCCTTTACCTGTACAGAGACAGTACAATATCACATGATGATCCATGAAATCATTACAATATGTTTTACTGTATACATACAGTGCACGCTGACAAATGCCAATAGAATAAATATCTCAAGAGCGCAAGTCACAAAAATACACTTAGAAGAGATATCCGCAGACTTCACAAAAAATACACAATGTTAACCACCAACCCCTCTGCTAACGAACCAGTCCACATCTGTAGCCAAAAATTTTCTAAGTGTGTTTGGCTTTCCCTGAACTTTTTCGAACTTGGATGATGTGTCTTAGCTCGAAACGGACATCTGTGTTGCGTGCTTCTGTATTCTGTGATATGGTTTGGAGACATTTTACATAAAATTTAAAAACTTTTCGCCTGTGTGACAAGATACCAAAGTCGTCCCCAAAATAGAAGCACTTCATGTACTTAACTGATGTAAGCCTCGATTCGAGTGAAAAGTATGTTCTACGCTACGTTGAAAAGTCCACAGGAACATTTATTATTTTCAAGTGACGAGTTTAAAATAATTGCTTGACTGTAGCTCATCACAGCATTTCACGGACTACTGTCTACCATCAAGACGGACCCACTGATCGACATACGACTAAGTTTATGATTTTTTTCCCACCTACCAGTTCCTAGATCCTTACAGTACTAATACTGTGCCTCACTGTAGAGCGACGTGCTAGAAAGGGCAGAGTACTGTTCACAGAAATCTAATTTTGGTCATAGAACTTCGGCTCAGTAACTTAGAAACAGATTCCGTTACTGTCGTCAGCAAGACATTTACTGTAAATAATCGTTTTATTAATAATGGTTGTTGAAAGTCTGTGGCCAGTTTTCTCAGTTTCGAAACTGCTCCTAATCTCAAGACAAACTATCAAGAGTCTATTTGCGTCTAATTGAATATGAATGTTACTAACACCAATTCATGATACATTTTTTCAGTAGTTATGGTTACTACTTCGTTTCGCCATTCTTATTTGGTCTTGCCTAAATGTATGAAATAGTAATACCAGGCCAGTAAAGAAATTATAAAGAGACTACTTGAATAAGATTGTTACTAACCTCAAATTAATTTTTTTCAGTAATGAAGGTCAGTGCTTTATTTTGTAACTTTTATTTGGTTTTACATAAATGATATGAGAAAGTAATGCTAGGTCAGCAAGAGAAATTATCAAAAGACTAGTTGAATATGATTGTTACTAAAACGAAATTAAAGTAATTTTTTCTGTAATGAATGTTACTATTTTGTTTTTCCTTTCTTGTTTGGTGAGTTAGAGGAGGAGCTACATAGGGTATCATCAGTCTCCCTAATCGAGTGGCGTGGTTCTTTGGTTACGACACTGGACTTGCATTCTGAAATGGACCTTAAATACCCAACTGGCTTTTGCTAGTTCCTCTACATGAGGTGTTAAGGCAAATGACGGGATAAATCCGTTGGACACAGTCGAGTTTCATGTCCACGCATGTCATTTGTGAGCCAGTATCCGTCATAGCCGACGACGGAATCGGCGAAGACAAGAACGTTCGTTAAACAGTGACAACAAGAGGGGACAGGAAGACAGGCCATGTGTTAAGACATAAGGAAACAGCTTCCATGTTGCTAGAGAGGACTGTATGGGATAGAAACTGTAGAGGAAATCGGAGATGAGAATACATTCAGCGAATAACTGAGAACGTACGTTGCAAGTGCTGCTTTGAAATGAAGAGGTTGGCACAGGAGAGGATGTGTTAAGGGCCACATCAAACCAGACTGATAACTCAAAAAATATCCTTCGCTGCCAGGCGATTACTCATCGTTTGGAATTAGCAGTCATATTATTCTCTTTCGTATAATCATCAATAATTGTATTTAACTGTTGTTTACTTAACTGAATTATATGTTTGAAGGCTGCATCACATTGTAACTACAAAATAATAAAAGGTCAGCAATATCTAGACGTAAGATGTACACGTAAGTTGTTTTCAATCAATTACAAACTGAGTGGTCGTGATCGGCCTGAATATGTCGATGTTACGTTATCAGAACATGAGCGTCTCTACGAAGTATTTAATTACATCCTTGCTGGGTCATTTCGGAAGTTCGGGTTGAGGAATTATCAGAGATTTTACTTTCTCTTGGAATCATAAAGTAACACATTACAGTACAATTATCATGACTACTGGCGCCCTATATTCCGATTTCTAGGTGATCCAACTCCCAAAAATAAGCACTGATTTTTGAAAAGTGCTAGCGACTTACATTTACCAATATCTTTTTAGTAGTGCTAATCTAAATATTAAACTTATCACTTTTCTTCAAACTTTAACATTCCTGCGGCGAATGCAGTACAGGGTTCCAGGCAGCACAGTAACAAACTCCCTCCATTCGTGGTTTTGAGGTTAAGGTAATTCCAGATTCGATAATAACATTCAGGGGGTTGACAAAAACATGGAAACACAAAAAGCAAAACACAAAACCCTACCTTGTTCGGTGTAGGAAAATCATTGACATTGAATACTGCTTCCTGTCCTCTTGGATTGGTTAAACAAATGTCCTGTATGGTTTTCAAGAGAATATTACACCATTCTTCCTGCAAAATAACATCAAGTTCAGGTAACGTGATGTAAGTGGATAGTGACGCTCCAACGTAGACGACAAAGTTTCAGTAATACTGAGACCTGATAAATGTTGTGGACAGGACATTGGGCAACTCATCCTCGTTCACACAAAACCAGTCAAGTAGGATGAGAGCTGTATGACTAGGGGCCGTGTCGTCTTGGAACACGGCACAGCGTTGGGGAAAGACATTGCACAATGGGATGTGCGTGATCAGCCAAAATGATCACATGGTTCTTGGCAATAATGCGACCGTGCTGAGTAACCATGGGACCATGGACAACCACGACATGGCTGCCCATATTATCGAAGCACAGCCATGTTTCCCTCTTGGGACATAAACTCCGCCAGAAGATCAAAAAATTGCGAAACAAGACTCATCCGACTAAATGATATCCTTCCATTACTCCAGAGTCCAGGTTTTATTGCTTCGATACAACTTTTTCCTTTGACTTGCATTCGTGTCAGGTATGAGTGGTTTTGGAATTTCCATTCTCCTTTCGTCAGCCTTGTGACTTAGCGGATGATGTTCTTTCTCCTTTCCCTGTATGCGTAAAAAATCTTCGATACGCTGCGTCTTGATTACGGAAGCACGCACCGTACTTCACTTAAATCGGACGTCATGCTCTCACAGTGCGTAGAGCACTGTTGTGATCGCGATTGATACTTGTAACGTACTTATCCACTGCACAGGTAGCTTTCGTAGCCAGATTCATCAAACCCACCTACAGGCTCGGATAGCATCTGCATTTATGTTCTAGCACTCATTTATCGCGGTTTTTCTGTATTTTTGTCCAACCCCTGTATCTGCACCAGTGTTTGGTAGGTGTAACCCAACCCTTCAGTAACCCAGGTATGATATCTATGAAGTCACATATATCAGGGAGATGTACGTATCATAAGAACAGGATCAGGAGAACGGTTAAATGCAAGTTACTCTTGTTCAACGAAGCTTTCTATTAAGTGAAGACGATCGGCACAATGACGTAGTGACACATGTCCAGATATGTATCATGTTAGTATGCATCGACAAGGGGTGGGGGCAGTTCGTTCAACCCATCTTAGAATCTCGGTACTGGCGGTTTTGGAGCTGAAGGGCAGTCAAGTTCTTCAGATAATCGTTCCGAAATAAGGTCTTCCTTCTTTTTCTGTTGCTTCCCCTTAACGAGCTGTAGAAAGGTGCAATACTAACACACTGGAGCATCTATCAGTCACCGATTCCCAACATATAAGCAGCAGTACAAATGCCTATCAACCACCCATAATTCTGATTAGGAT
The DNA here is from genome assembly GCF_023898315.1 of Schistocerca nitens. Classification (NCBI taxonomy): domain Eukaryota; kingdom Metazoa; phylum Arthropoda; class Insecta; order Orthoptera; family Acrididae; genus Schistocerca; species Schistocerca nitens. Next base: position 489,815,200 of record NC_064621.1, read on the forward strand.
GCCCTCTCTCGTTCCTGAACTACGGGTTCTCAACAGTAGTTTAACATTTGCATAGGGAAAAAGAAAATCCTTAATGGCTTGCTGGCTATCACACTTGAAAGAACACATTCATGCTATATTACAGGTATCTGTATGTAAGAGAAAGAGCTTTACAAATTGCGAAAATCGATAACGCGTTGGTCCACCACTGTCTCCTATGCAAGCAGTTGTTCGGCTTTGCTTTGATTGATACAATTGTTTGATGTCCTCCTCAGATTTATCGTGCCAAATTCTTCTCAATTGGCGCGTTCTACAGTCAAAATCCCGAGAGAGTTGGTGGGCTTTATCCACAATGTTCCAAACTTTCTCAGCTGGGCCAATAACCAGGAGTGACAGTCTGGAGTGACATTTGTTTTCTTTTCATAGCAGGACCACTTTCACTGTCATTCGCGGTACCTCAGCAGCACAGCAGTACGTTGACAATATACACTCCTGGAAATTGAAGTAAGAACACCGTGAATTCATTGTCCCAGGAAAGGGGAAACTTTATTGACACATTCCTGGGATCAGATACATCACATGATCACACTGACAGAACCACAGGCACATAGACACAGGCAACAGAGCATGCACAATGTCGGCACTAGTACAGTGTATATCCACCTTTCGCAGCAATGCAGGCTGCTATTCTCCCATGGAGACGATCGTAGAGATGCTGGATGTAATCCTGTGGAACGGCTTGCCATGCCATTTCCACCTGGCGCCTCAGTTGGACCAGCGTTCGTGCTGGACGTGCAGACCGCGTGAGACGACGCTTCATCCAGTCCCAAACATGCTCAATGGGGGACAGATCCGGAGATCTTGCTGGCCAGGGTAGTTGACTTACACCTTCTAGAGCACGTTGGGTGGCACGGGATACATGCGGACGTGCATTGTCCTGTTGGAACAGCAAGTTCCCTTGCCGGTCTAGGAATGGTAGAACGATGGGTTCGATGACGGTTTGGATGTACCGTGCACTATTCAGTGTCCCCTCGACGATCACCAGTGGTGTAAGGCCAGTGTAGGAGATCGCTCCCCACACCATGATGCCGGGTGTTGGCCCTGTGTGCCTCGGTCGTATGCAGTCCTGATTGTGGCGCTCACCTGCACGGCGCCAAACACGCATACGACCATCATTGGCACCAAGGCAGAAGCGACTCTCATCGCTGAAGACGACACGTCTCCATTCGTCCCTCCATTCACGCCTGTCGCGACACCACTGGAGGCGGGCTGCACGATGTTGGGGCGTGAGCGGAAGACGGCCTAACGGTGTGCGGGACCGTAGCCCAGCTTCATGGAGACGGTTGCGAATGGTCCTCGCCGCTACCCCAGGAGCAACAGTGTCCCTAATTTGCTGGGAAGTGGCGGTGCGGTCCCCTACGGCACTGCGTAGGATCCTACGGTCTTGGCGTGCATCCGTGCGTCGCTGCGGTCCGGTCCCAGGTCGACGGGCACGTGCACCTTCCGCCGACCACTGGCGACAACATCGATGTACTGTGGAGACCTCACGCCCCACGTGTTGAGCAATTCGGTGGTACGTCCACCCGGCCTCCCGCATGCCCACTATACGCCCTCGCTCAAAGTCCGTCAACTGCACATACGGTTCACGTCCACGCTGTCGCGGCATGCTGCCAGTGTTAAAGACTGCGATGGAGCTCCGTATGCCACGGCAAACTGGCTGACACTGACGGCGGCGGTGCACAAATGCTGCGCAGCTAGCGCCATTCGACGGCCAACACCGCGGTTCCTGGTGTGTCCGCTGTGCCGTGCGTGTGATCATTGCTTGTACAGCCCTCTCGCAGTGGCCGGAGCAAGTATGGTGGGTCTGACACACCGGTGTCAATGTGTTCTGTTTTCCATTTCCAGGAGTGTATGTGGTTGACCTTAAAGGCTAGCTATCCTGGGCTTCCATTTCAACTAGATAATGCCCGTCCAAATACAGCGAGATTTCTACTGATCGTCTTCGTTTAGCCAAACAATACCTTGGCTAGCAAGAACGTCTGGAGATTTATGGGCAGGGCCCTCCAATCAACTGGAGACGTTGACCATCAAACGCGCCAGTTAGACAAAATGACGTCCCTCGGAAGGGCGTCCAACAATCTATTAATCAATACCAAGCCGGATAACTGCTTGAATATGGGCAAGATGTAGAACGACACATTTAGTTACTTGCCCAGATTGTGAAGCTCTTTTTCTTGAGTAAGTCATCCAATTTTTCTCAACTTATGGTCATTTATTTGTCTGTAAATGTACATCACATATACCTATTACCGTCCCATTCGGATAATTCTTTCGTGGTGCGTCTTTTGTTGTTGTTGTTGTCTTAGAGTGTATACGGGTGCAACACAGTACTTCAAATAGAGAGCTACGAATTCAGCGCTCCAGTTAGCATGCTACACAATAAAGTGACAGACTGAAGAGATAGGGATTACCTTGGCGCAGTACCAGGGAGCTGAAAGTTGATTGTGCCACCCAATTGAGGCTACTTTTGGGATGTTTTCGACATTCATCTGGTCCTATACTGCACCGGGGCTACACTTTTCCTAACCAATTTTTAAAAAAATGTAACTTTCAAAACTCATTTCGTTGAACTACAGTTATTATAGTCAACACGAAAAGACATAAATCTTCAAAGTAATTCCAACGAATCCATTAATGTCGACGAACGTCAAGTTATGTAAGCAACCAAAGTGATAAATGAATCAGGCATTTTTTTCGTTTATTTCATGTTTGTCTGCTTGGAGGAGTACTAATGTGCCATATCTTACATCCTGCAGGGTTTTCTCAATTGTTAGGACTGTTTTCTTAATTCAGATTTTTGATTTTTAATATCAGTTTTACACTATGGGAGGATGAAAAATTTTCTTGTTAATATTTTCTAGCTTTAAATCATAACTCGTTGGATAACCTGTATTTTACCATATAAGGTCGTAATTTCAGATCACTGAATAAAACAAATGGCATCCATATTAATTTTAATAACATAAGAAGAAATACATTGCCTAAGCTACGGAGATACGCTACCGTTTAGGTACCAAAGTAATCTGCTTTAAATGTATTAAGAAGATAAAAACCAATTTTTGACATAGCCTGTTTTGTGTACTACTTGTCAAATTTAGTTCTTGGAGCACGACAAGTTTCAAAGTCTTCGAAACAGTTGCATAAAAACCGGCAAGTCTTGAATCTTGCCCCAACTGAAAAAATTTCCGTCGACGCCCATGCACGTTAGTGAAGTAAATTACTCGTCACAGTAGTTGTTATATAATTAGTTTCTGCTTTAGTTCTAATTCAGCATGGAAGTAGCGCATCAGCTGTTACTGCAGAGTTTCTTCTCTCTTTTCACTGTATTATAGCATGGTAGGCTGTATCAACCCACATAACTGAAAAAGTACCTCAAACAGTGCCACGGAGAACGTAAGGGCAAAATCAAACATTCGTAAACAACTGAAATTAATGAATGAAGTTTATAACTCTAGGGAAACAACATTACAAAATATGGTTCAAATGTCTCTGAGCACTATGGGACTTAACATCGGAGGTTATCAGTCCCCTAGAACTTACAACTACTTAAACCTAACTAACCTAAGGGCATCACGCACGTCCATGCCCGAGGCAGGATTCGAACCTGCGACAGGTGCTAAAGTGCCTAGAACCGCTCGACCACTCCGGTCGGCAAACAACTATACAGACAGTGACTGACTCAGCTCAATAGTCTCGATAAATCCGATTGTCTTCATTTCTGATTTTTTAAAATTTTTCTTGTTTTACTGGTAGGTGTTCTCTTCTTGTGTGCCATTGCATTCTGTAGATATTCCATTTTTATTTACTACTGTCGCAGTCAAGTGCTAAATCTTATAATTCTGATATAGACCCTGCAGAAGAAGGAGGAAGGTACGTGTCACCCGATCTACTGTTGTTCCTTCAGTGGACAAGCTGTCGCGTCTGGTGATCTAGGGGTGAAGTGCGAGCTTGGGAACCGAGAGGTCACGTAATCGAATCCTGGTCGAACCACGGATATTATTCAGTCTGCGTTTAAACTAGCCATCAACTCTCAGTAATGTTAATATCCGCCAAGAACGACACGTGGTTAGAATTCCCAGTTAAACATTTTACCAGCCGGCCGGTGTGCCCGAGCGGTTCTAGGCGCTTCAGTCTGAACCCGCGCGCCCGGTATGGTCGAAGGTTCGACTCCTGCCTCGGGCATGGATGTGTGTGATGTCCTTAGGTACGTTAGGTTATAGTAGTTCTAAGTTCTAGGGGAATGATGACCTCTGATGTTAAGTCCCATAGTGCTCAGAGCCACTTGAACCATTTTTGGAACTGTTTGCCCCTTCGTCGGTAGAATTACTGGGGTGGCTTGGAGCGAAGAAAGTCGCCGAAGTTCAATGAAAGGAGTTGCGCCATGTCGTCGAGCCATACGAAATTATTTTTATTAGTAAACAGTGACATTGTGAAACCGAAGGCTGACGCACTGTATCACACACACACACACACACACACACACACACACACACACACAAACTTCAGATGGCTCCGACAAAATTTCAGTTGTTACTTATATTGAGTTTATGAAATACGCAGTCTTTGATACAGCGTGCATTAATCAACAAGATTACGTACACCAGCTGCGTCTGTCTGTGGTACTCCACTCTTTTTCTCTGAATTCAAATTGGTTGACGGGAAAAAATTTTAAGGGGTCCAGCATGATTTGAGATAAAGAGTGAACTACGTCAAGAACAGCAGACAAAATGCTAATGAAGAAAACGTCTTGGAGGCGTACTTATGACAGCCGGGATATTGCAGCTTAGCCTGACAGTCCGCTTATGCCTGTTTCCTGTGTTGCATTGTTTGTCTCTAGCACTTTTGTCAGCTGCTCTGCCGCTGCGACTCTCCTCCCTTTTCATTTCCTTTCAGTTTTTGTTGTTGCTTTGTTTCACATCCTTCCCTGACAGTTGCTCTGTTCTTTTCTGTGGGCGGGTGTAATTCTGCTCTTGTACAGAGGGTGTGATATCTGCTCTTTGTAGATAACAGCCGTATTTACACTAAAGCCTAATATAGGGTTAAGTGTTTGGATTACGTCTAAGAAGGTAAGCAGTACTTGCATTTGCCGTTTGGATTTCTAGTTCGCTGAGTAAGGGTGTAGCGACTGGTGTGCTGCAGTGTTTTTCGTCTGATTCTTCCCCACACATGGTGGAATAGGGACTGCAGTCGCGTTGGAGGTTCGTAAATAGAAGTGGAAAATATTTACAGAGAATATTATTCAGGCGTTTCTTTCTTAACTCTTTGGTCTTTTTTGAAAACCGTGGACTATATATATATCGCGTAAATATGCTGCTTTTTCTGTGATGTGTATATCTCACATCCATAACACTGTGAGCGAAGAAAGACACTGTTTTTAAACTCAGCTAGCAGGCCTTATTTTACGCTTGTGAATGTTAATCATCTGACATTTGGGCTGCAGTATTCATATACGAGTTGCTGACGATGCAATGTGGTTAACTTCGTTTATGGATGTAATTGCTAGCCGGCCTGAGTGGCCGTGCGGTTCTAGGCGCTACAGTCTGGAACCGAGCGACCGCTCCGGTCGCACGTTCGAATCCTGCCTCGGGCATGGATGTGTGTGATGTCCTTAGGTTAGTTAGGTTTAATTAGTTCACAGTTTTTGGCGACTGATGACCTCGGAAATTAAGTCGCATAGTGCTCAGAGCCATTTGAACCATTTAATTTGTAATTGCTACGCACTGATAGTTGAAGTTATTTCGTTGTTACTTGCACGCGGCCGTCTGATTTTAATACTGAAACACCTTTCACATAGGCTATGGATATGTATCGTAGGCTAATCGGACACTCAACGACATATTATAACAAAAAGTCACACGTAAGATAAGTAATGTAAGTCCACGTGTGTATTTTGTAACCGAAATAAATCAAATGGAATTGTATAATACAAGAAAGTTTTACGCATGTGTGTGTGCCGGCCATAGTGGCCGAGCGGTTCTAGGTGCTTCAGTCTGGAACCGCGCGACAACTACGGTCGCAGGTTCGAATCCTGCCTCGGGCATGGATGTGTGTGATGTCCTTAGGTTAGTTAGGTTTACGTAGTTCTAAGTTCTAGGGGACTGATGACCTTAGCAGTTAAGTCCCATAGTGGTCAGAGCCGTTTCAACCATTTTACGCATGTGTGGTTAATGAATTTGTAATAAGAACTACCAGCACTACTTTTACTCAACGAATAACTTGACATAAGCACAGAACAGTGCTCACATTCATCAGCAGAGTAGATTATTATTAAGGAGGCACAAAACTAATAGGAAAAGTTCTAAAAATAATATCGACAAATGACTGTGGCGACTTTTACAAACATACAGCTACCAAACTATTCCATAAAGCATAAATATGCTCCTTTAAAACAGATTTGTAGTGCCAAATAGCTTTAATGACCTTTCATAAAGTTACTGAAAACTGTCGTTTCTGTTGAGTCCTGCCTAGTCGTTGAATATGGGGTGTCTAGAAAACCTGCTTTCTCGAATCGCTAGACAACAATTCAAACAATTCGTATTAATGAGTTTTATTACGAAACGTATTACGGTCAAGTGCCTGGCAGAGGGTTCACTGAACCACCGCACAATTCCCTATTATTCCAAACTCGTATAGCGCGCGGAAAGAATGGACACCTATATCTTTCGGCACGAGCTCTGATTTCCCTTATTTTATCGTGTTGATCGTTCCTCCCTATGTAGGTCGGTGTCAACAAAATATTTTCGCATTCGGAGGAGAAGGTTGGTGATTGGAATTTGGTGAGAAGATTACGTCGCAACGAAAAACGCCTTTCTTTTAATGTTTTCCTGCCCAAATCCTGTATAATTTCTGTGACACTCTCTCCCATATTTGGCGATAATACAAAACGTGCTGCCTTCCTGTGAACTTTTTCGATGTACTCCGTCAGTCCTATCTAGTAAGGATCCCATACCGCTAAGTAGTATTCTAAAAGACGGACAATCGTAGTGTAGGCAGTCTCCTTAGTAGGTTTGTTACATTTTCTAAGTGTCCTGCCGATAAAACGCAGTCTTTGCTTAGCCTTCCCCACAACAGTTTCTATGTGTTCCTTCCAATGTAAGTTGTCCGTAATTGTAATACCTAGGTATTTAGCTGAATTTACGGCTTTTAGATTACACTGATTTATCGTGTAACCGAAGTTTAAAGAGTTCCTTTTAGCACTGATGTGAATGACCTCACACGGTTAGTTATTTAGTGTCAACTGCCACTTTTCCCACCATTCAGATGTCTTTTCTAAATCGTTTTGCAGTTTGTTTTGATCTTCTGATGACTTTATTAGTCGATAAACGACAGCGTCATCTGCAGACAACCGAAGACGGCTGCTCAGATTGTCTTCAAAATCGTTTATACAGATAAGGAACAGCAAAGGGCCTATAACACTACCTTGGGGAACGCCATAAATCACTTCTGTTTTACTCGACTTTGTTTGAAGAGGTCGTGTAATAGGGCTACGAGAAGCTGGATGTTGCTTCTGCAGTACTGCAGAAGACGTGACAGGATTGTAGATATTGTACGTGACTCTTGGCAGCGGTGATAGCGAGAATGTACAGTCGCGAAAGGGCCGGGCACCGGACGGCCACGTGACACCACCGAGACGGAAGACCGTCGTATTCGGGGTATGATTCTGGCGCATTGTACTGTATCTTCAGCAGCAATTCGAGTCGGTTATTTCAAGGGCAGCTCCAAGCTAGACGCTCTGTAGCGTGCATTCCATTGACCGCAAACTACCGCCATTGTGCCTTCAGTAATGTCAAGCTACTGTTCACTTGAGGGTAGGGTGGAGGTCTGTTGCGTTTCCTGATGAAAGCTGGTTCTGCCTCGGTGCCAGTGATGGATGTGATTTGGTTAGAAGAAGACCTGTCTGCGTGCTAGATACACTGGCCCTACACCTGGAGGTATGGTATGGGATGCAATTTCGTATGACAGCAGGAGCAATCTCGTGGTTATCTCACATACCTTCACTGCAAAATTGCACGTCGAATGCGATCCGACCTGTCGTGCAGCCATTCATGAACAACATTCCAGGGATGTTTTCCAACAGGATAGCGCTGGCCCACATGCCTGTATTGTAGCCCATCTGTGTCTAATCGAGCACATATCGGGAATGATCGGACGACAACTTCCAGTGTCATCCGTAACCAAGCATTCGCTTGCACTACACAATGCATTCAACAGTCTGGCTGTAACATACTACTGTTCCAAGATTTCACGTTTGCAATGGATCATCTCCCATTTCCATTAAACTGTGGGCTTTGTTAGTAATTTAAATATATTATCAAGTCACAAATGTTTTTCCGAAATTTCATTACTCTGTATTAATTATTTTCCCACGTTGCACTTTTTATCTGTCAATGTAGTTACACTTTCCCGTTTATATCGCCTTTCAAGTGGTTCCTTTGTCTGAGACTTTATAACGCTTATAATCTGGAAAATTAGTCGCGATGTAATCAATCACTTGATACTAGTGAATTAGCGGCTAGATTTATAAATGCATGGTATAGGAAATGATCTTTAATAAATACTTGGGATAAATTCGATCTGAGTTTGCATATCATAGCGGACAAACACTTTAAACAGAAAACCGACATAAAGAATATCACAGACAACGGCGTACAAAAATTCCCTTCGTATTTTACGTTGAAGTGACTCAGCGATGGTTCAAGTGGCTCTGAGCACTATGGGACTCAACTGCTGAGGTCATTAGTCCCCTAGAACTTAGAACTAGTTAAACCTAACTAACCTAAGGACATCACAAACATCCATGCCCGAGGCAGGATTCGAACCTGCGACCGTAGCGGTCCTGCGGTTCCAGACTGCAGCGCCTTTAACCGCACGGCCACTTCGGCCGGCGACTCAGCGATGGGAAAGGCATCCAAGTCAGAAATGTACTATAGCTGTAAGCCTTTCTTGGTGAACCTCAGTGCCCGGAGAGGAGGGCAGAACGGGAGGGAAACAAGGCAGATGATCTCATAATTGGCCGACAACGGTTATGGTAGTAACCTCACACGTTCGTGTGACTTGTAGCTCGTTTCACATTTCCTGTAATATAATGAGGGAATTTTACTACAATTATTAGTGGGACAATTTTTTTTATAGTTCAAAGCCATACATAAAGCAATGGAAAAGTTTCACGTCATCACCTAGACCTAACGCTACATCTACTCCAGTGAGATATTTTGAACAAATTTTAAAATTATTGTGAGCTAATTAAGGATTCACGTAGGAAAAAATCTATTCCTACAGATGTAAAATTGTGTGAGTACACGATGGCTGTTGGGTGTGTAATGTTACTGAAACTTTCTGGATGGGGATCACAGCGCTCAACCATCAGAAGGCGTGTAACTGCAGATTTTCACCATCTTGTGGGCTTTGAGAGAAAAGTCGAATCATTAATATGAGGGAATTAGATGCAGCGTACCGTCAGATCGCACACACGGCTGTAGTGTGCAGAGCGAAGAACCAGTGGTTACGAGATGGACTCAGGACGACAGCACGGGTCTCAGCAGAACAAATACGTCACGTGAATGCCGTAGAACTGTTCAAATGGCTTTGAAGACTAGACGGATGACAACAGCTGAAAACCAGGCATGGATTACAGGCAGAGTCAGAACGTACCTCTGTGAACACATTTAAAGATATACACTGTTTCTTTGCTATCTAAAAGGCCTAAATATTCGTAACTAACTGTTTTGTGGGACAATCTTTCACCTGTGACAGAGCCTTTCCGTAGCGGCGGGATTCTAACTTTCTCTAAGTTCCCAGTCGACATGTCACATAACATTTCTCTATCCTCAGTTTGTGTGTGCAACCTATGTATCGAGAGTGAGAAGCAAAGACCTTCCTCAGTGACTGCGCTCACAATAGTGGGCAATGGTCAAATCTGTACGTAGTTTGGGCAGTGGACCAAACAGCGAGATCATTGGTCGCACCGGATTAGCGAAGGATTGGGGAGGAAGTCAGCAGTGTCCTGTCAAAGGATCCATGCCGGCATTTTACTGAAGCGGTTTAGGAATACCACGAAAAAACTAAATCAGGATGGACAGATGCAGGTTTAAACCGTCGTCCTCCCCAATGCGAGTCCAATGTGCTAACCACTGCGCCACCTCGCTCTGTCTCCGTACGTAATACTTAAGACTAACATTAATAGAGCCTCTCCTGTTCTGGGCAGGGCCATGACAGGAAACAAACTGTAATATGGGCTGTTGATTAAATAAAGAATGTGTTCATTATCACTGTATTAAAAGGAAAGTATTATTCTCATAAAAAAACAACTCGTTTTCGCCGAAGAACATTTATTAAGTGAGACTGGACTAAAAGTCATTACTTTTATTCATTACTAAAAGCTATGAGAAAGTTTTAGATTTTACGTGAGCAAGGTCTGCACGACGCTAAGGAGAATTCGACGAATTCGGCACCAACGAGACGGTTACTACTTTGGTCAGCCAATCAGAAGGAAAAAAAAAGTACTATTTTCAGGTCTCGCTAAACCAGGAAATACACGGTGAGACGAACTTTGTCTGTGTATGATATTAATATTACGTTATATTTCTCTTACACACATACAGCTAACAATATACGATACAATACAAAACGTTTGAGACATAAGCCCCAGAAATATTACATGACTTCACCCCAACTCTTATTACAAGAAAAAAAAGCTGCAACGGAAATATAACTACCAGACTGCAGAGCGACCGTTCAGGGTTTCATTTTCAGTAAAGGCTTCCTAGTAATTCACTCTTTCAGGGCACAGTAAGTCAATGATAACAAGAGGAAGGATGGGGTGTGAGTATGCACATTGGGGCAAAAACTAAAGAACTAAATTGAAATTTAGGACGTATCCTGAGTTCGCATGAAGTGAAAGTGATTTTTCTCCATCTATCAATGACAGCAGCACTCCTGGGTTCCTTTTAAGATGATTTGGTGCTTCGGATGCCTGGGGTTTACAAGATCCCCTGTGAGTGCGGCCGTTCATACATCGGACGGACGACACGTACTATGCAGGAGAGATGCACACAGCACCGCAGGTACACCCGGCTCTTACAACCTAATAAATCTGCAATGGCCAAGCATTGTATTAACAATGGGCCCTCTATAGTGTACGATAACGTCGAAATTTTAGCCTCGACTTCATCCTTCTGGGACTCAGTAGTGAAGGAAGCAATTGAAATTCGCTTGACGACGGATTTAATTAATAGAGATAGCGGCTTCAGATTCGACAAATCTTGGAATCCGGCAATTTCTCTAATAAAATCACAAAGACGTCGCGACGATGCAGCTCGCAGTGATACATCGATATCACCGTGTGGATCGACTGCGCAGCCATAGATCTATTTCCAGGCATATGCCACAGGTCTTTGCCGCCGATTAACGTCTCTGGCGCCTTGTGTATCTGTGGCCGCATGCGCAGTGGTGCGGTCCACGGCTTTAAAAGGACGGAGCAAGTGCTGGAGCGTCAGTCACCTCGGCTCACTCATTATTATTCATCGTGGGCTACATGGACGTATAGACATTCTCAGAGTCACTGGACATAATATTAATTATTTTGTAGTCAAATTTGAGCCGTCAAAACTGGCTTTTCTGCGGCAACAAAAAGCAAACACGAGACGCAATGAGAATCATGTTTCATGAAGCGAGTAGTACGTCATAAACAAAAAATTCTGCCCCGTCTGCATGTAGCTAAATGATAGCAAAATCATCATTCGCGAGAACCCCCATTACAAGCCTAGAAATTAACTGTGAATTACAGATTGTTCCTGTCACGGAGAATCGGAACTAGTTCCTGTCCAAAACCACCGCCAAAGTGTACGCGGAGGCGATACATCATACACACCAGCACAACTATTCATCTGCGACTCCATTCCTTTGTGAGTCACTAACTTCTGGTTAAAATCCGGTCTGCATCGCCTCCGAGCACAGATACCGAAAAAACACACAGGGAGCGAAATGACAAATCAACAAGACCAATTCTCTATTGATCCGAGGCGTCTGCTCCAATGAAAATACAGGATAGACGAACACTGTTTATTCGTTCTCAAAAATTTTAAATCCTTTCAGCGAACTAATACGTCCCTCGTGCATGACTCTAAGAGACCCAACTGTCAGTATGCTCGTTTCGAAAATCCGCGCAGATAAGCCCCTAAGCGCCGCCTCAGCAGCGCCTCAAGACAGTTTTGAAATTTGAACTCAACTGCTGTTTCCTGGCCTGTGCTGCATAGCGAACCAAGCAAATCGGCTGAAATTACCCATTATCCTGTTCCATGCAGTTGCAGTTACACCCATCTTGATTTAATCCAGAGATCGTCCATGTTTGGAACAGGTGGTTTAGAGTACATGGTGTGTTGAATATCAAATGTAATAAAAGTGAGAATAAAACACAATCAGATTTCAACTTCGTCGTTATATTCGTCCGAGGCATGGAAAAATACACTGACGGAAAAAACTGAAACACTAAAAATAGAGCAAAGAAATTTCAGTCATACATTTGTCTAGGTAGCGCATCTAAGTTATTAATAGTCCAAAATCACAGGTTAACGTGAGAGCGAGATAAGCCATTGCAAATGTGGAATGCCAGCACACTAATATCCTGTGTAACCGCCAAATTACTGAATGCAATCACGCAAAGGTGCATGCATTGTATCGTACGGGTGCCTGATGTCAGTCTGTGGGACGGAGATTCTGCCTGTTGCACTTGGTCGGTCAATACATGGGCGGTTAATGCTGTTTGTGGATAACGCTGGAGTCGGCATCCGATGATGTTCTACATTTGCTCGACTGGAGACATACCTGTTGACAGAGCAGGCCGATGAAACATGTTGACATTCTATAGAGCGTGTTGAGTTACAACAGCGGTATGTGGGCGAGGTTATTCCGTCGAGCGTAGTCCTCTTGCAAAACATATCCTGAAATGCTGTTCGTGAATGGCAGCACAACAGGTCATATCACCAGACTGACGTACAATTTTGCAGTCAGGGTGCTTAGGATAACCATGGGAGCGGTACTGTTGTCATACGATATCGCACCCCAGAGCAAAACTCCAGGTGTAAGTCCGGTATGTCCATCAAGGAGAGGGGCTGGTTGGAGGCCAGCAAATGGCTTCCTTCTAACCGTCACCAGCACTGAGGCAGGACCAGATCTCTTCAGAAAACACAACAGAACTTCTCCCTGCCCTCCATTGAGCTCTCGCTCAACACCACTGAAGTCGAAGTTTGGTGTCTCTGGAATGCAGGGTACAGGCCATCTGGCTCGGAACTGTCTTTGAAGTAAGCAATTTGTATCGTTTCGTTGTGTCACAATGCTGCATCTGCTGCTCAATTTGCCACTGCAGAAACAGTAGGAAGCGGCGCAGCCATACGCCGAACACGATGGTCATCCCTCTTCGCAGTGCCTCGTGGCCATCCAGAATCCGGTCTCTTTACGATCGTAAATTCTCGAGTCCATCATTTACTGTGGCTACATTCCTGCCGACTCTGTCTGCAGTGTCCCAAAATGAACATCCAGCTTCTCATAGCCTTATTACACACCTCGCTTATACTCAGTCAGGTGTTGATAATGGCGTCTTTGTCAACTCTCGACGTCCAGTCTCAAAGGCAACTAGCCTCCACGACCGTTATGACGTATTTAAGGCAAATGCGATTTGCATCCTCATAGTGGCACTACTAGCGTCACTTGTTTGCGACTTGCGCGACATTGTAAAGAAATTATCATGCAGATATACAAACACGCATACCAACTTTTGATTACGTTGCACAACACCTTCTTCATGTTGCATTTCTTTTTTCCAGTCAGTGTTCTAAGAAATGCAGCTAAACCTGATAAAACCACAAAACTGTAAAGAAAATGTTATTAACTGTCACCTATTAGGTGGCAATGAAACCGTTGTCAAGGTTTCTGGAAGCTGGGTTCAGATCTCGCATTGCCATGCTTCACTTATCAATGACACCTTGCAACGGGCGGAGTCGGCGGAGTCGCTCTAAGACACAGAGTTGCAATTTATGGTGTTCAGTGACGAGCTTCACTTCCGACTGTGACTGCCAGATTGACGTCCGCTGAAGATCTGGTGAAATGTCACAGGAAGCAGTGATTTTCGAGACATCGCCATTCCTGGAATCATGTTTTGTGGATCTGTTGGACATGGTTACATGAATCTGTTGGATATGGCTACGTGACTGAGTTGTAATGCTACAGAGAAGTGGTTCAACGCTGAAGAGCCTGTCTGGGACACGATGTGAAGACGTAAACTTTCATGTCAGCCTCCTGTCAGCGATAACCATTAGGTGTGTCAGACATGTCAAGAAATTCCTTATCATGTCATTCGGAGGCTGTACGCTTTCACTACACTACAAATACAAAAGAGTTATCGAGACCTTTGGTGTCAGACACCATAGTGATGTTGACCAAGGACAAAAAATGGTTCAAATGGCTCTGAGCACTATGGGACTTAACATCTATGGTCATCAGTCCCCTAGAACTTAGAACTACTTAAACCTAACTAACCTAAGGACAGCACACAACACCCAGCCATCACGAGGCAGAGAAAATCCCTGACCCCGTAACCAAGGACAAAGCTGCGAATTAAATGGAAGTTTAATCACTTAATACTCGTTACCGAATAGACATCCCCAAGGATTTGATAAACACCAAATTGTGTAACTCGGTGAGTGCGCTATCCGCTAGAGAGCGCACATGTAGTATCACTTTACTCATAGTCTGCGGGCCATAGATGGAGCAATATTTTAAGATGGCGCGAAATTCGAAAGACGTCGTTCAAGTAACGGCTGCCTTTGCGCGTACGTCTTCGCGTTAATATTTGATTATAAAGGTAGCGATGTGGACTAGTAATTTCCTGTGCAGTACACTCACCTGAAGGCGGCTGTACAGGGTGGTCCATTGATCGTGACCGGGCGAAATATCTCACGAAATAAGCATCAGACGAAAATACTACAAAGAACGAAACTCGTCTACCTTGAAGGGGGAAATCAGTTGGCGCTATGGTTGGCCCGCTAGATGGCGCTGCCATAGGTCAAACGGATATCAACTGCGTTTTTTTAAATACGAACCCCCATTTTTATTACATATTCGTGTAGTACGTAAAGAAACATGAATATTTTAGTTGGACCATTTTTTTCGCTTTGTGAGAGATGGCGCTGTAATAGTCACAAACGTATAAGTACGTGGTATCACGTAACATTCCGCCAGTTCGGACGATATTTGCTTCGTGATACATTACCCGTGTTACAGTGGACCGTTCACCAATATCGGGAAAGGTCGATATCGTGTTGATGTATGGCTATTGTGATAAAAATGACCAACGGGCTTGTGCTATGTATGCCGCTCGGTATCCTGGACGACATCATCCAAGTTTCCAGACCGTTCGCCGGATAGCTACGCTATTTAAGGAAACAGGAAGTGTTCAACCACATGTGAAACGTCAACCACGACCTGCAACAAATGATGATGCCCGAGTAGGTGTTTTAGCTGCTGTCGCGCCCAGTCCGCACGTCAGTAGCAGACAAATAGTGCGAGAATCGGGAATCTCAAAAACGTCGGTGTTGAGAATGATACATCAACATTGATTGCACACGTACCATATTTCTATGCACCAGGAATTGCATGGCGACGACTTTGAACGTCGTGTACAGTTCTACTACTGAGCACAAGAGAAATTACGGGACGATGACAGATTTTTTGCACGCGTTGTATTTAGCGACGAAGCGTCGTCATTCACCAACAGCGGTAACGTAAATGCACTATTGGGCAACCGAAAATCAACGATGGCTGCGACAAGTGGAACATCAGCGACCTTGGCGGGTTAATGTATGGTGTGGCATTATGGGAGGAAGGATATGTGGCCCCCATTTCATTGATGGCAATGTAAATGGTCCAATGTGTGCTGATTTCCTACGTAATGTCCTACCGATGTTACTACAAGATGTTTCACTGTATGACAGAATGACAATGTACTTCCAACATGATGGATGTCCGGCACATAGCTCGCGTGCGAAAAATGGTTCAAATGGCTCTGAGCACAATCGCACTTAACATCTATGGTCATCAGTCCCCTAGAACTTAGAACTACTTAAACCTAACTAACCTAAGGACGTCACACAACATCCAGCCATCACGAGGCAGAGAAAATCCCTGACCCCGCCGGGAATCGAACCCGGGAACCCGGGCGTGGGAAGCGAAAACGCTACCGCACGACCACGAGATGCGGGCAGCTCGCGTGCGGTTGAAGTTGTATTGAATAGTATATTTCATGACAGGTGGACTGGTCGTCGAAGCATCATACCAAGGGCCCCACGTTCACCGGATCTGACGTCACCGGATTTCTTTTTGTAGGGAAAGTTGAAGGATATTTGCTATCGTGATCCACCGACAACGCCTGGCAACATGCGTCAGCGCATTGTCAATGCATGTGCGAACATTACGGAAGGCGAACTACTCGCTGTTGAGAGGAATGTCGTTACACGTATTGCCAAATGTATTGAGGTTAACGGACATCATTTTGAGCATTTATTGCATTAATGTGGTATTTACAGATAATCACGTTGTAACAGCATACGTTCTCAGAAATGATAAGTTCACAAAGGTACATGTATCACATTGGAACAACCGAAATAAAATGTTCAAACGTACCTACGTTGGGTATTTTAATTTAAAAAACCTACCCGTTACCAACTGTTGGTCTAAAATTGTGAGCCATATGTTTGTGACTATTACAGCGCCATCTATGACAAGCGTAAAAATTGGTCCAACTAAAACATTCATATTTCTTTACGTACTACACGAATATGTAATAAAAAATGGGGGTTCCTACTTTTAAAAAAATGCAGTTGATATCCGTTTGACCTATAGCAGCGCCATCTAGCGCTAGCGGGCCAACCATAGCGTCATCTGGTTTCCCCCTTCAAGCTAGTCAAGTTCCGTTCTTTGCAGTTTTTTCGCTTGACGTTTATTTCGTGAGATATTTGGCCCTGTCACGATCAATGGACCACCCTGTATAGTTGTCAGTCGAAATACCGTTTCAAGAAGTCGAATTTATCCTGCTGCATTCCCGAAACGCAATGGAATACTCTTTACTTGGTACGACACTTTGCCTTTCTTTCAGTACATGGTGTGTCATCATAGTTGAAACGAAATTAAAAGTATTTTTTTTTTCCGACCAAGTGCGCCACTACAGATCACATGTGTGTCAATTTTTCTGTGTAATTTTAGTTGTTACCCATTGACGTAGTGCCAAAGGCTCGTTGCACGACGCACGTAATTGCCTTTCAGCCAGCAGTTAATTACACAGTTTTATTATTTTGCATTAATGTCACCCAACATCCTATTCCATTAATATTTCTCTGTAAAAATACACGGAGATGAAATCATTAGCGAAGGCAAATAAGTGTATTTCTTGGTATAACATGGAACATCAAAAAGAGGTTATAATTTGATACAAAAGGAAAACTGCAATTAAAGCTGCATGTCGGGTAGCACAGAGCTGAGATGAAAAAATTGTATTTCGCTGAATAATCCATTAAATTTATTGCCCAGCTCTCCAGTCTCTTGAGCATGCACTCAGCATGTGTTTGACTTCTTGTAATGTACACCCAGAAGAGTACGAATAGTTTCAAACAACTGCCAAATATTGCTCCATGCATGTGTAATGTCCACGACCATAAAATTAGAAAAATGCAAGGAGATACGGATAGGTACAAAAAATCATCAACGGCGGACGTGTATACCACAAAACTATGGTAGGTCATTTCGAAACGTTTTTGAGTCATCAGTCTTACGACTGTTTTGAAGCAGAAGGTTATGAATTTCTTTCCTGTGCCAATCTCTTCACCTTAGACTAGTACTTGCGTCCCACTTCCTGAATTTTATTTGTATAATATATTTCAATCTCTGTCTCCCTCTATGGTTTTCACCCTCTGCAGCTCCCTCTAGTACCGCGGAAGTTATTCCTTTGTGTCTTAACAAATGTCTGTCATCTTGTCTTTTCTCAATGTCAATGTTGTCAACATGTTTCTCTCTTATCCGATTCGTCGGGGAAACCCATCTGTAGCACCACGTCTCTATTCCTTCTTTTCCACTTTTCCGACAACGCACCATTCAGTTCATTACAATGCTTTCTGTGCTAATCTGCTGGTTATGGACCCTTGCTTTATCCGTCATGGGTTACTTTCCTTCCAAGGTGGCAGAATTTCTACACTTCTTTTACTACTTGGTCCACAAGTTGGATGTTCAATCTGTCACTAATCTCGTTCCTGTTACTCTTCATTATTTCCGTTTTTCTTCAGCTTACTCTAACTCGCTAATGTGTGCTCATTAGACAGTACATTCAAGAGGTGCTGTAAACATCCCACAGTTTCACAGAGATTAGAAATGTCATCAGCTAATCTTATTTTAGACATCCTTAACCTTAAGTTTTGCTCCCACTCGACAAAATTTCATTTATTTCCTTCAGTGCTACTTCTATGTATAGTTGGAACAGTACTGGCGAAAGACTATATCCCTGTCTTACAACAGCTGTAACATAGACACTCGGTTCTTTCTCCTTCTCTAGTTTTGTGTATACTGCATATTATCCGTCTTCCTCTATACGTTACATATATTATTCAGAGAGTTTCGAACGTATTGAACCATTTCATATTGTCGAACTTTTCTGCTATTTCGAAAATTTCTATGAAAGTCTCTAGATTTTTCTTAATTCTCGCTTACATTGTGAACCGCAAGGCCAAACATCTTCCCCCCACCATTCCCAATGTCAAAATGATCGTCATGTAAAAGTTCCTCAATTTCTTTAAAATTGTACTGTGTACAGGCTGTTCTAGATCTCCACATACAAACGTTCTGTGGCATGGAACAAAGGAAATGTCCAGTAAACATGGCCACTAAAATGCATACATTACGAGCTAAGAGCATTTATTCATCTTCAGTACTGTGAAACACGTCTCTTCTACTACAAACTCTTTGCTTTACATACTTTAGGAGAATGTAGTATGAACCAATACAAGGAAAAAAGTCCATTACACATATACTCTAAAATGCATACATTAAGAGCTACGAGCACTTGTCCAGCAGAAGTACGCACTTTAGAGCCAATATTTATTAGGCATTTTTGCGCTGTTTTGTTCGATACAACGACAAGTTTATCATTGGAATTCTGGTTACCGGCTAACTTGTTAGAAACATGGCTGCGAGAGTTATTAAGCTGATTATGGGAAGTTTGAAGCAATCATACACCTTTGCTGTATTCCGGATTACATAGAAAGTAGCGGATATGCTTCAGAAAGTCTGGTGGTATAGCTCCAGGTTCATAAACGCTACGTAGCAACTTCCTACAATAATTTTGGCATATTCAGAAGTAATGTTATCTATGACTTACTCTTTATTTTACTGAAAGTCTTTGACATTGCTTTTAAATTTTGACTGATTCAACATCCTCAGCCGGCCGGTGTGGCCGAGCGGTTCTAGGCGCTTCAGTCTGGAACCACGAGACCGCTACGGTCGCAGGTTCGAATCCTGCTTCGGGCATTGATGTGTGTGATGTCTTTAGGTTAGTTAGGTTCTAGGGGGACTGATGACCTCAGATGTTAAGTCCCATAGTGCTCAGAGCCATTTGAACCAACATCCTCAGTGTTCTCGATAACGACTCCCATTCCCTCATTTATGTCACTAGCCAGTTTCTCCTCCTCATAGAAGCCTGTAGTGTACTCTTTCTATCTATCCACACAGATTCATGAGTTTAATAATAGAGTTCCAGTTGCACTCCCAACACTCTTAATGTTAACGCCTTTTCTTTTCATTTGACCAAAGATAGTTTGGACTTTTCTGCATGGAGAATGATTCCTCCTAATGATCATTTACTTTTCAGCTCCTTCGCATTATTGCTGATTCCATTCTGTCTTGGCTTCTCTGCACTTCCTATTTATATAATTTCTAAGTTAGTTATTTTGCTGTATTCTTGTCACCTCATGAGTATTTCTTTCGTAACTGAAATATACCCACATCACCCAAATGTTTTCTCAGTTGCTCTCCTTGTAGCTATATCTGTCCGTCCAGCTTCAACGATTGCCCTTTTTAGAAGTGTCCATTACTCCCCAACAGATCAACCTAGTGTGGAATCCGGCAGTTTCCCTATCGAGGGGTGAATATTACGTGTTTTTACACCACACCGTCTGTCTTCACACGCTCTCGATCCTCGACACACAAACAGTACCAAGTCCATTAGGAGTGAAATCACCCGCAGTAAGGTCCTAAAATAAGTTCCCAGAGTATGCACTAAGATTAGTCAAAGCTATGGGTCTGTCTAAAGCGTTCTGCATCTCATGGCGCTAAATTTAAGTTCATCCCTGCTCGCGATCTGTAATAATTCCCAATTCCGTAAGAATTTCAATTATTTCCGAGGAGTAATTGTTTTAAATTGTTCGTAATTATTTTTAAGTAAAATCAACTGCTTAAGATGGCTGATGCAGTATCGGGAGGCTAAACTTCGATTTCAAAAGGAACTCCAGGCTGTTAGAGTGCAAAGTTGGGAAAATTTCGTCCAAAGCCAATTAGCATTGGACCCCTGGGGTACACCGTACAAATTAGTACGAGAGAAAATCCGCTCTCCACTGGAATTATCAACAGTCAGGCACGGGGACAGGATGACGGAATCCTGGCAGGAAACTGCTGAGGTCCTCCTCCGGTCCCTGTTGCCTGATGATAGCGCGGATGGGGAATCTGACCAGCAACAACAACTAAGACAGGATAACCTAAATGAATACAACAACAATACAGCAGTCTACCCTTTCTCTGAGGAAGAGGTGGCTGCCCACATAAAATCACTCAAAAGGGGTAAAGCTCCCGGGCCAGATGGCATTGTAGCTGAGGTGGTGCAGTTCCTAGCTCCCCAGCTAACTGCGCCACTCACCCACTTAACAACGAATGTCTGGTACAGCAAAAAATTCCCAGGGTCTGGAAGTCCGCAAATGTGGTAATTATTAGGAAAGGGTTAGATAAAGATCCAACAAATGTAAAATCCTACAGACCAATCTGTTTGATTAACATTCTAGGGAAAATATTAGAAAAGCTACTAACTGACAGACTGGCTGCACACACTGTGTGGGGTGAGCGACAGGCAGTTCGGCTTCAGGCCTGGGCGATCGACATCTGATGCGATCGCCTTGGCAGCTGAGGTCTGTGGCTCTACCCCGCATAAGTACGTAGTGAGCATCATGGTTGACATCAGTGGCGCCTTCGACAATCTGTGGTGGCCTTCGCTCTTCCCCTGCTTGCGGGAGAAGGAGTGCCCAGGGCCGCTATATGGCTGTCTGAGGAGCTATTGCGAGGAACGGGAGGTCTGGCTATCATCTTCTAGCAGGAGAATTGGAAAATCTATTACAAAGGGTTGTCCTCAGGGTTCCGTGCTAGGGCCCCTGTTCTGGGACATCCACATGGAGCCGTTGTTAGACACCCTACAACAGAGTGAAGAAGTGCTAGAGGTGATAGCCTATGCAGATGACCTCCTCCTGTTGGTCGGCGGCCGTAGCCGCGAAGACATTGAACCTAAGATTGAGAGTGCCCTAAATAAGTTACAACTGTGGTGCCAAAACACCAAAATGACGGTGTCACCAAGTAAGTCCACCTACTTACTTTTGAAGGGACAACTAATCCGAAACCCGACCGTACGAATCGAGCGTTCGCCGGTTCTTCGGAGACGTGACGCGCGATACTTAGGCATCATCATTGATGAGAAGTGGAATTTCGGGAAACACATTGAAACTGTAACCCAGAAAGCCATCCAAACACCGAACAACCTCATATCAATAGGACACAAGAGATTTCATCTTCCACCTCATCTCATAAGACTCTACCACAATAGTATATTAACGTCAATAGTGGGTTACGGCTCGGGAGTCTGTGCACACAGGCTCACGAGGGTCGTGCCCGCCATGACAGTGAGAAGGGTTCAGAGGAATATGATACTTAGATCGGTAGGGGCTTACAGAACATCACCAGGGGGAGCACTACTAGCCATAATGGGGCTTTGCCCCCTAGACATCAAAATCAGGGAGCAGGCCGCATGGTTCTGGATTAAAAAGGGGAATATAACAAAAACAGAGGAGATTTTAGGCATTGGGTCAGGGGACAAGGGTGAGATTCGGCAAAGGGGATTTCAACTATGGCAAGAACTGTGGGATGCGGATGAAACAGGGCGCAGGACACATCAGCTGATACCAAGCATTAGAGAACGGATGAAAATGAAGTACTTTGAGCCTACCAGAGGACTGATCCATTTTCTCACTGGACATGGACCTTACCCGACATACTTATGTCGGTTCGGGAAAAGGGCCACACCCGCGTGTGAATGTGGTGAACCGGAGGGCACTCCCGATCATGTGATTTACGAGTGCCCCCTCTTCGATGATGTTGCTTCTACATTACGGGACCAACTACCTGACCAAGATACATACCGCCTAATAAGACGAGAAGACACTTTCCAGACACTAAATAGACTTGCCAATGAGGTATCACAGAAAGTGTTGAAAGAATTCATGAGGGAACAAAACTAAACAACCCAGATTATGACAAATACGTACCCACTCCCATACCGCCTGTGCGAGGAAAGGCCGACTCTTTAGTTAGGAATCCGCCACGTACGGGACTAGGGGGAGTGGGGAACTATAACCTGGATTTGACAACACACCGGAGATGACTTAGCTTATAATTAGTTAGTAGGAATTAGACTAGAAATTTAGATTAGGTACCTGCAGCGATTAACATCCTGGCCTGCCCAGTGTCAGGGGCACGCCCATCGGGGTTAGCTCGATGGGCAAGGCAATAAAGTAGGTTTGTACATAGCTGACACACCTGTGACGCTGCAGGAAGTAGAAGTAGGTATAGTTTAAAAATCTTAGTAGTTAAAATAAATAGCCAAATATAGCTGCCCATTGAAATTAGATTAAAGCTGTAGCTCACAACAAAGTATACTGTAATTA
The DNA here is from genome assembly GCF_023898315.1 of Schistocerca nitens. Classification (NCBI taxonomy): domain Eukaryota; kingdom Metazoa; phylum Arthropoda; class Insecta; order Orthoptera; family Acrididae; genus Schistocerca; species Schistocerca nitens. Next base: position 489,838,251 of record NC_064621.1, read on the forward strand.
GCTGCTAATTGTAATTAAAAAAGTAGAAAGTAAGACCCACTAATCTAATAAGGAGGTGGGTTGAGATGTATAATTATTATTGTTGATAAATAAAGAATTTAAAAAAAAATCAACTGCTTCGCAGAATGTTAACCAACAAATTAAGGTCACCGTTTTCATTCAACGCACAAGAACTTCTAGCTACGAATAGAAACCAATAAACTGCTGGAACTGGGGGTGTGATATATTATCCATAAAGCAATACATCTAATGCGCCCTGTATGTCCCCGATTACATTTTAAGTAATTCAAGTAAGTCGAATTCAATGAAAATTCAGTTAAAACTGGCCTGGTGCAAAATGGATGATCCACATCAGTTTACCAAGAACAACGTTCTAATTCTCTCAGTTTCAGACCAACCTTTGCGTTAGGCTACTTCAAATGCCTTTACAAATGCAGCTTGGTGACTATTCTCCATTGGTTCATATACAACCAACTTATGTTATATTAATCACTCATCTTTAATTGCTCCTTCTTGAACCACCGATTCCACAAAATTCACTTGACTTGTGTTACTTACGTTATATATATATATATATATATATATATATATATATATATATATATATATATATATATATATATACTGACGTTCCGCTACTGGGCTTACAGTGACCTGCTCTGTACAGTTAACTTGACGTTTCTTTACCATCGTTGGTCGAGCATCTTGAAAATACTTTATCAAAAGACTACTCTTCGCTTTTACAAACTCTCTCGATTGCCTACCTGCAGCTTTCAATATCTTTCATATTTCACACGTTTGAAATTGTAATTCATCTTTTAACTTCTTACAATTAACATACAGCTTATTTTCTAGCTTTCCATAAATAGTTTTCCAATACAACTTATCTTATAATGTTAGATATTTAGTTCTTAATTAATTGAGATCAGAACTCAATATCGTCATACACTTTCTGTATATCTTCGTCCTAACTTGTGACGTTAGCATATAGATAAAACCTAATGTAGCTGGTGTTGCTTTTGCAACAGTTCTGACGATAATAGCCCTATCACTGAATTGTTCACACTATTTCTTCATTCACGAGGTATCCTATTTCCATTAAACGATTTCATTATGCTTCCTGTATTGCTATATTTCCGCCAGTCCACAAATCCTTTTCCTGGCTTCATTTAATTTCATTGTCCCCGACTATACCTAAAATCAGCCTCTACATCTCCTTTTGCGGTTTACCTATCTTCCCTACCATAGCCGGCCGCGGTGGCCGAGCGGTTCTAGGCACTTCAGTCCAGAACCGCGCGCTCTGCTACGGTCGCAGGTTTGAATCCTGCCTCGGGCATGGATGTGTGTGATGTCCTTAGGTTAGTTAGGTTTAAGTAGTTCTAAGTTCTAGGGGACTGATGACCTCAGATGTTAAGTCCCGTAGTGCTCAGAGCCATTTGAACCATTTGAACCCTACCATATTCAGCGTTCTGACATTCCGTGCTCCGACTCGTAGAAAGTGGCACTTCCTTTTGTTAATCAGTTTTTTTCTGACTCACGCTTGGCAGCCCCCTCTCGGACAGATGTAATTAGTACTCTTGTCCGAACGGAGAGGTCATCATAGTAATTTTTCTACTATCGTCCACATGCCGTTTGGATACATATTATGTGTTTTTAGTGTAGTGGTTTCAATTGCCTTCTGCATCCTCATGCTGTTGAGCGGTGCTGAGTCTTCCGCCTTTTAGGGGCAGCTTTCCAACCGAAGGGTATGAGTTTGCACTGAACCTCTGTAGGCTCCAACATACTCTTTGCCAACTCCGTTGGCACAACATACGCGAATCCTCGGACCGAAAGTCCTCGGGGCACGACGAGAAGTGTCGCAGTCAATAAGCGTACATTTAGTTGTACTCTTCGCAAACTCGTACACAGTGCTTGGCGTACGGAAGCTCAATTCAGTAATAGTGTGTTTTTGTCGTACGTCGTTCACTTAATGAATGACTAATCAAGTCTATAAACCTCGGTATACAATCTGAAGCCTGTTGTCTTATGCTCGTGATCGAAGGATAATGAATACGATGGGTACAGTACAATTGTTTCACAGTTTTTTAAACATACACAGCATGGTAGAGAGAGATCGACACTATCTTCTTCCAAAAATTCATATACAAACAACCTGTGCATCTAGAATTTCAGCTAATACCACGGATAACTTGGCCTACAATTTCGTTACCAAAAACAGTAGCCCACCATAATTGTCTGGCAAAAGAATTCTAGCAGATTTCCTCCTGCACAGTACGGTTTGGTACAACAGCGATTTTCTGATACGAAATCTTACTATACCTTACTTCACTTTCAAGGCGTACTTCGCAGTGTCGAAGACAAATGTTGATTTTATTATCCAGATTAGAATATATCTCGTATAATACTGCAGTATCGAAGAGAAAAGGAAAGGATCTTATCTGCAATTTATTTGGTTTCAAAGTACAGAACTTCTCTCCTTTTACCGTGCCCAAACTTTACTCGGCGGTAGTTGTGTAATTAGGAAAACACTCAAAGTGCTTCGCAATTTCATTAACGTCGTCCCTCCCTGGAGCATTAGTGTTGACGTTCGAAGAATGCCGAACTTAAATTAATCTCAAATTAACTTTCCCACCAGTCTTCAGCTGTAAATTAACTAACACACACAATTCCATGAACTGGTCGGAATCTTCACAAGAGTGAAAAGGCAACTTCGGCGATGTTATTGTATCCGTGGGATAGTGGCACTACTTCCTTGTTGTTCTGTTCGCGGAACCACTTGCGTTAGGTAGCTATGTAACTACGCATCACAATGTGTAAGCATAGACACAATGTCTGAACTTATTAGAGGTTGATTCTTCTGAGAACAGAGAAGAAAATGAGTGAATAATGCTATTATAACACACCAGACGTTCCTGAGTTTCCCCAGAAGTATTTCAAAGGAGTTATATTTGCACACGTCATCTCATTGTCAAAAAAATTCTTCTGAGCTGTTGACCGCTTTGTCAGCATAGCCTTGAAAACGGCCACTTGCAATAGTGACTGAAACGTCGGATAATTTTATATCTTGACAATGCGGTGAACAGCCCATAAGAATTTGATTGACAGCGACAACGACCGCGGAAGCCTACGCTTACGCCATCTGATGTTTCGGTGAGAGTAAAACATCAAGGAAACATTAGTCTGGTACGCGTAGGGAATCATTTGTTGCGGAACACTGAGCTCCTGGTCGGCTGTCGTACAGGACTTTCTTTACAGATTAAGTGCAGAGGTCACTTTACAGAACTAGCTGTAAGAACTCAGAGGGTGTGTGATATCTCTTCACAAATCTGCTGTGCTGTATACGATGGTCAGAAACATCCGTAATCCCAAGTGAACTGAGAGCTTCTCCACTGTCAAAATTGGATCGTAACTGGTATGACAGGTACAAACACTACACGGATGCTTTCAAAATTTTTGTCTCTATGATAGCCGCATTTTTTGATGATGAAATTTGCATGAACAATCTTTGCTGTTGCCTACTGCAGCGTCCATGTTAACCGCGGATTCGAATGCCATTCATCAAGCTATTCTCTGTACAGTCGAATTAAAAGTCGACAAGGTCTTAGTTTGTACTAACCGGATGAGTGCTCTACAGTCTCTTACTGGGGCATCCCAAGGAAAACTTTGAATCATTTAGCCTAAGCCACACTGCGAAGACTCGATTGAGCAAAGGAACTGCGTCAACGGACTCACCTTCAATGGATACCGCGGCATGTTGCTGTTGCAATTAGGGGCAACGAACTTGCAGATCGACTGGTGAAAATGGTGCAGCAACTACTTCTTATCGACAAACCACACCATACTGTAATTTCGTAATAGACTCGACAGCCAAGCAAAAACGTTTGGAGAAAGTTAGTGGACATAGATCGTACATCAAAGGGGCATGGTATTGGGCGAGTCAGTATCAACTTCCTTGACAGCCTTGGTTCCTCAACTCAAGAGCAGAGAAATTGTTACTGTTAAGAGACCACGGGAAGGTCACATGAATACCAATGAAAGAAACGTTTGTTATAATTAATTATTTCTCCAAACTGATTTCTGTCTCATTGACGAGGACATGGTGTTTATATTCATATAATGAGATAAACAGAAATATCTAAGAACAATAACGCTGTGCAATATTTTAAAGACCACGTACTATTTTCTTCTTAAGCAGCTCCTAGTTCCGTGGATACAGGTAGGACTGTTGACAAATGTATTTGTCATTTCAGTCGTCTTTGTAAAAGGAAACTTCGATGTTTGACGATATCCCTCTGCTTCCTTATGAGTGTATTTGAAAGGTCTTATGTTAAAATTATGTGACTTTTATTGCAATGGCCTTGTCAGGCAAATTTACTTTGTTTTCTCCTTATCCGATTCGATTATACAGTATTGAAATCAGACGAGGGTCCTGTTCGTATCATTACGTGCAATAACTGTTCCTGGTGAAACGGGCTCAGCCTGGACCCTAGCAAGGAAATATAAAATAAGGAATTAGAAAAAGAAACCTGTAACCAGCCGATGGACCTTTCAAGGTCACGGTGCTGTCCAAAGAACAAAATTCACAACACACATTGCGTCCTTAGATTGGAAAAAAGTCGTTATTCATACATGGAGCAGTGACGGATGGTGTTAGGAAGGATGAGAGGACCAGTTTGGATTGAGCTGGTACATCGGACCTGCCCATTTCGTAGGAACATTTATGGCAGTTACCTTAAATAATGTAGGGGAGCTATGGAAAACGTAACTCTGGCGGCTGAATGAAGAATCGAAACTACATCCATTTAACTAATTGGCCAGCGTCATATTAGTGTGCTACATAAATTGGCAAGTTCCCGTGGAGTGATGAACCAAGGTGCATAACGGCGCTCTGTCATTGATGAGCGTGAGACTGACGTGTTTGGGACATACTTATTATTTTATATACGTTTGCCGGATTTTGTAGATGTAATCGAGGAAAATAACATTTTCTTGAAAGTAACACCGGGTCATATTACATTCCAATTGTACAGGGTCAGAATTTCAACCATTCTGTCAGGATATTCCTCAGGATCCTCAGGATCCTTGGTGTCCACAGCTAGCTGAACAGTTCCCATGAACACAAAAAGGTCCTGAAGAGATTAGCAGAGGACTTGAACGTTGACCCTGCAGAACTGGAACGTAACATGGGGGGCTAAAGTAATAGTAAATGTTACCTCCAAATTTTTAGTTTAGTTTGTGGAAAGTGATGAAGGTTTTGGTTTAGTGCCTTTTTCCCTGGTCTCCAATCGGTCCATTATTTTTGTTGATTATTCATTAGAGTACGATTTTATCACCAGTTTCCAGATAATAACACGTTTCCCACTAAAAAGGCTTGAGTCGCAATGTGTCCCTTAAAAGTGATGTCCGTTAGATCGATTACCAAATGTCCTAATCGAAGCTCCAGTGTATGAACGGATGGGAAAAGGAGGGGGAAGGGGGAGGGGAAGGCAGCAGGGGCACGAGGCTTTGGAGAGGAACACGTCAACAGCTAATAACGTCTCAGGTTATGCCGAGAACGTTTCGTTCTAAAAGCGGTAGGGACCTCAGCTTGCTCTGACCGTAAACAGTATCAATCATTTTTCACACATACTGTTTACTGGCTCAGTTGTTTCGACACTTCGATCATCTAAGCACCAGTTCTAAAGTTTGGAAACACAAAAAACTGACATTCACACTGCATTAACAACAGTCGACGTAATCCCATATACGTTCAGTTTCGTTAACGAGTGTGATCCGTTGAAAATACACGGTCCAGTCACATTAATGTGACTACGTGTCAAAAGCCAGAATTTTAAATTTTGCAGCGCAGTCGGGGACAAAGGGAGCCAGCCCGGTTGTGGAAGGTACCAACAGGGATGTGGAGCCACGCCCACTCACTGCTGTGGCCAGCTGCGCTAGGCTTCTCGTTTGTGGATCCATAGCGCGAACAGCCCAATCAATGTGGTCCCACAAATCCCTGATTGGTTTTAAATGTCGGAGTGTGGTGGCGTGGTGCTCTTCGAACCATGCAAGTACACTGTGAGCCATGTGACATATTACATTGTCCCGCTGGTAGATGTCATGGTGCTGTGGAGAAACAGGATCTAGGGGCGGACATAGCCCCTAAGGATAGAGACATAGTTCTGTTCATCTATTATGCCTTCCAAATGTCCCACTGGTAGTTGCGAGGAGAAACAGCATCTAGGGATATACATAGCCGCTAAGGATAGAGACATAATTGTGTTAATCTATAATGCCTTCCAAATGTCCCACTGGTAAATGTCATGGTGCTGACAAGAAACAGCATGTAGGGGTGGACATAGCCCCTAAGGATAGAGACATAGTTGTGTTCATCTATTATGCCTTCCAAATGTCCCACTGGTAGATTTCACGATGCCTATGAGAAACAGCATCTAGGGGTGGACAGCAACTACGGATAGAGACATAGTTGTGTTCTTCTATCATACCTTCCAAATGTCCCGCTGGTAGATGTCATGGTGCCGAGGGGAAACCATCTAGGGGTCGAGATTGCCCCTAAGGATAGAGAAGTACTTGTGTTGATCTATTTTGGCTTCCAAAATATTGGGATCACATAGGGAATGTCACGAAAACGTTCCCCAGACCATACGTTACGAATTAAACTTCAAATTATTATAAAAATATATAAATTTTCGACACACATCGTCACATTACTTATCGTTAGGGGGAAACGAACCAAGTTACCAGGAAACTTTCGCTATAAAGATACAGCAACGTGTCTGTACTTTATGGCTTCGGAAATGTCAGTAGTTTTTGAAGCACTCCTGTCCACATGTTACAGAGCCAGTCATTCCAAATCACTTGATTCCAAACTTGCTGGGTGGATTCCATTGTCCGTAGTTATCTCTGAACACGGCAACGCTCGTCACTTACTGATTTCGTGACGTTCCATACATAACACATTATCCGTAAAGAGCTTCCGTTAAATCATGTACATATATCTTCAGTTTCGGCTGCTACCTTCAATTATGCGTGTTAGCTGATGGTATTTGTGGGTGTCACGCACATTGTACTAGACAAGAGCCTTACTGCCTCAATATCCGTTTGTGTCAATAAATGATTTTCCGAGTTTATTTTCTTGCTGACGAAGACAAATTTATATATGTCGAAGCCATCGTAAAGGGTTATTAAGCCTGTAATTCTGCAACAGGTTGTGTGTTATTTTTAAATCCTGTCAAGTTTATAACTGGAGTCTTCATACTATAATGGTGTGTAAAACTTAAGGACCAAAGTAACTTTCACGTGATGTCACTACCAAGTAACATAGCTTGCTGGAACTTGGACCTTACATAGAAAGTTCTGCTATTTGTACTGTAGAGGGTAACTGAAAGAAATACGGAATGAGACGAAATGAAACGACACCTTTATTCAAAAACGGTAGTTACACTGTAGCTAAAGCGTTTTGTGTTGCTCTCTTGGGAATTACAGAAAACGGGATATGGTTCTTAATCTGGTATGTGATCACCAGGGAAAGCAGTGAAAGTTCTGCGACCTGATCCCATGCTGGCCATGAGGTTGGCAAGGAGTACTCGCAGCAGGGCTTTCCGTTCCCCCATCAGCGTGGTTGACAACTCCTGAGCGGTCATTAATGGCTTTAGATATGCTACATTACATGGCCCGAAATTATTTCACACTTTCTCGATGGTATTTAAGCCGGGGGAAGGGAAGGCCGACTCATTCGCAGAATGCCTTCTCGTTCCAAGAGCTCTTCCACCTACGCTGTTCGATGCGATCGCACATCGTCGTCCATAAAAAGAAGTGAGGGCAGAATGCACCCCTGAAAAGCATATGGAAAGGTTGTAGTCATAGTAGCGTTGACCGGTGAGTGAACCGTGTTCAGAGGTTTGGAGTTAATAACGTCCGTGCAACATTATGACACCGCACGTCACGACACTTGGTACACAAAAATGATTATGTTTGACAATAGTCGTGGGTCAGTAACGTGTTACCACCTCTCGCCTTGTAAGGGTACGTTCAGCATTGTCGAACAAGATTGGTTTCACCTACATCTACATCTACATGGTTACTCTGAAAATCACACTTAAGTGCCTGGCAGCGGGTTCATCGAACCATTTTCATACTACTTCTCTACCATTCCAGTCTCGAATGGTGCGTGGGAAAGGGGAACACCTAAATCTTTCCGTTCGAGCTCTGATTTCCCTTATTTTATTATGATGATCATTTCTCCCTACGTAGGTGGGTGTCAACAAAATATTTTCCCATTCGGAAGACAAAGTTGACGATTGAAATTTCGTAAATAGATCTCGCCGCGAAGGAAACCGCCTTCGTTTCAGTGACTGCCACCCCAGCTCTCGTATCATATCAGTGACACTCTCACCCCTGTTGCCTGATAACACGAGACGAGCTGCCCTTCCTTGCACTTTTTCGATGTCCTCCGTCAATCCTACCTGGTACGGATCCCATACCGCACAGCAATATTCCAGCAGAGGACGGACAAGTATAGTGTAGACAGTCTCTTTAGTGGTTTTGTCGCATCTTCTAAGTGTTCTGCCAACCAAGGGCAGTTTTTGTTTCGCCTTCTCCACAATATTACCTATGTTGGCTTTCCAATTTAAGTTGCTCGTAATTGTAATTCGTAGGTATTTACTCGAATTGACAGCTCGTAGATTTGTGCGATCTATCGTATACCCAAAATTTATCGGATTTCTTTTAGTACCCATGTGGATGACCTCGCATTTTTCTTTGTTTAGTGCCAATTGCCACTTCTCGCACCATGCGGATCATTTTGTAATTGTAATTGATCGTCTGATGATTTTGCTAGACGGTAAATTACCGCGTCATCTGCAAAAAATCTAACGGGGATGCTCAGATTATCATCTAGATCGTTTCTGTAAATCAGGAACAGCAGACGGCCTATCACACTACCTTGCGGAACGCCAGATATCACTTCTGTTCTACTCGATGATTTACCGTCCATCACTACGAACTGTGACCTCTCCGAGAGGAAATCACGAATCCAGTCACACAACTGAGACGATACTCCATATGCACTCAATTTGATTAGTAGTCGCTTGTGAGGAACGGTATCCAAAGCCTTCTGGAAATCTAGGAATATGGAATCGATCTGAGATCCCTTGTCGACAGCACTCATTACTTCATTGGAATAAAGACCTAGCTGTGTTGCATAACAACGATATTTTCTGAATCCGTGTTGGCTATGTATCAATAAGTCATTTTCTTCAGTGTGATTCATGATGTACGAGTACTGTATATGCTCCAAAATCGTACTTCAAATTGAGGTCAGTGATATGGGTCTGTAATTGGATGGGTTACTCCTATTTCCTTCCTTGAATATTGGTGTGACTAGTGCTACTTTCCAGTCTTTAGGAACAGACCTTTCGTTAAGTGAGCGGTTGTATACGATTGCTAAGGAAGGCGCTATTGTGTCTGCATACTCCGAAAGGGACCTGATTGGTACACCATCTCGACCTAAAGACGCCTTTTAGTTTCGCAGCACCTAAGATATCTACTTTTATGTCACTCATGCTAACAGCTGTTCTGGTTTAGAACTCGGGAATATTTACTTCGTCTTCTTTAGTGAAGAATTTACGGGACAATGGTTGAAATGGCTCTGAGCACTATGGGACTTGACTTCTGAGGTCATCAGTCCTCTACAACTTAGAACTACTTGAACCTAACTGACCTAAGGACATCACACACATCCATGCCCGAAGCAGGATTCGAACCTCCGACCGTAGCGGTCGCGCGATTCCAGATTGTAGCGCCTAGAACCAGTCGGCCACTCCAGCCGGAGTGAAGGGTTTACGGAAAACTGTATTTAGTAACCCCGCTTTAGTTACATATTTGGAGTTATATGTGTTACGGTGTTGTGAGGCATGACTTTACATCGGCGTACTATGAATATCGTACACGCACAGATAAATGTTCTTGTCGTACTGAACTTGTTGTCCACGTACGCCTTTCCAGGTTGCATTCGGCCCTGACTTCATTTGTGTGGGCGAAACTTTGCTACCTAATTGAACATCGCAGGTGGAGGAACTCTTGGAACGGCGAATTGACTGTCACGTGTGGAATGAGTTGGTAAGACATATTGCAGCACGCCACAGGCACGAAATACCATCCAGCATTCCTCCGCTGGTGGAGGAATGGAAAGCGCTTCCACAAGAACTCCTTACCGACCTTGTAGATAGCGTTGGAGTACGATGCAGAGCATGCACCGCCGTCCATGGATGTCACAGCCTATTAAGAACCACGTCCCACCTTTTGTAATGTTCTGGTGACCTCATAAATCGGGATGACATTAAGGAAAAATATTTTTTTCAGTGTGTCACTTCTGTTAGTCTCACCTGGTATTTCCTTCAGTGACCTTCTGTACTGTACTTTGGTTCAAGCTATGTTACTAAGCAGTATCAAAACATGTGAAAGTTACTTTCGTCGTTATATTTTGCACAGCAGTGTACGATCTACACTGTAAATATATACACTCCTAGAAATGGAAAAAAGAACACATTGACACCGGTGTGTCAGACCCACCATACTTGCTTCGGACACTGCGAGAGGGCTGTACAAGCAATGATCACACGCACGGCACAGCGGACACACCAGGAACCGCGGTGTTGGCCGTCGAATGGCGCTAGCTGCGCAGCATTTGTGCACCGCCGCCGTCAGTGTCAGCCAGTTTGCCGTGGCATACGGAGCTCCATCGCAGTCTTTAACACTGGTAGCATGCCGCGACAGCGTGGACGTGAACCGTATGTGCAGTTGACGGACTTTGAGCGAGGGCGTATAGTGGGCATGCGGGAGGCCGGGTGGACGTACCGCCGAATTGCTCAACACGTGGGGCGTGAGGTCTCCACAGTACATCGATGTTGTCGCCAGTGGTCGGCGGAAGGTGTACGTGCCCGTCGACCTGGGACCGGACTGCAGCGACGCACGGATGCACGCCAAGACCGTAGGATCCTACGCAGTGCCGTAGGGGACCGCACCGCCACTTCCCAGCAAATTAGGGACACTGTTGCTCCTGGGGTATCGGCGAGGACCATTCGCAACCGTCTCCATGAAGCTGGGCTACGGTCCCGCACACCGTTGGGCCGTCTTCCGCTCACGCTCCAACATCGTGCAGCCCGCCACCAGTGGTGTCGCGACAGGCGTGAATGGAGGGACGAATGGAGACGTGTCGTCTTCAGCGATGAGAGTCGCTTCTGCCTTGGTGCCAATGATGGTCGTATGCGTGTTTGGCGCCGTGCAGGTGAGCGCCACAGTCAGGACTGCATACGACCGAGGCACACAGGGCCAACACCCGGCATCATGGTGTGGGGAGCGATCTCCTACACTGGCCGTACACCACTGGTGATCGTCGAGGGGACACTGAATAGTGCACGGTACATCCAAACCGTCATCGAACCCATCGTTCTACCATTCCTAGACCGGCAAGGGAACTTGCTGTTCCAACAGGACAATGCACGTCCGCATGTATCCCGTGCCACCCAACGTGCTCTAGAAGGTGTAAGTCAACTACCCTGGCCAGCAAGATCTCCGGATCTGTCCCTCATTGAGCATGTTTGGGACTGGATGAAGCGTCGTCTCACGCGGTCTGCACGTCCAGCACGAACGCTGGTCCAACTGTGGCGCCAGGTGGAAATGGCATGGCAAGCCGTTCCACAGGACTACATCCAGCATCTCTACGATCGTCTCCATGGGAGAATAGCAGCCTGCATTGCTGCGAAAGGTGGATATACACTGCACTAGTGCCGACATTGTGCATGCTCTGTTGCCTGTGTCTATTTGCCTGTGGTTCTGTCAGTGTGATCATGTGATGTATCTAACCCCAAGAATGTGTCAATAAAGTTTCCCCTTCCTGGGACAATGAATTCACGGTGTTCTTATTTCAATTTCCAGGAGTGTAGACTAACCATGGATATTTAAAATCATGAGCCAAATTTAGGGTTATAGTGTAGACTTCAATGGCAGTGAAGTCGGTAAGAATGGAAATGGAAATAGCGTAAGAAGCAACTAAGGGAAAAAAAACCCGCAATTGGTCTGATTCTCAAGAAGTGGCAAAGTGGTCAGTGTCTGTTCACCAGAGTTGCGGCTGGAAACATGTTCCCTAGAGCCAACAACCCTGAGATAGTGGACTTGTTTCTCTAACTCAACAAGTAATCTGCCATTGAGATGCACTTTTTACGAGAGTTTACCCCAGGAAACACAAAATCTTCCATTTCCAAGGTAATGAAAAGTAGGTATTCGGATTCTGGAGGCTAACGGCATCATGCAAAGAATGAGTCGGAGTGTTCTGAAACCTGCCTTAAAACATAAACCCATAAAATAAAACACCGAAACGTAAATTACCTAGTGATTTTTAATATAAATTCACTAGAAAACTCAGGAAAACTTAAACTTTCTAAAGGCAAAAAAATATTATGAAGAAACGAGATTTACTGATGAACATCACTTCGAAGGATTCTGGGTAGTTAAAGGAAAACCAGAAGTAAGACTTATGGAAAATGTACCACAGTTTTGAACAGGTTTCACTGTAAACAGAAACTTATTAAACTCATTATAGATTATAAGGCAATTACTGAAAGACTTTCCATACTAACATTTAAATTATCAAACAAAGTTTACATCATTTTAAGTTCACATGTACCAATAAATCAGGAAAACGGAACACATAAATTGTAAGCAGAATATTTTGGGCAAAATTAATAAAACACCCTAGATCACATTCCATTAAAAACATATTATTACTACTTGGAGACTTTAATGCACGAATTTGCACACATCAATACACACATCAAAAAATGTTTTGTATCACTCCAGATCCCAGAACTCCTGAAGATAGACGTTGACTTCGGATATTGTATTACAGACACAGTCCCTTTGACTGTTCAGAGATGTCACTAAACCCGCCCAAATATGTAAACAACCATGTATGAGCAGCGCCTATCACACGGAAGGGGTCCGACAGCCGATCAGTTCCAATCATCCCACCAGGACGGAGGTACACGGCTCGTGTTGTCTGTAGTTCAACCATGCCTAGGCGGTCAATAGCGCGGTCCACATTGTTACATTGTGTCAGGAAGGGCTCTCAACAAGGGAAGTACGCAAGAGTCTCAAAGCGATGTTGTTCGGACATGGAGGAGATACAGAGAGACAGGAAGTGTCAATGGCATGCCTCGTTCAGGCCGCCCAAGGGCTACTACTACAGTGGATGACCGCTACCTATGGATTATGGCTCGGAGGACGGCAACGCCACCATGTTGAACAAAGCTTGCCGGCCGCTGTGACCGTGCGGTTCTAGGCGCTGCAGTCTGGAACCGCGACACCGCTACGGTCGCAGGTTCGAATCCTGCCTCGGGCATGGATGTGTGTGATGTCCTTAGGTTAGTTAGGTTTAACTAGTTCTAAGTTCTAGGGGACTAATGACCTCAGAAGTTGAGTCCCATAGTGCTCAGAGCCATTTCACATTTCCATTTGAACAAAGCTTTTCGTGAAGCCACAGGGCGTCGTGTTACACCTCAAACTGTGCGCAATAGGCAGCATGATATGCCACTTCACTACCGACGTCCAAGGCAAAGTCCATCGTTGCAACCACGACATTATGCAGCGTGGTACAGATGGGCCCAACAACATGCCGAAAGGACCGCTCAGGATTGACATTACGTTCTCTTCACCGATGAATGTCACATATGCTTTCAACCCGACCATCCTCGGAGACGTGTTTGGAGGCAACCCGGTTAGGCTGAAACCTTATACACACTGTCCACCGGGTGCAGCAAGGTGAAGGTTTCCTGCTGTTTTGGGACGACATTATCTTGGGCCGACGTACGCCGCTGGTGGTCATGGAAGGCGCCGTAAACGCTGTATGATGCGTGAATGCCATCCGCCGACCGACAGTGCAACTATATCGGCAGCATATTGGCGAGGCATTCGTCTTGATGGATGACAATTTGCGCCCCCATCGTGCACATCTTGTGAAGACTTCCTTCAGGATAGAGAAATCGCTCGACTAGAGTGACCAGCATGTTCTCCAGACATGAACCCTATCAGACCTGCCTGGGATATATTGATAAGGGCTGGTTATGGACGACGTGACCCACCAATCTCTCTGAGGAATGTACGCCGAATCTTCGTTGAGGAGTGGGCCAATCTGGACCAACAGTGCCTTGATGAACTTGTGGATTGTATGACACGACGAATACAGGCATGCATCAATGTACGAGGATGTGCTATTGGATATTAGAGGTACCGGTGTGTACAGCAGTCTGGACCACCACCTCTTAAGGTCTTGCTATATGATGGTATAACATGCAATGTGTGATTTTCAAGAGCAATAAAAAGGGCGGAAGTGATGTTTATGTTGATCTGTATTCCAATTTTGTGTACAGGTGCCGGATCTCTCGGATGCAAAACTTGTTGTGATGTGAGTATTAGGAAAATACCCTGCACATAAAAGAGTCAACGAAATTGGAGAAATACTCTTAACTCTATGCAGGCAGCATAACATACTACAGCATCTTCAAAAAATTTCCTAGAAAACAAATTACTTGGGTATTACTTTGAAGTGAAAACCAGCACGGTAGCGTTGCTTTAAGTAGACACTCCAATGGAGGTACGCAATGTAAAAGTTGCTTAGAGCGAGCCAGACCACTACCAGTCTATCATTAAGTTCAAGATTACGCCAACTGCTAGGAAAAAGAACCAATGCCAACCCAGAAAGTGTGACTTACAAAAGTTATGTAGGGAAAATAATTACAAAATACAGTTGGAAAAAATGCAGGGTGAAAAGTATTTAAACCGAAAAACTCTGGGAGGTTGTAGGGGACATCAAAACAAATATTTTTCCCTAATGTCATTTTTTCCTGTGAGGGTTATTTAAACCGGTGGAGGCCGTATTACGCTCTTCAGTTGTTAGAGGCTGCATTACGACCTTCAGTTGTTAGAGTGCGTATTACGCTCTTCAGTTGTAGGCAACCTCTGTCCACCAGTGTAGTAGTGCACTGTCTCTGTTTACTAAGGGAACGATACACCAGGAGTGAGTACACTGATATGGTTGGTGCGTACTACGTAGCGCACCACAACGGACGAGCTGCACAGCGGGTTTATCAACAACAATATCCTAATTGCGGTATCCCGCATCATCCGACCTTTACTGCTGTGTACCAACGTCTTCGTAAGACCGGGTAATTTAGCAGATTACCTGGACAGGGACGCCGTCGCACGGTAAAACGCTGCAATTTGAGGAATCTGTCTTGCAGCATGTGGAGCGGGATCCTTCAATCAGCACTCGTGCAATTGCACGTAACATGGGGACGAATCAGTCAGAACAGACCTTCGAGAGCAATAGTTACGTCCATTTCACTTACAGCGTGTCCACAACCTGGAACCAGTTGATTATCCACCCAGAGCACAGTTTTCGCAGTGATACCTGGAACGGTGTGAAATGCAGCCTGCATTTCGATCCTCTGTTTTGTTTACCAATGAAGCAACGTTCAGGTGCGATGGAGTCTTCAACATGTACAATTCGCATATTTGGAGTGAGGATAACCCACATGCCACAGTTACTAACGCTCATCAAATGCGGTTCTTCGTTAATGTGTTGGTCGGTGTTGTTGGAGACTGTTTAATTGGGCCGTATGTGCTACCTAGGTCATTAAATGGCAGGCACTATCACAATTTTCTCGCCAGAGCATTGCCAGAATTGCTGGAAGACGTCCCGCTCCCTACAAGACAATGCATGTGGTTCTGACTTGACGGGGCGCCGGCACATTTCAGTCGTCGTGTGCGTCGATTCCTGGACCCACGGTTCCCAGAGACATCAGAGGTGGTCCTGTACCATGGCCTGCTCGATCCCCATATATGTCCCCTCTGAACTTTTTTGTGTGGGGAGAGATGCCCAACCTTGTTTACGCAGCTCCTGTTGCATTAGAAGAGGATGTGGTTGCCCGGATAGTAGCAGCAGCAGGCACAATTCAGGATACTCCTGGTGTTTTTGCCCGTGTCAGACAGAACATGATCCAACTGTGTAACCTCTGTTTACGTGTGAATGGAGGAATTTTTGAAAATCTACTGTAATTGAAACTGCTGTGTGTTAATGTGTTCTCTTTTGGTCATAACAAAAATGGAAAAGTGTTTTATGATTTAATTAATTTGCCGCCAGAGAAAAATTCCTCTAACGCTTTAAATACTCCTCATAGGAAAAAAATGACATTAGTGAAAAATATTTGTTTTGATGTCCCCTACAGCCTCCCAGAGTTTGTCGGCTTAAATACTTTTCACCCTGTATACCTAAATGTTGGAAACGACCTGGAAACCAGTCTGCAGAAGAAAGTATCCCTCTTCAAAAGAAATGGAAACATGCTTGGGAGAAAAATGATTGTAGTTAATTATAGAAAGGCAATGAGCTTGTAATATCTAGAACGCAGTTAAAAATGATTAGCACAGGATAATGATCGCCGAGTAAGATGACAAAGTCGTAAAACACTGGATTGGTGCTCGGGAGGACAGAGTTTCAGATCTCAACCCTGTCATCCAGGGCTGCTCCTTTGGAAGGGCGCAGCTACTTTTCTTATCCATCTTTCCCCAATGCGGACTTGTGCTCCGTCTCTAGTGACCTCGTCTCGACGTTAAGTTAAGCGTTGAGCTTCCTTCTTTCTTTACGTGAGACCAGTAACTTCTTTAGTTTCCACATCTTCACTATTCGTACGATAGATTTTTACGTAACTCTGCAAAAACACAGTACTAGTGAAGAAATTTCTACAGTGCACAATACGAATTTTTTGTGGCCAAATTAAGGTGAAGTATCGGCAAAAAAGCCAGTGTAGTACTTGGAAAGGGAGTGGTAGATCCGAAACGTGTTAGACGAAAAACAAAGTACTATGAGTGCATATTGCATAAGATTTCGAAGATTTTAGTACCGTAAGCAAATGTGTCGTAGTCGGCTGTGTGCAGCCGCAAATTACAAGGCAGGCAGACCACTCTCCGCCAAACACGGCACTATGAGTATGTCGTCACGCACGACGGCTTGGGCAAGCGGGAGATAACGTCATGACCTTGAGCTACTTCACTAACAAAACGAAATCGATAGTGCACGTAACCCAGGTTCAAAGATCATTTCTATTTGAAAGGACCGATAGTACAAGCAAATCTTAGCTAATGTAAACATATCGATCTGGTATGTAATATTATTATTGCACATTTTTACCTTAAGATAGTGTTTCAGCTCGAATGTTACATAATTATTCAAAGTTTTGTTGCTTTCTTCTTTTTCTTTTCCCAAAAATCTTCATTCTTTGACCATACTGATCGGCCAGAATATTATGACCACCTGCCCAATAGCCGGTGTGAGCACATTGGCACGGATAACAGCGGCGACGAGCCGTCGCATGGAAGCGATGAGGCGTTGGCAGGTCGCTGGAGGTAACTGGCACCACACCTGCACACACAGGTCAACTAATTTACGTAGATTCCGGGAAGTGAGGCGATGACCCCTGACAGCGCATTCAGTCGTATCCCAGATGTCTTCGAACGGGTTCAGATCTGGCGAGTTGAGAGGCCAGCACAGCAATTGTAACTTGCCACTGTATTCCTCAAACCACTCCATCAAACTCCTGGCCTTGTGACATGTCGCAGTACCTTCTTGAAAAATGTCACTACCGTCGGGAAGCGCGATCGTCGTGAAGCGTGTACGTTGTCTGGAACCAATGTACGATACTCCTTAGCCGTCATGGTGCCCGGCACGAACTATACCGAAACTATGAATGCCCACGTGAATGTTCCCCAGAGCATAATGGAGCCGACGCCAGATTGTCTCCGTCCCGCAGTACAGGTATCAAGGAGCTATTCCCCTGGAAGACGACGAATTCACGTCCTGGCATTGGCATGATGATGAAGGTATCGGGATTCATCAGACCTTGCAATGCTTTGCCACTGCGCCAACATTCAGTGCCAATGGTCACGTAGCCATTTCAGTCGTAGTCCCGATATGGTGGTGTTAACATTGGCAGATGTATGGGTCGTCCTTAGGAGTGCACTCTGTGTTCAGACACATTTGTAGTTACCCAGCATTAAACCCTGGTGTTGGTTCGGCCGCAGTTCGCCGCCTATCTTCGTTTACCAGTCTGGCGAGCCTGAGACGTCCGACATGTGTAATGATGGTTGGCCGCCCAATACCACGACATCTGGACGTGGTTTCACCTTGGTTTCGCCACATCTTGAAGACGGTCATCACAGCAATGCTCGTATATCCGACAACCCATAGAGTTTCCGAAATACTTGTCCGGAGCTTCAGGGCCATCACAGTCTGCCCTCAGAGAGATCGCACGCCTTCCCTGTTCTAAACAAGGACACTACCCTCACTGATTCTACGTGCACCGTGCGTGCGTCTGATTGGCAGTCATTTATCGCGAGGTGACTGCTATCGCCTGGACAGGTTGATATCCATGTTAGGCCGTTAGTAATAATGTTCTGGTTGATCAGTGTTCTTTCCGATTTGTTTTGATCTGTTCATATTTTTTCTTTTACTTTAAATTTCGTGTCCATAATTGTCTTTCTGTACTTGTCCCTTTCATTTCTCATTTCCACATTAATATCTGCTTGTCTTAGGTCTTCTACTTCTTGAAGCCAATTGGGTTACTTTTTTTCTGAGCTGTTCACTACATCACAAATCCTCTTTTTGGGTCTGTTGTTCATTCAGCGTTACTCGGCATTTTCTGTTGTTCATTCAGTGTTACTCGGCATTTTTTGATCATGTCTGTTAGTTTGATTATCTATATAATTATTTGGTTGATCACTATAGTGATACACCATCTCCGTGTATTCCTCTAAAAAAACTTCTGATGATTTTACGTTGTATTGCTTTCCGTCTCGGTGGTGCCTGGTGGCGCGATTGTGGTCGTATCTCATGCATACAGTGCTCCTGGTAGCACCACTGTGCTACTGTGCCTCAGTTCCACATATCTTGATATGTTTCTATTATTGGCCATGCGAGTTTGTACGCTTTCTGAACTTTTTATGCTCTTTCTATGTTGCATGCTTTGTGTAGTCCTTTTTTTTTACATATTCTCGTAAATACTGGCGTTATTTCACTCTGTTAACCTTTCGGGATTTTGTGTGCATTGATTGTTTTGTTGTTGTTGTTGTTCTTTCTTTCTATGAATCGCGTTTTGTCATATGATATCTATACACCTATTTTTCCAGAGACTTCATCCATGTATTCCAGTATCCTTTGTGCTTCTTGTCTATTGTTGCTGACCGTGTGTCTCTTCCAAACATTCGTCTGGAGAATTTTCTCTGGTCTATCGGCACTTACAGGGCTATTACAAATGATTGAAGCGATTTCATAAATTCACTGTAGCTCCATTCATTGACATATGGTCACGACACACTACAGATACGTAGGAAAACTCAAAAAGTTTTGTTCGGCTGAAGCCGCACTTCAGGTTTCTGCCGCCAGAGCTCTCGAGAGCGCAGTGAGACAAAATGGTGACAGGAGCCGAGAAAGCGTATGTCGTGCTTGAAATGTACTCACATCAGTCAGTCATAACAGTGCAACGACACTTCAGGACGAAGTTCAACAAATATCCACCAACTGCTAACTCCATTCGGCGATGGTATGCGCAGTTTAAAGCTTCTGGATGCCTCTGTAAGGGGAAATCAACGGGTCGGCCTGCAGTGAGCGAAGAAACGGTTGAACGCGTGCGGGCAAGTTTCACGCGTAGCCCGCGGAAGTCGACGAATAAAGCAAGCAGGGAGCTAAACGTACCACAGCCGACGGTTTGGAAAATCTCACGGAAAAGGCTAAAGCAGAAGCCTTACCGTTTACAATTGCTACAAGCTCTGACACCCGATGACAAAGTCAAACGCTTTGAATTTTCGGCGCGGTTGCAACAGCTCATGGAACAGGATGCGTTCAGTGCGAAACTTGTTTTCAGTGATGAAGCAACATTTTTTTTTAATGGTGACGCGAACAGACACAATGTGCGAATCTGGGTGGTAGAGAATCATCACGCATTCGTGCAGCAAATACGCAATTCACCAAAAGTTAACGTGTTTTGTGCAATCTCACG
This sequence comes from Schistocerca nitens, assembly GCF_023898315.1. Taxonomy (NCBI): domain Eukaryota; kingdom Metazoa; phylum Arthropoda; class Insecta; order Orthoptera; family Acrididae; genus Schistocerca; species Schistocerca nitens. The sequence continues at coordinate 489,858,356 of NC_064621.1, forward strand.
GTTTAAAGTTTAAGGCCCCTTTTTCTTCTGCGAAAAAAACGTTACAGGACACGTGTATCTGGACATGCTGGAAAATTGGCTCATGCCACAACTGGAGACCGACAGCGCCGACTTCATCTTTCAACAGGATGGTGCTCCACCGCACTTCCATCATGATGTTCGGCATTTCTTAAACAGGAGATTGGAAAACCGATGGATCGGTCGTGGTGGAGATCATGATCAGCAATTCATGTCATGGCCTCCACGCTCTCCCGACTTAACCCCATGCGATTTCTTTCTGTGGGGTTATGTGAAAGATTCAGTGTTTAAACCTCCTATACCAAGAAACGTGCCAGAACTGCGAGCTCGCATCAACGATGCTTTCGAACTCATTGAGGGGGACATACTGCGCCGAGCGTGGGAGGAACTTGATTATCGGCTTGATGTCTGCCGAATCACTAAAGGGGCACATATCGAACATTTGTGAATGCCTAAAAAAACTTTTTGAGTTTTTGTATGTGTGTGCAAAGCATTGTGAAAATATCTCAAATAATAAAGTTATTGTAGAGCTGTGAAATCGCTTCAATCATTTGTAATAACCCTGTATTTACAGTTTCGTTTCTGCAATGTGTAGAGGAGTCATCCGAAACAAATAACGCACGTCACATGTTTCATGCGACTCCCAGTGTCAACGAAAAGCATCAGTTTGTTTTCTGCTACAAAGAAAATGGTTTTTAAAGCGGAGTTTTATGTTTCCATTCGATAGAGCGGTCCTAGTGCAGTATTCGTTTTGGCTCCATTAGGGAAGTAAAACTGAAAGAATAACTAGTTCTCTGGCAGCGACTCGCATACCACCCTACTATTCACTGTCTGCTACCGACATCCCGCAGCGCTACTTAGTTGTCGGAATAATATGCTAACGCCGAAGAACATGTTTTGCTTTCTGTGTATTATTTCTCTGACTAAATTAAAACATTTGAACATAAATACAATAGGACAGCAATCGATATAGTAGACAGCATCTTTCTAGTGGTACATGTGGAACTATTTGCTGTCACAATGTGGTGTGTTTGTGATAACACAAGAGATAAATTGATGCGGAAAATTTTACAAAATTTATGGTTAACACTCTCTTCCAAGGACTCCTTCAGTTACCTCATTTGTTTCCCTTAACTTATCAGAAACAATATACATTAATATTAGGACGTTACTAAAGTGACGAAATAAAAACTTTGATAACTGCATCAGTTTTACACATTGATCACGCTATGCTAAGCCTCGTAACACACTGGCTTGGTCTTGAAACGTTTGCACCACAGTTGTAGTGAAGTGACTACTGTGAGAACTTCTCCTCCAGTCCCTTGAAGATTACACAACATTCAATCGGTGGTACAGTGCTGACCATTGTGTGTGTGTATGTAAGTATGTATGTATGTGTGTGTGTGTGTGTGTGTGTGTGTGTTTAGTGTTGCTAGGTAGGTCTGGATATCACAAGAAGATTTGTAGCAACAAGAACGTCCACCTTAAGGCAGCTGCAAATTACCTGATGTAATACCACGACCAGTCTTCAGGCCACCGTGTGCGCTATTCTGCACAATATACGCAGTGTGGTAACAGAGACCATCATACTGGAGAAATTTATAAACAAAAACTATTTGTTCCATGTTCTTAAATCTTTGCCCAGGTGGAGAAACGTAGTAGCTTTAGTCACGAACTGGCAATGACAAAATAACTGCTGCTACTCCTGAAATTGTGCTGCAACGCATTGTTTCTTCTTAGATATTTTGAAATCATACGTGGACGCTTTCCAGCTGAGACGATACCTTGAAAGCAATGGAAGGCCCGTTGTTTGCAGAGCGTGTAGCATCCGTTGTTGCAACCCCTGTGATCGAGGCAGCGGAGATCCGCGGGCTACGACACGGAGAAATGCAAAAGCGCGCCATTTGCAAGTCAGATGGTGATCTTTGCCGCGCTGAAGATCACAGCCCCGCAGCGTCACAGGGCGGCAGCTTGTTTTTGCGCTGCGGGCGGCGGGCACAGCGGCTCCTGCGCCCGCTCCCACGCGTCGACCTCCCCACGTGTTTTCCGCAGCCGCAGGAAGGCTTCCGTACACCAGTCGAGGCAGCGTGCAAATCACGTCTGGTATTTCTTACGCGCGCCTGTGGCTGCGTGGCAGAAACTCCAAACTATAAACCAAGTCAAATATCCCCCTATGTTGCGTGACTCATTTGGTTACACAAGTGGTAGAGTTGCTGTTTTCACTTGTGCTCGACTATTCATACGTTCACTTCTGTCGATAAGATTTGCTTTAGTAAAAGTCAGAAAATAGTACAACGATAGTTTTCTTTGTGACTACCGTACTGTGGATCTGAAGGAAATGAAATGTGTGATTCTAGCCTCGAGTTCCCCGTTGGTGAGATACTCTGTCAAGAATCGAGGTTCATTGCATCTCATATTTTTAAATGTACTTGACTATGAATTACCCCTCCCACCCTTTGGTTCAAGAGTTTTTCTTCTTCAGCATGTTCCGCTTCCCTTGTCTTGGAACCTCTACCTCTCGCCTCTTCGACTGGACGACATTTCCAAAACCATTTCAAATGGTTCAAATGGCTCTGAGCACTATGGAACTCAACTGCTGTGGTCATCAGTCCCCTAGAACTTAGAACTACTTAAACCTAACTAACCTAAGGTCATCACACACATTCATGCCCGAGGCAGGATTCGAACCTGCGACCGTAGGAGTCGCACGGTTCCGGACTGCGCGCCTAGAACCGCGAGACCACCGCGGCCGGCAACACCATTTCGCTGTGGATGTGGAGCGATGTAGAAGAGGCGGTTCAACATGATCTTCAGCCGCACCAAGGGACAGTGTCTTCTTTGGCCTAGTTTTGTTTGCTAGCAAATGAAACGTAGTTTCTCCTTAGGTCGTCTACGTGGTCACCTATCATCGTACATTGTTTTGGCTTAGCGATACTGCTGAGCTAGCCTTTCGGAATTATTTTCGTAATGGCAGACAAGCAAATTCTTTACGTGTAGCATCACTGAAGACTTGATGAACTTGGGAAATGCACATTATTGAAAGTAGTATTCTCATTTCCATAAATGGGATTGTTTTCAGTGGTCACTGTTATCGTTTCCATATAGTCATAATAGTCATACAGAACACAGGACCTATTACACAACGACTGCTGGACTAGAACTTACCCTAGTGTTTGGGACAATACTAATACTTTGTTGGGAAACAAAGAGTACAGAAATCTAGAATCATAGTAATGAGGCCACATACGAGTATTCTCATCTTCATTGTTCAGACAACTGAGTCAACGTATTGCAAGTCATTCGTGAACACAGTTGAGCTCCTCTTCCACTGAATCTCAGACAGCTTGATCGCAATGAAGCCTTTATTCTACAAAGTCTTCGTTAGATGACCAGCCACGCGGTAACAGTAAGACGAAGGGGCGGACTGTACACTAATCAGGAAGAACGCTGAGCGACCTGTATTGCTTTGGAAGAAAGCAGGCTGGATGGAGTACAGGGAATACGTTCAAAAATTTATGGATGACCAACGGAGCTCCCAATTCTGACAAGAAGCAAACTTTATCCACCGTAGCTCCAGAGACATCAGAAACAAATTGTTCAGGACGACTTAATCAAAAAACTTTGCACTACAATAATGAATCTATTAAGACTGATAATGGATATCTCCATGTAGTCCCAAACAACAATAACACCAAAAAATGCGTCGCAGAATCGCTACAGAGTATACTTCTAAGCAGTAGCCGGATTTGGTTCAAATGGCTCTGAGCACTATGCGACTTAATTTCCGAGGTCATCACTCGCCAAAAACTTAGAACTACTTAAACCTAACTAACCTAAGGACGTCACACACATCCATGCCCGAGGCAGGATTCGAACCTGCGACCGCAGCGGTCGCGTGGATCCAGACTGAAGCGCCTAGAACCGCTCGGCCACAACGGCCGGCAGCCGGATTTGCTAAGAACGTAGCGCACTCCTAAATTTTGTACGCTGCTATCAGATAGGCGGTACTGAAAACATGGTTAGTACCAAATTCACCAGACCTATTTTCTGGTTTTAGGATAAATACAGCTCATGGAAATGATGGAAATAAGAGCGGTACACTTCTCATAAGAAAAGGATTCCTCTACAAAATTCAAAGACATGATAGGTAACAGATTTCACTTAAAGCTGCTACAGGTTCATTTTACACGAACGGGAAGGAAATGGACACAGTGTTGGCCTACCGATCGCAAAGGAAGTTCGTAACGAAACAACAACTCATAATATTATTTAATTCTTAAGCACATCGGAAGAGAAGATTATGTGGTTTTAACGCACATCACCCTGCCTGGAATTCAGACCCAGAAAACGGCATCGGCAAAATGTCGTTGAAGATGACATAAACTTTTTAAATGAACCTCTCGCGACGAGGGTAAATGCACCAATCCAACGACTGAGTGGTTAGATGTACATTGGATCCCACAAAAGGGTTCGTATATGAGCCCTGTGGACCTGATCATCTTCTCACCGTCCTCTGATCTGACGCACAAGCGGGTCGCGGTGTCATAGGGCCAACCTACAAGTGGAACATTCGGAATGGTGACAGGAATAAGTAGTACACAGTGCGAGCTACTACGCACGAGAAAACCCATTTGCGAGCTTCGCTCGGTCGAGATCGGGAGAAACACACTGGTAGCACTGGGTGATCACAATCATTTTAGTTCGAAGTAAATTATCCAGTAAAAATAGATGGCTCGAGCCCCCAAGTGCTTCTGCACGAAAAAAAAAAAAAACAACCTCACCCAAGCAACTACATAGCATTTATCCCCTTGGGGTTCCGTAAAATGTGGTTGGACTTCTTAAATAAATTGACTACGTTAGGTCTGATGGATGCCAACCACATCCGCTGCAGCATCCCCGGTAATTTTTAAACTAATGTCAAGTTTATAAAAACAAATGTTAGCAGATAGGAATAATTTTTAGCGAACAGAACACAGTTTTTACTAACTAGAGTTTATTTTAACTTATTCAGGACAGATTTGACTGAATTTAAGTGTTCCGTATTTGACTTCGGATATTTACCGAGTTAGTTCAACAGCGCCACTCAAATATTAATCACGGTCGTTCAGCAATTATTCATTTAATTTTTCTTTTAAAATAGCTGAAACCTCAAGATGAACAAAGTTCCGAGCGGAGAATACTTCTCGAAAAATTATAATACACCAAACACAATCCGAAGTCCAACCGAAAGATCAAATAACTATGTCCCACAGCGGTTGTTCAAAGTTCGTCACGACTTCACGGTACGAAAATATTTTAAACTTAACTCTTGCGCGAAAATTTCGACAAGTCTCAGAAACGCACCACCGAGAACTCTTCAGGTCCAACAGCGCACAACAGCTAGAATCACAAATTCCATGCGACTTCGCGGTACGAAAAATATTTTAAGTCCAATTCGCGCACGGACTTTCGCCAGTCACACGTGCTACCCCTTTCAAGTCAACAGCAAGAATGCCCTACCACAGAAAATCGCCGCCCCTAAAAGCCCTCGGTTTGAACACTCTGAAGTCAAATCAAGTTTGTTTGTTTGCACATAAAATTTACTATTACACTTAATATAGATACAATAAAATGCATGTAGCACTTCTACTCAGACGGAAGTTTTCCTCTGAATACCGATTCGTCATCAGAATTTCTGTTCGGGATCTTATTCTCATATTACTAAACTTTGTGTGTTCTTGAAATAGAACTTTTCATTATTTAAAATACTCTCAATGCATAAATAACTGATTTTATTATTCTATTACCTATTTCCTTATGTCTACTTTTTCGCACTGCTGCTGTCTTTATAGTTCCTATTTTTTGTTTACCAAAATTCTGCGTTTTAATTAAGAAAACAGCATTTCCGCCCCTCATTTGAATTTTCAAAACATGTTAAAAAAGTTACATAGATAGATTAATACTACTCATTCAGACTTTTCTTTTGACACCTCGTTCGTAAAATTTGGTCAAAACGTCTCCAAGATAGGCGATTACAATTGTATTTATGGCTACGAAGTCTTTCGCGACGTATTTCTTGAGTAAAAATCTCTCGGTGTACATGCCGTGTCAATTCAGGATAAAACTCCAAGCTTTCGACCACTACCTCCATGGTTGTCGTCAGGGCTAAAACTGACTGTCGTGAACTACTTTTTTTTTTCTTTTATTGAAGCTGGCAGCTGGCAGCAGCTTAGTTCGCTGCTCTACAGCCTACAGACTTTTATTTTAAAAAACGGAAGAAGAAAAGAAACAAGAAAAACAGGCGATAAAACGGTGACGTCAAGTGTAAAATGGCGGAAAAATGCGGAAAGTTAAAACAGAAAGCAAAAGGGGTTGGCAACGTTAATAAAAGACACAGGAATCAGGCAAGTAACATAGCACACACACAATTAAAAAAAAAAAAAAAACACGGCGACAGTCTGGTTTCTGTTCGCAAGAGATAAAAGGCACACTTAGCAACAGTATGATGGCCGTTCGCAACACTTCCCAAAAAACACTACATGGAACACCCATTGTAAAACAATCACTGTAGAACACTCAATGTAGAACACTGCACGAAAGCGGCGGCACAAAGATGACACTCCCGAGCCAAAGGCAGATGGGGGGGGAGGGGACCTGGAGGAGGGGGAAGAACAAAGAGGGAGGAAGGAAAAAACGAAAAAGGGGGGGAACGAAGGAGGGAGAGGACTAATAAAGGGGGAGAAGGGCAGACGTGAGAGGGAATGAGAGGAGGCAGAGGAGGGAAATGTAAAAGGACTTGGGGGAGAGAAGGGGGCAAAGAGAGGGGAGGTGGGGAAGAAAGAGGATGGAAGGGGGGAGAGGGAGCCCGGGAAAAGGACAGAGGAAAGGAGGGGGAGTGAGGACCAGAGTTCATAGGAGGGATAAATGGAGGGAGAGAGGGCATCATCCGGGAGGGGGAGTTGATGGAAGCCACCTTGGGAAAGGAGATGTAGGGTGTAGAGATGGAGGGTAGGGGGGACACAACAGTGAAGACGTGGCAGGGGCGGGGATGGGAGAGGAGAGGATCAACCAGGGGTTAAGGGGGTTCAAGGTGGCGGGAGGTGTAGAGGATGCGGATATGTTCGAGGAATAGGAGCAGATGGGTGAAAGGAATGATATCATAGAGGATCCTCGTGGGGGACGGGAGGCGTATACGGAAGGCAAGGCGGAGTGCACGACGCTCAGGGATCTGGAGGGACTTATAGAATTTGGGGGGGGGGCATATATCCAGTCAGGACTGGCATAACAGAGGATGGGATGGATTAAGGATTTGAAGGTGTGGAGGATGGTAGAGGGGTGCAATCCCATGTCTGGCCAGAGAGGAGTTTGAGGAGTCGGAGGTGGTTGTGGGCTTTGGATTGGATGGAGCGGAGATGAGGGATCCAGATGAGCTGATGGTCAATGGAGAGGCCAAGGTAGGTGAGGGTGGGGGGTAAGGCCGACAGGATGGGCACAGACAGTAAGGGAGAAATCCAGGAGCCGGAAGGAGTGAGTGGTATGATCTACGATGATTGCCTGGGTCTTGGAAGGATTGATTTTCAGGAGCCACTGGTTACACCATGCAGCAAAAAGGTCAAGGTGATTCTGGAGAAGTCGTTGGGACCGTTGGAGGGTAGGAGCGAGGGCGAGGAATGCGGTGTCATCAGCATATTGCAAGAGGTGTACTGGAGGGGGGGGGGGGGTTGGGGCATATCTGCTGTGTACAGGAGGTAGAGGAGAGAGGAGAGGACAGAGCCCTGTGGCACACCTGCAGAGGGGTAGAAGGTGTGGGAATTGGCATTATGGATGGTAACATAGGAGGGGCGGTGGGAGAGGAAGGAGGCCATCAGACGGATGTAGTTGATAGGAAGGGCATAGGTTTGGAGTTTAAACAGGAGACTGGGATGCCAGACACAGTTGTAGGCCTTTTCGAGGTCAAGGGAGACAAAACTGGCTCAGCGACGGGGGTTAAGCTGTAGGGAGAGGAGGTGAGTGAGGTGGAGGAGTTGGTCATCAGCAGAGAAGGAAGGTCGAAAGCCACATTGGGTGTTGGGGAGTAGGTGGTTTTGGCGGAGGTGGTGATGGATGCGCCGAGAAAGGATGGATTCGAAGAGCTTTCTGAACACCGATGTGAGACAGATAGAACGATAGGAAGAGGCATCAGATGGAGGCTTGTTGGGTTTGGAGAACATCAGGATACGGGAGGTTTTCCACAGCTTGGGATAGAAGCCAGTGGCAAGGATGACATTGTAGAGGGTGGCAAGGATTGAAAGAAAGGAGGGAGGACAGTGTTTGAGGTGGCAGTAGGTAATGCAGTCGTGGCCAGGCACAGTGTTGCGTTTAGTGCGGAGTGTGAGGCTGATGTCCTGTGTAGTGATGCGAGTATTAAGTTCAGATGGTGGTGTGTGGCCCAAGTACTGGAAGCTAGGAGCAAGGGGAGGAACAGAGGTATTTGTACGGTCCATCACGTCAGGGAAGAGGGAATAATCAGAGTGGGGATCATCTGGGATGGAAAAAACATCGGAGAGGTGAGAGGCAAAGTGGTTGGCCTTACTGTCCTTGTCAGGAAAGGGACGGTCGTTAAGGAGGAGAGGGTACTGGGGGGTGGGGCGGTTCCCAGTAAGGCGGTGGAAAGCAGACCAATACTTGGAAGAGTTTATGGGGAGCGTGGTGTTGAGTTGTGTACATGTCTGGCGCCAGGCACGGCGTTTCTTCGCAGTAAGCAGGTTGCGGATGTGTAGTTGTAATTGCCGGTGGCGGGTAAGTGTATCCCGGTCACGAGTGCGGAGAAAAGAACGGTAGAGGCGGCTGGACTCTCGAAGGAGAAGGACGGCCTGTGGAGGCAGGGCGGGGCATTGAGGGTGGATGGCTTTGGTAGGGATATGGGTGGCGACGGCGTCAGACAAGGTCTGGTGCAGGAAGGCAGCAGTGCGAGAGATGTCATCAGGAGATTGGAGGGTAAGGTCGTGGCCGTCAACCTGGGTGTGAATGGAGTCCCAGTAGGCATCCCAGTTGGCATGGGAGTAATCATGGACAAGTTTAGGAGGGACGTCAGGGCGAGGAGCGTTGCGGGGATGGCGACCATTAGATATAGTGAGGAGAACAGGAGCATGGTCACTGCCAATGAGGTCAAGGACATCTGCGGTGATGCACCCACGGAGGTTGGGAGAGGCAAGGACCACATCAGGAGCGGTGTTGGATTCAGGTTGGGTGTGCTGAGGCAGGAGAACCAGGTCTCCCTGGAGGGTGGTGAGAAACTGATGCCACCGCTGGAGCTCGGCAGGATCACGGCAGTGGATACTGAGGTCGGCGGCAATCACGTAGGTGGAGAAGGTGCGGTCAATGTGGGCCAGGAAATCGTATGGGATGGGGGTGCGAGGGCGGACATAAATGGTGGCACAGGTGATGGTAAGGGTGGGGAAGAAGAGGCTGAGGGTGAGATGCTCAGCAGGATGGTTAAGGAGAGGTTGGGGCCGGACAGGGAGGTGCTTGAGGTGGCCTATAGCAACTCCGCCACGCGCCAGAGGGTGTGGATTATCAGTGCGGTGATGGGTGTAAGGAGCCATGGAGTGGAGATACAGGGTTGAAGGAAGGTTTCATTTAGGACGAAGGCATCCACACGGTGCTGACAGAGGGTGTGGAGGAAGAGGAGTTTGTGGGTGGGCAGGGAGCGAATGTTGTGGTACAGGATACGGTAGGGTTGTTGCACCATTGGAGGGAGAGTTAGACGAGGGTGGTGATGGGGGTGAAGATGAAGTGGGCCTGGCTGTGGGAGTATGTGGCATAGGTGGTAAGATGGAACATGGAACAGGCAGCGAGGGCGACTTGGGAAAGGGTGTGGGAGCGCTGGAAGGGGTGGATGTTTTGGAGCACAATGGTGATGAAACGGATGATGTCCTCGGCAGTAGGTGGAGGGTGGAGCGAGTTGTTGGGGTGGATGGGGTCATCAACAGGACAGACAGGGACAGTGAGCTCAGGGGTGACTGGGGGAGGTTTCGCTTTACACTTCGAGGAGTAGGTAGGATGTGGTTCGTTGCAAGTGTTGCAGGAGGGGGGAGAGGTGAGGTTGGGGCAATTCTTGAGGAAGTGTGAAGCTTTGCAGTGGGGACAAGTAGGGGGGTTCTTGCAGGCAGAGCAAACGTGGTCATTGTATGTGAGACAGCGTTGGCAGCGGTAGGATTGGACTGGGGAACGGGAGGGGTCCACCTAATGATGGCGATTGTAGATGAGGGCTCCCTCAGTGAGAAGGCGGTCAATGGAGGAGGAGAATTCGGTGAATATCCGCACGAGAAAAGTTGGCCTGGCAGCATTGAAGATGCGACGGGCCGAGCGGATTTCAATGTCAGGCCGGGAGTTGAGTTCCGCCAACACCTCAGCCTCTGTGATCACGGAGCTAAGCTACGTGATCACAGCGGTGAAGGTCGGCGGACGTCAGGGAGGTTGAGGCTGATGGGGAGAGGACGAGGTGTGGTGGGGGGTGAGGGTTGCACGTTGGCCAAATTGGATACGGGGGATGTGGGAGAGGAGATTGGTGAGGAAGGAAGCATTGGGGGATTTAATGAGGACCGAGTCCTTGCGAGGAATCAGAAGGGAGATGGGGGCATTGGGGTAGTATTTCCGGATGGCGAGGGCGAGGGAGCAGGCATCAAGGAATTGAGGGTCAGGATTGGAGAGGACAAAGGCGTGGGTGGTAGGTGTGGTGGGGGCGGGGGTCAGGGTCGCGTCCATGCAGGTGGGTTGGTCATGGGGATTGGGGTTTTTTTTTGGAGGAGATTTTGGGGGAAGGGTCAACATTCGGGCGTTTTGAAGGTTTCGTGGTCACGACCGGGTGGAGAGGGGGCTGGGGGACGGGTTGCAGGGGGAGATGGCGGGGGGCAGGACCACCCTGAGCAGCGGATGACACAGATGGAGGGGGCGTGGGTGTCACGGAGACTGTGGAACGTCGAGCCGAAATCCGCACTGGCTTGGAGCCCGTCGGAGGCGGTGCAGGGAGCGGCGGAAAGTCAGTAGCTGTCGATGGGGCTACAGTGATAGGGGAGGGGGAGTTGGGGGTGGTTACTGCAGAAAGTGGCGCAGGGGTGGGGTGAACAGGGAGAGAAGGAAGGACGGGAAGGGGGTGGAGGATGAGCTCCATGTGATGGTGGTTGGAGCAGCGGAGGGAGGTGAAAATGATAGTAGTGGTGGGTTGGGACATGGTGGCGGCGCGCGAGAAGGACGGCGGCGGCGGCGTAGACCAGTCGGCGGCGACGGCGGCGCGGCGGCAGGCGGCGGCAGCGACGACCAGGCGGCGGCGACGACGGCGGCGACCAGGCGGCGGCAGCAGGCAGTGACCGAACGGCGGCGGTGGCGGCGGCGGTGGCGAGCACCAGCAGGTGGCGGTGGCGGCGGTGGCGAGCACCGGCAGGCGGCGACCAGGCGGCAGCGGCGGCGGCGGTAGGGAGGAGGAGGAGGACCGGACGGCGAGTAGTAGTGACGGCGAGCAGATGGCACGGCAAGGAAACGGTGGGGCTCTTCTACGTCAGAGATACACCCTGAGAGTAGCCCAGGCAGTGCGAGTCCTCGATGAGGAAGTGAGGGAATCCAACCCTCGAATGGTTGTGAACTATGTTTTCTTTTTTTTTCTTTATTGTTATTTTCAAACCTGCTTACAGGCAGGCCAGCAGCAGCATACTACGCCGCTCTGTGGCCTCAGAGAAACACAAAAGATACAAATGAAGACATTGAGAGAAAAAACATGGTGGACATAGAAACGGAGACAAACACTTTTTAAAATACATGGAGCCGTTCACGGGCGTAGAGTCCAAGATAAAATTTGTTCAGACACTTGGACACAGACAGAGACGAAAAATTGTCACACGTGAACATAGGTGCAAAAAACGAATAACACTGAATCACTGAAGCACAAAACGACAGCGCACACAGAACACGAGGCGTTGATCTCTGGCGCGCGAATGTTCACTAACCGTGTACGAGTCCGGGGACCTGCCAAGGGAGGAGGAGGGGGGGTGGGAGAGGGAGAGGGGAGAGCAGATGCCATGGGCATTGGAGATAGGGGGAAGGGAGGAAGGGGGTGGGGAAGCCCGGGGGAAGAGGGGTGGAGGGAGGGGACGAGGGAAAAGAAAGACAAGGGAGGGAGGGTGCCTAAAGGAAAGGACACAGAAAGTGGGGGGGGGAGGATCAAAGTTGATAGGAGGGGTAGATGGAGCGGAGGAGGACATCATCAGGGAGGGAGAGCTGGTGGAAGCCACCTTGGGAGAGGGTAAGGAGGGTGGAGAGATGGAGACCGGGTGGGATGTGGGAATACAGGCGCAGCAGCGGGTGGGGGTGGGAGAGGATGGGTGAGACAAGGGGATGAGGAGGATCGAGTTTGCGGGAGGTATACAGGATCCATATCCTTTCAAGGAAAAGGAGGATGTGGGGGAAGGGGATGAGATCATACAGGATCCGCGTGGGGGAGGGGAGGCGGATGCAATAGGCGAGACAGAGAGCATGATGTTGAAGGATTTGTAGGGATTTATAAAAGGTAGGGGGGGGGGGCGGAGATCCAGGCCGGATGGGTGTAACAGAGGATAGGGCGGATGAGGGATTTATAGGTGTGGAGGATGGTGGAGGGGTCCAGACCCAACGTACGGCCGGAAAGGAGCTAGAGGAGACGGAGTCGGGAGTGTGCCTTGGCTTGGATTGTCCGGAGATGGGGAGTCCAGGAGAGGCGACAGTCGAGGGTGACGCCAAGGTACTTAAGGGTGGGAGTGAGGGTGATAGGACGGCCATAGTTGATGAGTTAGAAATAAAGGAGGCGGAAGGAAGGGGTGGTTTTGCCTACAATGATCGCCTGGGTTTTGGAGGGATTGACCTTGAGCAACCACTGGTTGCACCAAGCGGTGAACCGGTCAAGATGGGATTGGAGAAGGTGTTGGGAGCGCTGCAGGGTGGGGGCAAGGGCAAGGAAGGCGGTGTCATCGGTAAACTGGAGAAGGTGGACGGTGGGTGACGGCGGCGGCATGTCCGCCGTATACAAAAGGTACAGAAGGGGGGAGAGGACGAAGCCTTGGGGCACACCGGCGGAGGGGAAAAATGTGTAGGAGTCGGTGTTATGGATGGTGACGTAGGAAGGACAGTGGGAGAGAAAGGAGCCGATCAGACGGACGTAGTTAATGGGAAGGGCGAAGGTTTGGAGCTTGAAGACGAGACCGGAATGCCATACGCGGTCATAAGCTCGTTCGAGGTCCAGGGAGAGGAAGATTGCGGAGCGACGGGAATTAAGTTGGTCGGAAAGGAGATGAGTGAGGTGAAGGAGAAGATCGTCGGAAGAGAAGGACGGCCGAAAGCCACACTGGGTAACGGGAAGGAGGCGGTGCTGGTGGAGATGCTGGTGGATGCTGCGGGTGAGGATAGATTCCAGGACCTTGCTGAAGACCGAGGTAAGGCTGATGGGACGGTAGGAGGAGTTGGCGGACGGCGGTTTGGCAGGTTTAAGGAACATCAGGATATGGACGGTTTTCCACAGGTCGGGGTGGACGGGACTACATTGTAGAGCCTAGCCAGGGTGGAGCGGAAAGAGACAGGAGCTTCACGAAGGTGACGGTAGGTGTCACGATCGTGACCAGGAGCGGTGTTGCGTTTTGTGCGGAGTGTAGCAATGAGATCCTGTGTAGTGATAGGGGCATTGAGTTCCATGTGTGCAATGTTGTCCAAGTACTGGAAACCAGGTGCAAGGGGAGGGACAGAGGCGTCAGTGCGATCGTGGACATCCGGGAAGAGGGAGTAACCGAACTGGGGATCATCGGGAATGGAAAATACATCAGAGAGGTAGGAGACAAAGTGATTGGCCTTACTAAGGGCGTCAGGGAAGCGGTGATCGAGAAGAGGATAGTAGGGGGAGGGTTTAGTTCCGGTAAGGCGACGGAAGGCTGACCAGAACTTGGACGAGTTGACAGGTAGAGTAGCATTTAAACGGGTGCATGTCTGTCGCCAGTCCAGGCGTTTCTTAGTCGCGAGCAAATTACGAATGTGTCGCTGGAGTTGCCGGTGGCGTCGTAGTGTGTCCGGGTAACGTGTGCGGAGGAAGGCACGGTAGAGACGGCAGGATTTACGGAGGAGGAGGACGGCCTGTGGGGGTAAGGTCGGACGGTGGGGGTGGACGACGACAGTAGGGACGTGGGCCTCCACGGCCTCAGATAAGGTCTGCTGGAGAAAGGAGGTGGCATGAGTTACATCGTCAGGGTGGTAGGTGAAAGAGTGGCTATCGACCTGGGTGGAAAGGGTATCCCAGTACGCATTCCAGGCAGTCATGCAGTAGGCAGTAGGCTCTACCAAAACATCTAAAAAAGGTAACTTCTCTTCCTTCTCTACCTCCAATGTAAATTTTATGTTTGGATGTACACCATTTAAATGTTCGACGAACTGCTGAAGCGTGTCGCTGCCGTGTGGCCAGATTAAAAAAGTATCGTCGACGTATCTGTAGAAGCGTGATGGGCGGAGGTGAGCACTTCTCAACGCTCGTTCTTCAAAGTCCTCCAGCAAAAAATTCGCTATTGCTGGTGACAGTGGCGAACCCATGACTGCTTCATCCGTCATTTCATAATAATTTCCACTGTGTACAAAGTAAGTGGTCGTCAAGGAATGCCGGAACAACTTCAAAATGTCTGAGGAAAAATGAGCAGCCAACAGTTGTAATGTGTCATCCACAGGTACTTTGGTGAACAGAGAAACCACGTCGAGGCTGACCATGATATCACATGGGCCTATCTTCATCTGTTTTATGATATCAACAAACATTTTTGAATTCTTAATATGATGTGGGCAGTGACCAACTATAGGCGCCAACAATTTAGTTAAGTGTTTTGCAAGCCTGTACGTAGGAGAGCCAATAGAACTAACAATCGGTCTCAACGGGACGTTCTCCTTATGAACTTTTGGCAAACCGTACAGTCTTGGTGGCCTAGGTGCTCTCGGCCGTAAGTTCTTCACCAGTTCGTCGGAGAGAACATCATTTAGATGTGTTGGTAGAGCGAAAGCCGGATGGACGACTGGGCCATTCTGTGTACAGGAAGCCAACCCATACGGATTTATATCTGCATAGCCATAGCTTCCATCATCCGTCTCAGAAGAGAGCTATGCTGAATACTTTGGTACACAGAGCCATGACTATTTCCGACAAGGACCACCTCGGTCCCGAGATTAACCATTTGACGACTGTTTTCAAGAGGAATGGCTATTCTGCCGGTGAAATTAAATCAGTATTGTCCAAGAAAGTAAGACACGAGGCCGGCCATATACAAGTAGAGGACCAACACATAGCGCGGCTTCCTTTTTGCGGTGCTACAACGAGCAAGATAGCCAGAGTCCTGAAGAGGCAAGGAATAAAACCAGTTTTCCGACCACCTAGGAAAATTAAGGAAATGTTGAGATCAGTCAAAGATAGTCTCGGCTTAAGAGTGCCGGGAATTTATTCTATTCCTTGCGAATGCGGCAAGAATTACGTGGGCCAGTCTGAAAGAACCGTTGCCGTCCGCTGCATCGAGCACCAGCGCCACCTAAAATACAGGTATTTGGAAAAATCAGTTGTGGCTGAACACAGCCTGCTTAACAAGCATAAGATTTTATTTGAAGAAACCAGAGTAATAGCCCACGCATCGAATTACTGGGACTCTGTGATCCGGGAAGCAGTCGAAATTAGACTTAGCGATAATAACTTTAACAGAGACAACGGCTATGCACTTAGCAACACTTGGAAGAGTGCACTGGATAAAGAAAGATCGCAGAGAAAAACTTCCCGCAATTTACCTCCTGATTCAAGGGATTGCGCAACAAGCAACGCAGGATGGAAACTACATCTATGGAAGCAGAGGGCACCACTTCACTACGCGCCATATCGCTGTTGCTACGACGTATTCCAGCCAATCAGAAGCCGTCCTTGGCATATGAAAGTGGGAACCTCGTTAGTTCACGACAGTCAGTTTTAGCCCTGACGACGACCATGGAGGTAGTGGTCGAAAGCTTGGAGTTTTATTCTGAAATGACGCGGCATGTACACCGAGAGATTTTTATTCACAATTGTATTTAGTTATTAAAATTTTCAATTTATTATAATTCAAAAGGTACAAAGGTGACTGGAGGCACGTTTATATGAGCACAACCGGCTAATTTTCTGCTTAAAAATAAGCCTACAAGCTCCTTTGTGCCACATTGGGATCAGTTTTAATTTATTTCTACATCATACATTCACTTTACGTGTGGTTCCTGAAGAGGGGCAGCAGCCTATTCAGTAGTTGCAGAAGCAACAGTCTGGATGATTGACTGATGTGGCCTTGTAACACTAACCAAAACGGCCTTGCTGTGCTGGTACTGCTAACGGCTTAAAGCAAGGGGAAACTACAGCCGTAATTTTTCCCCAGGGCATGCAGCTTTACTGTATGGTTAAATGATGATGGCGTATTCTTAGGTAAAATATTCCGGAGGTAAAATAGTCCCCCATTCGGTTCTCCGGGCGGGTACTACTCAAGAGGATGTCGTTATCAGGAGAAAGAAAACTGGCGTTCTACGGATCGGAGCGTGGAGTGTCAGGTCCCTTCATCGGGCAGGTAGGTTAGAAATTAAAAAAAAGGGAAATGGATAGGTTAAAGTTAGATATAGTGGGAATTATTGAAGTTCCGTGGCAGGAGGAACAAGACTTCTGGTCAGGTGACTACAGGGTATAAACACAACATCAAATAGGGGTAATGCAGGAATAGGTTTAATAATGAATAGGAAAATAGGAATGTGGGTAAGCTACTACAAACAGCATAGTGACCGCATTATTGTGGCCAAGATAAATACGAAGTCCACCCCTACCACAGTAGTACAAGTTTATATGCCAACTAGCTCTGCAGATGACGAAGAAATTGAAGAAATGTGTGATGAAATAAAAGAAATTATTCAGATAGTGAAGGGAGACGAAAATTTAATAGTCATGGGTGACTGGAATTCGTCAGTATCAAAAGGGAGAGAAGGAAACGTAGTAGGTGAATATGTGTTGGGGGGTAAGAAACGAAAGAGGAAGCCGCCTGGTAGAATTTTGCACAGAACACAACTTAGTCATAGCTAACACTTGGTTCAAGAATCATAAAAGAAGATTGCATACATGCCTAAAGATACCTACAGGTTTCACATAGATTATATAATGGTAAGACAGAGATTTAGGAACCAGGTTTTAAATTGTAAGACATAGCCAGGGGCAGATGTGGACTCTGACAACAATCTATTTGTTATGAACTGCAGATTAAAACTGAAGAAACAGCAAAAATGTGGGAATTTAAGGAGACAGAACCTGGATAAACTGAAAGAACCAGAGGTTGTAGAGAGTTTCAGGGAGAGCATAAGGGAACAATTCACAATAATGGGGGAAAGGAATACAGTAGAAGAAGAATGGATAGTTTTGTGGGATGAAGTAGTGAAGGTAGCAGAGGATCAAGTATGTAAAAAGACGAGGGCTAGTAGAAATCCTTGGGTAACAGAATAAATATTGAATTTAATTGATGAAAGGAGAAAATATAAAAATGCAGTAAATGAAGCAGGCAAAAAAGAATACAAACGTCTCAAAATGGTTCAAATGGCTCTGAGCACTATGTGACTTAACATCTATAGTCAGCAGTCCCCTAGAACTTAGAACTACTTAAACCTAACTAACCTAAGGAGAGCACACAACACCCAGCTATCACGAGGCAGAGAAAATCCCTGACCCCGCCGGGAATCGAACCCGGGAACCCGGGCGTGGGAAGCGAGAACGCTACCGCACGACCACGAGATGCTGGCAAACGTCTCAAAAATGAGATCGACAGGAAGTGCAAAATGGCTAAGCAGGCATGGCTAGAGGACAAATGTAAGGATGTAGAGGCTTATCTCACTAGGGGAAAAAAGATACTGCCTACAGGAAAATTAAAGAGACCTTTGGAGAAAAGAGAACCACTTGTATGAATATCAAGAGCTCAGATGGAAACCCAGTTCTAAGCAAAAAAGGGAGAGCAGAAAGGTGGAGGGAGTATATAGAGGGTCTATACAAGGGCGATGTACTTGAGGACAATATTATGGAAATGGAAGAGGATGTAGATGAAGATGAAATGGGAGATTTGATACTATGTGAAGAGTTTGACAGAGCACTGAAAGACCTGAGTCGAAACAAGGCCCCGGTAGTAGACAACATTCCATTAGAACTACTGATGGCCTTGGGAGAGCCAGTCCTGGCAAAACTCTACCATCTGGTGAGCAAGATGTATGAGACAGGCGAAATACCCTCAGACTTCAAGAGGAATATAATAATTCCAATCCCAAAGAAAGCAGGTGTTGACAGTTGTGGAAATTACCGAACCATCAGTTTAATAAGTCACAGCAGCAAAATACTAACGCGAATTCTTTACAGACGAATGGAAAAACTGTAGAAGCTGCCCTCAGGGAAGATCAGTTTGGATTCCGTAGAAATATCGGAACACGTGAGTCAATACTGACCCTACGACTGATGTTAGAAGCTAGATTAAGGAAAGGCAAACCTATGTTTTTAGCATTTGTAGACTTAGAGAAAGCTTTTGTCAATGTTCACTGGAATACTCACTTTCATATTCTGAAGGTGGCATGGTAAAATGCAGGGAGCGAAGAGCTATTTACAATTTGTACAGAAAGCAGATGGCAGTTATAAGAGTCGAGGGACATCAAACGGAAGCAGTGGTTGGGAAGGGAGTGAGACAGGGTTGTAGCCTCTCCCCGATGTTATTTAATCTCTATATTGAGCAAGCAGTGAAGGAAACAAAAGAAAAATTCGGAGTAGGTATAAAAATCCATGGAGAAGAAATGAAAATTTTGAGGTTTGCCGATGACATTGTAATTCTGTGAGAGACAGCAAAGGACTTGAAAGAGCAGTTGAACAGAATGAACAAGGTCTTGAAAGGAGCATATAAGATAAACATCAATAAAAGCAAAACGAGGATAATGAAATGTAGTCGAATTAAGTCGGGTGATGATGAGGGAATTAGATTAGGAAATGAGACAATTAAAGTAGTAAAGGAGTTTTGCTATTTGGGGAGCAAAATAACTGATGATGGTCGACGTAGAGAGGGTATAAAATGTAGACTGACAATGACAAGGAAAGCATTTCTGAGGGAGAGAAATTTGTTAACATCGAGTATAGATTTAAGTGTCAGGAAGTCGTTTCTGAAAGTATTTGTATGGAGGGTAGCCATGTATGGAAGTGAAACGTAGACAATAAATAGTTTGCACAAGAAGAGAATAGAAGGTTTCAATGTGGTGCTACAGAAGAATGCTGATGATTATATGCGTAGATCACATAACTAATGAGGAGGTATTGAATAGAATTGGGGAGAAGAGAAGTTTGTGGCACAACTTGACTAGAAGAAGGGATCGGTTGGAAGGACATATTGTGAGGCATCAAGGGATCACCAGTTTAGTATTGGAGGGCAGCGTGGAGGGTAAACATCGTAGAGGGAGACCAAGAGATGAATACACTAAGAAAATTCAGAAGGATGTAGGCTGCAGTAGGTACTGTGAGATGAAGTTTGCTCAGGTTAGAGAGCTGCATCAAACCAGTCTCAGGACTGAATACCACAACAACAACATTCAGTTTAGCTCTATGCTAAAAGCGGCCCAGAGGAAGCTCCCATGAGCCGTCGTGCTGGCCTTTAGGTTTCGCCGTCACGTGGCTGGACGCCAAACTGACGGAAATCACTTTAAAGTACCGCCATCTGTCGGTCAGTGCCGAAACTAGGATGATTCTGTTGCTGTCAAGACGGCTGATACACACCCATCTTAGATGTAAACACGCCACTGCCACTTTGCCGCGATTTTTACTACAGAACCTGCATTCTTCACATCCGACCCCAAAGACTGTTACCTCACACCAGCTAACCATCTTGTGAAAATACGTAAGTTATCAAACCGCAGAGAAACAAGAACAGTCTTCGCATATTTCGTTGCTTGTATTGAAAGAAGTTAAAACGGTATGTATCACAGAATATAACCTTTTGTTCCAAAAAATTTAATATTAACAGTGTGGGCTGGTCCTTCCGGATAATTTCTCCAGAAACTGGACGTGCTGCGTCAGCTGTGGTCGCGTGTTCTCACACCTGTAGACGAGGTTCTGGACGTACACGCATTTCGGACGCCCGCCACCATCGTCTTATTGTAAGGTCAGCAGTTCCAGATCGCTGACTTACCACAACACATGTAAGAAAACTTGAGAACCCAGATGTTTCAACACGAAATGTTGTGAAGTGGTTATTAACAGTGGGATACTGGCACACACACCTCTAGCCTGTTTTCCACTCACCCCAAAGCATCGACGTGCACTGCTCGATTGGTGCCGTGAGACGATCACTTGGAATATGGAATGGCGCGACGAAATCTTCAGCAATGAAAGCAGATCCTACCCTCACGCAACTGATGGTCGTTTGAGTGTACAACATAAGACCTGGTGAGGCTGTCTCGTAGAGTGCATTCGTCGAAGACACACTGGCTCTACGCCAGACCTTATGGTCTGGGTGTGATGAGCTGCAACTGTACTTCATCCTTCGTGTTTCTAGAGAGGACGCTAACGAGCACTCGGTAAGAGCAGAATGCTGTTAGACCAATTCTTTTGCCGTTTATGCAATACGAATATAACGTGTTGTTTCAACAGGATAATACTCGCCCGCACACTGCCCTCGAAACTCCACGTGCTCTGCTACACGTGCAGCAGCTCGCCTGGCATCGTGATTTCCGGAGTTCTTCCCAGCCGAGCACGTGTGAGACGTGGTGGGACGGGAGGTGACTCGAGCGACTCGTCAACCAACAACTGTTGCAGGTAAACCTGAACAGGCTGAGCAGGGGTGGCATAAGGTATCTCAGGACAGTATTCTCCGTGTGTAGATCGACTAGATGTCAGAGTGAGCGCCTGCGTTGTCGTCCTTGCAGGCTATTCCGTGTACTAATATCGATGTTTCTGCGTGGGTTGGTAACTAGTATCTCACAACCGCTTGTGCTATTGATCTGTAAACGTAATCATCTTTGTAATCCACATGCACTGCTGCGGTAAATAAATCTTGAGTGAATATGAAAGCTCTAAAAGGCTGTACTAAATTTCTCCCGGCAGCGTAAATGACGTTCAAAAATGGCTCTACGCACCATGGGACTTAATATATGAGGTCATCAGCCCCCTAACTAACCTAAGGACATCACCCACATCCATGCCCGAGGCAGGATACGAACCTGCGACAGTAGCAGCAGCGCGGTTCCGGACTGAAGCGGCTAGAACCACTCGGCCACAGCAGCCGGCGTAAACGACGTTATTTCCTTGCCCAACTGAGATGATAACAACTGCTTCTCTGCTCTTTCCCGCAGAAATACTCTCCTAGCCTTCTTTATTTCTTTGTTAGCTTTCATAAACATAGTAGTTATTATAACATCTTGGCCACTATTCGCGGTCTCAGTCAGATAACTTCAGGCCTGTTTGTAGATATAAAGGCCCAAAATATTTCCATTGAGCGTCACCTGTAGAACTAGTTGCTCAAAACAGTTTACAGAAAAAGTGTTCAAAAGTACTTCGCTACTCTGTCTGTACGCGCTGCAGTGAATCAATAGACGTCCCATTCTGCACTCGATAAGTGAAAGCCGCCTCAAACTAATATGGGACGATCTGGGTATTTGCGCGCTACTGATAACAGACTTTTTTTGATTGGCTCTAAAACTGTCACTGTGTAATTGAGTGACGGGTAAAAACATCCAGCAGTTGATCTAATTTCACCGCGACCTGTTATATGCGAGCATATAACTTAACTATCGCATTCTAACTTGATCTCAATATAGAAAAAAATTTTGGTCAACCGCGTCTCCCCTCCTATGGCTTCCGTCCACGTGTGAAACACTAAATAACGCAGAGCTTTGTACTTCGGGTTTCAGCTAGCTTTCGGTTCCAAGAATAATTTGAGCACCAAGACTTCCCTGGAGTGCAGTAAAATTTGGAATTTTCTAACGAATAGTTTACGGACAAAATTTTGACAGTCGAAGTGTCTTTACTCTGAAAGCGGTCTGATTTCGCTGTCTCTGTATTATCTGGGAAGTTCATCAGCATATCTCCAACCACCGCCTAGCCTAAAATTCCCCAATTTGCAATCAGCTAGTAATCTGTCACCCTAGTAGGTGCTTCCTTTATGTAGTGCATCTATCAAAGGGAGTCACAGAATTCCCCCCCCCCCCCCCCCGCCACCCTTAATAATGCAGATCGAAAAACGTCAGAGTCAACGAAGCCTTTGGTTGACACCCTCCACATGGCTCCAAACCAAAGCACACCGATCAGCTCTGAGACTCTGGGAAAAATGCTGCCAACTGCGAGCTCTACTTCCATTCCGCGGGCAAGGTCAACAGTCTTCCCACTTCTTTCAGCTGCCTGCATGAACTGAGGAAAAGTTTCGTTGGTGTCGACAAGAACCACAACTTGCAGACGATTGCACCGTGTGAGCTCGATAGCAAAGGGCGCAGCAGGCGAGGCCTCCACGTCACAGACGACGATTCCCGGCAGACATACCGACTGCACACTGGCTTTCTTTCTGGCTCTGAAAACTTTTCCCCTAAGGAGCACCATAAGGCGTCTCAAGTTGGAAATTCGTGTAACTAGCGAACTCCTCCTCCTGTGTGCCTGATCGGGCTCTGCTGGAGGAACAGCCACCTGCCCACTCACAGGGCGAATAGGCGAGGGGCAGACGGTCTGTCTCCTGATCCGTCTCGAGCGATGCGAACGCGTTACTGGCCATCACTCACCTGGCGGTCACTCCAGATTTCTTGTCATAACTATTTGCGTAGTAAAGAGGTGAAATTTATTTTGTACCTAACCTGATAGTAGAAGATGTCACATACACCTTGGGCAAGAAGTCCAGATAGTGGCTCACGGAAGTGTTCCTCCGCTTGTTATCGCGTATAGGGATACAGTCCATTTCTCCAAATAAGGCTGACTGCACACGGATTACTCTGCTCTGAAGCAGATATTGGAACCCAGCTTGTACTACCGTTGACTTAGGCTGTGGTTATTAAAATGACTGACCTTGAAAGAGCATCTAAACAAAGACGAGCCAGATTGCTCTACACGGATGCTTGAAAAACGGGAGGGGGGGGGTGTTCTTTATTACTTTATGGTTTCTGCGATAGCAGCAGTAATACTGGAATGAAACACCAGCTTCCTAAGGAACTGACATTTATGACAATCGAGCGTTTGGCTGGACTGCGAACATTTCAATACGCCGAGAACCACATGGGCTATAATTTGGTAATACACTCCTGGAAATTGAAATAAGAACACCGTGAATTCATTGTCCCAGGAAGGGGAAACTTTATTGACACATTCCTGGGGTCAGATACATCACATGATCACACTGACAGAACCACAGGCACATAGACACAGGCAACAGAGCATGCACAATGTCGGCACTAGTACAGTGTATATCCACCTTTCGCAGCAATGCAGGCTGCTATTCTCCCATGGAGACGATCGTAGAGATGCTGGATGTAGTCCTGTGGAACGGCTTGCCATGCCATTTCCACCTGGCGCCTCAGTCGGACCAGCGTTCGTGCTGGACGTGCAGACCGCGTGAGACGACGCTTCATCCAGTCCCAAACATGCTCAATGGGGGACAGATCCGGAGATCTTGCTGGCAAGGGTAGTTGACTTACACCTTCTAGAGCACGTTGGGTGGCACGGGATACATGCGGACGTGCATTGTCCTGTTGGAACAGCAAGTTCCCTTGCCGGTCTAGGAATGGTAGAACGATGGGTTCGATGACGGTTTGGATGTACCGTGCACTATTCAGTGTCCCCTCGACGATCACCAGTGGTGTACGGCCAGTGTAGGAGATCGCTCCCCACACCATCATGCCGGGTGTTGGCCCTGTGTGCCTCGGTCGTATGCAGTCCTGATTGTGGCGTTCACCTGCACGGCGCCAAACACGTATACGACCATCATTGGCACCAAGGCAGAAGCGACTCTCATCGCTGAAGACGACACGTCTCCATTCGTCCCTCCATTCACGCCTGTCGCGACACCACTGGAGGCGGGCTGCACGATGTTGGGGCGTGAGCGGAAGACGGCCTAACGGTGTGCGGGACCGTAGCCCAGCTTCATGGAGACGGTTGCGTATGGTCCTCGCCGATACCCCAGGAGCAACAGTGTCCCTAATTTGCTGGGAAGTGGCGGTGCGGTCCCCTACGGCACTGCGTAGTATCCTACGGTCTTGGCGTGCATCCGTGCGTCGCTGCGGTCCGGTACCAGGTCGACGGGCACGTGCACCTTCCGCCGACCACTGGCGACAACATCGATGTACTGTGGAGACCTCACGCCCCACGTGTTGAGCAATTCGGCGGTACGTCCACCCGGCCTCCCGCATGCCCACTATACGCCCTCGCTCAAAGTCCGTCAACTGCACATACGGTTCACGTCCACGCTGTCGCGGCATGCTACCAGTGTTAAAGACTGCGATGGAGCTCCGTATGCCACGGCAAACTGGCTGACACTGACGGCGGCGGTGCACAAATGCCGCGCAGCTAGCGCCATTCGACGGCCAACACCGCGGTTCCTGGTGTGTCCGCTGTGCCGTGCGTGTGATCATTGCCTGTACAGCCCTCTCGCAGTGTCCGGAGCAAGTATGGTGGGTCTGACACACCGGTGTCAATGTGTTCTTTTTTCCATTTCCTGGAGTGTATTTTCACGTTCCAGGTCAGCACGAGAAATACTAAGACATCAGTACAGCAGATGAACCAACCACTTAGTATTGTATGACATCATGAAAAGATCACTATAGATTATAGCTAGGAACCAGGAACTTACCACTGAAACGGTAGAGTAGTTTCCGCTCCATAAGCAGCAGGTTTTTATAGCACGACGCGGCCGGCCACGGGTGCAACAGTACCCTTGTGGACGGGTGGAAAGAAATGTGTCAGGCTTCATAATACATATTTATATGTGTCGTGTATAATGCATTTCTTGTACGTGAATGTAAATCTGCACTTTCCTAATTCTCTTCACACCTTTCCATAAAGCGTGGCCAAATCTTAGTTGGGAAGTAGTTCTGCAGTATAGTAGTGCCAACCTTACTCCAGGGTAGGGGATCAGAGAGACAGCACAGGCAGGTAAAAGTCAAAGACGTTCCAGTGTCACAAGATTTGGGGTGTACAGGTGGGTCACGGCCAAGTGGTTCGACCATCCCCTCCACCGGGGCCCTTGAAGACCCCTGGGTGCCCGCGATATTCGGGGTGAGTTACAGAAGACGGGTAAGTGAGCAGACATGCTCTCAGTGCGTCTGTCTCGATGTTCACACGTGGAAGAGAGGTATTTGAATATTTGCACTAATTCTTTTATTTCCAGCTTCGGATTGTGTAAGAAAATGAATGTTCTCCTTTAATTTTGGAAATTTGACCCCCTGTGTTAATGTATCTGGTCCCCAGTTTGCCCATTATCCTCCTCACATAGTGGATGTCCCTTGTAAAATATTGGGAGACTTTAGTGGTATTCATTTGGTCAACGCAATTCCGTCTTGCCCGTAGAAATGTGCGTGCAGATTAGTATATAATATACCCGAGCTATAAGTTGTAAAATTGTAATAACTGTAAACTGGAACAATTAGCTGCAATCGCTGTAAAGTCGAGTGATAATGTTTAAAATAAATGGATATTCAATTGTCATCAATCTTCAACATGCCCTAAAAATCACAAAGGAGTCAAGTTAAAGGAATTCATTTAATATAAAAGATATAGAATGCAGGGACCCACACATCAGCGTGTGAGCCCTCCAGCACATTTCCTAGTATCGTACAGAAAGGGCATGCTCTGTAGAGAGCGCTATCAAGCTCCCTTTCCCAGTTATCCGTTGCGCAATTTTCATTCAGGGCTTGACGACATCCACTTTCACCTGGCATCCCTAGTCAAGGAGGTTTGATGGTAATCTTTCATCTGGCTGACCCTTTCCCTAGATTCTTGCGTATACGGGAAGACTCTGAGAACGCTGTCAGGAATTAATATTCAAATCGATTACGGTATGTTAAAGATTGAGCGACTTCAGCAAGATAGTGTAAATTATAGCGTGATTACTCATTTAGCGAGTACAGCAAATTACGATATGTTCACGACGCGCTCCCACGCACGTAGCTTAGCAAACATGGACCTCGGCTTGGCCGAACCCGGCAGCATGTCAGAGGCGGGCGCGGGAGGGTCACAAAGCCTCGACCGACCGGAAACCGCTAGCATGGGGTGAACTTCCCCACGCACGGCGACAGTCTCGGACAATAGCGGTGACTCTGAAACAGCACCCTCGCACTTGCAATGCGAAGCTGTGCAAGCCCTGTGCCAGGCCAAGAACCACTGAATAACACAGTCATAGGAACCTAAGAAAATACACGTGAAACATCGAAAAACAGCACAATGATAGACGCACTGGCGAAACTGCTCAATGAACGTTTCACTGAGCTCGAGGAACGCCAAGACAAACGTTTTGCTGAGATACGGAACAAGGTCAAACAGGACTTGGAGGAACAGACAAAACGCCTCCAAGGAGCGTTCGACGATCGATTTAATGAACACGAGACAAAGCTGACCGAACAATCACGAAAGCTCCAAGAATTTAAAAGTCAAGTAGGATCGCTGGTACTGGATGATCAAACCAGCAATGAAGTTGTACGAACTGAGCTCACGGAAGTGCAGAAAGGGATGAAAGAGGCCGCAAAAGGAATACAGACACGAATGGCCACGATATAACGCGATCTCGCGGAGAGGCAAGAAGTTGTAGTTGACCCGGAGATCATAAAAATGTAGTAAATAGTGTTTGCGAAGAGCAGCAACAAGCACTCGAAGAGGTGCGAAAGCAGGTCACACAATGTGAGACAGTACTGCAGAATCAGATGGGCGATGTGCCAAAAAGAATAGGGGCTCTCGTATCAGCAGTCGAAAATTGCACTTGACGCGTGGAAGAGAATTCGGATCGCACGCTTCCCGTCGTGGTAGGCGAAAGCGACGAAGTGCAATCCTTGATGCGGTTCAAAGAAACGCAAACTGCAATAAATGAGCGGATCCTCAAGGAGATGCGGCTCCGAGGTCAGGGCGAGACGGCAGGACGTGTAGCAAACGTCCAAAACAACATACGCGATTCGGAATCGAGCGCGAATGCAACAGACGAAGACGATGAATTACGGGATCTACAGGAGCGTTTATGCACTCTACAGAGAGCAGGCGGACACTCTGCTCGCCCGCACCTTACCGCAAGCACGTCAGAGAATGACGAAGAGTGCAAGAAGCACTTTGTATCGGTGCTGAAATACTCTTCGTTCCCCGACCCCTTAAATCAGCAACAAACCAAAGCGTGGGTTTCGCAATTTGACCACACACTACCGGATTCATGGGGAGACGCGCTCCAAATTCGTTTCGTGTACAGTCATCTCAGAGATAAAGCAGCCATTAGGATGCAACCGTCGCTAGACTTACGTACGACGTATGCGGAGTTCCGTGCTACGTTCATTAGAGAGTTCTGGTTTGCCACCGGATTACAACGATTGAACGCATCCTGATGCTGCCATCTTCTTCCGAGACATGGTGCGAAGGAACTAGTAACTTAAAGCGCCATATCCAGCACCGGAATTAATCAGGATCTACATGACTAAGTTACCTCCGAAACTTTGGCGGAGATAACGGTTGCAGGCAGAGGATTGAACGACAATACCTCCTTCGTGCATCTCTTGCAAGAACTAGGCAAGCCTAAGATGCAACAAAACAGCAATCAAAGTAGAAGAGACGAAACCCAGCCTCCACCGGGAGGGGCGCAACAGTCATGGCAAAGCCAAAACGGATAACGTGGAAACACGGATAGTTGGGGACGGAATCGCGATCGCGGCAATGGGCGTAATAGGAACAGGAACAGACCGCGAACGCACGGCGCCTGTACGAAACCACGAGTTGCGAGAAGTAGTCGAAGTACGCTCACCCGATCCTCGGCGCAATGGGGAAAGGCAAAGGGAGAACATAAAAGCGCAGCAGTGACTGACAGATAGCACGGAGGGAACAGAAAGTGAAAGAACGGAGGCAGGAGGCAGTACGGGAATACGCTTTATTAATTTTGAAGATACAAGGGAAGCACTACTCGAAGAAGGGGATGAGATAGTATCTGTAAGGTGCCCAGTACTGAACATTAACATAAATAACATCACTACCCAGGTAGTCAGGCCTCAGTCATCCGTGAAGATATTTTACAAAGATGCACAGATCGCCAGTGGCCGTCACTGCCATTGCAACGTACGAAAGTACGTGGCGCAGTGCCAGGTAGATATGTAGATGTAAAGCGACAGGTACTGGTCAACTTTACATGTCAGTCACGATCATTCACAGAAGTTATCTTGGTGATTCTGTCGCTTGCTGTGGAAGTAACCCTTGTCATCGACTTTCTGTATGCACACCAGGCGTGCACAGATTTCCGCCTAAACTGCGTAACATTAACTCTCGAAGGAGAGAATGTGAAGCTAGATTTCGAGGGTGGACCAGGTGAGACAGACGTCACTGATGTGTTTAACCTTGATAAGTTTTCGATTTATACACTCCTGGAAATTGAAATAAGAACACCGTGAATTCATTGTCCCAGGAAGGGGAAACTTTATTGACACATTCCTGGGGTCAGATACATCACATGATCACACTGACAGAACCACAGGCACATAGACACAGGCAACAGAGCATGCACAATGTCGGCACTAGTACAGTGTATATCCACCTTTCGCAGCAATGCAGGCTGCTATTCTCCCATGGAGACGATCGTAGAGATGCTGGATGTAGTCCTGTGGAACGGCTTGCCATGCCATTTCCACCTGGTGCCTCAGTTGGACCAGCGTTCGTGCTGGACGTGCAGACCGCGTGAGACGACGCTTCATCCAGTCCCAAACATGCTCAATGGGGGACAGATCCGGAGATCTTGCTGGCCAGGGTAGTTGACTTACTCCTTCTAGAGCACGTTGGGTGGCACGGGATACATGCGGACGTGCATTGTCCTGTTGGAACAGCAAGTTCCCTTGCCGGTCTAGGAATGGTAGAACGATGGGTTCGATGACGGTTTGGATGTGCCGTGCACTATTCAGTGTCCCCTCGACGGTCACCAGTGGTGTACGGCCAGTGTAGGAGATCGCTCCCCACACCATGATGCCGGGTGTTGGCCCTGTGTGCCTCGGTCGTATGCAGTCCTGATTGTGGCGCTCACCAGCACGGCGCCAAACACGCATACGACCATCATTGGCACCAAGGCAGAAGCGACTCTCATCGCTGAAGACGACACGTCTCCATTCGTCCCTCCATTCACGCCTGTCGCGACACCACTGGAGGCGAGCTGCACGATGTTGGGGCGTGAGCGGAAGACGGCCTAACGGTGTGCGGGACCGTAGCCCAGCTTCATGGAGACGGTTGCGAATGGTCCTCGCCGATACCCCAGGAGCAACAGTGTCCCTAATTTGCTGGGAAGTGGCGGTGCGGTCCCCTACGGCACTGCGTAGGATTCTACGGTCTTGGCGTGCATCCGTGCGTCGCTGCGGTCCGCTCCCAGGTCGACGGGCACGTGCACCTTCCGCCGACCACTGGCGACAACATCGATGTACTGTGGAGACCTCACGCCCCACGTGTTGAGCAATTCGGCGGTACGTCCACCCGGCCTCCCGCATGCCCACTATACGCCCTCGCTCAAAGTCCGTCAACTGCACATACGGTTCACGTCCACGCTGTCGCGGCATGCTACCAGTGTTAAAGACTGCGATGGAGCTCCGTATGCCACGGCAAACTGGCTGACACTGACGGTGGCGGTGCACAAATGCTGCGCAGCTAGCGCCATTCGACGGCCAACACCGCGGTTCCTGGTGTGTCCGCTGTGCCGTGCGTGTGATCATTGCTTGTACAGCCCTCTCGCAGTGTCCGGAGCAAGTATGGTGGGTCTGACACACCGGTGTCAATGTGTTCTCTTTTCCATTTCCAGGAGTGTATGTGGGACCATTCCGTGTACGACGTGTCGTACACCCGAACGCGGTGCAAATAGAAACAATACGAACGAGGAAGAGTCATGGGTTGCACCTGACGCATCTCCTGATAGCGTAGGTAATAGGCAAGGTCAAACGTAAACAGGGAAGGCCACAGTTAATACAACACTCTGCTCATAAATATTCCATTACTGGCAAGTAAATTGGTCCACTGAATCGATGGTTTCTTTGGTTGTGCTCCCACAAGATTTGTCGTAATAAGTCTTCGGCCTCCAAGTTAAATCTAGACAGGCTTGCGATAGAAGTACTCTCAAATAGGTTGGAACCACGCAGGAATTGGATACACTGTCGTAGATACTCTAATAGAGGGGAAACGGAGAAATGAACATATGCGATATGGTTTAGGTTATGTTGTAGATGCGCCGTAAAGATCGCCATTGACCGTCGATAAAGACGCCGTGCACTGGTCTATTGAGCATGAACGGCCTGTAACGGAGGCTTTCTGCGCCTAAGTGCGCCATGAATTTTACACTGCAACGTGATTTTGTAGAAGGGACCGTGATAGAAGGAAAGCCCCGCAGTGTGTGTTTCAGGAATGCGAAGTAGACAACCGATGTATAGAGGAAGGATAAGAGCAAGACCGCACTAAAAGAGGAACCAAGGCAGGCGAATAACAACGCCCATAATCTGTGCAAAGAAGCCACAAACAAAAATGGAACAGGAAGTATACATACATCTCAAAAAGAAAGTATCTTTTAAATGATGAGTGTAAGCCAATATACTGTTAGAACTGTGTGCTTTAAATGTTGTTGATCTAATACACCTAATAAGAATACATATTTATATGTGTCTGAATTAAGCCTACAGAACCAAATGAAACAGAGAATAAATGAATCCATTAGACAAAGACCTGCTAAAACATCGGTAAATCATTCCCAACATCCCAATGACAAAACGAAGTAAGGGTAATCATGTAATTACAGGCTGGAAACCTTCAAGTGGCCAACACCGTACAACTGTGGTAAAGCTGGTATAGTATTCTGTCGTTCCATTACAATATTTTGTTTTGTTTTGCCCCTTAGTGTAAAACGGGCGCCCACTGAATTTTATGCTTAATTTATCCTTTAACAGTAACTCCATGTACGTATCTTAGACGCATGAAGAAGAGTTGGTGATTTGTATTAGATGTGCGTAGTAACACGAAGAAGTCAGTCTAAGTATAAGGCAGTGGCATTTTTCATGTAATCACGCCTAAATGCTATGTCGAGTGGAGTAGAAGTAGCTGGCTCAGTTCAATGTTTCTTGGTAGTTGTGGGAGTAGCTTTGAACTAAACATAGAGTAGATTGGTGACGGAATTTTTTCAAAACTACCTGACACCATTTTGGTCCCATTTCCAATACATGTGCTGTAACTGTCAACAATGTCATCCCACATTGGCAGAAGTATTTTGTTTTATATGTCTTCAAAGACGTATTTATTATCGTATATCTATGACACTGGTGATAACCAAAACCATTTTAACTTCATTATTTTCATGACTAGCTGTGCATATTGTCAATAGAGAAATTAGTTCATATTTATCTTGGGTCAATGTTGTAGCTTTAGGAACCTAGGAATAGTCACATAATTTTGTCTTGCCAAGACGGCCTTGTTATATATATAAGAAAATAAGATATGTCAGCTTTGTGGAAACATGTTACAAGTTTCTCCGCAGAGGTAGTACGCCGCGAGTCCACGGCACCCCAGCTCACACTAGGCGTCTACGCCGAGCGTGTCAGGGCGGCAGCGGCGGCACCACGAGACAACCCCGCAGCAGCCAGTTGAGAGACAGAGCATCCCTCCCCGCGCCAGTCACCTGACGAGCGAAAGGGAACGCGCGACGCATGCCGAGCTAGGTCACCGAACCCAACGCGGCTCTCGCAAAGATGGGAGCTGCAGTAAGGCAACGCCCGCTGAGCAGACACTCAACGCCGCCCGGCAACGAATAACGCTGCGCACCTGCGCCAAACAGGGGACGCACAGTAAATAGGGCGTCCACTTGCTGTCTGACGGTACATGAAACGCATACATGCGCCGCACCTACGAGGGCAGTTCAATAAGTAATGCAACACATTTTTTTTCTGAAACAGGGGTTGTTTTATTCAGCATTGAAATACACCAGGTTATTCCCCAATCTTTTAGCTACACAACACTATTTTTCAATGTAATCTCCATTCAATGCTACGGCCTTACGCCACCTTGAAATGAGGGCCTGTATGCCTGCACGGTACCATGTCGGAGCCAACGTCGTACTGCATCAATAACTTCTTCATCATCCGCGTAGTGCGTCCCACGGATTGCGTCCTTCATTGGGCCAAACATATGGAAATCCGACGCTGCGAGATCGGGGCTGTAGGGTGCATGAGGAAGAACAGTCCACTGAAGTTTTGTGAGCTCCTCTCGGGTGCGAAGACTTGTGTGAGGTCTTGCGTTGTCATGAAGAAGGAGAAGTTCGTTCTGATTTTTGTGCCTACGAACACGCTGAAGTCGTTTCTTCAATTTCTGAAGAGTCGCACAATACACTTCAGAGTTGATCGTTTGACCATGGGGAAGGACATGGAACATAATAACCCCTTCAGCGTCCCAGAAGACTGTAACCATGACTTTACCGGCTGAGGGTATGGCTTTAAACTTTTTCTTGGTAGGGGAGTGGGTGTGGCGCCACTCCATTGATTGCCGTTTTGTTTCAGGTTCGAAGTGATGAACCCATGTTTCATCGCCTGTAACAATCTTTGACAAGAAATTGTCACCCTCAGCCACATGACGAGCAAGCAATTCCGCACAGATGGTTCTCCTTTACTCTTTATGGTGTTCGGTTAGACAACGAGGGAGCCAGCGGGAACAAACCTTTGAATATCCCAACTGGTGAACAATTGTGACAGCACTACCAACAGAGATGTCAAGTTGAGCACTGAGTTGTTTGATGGTGATCCGTCGATCATCTCGAACGAGTGTGTTCGCACGCTCCGCGATTGCAGGAGTCACAGCTGTGTACGGCCGGCCCGCACGCGGGAGATCAGACAGTCTTGCTTGACCTTGCGGCGATGATGACACACGCTTTGCCCAACGACTCACCGTGCTTTTGTCCACTGCCAGATCACCGTAGACATTCTGCAAGCGCTTATGAATATCTGAGATGCCCTGGTTTTCCGCCAAAAGAAACTCGATCACTGCCCGTTGTTTGCAATGCACATCCGTTACAGACGCCATTTTAACAGCTCCGTACAGCGCTGCCACCTGTCGGAAGTCAATGAAACTATACGAGACGAAGCGGGAATGTTTGAAAATATTCCACAATAAATGTCAGGTTTTTTCAACCAAAATTGGCCGAGAAAAAAAATGTGTTGCA
Source organism: Schistocerca nitens (assembly GCF_023898315.1). Taxonomy (NCBI): domain Eukaryota; kingdom Metazoa; phylum Arthropoda; class Insecta; order Orthoptera; family Acrididae; genus Schistocerca; species Schistocerca nitens. Next base: position 489,891,760 of record NC_064621.1, read on the forward strand.
TTACTTATTGAACTGCCCTCGTACATTAGACGCCGCCGGACGCAGAAGTGAGCGTGCCTCACCATTGGCACGCAGCTCCAGAACAAGGGGGCGTGTCTCGCCAATACCACACGCACCAGCTGACAGCGACCACGAGATGATGCGACACAGAAGGGCGCTTGTCTCACCATTGGCACGTACCACCAGAACAAGGGGGCGTGTCTCGCCAATACCACACGCACCAGGTGACAGCGACCATGCGACGATCCGATACAGCAGGGCGCGTGCCTCACTATTGGCACACACCAGCAGGAGAAGGGGGCGTGTCTCGCCGTTGACGTGCACCAGCAGGAAGGGGCGTGTCTTGCTAATTCCACACGTACCAGCTTGCAGTGACCACGAAATGATGTGACGCAGAAGGGCGCGTCTCGCCACTACCACGCAGCACCAGAAGAAGTGGGCGTGTCTCGCCACTGACGCGCACCAGCAGAAAGGGGCGTGTCTCCTCAATCCCACACGTACCAGCTGGCAGCGGCCACGAGATGATGCGACGCAGAAGGGCGCGCGTCTCACCACTGGCCTGTCGGCCGGGGTGGCCGTGTGGTTCTAGGCGCTACAGTCTGGAACCGCCCGACCGCTACAGTCGCAGGTTCGAATCCTGCGTCTGGCATGGATGAGTGTGATGTTCTTAGGTTAGTGAGGTTTAAGTAGTTCTAAGTTCTAGGGGACTGATGACCTTATAAGCTAAGTCCCATAGTGCTCAGAGCCATTTGAACCATTTTGAGCCACTGGCATGCAGCAATAGAAGAAGGGGGCGTGTCTCACCACTGACGCATACCAGCAGAAGGGGGCGTGTCGCCAATACCACACTCACCGGCTGACAGCAATCACGAGACGATGCTTCGAAGAAGGGGGCGTGTGTCTTCAGACGCATCCCTCCACAATATGCAGACGACAACTGCAACCCTGGCTTGTCGATAACGAGACAGGGCCGACGAACAGCGATGACCTGCAAATCTCCAGCGCCGACCCACCCCATTGTATCGTCGCAGGAGAAGGAACCGGGCGAGAGACAATGTTGCGGGCTGCTGTATAGAGAAAAAGACCTGGGTGAGACAACGGACGTTAACGCTGCCGCCAGCTCCCCATTTCAGTGTTGTGGTTCCCTAGTAGCCTATGCTCCAAGTCACCTTTAGAAGAGACGTCCACCCCAGCACCTACAGAAATACCCAGTGAAACTACCGTGTGATAAAACTGCAGAATAATAGGGTGTCAACGAGTTCATTTCTATGTTTGTATACTTGCGTATTACTTTGTATATGTGGTTATTTACGTGTTGACTAGTGAAATAATGGTCCCAGAGAGGAGCTACAGTGTTTGACGAGTTACAATATATATATATATATATATATATATATATATATATATATATATATATATATATATATATATAGCAATAATAAAACTTTTTTGTCAGTTACAATGCTCTCTATGGTCTCTGCATTTTAGCAGTTGAGTTAACCTGTTAACATTTCATTGAAGCCCAATTCGGGATATTCCAATATAGGTTAATGGGAAGCATACACTTCAGCTCCTCCAATCAAGGGCAAAGATGCGCAGCTTTCTTGGGTAATTCCACTAGTCAACCACAGGTTTAGTGACAGATTACGACGTTATCATTACTACATTATGGTTTTCAAATGACCACTCTCAATTTCATGCAATACTTAATTACTTTAGTATCATTGCAATTATTTGTTGATTTTGCACTTTTCACTTAGATTTTTAGGTGTATGTCAGCACCATTTGATTTTGCAAATGACATTTCTTTGGTTCATTTTAACGTAATTTCTTTCATAAATTTTTTTTTTTTTCATTATTGGATTTGTTCGTTGATCTTGCACTTTTCACTTACATTTTTACATGCGCATGGCAGCACCGTCTGATATTACAAATGACATTTCTGTGGTTCATTTTAAATTAAATTTTCATCACAAGATGAATGTTTTTGAATGGTCATCACTTGTTTAGCTAGGATGTTAATTTATATATTCCCTATGTTATTTACTTGTTATGTAGCGGGAATATTCGCTCATAGCAGAGAGTAGGACGTTGCAAATTTTTTTAACCTATTCTATAGCACAAACTATTGCTTCCATTTTTCTTTTTACGTAATCATAGATCATAACACTAGTAAAAGAAATTAACCAGAATTGTACTCCCATGAGAACATTCCGGATCATTTCTTTCCATCCACGCATGGCGTGATGAAACGGTACAGTAGTTTCCGCTCCATAAGCAGCAGGTTTCGCTGCTCGCTCGCACAGGGAAATACAAACGGAGGCGGCTCCGCCGAAAATTCTATTGCACGACGCGGCCGGCCGCGGGTGCAACGGAATCCATGTGGACGTGTGGAAAGAAATGTGTCAGGCTTCATAGTACATATTTATATATGTCGTGTATTATGCATTTCTTGTACATGAATGTGAATCTGCACATGAACTTTCCTAATCCTCCTCACACCTTTCCATAAAACGTGGCCAAATCTTAGTTGGGAAGTAATTCTGTAGTATAGTAGTGCCAACCTTACTCCAGGGTAGGGGATCAGAGAGACAGCACAGGCAGGTAAAAGTCAAAGACGTTCCAGTGTCACAAGATTTGGGGTGTACAGGTGGGTCACGGCCAAGTGGTTCGACCATCCCCTCCACCGAGGCCCAGGAAGACCTCTGGGTGCCCGCGATATTCGGGGTGAGTTACAGAAGACGGGTAAGTGAGCAGACATGCCCTCAGTGCGTCTGTCTCGATGTTCACACGTGGAAGAGAGGTATTTGAATATTTGCACTAATTCTTTTATTTCCAGCTTCGGATTGTGTAAGACAATGAATGTTCTCCTTTAATTTTGGAAATTTGCCCCCCTGTGTTACTGTATCTGGTCCCCAGTTTGCCCATTATCCTCCTCACATAGTGGATGTCCCATGTAAAATATTGGGAGACTTTGGTGATATTCATTTGGCCAACGCAATTCCGTCTTGCCCGTAGAAATGTGCGTGCAGATTAGTATATAATATACCCGAGCTATAAGTTGTAAAATTGTAATGTCTGTAAACTGGAACAACTGCTGCAATCGCTGTAAAGTCGAGTGATAATGTGTAAAATAAATGGACAATCAATTGTCATCAATCTTTAACATACCCTAAAAATCACAAAGGAGTCACGTTAAAGGAATTCATTTAAAATAAAAGATATAGAATGCAGGGTCGCACACATCAGCGTAAGAGACATCGAACCCCTTTCCTAGTATTGTACAGAAAGGGCACGCTCTCTAGGTAGCGCTCTCAAGCTCCCCTCCCCAGTTATCTGTTGCACAATTGTCATTCAGGACTTGACCACATCAACGTTCATCTGGCGTCCCAAGGCAAGGATGTTTGGCGGTAATATTTCACCATGTGCTTTGTAAAACCACGAAGTGGCAACCATGGAGATGAAACAGTAGACATACTAGCAAGAAGCCCTCTATGATGGAGAGAGGGGAAACGTGGAATTGCCAGCAGCAGACTTTGCGAACATTATCAACTTAACAGTCAGAGAAAAGGGGAATACTAAATTACAAGACACCTCTAAATACAAAGGCAAAAATAACGCCAAAGTAAATCCGATGCAGGTTACTAAATTCTGCACGACAGACATCAACTTTTGATATGATTCTACTAATACGATTTTACGTTGATGTTGATGTACAATGATCTAATTCATATGTGTACGTTACGCTGCAATATATTAGACTTTATATGTGTGATGATGGGAAAATGAGTACTGCTTATGTGACGGATTATAATTAAAAAAATAGACAAGTATGGGCCCTTGCGACACCATGAAGCTAAATCAAATCCTCTGACCACATAAGTGCACATTTGATCTCAGTGGCGCTTTTGAATTTCTAGAAAGCAAGAGCGTTGATGTTGGTCCCCAGGGACATTCATCCAAACATCTGTAACCACTGGACAAGATTGAAAAGCCTCGCCATATCTTTCCAACTACAGCAAATGGCTCGGCCACCATTATTCAGAGTTATGACTAGCACTCCATTCCCGAAAGAAATATGAATACATTCTACGTATTTCCGAAGCGGGATATGCTAATTTCCTTTTCATACGTCCTGCGTGAAATGGTCTTCTTTGGTACGTCATAAGATAAACAAATATATTTTTATTTAAGAACTTATTTCAATTATGTCATAAAACAAGTAAAAATACCATACACAGAGGCCAAACAATTATACTTAGGCTTTTCTAGCCACACATGACAGCTGTTGGAATACAGTTACTGCACTTAAATACATTGGTAACAGCTTGATATTGTGGTCAGTACCTACTTACATCAATCGGTTCTACTAAGAAAAGAATCAGTCGAGTAGGAGTTGTCCATCAATAAATATCTTAGCTGAACTTGATTTATAAGCTCAACTTTATCTATAATTTAACTTTCTCTTGTTGCTCACAAGATACAGAAAATTTGTTTTCCAGAATAATGGCTATGACTTCTACATAATGCTACATTTGAAGACAGCTTCCCAGTACACAGTTTGCATTCGACGATAAATATCACTTTCCATCACACTTATTTTAGTACAAAACGAAAAGAAAGACATACTGTACTTATTTAGACTTATCATTCACGCATTTCGATCGTTAAAATGTTTGTTGTATGTAGTGCATTTGAATTCAGTAATTCATTCGCTCTGCGCGTCCAGCTACAATGTCATCTCCTAACTACGTTTCACGTGATCAACTCATACATTTTTTACCCTTCACAACAACACCGACAGCCAGACAATAGTTTCAGGTGCAGAAAGTACTTGGATTTGATATAAAACATGATATTATCATACAGAAAAGTCTTCTTAGTAGTTAATCAGCAGACGCGATGCAGGACTGCGCAGAAATATTTGATAATATCGTTGTTACGCATGTTGTATGAACTCTGACGTCACGTGTGATAGTGTTTTCATACAATAAATCCATGGTCTATTGTGTGATACTGAGTAATTACATTTCTCGAGAGACTCAACGAAGCTTCCAACAAGAGTTTAGTTGACGGTTTGCATATCCACTACCTGATCAAAAGTTCCCGGACACTATTAGTGGACAGCAGTGTTGGATGTGTCCGCCCTTCGGCTTTATGACGGCTTCAAGACTTTCAATAAGGTCTGAAAGTCTGTCGAGGAGTGACAGCGTAGTCGTACTCAAAATCCGAAATCAAACAAGGTAGTAATGAAGGGCGCTGCAGTCTAGAATGAAGTCAACGTTTTAAACCATCCCAAATGTATTCCACTGGGTTCAAGTCGGTACTCTGGGCAATCCTGTTAGTTTAAGGAATTATTGTCCAACAATCTCAGTGCCTAAGAGATGCTGCATTATGGCACGTTGCACTGTCGTCGTAACACAAGTATCGTCTCCGAATTGCTCCTCAACTATACCCAGCACACAATGCAGTAAAATGTGGTCCTAACCTTCCGATTTTAGCATTTTCTTAAGCGCATTTTGACAGCAAAAATTTAATGTTTTATTTAAATGGTATAAATCAAAGTTAAGGAACCATGGAAGACACCACTTTCACCATATTTGAATGTTGGCAATACACACTATGACAGTAAACGCTCTCGAGGCGTTCACTAAACCCAAACACTTCCTTCGGATTGCCGCAGGTTACAGGATGGTTCATCACTACAATTCATTCGTTTTCTAACGTCCACACTTCACTGGCGTCGTTCTTTACACCGACTCGTGCGTCAGTTAGTAATGACTACAGACGTATATGGCTTGTAAAAAGCTGATCGGCATTGTACCCCACTCTTTTAACTCCCGAAGAATAGTAAACGTACTAGCTGGATTGCTTTCAGCATTCTGGAGCTCACGAGTGATACCTTTCACTGATTTTTCGCAATTTTTTTCCATTGCTGCCGGCCGCTGTGGCCGAGCGGTTCTAGGCGCTTCAGTCCGGAACCGCGCTGCTGCTACGGTCGCAGGTTCGAATCCTGCCTCGGGCATGGATGTGTGTGAAGTCCTTAGGTTAGTTAGGTTTAAGTAGTTCTAAGTCTAGGATACTGATGACATCAGATGTTAAGTCCCTTAGTGCTCAGAGCCATTTGAACCATTTTTTTCCCTTCGCTCTCTGCAGTGCTCGATGCTCCCTGCCGCACAGTGCACGACGTCTACTCTCCTCTTCATTTAGCTGTGGTTGTTCGTTCGTAGCCTTAGTAGGATTGAAAGGTCGCTAATGCTTTTGTTTCTCAGACAGCATCTGATGACCTACTTTCGAAGTCATTATCTCTCGTGACCTACCTATTCTGCTGTTACTGATTCTATATTGACAATTCAGGACCCCCTGCCTCCTTTTATACGTGTATTGGACAACACTATCTAACTGCATGGTAACGAGAAGGTGCAAATCGCGAGTTTCATGTCAAATATTTGGACTGAAGCTATTCACCTGCAACAAAGATAACTCTTATACGGTACACTATGACTGAAAATAACCAAGCGTCTTTTAGTGAGCTCTCACAATGACTTTACCGTTTGACGTACTCCCCTCACTTTTTCTGTTTTGGGGCACAGAAGAATTGGCATCACCATTTCTCCAGTGCACGCACTCCGCTGAGGAGTGAAAACTTCATTCAATAAACATATTGTAATAATACGTAGAAAGTGTATATTTACACTTACTTAATTTACATGAGATTAATTCCAAATAACCCATTTCTGTAGTATGTAGTACATATAAAATGGTTTTTGGAGAAGTTCGACGGGACACATCAGCTACGAAACATTAAAGACCACTTGCTACCTCAGAAATTGCTATTCCTCAGCTGAGTCACAGTCAACAAAATGTTCCCAGGGTATCGGTTTCGACCACTAGTCTCTAACTTTAATCGCAGTTGTCTTCTGTAATTAAGAACGTACAAGGCTGTAATGAACCATGTCAGCTCTTGTGCGCGTGGTTGCTCTCTTTCACCGTTACCAAGGAACGGCTTCACACGTGGTGTGACAGAGCCTGGTCGCAGCGAATTCTGATACTTTTTCTGACGTGCCAGGCTGTCTGGCGGTCAAGAAGGAAGTTACGGGCTGGCAACAAAAGCGCCGTCTTCACTCCCAACGGACCAGCTGGACCAGCGCCGTCAGAGCAGTGCGTGGCCGAGTGCACATCGGCGTCGGGGTCTATGCGAAAGTGCGGACAAGACAAGTGGGCAGCCGTATAGTGGGCGAAAGAATGGTCGGGTCGGGAAGTGTGGCCAGTAGCCACTTGGAAAAGCTCCTGTCCAATCAAAGAAAATGAACTTGGTTAGCTCTTTTCAGAACCGAGCCTGTTGCTGTGCGCTTGTGCCACGCACCTCACTTTAACATACAGTGCAATCTGTTCAGTGGTGAAAGAGTGCAGATTCTCGCGGCGATAACGTTGAACAAAAAGTTGTCGGGTTTCCAGCCGCCTCAGTTGATTAAAATTATGCGGGCTCTCGGCCAAGCACTGCACTCATTGGCCAATTATGGCTGTCTGTAGGCTACTGCTACGCCTCTTGTACAGGGTGAACCATCTAAGACTTGCAGCACAAATACCTCCGATATGGAAAGCGTTATTCATGTGCGTTTTTCGCAGAATGGATTTGCTAGTCAGGGGATCGTACTGCTAGCCAATAAACAGATTGTAATAATACGTAGAAAGTGCCATCATGTTGATACCGCAGGTTCCTCCTAGTCTGCAGAGGAACGTCTGCTAGCATCCGTGGAAGATGGTGTGTTCCGAGGCAGCGATACTTGGGCACGTTCAGTGCTGCGTCTATGACAAACGGACCTATGAGCTGATGGTTTACTAACTCACATCAAACGTTTACACGCCATGGACACTGATGTTGCATCTGACAAAGCCTATTGACACCAACAAACTAAAGAAATGATTTTTGGTATTTGTAGGAGGAGGTTACTAGTGGTTTTGTATGTTTTCGGTATACTTGGGTGTGCTGCAGAACCATGGGATATTCTGGACAGAACATATTTAAAGAAGGAGCAGCTGCAATATGCGCTATTAATACATGGTCAGTCACTAGAGGTAAGCGTTGATGAGCTATGCGCAGCTTCACGAGGCTACGACTTATCCGCTTCACATTACCGTGGGCAATATTTTGAGATGCGTGTCAGTCTATCTGCTTTTGGCGACTCTTTCTCGAGCGCAGAACAAAATGTTCAGCTTTTTGAACGTAGTAACCCGCCCAGTGCACGGATAAATCAATAAAGTGCTAATTAGCGAACAGTACAACCGTATCAAGATCTGACATTAGTTAACAGACTGCCTTGATTAATGAATTCCAGAATTGATTTATATAGTTACAAATGAAGTCAAATGCTTTACAGAGGAGAGTGTTATTAAATGTGCAGGACGTCAGATTTTGACGGTGTTCCTCAATGCTGATAGTCTCTCAGTCTAGAATGTTCAAGAAACAGTCACGTTTTTTGTGATTTTCCGTTACTTTAAAAAACCGGCCTTTTTTTTTTTTTAGGTGGAGCACTCAACTATTTTTCAGATCTTATATCCCTTCTGTCGTGGTTGTCTGAGCAGAATGATTAGTACCTCTGAGATTGTCGCACATTAGGGGAGTTATGAGAAATGATTGAATGGGAGGGACTGTCTTACATGGTTAGGAATGACTTCATTAGTCGATATTTCTATCAAGTGCAGATGTTTAACGAGACGTTAGCAGAGTGTGTACAACAAGTCCGTTCGGCCAGTGTGGTTCTGAATATTCAGGTAAAGGAGGACGAGGCTGTAAACAACGTCTTAGAGGAGATTCGGCAGGATGACGGTTCCGGAATATTATTTTCTTAGAAACTTGTAACCTTTACTCTTTTGGCTAATATAGCCTCTTCCGTAGAAAATATCAAGGCTGCTCATGAAAGACGTGATCACAGGTATGCTTCTGGTTCCGTTGAGCACGCGAAGCAACCCTAATGGGAGTGCTACCTCGGCTACAGGAGCTTCTTACCGCTGCGTTGGGTCTGGGAAGAGGATGTAATACGGTGAATGTGGTGACGAAACGTAGACCTGCATTGTGTGTGCGCTCTTCATCCGAGAACATGTATGTAACTTATTGGCTTTGGGAGCATCGTCTCTCTTCTCGATTGTACCTGGTATTTAACAAATCGTCACACAAGTACGTTTTCTTCATTAAAACTCGTCAATCCGGGTAGTCGCACCGTTAGTTATTATCATTACTGGTGTGGGTACGAGCCTATTGTAAATTTATGGTTTGTCACGGCCTGTAAGGTTATTCGTGGCTAGGGACATACCACAGAAGTATGATTTTATTCAGGGTACTGGATTTCTTTTGGATTACGCCGGGAGTCAGTTTCATTTTAAATTCAGACCCGATAATTTTCGTAAGGTATCTGAACATAGAGGTGTTCAAGGGGAGTGTAACGTGTCCAGTCAACCTACCGTATTTGAACCTTGTCATTTACAACCCGGCGAGGTGTAGTCGTGACTCCGGGTGCTCAGGGAGTTTACTGATGACAAGGCAGGGGTAATGGACAAATAAAGTACATCACACAGCTGTCAGGCCAGTTGCCGGTGGCCCAAGTCCCTCATCGTCTGTCGCCTTCTTAGAGCATTTAGTGTCGGCCTGTGGGGTTAATGTAGACCAGGAGCCAACTGAAGCTATCCAGAAGTTCCAGACACTTATGGATAAGAAAGGAATCACCCTCTGCTAGGAATGGTAATTTGCTTCCGAATGTTGGTTCCTAAATTTTCCCAGATGGCACAGCCGGCAGCTGTGGCCGAGCGGTTCTAGGCGCTTCAGTCCAGAACCGCGCTGCTGCTACGGTTACGGGTTCGACTCTGCCTGAAGCATGGATGTGTGTGATGTCTTTAGGTTAGTTAGGTGTTGTAACCTGTTGTAACCGCGGACGAAACGGTCGCGGGGTGGCCGAGAAAGCGACGGGCGACCAAACGGAGAGCTGCCCGCGAACAAAGAAGTGAACAGAGAGGACGGACACGAAACAACGACGGACGATGGAGAGAGACCTTACGACAACACGCAAGAAGCCACGGCGTGACAGAGACAACTAAACGAATCCAAAACGTCCACTAGTAATGAAAACAAAGAACGGTAAACACGCTGCTGTGGTCGAGGCGATATGTCAAGACTCACGCAACGATTAGAGTCGCTGGCTGAGCTTTTTTTTTTCTTTATTGATTTTCAATTCCCCCCGAACGGGGCGGGCTGGCAGCAGCTTACTACGCTGCTATACAGCCTGCAGACTTTCTTTTTAAAAAAGGAAGAAGAAAGAAACAACGAAAAACAGGCGATAAAATGGTGATTTAAAGTGTAAAATGGCGTAAAAATGCGGACAGTTAAAACAGAAAGCAAAAGGGGTTGGCAATGTTGTTAAACTACACAGGAATCAGACAAGTAACATAGTAGACACACAATTAAAAAACATGGCGACAGTCTGGTTTCTGTTTGCAAGAAATAAAAAAAAAAGCACACCCAGCGACAGTATGATAGCTGTTCGCTACACTTCCCAAAAGACACAACACGGAGCACTCACTGGAAAAACACACCGTAAAACACTGCGCGAAAATGGCGGCACAAAGATGGCACTCCCGATCCAAGGCAGAAGGGGGGGGGGACCTGGAGTAGGGGGAAAAACAAGGAGGAAGGAGAGGAAAAAACTTAAAACGGGGGGGGGGGGGGGACCAAGGAGGGAGAGGACTAATAAAGGGGGAGAAGGGCAGACGCGAGAGGGAATGAGAGGAGGCAGAGGAGGGAAATGTAAAAGGACTCGGGGGAGAGAAGGGGGCAAAGAGAGGGGAGGTGGGGAAGGAAGAGGATGGAACGGGGGGTGAGAGGGAGCCCGGGAAAAGGACAGAGGAAAGGAGGGGGAGTGAGGATCAGAGTTGATAGGAGGGATAAATGGAAGGAGAGAGGGCATCATCCGGGAGGGGGAGGTGATGGAAGCCACCTTGGGACAGGAGATGTAGGGTGTAGAGATGGAGGGTAGGGGGGACACAATGGTGAAGACGTGGCAGGGGGCGGGGATCGGAGAGGAGAGGAGCAACCAGGGGGTGAGGGGGTTCAAGATGGCGGGAGGTGTAGAGGATGTGGATATGTTCTAGGAATAGGAGCAGATGGGGGAAAGGAATGAGATCATAGAGGATCCGTGTGGGGAATGGGAGGCGTATACGGAAGGCGAGGCGGAGTTCATGACGCTCAAGGATCTGGAGGGACTTATAGAATTTGGGGGGGGGGGGGCAGATATCCAGGCAGGACTGGCATAACAGAGGATTGGACGGATTAAGGATTTGTAGGTGTGGAGGATGGTTGAGGGGTGCTGGCTGAGCGAGAAGTAGGTGCTTAAGTACTCTATCAGGAGAACCGCTATTGGCCGATGGAACCACGTGTTCCACTGTGGCGCCCTCACACTAAATGCGGGCCAGGAGGGTTGCGCCGCCACAGCTTACGGCGCGATCGTGCAGAGACCTCTAGGGGTGTTCGACGTCCATGACGTCTGGCGGGGAATGAAATTCCACGGCGCGCTGTACCCGATTAGGTTTGAGTAGTTTTAAGTCTAGGGGACTGATGACCCCAGACCGCAGTTGATAAGTCCCACAGTGCTTAGAGCAATCTGAACCATTTTGAACCAGATGGCCACACCGTTGAATCAGTTACGTAAGAGATGGGGGACATTTCACCAGACTGAAAGCCAACAGGCAGCTTCTGACACATCGAAGTCAGCCAGAAGGAACGTCTCTGTGAGCCAGATCGCTGGTCGATCATCAGCGATCGGCTTATCTTTGGCGCGTCCCCGGGGATGAGCATCTTTGCGTTTTTGGCTGGGGCGTTGCGAATCGTGAAACTCCTGCGGTGGTTACTGGTTGCCTGGAAGGAATTTCGTATGAACTGTGCCAAACCTCGCAGTGAGAGGGGAGTCCAGAGTTGGTGTTGGCCTAGATGTTTGTACAAATTGAGGTGCCTGTGTCAGAAGCACGGCGTGGGCCTGTTGGTTGCTTCGTCCTTCTGGCAGCCACCACAAGCGGATGTTCGGCCGGAATGTCTAGGTTTGTGGTGAGCATAGTGTGAACAAGTTCTCGTAGGATGTCCTCCCGGCGTGACTCTTAACCTGTGTAATTTGTGGATGACGACCCCTCGTCTGTTAATGCTTCCGGGTGTCCTGTAAGATTTCACAGCAAAACTGTGTTTTTGTGGCATTCTGTGTTTCTGGCTCGCCTCCGCCTAGAAAAGGGAAAGATTTGGAAGTCCTTAATGTTGTAATTGAAACATATAAAATTTGTTTTCTTATTCCTGTTAATGCCAGACAGAGTCAAAATTAGTTTACCTGGGTATTGGCTTAAATCGCGCTTCACACTCTAAATGATCTGATATTGAATTTTTTTAAATTTCTGTTTAATGTCAGACAGATTCAAATGTAACTTCATTTATGTATTGGAAATAAATGTGTTGGATTGACCTTAATGAATTATGTGCTGTCGAAGTAAGGGACCCAGTCTTTCATTAGTGCTTAACAGTGGCGTGTGGTTTGGGTTGTGAGCCCCGTTTTGGTTAGCCCAAATTTCGATCGGGCATTTAAAGTCGAGACTGAAGCCTTGCGGCAGTCTTTCTGCAGGAACAAGACGGTGACAGACGTCCTGTGGCGTAAGTCTCCAGCTCTTTTTCTCCTGCCGAGGTAAAATTTTCCGTTTATGAGTTAGCGTTTGGCGGTCCTCTTTACGCTATTGATTTTCAAGTTCTTCTTGAGCATCGAGAGTTTTTGCTTGGCACGCCTAATCAGCCTTTAACCTGGATCCTTGCTCTACCGTGTACAACAGGTCGCATTTCCCAATGGACTAAAAACATATAAGAGGCTCCGAGAATCCGGTGGCCGATGCTCTAAGCCGCATGTTTGAAGAGTATGTCGGCGAACCTGTAATCCCGTAGACACTATGATTAAGGTTTGGTTTTCCACTGCGTTAGTTGAGTTACCCTCCTGATTCGGAGATCTCTAGGAAAGACGGGAACAAGAGCCCTAAACATCGAGAGGTGAAACTCAGACTTGTCACTGACGAGGTAGTGCTTCGTTACCACCTACACTCGTTGAAATAGCAGTTTGAAAATCTGTCTTCTGTGGGAGTTGGTGATAGTTTTCGGAAGTTTTCGAGAGTTCGTGCTTGGCGGAGAATATGTAAGACAATTAAGAAGCTTTTGAAATATCTCATTTGGTCATCCCTGAACAAAGGCGTAAGGAGGTTGTCGAATCAGTCCCTATTTCCAACACAAGGTAGTACCTACTTCATACCATATTGGCTTAGAGACCGGTGGTCAAGGTTACTTCATACCATATGGGCTTAGAGACCGATGGTCAAGGTGTTTATTGGTTACAGAGGGCTGCAGTCTTGTACGCAGAAGTGTATAATTATGTACTTGGCGTCATTGACACATTTTTGTGTTTTTAGTTATGATCCACAGCGGAGTGGTAGCAGCTGGACTAACGATTAGACATCTTCCAAAAGCATATTTCAGCCACCTATGCCTATAGTAAATAACAATGCACATGCTTTTGTTTAGACAGAGTTAAAGAGATTTTACTTCCGAGCCGTATATCTCATATGGCGACCATCACTTACTACGCTCAGCCTTCGTTCGTTGAAGAGTGAACCGTACTTTGAAACCTCCTCTATCAATATTCCATTCTCGAGTAAAGACAAAATGGAACTGGTCTGTTCCTAGGTTGAATCTAGCTTTTAACACCACTACTCACGAGGCCCTTAGGATGGCCCAGCCAACTTTAATGTTTACTTACTCTTACATTGGCTCTTGTGCAGCCGTGGATCAGTGAACGACCTACTCCAGGAGCAGGTGACTCCTGATGGCATTAAGAATAATTGGAGATGGGCAAAGATTAACACTGACTGAACACTTCAAAATGAGGGTGAGCGACACAATCAGGATAGGCACACGAACGAATTGTGTAACTGGGACGCAGTATTCATTAAGAATTTTAGTTGCCAAGGAAACGCTGATGAGCAAATGAGTAATAAGTTGTTACACCGTTCGCCTGAGACATTGTAAGATCGTCAAAGTGTTTACTCAGATAACCATCTGGTTGAGAACCAGTCTATGGGTAAGACACATGGAGTAAGATAGTGCCGGTACAAAATATTTTGTAAATTTACCTGGTGGAATTTTAGTTGAAAGGGGGAAGAGTGAGCCCTCTGGGCTCGTATCAGTATTGCACATAGTTACGCTATTTGTTACCAAGAGTTTCTCAGGCGTACCGGGCTCACGTGGTCGAGTCTCGGTCTAGCGGTCAAGAGGACAGTTCCTAGCTGTAGAAACAGCGCAGTCTCCACTCCCAGTTGACAAGCGGGCGGCCATCTTCAAAGACGCGCGTGGCTGAGTGCCCAAAGTTGACGTCGGGGGCTTATGGGAGAATACTGACAGTAGTCGGAGTGGACAGCCATACATCGGGCGAAGGAATCGTCGGTTTGTGGGATGTGGTCAAAGCAAGACTGATATACCATCTGCCACTTGGGGCATCCCCTTTTCAACCAAAAGAACTAAACTTGCTGAGCATATTTCAGAACATTATCTGTTGTTTTGCACTTGTGCCATACAAGCGACTTCAGTGTATACTCCAATGTGTTTAGTGCTCTCTGATGGACATTGAGTTGAAATCTGTTCCTATTGACTAGTGTCTGGTATTAGTTCTGACATACTTGAACGGAGTGGATTGTTTATTGTTTCGTGTCAAATGGCTTCCTTAGTTTAATTTGTTCTTGAAATCTTGGGTCGCAATTAAATGTTTAGTTTTAAGTTTCAAAGTGCTCATTTATTTGAATACCGAGGTCGACGGAGAGACTGAATGTGTGTGATACCTCTCGTTTGATATTGCTCTCTGAATAAGACTTCATTTAAGATTTTTATTATGTGAATATTTTGTAACTTGTCTTAGGTGATACTGTACCTTTGCTTGATTCTATGTGGTTAGACTTCCGTGATTAGCATTGGTTCTCGGATGTTTGATCCTAGCTGTATTACGCTTGTACTAGGTTCACCGGGACTTGTTGGATGTTGATGATTGAAAGGTTAGGAGCCGTTGTCATCAGGTACCAGTACAATTGTTGTAATGCACTTTCAGACTAAGTTGTGTGGTTTAGAATATGTATCAATATCATAAATGGTTATCGTAAATATATTTTTAGGAGTTGGTCAATACAATGTGTTATTTGGGGAACTTAGAAGAGTGGTCCCCTTTGTGTATTGGTTTGTTAAATTTATTTTATTTATGTGAACGGAAAGTACCACTGACTGTACTAACTGGGCGAACCTGTCGAATGGCACCTACAGGGCTGCGAACTCATGTCATGTTTGTCCAGTCCACGTTGTCATGGTTGTAAAATGAAACTAGTTATGCTTCTACTGGTATTTATAATTGTGTTGTAAATTCTTGGTATATTTTTGTATTTTGTTACTCATGGGCCCGGTTCTAGTACACCTAAATAGTGTTATTGTTATGTGAACCACGGTGATCTGATGGCCTACACTACCTCTCCCCAAGCATCTTGCTCACTGACCATTTTGTGAGTGTAGGACTGATCTGAGATATACCCTTCACCCTGTGGCTCCTGCAAGATGCAATTTCCACCCCTACACTACTACAGAAGTCACACAGACGCTCCTAACGTCTAAAGAGAAATGCCTGAAAAACTTTCAGCAATAAATATCTTCTGGAGTCGTCTGCTGTAAGGAAATGACACAAAAATTCACAAAATTTCTTACATAACTAGTGGGATACTTGGGTACTGGAGCAGTGCTAGTTAGTGTAAGAAAAACACGAAACTAACGAAATAATTATTTATTTTGCTGAAATTCTGAGAAATCACAATGGCACTTTTAGTTATGAACTGAACACGTTATTTCCTGGCTCTTTTCAGAATGTGAAGTTACCTCTTAAGGATAGGATTCGCTAATGAAATTTCTATACAAAGTTAAAGATTGTTATTGACTTGGCAGAATGGCTGAGAGCCGTGCCTACTCAACTTGAATAATTATCCATTAGAATGTTGCTAGGTATGGTCGAGGCTATTGTGTGTGAAATGCAGTGAAGTGTACTTTTGTGGAGTAAATATGGGGCTCGCAAGAGCTGTAGCGCACAATACCAAAAGCTGCGATGACTGCTGTCTGCGCTGCTCGCTGCTAACAAATAAGATAACTCTTCTTCTATCTGGATTGACCTTCGCCAATCAAACTCTCCCTACGTCTTGATGAAGTTAAGGACTCCTAGTAACCCCTAGTCTAACTATTGGCGTAGTACACCGTTCAGATAACCAGTCCACCGCAATGCCACTCAAAAATTCGCTTGCAGGCGTTTATCTATTACTCTGTCCGCTCACACCGCACAATAAGTGTGTCGGCCAACACAGTGAACAACGCTTAATGGCAAGGACTCAATATAGAGTTCCACTTCGATTCCCTCTCGACAGATGTGCTCTCCCAGTGAAGTACTGAGGAGAGACTTGTTCCTCGCTCTTCGAGTACATGTACGAGCGCGCACGCTCTCGTTACATGTTCTCGCTACAAGAGCGACTGCAGATCGGCCCCTCTTCACGCCATACATGAAGGGGTATATCTTTTGGTCTCTTCCATTACTGCTTCAGCTCAAGGCGTCAGAAATATCGTCTGCCAATCAGCATAGCTCTTCTAAAACGCGACAATGACGTTTCGTTTAAGGCGACCAATCCGGAAACCTGTAGTATCGGCGTTTTGCGTTTGCTGTCTTCCTGTGAAAACGTCTGAAAGTTCGTGCTATGTATAAAGAGTGCATAGGCTGGTCACTCCCACACAATGTAGCGGAATTTGCTTTTAAGCCGAACACGGGGTTGTTCGCCCTTTTCACTAGGGGCAACACTGTCTTCTCTACGGACGGTCACCGGCCGACATAGATAGGCTGAGTCGCCCTCTGAAGGCACCGGACCCCTGGCGTGCCGCTTTCGTTTCCTGAACTAAAAGCAAGCCCCTGCGACCATCGTGCCTTGAATGTGTGTGTGTACACCAGCCTCAAGTATTTCAACCACGGTGTGCTTACTTGTTGTTTGCATATCGTTTACATGAATTCATACAACATTGACTTTATCTTATCGCGTTTGGCTTCGAATGAAGCGTCTTGATGTGCAGAATATGATTGTGAGGGCGGAATATGTAAGCAAGGAAGGTCAGGAAACCACGACATCTTTCAATTTCATGTACTATCTTGTGTCAAGAATGATACCCAAGCAGTTAGTTTTTTGGTACGTAGACAGGGCTAGATCCGCAAATTGGATTAACGTGTGACACTCTACCTTACGACAGCCCTGCCATGTCTTCAATCGCGTATGTAAGCCTCTAGCGAGACGAAACAACAAAAAAATGAGTTTCAGTTAATTAAGGTCATATTTATATGCTTACGGATTATTGATACCCTCATTACAAGCAACACCCTGACGCATTTAATTATTTGAATATTACTTTTATAAAGATCCTTACATATTTTTGCATTCAGATTTCCTCCCCAAAGAAAAATCGACGACTAAAGACACAATCATGACCAGTTCCTTACATACTGCAGAGCAGTGTTGCTGAGGCTGATCTATGATATGCTCATGATGAGGGAAAGCAATGTCTCCAAAATTGCGACAATTGACAGGATCCATTGACAATTTTGCTTCAAAAAGGCACCATGATATAGAAATATCCTCCTCTGAAAAACGAAGGCATTAACTGCTGTCTGAGTCCAAGTGGGCCTGTTTTTCTTTTCTTTCTTTTTTTAACGCAGGAAGTTCACTGAGTTGTTGTTACTCTGTGGCCACAAAACTTCGAAACTTGACCTTCTGCGCTCCATTTCTTCTTGTTCGAACATTAGTGGTTGCAGCTGCATGGTAAGCCTAGAAGAGCTCAATGTTTTTTTTTAATGTTTGTTTTCGTGTATTTCACGATTAAAGATGTGCTACGCAGTATTTTAACAATTTTCATCATGTAATAACATTAGCAGTACCATATTACAAGTAAATATTATTTTCAGCACAAAGGTAAAAATCAAATTAATAATCATATTGCAAATAAAATAGACCAAAACACGAGCTGCAAGTTATTTAAAGGAGACGGAGGGTGTTAAGTGATCTAATCTGCCCACATAGCCGAGAGCACTAACGCATACGCTGTTGAGACATGCAAGCCCGGCCTGAATTGAATTAGCGAGATCTACTGAGCCAGCCAGCCGGAATGCAGTTTATAGTCGATTTCTCACATCCACCTAGTTAAATCCGGCGCATAAAACCACGTATCGTGTCGGATACACGACATGCAAACACTTACGAAACGTGAGATCTACGCTAAACGCAGACAACTGGGCTACACAAATTACTTCCAGAGGGGACTGGTGATGCCATGAATGCCGCTAGCACTGTTAAATACGTTGTATAAGAATGCCAATCGCTCAGGGAAACTGGAAAAAGAAAAAGTAAAAGAATAAGAATAAGAAGTGTGTTGAGTAAATACGTTAGCATTTTAGCGGAGAGTAAAAGAAAGATGGAAAAGGGTAGATAAGATGGTTGCCCGTCTCCGTCATTCATCGATAGGGGATGTCCTTGAATTGCATAGATCCTTTACCTTCGAGTTTCACATTACAAATATTTGTGTAATTTGACTGTATATTGCGGTTAATCAATTCTGTATAGATAATGAGTTGTGCTGATTGATTGTATTCTTAAATCTCGGGATTTGGTCATCCGAATTAAAGATTTCCGATACGTATTTTCCTTATTCGTAAGTACCTATGTATGTATGGCCGTCTCTAATATTGGTCTACATTTGTGTAGTTTTGTATCTATGTTTATGTTACATGTTATGCCAGCAGAAGCCTAATGAGTTTCATTTTACAGTCATGCGAATGTGCGCAGAACAAACGTGACACGAGTTCGCAGTCCTGGAGGCGCTGTTGTACAGGACCTTCCCAGGTAGTCCAGTCACTGGTACGTCTAAATCATTTAAGTATAATAAATTTAACAAACATGCAATAACTTATACAGAAAATGGGCCACTCTTCAAACTTTTCAAATAACACATTGCATTGTCCGCTACGAAAAACATTTATAACCTTTCATCATACTGGTGCGATGTTTCATTTTCCGTATAATTACTACAGTTAGTCCGCGTCATGATTATGTTCAGTCAGGATATTGGTCTGTACGGCCTCTCTCTCGTGTGTTTGTCTTGTAATATTCTTGAAATAGAGTCTCATTTGGCTCTAGTCACTTGTCACCTAGAGTGACGTTACAGTTTTGTAGCTGACTACCTTGAACAAACACGCATAATGACGCCCCTGTCAAAGCAGCACAGACTTTACCTGCTGTTTCGGGTAGGAATGTTATAGAAGCGTACAGGATGCTCCAAATCAACCGCAAAGTCGCCTTGTAGTAAGAAAACATCGTAGTTACCTCCCTTCGTAACATACTTCGACCTCTCATTACTTCAATTATATGTCTTACCCCTTGTGACACCGGTTTTGAAATAGCTCCCTATGTGCTGGAGAAAGGGAGCTGTTCGAAAAGCCTGGTCACAAGCTAAAGTGATATCACTGTTTAAAAAAGGAGACCGCAATAGCTGCAAGATCTATATGTGAATCAGGTTACTTGACGCCGCATACAAAGATTATGCAAGAATAGTGAACAAGAGGTTAAATGTTGTAGCTGAGATTTAACCGGGTGAAGAAGAAATGCGATTTCGGAGAGGCATCCCAACAACAGAAACGGTATTTATAATAAAACAAATAATCGAAAAACAGAGAGAGTATAATATGGAAACCAATTTAGCGCTCAATCGTCTTATTAAGACATTCGATAATGTAGATAGAGAAAACGTGTGGAAAATTATGAGGAAAAGAGCATATCTGTAAGACCTAATAAACGTTTTAAAATGTCTCTACAGACACACAACTGTAATTTCAGATATAAGCAGCTCTCTCACAAGGCCTAAAGCCTCAAAAAAACCAGTAAGACAAGGGTGCAGCGTTTCACCAACACTCTTTTACTTTTACTTAGATAAAGCAATTTCGAAACGGAAGGAGGCCTTTAACAGGGTAATTAAAATTAACATTTACTCCTGCTTGAATTGTCTTTGACACGCAGACGACGCCACACCGCTAGCGGATAATGAAGATGACCTACAAAGGGGAATACACTTTTCAGTTAAGGTTTGTGAGAAGTACCCTTTGACGATTTGAAAAAATACGACAAAATAAATGACTGTTAGAAGGAAAATCCGATAAGGACAAAATTTTTTATCAACAACACAACAGGTAAGACGTTTTAATTAATTGGGTTGTGACATCACGTGTGAATATTGTGACACTGGAAGTGGAGTATCCATGGCACCTGCTACCGATACATAATTTTATTTCTGTATTGTATGTAAAAATTTGTAATTGAAATGCTTTCTTTTCAAAAGTAAGGACATTGCTTCACTGCATGTGTAAATTTAGGTAGAAGTCTGTTGACGTTTCATCGTATTTATCTGTGTCTTACTGTGAAACTTATAAGCTATGGGAAAAAGCAAAAGGAACTGTTATTTGCATCGACTAGCAACGATAATAGCAGTGCTTGTGCGTGGTAAAATCTTGGGGTAGGGAGTTGTTGCGTGGAGCGCTTGTAGTGTGCGCTCTCGCAGTAGAGAGTACCACTTGGGCGGCATCATGTACGAGCGCCGGCCAGATGTCTAGTAGCAGGAGGAAGGACAGTGGACGGGCGGAAGAGGCTGTATTAATTACGATTGCCCGTTCCTATAATTAGCCGTGGCTCCACAACATGTTGGCATCTTCAACAACAGTAGCAGATCCAGCAACACAGTTTCTTCTTCGGCTCTGAGTTTCGTCGTACGCACAGCACTGAATTAAGACTGTTCACTGGTAGAAAGTATTAACAGCTAACGCAGGAGCACAACTGAATGTGATTTTTGATTGATAAAATTTATTTAAATAATAATCAGTTAGGGCGATTATGTCTTCATTGCCCCCAGACATTGTTACCAAGCAGGATCCTTGATCCTTTTTTTTTCCCTTATATGCTAACTGAGTGTCATAAGAAACAAACTGAATAGTTACAGCCGGTTTATTAATGAATAATTTCACTTTTAAGAATTTTAGCCTCAGTGTACTTTAAATTAACCGTTGTACAACAGAGGCTTCTGTATATGACTGAAGTAAAACAATTTCATTTTTCAATCACTGGAAAAAATCCCAATCTGAAGAAATGCACAAATTAAGAGTGCAGAAGTTTTATTTATTTTACGTATGGCTTGGAGCACATGGCTGTTTGGTTGGGTATGTATTCTAGTATTTAACTCTGTTCAAGTCATTAAAAAAAAGGCTCAGTTGTTCAGACAATAATATGAAATCCAGCTAGCAAAATAGCTAACCGCAAAGTAAGAAATGCTTGGTTTTTTTAAATTTTTTTAAATTCCTTTCATGACGTTATGTTGAGATAACTGGAAGTCATTGTTCACGTAACGAAGCTGAATACTAACATACAGTTTAAGTGCATATTTTAAAATCATTACTCGACTGCTTTTTCAAAATTTAAAGACAAACATAACGTAAGAGTGACTTCTCAGTTTTCTTTATCATTACATACTCACTTAAAATTAGTGTAAAAAGGAAAAAAAGAAAAAGAAACCGTGATAACCTTCAGTTGCCACGTCAGTGTTTAATAATAATACATGTTTATCTTTCCCATCTTCTTGTACAGGATTTTGGATGTAAATTGCCCTAGTGGGCTGGCGACTGTTAGTTATTTGCTTTTTGTCCATTAGCGTAACTTTTGGATTCATTATCAGTGAGTGAATGCACAAAATAACTTTCATTTTCCAAACTATAGCCCTGTTCGGTTTAACTACTTTTTATTTTTTCTAGATTTTCCATCAGAAGGGTCGGTTGTACACTTTCGTCCTGCTTATCGGTATCACTTCTTCGGGAAAGGTAGCCTTATCCCATTAGAAAACATCCATCCATTAGGCATACACGAGATCCACGGTCACATTTCATATCGCAAGCAGGATAGGCCGATTAGTAAGAGGGAGGTTACAACGTGACGAACGCACATATAAGATATTGCAAAGTTTTGGGATACTAATACTAAAACGAGGAAAGAAACAAAACTGAAATTTTATAACACATAGGCAGTTGTAATGCTTGTTTATAGAAGTGAATCGTGTGCTACAAGTAAATGATCAAGAAAGTCGCTTATAGGCAATGGAGATGAGGTTTCTAAGCGCAAGGAAGCTATGAAACTATAACAGGCAAAAAAAGAGCAAGGCCTAATGCATGAAGTGAAGATAACGACGATGATGATTTTTCCAGTTTATCTCAAAATATTTCCCAAGTAGTATCTACCGTGCAGAAAATAAACTTAGATTCTAGTGTAAGGACACGTTGTTCACCACTTTCTTATTATGATCTGCCCAATAATCTGTTAAGAACGCCTGTTTCACTTTAAGTGTCATCTTTTACTTATACACTGTCCGGGCACATTAATGTAAACACCTGTCGAAAGCCTGAATAACCACCCTTTGCAGCACAGATTGCTGCGAGATGAACAGGAAGAGTGTCATTGACTTTAGGGAAGATACCGACAGGGTTGTAGAGCCCTGACGACTCCATCGCCGTTCCCTGGTGCGGTCGATTTCTTGGCTGAGGAAACGCCATGATCCCACAGATTTTCGATTGGCTTAAAAGCCTGCAAATTTCGTAGCCAGGAGAATACGGTAAACACCCTGATGCTCTTCGAGTCACACACGTATACTTCGAGTTATGTGACATGTTGCATTGACCTGCTCATAGAGTCTAACATAATAAATAAAATCAAATTGTGTATTGGTATGGACATGGTCTACAGCAGGGCTTAACAACTAGCCGGTTTTGAGTGCGAGTACTCGCGTCTGCTCAGGCACGTGCTCGCGAGCAGGTGCAAGGTCCCGGAGTAGGGAGGGAGGGGAGGGAGAGGAAATGCGCGCGCATGTTTGAATAGGGCGGCAACGTGCCTATTGAATTCGCGCCGACTGTGTAACGTTTTAAATACTACGATCAGCTCTAACAGTCACTTCGCTGGTTAAGAATCATGTCAAGTCGCCGTTGTGTAACCCCAACCATGCTTTCACAGTTCAACCCCCATTAGGAGGATTTGTATCAGTTTACAGAAAAAGTTGGTGTTGCAAAATGTTTAGTATGTCACTAAACGCTGAATTATTTTAGGAAATGTAATTTGCAGCGACATTATATGTCGTACCACGAGAAGGACTACGGAAGTGGAATACGTGATGGACCAGATCGTGCACAGGAAGTTATTAAACTTGAAAGGAAGCTATTCGAAGAAGATCTGGACGACGAAGAAAAATCAACTGAGGCAGCTCTCAGAGTGAGTTACAAAATTGCTTTCCTTTTAGCAAAATCCCTGCGGCCCTTCACTGATGGCGATTTAATAAAAGAATGCTTGGTAGTTGCAGCGGAACATTTGTGTCCATCTCAAATTGAACAGTTTCAAATTGTGCCATTATCTAACATGACCATTATGCTTCGCATACAGGACATGGCAGACGACTTCCAGAGCCAGCTTGCAAATATCTGTAAAGATTTTATGGCGTATTTTCTAGCTCTGGACGAAAGTGTTGATATCACTGGAATAGCGCAGCTTGCCATATTTATTAGAGGTGTTAAGAGAGATCTTCAGGTGAGGGAGGAGCTCCTCGATGTAGTAGCCATGAAGAATACTACAACCGGAGGTGATATTTTATGTAGTATTGAAGAAAGTGTTGAAAATATAGGATTGTCGTGGAATTCTTTAGTTTCAGTGTCTACAGACGGTGTACCAACGATGACAGAGAAAAAATCAGGTTTAGTTGCGATGTTGAAGGAGAAAATGCAAAAACTGACCGTGCCGAATGAAATAAGGGGCGTTTACTGTGTGATCCACCAGGAAAACTTATGGGCAAAGAGTATCACTCTAAAAATGTGATGATTGTTGTTGTTCGTACAACCAATTATATAAGGAAGCATGGGCTACAACACAGGCAATTTAAAGCTTTCTTGAGGATGTAGAAAGCCAGTATGGTAGCCTGCCTTATTACAGCGAGGTCCGCTGGCTTAGTCGTGGCGAATTATTAAATCGATTTTTATGCCTATCAGATGAGATAAATATGTTCATGGAAATAAATAACATGTGTGTTCCTGAAGTGAAAGAGCCTTCATGGAAATGTGATCTCGCGTTCTTAGAAGATTTAACTAGCCATCTGAATGCTTTGAACATTTCACTACAAGGTAATGATCTGCTAATTACTCATTTCATAGATCGAATACGAGCTTTTAAAATGAAATTGACACTTTGGGTGAGTCAGCTGGAAACAGGAAATCTAGCTCATTTTCCTAAATTATCATGATGTTCACAAAGACTGTGAACGTTATTCACATAGTTTAGTTGCCCTTAAGGAAGAATTTGATCAACGCTTTCAAGATCCGACAGCGCTAGACAGTGATTTTGATCTGTTCTCCTCTCCATATTCAGCGAATATTGAAGAGATTCGTCGTGAGCTGCAACTAGAAATTATTGACCTGCAGTGTGATAGAGAATACAGAGACAAATTTCAGAACAAGAAAAACATTTTGGATTCTACAGACACTTCCCTCAGGATAGATTTACTCGTTTGCACAAACTGGAGGCTACAATAATATCAATGTTCGGTTCCACGTGTGTTTGTGAACAACTGTTCTCTCCAATGAAATGTAACAAGACGCGCCTGAGGAACGTATTGTCTGATCGAAATTTAAACTGCACGCTGCGCCTACAATGCACAAGAACAATTACTCCGAACATAGACGCAATTGTCAAGGGCAAAAAGTACAAGATAACCGAGAGTCCCACACTTCAGTGACACCTTTTATTGTGTAACGGTTCACACATTAATACGACTGTAGAGGCATACACTAAGCTAATAAAATTATGTGGCACGTGTACATTCTCCTTTATTTGTTTCATTTGTCGCAGTAATAATTCGTGAGTGATATCCCTGCAGGTGGCCGCGGATTTACATTTACTGGCGGCAGCTTTTGTGTGCCCCACGTGACTCTCCCCACTCTCCGCTCTGGTCTGGTAGTGGGGGTAGTGTGCTCGCGCTGCTCCGTGCTTGCGCCTTGCTGCTCACAGCTTGCTCCGCGAGCACGTATGTTGTGAAGCCCTGGTCTACAGGGATAGATGCATACTTGTGTTAATCCATTGTTCTTTCCAGAACGTCGGTATCACCCAAGGAATTACGCGAAAATACTCTCTAGACCACGCGTCCTCCTTCTGCTTGGTCCCTTACGACGCTTGTTGCAGTGTGTTTCCTTTCAGACGTTTCACGCCGTACACGCCAACGGCCATCTATTCGGTGGAGCGAAAAACGTGATTCGCCTCAAAAGGCCACTTGTCGCCACTCAGTGGACGTCCAGTTTGGGCATTGGCGTGCAAATTCCAGCCTTCGTCGCCGACGAACAGCAGTCAGCGTCTGTGCATGAACAAGGCTCCTACGCGAGGCCAGTGGGAAAAACAGAACGTTGCGCGTGCGTCGCAGCACGTGACACTGCAGGTCTTAAGAGTACCAACAGCCGTCTCCGGCGGCGAGAGAGTATCTATCTCAGACGAGTTTAATAATTCTTGGCTGTGTGTTTAAATGCAGGCAAGTTCTCGATTGCACATGACAAAATCAAGATCTTCATTGCGCACTTTTATATTACATATTGATTTCCTGTGGATCCTGCAAGGAGCCGAATGTTTCCGAAGTGTGCAGACAAGCCGACTAGTGTTCCGTCACAAGTTCGTTGCAGTGTCGGTATATCTCGTTGGCCTGCATTTGCGGCGGAGCGTCATACGCGGTAACGTCCTCTCAGCTGTCGTTGAGAACACTCTACAGGTAGCCCCTTGGCTACACTTACGTTGTTAATTTGGAAGGATCGGAGAATGTCTCTCAGTTAGATGTCAAGCGAATTTTTATCTGCGTTTTTGTATGTGTATACTTTCTGGAGGATTTGGGGACTAAAATATGCAGTCTCGCTACGACAACCCTATGTTCACTAATCCCTGTTTCCGGTTTGATGATCGTTATTTGCTCAGGATTATTCGTTGCTAAGAGTTCAAGAGTATTTTCACAACCATTTACTACTCGCGTGGGCTCATGAACTAACTGCTCGAAATAATTTTCGGAGAACTGGTTCAGCACAATTTCAGAAGATGTTTCATGCGTATCTCCGGAATGAAACATGTATTTTCGTCAACATATCGAGAGTAAATTAAGGAGACCACCAAATATAATTGTATGAGTCGGATACATGTTTGAAACCAAACTCAAGTTTGTTTAACCTTTCAGTAATTGTATCATCTGAATTGTGAGGTCGGTAACATGGTACAATTACTATTTTATTCCGGTTCCAATAATGACTTCTGGCCATACTAACTCTCAGGAACAATCTACTTCAATTTCGCAACAAGCTAAATTATTACTAACAGCAACAAACACGCCATCGCCAACTGTGTTTATCCAATCTTTTCGGAAGACCGTTAGGTTCTTCGCAAAAAATTCGGGTGAACTTATCTAAGGGTTTAGCCAGCTTTAAGTGACTATAACGATTTGAGCATCAGTGCTTTCTGTTACCGCTTGGAGCTCTGGTGCTTTCCCAACACAGGTACGACAGTTTACAACTGCTATAGCGATGGGTCATGTATTTGCGTTCTTCCTGTGTTCGGCCTGCGCCTTTTCTTGTGTTTTCCCGAGACGCTCTAACCTAAGAACCTGGCCAGTCCACGCCACACAGCACCTGCTACCCCCGTAGCCGCCTCCTGCGTATAGCGTACTCCTGACCTATTCAGCGGAACCCGAAACGCAACCAACCTGTGGCACAAGTAGAGCAATCTGCAACCTACAAGGGTCGCAGAACCCTATGAACCTCTGATTCACTCTCTCCTCTTGGCCCTGTACCAGTGGTATACAATCGGCCCCATGTTGACGATGCTGCAGATGGTCAGCTCTGCTTTCATCTCGCAAACGGCACTGGCAACCTTTTCCTCTTCTGTGATTCGTTCGAAACCAGAGAGAATATCTTCCGATCAAAAGTGACAGTCATCATTGGTACCGACGTGAGCCACCACCTACAGTTAGCAGAACCATGCACTCTTCATGGCATCCAGAAAGACCCGTTCCATGTTTCTAATGACGGAGTGTCCATTGCCTTCCTCCCCCTTCTTGGCAACCATGTCCCTAAGGGGCCCCATAACATGCCTAAGATTGGAGCTCCAAACTACGAATAATCCCACCCTCGTGATTGCTTGGATGTTGCAGGCTGAGAGGTTTCCTCTAAAACAGGACAGGTGACTGCATCTGGTTGAGCGGCAGTGTCAGCCATAGACAAGACCTGGAACCTGTTTGTCACACTAACAAGGGAGACATTACGTGCGGCCCCCTAGGAAGTCTTTCGCCGCTTGCCATGCACCGAGGCGCCCTCCCACTCAACAACCGGTGAGGGGTGAACGTCACTGCGAGCAGGAACTAGGCAGGCCACCGGTGAGGACCCATCGGAGGACTCTGACGTGCTGGACGTCCGTTCGATCCCCAACGGCCGGCGCACAACTGTGGTGCCCAACCGGTGCAGCTTCAAGCTGTGTAACCGAAACGAGACGGACTATGAATACGTGCTGTGGAACTATATTCCCCGACAAAAAAAGCAAGAGCTGTGTCTAATAAATTAGATTAATAAGCAGAGATTCACAAAGCGAACTACCGAAGCACTCAGATGAAATTACACCATTCGGTCCTGTTTAGGAACTTGGAAATGTCACAAAATCGGATACTTACCTATGGCTGCTTCTGTCTCGGCCCATTGCAGCTGCCTGACTGTGCTAATAGTATTTTACATCGTTACTGTTAAGTAAAGGGAGCAGGTTAAATAATTATTCTTTATTGTTGAAATTAGTGATTAACGGAAGCCGGTATTGGCACGATACTTAGCTGATGAGTGTGCTTTGATGTCGACTAAAAATTGTATTGCAGCACTACGTTTTTCTAACGTAGTGAAAGTCTTTTACAACATTATGCGTTGATTGGAAGGTGGATGCATGCGCATACGCTCTCATCATTTTAATTTTTAACATTCAATAACAACATGGGAAAATTGTACGTATTACCTGGTCAGGCCTCTAATGTTTCGTTGGGATAGGATGTGGAGAGTGTGGAAGCGACATATATCAGTTGCATATTTGGCGTGAGTCACTTATTGCAGGTAATATGTATATAAAATAATAAAAAATATGTCAGAATATTGGCATTTAAAAGTTTTATGAAGGCTTTGTGTCAGGAGCTCAGTCACTGGCGCAGGGAAGCAGCAGATTTATTACAAACATACATGCTACGTAAGTTTGACTGGAAATCCCTAATGGAGGTGCGCGAGCGTTCACATCTGGCACAAATTTGAAATATAGAAAGGTCTTGATTGTAAATTTCTTTACTAAGAGTTTCACTTTTGAAAATTTCGTTATCAGGCTGATGCAGTGGAATAAAATGTCAAAGGAAATTAACGAAAGCAAATATTTACACAATAACGTAAGTATGCTTCTTAGCAAACCAAATATGCAATTTTCCGTTATGTTGTGCTTACTTACAAATCAAACGTTAGTAATAAACCCACGAAAGTGAGCGTATAGACTGGGTATAATACAGATCTCGTCTCATATAAATATACACTATGTGATCAAAAGTATCCGGACACCCCAAAAACATACATTTCTCATATTAGGTGTATTGTGCTGCCACCTACTGCCAGGTACTCCATATCAGCGATCTCAACAGTCATTTGACATCGTGAGAGAGCAGAATGGAGCACTCCACGGATCTCACGGACTTCGAACGTGGTCAGGTGATTGGGTGTCTGTACGCGAGATTTCCAAACTCCTAAACATCTATAGGTCCACTTTTTCCAATGTGATAGTAAAGTGGAAACGTGAAGGACCATGTACAGCACAAACTTGTACAGGCCGACCTCGTCTGTTGACTGAAAGAGACCGCCGACAGTTTCAGAGGGTCGTAACGTGTAATAGGCAGACATCTATCCAGACCATCACACAGGAATTCCAAACTGCATCAGGATCCATTGCAAGTACTATGACAGTTAGGCGGGAGGTGAGAAAACTTGGATGGTCGAGCGTCTGGTCACAAGACACATATCACGCCGGTAAATGCCAAACGACGCCTCGCTTGGTGTAAGGAGCGTAAAGATTGAAAGATTAAACAGTGGGAAAAACGTTGTGTGGAGTGATAAATCACGGTACACAATGTGGCTATCCGATGTTGGGGTGTAGGTATGGTGAATGCCCAGTGAACGTTAACTGCCAGCGTCTGTTGCACCAACAGTAAAATTTGGAGGCGGTGGTGTTATGGTGTGGTCTTGTTTTTCATGAAGGGGTTTGCACCCGTTGTTGTTTTGAGTTGCACTATCACAGCACAAGCCTACATTGATGTTTTAAGCACCTTTATGCTTCTCACTGTTGAAGAGCGATTCGGGGATGGCGAGTGCATCTTTAACACAATCGAGCACCTGTTCATAATGCACGGTCTGCGGTTGAGTGGTTACGCGACAATAACATCCCTGTAATGGACTGGCCTGCACAGAGTCCTGGCCTAAATCTTATAGATCACCTTTGGGATGTTTTGGAACGCCGACTTCGTGCCGGGACTCACCGAACGACATCGATACCTCTCTTCTGTGCAGCACACCAAGAAACCTTCCAGCACCTGATTGAACGTATGCCTGTGAGAGTGGAAGCTGTCACCAAGGCAAAGAGTGGACCAACACCATATTGAATTCCAGCATTACCGATGGATGTGGCCACGAACTTGAAAGGCATTTTCAGCCAGGTGTCCGGATACTTTTCATCACATAGTGTAATTGACAATCCCTTTGTATCTTCCAAGAGAACCATAGCCAAACAGTACGTGGCGATTAAGGTATCTAAGAAGTAAACGAAAGCCGGTAGGTGGCGCTAGCGCAGACCATAGAAATGAAATCAGAGAGTAAACAAAGAACTGTACATTGTGATGATTAACTTGACAGAGATACATTTAAGGCACTTTTATAGAGGAAAAAATCATCAACTAACATTAGGTAAAATTTACATAGCGTGAAACGTGCGCCGTGTGGTAGCATGTGAACAGCGTAACAGAGATAGTCGTTCGTCAATAATCAAAACATGCGACAGGTTTGCAACCGTTAATCGCTCTTTGATTATTGACTGACGAGTTATCTGAGTAACGTTTTTCACATGCTTCCTAACGGTGCATGTTTCGTGCTCTGTAAATTATACTTACTATCAATTTATGAGTTTCTCAAATTGTTCAGATGGCTCTGAGCATTATGGGACTTAACATCTGAGGTCATCAGTCCCCTAGAACTTAGAACTACTTAAACCTAACTAACCTAAGGACGTCACATACATCCATGCCCGAGGCAGGATTCGAACCTGCGACCGTAGCGGTCGAGCGGTTCCAGACTGAAGCGTCTAGAACCGCTCGGCCACATCGGCCGGCTATGAGTTCCTCCTTCCTAAAACTAGAATAAATGTATCTTTGTCAAGTTATTCATCACAATGTACAGTTCTTTGTTTAATCTCTGGTTTCATTTCTATGGTCTATGCTAGCGCCACCTACCGGCCTTCGTTTGATTTTTAATCTGGGACTGGTTCTCTTGGAATAGACTACGGCATTGTCAAATATGCGTATTCGACATGAGATCTCTATTATAATCAACCCATAATGTCACTTTTGTGAACCTCTTCCTAAAGTTTGATTTGAATGGAAGTACCATATAACTGAAAATATTGTATTTTGTTTACTAAGATGAGTACTTACGTTATTACGGTCATATTTGGTATTTTAATTTCTTTGTACACTTTATTCCACAATTTCAGTATGATGATGAAAGTTCGAAACACGTAACACTTAATAAAGAATTGTGCCATCAAGACCTTTATATATTTCAAAGTGATGACAGTGTTGAAACAACAAGAACAGTGCGTTAGCTTAGGTCTTAAGTCTAAAAGCACGGCACTTAGGCAGTGTCCTCAGTTCAGGAAACTGTTGCGGAGACAGAGAAGGGATTTTCCAAGATACCGCGAGTTGCGAGAGGCTTCAGAGATTTCCCTTAAGTTATGCTGGTGCTGAGTGGGTGGACACAAAGGTGGCACTTAGGAGTGGAGACCTCCATTGATCCCGTGGATATAAAGGATTAAGGGATGACGTTTCAAAGCGAACGGAGCACGGATGTGTGTCAGGCAGGATCAGAGAGAGGCACGGAGTAATGCAGTTTCGATACCTGTTGAAAAATATTAACGTGAGATGAGCAGCACGCCTTATATTGAGGTACGCTTACTGCGCCTTGACGGAGTTTTAGAATTATGTACTGTGTCAATTGTGTCGTAAGTTGTCAGTGACGTGAGTCTTGATTCTATTTTGTAGCTGAAACTGGAACAAACTGTCACCAAGTGCATTTGTCTACTATTCAAGAGATAAAAGGATTTTGCTGGACGTCTCCTCAACTCAAAAGTAATTATCAATAAGAAGTTATGTATTGTATATATATACCTAATTAACATCCTTCCGAGCTATTGTTCGCCCCACTGCCACATATATTTTCGCTTTTACCGGGGTCATGATTAGAAGGAATCACACCCTCACACCTTACCTACAACGTGACTGAGTGGTACGAACTTTTACCTTCCATTGTAATTAGTGAGGCGGATCGTCGTCCAGTTGCTAGACAGTAGAAGAGGAGGGTAAAATTTCTAGTTTTCAGGTAGAGCGCCGCAAGAGTACCTCCAAGATAGGATGAGGATTTAGACATATTGGCAGATTAAAAGCTGCAGGAGACTAGAAAATTGGCATAACGTTCATGAACATCTGGATCGAAACGGAAGATCTGAAAGATAAGATGTTTGAGGTTATACAGGATGGGCGTTTGGATAGGAACGACGCAATAAGACGATCATAGTTTGTTTGAAGTGCATACATCAGGAGATTGAAAAGGAGTCCGGAATACCATACGTGGTCGTCTGATTTCTAAGGGTTAAATAACACAGAAATGGCTGATCTACACATAGTGAGTTGCTGAGACAGGATTATGATTAGGTACAAGAGATAGCCGACAGAACAGAAGTTAGGAAGTTAGAAAGTATACTTGAGACACGCTATTTATACGTACGTACATACGTGTATTTTAAACATCCCCATCCTCAACAGATGTAACGTTTGATGCTGTCAATGGACATACTTATTTTACATGTAATTTTCTGCTATGAGTCTTTTGATTATACATTACAGTAGACGTAATCTCGCAGATCATAATTTCAACTCTCTTAAAGTACGCTTGTGTGCGTATGGCATGGAGTGCGTGGTTCGGACATCAGGTGTAAGTCATTTTATTTAAAGCCATTTCGGCGACTTGCACGTCGATGATGGTGAAATAATGCTGAGGATAAAACATACACACGAATTCCCAACCCGCCCGTGATCGAGAGTCGACAACGCTCATCGTAAGTGAGCTGCTGACTCTCTTAAAGCAGAAAGTTGAAACTACGTAGACTTTACAATCTACATCGCCTGTCTAAAGTAATGGTTGGGAAGCGAGTGAGGCACGGCTTTAGCCTATCCACGATGCTACGCAATCTTGCGTTGAACAAGCAGTAAAGAAACCAGAAGGAAAATTTGAAGTAGGAATTAAAATACAGGGAGAAGTAATTAAAACTTTGAGGTTTACCGGTGACTTCGTAATTATATCAGAAACAGCGAAGGACTTGGAAGAGCGTTTGAACGTAAAGAACAGTTTCTTGAAAGGAGGATGTAAGATGAATATCAACAAGAGCAAAACAACTATAATGGAATGTAGTAGAATTAAATCAGGTGATGCTGAGGCAATTAGATTATGTGTAACTTAAACTTTAATGATCACGCAGATAATGTTGTAGGGAAAGCTAACCGAAGACTACGATTTATTGGCATAACACTTATAAAATGCAACAGGTCTGCTAAAGAGACTGCTTACAATATGCTTGTCGACCCTCTTCTGGAGTGATGTGCGGTGTCTGATCCACCTCGGATGTGACTGACAGAGGGGGTCAGTTCGTTTTGTACCACGAAACAGGGGAGAGAGTGCCATGGATTTGAAACGGACAGGGGTGGGAATTATTAACACAAAGGCATTGTTCGCCTCGGAGTGTAAAATATTTTCTTGGAGCCCACCTGCTAAGGGAGAAACGACAATTGTAATAAAAGAAGAGAAATCAGAGCTCGTACTTCAAGATGTAAGTGGTAGTTTGAAACCTTCCCCACTCCTCTATATCTCTTTTGTTACGCAACCTTCTCTTCTACAATAACCTATGAAACCTTCTCTTAGGATTTCTATCTCTTGCTTAATGATAACAAATGAAATCTTCCATTTGAAATAAATTCTCTTTCTCAATAAAAACAAGTGCAATCTTCACATACAAATTTAAATGCTGCTTATTAAAAGTGATTTGCTGATTATTTCGACGAAACATAGAATGTGTCTTCGTCGTGGCCCTCAGTCGTTACCTGCAAAACCCAAAACTGTTCCTTACCTTTTTTACTGTTACTGGCTCGCAATCTGACTGCTACATCGAACTGCGACATGAATATACTTACTCTGTTTTACTAGACTCTGTTACCTACTGGTGGGCTGTCATAATAAGTGGCTGTATTTATTACCAAAGCTGACGTTATTCTTTAATAGCAAAGCTGACGTTATTCTTTAATTAATTTGACTGAAGCTACGTAATTCATAGTTAAACTTTTTCTTGACAACAATAAAATTTTGCAAAGTCTTACGTTGATGGTTTTTGGGATGGATTATAATCAGTAGTGCAATATTGCTGGCGAAAATTAATTATATTCTGAAATGATTCTTCAAACATTTACTGTTGATAATGAGATTATTTTACTAACGTTCAAATGGGACTTACTTTTTACAATAATCTTACAACTAGCATTGCGCAGTGCGCAGTGCGCAAACATACCCTCAGTAGTCTTGAGTTTCTCAAAAAAAAAAAAAAATCAATAATATTAGTCCCTCTTATGATAATAGTTAGCTGATGTCTCTGTACATCCGTTTGTAGTCTCCTGTAAATCATAGCTGGTGGCTGGCAGTCACACCGCTCCTCACAACCTCTCGCTTCAGACCTGCTACCGACTCGCTTCACATCTCGCTTGCTACTGACTTCCTACGAACGCTGAAGTGCCAACAATGCTTTCTGGTGCAGACAATCCCTGCTACCATTACAAAATGTATCAATGCGCGGTCTTTCCCGCTCTTTCCTTAAAATCCCCTCCCGCCAACAATATTTTGGTGCAGACATTCCTTGCTACCGCAATTATTTCCAAAATGACAAATATTAATTATTCCTACTTAACCCTATTAATAAAATATAAACATCTTTCATAAATTGTGGTTTGACAATAGACAATAGAAATATACACATATTACAAGTTTTTCGTACACGCTGTTAGAGACTGGAACACTACAGAAATAGCTTGAAGGCGATACGATGAACCCTCTGCCAAAAATGTAATTGTGGATTGCAGAGTAAGCATGTAGACAGAAGCCCAGAGGTTGATATGGTGGGTTTAAGTGCTGAATGTTTGACATCAACTCCACTACTGTTGTGGAGAACAGAGTGCCCGAAATAAACTGAGGGCTCTCCAAATGGCAGCTGGAGTACCTCGAGGACTCGAGTGCTATGCAGTGAGGAAACATCATTGTGCGCAGAGATGCAGAACAGCCGCGTAGCGAGCGGGCGAGTTAGTGAGCAGCGGGTGGAGCGAGCCGTGTACGGCGAGGCGCCAGACTCGTCGGCTCTCTGCTTGAAATGTGGCGGCGGTGGCAGCGGGTTCTGGCAGGCGCCCTGGGGCTGGGAATGGCCGCAGGGAACGCCATGGCGAGCACCAGGCAGAGGTTTGTCTGCCGCCGCGCCAGACAACTGCGAGCAGAGCCCCAGAGGGGTGACGTCAGCAGCCGGCCGTAGATGAATGCACAGTGGCGGCAAGTGTCTTGTACAAGGAATCAGAGTAAAGAAAGAAAAATATCTTACCAGTTTAAAATATTCACATAATGCTCAAGGTATGTGTGATGCAATTTTACATGGTAATATATTCAAGGCGAAAGGAGTTGGCTTCATTAATTTTATAATCTTGATTTAAGACAGTAGGATCTTTCTTCTCTCTCTCTGTGTGTGTGTGTGTTTGTGTGTGTGCGTATGTGTGTGTGGAGTGAGATCCATAACAGAGAACAGTGTCAGAACACTGTTGCAGAAGCAACTAAAAATGGATGGCAAATCCCCAAGATTATCCAAATTTTATGGAAATTCGAAATTTATCGCAAAATTCAATGTGAGGTGCTTTTAATGACATCTATAACGAAATTCTGACTCTAAAGGTTGCAGAAAACCGGTAGGAATTTTGATCGTATGTAAAGTACCCCAGCGGCAAGACGCAATCAACACCACCACTTCGCAATAACAATGATCTTAGTGATGGCAGTGCCATTGGAGCAGTCACCAAAGATGACGATTTAAATGTTCCAGAAATTCGAATCAAGTACAACTGCCAACGAGAGCAACTTAGAGACAGATACTCTCGGTGTAGTGAAACGACCTAAATCACTTAAAAGAGGCGAGTCGTCCGTACCAGATTAGACACCAGTCAGCTTCCTTTCAGAATACGCTGATAGACAGCCCCATACTTAACAATCCTACACAACCCCTGCCTCTTTCAAAGATAAATATCTCAAGACGGATAAGTTGCACAAGTCACGCCAATTGCAAATAGGAGTAATCCGCTGAATTACAGACCCATATAATTAACGACGATTTGCATTAGGATTTCGGAACGATTACAGTGTTCGAACATTGTGGATTGTCTCGAAGAAAACTATTTACTGACAAATATCCAATATGGGTTCAGAAAATATCGTTCTTGTCAAACAAAACTAGCTCTTTATTGTCACAAGGTAATGTGTGCTGCCGACAGGGCATGTCAAATTGATTCCAGGCTTTTAGATGTACAGACGGCTTTTCACACCGTTCCTCACAATCGACTTCTAATCAAATTGCATGTCTACGGACGTCCGTCTCGCCTGTGAGATTAGATTCGTGGTTGCCTCTCAGAAAGGTCACAGTTCGTAGTAAGTGGCGGAACTTCAACGAATAAAACAGAAGTATATCTGGTGTTCCTTAAGAAAGTGTGAAAGGTCTCTGTTGGATTCCTTTCATGTTAGTTTCTTAAATCTTTTGTCATTTACGGCATAAATTCCTCTTCTAAATTTACTGTGGTATTTCTGACTATCTGGGAGGAGACTGAGCAGTGAAACGTGTTACTTTTACACATAAACAAGAACGATCTGTCACACTACTACACTTTAAAACACAGTTTATATGTAATTCATGTCACACAGTCTCATACGGAACCTACATCCGCTTTCTTTTATATACTGTATATGATAAGATACTGTCATCCCCCTTCCCTTCTGTGTGAAAGAATGAATGAGCAGATGAGTTTCTAGTTGCATGCTTGAGGGTAGCAGACAAGCCTGTCTGCTAGAGAACAGTAGGACCAACGTCGGAACAGGTAGCTACGCTTTCTAAAAGCAGAGAGGTTTCCATTCCTAGCATGTTTCTGTCCGTCCCTTGTCATGTTGGCATAGGAAGCTGTCTCTCTGGTCACTTCCGTTTGTATCTGGGAAGCACGCTCGGTAGGAGCGCAGGTCAGTCTGTCCGCGGCGAGCGTCTGAAGTGGTAAGATCTCCGGCTAAGCGCGTGTCTGCTAAGTCCGTAGGACAATGGATTTCTTAAGTTCAGCCTAACTGGAAATTTAATCACCTTTATTTCAGGTTTAGCTCTAAAATATCTAATGTTATCTTAAATTGCAACGCAGTGTAATTCGAGTGTGAAGTTCAGAATATATTCCGGTAGTTGCTTTGTCACTACTTTGTGAGTAAAGTGGAACCACATGCTGATCAGTAACTCTAACTAAGAGTATCAAACTTAAATGCGAATGTGCATGAGATTATAACGTCTCATCTTGACAATATTTTTCAATATAGCAACTTTTCTTTATGTTCAACCCACGTGGGGTGTACTTTGTGAGACCAGTACCACGTGCTTATACAATTGTTTGACCCATCAGGTTAATAGTAAGACAATAGTAACCAGTTCGAGGTTTTTATTTTGTAAACTGCTTTTCGATCTAATTTATTTTAATTATCAAAATTATTGTGGAGTTACACTCTTTGTGTAAACCAAGTTGACCACGTGAAGCATGTGGTGTAATCATCAAAGTAGCCCTCAGCTATTCTTTTCGGGAAGATTTCACAGAGTTAGTATGAATTTAGTATACCAGTGTGTGGTAATTACATGACGGACAGGATTGTGCTACGAACGTAACTTCTTTGGGTGAAAATTGAATCGGTTGGTTGTGGTTAATTTCCTCTTGCATATGTTTCAACGTTCTTCGCGTTTTATTTTATGAATGCAGAGTTGTATGTAGTCTCCCAATCTTGGCTCCCTATTTTATGTGTTCCGTAAGATTACCAACTCACATTTTCACAATCCTAAATGAGGCACAACTTAGTTATGATTCAAGTTTAATATCCTGAAATTTCAATGATCAATGTTAAAATAAATTTCCAAATGTAAATTGATTTATTTCTTTTTATTTAAATTCTCTTTTATATATATATATATATATATATATATATATATATATATATATATATATATATATATATATATATCACCGGTTGTCGTATGACTATTAAAAGATTATAATTAACGTTAGTCTGGTTGGGAATTTGGTAAGCTAGACTGGATACTTGGTGAAACAGTTGCTCAGTAACGCAAGGTTAACTTCCCCAGACAGCTCACAGCTTTTAATCCGCTTTTATTGAATATCAGCTCCGCTTTCATAGCAAATTAAAGCAACAACGTTACAAGTGTTGTAGGCCCTCCGCTGTTTGTGATCAACAAATACGAATTATGAGACAATATGAGCATCTCTCTTACATTTTTTGCAGATGCTGCTGTCATTTAACGTCTTGTAACGTCATCAGATGATCAAAACCAATCGCAAAATCGATAAGACAAAATATCAGCATTGTGCGATAAGTTATGCGGCTGATCCCGGCGGAGGTTAGAGTCCTCCCTGGGTGTCCTCGGGCATGGGTGTTTGTGTTTGTCCTTAGGATAATTTAGGTTAAGTAGTGTGTAAGCTTAGGGACTGATGACCTTAGCAGTTAAGTCCCCTAAGATTTCAAGCACATTTGAACATTTGTGCAATAAGTGGCAATTGACTCTAAATAATGAAAAGTGTGAAGTCATTCACAAGAGCACTAAAAAGAATATACTTAATTTAGGTTACACGATAAATCACACAAATTTAAAGACTGTAAATTCAACTAATCACTTAAGGATTACAGTCATGTGTAACTTAAAATTTAGAAATTTGTGGTCATCGGTTCCTAAGTTTACACACTACTTAATCTAATGAACTAAGTTGCGCTAAGAACAACACACACACACACACACACATATCCGAGGGAGGACGCGAACCTCCGCCGGGGGGGAGCCGCTCGAACCGTGATAAGGGTAGACCGCGCAGCTAACCCCGAGTGGCACCAATAACTTAAACTGGAATGATCTCATAGATAATACTCTGGGCGAAGCAGAACAAAGACTGCGATTTGTTAGCAAAACAAAGAAATGTAACAGGGCTATTAAATAAATTATCTACAGTAAGCTTGCCCATCCTCTTCTGGAGTACTACTGCGTGGTATGGGAACTGTGTAAGATAAGATAAAGGGAAGATGTCGACAGAGTTTGAAAAATGGGAACACAATTCGTATTATCGTGAAATAGGGGGGGGGGGGGGGGATACCACTGATATGATGCGCGAACTCGGGTGGCAGCCATTACAGCCATTGCGTTTTTCGCTGAGACATAACCTTCTCATTAAATTTGAATCACTAGTTTTCACTTCAAAATGCGAAAATAGTTTGTTGGCGCCCATGTGCGTACGGATGAGTGATCATTATAATAAAATAAGAGAGATCAGAGTTCGTACGGAAAAATATAGCTTGAAGGTAATTCGATAAACCCTCTGCCAGGCACTTAATCGCGAATGTAGCTGTAGATATAGATTTAGATAAAGGTATTGTGTAACAGTGATATCGAGTTATGAGTCTGCTATTCAAGGGATGTGATATCGAGGCTATAGTTATGTAGATTTAAGTAAGATATGACTTTGACTGTGGCTGCGGTAAACCTTTATCTAGTCGGAACCACCTCACGGCTAGATTACCTATAGATTATGTCGTTGGCTTCCTTGTGATGTATTCATAAACAAGAGTAGTTTCTCTCGCCCAGGTCAACGTAAAAAATGCCAATTCTCGTCATAAAATGCGATTTGATAAAACAGAGTAACAAAAACAAAAATTAAAATTTTAAGATAACGGCGATGAACATCATCATCGTCATCATCAACATGAGGCAATTCAATCATTAAATGATGTGGCCTCTTCGAGTCGTGGATTCAGGTAGGCTTTCAGCACTGCTCTCCAAGTGGAACGGTTTTAAGCATTTCTCTGCCAGGTGCTGCCAGCGATCTTCTCGATATCTTTGTCCCATCTGTCCGGTGGTCTTCCTCTAAGCCTCCGATGCACTCTCGGATTCCACTCCAGTACTAGCTTCGTCCATCTGCGATGAACAGTGGTTACAATATTCCCATAGTCTACATGCTTTCAGGTAAAAAATCGATATGCAATACATATACCATCTCTCTGTCCACTTCCAGCTAAAAACAGCAGCAGATATACAGCAGTGCCGTTTCTATGAAGCCTATACCATAAGATGGCTACTATCTTCAAAGGTGCAAACATTACAAAAACGCTGTCTTCACAGACAGTAAGCAGCAACATGAATATGGTCGTAATACAGATAACCCCACCCACCCCTGTAAGGGACCTGGTACATACAAACTAACTTTAAAAGTGACGTGAAGAACACTTTGTACGCAGATAAGGGCAATATTATGACTACTGTAGAAGAAACACAGGTATTTACAATTAAAAACACATCACTATTCAAAATTCTCAACGAACAGACTAAAATAACTAATAATTTTTTTCTAAGAAAAAGGAACACAAAAATAAATTTTACGATTTATAATATAAATATAAGTGTAAATTGTTTGCATTAAAATCTGTTTGCAAATACAGTGCTGTTAATTTATGGAAAATATATTTTTAAATTTCCACTATTTTAAATACTACATAATACTTTACGCAAATCATAAGCAGCAAAAAAATTAAGGAAAGGAATCTGGCAAGTTCACATTTAGAGTACCAAAATAAATGACTCTGATCAGGAAGATGCAAGAATAATGTTTTACTTGCAGCTTACATCACATGTCTGAAGCTAACATCCCCCCCCCCCCCAAGTACGTTTAATTATTTTCTGCTATTCATTAAATAATATAACTATAGTTTTTGACAGCAAACCGATATTATTGTTAGTTCTTTAAACTCACTTCTTTAAAACTAATGTACCGAACATATATCTTTGCATTGTGGCATCTCTGCTTGCCTTCAGTGCTTGTAGGACACAGATATCAACATAAAATCAGAATGTTCACTTTATAAGTCTAAATGGTGATCCACATTCAACTTTGTACACTCGTTACTGTGACTAAAAAAAACTGGAACGTAGCGGTACATTTATTCAATACAGTATATACTGTATACGAAAAAGCTGTAAGCATTGAAAACAACTGCGACACATTCACCGTTCATTATAGTACAATTTAAACCTGAGTTTATCCTAGATTTTCATTTCCTTTTAGGAAATTTATAACTGATACATTTTCGCTGTGACACTCAAAGCATTAATCAGCTGATAAATAGTTAGTCCCTTAAATACAAGTAAGCCAATTGAAGACGAAGAGAGCATTTGAAACCTGT
This sequence comes from Schistocerca nitens, assembly GCF_023898315.1. Taxonomy (NCBI): domain Eukaryota; kingdom Metazoa; phylum Arthropoda; class Insecta; order Orthoptera; family Acrididae; genus Schistocerca; species Schistocerca nitens. The sequence goes on from NC_064621.1 coordinate 489,932,898, forward strand.
GACTGCAAGAAACAATAATACATTGTTAAGAAAAATATGATGTAAAAGGTTGGTAGCTGTTTTCTATAATATATCTTATAACAGAACCATACAAACCTACAATGTCATCTACTGACAAAATTGTTTAATTTTCGGCTGGGGCCAGTGAGACATGTGGAGTTTGAGAGCGCAGGTTTTCTGATGCCAGAGTGCGGTTGGACAAGAAGTCGCAGTTTTTCAGACTTTTGATGGGTATAGATGTCGGCTAACTTTGTTAGCAATTTGGTCATATATGAAAAAACATACACTAAAACATACGGATCGGTTTTTACAGGTGACGTGATTAAAGATACGTTATGTCACAACTCACCCACCAACATAAACCAGTTTTCTATCGATTACATTACCTTCCCATTTATGAGACTCACTCTTATCAGGAATCAGCACCCTCCAATGACTCATGTTCCTAAAAATAAATTGTACTGTCCCCTGGAACACGGCTCGACTGGAATCCAAACAAACAGTTCTCGGTGGCTCTACGTTGGTTGTTGTTGTTGTAGTCTTCAGTCCTGAGACTGGTTTCATGCAGCCCTCCATGCTACCCAATCCTCTGCAAGCTTCTTCATCTCCCAGTACTTACTGCAACCCACATCCTTCTGAATCTGCTTAGTGTATTCATCTCTCGGACTCCCTTTACGATTTTTACCCTCCACGCTGCCCTCCAATGCTAAATTTGTGATCCCTTGATGCCTCAGAACATGTCCTACTAACCGGTCCCTCCTTTTTGTCAAGTTGTGCCACATACTCCTCTTCTCCCAATTCTACTCAATACTTCATCGTTAGTTATGTGATCTATCCATCTAATCTTCAGCATTCCTCTGTAGCACCACATTTCGAAAGCTTCTATTCTCTTCTTGTCCAAACTATTTATTGTCCATGTTTCACTTCCATACATGGCTACACTCCATTCAAATACTTTCAGAAACGACTTCCTGACACATAAATCTATACTCGACGTTAACAAATTTCTCTTTTTCAGAAACGCATTCCTTGCCATTGCCAGTCTACATTTTATATCCTCTCTACTTCGACCATCATCAGTTATTTTGCTCCCCACATAGCAAAACTCCTATACTACTTTAAGTGTCTCATTTCCTAATCTAATTCCCTCAGCAACACCCGACTTAATTCGACCACATTCTATTATACTCGTATTGCTTTTGTTGATGTCCATCTAATGTCCTCCTTTCAAGACATTGTCCATTCCGTTCAACTGCTCTTCCAAGTCCTTTGCTGTCTCTGATAGAATGACAAAGTCATCGGCGAACCTCAAAGTTTTTATTTCTTCTCCATGGATTTTAATACCTTCTCCGAATTTTTCTTTTGTTTCCTTTACTGCTTACTCAGTGTACAGATAGAATAACATCGGGGAGGAGCTACAACCCTGTCTCACTCCCTTCAATACCACTGCTTCCCTTTCATACCCCTCGACTTTTATAACTGCCATCTGCTTTCTGTACAAATTGTAAATAGCCTTTCGCTCCCCGTATTTTACCCCTGCCACCTTTAGAATTTGAAAGACAGTATTCCAGTAAACGTTGTCAAAAGCTTTCTCTAAGTCTACAAATGCTAGAAACGTAGGTTTGCCTTTCCTTAATCCAGCTTCTAAGCTAAGTCGTAGGGTCAAAATTGTCTCACGTGTTCCTATATTTCTACGGAATCCAAACTGATCTTCCCCGAGATCGGCTTCTAAAATTTTTGCATTCGTCTGTAAAGAATTCGCGTTAGTATTTTGCATCTGTGACTGATAGTTCGGTAATTTTCACATCTGTCAACACCGGCTTTCTTTGGGATTGGAATTATTATATTCTTCTTGAAGTCTGAGGGTATTTCGCCTGTCTCATACAACTTGCTCACCAGATGGTAGAGTTTAGTCAGGACTGGCTCTCCCAAGGCCATCAGTAGTTCTAATGGAATGTTGTCTACTCCCGGGGCCTTGTTTCGACTCGGGTCTTTCAGTGCTCTGTCAAACTCTTCACGCAGTATCGTATCTCCCATTTCATCTTCATCTACATCCTCTTCCATTCCCATAATATTGTCCTCAAGTACATCGCCCTTGTATAGACCCTCTATATACTCCTTCCACCTCTCTGTTTTCCTTCTTTGTTTAGAACTGGGCTTCCATCTGAACTTTCGATATTCATACAAGTGGTTCTCTTTTCTCAGGTGAATGGTTTCAACCGCCCTTTTCAGTTCAGTGACAAGTACTATAAATAACTGCAGTAGAGGTAATTTGCTTGTAATGAAACTGAAACTTTATTTAAAATAGTTACAAAAAGCTGTACACTAGTGCTCATTGTGTCTCATTGTTGGTACTACCAACCAAGTCCTGCAACAAGTATCCTAATATCAAAATATTTAAGTCCATACATTGACATTGAGAGCTCCCAAACAGTCTGGATAACACTATAAAATTTGTAATATGTAAACGCTGATGTTGCAAGTAAATCACTGTTCGGCAAACGAAGAGTAAATACGAGCCCTGACTGGTCATTGTATCACAGCAATATATACAAGTCCCATCTGTGTTTAATTCTAATAATTACAAGATTCAACTGATGCTACGGAGTGCATACACATTCTGCCTGTTCCTCAAGTATCAACTTCCTATAAATACCGACTTTGACGAAAAGAAAAACGTTTGACCAGCATCCACAATTACTATAATTGAAATGTTCCAAGTTCTCCTAAATGGAATTGGTAAAGTCAACGAAACCATCAAATAAACATAGTGTCAAACTACGACCCAGAAGGAGAATTATCACAAGTGCTCAAGGCACACATGTATCTATTTCGAAGTTCACACCCAAACAAGTGGCCGACTCACTGCAATAAACTCCTGCTCCTGGTCTAATTACATACTGCCTGCTCTGAAGAATCAAGTCTGCCATTGGTCTGGACTTCCCCATTTTCCTGTCATTAATCAGAATGTGTCGCAGTCAAAAATTATAATTTCTATTTTATTAAAGGTAGCTACTGTATAATTGGCCTTGAGGCCACACGCTTTTGTACTAATTCATCCAAAATATTCAAGTTAGTTGTGTAATGTACATTTAGTCTACAATTAATTAAAACATATGAGCCGTGATCACTCCCAACTATGCGTTTTCATTAACTTGGCTGTCTATCTGTGTTTGGTTTCCCGCCCTTGTTGCGGTTACGCCATGGTTCTTCTTCCTTCTACGTGTCGCAGCAGCGATATGTATCGATATTTGCACCGTGCACTATCTTTGGTTTGGTGCACATAGTTTCCGGCTAGGGGGCCTGTGGGCAATCGGTCGGTTGCTGGGGACCGGGAAAGTTATCTACTCGCAGTGCAGTAAGCTGGGTCCGCTGGTGGTCTCTGCGCAATTTCGGAGCGTGTATGGAGTTGTCCGATTGCTACGAGCTTCGTGGTTCACCGACCCAGGACGTCAAAGTTGAATAGTGGTTTCAACTACCCAAGCCACGTCCATTCATGTTGTGTGGTTCGTTTCGGTGGTTCGCTGTTGGGGAGGTTTCCTGTGAGCAACACCCGAGTGTTTGTATTGCTGAAATTTAGCCACCATGCGGTGCAACTAACTATATTGGTTGACTACAACTCAAGTGCACCAGCAGAATTTTCTGCCTTGTGGCCGTTACTGTTCCGGTTACCTGCCCTGGCCACTAACGTAATTTCAGGCAGTGTTCTCTCCTCACCTGTTGTTGCTGTCCAACACAGTGTGTACGTTTTACAGCTTAATACATATACCGATTTGATTGTAGATAATCACGCCCTTAACATTTTGTGTTTGAATTCTCATGTACCGATTGGTGGCAAGTAAGTCGTTTGTCGGTCGGTCCGTGGCTATCCCTTGGTTGGAAGCTTCTGAGTACTGTTGTCTTTACTGTCTTTCTCACCGGTGTTTAATTGTCTGTCATATATGTTAAATTAAAAGGGAGGTCAGCGTTGGCCGTAATATTGATGTTTTATTGATAGCAGAATCGATTTTCGATCACGTAGTGATCATCTTCAGTGCTGTACAAATTAAACTCAGACACTGGTATCAAGTTATCAATAACCAAAACTGAGAAGCGATCACAATAACTGAGCGGCTTGAGTTATTGTGATCGCTTCTCAAAACCTGCGGACACAGGAGAAGCGCGTTTCCGGACTGAAGCGCCTAGAACCGCTCGGGCACAACGGCTGGCCACTCGTATGCCAAATTCATATTATGTATAGGTGCCCTTCTTAAATAATTAAATTGTATTTTGAATAATTTCTTATAAAATGTTATATAATGAGTTTCTTAGTGTTTACACATTCACAGACAGACCATACACATACTCACAACGTGATAGAGAGACAGAGATAATGAACAGAAAGGAATGGGCTTTGGGTTGGTAACCTTTGTATGCACAAATAATTAATGACATCATGTGTTGGTATTAACTCCACTGGACCACGATCCCCACTTAAGTGACAGGTAGTATTGTGAAATGCGTGATCATATATTATTCATCATACAGATGTAAGGCTGGCCACAGTCACTGCTGCATCTTCCTGAAGCTGATAAGTGGATCATGACAGCTGAAACTTCCATATCCTCACGTAATATGCTTCCGTAAGTCATTTATCACCGCAGAAAAACGTAACCATTGATGGAGCTATTCGACCATGATATTAGCAATTAGTGCTTCATTAGCATCGTGTTGGCGTTCGATGAACATCATCAGCATGTCAGCATGCTCGTTGGATGGGTTTGTCATGTTTATTCGACATTAGCACTCCTGGCCGACTGAACCTCGTTTGTTTGAACTTTCCGACTAACCTTGTTTAAGGCAGTGCGAGGATGCATTTTATAATCGAACGGAACATGATTCCAAAGTGTATCAAGGAAACATGACCCTCAGTGCCTGCAGAAACTGTATATCTCGTGTGTAGATCGTTTAGAAAGCGCATCGCGTTGGCAATTCATGGAAATGAGAGCTCGTTTGAACACCGCTCTTACGTAAACACTTAGCTACCAAGTCATTAATCTCTAAACACAGACTTCAGTGTAAAGCATGTTTCATTCAGCCTTGTGAATTTGTAGCTGCTGAAGTAAAACTATTGGAAATTTAATTTAATTTAATTTGATGGCGAACCATCAATAAAACATCTGTGGCGTTCGCTGTGTTATTCAGTGGTTTGGTATTTAACTAATTTGTAAATGAAAATGATAATCTTATTTTATTACATTGAGTAATTACTAAATAAATTTTCTCCCGGCTAAAGATTTGATCAAGTTGCTAAAGAACTCCAAGTTAATGTCATGTTAAAGTGTTGTCTATAAGTTGTGTAAGTGTCACTAAATTACAGTTCATACAACAGATTCTATACAATTATGGATTATGATGGAAACAGTTATCTTCAGCAAAATGATCATTGAAACCACCGAATATCAGCCGCGCACAACACTGACGTATGTTACCTGAAACAATATTCTTCGCAACTCGTGCGTAATTAACTTCGGCTCCATACATCAGCTAGAAAAGTTTGTTATAACGTTCGTGCTATGAGCACTGTTTTTTAAGAACCAATCTGATTCAGATCATTTTCATTCAAATGAGCTCGGGACCACCGGTGCACATTTATTTTTACACATTTGTATTACGTTCAGCATTTATGTCTGCAGAGTTGCGTAATTAGAATTTGCCGCTGTGATAATTGTTAAGATGGCGGCAGACAATTGATAAAGACTTTCTATTGTTAGAGCAAATAAGTATTTTAAATGCTTATTGAACTTTACGGAAACTCTACTTTCGTATTGTGCACTATTTAGACTTCATCAAGCAAACATTTGATTTGTTTCTAAGGAAAACACAGACAAACACGCGATACAAATCCTTAGTTGGGATAGTCTGTTATTAATGTCAGTTACAGCGAAGGAGTTACAACTGGAGAGAAGGTGGGATTCCTCTCTGAGGTAAATGGCCTTGGCAGCGCAGCGTGTATGCGTCAGCGGTATGCCTGCCAGACAGAGAAAATTGTGGGAAGCATAAGCTGCTGGCGTCAGCACAGCCGTAGAATCATGACACGAGCGGCGTTCTATCCGTGACGGACGACAGCGCCAGTCCCCTCCGTAAATGCAGCGGCAACACACCGACATAGACAGTGTCAAACCATAGCGCCTGCCATGACCAAAGATAATGTCCACGCAGCCTGGGCAGTCGTCAGCAACAGTGTAGTACCGCACGAATCAAATGGCAGCTTTAGTGTACCTTACAATTAACGCCCTGTTGTAGGAACCGTGATTTCATTTGGTAGTTATACCTACACTAATAATAAATCCGTTAAACAGTTGTGTCTGTTTGACTGCTTGAACACCCTCTTCGAAACTACGAGACCCACTTTTATTGGGTCTTTTCATGGGGTTTTTGCAGGTAACTTGACCATATTTTGGGAAACTGCATGAGAATTAGATCATCAAAATTGGATCACGAAATAAAGGACATCGTGACTTAAAGGTTTACCTAAAACCATAGTATATGTTTCTCTGTCTCAACACACAAATCTTCAAAATTACGAGACGAATTTTGATGAGGTTTACACTGGCCATATGAGCAGAGCGTGGGAAAACGTACGTAATCAAAATCGGATGACGAAAAAAATTACATCGTAGTTACAGATTTATCCACACTAGCATTACAAATGCGAAAGTAATTCTGTCGGTTACAATTTATGATGCACCTGCTGAACTGATTTAGAATAAATATGGTATGGGGATAGCTTGAACAATGATGCAGAACAAAGACTGCTTTAGAAAATTTGTAGTACATGATATGTATTGATAAGGAAGATATTATGCGAATTGGAGAAAAATATTTACTCTTTGAAAAAGCAATTAGCTCTTTGACTTTATATCTTTATCGTATTTAAGAAAATGCATTGATTGATTGATAGGTGGTACGTGATACGATTAAAATTAATGCAAACAATGCATACCTGAAGAAGATCTCCATTGTAGATTTAATCTGGCGGTCGGCAATGACAACCTGTGATCCAAACGGTTATTATTCATTCAGTATGGGACATATAAAAGTGGCCCAGATGAGTGGATACGATTGGAGGGGGAAAAGACGGAGCTAAAGCTACTTCCAAAAGGATGGAGCAACTGCACATACACCTGCCAGAACCTTGGAGCACATTTACATATTCTTCATAGCTGACAGAGTCGTTTTCAGGCCGTGACACTGGGTGGGCACCCAGGTCACCGGACCTCTAAGTGGGAAGCTACTTTTTGTGAGGAGCACTCAAGCCTAAGGTGTACCACAACAACCCCCATAGTCTTCAAGAACTTCAGCAGAACATTTCGATTGAGGCTGCAGCCATTCCAGTAGTCCAGCTTCGATCTGCCTTCAGCAAATACCTGACCAGGGCCCCAAAGTGGACAGAGAGATGGTCACTTTCAGTATCCGATAATGTCAGGTTAGTACTGTATTTCCTTTCCTCTGCGGTGTTAGTACCCTGGAACTGTGTTCTCTGGGCCACTCTAATTTGCCCCACCCTGTAAGTGACAGTGTAGCAGGGCAGCAAACTGGCTCAGGCTCTAACTCATGGCGCACCAGATATAGCAGATGACCCAGCGGATTAGAGGCACTAACTTGACCGCAAGCAGACTTCACCTAAGGCGAGACCCTGCAGCTACTGGTGGCGTCCATGGATGTCGTATAGCTCATCGTCTGGTGGTCTCCAGATGTATTCGTTAGCTGTGATATACAGCTTCGCACATCATACTTGCAAATGTGAATATTGCCCGGTACAATTAACATACGGGGATGAGAGATTAATTTCGTGGGGTGGATTATTTATGTGAGCCGGCTGGTTAGTGTTTCTAAAATGGCAGCGAACGACAGTTACTACTGTGTCGTGATGACTTCATTTGTTCAAGTTTTCTCGTTTAGTCATCTCCTACAGAACCACTATCGGAGGTGTAAAATGTTGCACCTTGGACTTTCATGGACGCTGTTTAGTATATTTCTCGGCCCCACCTCTCTCAATTTCTTTCGCTCTGATTATGCCTCTTGCTCAAAGCCGCCTGGTCTTCAAGCTGCACCCCTTCCTATCTGAAGATCGATGCAGTAACAGTTCATTGTTCTCATGAAACGCCATGGTCCAACATTCCTCCCTAGTTGAGAAAATGTGGACTTGGAATTGTGACCGGTTCACAACCTTCTTCTTGTCTGGGGTGTTCTACAGCTGTACTTCCTATCCCGCCACCAACGCCAAGTTCTCGTCATTCTTCCATATTCTCTTCCATTCTTCTTCTTTCCATCGCTGGTAACAGATGGCCATGAAACTGCTCTCTTTGGCCATCTGCCTTCTTTCAGTCATTTTCCGTGCCCTCTTTATTATAACTGCCTTTCTTCTAATTTATCCATAATATAGACTATTCAAAAAACTGGGACTAAATGTATTGCTGTGACTAAAATAATGGTTTCATTTCTGAAATACACACATATATACTGTAAAGTTAACTCTCGTAATTCATATCGACAATCAGACGTTCGATGTGGATGCCATTGGCGATACAACATATGTCTATCCGGTACAGCATTTCCTGCAAGACCTGTTCCAAAGTAACCAAGTCCATGGAGTAAATGCGGCGCCCAGCCGTTGTTTTGGCTGTTGTAAGTCCAGTGGAAATGGATTTACGGAAACCATGTCCTTCAAATACCCCAAAAAGAAAAAAAAATCCATTGGTGTAAGGAGAGACGATCAGTAGGAACCGTGGGAGAGCGCAACATGAACGGTGCATCATTCGACCGAACACTGCGTAACCCGTTCATTGACGTGACTACGTATGAGGTCATGCCAGTGTGGTGTGGCCTCCTCCTGGTGCAAAATGAAGTCGGGTACTGTGGTTCGTAGTCTATTGATGCTGCGGGAGCCTGCGCGTCGAAGAGTTCTACGGTTCTTTGAACAACGCTACCAATGAACAACCTCCAGGCCGCCAGGACGGTGTTGTAAGTAGCGGGCACCTGGGCCCCAGCATGCTAGTCGTAATTACTCACTTGTCGCTAGTTTGTGACCAACGCTACGCCCAGTTGTTGATACATAGCTCTACCGTCCAACATTCAATGAACTTAGACCCATACCTGTGTCGGACCTCTGTTCATAGCTAGCCGCGTCACCAAAATTTCTCAACACTGCAGCAGTTCATAAATCTGTTTAAAATGTAGTTGTGTTACCTAATCTTTTCCTGGCCAGTCCAAATTCCTACGGCGATAGACCCGTTGGCCATCTTCCACTCATTCATCATTAGTAATGGGGAGATAACATTCGGCTATTCGCAGGATAACACGTTCCTCTTCTATCTCCTGGGGTAACAATCAGACGGAAAGCATATCGAGATAGGAGAGGTCTGCAGCGGTAGATTCTGAGAAGAACAAACGACCAACGACTCTGCTTTTCGCTGGCGCAGGAAGCATTCGGCTTCAGAGAATAATGTTCATGTTCCGAAGCAGCACGTGGGTTTTGTGTACCCCACAATGCCAAATTATGCTTGTTAGTTTGTCAGTTAACTGAAATGTGGCTTTGTCACAGACCACAAGTCTCTCTGCAAAACCATCAACCTCCGTCTGTGGTTCAAATTAGATGAATAATTGTCTTTATTTTCATTTATCGGATGGTTTTAGCGCCTGCAATATTTGAATTCTGTAGGCTTTGAGCTATAGACACTGCCGGCCGGAGTGGCTCAGCGGTTATAGACGCTACAGTCTGGAACCGCGCGACGGCTACGGTCGCAGGTTCGAATCCTGCCTCGGGCATTGATGTGTGTGATGTCCTTAGGTTAGTTAGGTTTAAGTAGTTCTAAGTTCTAGGAGACTGATGACCTCAGAAGCTAAGTTCCATAGTGCTCAGTGCCATTTGAACCATTTGAACACTTGGGCAATACATGCCACACTGTCGACTGCGACACAGTCACTTCTTCGCTGGCACGTCGCGCGGTGTTTTTGGGGCTTCTTTCGTAAAGCGTGCGAATGTTTCCCAACTCTCCTCGAACCGCTTTGCCCATCTAACAATTTTGTGACTATGTGGTGCCACTTCACCAAATTTGGTTCCAAAATGCCTTTTAACAATGATTATCAACGATGTTTTTGCTTATTGTATAACAATGTGCCTTTACTATTGCGGATTCCACTATTTCGAATACCAACACCAGTGAGGAACAAGTGGCGACTTTTCGTTGTTTCATTGCAGACAACGTAAACTGTGAGAGTTAACCTTTCAGTTATATGAGTATTTCTGAAATAAAGTCATTGCTGTAGTCACAGGAATACTTTCACTTTGTTCCATGCATTTTGAATCACCCTGTACTAATATTTTGGATCTGCGTCCGTTTTCGTATTCCTCATTGCTTACGTGGCAAAGTCGGGAAGATCTACATTTTTTCCCAAATGGTCCAATTTCTATAGCTGTAAACACTCTTCTCCTTTCTTTCAGTGAGTTCCCAGTTCTCACTCCCATGTATTGTTATTCGTTCCACAATAGATTTGTATAATATTATTGTAACACTTTAACTTATTTTTGAGGATCAAAGCACAAGACTGAATTTCTGGGTAGAGACCTTTCCCTGCCTGATACTTTGCAGAATATCTCCGTCATATCTTCATCATGCGACAGGGTACGACCCAGGTACTTAATCATCTGACACGGGTTAATTTGATGTCCGCCGACGTCGGAGTTATTTCCCTCCTTTCAGCGAGATAGGAATTTCTTCTCAAAATTAGTTTTCAAATCTCACTTATTACATTCTTCCAACAACTACTTAAGCATGAAGGATATATTCTCTTCGTCGTTTCCTGCGAAGACATGACCATCAACATTGAAAAGTATGTACATACACTGGTTCCCTATGTCAATCCCCATGTCCACGATCTTTCTACTGTAGAGATCCACTGCAAATACGGAGGGTGAAGAAAAATAAGGAGACATCGCGAGATATACATGCTTCAATATAAATGCAGATGGTAGTCAAGCTTGCAAACTGCACTATTGAATTTGACAGCAAACGCAAGCTTATGCGTGCCTCAATAAGTGGCAAGTGTTAGTCACAGTCAAAATAGTGTTCTGTGTAGGTGCGGGTGCAATATGCCTGAACCAGTAAATTCAAACTTGGGCAGATTGCTGGTGTTCGTGTGGTGGTTGCTTCTGTATCCATGGTAGCCACAGAATATGGTATTTGATGAGGCACCGTATCGGAGGATTATACCGCATACAGGAAAAGAGGAATAACATCTTTCACTAAGTCACAGCGACGACGAAAGTGTGCGATGAGTGATCGTGTCGTTAACCCATGATCTATTTCCACCTTATGATAATGTGGTCTTTTACCAAAATATTGTTCCCGTTGGACGCTGACATACGGCCATTCAGCCACATACTGTTTCGAGATAAATACTGTATATACTACAAGTTCGCAGAAAGAGTAACGTTTTCACGTTTACCAATCTAAATAAACATTCCTTTTATGTAGCCTTTTGTTGCAGTCATACTGACTGATTTTTTAATTAGCTAATAATGAAAACGAATTCTCTGATATCCTATCTCCTTTCTCTGTCAGATTGTATTTCACAGAAGAAGCTTGTTTCTTCGCACCAATTACCGATTTTACTATAGAAGGTTTTGCGATAGAATCCACTTTTGTAACTTATTAGAAAATTCGACAGCTCTGGAACTATATGTATTTGCCCTTCCAAGTGAAGAATCAAAAAAGATTTTTTATTTCCCGACTGCTGGTTTCATTTGTACTTCAATGTCTCCTTGAGCCAAACGATGGTAAATTTCCAGTTTCAAAATTTTCTTGGTGAAATGAAATAGAAAGTCTAACTATTCAACATCGTGTACTGTACATCTTTTATTGTCATGTTACGGTAACGAACTGAAGATAATGTCAACACGTAAGCATCTTGTTGCTGTCACAGATCCCATAAATGGAAGCAGTACGTAACACATTCATATGAAAGCCCACAGGTGAGTGCATAGGAAAGAAAAGAAATAGTATAATTGAGAAGAAAGATCAATACAGTACAAAGAAGTAAGATATAAATAGCAATACCGTACTTCATAAATCAGGAAAAATTAAAGAGTACGTAATTTAAGACTAGAAATTTAGTTGATAAAAGCAGTATTGATAGATAACGTCTTAGAGGAATAAATCTGTGATAAGCATTAAACGGTTTTAGGGAGTTTTTTTGTTTAAGGGGAGGCTCCACCAAAAAATTTTACTTTTCATCTCGTATTTGTCCGACTTCCATTTTAAATTTATTTCTATCACGTAAAGATTTAGCAACAATTAGTTTTTGAAGTACATAATTTCATTAGATTTTTAATTTTTAATGTGATTTTTGATGGTATGTTTGAAAACCAACTTTTGGTGCCCAGATCTCAATTCTTACATGCCGGATTTTATAGGTGTATTCACAGCACACAGTTCCCATAACTCTATGAAATCATTTTATGAAGAGTGTCATTAAATTACTTTCAGAATTCTTCAAATTTCAAAATTAAATTTTGTTCAGTTATCCGATCATAAATCAGATAATACAATAGACAACTATATTTTCTATCACATTATTGCATAAAAGGATTGCAGATGCACAAGACTATTACCTGAAAAAAAAATTCACTGAGTTAGGTTAATATTTAGGATAAAAAGTTGGTGTTGAACTTAGATAAACAAACTTACAGGAAAATGGATTTTAAAAGTCAGTTAAAAAGTGATCGCTAATACAAGACACGTAGCCATTAAAATTTACCAACATCATACGTTTTTCTATCCTGCTGCAATAAGGAATCTTTTTGTTACAATTTAAAGACAATGGTAGCCTTTTCCTTGAATTTTGCCTTCTCCAGACAGCATCTTGTGGACGGCCTCTTAGATCTATAGATAAGCAGGAATTCTTCTTGGAGGATGTAGTTGCGTAGTTGCGAATTCCACTCCGGTTCGCTCATTATTCGCTTTGCGCTGAGCCGCCGCTACCGTCCACAACCAAAGGACAGACAATTAGTCGGAAAGCCGTGCGGAACTGTAACTGAAGGAGTGCTAGGACTCCTGCTCTCTTCAGTCTCCCTACATCCCGTACTAAACCGAGAATCAGATTGTACAATACTCCAAAGTAACTTCTTTTCGACACAAATATTTCTTCTGAACACATGGACCAAATAACACTTTGCGAACTGTATTTTGTGTCACCATCCAGTGCGCCTTGACACTGGTGTTGTGATGCGAATCTCTGACATCTACTGTCTCGACCAAAGCATCCAAACTAAGAGAAATGTGAATATTGTATCTGCGAGACCTTGGTATTTCACCTAGTACTTGTAATTCAAGTAAAACCAAATCGTTTTGGGATCTAAGAATAAATGCTTAAAAATATGAAATAGCCATTAAAATTTTTGACAGACATTGAAGTTGAAATATCACCTTTAGGAAAGAGTGAACATGGGATAATGAATCGTGAGACAGGAGGAGTGAGACACCGTAAGGTAATACAAATAAATACACTATAAACTATGATTTTAAAGCAAGAGGGATTCGGTACACCGGTATGTTTGAAAATTATCAGGCAACAAATTGATAGAATCTAGTTACATGTTTTTGTTACAAAATTTTCTACATATATGTATAATTATAAATGGCGTATACACATAGACTGTTCGCGTAGTTGCGAATTCCACTCCGGTTCGTTCATTATTCGCGTTGCGCTGAGCCGCCGCTACCGCCCACAACCAAAGGACAGACAATTAGTCGGAAAGCCGTGCGGAACTGTAACTGAAACAAAACAAGAGATGAAAATTGCTAGTCGAGAACGCAATTAGGGGAAGGCAATTTAATGGCCAACTAATTATCGGTGCAAATTCGCCCGCTGAGTGTTCCCTGAGAAGCTATGAATGCCCGAAATGACGTGCTGCCGGACTCCTTTGTTTTCCTAAATGCATTATGGTCCCGCCATGGGGACGGGTGACCGCAGCTGATAAACGCGTTTCATTCAAACAAGTAGACGCTCGCGACGCTTTCATTGTTCCACATGAACAATCGGCAACGGTCCATCTGTTCACGCATGTGTCGATGTGCTATACAAGCCCATTCACGTCCTTTTCTATGTTGTGCGCTGATAATGACTTGCACAACTTTAGAAACATCATTACAACAGAATGCTACATTCTCACATACAACCGCCATTATTTCTGGTGCTTTATTAGCGGTCGTATTATCCGCCGTTCAACCTTGATCTACGTCTAATGGAAGCAGTAGGCAGAGAATGTTCTATCCCATAGGAGAGCAAGTTGAGTTACATGTTCATTTAAATTCAAAGACAATAACACACATACAATAAGAGAGAAGTACACAGGGTGCGTCAAAAAATGTATACACGCTTTGAATCGTGATAAATTTCTGGAAATGGAAAGCTTAAAATCCAATTGGAAAATAAATGTACTTTGCAAATGTGATTTAAAGTTCAAACTGGAGGCACTCAGCATCAATACATTTGTGAGTATGAGTCACCACTGATTCCGTACATCGTACTAATGTGTCCAATGAGATTTCTGCGCACACCGCCTGAATCTCATTCCAAAGTGTGTCCAGGTTACGTGGTTTACGTTTGTACAACTCATCTTTTACTGTGCCCCCTAAGAAGAAATCCAGCGGCGTGAGGTCTGGAGAGCGCGCAGGAAACTCGATTGGTCCCCTGCGTCATATCCACTGGCCTGGCACATTGTGATCCATGTATGCTCGTACATCCCTATGATAGTACGGCGGGGGACCGTCTTGTTGGAAATAAAACTCATCATTACCGTATAATGCACGAATGGCAGGGAATATGGAGTCAGCAAGCATTGTTAGGTACGTTTCTCCAGTAACAGTACCTTCAAAGCGGAAAGGCCGAATGAGTCCCCTTGCAGACAAACCACACCACACGTTTACACCAGGTAAATTCACAGCCTTTTCGACTGTAATGTGAGGATTATTTTCAGCCCAGTACACACAATTGTGCTTATTGACAGTTCGATTGAGTTTGAATTAGGCTTCGTCCGACCAAATTATGCTACCCATAAATCAAGGTTTACGTCTCACCATCTCCTGAACCCATTCACAAAATTCTAACCTTCGATCTGGATTGTCGTCTCTTAGCTGTTGCACCAGCCTTGGAATGTACACACGAAACTTGCCTTTCTTCAGAATGCGTAGCACACTACTAGCACTTACATTACTCTCACGTGCCGCTTGCCTTGAAGATTTTTGAGGCGAACGCTCAAACAGTTCCAAGACCGCAGTTGTGGAATCATCACTTGTAGCTGTACGAGGTCGCCCTGATCGACCTTTATGTACATCACACACTGTTCCATGAATTTCGAATTTGTCTCGTAGACGTGTAATTGTTAACCTTGAAGATTCTCCACTTCGAACCGCAACTACATTCTCAAACTTCCAGTACCACTTAATTATCTGCTTCTGTGCTTCAAAGCTCAAACGCACGTCCACCAGTTACTTCCTTGCCACTGCTGCCACATGTTGAAGAAACATAGCATTACTTTCTCACAGATATTTAACCTTGTAGAACGGGAAATAAATTCTCTATGACAGTTCAAAGTGTGTATACATTTTTTTGACGCACCCTGTATGTATCTAGACTCTGTTTCCTAGTAATACGTGAGAGACTACTTGTTTGCAGCATGTGATGCATCCAAAAACGTGGTAGGCAGAGTTATCAGACTATTCCTTACTAAACTGTGGGTACCACTTGCTCTCGTCGATCCCCTCGGCCTATAGTCTAAAAGCTATCTCATGGTGTGAGGCACAAGGCACTCCTTGATATGCAGGTGATGATCGAAGAGGTAGATTTGTTATAATAAATACTCGGGTACCAGTGACTGTATGCTAGCCCCTATTTCCGTTCTACAAGAGGTGGTATTCTTCCTACACGTCGGTCAGTGGGTCTGAAGATGGCGTAATGTAACGCTGAAGCTGGTGGGAAAAGTAAAACAGATGTGGATATTTAGATCGCTGAAGGTGTTTTGATTTGACATTTGATACTGAGCAGCCGAAGCCTCACAACCATGAAGTAAAGACGGACTTACAGAGACTTCTGTACTGCTGCCACTTACCTTCTTTCCCGTTGATGTCGTTCATGGTTTGCGGAAAGAGCTGTTGTTGGCAAGCCTCTATGTTAGCTCGAATCTTTCTAATTTTACCATCAAGGTTTTTTCACGATATGCATGTGCAATACATTGGTTTTACCAGTAACTACGCCACTGGAATTTTAATAGTAAGACACATCGTAATGCAAGACAACTCTCATGTAGCGTCTGCCATTGGTATTGGATGAGAATGCTGTCTAGTCGCAAACGGGAGTGTTGTTTAGCATTCGGGGACAGTATCCAGAGATTGTCGGAGGGCCAAAGTGAGAGGAAGACTTGACCTGATTACGTTATTAGAATTATCTTATCACAAAACGTAAGGCTTGGGGTAAGTACTGAAATGACAAACATTATCACTGTTTTAAAGATTATGACTTTATCGAGAAAACAGTACCAACTACCGAACCGCGATGAGGCTGAACTAGCAATCTCTGTGAAATTAATGCTCATCGTTACTTGATACATGAATGGCATCCTAAAGCTGCTTTTTTAATTAATTTAATGCATATTCATTTTAGCCTAGATAGTTACATCCCAATGATACAGCGCGGAGCTGAGTAGGTCAATTATTTTTGGTTTTGTAAGCTTTCCAGTGATCAAGATTTTTTGTACAGATTCAGATTGTGTCCGTGCGCTGTTCAGGACGATGACCGAAGTTCATACAAGTTTTGCTGGTAAATGCGGTATCAGTAAATAGCAACTATGTCCATCCCAGTAACAAAGAAGACGTTAAACTATGTAATTTACATTTATCATTCCCCTTGTTTTGAGCATAGCAAAGAATATGCATACTTCGTCTCAGTAAACCCGCAGTATTTGAATAGTTGCATGCTTTTGTTCAACGTGTGTGTTACTGAAACTGTATGTACGCACTTTCAACCTCCCCCACCCACAGCCTCCCCCCCTCCCCCCCATCCCAGCGCGAATACGGAATGTCTTTGACAATGTTAAACTGGGCTCTCTTAATTAAATATCCTAAGAAATGGGATTTGTTCAGTGCTCAGAATTGTAGAAGAATCGTGCACAAATAGTAAGAAATCAGAAATACTAATGGAAAGTTTTGCAGTAATTCTTACACCCACTGATTAACAACCTATTGCCAATCCCAGTGACGTACAACAAATCAGGGCTATTTTAATTATGAAGATCTTGAGCTCTAATAGTCGTGAGAACTGTCCAGTCTCTTCTTTGATTATTAATTAACATTTCTACACTGCTCATGACACTAACTTGGAGATTCGCTTGTATTGCCGACATTGAAAGATAATTGTTTCCAAAACACGTTATTCGTTGCACGAAATTTATTTTTGTTGGTTAGCTTTGGATTATATCTAATGGATTTGTGTTTGAATAACGAAACGGCATTTTTTTTTTTTTTTTTTTTTTTTTTTTTTTTTTTGTCATCGGTCTACTGACTGGTTTGATGCGGCCCGCCACGAATTCCTTTCCAGTGCTAACCTCTTCATCTAAGAGAAGCACTTGCAACCTGCGTCCTCAATTATTTGCTTGACGTATTCCAATCTCTGTCTTCCTCTACAGTTTTTGCCCTCTACAGCTCCCTCTAGTACCATGGAAGTCATTCCCTCATGTCTTAGCAGATGTCCTATCATCCTGTCCCTTATCCTTACCAGTGTTTTCCACGTATTCCTTTCCTCTCCGATTCTGCGTAGAACCTCCTCATTCCTTACATTATCAGTCCACCTAATTTTCAACATTCGTCTGTAGCACCACATCTCAAATGCTTCGATTCTCTTCTGTTCCGGTTTTCCCACAATCCATGTTTCAACGGCATACGGGCATCTAAAGTAGGACAGCATGAGTCGGCCAGTCTATCAAGTACAGCACAGGTGCTAATCACTGTAAATAATAATCACTGACATAATTTGCAAGTTGATTCAAAAGTTTACTGAGAGATCATAAATTATATCAAGAAATGTACATAAGAGGAGAGCTAGCTTTCATAGTGTTTCGAGCCTACCCGCAAGCTGTTTCTTCTTTCTAGCGTCGTCTCTAAATTTAGAGGTAAGACAGTAATTTGTTCGCTATACCCGGGGCTGTAGCTAAAACTACTCAAGGTAATGTCTTTATACATCTTGGCACTGCAGTCTTACACTAGACAGGTTACAATATTACATACATAAATTTATTGAATTGTCACAAAAGAAGCGTAAGGATTGACGACATTATAGGATGGCACTCTCATACTGCTTACAAAAAATTGCGTTCATGT
Organism: Schistocerca nitens; assembly: GCF_023898315.1. Taxonomy (NCBI): domain Eukaryota; kingdom Metazoa; phylum Arthropoda; class Insecta; order Orthoptera; family Acrididae; genus Schistocerca; species Schistocerca nitens. Next base: position 489,951,314 of record NC_064621.1, read on the forward strand.
GCAAGAAACTTGGTTTACACAGCTTTGTTCATGTTCTTCGATAAAACAGTTTACAGTTATTTGCTTATTTGTTTAACAATAACAGAGATCTGCGCATTTCCTAAATGGCATCAAGAGCTTCCAGCAGTCATACCACATTCATACATTGTATGTCTGCATAATTTATTATTAATTTTATAAGCTATTATAACCTAAAAATAAATAAATTTGTTAATACGAGGGCAGTTCAATAAGTAATGCAACACATTTTTTTTCTGAAACAGGGGTTGTTTTATTCAGCATTGAAATACACCAGGTTATTCCCCAATCTTTTAGCTACACAACACTATTTTTCAACGTAATCTCCATTCAATGCTACGGCCTTACGCCACCTTGAAATGAGGGCCTGTATGCCTGCACGGTACCATTCCACTGGTCGATGTCGGAGCCAACGTCGTACTGCATCAATAACTTCTTCATAATCCGCGTAGTGCGTCCCACGGATTGCGTCCTTCGTTGGACCAAACATATGGAAATCCGACGCTGCGAGATCGGGGCTGTAGGGTGCATGAGGAAGAACAGTCCACTGAAGTTTTGTTAGCTCCTCTCGGGTGGTAAGACTTGTGTGAGGTCTTGCGTTGTCATGAAGAAGGAGAAGTTCGTTCTGATTTTTGTGCCTACGAACACGCTGAAGTCGTTTCTTCAATTTCTGAAGAGTAGCACAATACACTTCAGAGTTGATCGTTTGACCATGGGGAAGGACATCGAACAGAATAACCCCTTCAGCGTCCCAGAAGACTGTAACCATGTCTTTACCGGCTGAGGGTATGGCTTTAAACTTTTTCTTGGTAGGGGAGTGGGTGTGGCGCCACTCCATTGATTGCCGTTTGGTTTCAGGTTCGAAGTGATGAACCCATGTTTCATCGCCTGTAACAATCTTTGACAAGAAATAGTCACCCTCAGCCACATGATGAGCAAGCAATTCCGCACAGATGGTTCTCCTTTGCTCTTTATGGTGTTCGGTTAGACAACGAGGGACCCAGCGGGAACAAACCTTTGAATATCCCAACTGGTGAACAATTGTGACAGCACTACCAACAGAGATGTCAAGTTGAGCACTGAGTTGTTTGATGGTGATCCGTCGATCATCTCGAACGAGTGTGTTCGCACGCTCCGCCACTGCAGGAGTCACAGCTGTGCACGGCCGGCCCGCACGCGGCGATGATGACACACGCTTTGCCCAACGACTCACCGTGCTTTTGTCCACTGCCAGATCACCGTAGACATTCTGCAAGCGCCTATGAATATCTGAGATGCCCTGGTTGTCCGCCAAAAGAAACTCGATGACTGCCTGTTGTTTGCAACGCACATCCGTTACAGACGCCATTTTAACAGCTCCGTACAGCGCTGCCACCTGTCGGAAGTCAATGAAACTATACGAGACGAAGCGGGAATGTTTGAAAATATTCCACAAGAAATTTCCGGTTTTTTCAACCAAAATTGGCCGAGAAAAAACAATGTGTTGCATTACTTATTGAACTGCCCTCGTAATAATTTTATGAGTATGGTAATAAGTTTAGTAAGTTCGACTCACCTCCACAAATCAACGTTTTATGCTTTCCTGTAACACGTGCTGTCTGTGAATGTCTCACGTTTTGGCTTTATACACTGAGTGACTTCACCATCTTACTCCCTTAGAGAAACGCAGCGTTTCAGCGCCCTCCGTATTTCCAAGTTGCCGACTCGCTGATACTTGCTGCCCAAAACCAGGCCTGCGCCAGCCCTGCTACGACTGCCTGGCTCCACTGACCAGCATCTACCACGACTCACCAGGATCGGCCACGTTACGCAGGTTAACTGCCACAAAGCGCTCAACTCAGCATTTGTATAATTTTTAGTGAAACTGACATCGTAATGTCACACAATCTGGACCTGACATCTTATTATTGTATAGTACCACTATCTGTTCCCAGCCACACGTTGCTGTAGCTCAATCTGATTGAAATGAAGAGAGGACAAAGCACAAGTCTGTGATATGTATGTGAATTGAACATCCGGCCTAGTCTCTTTCATTCCCCTGTCCCTGTCCATCTCCTCCTCCCACTGGTCCGCAGCTCGTGGTCGTGCGGTAGCGTTCTCGCTTCCCACACCCGGGTTCCCGGGTTCGATTCCCGGCGGGGTCAGGGATTTTCTCTGCTTCGTGATGACTGGGTGTTGTGTGCTGCACTTAGGTTAGTTAGGTTTAAGTAGTTCTAAGTTCTAGGGGACTGATGACCATAGATGTTAAGTCCCATAGTGCTCAGAGCCAATTAAACCATTTTTTCCTCCCCCTGTGTCTGTTTATCTCCGTCTCCTACCCACTATCTGTGTTCATCATCTCCTCCCCCCTCTCTCTCTCTATTTTTCCTCCACATCTCTCTCCATCTACTCCTGCCCTCTCTCCTCTCCTCTGTGTCCATCACCTTCTCCCCCTTTCAGTGTCCAATCTTCGCCTTCCTGCCATCTCCCCGTCTACTCCTGCCCCCCTCCCACCTCCGTCTTCCCCTCTCTCTATCCGTCACGTCTCCTTTCTACTATTACTACCGTTGGCTCGTTATAATCCGGCTGTAATGCTTCCCTGAGCCTAACATGATCCCTTTGTCTGTGTTAGTGTCATCGTCAGATACAAGTGAGCCAAGCAGGCACTCTGCTGAGTCCCTCCAGTTAGTTTCTACTGCCTTCTGCTCTTCTGAGGTTGGACAGCAGAGATGGACCCCTTTTCGCCGTAAATAACAAACAGAGTTGTCATGAATATCGAACATCGTTTTGTCCATAATATAATTTTCCCAATGTGTCAGTTTGGTTTCAGAAATCGATGTTTTAAGTTCCTATGCAAAGCTTGATATCCTAATATTTTCTTCCTGTCCTTTTGAATAGTAGTGCATTCTCCTTTTTGTCACAAGCCTCGATCTTACGTGTGGCAGATCTGTCCCGTGTGGTGTTTCAGCCGGTATACCAGCTCTCTCTTGGGAATGTAGGATTTTGAGCTGTCTGAATATGTTGTGCAGGCAGATCTCCACCTAAATTAGCTTATCGACATCGGCATAAAGTCCTCCCAATACGCTTTATCAACATCGATCCTTGTAGACTGCACTGTATTCGGTGCCATAATGTTGTTGTTGGCACATTCTAGGCTATGTTGTGATTGCTCGAAGTCAAGTACTGAAGCACCTTCCATCTTGTATCTCTCGCTGTTGCTACTCTGTTGAAAATTGTTAGATCTTTACCAATAACTACTCATGCCCACCCGTACTATATAGAAAGCTATCCCTCAAAGTGCAAAACTGGTAGATTCGTCTCGTCTATTGCCTCCTAGAGGAATATTCCTCTTTCATCAGGGACAGTGCTGTGCCGTAGACTTTATTTAGCATTTACATCAGATCACGTAACGAGAAATGCATAATGAGCGATGTGTGCTACCAACTTAACTTTATCTATGTATCACATAAAACTGTAACAGTACTCCACATAAATGCTCGCGATATTCCAGCGGTATTCAGATATTTTATTTCAACAGTAGCCATTTGCTTACTGCACAGGTAGACTGCCTAGGTTGCAACGTATGTTAAGTACCGGTACCTAAAGAAGACGCAAAGAAAAACTTTTGTTACCTAAATAGGGTAATCTATACGACAAAAATTTTAATTACGTTATGAAGAACAAAAGAAAGACCACCGACCTGTTTAGAAGTGGAATAACTAAATCAAATTTCAAAGAATCCCAGAGATATATAATGCTACCCAACGAAGATTGGAAAGAACCTCCAAAAATAAACGGTGCATACACAAGCAGCGGTGAGAGGACGTACTTGAAGCGACCCGGTCCACGGCATAGCAGGTGCTGCCAAATGATCAAAAATTTTTATTGCTGCATGTTGTACGCCTCTCTGCACCACTGACAGCTTTAAAAATGTGCAATAAAGGTAATTTTTCCTTCTACTGTTGTAGGTATGGACATCATTGTTGTCAAATTGTCATGGATTATTTATAACGTATTTCATTAGTGGAAGTATGTATTATGACGGCGCACTTAAAATTTCCAGCTTCATTAAGAAGTACCTACATGACGTCCATGGGTGAACACAACTTGTTATTCTTACTGCTCGCTTTAAAGCAATCAGTGCTTCCTTTGTAAGTGATGAAATACGCCAGAAAACTATTCCATGCGACATTACTGAGTGGAAACACGTATGACATGTCAGGAGGTAGATAGGTTAGTTTCCAGGATTAGTGATTACACAAAGAGCAAAAGTTAGTCATTTTCTCTGAGAAGCACAGTCATGTGCTTCATTCAGTCCAAGATTTCATCAATACACACAACCAAAAATTTGGAGCATTGTACCTTACTTACTCATTTCTGCTTATGACTACATCAATTGTTGGTATGACTCTATTTGTAGGGCAGAACTGCATGTAATTCTTTTTTTTTCAAAATTTTTTCAGTGAACCACTTAATAATACTTTGTAAAATATCATTTTCTAACTGTTTTGCTAGTTTCTCTCGAATGGGATTTATTGTAAAACTACTATCGTCTGTAAAAAATACCGATTTTGCTTCTTGAGTGTTTAGCAAAAGGTCATTCACATATATAAGGAATAAGAGTTGACCAAAATTGGAACCATGAGGTACTCCCTTTGTGATTTTATCCCAATCATTAAAATTTTCCACCAGTCTCAAATTGGCTGCATTATTCAGGACAACCTTTTGCACTTGGTTTGTCATGTATGATTCAAATCAGCTCTGGGTAAAGCCATCGTTTCCATGAAATTTGAGTTTTGCTATGAGAGTATCATGATGTACACAGCTGAAGGCCTCGTGGAGGTCACGAAAAAACAGAAACTGGTGACATGTTATTAATTAAGGGTTTTACTGTTTGATAAGTGAATGGATAAACAGCATGCTCAGTCAAGTAATCTTTCTGGAATCCCAACTGTTATATGCTACATCAACTGTTTCTACATAAGTGTGCGACTGCTCAGGAGTACATCACTGTTTCGAATATTTTGGAAAAATATATCAGTAAGGAAATTAAACAGTAATTGTTTAACATCTTATGAAATGGTTTAGTAATTGCGTATTTTAACCAGTCTGGAAATATTTGCTGTGCGAGTGTTGCATTGCATATACTCGTATCACTAGGGATATTACTTACTAAGTTGGAACAAGTTTTCAAAATGCCTCTGAAAATCTGTCATCTGCACAAGAGGTCTTATTTTTTGAATTTTTATAATTGTATTAATTTCAGTGAAGAATGTTGGTGCTGCTTCTAGTTGCTCTTGGTATTGTGAAATGACATTTTAATGCATTCTCTTGCTTCTTCAGCTGAACAATTCAGTTCTACATTCGCTGCCACATTTAGAATTTTATTCTTAAAGGTACTTGTTACTTGCGAATTAAGTCACAACATTGCAATTTATCTCAATTGTTGTGTATCTTGTACACTTAGTTGCTGTCCTGTTTCCCTTTTGATAATGGTCCATATTATTATCTGCATTATCTATTTCTATCAATATGTGCATACTTCTGGACACTTTAATGTCTTTCTTTAAAATACTACAGTATTTTAGTAATGTTGGATCTTGACTTGCTCATGCCTTTACATAAATTTCCCTCTTCCTCTTACATTGCAGTTTAACTGTGTTAGTTTTCCACTGCTTACTTGTCTTTTTTTCTTGATGGATCTTTTGGATAATTTTTTAGGAAAGTAACTTTCAAATGTTGGCACAAATTTATTATGGAAAAAATTCATCTGCACATTAGCATTTTTTTCTACAAATACCTCATCCCATACCTCACCTTTTAGTGGTCTTAAGGAGCTCTATCCTACTCTCGTTAGTAATCCTGTCTGCTTCATGTGGACCTATCCCCCAATAGTGAGTTGTCACAGTGTTTATTTTCATTAGTAGTGCGAATGAGTGAGCTGTCCAGGTTTTAATAAGCTATGCAGACAATTTCATTTGAAGATCTGTTGTACTTAATTTGGTTGTTAACAAGCGCTGCTTAAAATACAAGTTTTGTAAATAGTGCCAATATGCATGCCAAATGAATTTAAAAAAAATAAATCTTGTAGAGCAATGAAATTGGAACAGAAAGTCGTTGTATATTTTGTTCTGTAAAATCTGCATCAAAAATGGAAACAGGACAGCAACTAAGTGTACAAGATACACAACAACTAAGATAAATTGCAATGTTGTGACTTAATTCGCAAATAACAAGTACCTTTAAGAATAAAATTCTAAATGTGGCAGTGAATGTAGAATTGAATTGTTCAGCTGAAGAAGCAAGAGAATGTATTAAAATGTTATTTCACAATACCAAGAGCAACTAGAAGCAGTACCAACATTCTTCACTGAAATTAATACAATTATAAAAATTCAAAAAATAAGACCTCTTGTGCAGATGACAGAATTTCAAAGGAATTTAGAAAATTTGTTCCAACTTAGTAAGTAATATCCCTAGTGATACGAGTATATGCAATGCAACACTGGCAAACATTAGTTAATTTAGAAGTGGATATCCTCAATGTAGCGAAGCAACTTAAAATACTTAACAAAGGTAAGGCCTCTGATTCTGACTATATGTCAGTCAGGTTCCTGACAGAGTATGCTGATGCAGTTGCTCCATATTTAGCAATCATATAGAACCGACCGCTTCTTGGAAGATCCGTACCTAAAGACTGGAAAGCTATGCAAGTCACACAAATACCTAACACAGGAAATATAAGTAATTCGCCAGAATATAGACTCATATCATTGAAGTCGATTTTCAGTAGGATTTTGAAACATATAGTGTTGAGTTATCTCGAAAAAAAGAATTTATTGACGAACAACGAACACGATTTAGGAAAACATCTTTCTTGTCAAACACAATTAGCACTTTATTCTTACAAAGTAATAAGTGCTGTTCCCAGGAGATGTCAGACTGATTCCATATTTTTAGATTTACAGAAGGATTTTGACACCGTACCTTACTAGCGATTTCTAATCAGATGGTTTTGGTATGGAGTACCGCCTCAGTTACGCAACTGGATTCGTGATTTCTTGTCAGAAAGCCCATTGTTCGTGATAACTGACGTAAAGTCATCGAGTAAAATAGAACTAGTATCTGGCGTTCCCTGACGAAATATTGTAGGCCCTCTGCTGTTCCCCATCTACATGAACAATTTGCGAGATAATCTGAGTGGCACACTTGCAAATTATGCTGTCATTTACTTTGTTGTAATATCATCAGCTATCAAACCCAATTGCGCAAAGAATTAGAAAAGATATCTGTATGGTACCAAAACTGGCAGTTGACTGTAAATAATAAAAAGTGTGAATTCTTCGACATGATTACGAATAGGGATCCAGTAAATTTGGATTAACAATAAATACTAAAAACATAAGGTCTGTAAATTCAGCTAAATACTTAGGGAATACAATTACGAAAAACTTAAAGTGGAACGAGAACATAGATAACGTTGTGGTTAAAGGAAACCAACGACTATGATATGTTAGCAGAACACTGAGAAAATACAACGGGTCTTCTAAAGAGACTGCCTACAGTGAACTTGTATGTCCTCTTCTGGAGTCTTTCTGTGCAGTGTGGGATCCACATCACACAGGATTGACACAAGATCGAAGAAGTTCAAGGAAGGTCAGCTTGTTTTGTACTGTCGCGATGTAGGGGGGAGAGCGCCACGCGTATTATATATAAGTTTGTGTGGCAATCATTAAAACATAGACGTCTTCCGTTGTAGTGGGAAATTGTGATGAAATTTCAATCTACACCTTTCTGCTGAGAGTGTGAAAATACACTCCTGGAAATTGAAATAAGAACACCGTGAATTCATTGTCCCAGGAAGGGGAAACTTTATTGACACATTCCTGGGGTCAGATACATCACATGATCACACTGACAGAACCACAGGCACATAGACACAGGCAACAGAGCATGCACAATGTCGGCACTAGTACAGTGTATATCCACCTTTCGCAGCAATGCAGGCTGCTATTCTCCCATGGAGACGATCGTAGAGATGCTGGATGTAGTCCTGTGGAACGGCTTGCCATGCCATTTCCACCTGGCGCCTCAGTTGGACCAGCGTTCGTGCTGGACGTGCAGACCGCGTGAGACGACGCTTCATCCAGTCCCAAACATGCTCAATGGGGGACAGATCCGGAGATCTTGCTGGCCAGGGTAGTTGACTTACACCTTCTAGAGCACGTTGGATGGCACGGGATACATGCGGACGTGCATTGTTCTGTTGGAACAGCAAGTTCCCTTGCCGGCCTAGGAATGGTAGAACGATGGGTTCGATGACGGTTTGGATGTACCGTGCACTATTCAGTGTCCCCTCGACGATCACCAGTGGTGTACGGCCAGTGTAGGAGATCGCTCCCCACACCATGATGCCGGGTGTTGGCCCTGTGTGCCTCGGTCGTATGCAGTCCTGATTGTGGCGCTCACCTGCACGGCGCCAAACACGCATACGACCATCATTGGCTCCAAGGCAGAAGCGACTCTCATCGCTGAAGACGACACGTCTCCATTCGTCCCTCCATTCACGCCTGTCGCGACACCACTGGAGGCGGGCTGCACGATGTTGGGGCGTGAGCGGAAGACGGCCTAACGGTGTGCGGGACCGTAGCCCAGCTTCATGGAGACGGTTGCGAATAGTCCTCGCCGATACCCCAGGAGCAACAGTGTCCCTAATTTGCTGGGAAGTGGCGGTGCGGTCCCCTACGGCACTGCGTAGGATCCTACGGTCTTGGCGTGCATCCGTGCGTCGCTGCGGTCCGGTCCCAGGTCGACGGTCACGTGCACCTTCCGCCGACCACTGGCGACAACATCGATGTACTGTGGATACCTCACGCCCCACGTGTTGAGCAATTCGGCGGTACGTCCACCCGGCCTCCCGCATGCCCACTATACGCCCTCGCTCAAAGTCCGTCAACTGCACATACGGTTCACGTCCACGCTGTCGCGGCATGCTACCAGTGTTAAAGACTGCGATGGAGCTCCGTATGCCACGGCAAACTGGCTGACACTGACGGCGGCGGTGCACAAATGCTGCGCAGCTAGCGCCATTCGACGGCCAACACCGCGGTTCCTGGTGTGTCCGCTGTGCCGTGCGTGTGATCATTGCTTGTACAGCCCTCTCGCAGTGTCCGGAGCAAGTATGGTGGGTCTGACACACCGGTGTCAATGTGTTCTTTTTTCCATTTCCAGGAGTGTATATTGTTGGCACCACCTACATTAGAAAGAATGATCACCATAACACAAATGGAGAAATCAGGACTCGCACAGAAAGATTTAAGTATTCGTTTTCCCTGTGCACTGCTCTAGAGTGGAACTGTAGGCAGTTAGCTTGAAGGGGGTTCGATGAAACCTCTGCAGGAACTTAATTGTGAATTGCAGAGTAATCGTGTAGATTTAGAGACCTGAGAAATTCAGCCAGATCTGAAAGCAGTTGGATTCCAGATTTCAGATGCAGAGAACAACGATAACATAAATGCTCTTACTTGCAACAACAGATTTTGAGCACAAATGGCAGAAAGAAGGAGTCTAGAGATTTCAGACCGTGGTGTGCATACTGTAAGACCTTCGGTACACACACCATCAGATTATTTGACTTGTCGCTCTAAGGAAGTAGGTGAGTGTCAGCAATATGTTTCGTGGTCTTATCGTATCGTGTTTATCTTCTGCCGTTAGGTCAGACAATAGAAATGCCACTTGCACGCTTAGAGTAGCAGATTGACGGTGACCAACATTAAACAGAACTTGATTAATTTTCACACACATTTATTAGAATTATAATAAACATAAAAATTACTTAACTTGGTTCTGGATGCTATTTACAATTGACAATCTGAAGTTCCTTTGGTATTGGTACGTTAATCTAATTCTCACATATATCTGTGGTACTTGACAAAAGTGTCTATAAATTTATCTTCATGGCTATGTACAGGAATATGGTAATCTTATTAGGCACAGATTGAAACTGGACTATAGACTGGTACAGACAAATGTAGAACTCGTACAGACTGGTACAGACTAATGCAGACTGGTACAGACTGGCACAGACAAATGCAGACTAACTAATCGGAGGTCTGTACACTCGTTATAATACCTCGCGCGTTCATGTAACACTGCGCGATTGTGATGCGCGAGGAGCAAAAGGTTCTGCGTTAGCAGCAAAATCATTGGCTGCGTTGCATATTCAAACGTGGATCGGCGGAAGCAGAATTTGGTCGAACTCTATAGCAGCGCCATCTCGTAGTGAGGAGACGGACGAGCGCTGCGCCTGCGCTGTTGTGCTTAGCGGCGAGCCCTCTAGTGGGAAAGTTGTCTACGCGCTGACTACGCGGAATTATGTATAAAACACAGACGAAATGAGAAACTTTCCTTATCGGATAGTATGAAACGGTATTAGATATGAAGCGGTATTAGGTGAATAAAAGGTGAAGAGTACAACCCTAAGAGAATGGAATGGAATGACACAAGATTTGCAATGTTACCAATAAAGTTACTAATAATACGACATTTTCTGTATGAGGGAGGGGATGCGATGTTCCCCATCACCACCCCTCCAGCTCTCTTAGATTCCCCACATGGCACAACTTCAATGGAAACGCCAAGAGAAGAGGGCTTTCTTAGCGGCTGGTAGCGTTGGAGCCGACAGTGTTTCCTTTAAGTTCGGCAACACTGTGTGCCTGCGAAAGGCGAAACGAGCGACCTACGAGTCGTGACCAAGCCCGAACAGGCCGGGGCCTCCATCGCGATAGCAGCAATAGATGTTGGCGCTGCACGGCGTGGCGCGCTGCGGTGCAGCGCTGCTAGGATTTCGCACGGGCAGATTGAGTGCTCACAGCGGCGCGGCGGCCGGTATCGCTGGGCGTTGCCGGCCGGCCCACGGGCTGCGGCGGCAGCGGGGGTGGGCGGCGTTTTATTGGGGCGATTAATCGCGTCGCGCCGGGCAGAGGTGCGCGGCGGGGCAGAGCCCAGCGTGGCGTGGCATAGCCGCGGCGGATGGACTGCGGACAGGAGGGCCGTGGGCCACTGCGGCAGCGGCTCTCGCTGCGGCTGATTTACACTGCAGCGTATCGCCCGGCGCTGCCCCGCCTGCACTCTGTACGAACAAAGCCGGCGGCGAGCCGCATTCGAATGTGCTCCACAACGGTTTAAAAAAACAGCGAACTAGCAGTGGAGCATATTAAAACAGGTTTCCAGCCTTTTCCTGTGCAATCCGCATGCAACTGTGAATTTAAAGCAAAGTCTGATAAAACTTGAGCAGCCTTACCGACAGCATAATAACAGGTAGCATTCAGAATGAGATTTCCACTCTGCAGTGGAGTGGGCGCTGGTATGAAACTTCCTGGCATATTAAAACTGTGTACCGGACCGAGACTCGGACTCGGGACCTTTGCCTTTCGCGGGCAAGTGCTCTACCAACTGAGCTACCCAAGCATTACTCACACCCCCCTCCTCATAGCTTTACTTCTGCCACTACCTCGTCTCCTACCTTCCAAACTTTACAAAAGCTCTCCTGCGAACCTTGCAGAACTAGCACTCCTGAAAGAAAGGATATTGTGGAGACATGGCTTAGCCACAACGTACACAGAGGTACTGGCAGAAGTGAAACTATGAGGACGGGGCGTCAGTCGTGCTTCCCTCCATCTATATAAACAAATTATTTGATAAAATGAAGGTTCAATAACAGATAATATTTCCATGAACAGCACTAACTTTTGCTAAGGTAAATACGCTGCCGTAAAAACTGGTCCACTTGGAAAGACAACGATTTTGATCCGATGTTGGCATGTGCTACCTGGGGGACATTAGAGATACTGATAATGCTTTCAGAGTCGTCTGCCACCAGATAGATTTAATAGATAATGGGGAATGCTCACAGCCAGAAAGCTCAGTGTCGTGCAGACGTATAAAGCAAGCAAGTAACTCTGTCATGGAGATGCATTTGTGCTTCCGACTGCCACATAAGCGAGTTTGAAACGGGTCAAACTGTGTCGTGCAGACGTATAAAGCAAGTAAGTAACTCTGCCATGGAGATGCACTTGTGCTTCCGACTGCCACATAAGCGAGTTTGAAACGGGTCAAACTGTGTCGTGCAGACGTATAAAGCAAGTAAGTAACTCTGCCATGGGGATGCACTTGTGCTTCCGACTGCCACATAAGCGAGTTTGAAACGGGTCAAACTGGCTTTCGTAGCGGTGAGATGGTCCTTCCGGAGAATTGCCACACGAATTGGACGTGCTGAGTCAGATATGCAACGAGGCTGGTGCTAGTGGTCATGTGAACATTCTCATACCCGTAGACGAAGCTCTGGACGTCCACCCACCAGAGGCGCTCTCCTGGATCTTCGTATTGTAAGGGTAGCAGTGGTAGATCGTACAGCTACCACAGAACAGATAAGAGGGTTTGTGAACCCACACATGCCAACACGAACTATTGCATAGCTGTCGTCAGCAGTGGGTTTAATTGGCACGCACACCCTTAGCCCGTTTCCAACTCACGCCGCAGCATCAGAGTGCACTGATCGAAATGTGTCGTCAGAGAATCACTTGGAAAATGATATGGAACGCCGTTGTCTTCAGCATTCGCATTCTGCCAGCGTGCAAGTGATGGTCGTTTGGGCGTACGAAACAATGGATACAACACAAATATATATATATATATATATATATATATATATATATATATATATATATATATATCAAATGGTTCAAATGGCTCTGAGCACTATGGGACTCAACTACTGAGGTCATAAGTCCCCTAGAACTTAGAACTACTTAAACCTAACTAACCTAAGGACAACACACACTTCCATGCCCGAGGCAGGATTCGAACCTGCGACCGTAGCGGTCGCGCGGTTCTAGACTGTAGCGCCAGAACCGCTCGGCCACCAGCCGCCGGCTATATATATATATATATATATATATATATATATATATATATATATATATATATATATATGAGGATAACTGGCAAGGATGAACTACTAGAGTGTTAGTGTGTAGACATGAGAATTTGGGCTGACGGGAGGCGTGCTACGGTAGTCCACACTGTTGCAATGACCACTGTGTCTGGATGGCTTAGTGTTAAGAGCATCTGCATTGTAAGCAGGACGTCCGATCTTAAATCCCCTTCCGGCACAAATTTTCAACTTTCCCCATGATTTCAATCAATGCCCACTCGCAGCCGATGGCTCTAATTCCTTTATGTCTTAATTCAATGATTATCTGAAGAATATTAAAACTCTCTTCTATTGCTTTCCCTCTAACGGGATATATTATAACTCCAGTACAGTCCGCAAAATGTATCACTTCTGATTTTCGAATGTTGAGTGGAAAGTCATTCACAAATATAAAGAACAGGTGTGAACCCAAAACTGAACTCAGTGGAACTCCCATTTCTTTTCTCCCCAGTTATTAACATTTTGTATTCGTCCAAAATTTATCAATTATTCAGCGCAGCTAATTTACAGTTCTATCAGTTAAGTATGACTCAAGGTACATGTAAAGCTGTGAATCCTTAAATCTTAACTCTTTCTAAGAGTCTGATGTGATCTAGAAATTAAACGTCTTCATAAGATAATAAAAATATCAATTGGCAATATGTTTTTAGTAAAAGCCTATAATATTTGGTGAGAGCATGAATAAATAGCAGTCTCATTTGAGCAACCTTTCTGAAATCCGAACTGTGATATGCTAAGTAAATTGTTTACCTATTGATTACAGCACAGAAGCTAACAGCAAACAGCTAATTTCATAATAGTATTTATTTAGATACATAGTGTCATTATCGATTTCGAACCAACAGGTTTATCATCAGACAGCTTGTTCATGTTGAGATATATTGTTGTTGTTGCTTACATTAGTTTTTCCTTTTGGTTCACATACATGGTGATAATTCCTTAGGGAGGTGATGCCCTACAACCAAAATATGTGAAAAACTGTCTATTTAACTGTAACTGTGCCCCATAACGATTTAAAACGATATAAACAAGTTATTAAGTTTAAAGTGTTTTAATTCTTACGTCGAAAATTCCGCGCCATTAAGCTGTAGTGCTGACAGCATGTGTTCATGTAACAGCGAATGCTATATGATCCACTTTTTAATATATGTGTACACACATGATATAAAGAATAACTCATATACACTGTAAGTTTTTCCACATGCAAGGACATATACAGAAATGGCAGTAACACAACCGTGAAGATGACAAAGAATTTCTCTCTCAGCGTTGTTCCGATACATACACTGATATCCAACTAATTACAATTTATAATAAATGAGTACTGATTACAAATAAGATACACAAATATCTGGACTTGGTCTTCAGTACTTTCATTCAATGATTTTCGATAGCTGTGTGCATTGCAAATGTGGATCTCGATATGTTGTTCAAACGTATGACACCTGTACGGTCTTTGAACTGAGTCTTAAGGCTTCTCCTGGTTTGTCTTACATAGTAGCAAGAGCAAATGAGTTCGTATATGCCAGATTTTGTGTGTGGGTACATTATCATTCTTTAAGTTGTGAATTTCTGTCTTTTGAAGCTTGTTTGCGTGGAAGCTTATCTTAATGTTTGTGTTTTTAAACAAATTATTTATTTTGTATGATATTCTCCCCAAGAAAGGTAGTGCGACATATTTTCTGCTGTTTGTTACTGCATCTTGTGTGAAATGCATCTGGTGAACAGCTTCAGTATCTGACGGGTTTTTGATTTCTTGTGGTAGTTTGTCTAAAATTAAAGGGCTGTAACTATTGTTTCAGGCCTTGGTTTTAATAATATTGATCTGTTTTTTTTTTATATGGTCCAAGTGTAATTTGAAGTAGGTAATTCAAAGTGGACCTAAAATATGGCATCTTATGCTGGTTTGGATGACAAGAAGATGTGTTGATGGACACATCAGTGGATGATGGTTTTCTATAAATCTGAAAATAGTGTTTATGTTTATTGTTGACGATTTTTATGTCTAAGAAACTGATACTGTTGTTGGTCTCATGTTCAACAATGAATTTTATTTGTTTGTGCAAGCTCTCCAAATTTGTTACTAATGTATAAGTTTCCTCATTCGTGCCACCAAAAAGAATAACTGTGTCATGTACATACATGTTGTAGCCAGTCGTACAAAATAATCAATCTGTTTAAAAACACAAACATTAAGAGAAGCTTCCATACAAACAACAAACTTCAGCCGATAGCATTTCACAACTTAAAGAATAATAATCCCCACACAAAAAATCTGGCAGAGCAAACTCAGCTGCCAGTCTGATATTAATAATATTGAGTCCAGACATCATCACGTACAGTCTTTTGATATTTTTGAGTTGAAACAACAGATGCCACAACAAAAAATGCAAATAGAGGAATTAGTACTAAAGTCCGAGTCATCACAGTTATAGACTAAAACTTTAATTTTAAAGATTGTTGCAAAATGTGTCGAAGAATTATCCGAGGGAGTTACCAAAAGAACAATGATTCAGAAGAATGGTCAGACGATACTCAGCCGGTCCCGTTCGCTAATACCGAAGAATTACTCTGCAACGTTTTAAAGAAGGCCAGATGACGACTATTCAGCAAAATAAACCTGACTTAAGAAAGATACAGGAATAGCTTGCCAATATCGAAGAAAAGTTTGTTCGAGATAACGATAGCAGTAGATTCAATAATTATCCCGTTGGAAATCACAATGAATGCACTAATGTAGGAAATTCCAATCACTTTTCTCGTGAAATGATATGTTTGCAGAGTGCCAAATGGCAAAACCACCTGTCGTGAAAGCACTGAACACCACTATTTTTGATCATTCCTGTGAAGCTAAGAGAATAAGCTGCTCTTAACATTTTAGGTCCTATTTCGATATCCAAACGAGGTCATTCATTTTTATTTGTAGCTGTTGAGCTTACTTTTAAATGTGTCATTCACACCTTCACGGGAAGCTGTTGCAAAGTCTGTTGCTATGCCATTAGTTAAGAATTTTCCTGAAAAAAGTGGGGCATGTTCACGAAGTAATGTTTGATAATAGCCCACAATTCCATTGTAATACATGGCTAAAAACTTTGAAGAAGTAGAAGAAGCAATATTTATATCACGTTTTACACCATCTTGTAACCCTTCAGTACGCATTATGAACGAAATAGCTAAACTTTGCAGATTGTATTGCTATCATCAACACAGAAATTGGGATATACACCTATCTGATTTTCAAAATATCATTAAGGAATTATCCAATGTTTGTACAGCTTTGCCTGCAATCCTTGTATTAGAGAATCATCCACTACTAAATCGTATAAAACAGTTAGTAGCCTATCATAGACAACGTCGAAATAAATAATTTAGCATTGAAAAACATAAAAATCTGCAGAGAAAAGCAAGACACTACGAAACCTACGACTGAACATGAACAGTTCACATATAGGTCAGAAAATGATGCTTGAATGGCATCGTGTATCTCATAAAGGAAAGCCTTTAGGTAGCAAATATTTCTTGGTGTATGAAGATCTTTTTCGCATACGGCGAATCACGCATGTTAATACTATGGAACTTCAAACCATATGCACGCATCAATAAAAGGAAAATAAAAGGAAAATGCAAAGGCTCAATTTAGATCTATTGGTGTCAGTGAAGTGAAATAAAAAAAAAACAAGGATATATGGTCAGATGAGTATAGGGTAATATCAACCGCAGCAGAAAATTGTATAACTGGAGTAGGATTCATTGTTAGTAGGAAGATAGGCCAGAGAGTGTGTGACATACTCTGCTCAAGAATGGAAAAGTCCGGGCGATAGAGGAAGATTTCGGTTGGATTACATCATGGTCAGACAGAGATTCCGAAATAAGATTCTGGGTTGTAAGGAGTACCCAGGAGCAGATACAGACTCAGATCACAATGTAGAAGTGACGAAGAGTTGGCTGAAGTGTAAGACATTAATCAGGAAGAACCAATATGCAAAGAAGTGGGATACGGAAGTACTAAGGAATGACGAGATACGCTTGAACTTCTCGAAAGCTACAGATGCAGCAAAAAGGAACAGATCAGTAGGCAGTGCAGTTGAAGGGGAAATAACATCTCTAAAAAAGGACAGTCGAGGAAGCTGGAAAGAAATACTTAAGTACAAAGGAGGTAACAGCGAAGAAAGCATAGGTAACAGATGATATACTTCAGTTGATACATAAATGAAGGACGTACAAAAATGTTTAGGGAAATTCAGGAATATAGAAATCCAAGTCGCTGAGGAATAAAATTAATAGGAAGTGCAGGGAAGCTAAGATGAAATGGTTGCAGGAAAAATGTGAAGAAATCGAAAAAGAAAATACTGTCGAAAGGACTGACTCAGCATATAGGAAAGTCAAAACAACCTTCGGTGAAATTGAAAGCAAGGATGGTAACATTAAGAGTGCAACGGGAATTCCACTGTTGAATCCAAAGGAGGGAGTGGATAGGTGGAATGAGTACATTGAAGGTCAGTGTGAGGGGGAAAATTTGTCTGATCTGATAGAAGAAGAAGCAGGAGTAAATTTAGAAGAGATAGGGGATCCGATATTACAATCAGAATTTAAAAGAGCTTTGAAGGACCTAAGATCAAATAAGGCAGAAGGGATAGATAACATTCCATCAGAATTTCTAAAATCATTGGGGGAAGTGGCAACAAAATGACCAATCACGTTGTCTGTAGAATGTATGAGTGTGGCAACATACCATCTGACTTTCGGAAAAATATCATCCACACAGATCCGAAGACTGCAAGAGTTCACAAGAGCGACAATTATCTGCTTAACAGATCATGCATCCAAATTGCTGACAAAAATAATACGCAGAAGAATGGTAAATAAAATTGATGATGTGTTAGATGACGATCAGTTTGGCTTTAAGAAAGGTAAATGCACCAGAGAGGCATTTTTGACATGGCGACTGATAAAGGAAGCAAGACAAAAGAAATATCATTGGATTTGTCGACCTAGAAAAAGTGTTCGACAATGTAAAATAGTGCAAGCTGTTCTAAATTCTGAGAAAAATAACAGTATGCAATAGGCAGAGGCGAGTAACATACTGTTTGTACCAGAACCAAGGGGGAATATTGGACGACCAAGAACGAAATGCTCGGATTAACATGGATGTAAGACAGGAATGTAGTCTTTCGCCCTTACTGTTCAATTTGTACATCGAAGAAGCAGTGAATGGAAATAAAAGAAAGCTTCACGAGAGGAACTGAAATTCAAGGTGAAATGGTATCAATGATGAACAGAAGTCAGCAGGCACTTCCTCTGGAGTCTCATACAGAGCAATGTTCGCTGAACGGAGGTAGAGGACAAGGTATTGGTAAATGCTTGGTTCATTTAGGCGATCGTTTGCTCAACAGATGAGCGACTATTCGTCCGTAATATCTCTGCAGCCATCGCTCATTCCGTTAAAGTGGCCCCTGTGCACCCTGTCGCCTCGGCACCGGTTTTGGATAGTGCGATTTTGCCGCCCACGGCATACTTTAAGCACGCGAACGATGTATAAACCTAGCGGTTTCGATAATGCTTCGACCCTTGACCCGCAAGTCGATGATCATATCCATTTGGATGTCAGGCAGATCTCTCCGTTCCCGCATTACGACAATGCCTGCGCTGTTTCCCGCATCTCCCCTACACTCTTCACTGCTGGTGGTGCCACCTGCCGTTTGTGGTGGTTATTGCGCGTTGACGTCGAACATAGGCGGTGGTCACATATAAATCATAGTCGACAGATTCAAACACAACGACAGTTTGATAACACTGATATATGAACCACAGTGAAGGACAGGGCACTGTCAGTGGACTGGTGCGCATCGCTTTTACGAAGCCTGTCAGCGCGGACTGGAGCTGGAAATGTGGCCGGTGCGTGACCGGGGGCGGCGTCAGGGTCGACTGGGCAGCTCTCAGCTCTCCACAACAGCCGCGCCACCGCTTCCTCTTTTTCCGCGCTGTGGATAAAGTTCCGGTGGACCGCTGGAAAATTGTCGGTGGCGACCCATCCGGAGCACGCACCGCTGCCGACGGAAAGCCACAGCTGGGCACCGCACTCGACGCTCGTTCAGTGCTATGAAAATACTGCAACGCCCTCGTCTGGACGCCGACCCTCTCGCGAGCATACCACTTGCAGCTGACGAGCCCTCTCCTGTCGATGCAAAGCGGTGTCGAAACGCTGTACTCATAAGCAACCATGTCGCTCTTAAGTGTACCAACGTACCGCACTAGAGCGGAATGTGCACGTGTGAAAAAAGACGACAACTGACCTCCAAACATCGTATCAACTTATTAAGGTAATAAATATCTTTATCGGAGCGATCATGGAAAGTTTTTGGGCTCGTGCCACTTTCAGCTGAGCCCGCTTCTGTCGATGCAAAGGCGTTTGGGAACGCAGCACACCCAGATCACTGCTCAATGGGGAAACGTGCCACAATTGAGCAGCATCTGCGCAGGTAAATAAATACAACAATTGACGTTCACACATAGTGTCAGGCAATTTATAAATAGGTATATCGGACCGAGCCCAGAAAGCATCGTGACTCGGATTGTGCTAAAACCTCCGACAATCCACGATTGTGTGTCATGAGTAGAAAATGAATGTGAACATCAAACACCGTGATTTATCATGTTTGTTGGTGTCTCAAGGAACGTCACATAGACATACCACGTTTTACCAAAAATAACGTCGAAGTTGTCTTACTAAAAACCTTAAGTTCTTGTCTTCAGTCCTAAGACTGGTTTGATGCAGCTCTCCACGCTACTCTATCGTGTGCAAGCTTCTTCATTTCCCAGTACCTACTGAAACCTACATCCTTCTGAATCTGCTTAGTGTATTCATCTCTTGGTCTCCCTCTACGATTTTTACCCTTGACACTGCCCTCCAATACTAAATTGGTGATCCCTTGATGCCTCAGAACATGTACCACCAACCGATCCCATCTTCTAGTCAAGTTGTGCCACCAACTTCTCTTCTCCCCAATCCTATTCAATACCTCCTCATTAGTTATGTGATTTACCCATCTAATCTTCAGCATTCTTCTGTAGCATCACATTTCGAAAACTTCTATTCCCTTCTTGCCTAAACTATTGATTGTCCATGTTTCACTTCCATACATGGCTACACTCCATGCAAATACTTTCAGAAACGACTTCCTGACATTTAAATCAATACTCGATGTTAACAAATTTCTCTTCGTCAAAAATGCTTTCCTTGCCATTGCCGGTCTACATTTTATATCTTCTCTACTTCGACCATCATCAGTTTTTTGCTCCCCAGATAGCAAAACTCCTTTACTACTTTAAGTGTCTCATTTCCTAATCTAATTCCCTCAGCATCACTCGACTTAATTCGACTGCATTCCATTATCCTCGTTTTGCTTTTGTTGATGTTCATCTTATACACTCCTTTTAAGACACTGTCCATTCCATTCAACCGCTCTTCCACGGCCTTTGCTGTCTCTGACAGAATTACTATGCCATCGGCGAACCTCATAGTTTTTATTTCTCCTCCATGAATTTTAATACCTACTCTGAATTTTTCTTTTGTTCCCTTCACTGCTTGCTCAATATACATATTGAATAACATCGGGGAGAGGCTACAACCCTGTCTCACTCGCTTCCCAACCACTGCTTACCTTTCATGCCCCTCGACTCTTACAACTGCCGTCTGGTTTCTGTACAAATTGTAGGCTTTCGCTCCCTTTATTTTACCCCTGCCACCTTCAGAATTTGAAAGAGAGTATTCCAGTCAACATTGTCAAAAGCTCTCTCTAAGTCTACAAATGCTAGAAACGTAGGTTAGCCTTTCCTTAATCTTTCTTCTGAGATAAGTCGTAAGGTCAATATTGCCTCACGTGTTCCAAGATTTATACGGAGTCCAAACTGATCTTCCACGAGGTCGGCTTCTACAAAGTTTTTCCATTAGTGTGTAAAGAATTTGTGTTATTATTTTGCAGCTGCAACTCATTAACTGATAATTCTGTAATTTTCACATCTGACGACACTTCTTTGGGATTGGAATTATTATATTCTTCTTTAAGTCTGTGGGTATTTCGCCTGTCTCATACATTTTGCTCGCCAGATGGTAGAATTTCTTCGGGACTGGCTCTCCCAAGGCTGTCAGTAGTTCTAATGGAATGTTGTCTACTCCCGAGGCCTTGTTTCGACTCAGGTCTTTCAGTGCTCTGTCAAAGTCTTGACGCAGTATCATATCTCCCATTTCATCTTCATCTATATCGTCTTCCATTTCCATAATATTGTCCTCAAGAACAACGCCCCTCTATAGACCCTCTATATACTCCTTCCTACTTTCTGCTTTCCCTTCTTTGCTTAGAACTGGGTTTCCATCTGAGCTCTTGATATTCATGCAAGTGGTTCTCTTTTCTCCAAAGGTCTCTTTAATTTTCCTGTAGGCAGTATCTATCTTACCCCTAGTGAGATACGCCTCTACATCCTTACATTTGTCCTCTAGCCATCCCTGCTTAGCCATTTTGCACTTCCTGTCGATCTCATTTTTGAGACGTTTGTATTCCCTTTTGCCTGCATAATTTACTGCGCTTTTATATTTTCTCATTTCATCAATTAAATTCAATATTTCTTCTAATGTATTTCTTTCCCCCATTCCTGTCAATTGTTCCCTTATGCTCTCCCTGAAACTCTGTACAGCCTCTGGTTTAGTCAGTTTATCCAGGTCCCATCTCCTTAAATTCCCACCTTTTTGTAGATTCTTCCGATTAAATCTACAGTTCATAACCAATAGACTGTGGTCAGAATACACATCTGCCCCTGGAAACGTTTTACAATTTAAAACCTGGTTCCTAAATCTCTGTCTTACCATTATATATTCTATCTGAAACCTGTCAGTATCTCCAGGATTCTTCCATGTATACAACCTTCTTTTATGATTCTTGAACCAAGTGTTAGCTATGATTAAGTTGTGATCTGTGTAAAATTCTTCCCTTGCGGCTTCCTCTTTCATTTCTTATCCTCAATCCACATTCACATACTACGTTCCTTCGTTTCCTTTTCCCACTACCAAATTCCAGTCACCCATGACTATTAAATTTTCGTCTCGTTTAACTATCTAAATAATTTCTTTTGTTTCATCATACATTTCATCAATTTCTTCATCATCTGCAGAGCTAGTTGGCATATAAACTTGTACTACTGTATTAGGCGTGGGCTTCGTGTCTATCTTGGCCACAATAATGAGTTCACTATGCTGTTTGTAGTAGCTTACCCGCACTCCTATTTTTTATTCATTATTAAACCTACTACTGCATTACCCCTATTTGATTTTGTATTTATAACCCTGTATTCACCTGACCAAAAGTCTTGTTCCTCCTGCCATCGAACTTCACTAATTCCCACTATATCTGACTTTAACCTACCATTTCCCTTTTTAAATGTTCTAACCTACCTGCCCGATTAAGGGATCTGACATTCCACGCTCCGATCCATAGAACGCCAGTTTTCTTTCTCCTGATAATGACGTCATCTTGAGTAGTCCCCATTCGGTGACCCGAATGGGGGACTATTTTACCTCCGGAATGTTTTACCCAAGAGGACGCCATCATCATTTAATCATACAGTGAAGCTGCATGCCCTCGGAATAATTTGCAGCTATCGTTTCCCCTTGCTTTCAGCCGTTCGCAGTACCAGCACAGCAAGGCCGTTTTACTTAGTGTTCGAAGGCCAGATCAATCATCCAGACTGTTGCCCCTGCAACTACTGAAAAGGCTGCTGCCTCTCTTCAGGAGCCACACCTTTGTCTGGCCTCTCAACAGATACCTCCCCGTTGTGGTTGCACCTACGGTACGGCTATCTGTATCGCTGAGGCACGCAAGTCTCTCCACCAACGGCAAGGTCCATGGTTCATGAGGGGTGGGGGGTTGGGGGATCTTTTACATAACGGAAACGAAAAGTGAAAATAGGAAAATTAAATAATCTCAGCGCCAATATGCGCGGAATTTTCGTACGTAAAGTGGAGGTGCGTCGACCAGATGAAAGAAATTTAGATTTTTGGAGGACAGACGAGTAGCTAAAAATCCGCTAACGATGCTGCGAATATGAAAGTTGAAACACATGTGGGACACACATAAATGTCGAACTGCAACAAGAAAAAATGGCGTTGTAATTCATAAAACTGTGACTGATGTCTCATCTTTTCGGTTTATAACGACCTATTATTGGCGAAAAGCTATTTGCAAAGATGCCATAAAATTGAAGTTTATTCGGTATATAAAATACAAATTTAAATTTCAAATTATGTTTTCTCGATACTGTAACGGTGCTATTAATACAGACAACTGGAGTCAATTCTACATTACGAAGTATCTTGTTCTCAAAACATACCGAGAGAAAATTTTCCAAGATGTGACTACCAAAGGGCGATAGAAACCGTAGCTTTTATAGACACACTGGCTTCTCGTGAAGTACTACAGGATGGCCATGAATTTGGAATTACCCTTCTAAAACCAAAATAAGTGGATAAACAGAAATCTAAATTGAAGTAACCCGAAGTGGACAAAGGGAAACCTATGACGCTATCTTATGAACATGAGGGCCATTTTGTATGCCGTAATCTTGTACACAACTCGTAAATTTAAAATGGAACGTCGTCATGGGACGTACCAGATAAATATATAGTAAAGAAACAATGACGTCTTTCACTGAATACATCTTTATTCATTCTCAAGTTATGTCGTATTTTGTACAGTAAAAGGCAAATTCTGGTGAGGACACATAAATGCCAGTGAGTGTGTACGACGTATTGACAGTACATGATACAGTTCTTAACCATTTGAACGATTCTCCGTGGTTTTTCGCCAGCACATGCTTTGGAATGTGGGCACAAGAATCAACAACAGCTCCCGGTGGTGTGCATGATTTCTTATCTTCATTGCGTACACAGTGGTCTTCAAATGTCCCCAGAGAGAGAGAAATCACTGGATGCAAATTCGGAGAACATTGTGCTCACTTCATCTGATCTCTACTCTCTATCCATCTACAGGAAACCTGGATGTCGAGGTATTCTTGAACGGCCAGCCTATAATAACCTTTGACACTGATGTGCTGAGAGAATGCTAGAATTGTTCGTCTTCGAACAACAGTAGCGGCAGCACATCTTCGTCTAACAAGCACAGGTAATTGTCTGCTGTACCCACACTGAAGAGGGGCTGAACAGTTCGAGAATCTGCTGCTCCACAACAAACCTCCACGTACGATTCGCCGTTTATATTCTGTGGATTTATCTAGTGAGGCTTAACGTCTGACAAGTGTCAGAGATTCAGTCCATTTAGCCCTTCCTTCAACAGATATTAGTTTTATCCGTAATAGGCGAAACAACGGGTTCTATCCAGCTTGTGTGTCACTTTCTGCAGACTGAACCAGATCATCTGGGACGTCCTCAGTGGTATGATGTAATTTTTGCATTTGATATAGTTAACATTCATGTGTTGCCAAAATTCTCATTACTGATGAAGGCTGACCCATTTTTCGCCAAATGCAGCTGTAATTGCGCTCTGGACTCTTACTGAACGTTGTTGTAACAACTGAAACGTCCCCTTTTGAACAATTTTACAGAACTGTGCTTAAACTGACACACAATATTTATAGCGCAACGCAATCTGACTTTCAAAATTCCCTACAAAAGAATGGCCCTGACTAACATTAAACTATACTTTTCACAAATCACTTACCTCACAAAAATCTTCGCTGCTCAAGCTACTGCAATACAGCGAGCGCCACTACTGCCAGCTAAATAAAAGATTCAAACTATGGAAGGCACTAATTACTGATAGGGATAGTTAGCAAATGAAAGATATTAATAGAGAACAAAGAATGTATTTACCTTGATATCATCATATATATATCAGTTCATGACAAATTACAAAACTCCGCCATCTCTCTCCCCACATCCACCACTGCTGGCAGCTCACCTCCAACTGCGCAACGCTACGCGCTGTTCACATCCAGCTGCCTAACACTACAATGGCGAGTATTACAACAATGCAAAGCAGCCACAGACTGCACACAGCACACCCAGTGATTTTAATAAAGGGGGGGCGTTACCAACAAAAAAACCTAAACAGCCTACTTACATAGCCCCCATGCTACCCACAAAAAATTTTACAAATTTTTTTGGGCACTGGCCAATACATATTTGTTAAAAAAATTTTTTATCACAATTACAATAACAAAGAAATCAAATGCACACACTTATTGATACAATGTTGGTCAAAAGCTAAAATTTTCTCACAGTCCATAAAGACAGTCCTAATCGTTCATCGTAAAACTGCCGTTTCTTTTCTCAAAGTCTGAGCAGTAAATGACAATGCACACAGACCTAGTGGATTTCCATGCAGTCTTGAAGAAGTAGTGTTCTCCTTCCAACGGAAAGACTGCTGACTCGACATGCAGACAGGTAATGGGCCACAACCGAGTAAACCCACAGCAGAGTCAGTCGACGTTTTGAAGAACATTGCTAGGTAGGTCATCACAGAGCAGACCCACTGTAGTCCTGGTAGAAATAATGGTACTGGTGAGTCAGCAAAGACGCAGACCCACTGTAGTCCTTGTAGAGATAATGGTACTGGCGGGTCATCAAAGATGCAGACCCACTGTAGTCCTTGTAGAGATGATGGTACTGGCGGGTCATCAAAGATGCAGACCCACTGTAGTCCTTGTAGAGATGGCCAGCAGCCATCTGTTGTGACTGCAGGTGCACAATCACCATTGAAGAGTCTTGCGGATAATATAGCAAGTCCATAAACCACCACTTGTGCACTCACAAAGTTTTTTTTAATTGTCCTTAGAACCAGCAATGCTGTTATCCAGTCTCTTGCTGAATTATTAACACACGTACAAACACTAACAGTCCCTACTTCTCACATATTGTCCATATACTATGACCAACAGAAACATGTGCAGTGAAATGTAACTTACAAGTTACTTAATTTGATGACCTGGTGTCAATTACAATTTTATAACATAAGAATACAATAACAACGGTACAAAATACATCATTAAAAACATAATAATACAGATAACATTTGTAGTACAGGCTTTACAAAAGAATAGAAATAAACATATACATCAGTGTTACAGGAATTATAAGTACCTTCATAAAAGATCAGAATAACTTTCGAAACATCAACTTCACACATGAGCAACAAAACAGAACAGATAAATGTCTAAACATCTTTACAAAGTAAATAACATATCATCAATGCAAATTATATTTGAGGATAACAGTATTCCTCATCATAGTTCATGTAGCTGAGTATTAGAAGAAGAAAAAATTCTATGAAACTACACAAAGACAGGAAGAAAACAAATACACAAGGGTACACAAACACATAGTGGGATAACACACAAGGAAAGGACAGGGTTTGTTTTCAGTGTATCATTTGGTACTGCAGTCCAACGCAAAACTTCATTCTGTAGATCTTTCGTCTTATTTCAACCTTTGCTTCCACCAAAAAAATCCTATCCAAGCATGCTTTCTCTATTTATTTCACATATTTCTTAACTCATTATTTATTTCCAAGAAAATCCTACCTAAACCTGTTGTCCCTAAACCCTACTTTTTTGGTTCATATCCTCTTTCAAAACACTATTTTGGCCAAACCATTTTCTTATAGCTTCTCAAAGCATTTCTTCCAATCCATCATAGCTAGTTTCTTATATAGTCTACCCCCTCTTAAGCTAACTTAAATCTACTGAGCTCAGAGATATATACCAATGGACGAGGCAATGCAGCATCACATAAAACAATTAATATAAACATCAATAAAAAAAACACAGATTTGCGAAACAAGCAGCATTAAGAAATTAGCAAAGCAATTGTGATATTACAACTAATCTAAGGCAATGTGCAGCAAACAATAAAAATAAATCATTAGTAAAACTGGCTTAACAGAATAATACAAAGTCAAATTCAATAACACGATGCCTGGCAAACAGCAGCAACTTATACCTAAACATGACATAGCTCAAGCAGAAAAAATAGTACACTAAAGATAACAATGCAGATAAGGGAAATGTATAATCACATCTTAATGTCTAAGTAATTAAAGTGGTGCACCACAACAACTCATTGGAAAAAAAAAATATTACCATGTACTTGAAAAGAATATTATGTATGCATTTACTGTTACTAGTCCCTCCTTATTGTTCTTTCCATTCCAAGTGCTCCTTTTTTGAAAAATGTGGATCACAAAATTATTATTTAATAGATCTGTTGACAGAAAGTGTTCACATTAGCAAATGCATTTAATTTTATTTTATGAAACCAATGCTACAAGACAGCTGGAAACCAGATATCAAATGAAATAAGCAACTATGTACAAAGTAAAGCATAAAAACATCGTTCAATAGCCATGTGGCATTTCATAAGTAGTAAAAAAATATCTCATCTAGAAAGACAGTAGTCATAATCAGGTGTGTAGACAAACTATTTCTTGTCATTTCATTAGGCATTTCAGTAAATATCAGAAAGTACGATATGTTTCCAAGTGATGAGCGTGTCGCATTTGCGATGCTTTCTACAAAGGAAC
Organism: Schistocerca nitens; assembly: GCF_023898315.1. Classification (NCBI taxonomy): domain Eukaryota; kingdom Metazoa; phylum Arthropoda; class Insecta; order Orthoptera; family Acrididae; genus Schistocerca; species Schistocerca nitens. Next base: position 489,978,890 of record NC_064621.1, read on the forward strand.
GTCAATAGCGAGGATAATGGCCTCCCCTTTCTTTTTGTCTCCACCTAATGGCTTTTTCTCCGGGCGGCTGGCCCAGCTGCGTGCCACAACGCATTACATCAAGGTCACTTACCTTTCTTAAAGAAATATTTACGACAGCAGTTTTCGCTACAGCGACAGTCCCATATAAAAATTTCATAGGTCAAGAATTAGCGTTGCAAATCTGTAGAAACAAAATCTTATTGATATAACAGTGTCCAAAAAAATTTTCGTCGGCATTGTGATACATTCACGCATTTACACACATTTCATAACTCTAAAAGTACGATTCTCGGTTTCCAACATACGTCTTCACAAGGCAGAGTTCCTAACCGCTACTCATTACTCCTTACCTTATTACACATATATATATATATTCGTCGACGCTTCTTTAATAATTCATCATATGAAATACGTAGCATAATCAAATTCCTCATATAGCATCAGCTTCTTGACCGTAAACATACCTCAGCAGCATAATACACATCGTCATCATAACATCATAAACCTCAGCCAAATCTCAAAATCGTCGTAGCTTCCTGGAATAATTTCAAAACCCTAAAAAATATTCTCTGCTCATTTCAATAGTGTCATCTACCTCAACCGTACCTTAAAAATCATGATCTCATACCAAATACATCATTCAAAGCTCTCATAGTATCACAATGGTTCCAAAAAAATATGAACAGTTCACAAAGTACAGACAAAATACAATTTCATAAGTGTGGAGTTATCCAACTGTGTAATTACGTAAACATCTGTCACTGATGTAGTAAAAAAAAATGTTTATCTCTCAGTTACATGATCAGATAGCTGTGTAATTTGTGTGTTAGAGAAATATGGTACCGATGTGTAAAGTTGTATAAGTAAATACCATATTAGCTAGGGTTCCTTGTGGTTGCCACACACATGGTACACAAAGTAAGCGTGTACCCCCCTGAGGATAAATGTAATTATACCCTCAGGTGTTACAAATTACAGCAATGGAATGAAATGTATCACGGAAAACTTTCTTTGTAATTAAGTGTTTTAAGTATAAGATTAATCACTCAAATGCGTGTCCTGTAGCGCTAAATGCGCGTCTTGTTGTAAGATAATTCTGTGGAACTGTCGTAGTTATCGTCCTCTGTAAGCAAAGTTCTGCTAAAGTCAATGTACTTTCCTCATGATACACAAAAGTGAAATGCTTTGCCTATAGATATCGTAGTTATTATGCTTATTGTTGTGATGAAGAAAGTACTGTACTATAACGTATTGTTGTGCTACGAAAAAGCTCATTGTTGCTATACCACAAAAGTTAATACTAAAACATGTTTTACTTTCCAGAATAATACAGGAAAACTGTGCAGAAATAAAACAGAAACACTGCAAAAGCAACATTGTGAATTGTGTCACACATTAGTAGCGTCGTGATAAAATCGTGTAGCTGTCACACAAACTCCAGAATGTATTTTCAAATAAACCAAAATGTTGCATTAGAATCTCATTAGCAGTACTGGTAAATGTTCTAAGTATGTAAGCCTTATAGTCGTTACGTAATCCTGCAACTAACAAGCAAGAATGTAGAAATACAACACTGTGTCATCTGTTCACTATAACAATGCATTCGTAACTTCTATTTAAAAATGTTCCCTAGGTTCTAGACTGGATACTTAACTTCAAACATTGTTGCATGTTAACAGTTACTTAAATCTAACAAAGCATACTAGTAATGTAAAGTGAAAAATTTTATGGCAAAGACTAAGTTAAAAAGCAGATCATCTCTCAATAAACGGTTTTACATGTGAAATGTGGTGTAAACCTTTACTCTTCCTAGTACGCAGAGTTTCAACTTCAACGCAATTATCATGTGGTATACGTCGGTAAAGAATGCTAAAATTTTTCTCAAGGTTAGCGTGTATATTATTTTTCCCTGAGCCAGCTGGCGCACGCGGCTGCCTGCTGTGCGGGTCATTGTCTGTCTCTTTGTTGGCGCGCGTCGTTAATGGGATTCAGAGACCGAACTTCTACAAATTCGCCCTGCCGAGAGGGCCCTGCCGTGTTTAAATCCCGCCAGTTCTGATGCAATTCAGGTCTGTCGTTACGAATATATCGTCTGTCGTCGTGTCGGTAGGTTCCGTAGTTTCTTCCTTGTCCGTCACGTGGTGGAGAATTTCTCCCTGAATCGTAACTGTGCGCCGAACTGTTGCGTCTGAAGTTATTCTGCCGCCCTTGATAATAATTGTTTTGGTTCCCATATTGTCTGTTTCTCTGATTGTCTCTGTGATAGTCATTAGTACGGAAATGCGATCTTTCTCTGTAACTATTACTACTCTGCCAACGGTTGTCATACGGGTGGTGTCTGTTTTGGTCACGATTTACGTTATAAGAATAGCCTTGTCGTGTCCAGTTATTACTTCCTTCATCGCGGAATTGCGACGCATGTGACCTGTAATTGTTGTGTTCCTGGTTTCGCATTCCGCGATTGTCAGTGTCAATTTCTAATTCTTGTAAGAGTCCCTGAAATGCTTCAATGTCGTCTTTGCAACGTCCTGCCAAAATAATATGTCGTAAATGTTCAGGCAGTTTGATTAAGCAAATGCGGATGAGTTCTGAGGGGCTGTATGGATTTGAAAGATACTGATTCTTGTGTAACATGTCTTCAAAATATTTCACAAGACTGGAAAATTCAGATTGTTCGAAATGTTTCATCATTATGATGCTACGTTTTACTCGGTCTTGTGTGGCTTGAGACCAATATACTGAGAGGAAGGCATGATAAAAATCTCCTTCACTGTGACAATCGTGAATGACCGATCGCATTCTTACAGCTGGTTCATTCTCTAAGTAGCCACACATAAATTCTAATCTGTGCTCCAATGACCAGTTGGGGGGAAAACAATGAGAGAATTGATGGAGCCACGCTTGTGGATGAATGTCGCTGGCAGAATTTTTAAACGTTTTGAATTTACGTGTAGTAATGAACAGCTTATAGTCAAAGTCATCATGTCGGCGAGTCGCATATCGGTCATTGTTACGTCGTTTCGGCGGTTCCACTTCAAAATTCGGTGCACCTTGCCAATTTCTTTCATAATTTCCGAAATGCGCTGTGTTATTATTTTGTGGCTGTTCCGTATTTCTATGTCCCTCTTCCTGTATTGGGGCGCGAGTGTCCTCTGAAATACGTAATTCTTGTACTACCTGTGTCAGCTGATCTTGTACTTCGCGGATTTCTCTTTGGTGTTGCGTATTAATTTGATTCTGATTTTGTTTGAATTTCCTAATTTGTTCGCACTCTTCTGTGTCATTAAAGACTACCGGTTTTGTGTCATTCAGATTATCATCTACCTTCGTAGATAAATTATTTAGCTGATCCGAAAGTTCAACTACTTTCTCTGATAATGTACTAATTTCCTCCATGTGTCTTTCTACTGTGTCTTTTAAGTTTTCCTGGGTTTTTGCAAGTTGCCTAACCGAATCGGTAGATGCAACTGAGTCAAATTTAGCTTGCAAGTCTCATGATTTTCATGAACAATAGTTTGCAGTTCTTTTATGGCTGCTTCGAGATTCTGTAATGCATTTTCATGCCGCGAAAAAATAGGTTGAAAATGCTCACAAATTAGATTTTTTTACGTCATTACAGACTTTTTGACATTTCGATTCAATGTGATGTAACTCAGTAGTTAAATCCTCACGTGTTTGTTCAAGAGTTTGCTCCAATGAGTCTAAGTTTTGAAGATTTTGTTCCATTGCGTCTAACTTTTTGAGATTTTGTTCCACTGTGTCTAACTTTTTGAGATTTTGTTCCACTGTGTCTAACTTTTTGAGATTTTGTTCCACTGTGTCTAACTGTTGCTGTGTTTGTCTCTGATTTTGTTCCATTTGTCTCTGATTTTGTTCCATTTGTTGCATTAATTGCAATAATAATGTATTAGTGTCTGGAATCTGTTTCTCTATGCTTTTTGGCAGCGCATTTTCACCGGCAACATTCACATTTTGACAAGCAGAAAATGTGTCTTGTCTCATTTGAGAAAACGGTGATGACCCAGAACCTGAATCTACAGTATTTGCGAAATCGTGTCGTGTCATTTCGGCTTCCTGAGGCGAGCTATTGCCGACCGACCGATCGATAATGCTTCCCTGCTCACTAATTGTTTCACTGTCTACGCCATTGTTTGCCGCCCGCTCCATTCCCCTATGCACAATTACCAAATTATTACTTTGGACATCAGTTAATTCATTACTCGGTGGCGCTAACACACTGCTTTCGTTTTCACTGTCATTTCGCAGTTTACTTTGGAGCCTAGTATTACGTTTTTCACACGCCATTATTGTCACAGTATTTCACACGACAACACAGAAAAACACAATTTGAAGAGCAAAAATAAGAGAACACATTAACATAACACTGAAAATAATATTTGGTTAATTGCAGCTGCGAAATACTTGGTGCAAATCTACATGCATGCCACAACTGTTTTACTGTACAACAATGAAAAACTACAACTACAAAGGAAATTCTCTCTATAATTACACGCTAGCAATAAACAATAGCTACACTAATTACACAAACTACAAGAAAAAATCAGAAGATTCCAGTGAGGTATCCTGGCAGGGTCGCCATATGAAACGTCCCCTTTTGAACAATTTTACAGAACTGTGCTTAAACTGACACACAATATTTATAGCGCAACGCAATCTGACTTTCAAAATTCCCTACAAAAGAATGGCCCTGACTAACATTAAACTATACTTTTCACAAATCACTTACCTCACAAAAATCTTCGCTGCTCAAGCTACTGCAATACAGCGAGCGCCACTACTGCCAGCTAAATAAAAGATTCAAACTATGGAAGGCACTAATTACTGATAGGGATAGTTAGCAAATGAAAGATATTAATAGAGAACAAAGAATGTATTTACCTTGATATCATCATATATATAGCAGTTCATGACAAATTACAAAACTCCGCCATCTCTCTCCCCACATCCACCACTGCTGGCGGCTCACCTCCAACTGCGCAACGCTACGCGCTGTTCACATCCAGCTGCCTAACACTACAATGGCGAGTATTACAACAATGCAAAGCAGCCACAGGCTGCACACAGCACAGCCAGTGATTTTAATACAGGGGTGGCGTTACCAATAAGAAAACCTAAACAGCCTACTTACACAACGGTTGTTGTTGCTTTATCCGTAGCCTTTCAAATGGCTTTGAGCACTATGCGACTTAACTTCTGAGGTCATCAGTCGCCTAGAACTTAGAACTAATTAAACCTAACTAACCTAAGGATATCACACACATCCATGCCCGAGGCAGGATTCGAACCTGCGACCGTAGCGGTCTCTCGTTTCCAGACTGTAGCGCCTAGAACCGCACGGCCACTCCGGCCGGCTATCCGTAGCCTTTCTTGATTGTACAACTTTCTACTTCTCTGCGACGTTGCCGTAGAATTTTGCGTCAAGTTTTACAACGTCGTGGGTCCTTCTCTTTCCTGAAAACTATTCACTTTTCTCAGTGGCCCCTTAGAGTAACTGCCTGCAATGAAGCGACGTATAACGTGGTTCAACCTAGCAAAGCCGTTCGAATAACAGACATCACTATCCTTGTCATTAGGGCGAATAAAATATCTTGACTCATAGCCCAGAAAGGTTCATTCAGTCATATCCGATTGAAAGCACTAAACAGATACATATTCAAGGCTAAAACGTCGGTGATGTACTTTGACACACGCTTCCTGATGTAAAAGCAAATAATTTATCAAACTTTGCACCGTTATGTTCGATCACACAGCACGTTTTCTCACTGGCAATTAATATGAGGAGAGATCTGATGTCCAAAGAGCGACCACCTTAAACAATCAGTAAACAATGGTAAATCAGTCCTAACAATATGGAATGATTGACAGCAGGCAGTCGAACTGTTGTAGAAATATAAAGAATGAAGAAAAATTCGGTCATGTGAAACTTCATGGCACATTAAAACTGTGTGCCGGCCCGAGACTCGAAGTGGGGACCTTTGTCTTCCGCGGCAAGTGCTCTACCAACTGTGGTACCCAAGCACGACTCACGCCCTGTCCTCACAGCTTTACTTCTGTCAAAACCTCGCCTCCTACCTTCCAAACTTTACAGAAGCTCTCCTGCGAATCCTGCAGAACCCTGCAGAACCCTGCGGAACTGGCAGAAGTAAAGCTGTGAGGACGGGGCGTGAGTCGTGCTTGTGTAGCTCGGGTGGTAGAGCACTTGCCCGCGAAAGGCAAAGGTCCCGAGTTCGAGTCTCGGTCCGGCACACAGTTTTAATCTGCCAGGAAGTTTCATATCAGCGCACACTCCGCTGCAGAGTGAAAATCTCATTCTGGAAACATCCTCCAGGCTGTGGCTAAGCCATGTCTCCGCAATATCCTTTCTTTCAGGAGTGCTAGTCCTGCAGGGTTCGCAGGAGAGCTTCTGTAAAGTTTGGAAGGTAGGAGGCGAGGTACTGGCAGAAGTAAAGCTGTGAGGACGGGGCGTGAGTCGTGCTTGGGTAGCTCAGTTGGTAGAGCACTTGCTCGCGAAAGGAAAAGGTCCCGAGTTCGAGTCTCGGTCCGGCACACAGTTTAAATCTGCGAGGAAGTTTCATATCAGCGCACACTCCGCTGCAGAGTGAAAATCTCATTTTGGAGATATTCGCTCGCTCAGTCTTTGTAACGCGATCCCTTACATATTAACAACACAAAAATAGCTCTTAAATAATTTTATTCTGCACATATTTGCGGCAGTAAGGATTGTCAGTCTGGTAGCACTGTGATCACTACTACGGTAAAAAGCTCTGTCAGCAGTTGGAAGTAGTGCTGTGCTGGAAACCATTTTGGTTTAGCTTGCAGGAGGTTTGGGTTCGATTCTGGGTAGAGGTGTATTTGTTTTTATTTGCCAGTTTCATTCTCCCAAATAGTGCTGTTGTATACATCACTTCTTAAGCCCCACGACATTTAGACAGTACTGCGTTTTGTAACCGATGAGCATGGCAAAAACGTGATCAGAGGAGTCAGAAATAGAAAGCTGAAACGAATGACCAAACACTAAATCCATTTCGAGATGCAAAAGATGATTACACAGTTAAACAAGTCAACATTTACTAGTCAGAAATACTTCATGCAGTACGAAAACTCATATCTAACTCATTAGCAACCAGTGACAATAATAAATTCCATACTGATGATAGCATGAACTTGACAAAAGAATACGATGTCCTCAGAGCAGATGCTCAATGGGACACCCCTGCACGCCCAAACATTGCCCGACCCTCGGCGTCATACGACTCTGGACCCTTCGCAATATGGCTACATCCACAGATACAAGGACATTATGAACACGTGCTTTCTGTTCTTCGAACTGTGGCGGAGCAGTAGAATACACGTGCTCCATCAAGAGTCACCACAGGAAGAAATCCAGGGGATGTAAGCCAGGTGAACGCGGGGCCTTAGAACAAGACCTCCCTGACCGAGACACTTCCCTGGAAACGTTGTGTCTAAATACCGTCGCACATTAATTCTAAATTGTGGGGGTACACCATCATTTTGGAACCATAACCTCTGCTGATCATGAAGTAGAACATATTCCAGTACGTCAGGCAAACAGTTTGAGAGGAATGCATGCCAACGGGTCGGGCAAGAAATAGGGACCCAAACTCCTGTCTCCCAATACTCCAGTCCAGACGTTGAGCTAAGGCGAACTTGATATCCACGGTCGCGGGTGACGCGCGGGTTAACGTCACACCAGTGGTGGGCGTTGCGTATATTGAAGACGCCCTCGCGGATGAACGCTGCTTAGTCCAGCCATATTACAGTGTTTATGAACTCGTCGTGGGCTTCCTGTTATTGTTGGAAACATTCACCAGTATAATAACTTCTCTTCAATGTAACACTTTGAATGCGTTGCCTGAAAGCTTCTCTAATTTCTGATGAAAGGGCTCCCTTGGCCGAGAAGAAGAGCTTCAGTCACTGACATAAGTTCTTATAGCTCGTAACAGGATTTCTGTAGCACCGATCCTGCCATAAACAAGCATCTGATTATCTTGTAAAAGTAAAAGATGCAGCTACCCTTCATCAACACGTCAACGTTGGATATTTCCTGACTGGGCGCATTTTAGCGTGTAGTGATTGAATTGAAACGTTTTTACAAAACTAGCACTCTATTGAAGCAGAATCATAGCCCCTCGAGACGATCACATACAAATCTCTCCCGCTTCCACAAAGTATGACCCTTCTCCTCCTCTATTATCTCCAGCATACAGTAGGCAATTAGATTCATAGCTTTTCGTGGAGTGCAGTGGCTAGCACACTGGACTCGCATTTAGGAGGACGACGGTGCAATCCCGCGTCCGGCCATCCTGATTTAGATTTTCCGTGATTTCCCTTAATCGCTTCAGGCAAATGCCGGGATGGTTCCTTTGAAAGGGCATGGCCGACTTCCTTCCCCGTCCTTCCCAAATTCAATGAGACCGATGACTTTTCTGTTTGGTCTCTTCCCCCAAAACAATCCAACGCATAACAACCCTTTTCGTGTACGGTACGGTAATTTCCTTCCATGGCAAATCCTCAACTCCGAATTTAATTTAACCATATGGCAAGATCTGTATCTTCCGAAAAGCAAAACTCAAAACAACCCCATTTCACATGTCTTACGGACTGACGTTATGATTTTTTATTGTAGAACCTAAACATCCTACTTTACAAGTATTTCATGCCATGCACGCGACTCAATGCCAAATTACACAAAGTGATCCAAATGCTCACTGTCATTGAGCGATATAAAAAAATTCCAAGCTTCATTCCTTACATACATTCTGTATTCTCCCCCCTCTACCTCCCAACCCTGACAACGCAATAAATGAAAATAATAGCCACAACAGTCGACATATTCCTCAGTACCATGTTGATATTTAAAAATTAGTTATAAATCTTTTATTTTCAGTTTCAGTTGCAGAAAACATTCTGCAACTAGGGAATGATGCAAAAACGATACACAAGTAATTTTTAAACATATAGTGCTAGACATCAATAACATTTCGAAACAGAAAACATTACGCAATACACAGCTTCATGAAAAATATGCTGTGTAATGACTATCAAGTAACTGGAAGTTTAGTTTAATTTCTCCTCTGTGGTGCTCATATATACATTTTAATATGTGAGGAAGTTTCTTGTAAGAGGTTATAAAATCTAGGATTTAAGAAGCTTTGAATATTTCTAGGATTTAAAAAGCTTTGAAAACTTCTGCATGCTGCTGAAAGTCATACGAATGTTATCTATTGTTGTTCAGTAATTTTACATAAAATTTCATGCTGAGGGATGTATGAGAAATGATTTCACTAATTTACAGGTTGGTGTGTGATTTTAATGTTCTACACAGCGTCACGGGCGTTATTATTCTTGTTGCATGCGAGCACAGCAACCGTATATGACAAAAATGGTTCAAATGGCCCTAAGCACTATGGGACTTAACGTCTAAGGTCATCAGTCCCCTAGAACTTAGAGCTACTTAAACCTAACTAACCTAAGGACATCACACACATCCATGTCCGAAACAGGATTCGAACCTGCGACCGTTGCGGTCGTGGGGTTCCAGACTGAAGCGCCTAGAACCGCTCGGCCACATCGGCCAGCGTTATATGACAACTCCTTAGTGTGGGAACATGTTCTCTCGGACACTGCCTCACTAAGAGAAACAAGGATCTTTCAGCTTGTAAGTAGGCTGATTAGGTTTTTATGTTGGTAACGCCATGTAGCGCTCTGTATGAAAATCGCTGACTGCGCTGTGTGCAGTCTGTGGCTGGTGGGACTCATTGTTGGAATATTCGTTTGTGTAGTGTTGGGCAGTTGGAAGTGAGCCTCCCACAGTGGTGAATGTGGGGAGAGAGATTCCAGAGATTTGAGAGATTGCAATGAGCGGACGATCTGGAAGTGTGTGCTTCAGAAAAAGGAAATTTGTCAACTTGGGTGTCACGAATTTTTATATATATATATTTGAACACTATTTAGTTAAATACATTGTTTGTTCTCTATCAAAATCTTTCATTTGCTAACTATATGCCTATCAGCAGTTAGCGCCTTCAGTAGTTAGAATCTTTTATTTAGCTGGCAGTATTGGCGCTCTCTGTATTGCTGCAGTTCGAGTAAGGAAGATATTTTTTGGGTAAGTGATTCATGAAGGGTCTAGGTTGTTTTTAGTCAGGCCTATTATTTTGTAGGGATTATTAAAAGTCAGATTGAGTTGCGCTAAAATATTGTGTGGCAAGCTAGAAATGACCAGAATAAGTAAAGAGAAAACAGTCTCAGTACGTTTAGTTTTGCTCAACTGTTTGAAAATCAAATAAGCACAGTCATTCTTAATTTTCAAAGGAGAAATGTCAAGCTCCATAACCGTCAATGCATATCGCTACGCCACAGTATCATCACCGCTCCGTGCGTAAAGGGTGATTGGTTGAAATCTTATGTGACTACATGGATGCTTCTCTGCCCTGGCATCAGGACGATCTCAATGCGTTCGGCTTGTGCTAACGTCATTTGTTGTCACGTCACCTGTAAGAAAGAAACATCAATCCTAAGTCGAGAACGAATAAAGCCATGTTCAAATGGAAAGCACTACTGTTTTCTAGTGTAAATTTCTGTCTGATTGTATCCAGTATGACACTATTTCCATTTGAAAATTACGATTGCATCGAAGATGCCGGCCACTAAAATGATAACTATTTCCGCGACATAGCGTTATCGGATTTCCTCTTTTTCTTCGCATGCTACTTGATTTTAAATTTATGTTTGTCAAACAGTTTTTGTTTTAGGACGGTAATCCCACCCATTACATTACGAAACTGGAGTCTTTCCCAGAATCTTACTTGCATCATGATTTCTCCATGCATAAGAACTAGCGACTTACAGTATCGTACTAAAACTCTCCGGTCATTTACTGTTATTCGCCTAAGATTTTCTAGCTGTGTTCTGATTGATGCTTTTACCTTTTTTCCCCAAGTAAAGCCTTCCACTAACTTCACAATCACAGAAGGCGAAACTTGTCATCCATTCTTTCGTATACAATATAATTAGTTGTAGCGAATGAACCTCGACGCTTTGAACTCAATCAGCTGCACAGCGCCACTGCCGTATGACTGTTAAGTTAGCTTCGTCCTAAGAGAAGTTGTCCACTGGTTGTTTCATCAGTGTCTTTTGAGGAGCAGCACTGCTATAAGAACTAAGCTTCATCGACTCTAAATAGATTGTGGTCACTTACTATTTAACGTAACTGATCGGACATAAGTGTAAAGCAGGTTCTCAGTGCCCTTAGAGTAAGTACATCGAATCAAATACCAAGCAGCTCTCATCTCATTATAAAGGAAACAAAAGTTCTCGCTCATCTAATATGCTAGTTTTGCCTGTCCATGAAAGAAATACATTTGCAAACTTCTTTTCTGTGGTTGCTGTCCTTCTATGGAACCAGCTACCTTACACTCTACACACAATTTATTGCCCTGTTTCAGTATGAAAAGCTGAAATATTTCTGCATCTCAACCTCACAACTGTTTCCCAAAAATCTGCGTGTGTGATGGATTTACATTTGTGACACAATAAAATCACTTCTCCCTTTTTTTCCAAGTAACACTTTCATTTGAGGTAAGAGATCAAAGCGGGCCACAATCTTGTATAAGACGATCACGGATTATTTGCCGCGTCAAAAATAGGTAACGTGTCGCTTTTTCGACTGAATCTTCCGATATGTTCACGAGGAAAACATCTCTGATGACACGGCTTTTTTTTTATAGCCCCATCACCTGTTCGATCCTCGTCGACTGGGTAGAGTTTAAGGTTGATCTTTATTTAAATTCTTGAGGAGGATATGTAAGGGCCGTTACATTGCGTACATGTCGGTCGACACGTAAGTGGTTCTATAATGTTCCCGCCAAACATTCGATTTGGTGGTATATGGTTTGCTCTGGCTTTGGATATGATGGCCTTGGAAGAAAGATTTCTGATAATCAAGAAATCCCTTCAATTAAGATGACAAATTTGTGGCACTGATAATTAAAGTTGTGTTTTCTTAATATATTAACATAAATAACAAAGACTCCCTCACGTGAGTTGGTGGATGAAAGAAACCAAAAACAAACTCTCACTAAGAAACAAAGCTCGGCCATGAAAGCACGATGTAGTAGTTAGCTTACTCCACAATTAAACCTCATATAACAAATTCTACAGATCAATTATGTAACGTCCCCTTAGAAAAATTGTAAATGACTGTGCTTAAACTGACACACAATATTTTTAGCGCAACGCAATCTGACTTTCAAAAATCCCTACACTACAGTGGCCCTGACTGACATTAACCTATACCTTTCATGAATTACTTACCTCACGAAAATCTTCTTTACTCGAACTACTGTCAGCTAAATAAAAGATTCTAACTACTGAAGGCACTAACTACTTATAGGCATAGTTACCAAATGAAAGATTTTGATAGAGAACAAACAATGTATTTACGTTAATAGTGTTCAAAAGTCAAAATATATATATCAGTGCATAATATCCAGTATTACAAATTTACTCTTTCTGGCGCACACACGTCAAGATCGTCCGCTCTTAAAATTCTGTCATCTCTCTCCCCACATCCACCACTGCTGGCGGCTCACCTCCAACTGCGCAACGCTATGCGCTGTTAACAGCCAACTGTCCAAAACTACAATAGCAAATTCCAACAATGCCGACCAGCCTCAGACTGCACACAGCACAGTCAGTAATTTTCAAGCAGAGCGCTACGTGGCATTACCAACATAAAAACCTAAACAGCCTAGAGCGCTATGTGGCGTTACCAACATAAAAACCTAAACAGCCTACTTACAATTATAAGACAATGGGGAAGGCGTACAGATAGGGCGAGAATGAAGCGTTCTGCTGAACTCTCTCTAGATTTCTGCTGGTAGAGCAAAAAGTCCACCTGAATCAGATTTCAGTAAGTCAGGAATGCTTCTGCCAATTCGTAAACGGGCACTCAGAACACCAGCTGCAAAACCATCACTAGCTCGTCATTTTATTTTGTGGCAACAGAATTACCATGCCATTACGTGTCCGGTACCAAGCAGCCTATTGCTGTTTCTTCCAGATCAACACGCCTGGCACGCATCAACTGACACCAATACACACCTGATATGCCTTCAAATATACGTAGTGCTGACCACTACATCACGTTTACCACTACGACCCCACTCACCCCACTGCACCTGGCAGATTGCTTGCCATCTTCACTTATGGACGAAGCACACATTGCTCATCGCTCACATACCGATCGCTTCGCTGCTCAGAACATTCTTCCCCCACGTGGGAACGCAAAATAGTCCCTCTCCACACAGCGATTGGCTGGAGGAAAAACTCCAAAGGCATCGTCTATTGCATAAGCACAAACCTGACAAACGATGATATTCCGATATTGATCATCACGGAGGGAAAATTACTGGCACACGGCAAAAATTAGATGACGTTCTACTAAATGGAAAAGTGGTTGAAACAGCAGGAACCTTTTAGGATGCCATATACAACGAACAACGCAAGGGACTGTCAAGAAAACCAATCAATTTAGCATCCAGGATTTAAATTAGTGGTCTGCCCAACTGCTGTTTCTATACAAGTGGAAAATAATACATGCTATATCCATCCCAGAACCGAGAAGAATTTAACTAAATCAGGCAACCACCTATCTGCTTACTATGCAGTAGCAACAAACAATTCGAAACAGTACACAAAAACAAAACACAGTACATACTGACCTAAAACGAAAGAATTAGACCCATTCAGTATGATTTCAAATGTAAAATTTCCGTGGATATCCAAGTCTTGCTGCTAACGGGAGACATAACGAAAACTTATACAGAACATCCTCGACTGCAGCTGTCTTTCTTGGCGCAGAAAAGGCATACGACAATATTTGGCGAGAGAACTCGTTAAGAAATATGGAAGAGCAATCATAGATATCAGGCAGTTATACAAAACTTCTTGCAAGCTTTCTCGCCAACAGTAAACTCCAAGTACAGACAGGGGGAACCCAATCAGAGACAAAAATAACGAAGGTTGGAATTCCGTAAGGATCTGTTTTGTTGCCGCTATTGTTTACACATACGTAAAATGTATGCCTACAACAGCAAAAATGGTTCAAATGGCTCTGAGCACTATGGGACTTAACATCTATGGTCATCAGTCCCATAGAACGTAGAAACGTAGAACTACTTAAACCTAACTAACCTAAGGACATCACACAACACCCAGTCATCACGAGGCAGAGAAAATCCCTGACCCCGCCGGGAATCGAACCCGGGAACCCGGGCCCTACAACAGCAAATGTACACCTATCGCGGTTCGGAGATGACACTGCTCGCTTTATAAGGGCAAGACATCATCAGTACAGTAACTACGTGCATAATTCTGTCACACTGTGGAATAGTACAGTGAAAAAAAATCTAAATAAACCCGGGCAAAAGAACTGCGATACATTTGAACAAAAAGCGTCCGCTCCCGGGGTAGTGGACTGCAATGCTTGGTTCAAATACTTAGCTGGAGTTTGATTTAAATCATGCAATATGCCTTACAATATTTTCTTACTTTCAATAAACCGATTATATTCCACTCCTTTTATTCATGCTACAACTGTTACAACTTATTTCTACCTAGGTTAATCAGTAATAAGTGGTCATGCTTAAATCCAATACTCTAATCTTGGTCTGGTATTTACATCTGTCAAGTGAACTTGCTTAAATGAATAACGATTTAACCAAGCATGAGAAATGTATGTGGATGAAATCTTGTAATTACCACTAATAATCTATAAGGGTGCAGATATCCCAGATATGGCGATCCTTCCTGCCAGAATTCGATTGAGCATTGATCTTATGTGTTTTTACTGTGGTTTTTTAATGTTTATTAGAGCGTTTCATATTTTTTAATGTAACTAAAGGAAGTGTCAATTTAAAGATTACTATTGTAGATATAATATCATTATAAGTGCTTGCATTCTTATTAGATGACATGTATAAAAAGACTCAGATGAAGATAATAAAACGTAGAAATCATTACTGGCTTACTAATCACAATTTGAGGTGATAGTAGTAGTAGTAGTAGTAGTAGTAGTAGTAGGGAAATTGTTAATTTCCTCAGGCTAGAAGATTTTGAGCCCACAGTGATAAATTCATTTACTAACTGATGACAGTTCTGATTACGATCAATCGGTAAGTTGTGCAGAAAAGAGATAGTGTGAACATCCTTGAGATAAGAGAGCTGTAGCGGCACCACTGTTTAATATAGAAAAAGCTTAGATTCAGTGCAATATTTCTGAGTACACAAGTTACGGCCAGGTGCGGGCGTGTTGACAGTAAGTTACGCTTACCAGAAGTAGTGAAGTAAAATGGAGGCCACAGGGTCATAGAACCACTGAAAAGAGTAAATACAGCGGTTTTCATGGTGCAAGTTACCGACAGAAGGGGCCCACTGACCCAACCTAGGCGTTGCGAGTGTATGACATGGAGCGGCACATTAGCAAAACACAGACGCACAGCAACATATAAATAGGTGCTGGTTTTCTAACAACGCCATCCAAGTGTGGCAGCTCTCCTAGACGGCGATGTGTGTCACACCACCGGCTACACGCAGCAGCAGGTGGGGTGCCAGTGTTCCAGTCCATGGCGGGTCGCTGGTTCGAATCTCTAAGGCCAACTCAGTAAATCTACTTGTGCACAGATAGTTCTCGAGTAGGCTTAAGCACAGACTTATTTCCGATATTTGAAGAAAATGGAATAAAGAAGAAATACTATATGACTGCATACATAACTTAATGTTTAACAAAGTATGAACATAATTATTTATTG
Source organism: Schistocerca nitens (assembly GCF_023898315.1). Lineage (NCBI taxonomy): Eukaryota > Metazoa > Arthropoda > Insecta > Orthoptera > Acrididae > Schistocerca > Schistocerca nitens. The sequence goes on from NC_064621.1 coordinate 489,994,765, forward strand.
ATAGAGTTAGTAGTTGTATGGAGTTTTGAGAAATATAGTGCCTAGTTTTTGGTTGAACGACGTAAGGTTATACTGATCTTAGAGCATTTAGAGTTCTTAATGAATGCAAATTAAACACGCAGACATTTGGGCAGGTGGACACTGTATTTATAAATATACGACTTTAAAGTAATTTACTTTCCCAGTAGATAGACCATAGTTGTTGATCCTGTTTGAAGGCTCCAATGGCATTTAAGATTGAAGATCGGTAGGATTTTAGACCAACAGTTTTAGTATTATGTATCTACAAAATGTTGCACTTAGCTATTCTACCACATCCTCATTAGAAAATATAGCAAAGGAATGGGACAAAGACCCAATATGAAACTCAAAGAGAAATGGAAGGGTGCAAATAATTTCGCTATTAGTTTATAATAACTTGTTAAAAAATGCAGTAAATGAAGCAGGCAAAAGGGAATACAAACGTCTCAAAAATGAGATCGACATAAAGTGCAAAATGGCTAAGCAGGGATGGCTAGAGGACAAATGTAAGGATGTAGAGGCTTGTCTCACTAGGGGTAAGATAGATACTGCCTACAGGAAAATTAAAGAGACCTTTGGAGAGAAGAGAACCACTTGTATGAATATCAAGAGCTCAGATGGCAACCCAGTTCTAAGCAAAGAAGGGAAGGCAGAAAGGTGGAAGGAGTATATAGAGGGTTTATACAAGGGCGATGTACTTGAGGACAGTATTATGGAAATGGAAGAGGTTGTAGATGAAGATGAAATGGGAGATAAGGTACTGCGTGAAGAGTTTGACAGAGCACTGAAAGACCTGAGTCGAAACAAGGCCCCGGGAGTAGACAACATTCCATTAGAACAACTGATGGCCTTGGGAGAGCCAGTCATGACAAAACTCTACCATCTGGTGAGCAAGATGTATGAGACAGGCGAAATACCCACAGACTTCAAGAAGAATATAATAATTCCAATCCCAAAGAAAGCAGGTGTTGACAGATGTGAAAATTACCGAACTATCAGTTTAATAAGTCACAGCTGCAAAATACTAACGCGAATTCTTTACAGACGAATGGAAAAACTGGTAGAAGCGGACCTCGGGGAAGATCAGTTTGGATTCCGTAGAAATGTTGGAACACGTGAGGCAATACTAACCTTACGACTTATCTTAGAAGAAAGATTAAGAAAAGGCAAACCTACGTTTCTAGCATTTGTAGACTTAGAGAAAGCTTTTGACAACGTTAACTGGAATACTCTCTTTCAAATTCTGAAGGTGGCAGGGGTAAAATACAGGGAGCGAAAGGCTATTTACAATTTGTACAGAAACCAGATGGCACTTATAAGAGTCGAGGGGCATGAAAGGGAAGCAGTGGTTGGGAAAGGAGTGAGACAGGGTTGTAGCCTCTCCCCGATGTTATTCAATCTGTATATTGAGCAAGCAGTAAAGGAAACAAAAGAAAAATTCGGAGTAGGTATTAAAATTCATGGAGAAGAAGTAAAAACTTTGAGGTTCGCCGATGTCATCGTAATTCTGTCAGAGACAGCAAAGGACTTGGAAGAGCAGTTGAACGGAATGGACAGTGTCTTGAAAGGAGGATATAAGATGAACATCAACAAAAGCAAAACGAGGATAATGGAATGTAGTCAAATTAAATCGGGTGATGCTGAGGGGATTAGATTAGGAAATGAGACACTTAAAGTAGTAAAGGAGTTTTGCTATTTAGGGAGTAAAATAAATGATGATGGTCGAAGTGGAGAGAATATAAAATGTAGACTGACAATGGCAAGGAAATCGTTTCTGAAGAAGAGAAATTTGTTAACATCGAGTATAGATTTAAGTGTCAGGAAGTCGTTTCTGAAAGTATTTGTATGGAGTGTAGCCATGTATGGAAGTGAAACATGGACGATAACCAGTTTGGACAAGAAGAGAATAGAAGCTTTCGAAATGTGGTGCTACAGAAGAATGCTGAAGATTAGATGGGTAGATCACGTAACTAATGAGGAGGTATTGAATAGGATTGGGGAGAAGAGAAGTTTGTGGCACAACTTGACTAGAAGAAGGGATCGGTTGGTAGGACATGTTTTGAGGCATCAAGGGATCACAAATTTAGCATTGGAGGGCAGCGTGGAGGGTAAAAATCGTAGAGGGAGACCAAGAGATGAATACACTAAGCAGATTCAGAAGGATGTAGGTTGCAGTAGGTACTGGGAGATGAAGAAGCTTGCACAGGATACAGTAGCATGGAGAGCTGCATCAAACCAGTCTCAGGACTGAAGACCACAACTACAACAACAACTTATTACCAATCATATCAGCTCAATGGGTGGTTCGCATTCCGAATGAATTAGGTAACAAATTAATTTGTCATAGTCATTTAAGTTACACCCAATATGGGACATGGGAATGTTTACACATACTACATGACATACCCTATTTTCTCAATATGGAAAACGTTGACAAAAGTTTTTGTGGACACATAAACTTCGTCATAAAACTAAAAGACCGGCAATTTTGCATATTACATCCCTGTTTCCCATCATACCCTCTCAGTTAAGATGATTTGCAATTGTTGATTCATTCAGTGCATTACACAATACCAGTAGAGAACTTTTTACAATTTTTCTTGCAGTAGATTTAAGATCTAAACTCATTTCGCTCAGACCTCTTAGGGAAGCCACTAATGAGGCCATATTCTGGGCGTTCATCGAGAATTTTACAGCGAAGGTCGGAGATGTAGACGAGGTTTTGGATAATGGTCTTCAGTTTTCAGCAGTAATATGGAAGTATACTCTAAAACACTTAAAATTAAATCAAACTTAGTTTCACTTAACCATAAAGCATTTCACCCTTCAGAATGATTGATGAAAAACTTAGGAAAATTTTATATGCTATTCTGTGGGAAATGCCCAAATCATAGGACATCCATACTATAAAAAATTGAAGATATAGTAACCCTCAAGCAGGGGTGCCGTTTTCCATAACACGAGCTGGCGCGTGGTCCACTTGCTGTCTTTATTTTAGAAAGCGAAATACCGGGTGATCTAAAAGTTAGTATAAATTTGAAAACTGAATAAATCACCGAATAATATAGATCGTGAGGTACAAATTGACACACATGCTTGGAATGACATGGGGTTTTATTAGAACCAAAAAAAATACAAAAATTCAAAATATGTCCGACAGATGGCGCTTCATCTGATCAGAATAGCAGTAATTAGCATAACAAAGTAAGACCAAGCAAAGATGATGTTCTTTACAGGAAATGCTCAATATGTCTACCGTCATTCCTCAACAATAGCTGTAGTAGAGGAATAATGTTGTGAACAGCACTGTAAAGCATGCCCAGAGTTATGGTGAGGCATTGGCGTCGGATGTTGTCTTTCAGCATACCTAGAGGTGTCGCTCGATCACGATACGCTTGCGACCTCAGGTAACTCCAAAGCCAATAATCCCACGGACTGAGGTCTGGGGACCTGGGAGGCCAAGCATGACGAAAGTGGCGGCTGAGCACACGATCATCACCAAATGACGCGCGCAAGAGATCTTTCACGTGTCTAGCAATATGGGGTGGAGCGTCATCCTGCATAAACATCGTACGTTCCAGCAGGTGTTTATCAGCCAGGCTGGGGGATGATTCGATTCTGTAACATATCGGCGAACCTCTCACCCGTCACGGTAGCAATTATAAAACCAGAATCACGCATTTCCAAGGCCCGATAACGGTAGATGTGGTATCCAACCCATACCGTGACTTTTTCGTCGTGCAATGCAGTTTCCACGCCAGTTCTAGGATTTTCGGTAGCCCAAATCCTGCAGTTGTGGGCGTTGACAGGCCCTCGGAGCGTGAAATTAAATTCGTCGGTCCACAACACGTTACTCAACCAATCGTCATCTTCCGCCATCTTTTGAAACGCCCATACCGCAAATGCTCTCCGCTTCACTAAATCGCCAGGTAACAGTTCATGATACCTATGGATTTTATACAGATAGCATCGGAGGGTTCGCCTAAGTGCCAACCAAACACTAGTGTATGGAATGCCGGTGCGATGTGCGACTGCACGAGCGCTGACTTCCCCGTGCATAGACGAACCGCTACAGTCTCCATTTCTTCCTGAACTGTCTCAGCAGCATTACGCCTTGTGCTCGGTCGGCCACTACGGGGTCTATCGTCTAAACAACCGGTGGCTTCGAATTTCGAAATCATTCTCTCCACAGCTGCATTTGTCAACGGACCTTTACTCGTTCGAATCCCCTTCCTATGGCGATAGGATCGTAGCACTGAACTAGCACATTCCACATTCTGATAATACAGCTTCACTAAAAGCGCCTTTTCAGGTAACGTCAACATGCTGCGACTGCTGGCGCATCTGATTCTCTCTCTCATTACAGCTCCTTTTATACACGATTGTCATGCGCAGTCACTGACGTTTTGCGGTCCAGCGCCATGTGTAGGACATTTTGTGAACTTTGTTTTTTTTTTGTTCTAATAAAACCCCATGTCATTCCAAGCATGTGTGTCAATTTTTACCTCTCTATCTACATTATTCCGTGGTTTATTAAGTTTTCAAATTTATACTGACTTTTTGATCATCTAGTACATCACAGTTTAATCTTTTTTTTAATTATACAGCTGTAAAATAACCTTATATAACGTATATTTTAGTATTGTTGAATTAAACAATAACGAAATAAGTTTCCATTGTGTCATTCTGTTACCAAGTGCAGTTGCATCAGTTCCCAGCCAAGGGTCTATTCAATTACTAATTATACCGTAGACAACGCTCCTGTTGTGGGAGTGCGCTGGTAGCTCACAATCCGGTTCATATTTTTCCACACATGGTAAATTTTTTCTCATACAGCTCGCTATTTGTTTTATATTACTTCTACTAACTTGGGTATGTAAGAAAAATGGTTCAAATGTGTGTGAAATCTTATGAGACTTAACTGCTAAGGTCATCAGTCCCTAAGCTTACACACTACTTAACCTAAATCATCCTAAGGACAAACACACACACCCATGCCCGAGGAAGGACTCGAACCTCCGCCCGGACCAGCCGCACAGTTCATGGCTGCAGCGCCTAATACCACTCGGTTAATCCCGCGCTGCGTGTAGCTACACAATAACTGTTTCAGCTGAAGCAATAATTAAAGAATAGGTATGAGCTCGCAGTTGTAAAGTAACAACTGAATGGTGCAAAAAAATTTATTTGTTGTTGGCACACTTTATAGGCAGGCGGCTCCACGTGGGAGAAATATTAATTACATAATTATTCGACCTCCTTAACACCAATACTAGTATTACAAAATGAACCTCTGGCGCATAAGATTAAGGAAACAATGTCGTTTCCTCTTATTAATAATATATGATGTAGTGAACAGAAAGGAAAACTAAGGATCTATTAGATAAGTAACTGTTTGAGTTAAGGAATGGTAAAGGCACCGGAACTGCAGTTCTGACATTGGGTTGATAATGGAAGCAAAACTACAGAAAAATCAAGACAGTTTCACAGGATGTGCCGATGTGGAAAATGCGTTCGACAACGTAAAATGGTGCAAGGTGTTCGAAGTCCTAAAAAAAATAGGGCTGAACTATAGGGAAAGATGGGTAATATAAAACATATACAAGAAAGACGGGGGAACAATAAGACTGTAAGACCAAGTACGAAGAGCGCCGTAGAAACGGCGTAAGACAGGGAAGTAGTGTTTCATCCCCGCTGAACGCAGAAAAAAGCTATGCCGGAAATAAAACAAAATTCAAGAGGAGGATTAAAATTCATGTGGTAAGGATGTCAGTGTTGAGATTATCTGAAGACATTTCCATCCTCAGTGAAAATGTAGAAGAATTACTGGATCTGTTGAATAGAATGAACATTCTATTGAGTACAGTAAACTGAAGAAAGACGAAACTAATGAGAAGCAGCAGGAATGAGAACAGTGATAAACTTAACATCATAAAATGGGGATCGAGAAGCAGAAGAAGTTAAGGAATTCTGCTACCTGGGCAGCAAAATTATCCGTGATGGATGGACAAGGAGGACATAAAAAGCAGACTAGCACGGGCAAACAGGGCATTTCAGGCCAAGATAAATCTACTAGTATGAAACACAGGCCTTAGTTTGAGGAAGAAATTTCTGAGAACGTATAGTTGGAGTACAGTATTGTATGCTAGCGGGACATGGACTATGAGAAAACCGGAACAGAAGAGAATCGAAGCATTTGAGATGTGGTACAACAGAATAATGTTGAAAATTAGGTGGACCGAGTAGGTAAGGAATGAGGAGGTACTCCGCAGAATCGGCAAGATAGGAATATATGGAGAACACTGGCAAGAAGAAGGGACACGACGATAGGACATTTGTTAAGACGTTAGCGAACAACCTCCATAGTAGACCATGAGCTGTAGAGGATAGGTAATTGCAGTTGTACAAAAAGTAATAACAAAGGCCAATAAATTATCGAGTGAGCGACACTCTTTAATGCACGATTTGTTTCCAGTGCACCTTGTTAATATAAAGTGTCTACTACACCAGAATGCGTTAGAAGTTGGTTCGTAAGAAAGAAAAAGATTCGTGCGATTCACTATGTGAGCATTGAAAAATTATCGTCCTTCGAGAAACAGAAAATTGGGTGTTGATATGGCATTGGTGTATCAAACGTGTGAGGATATGCCTTGATGCTGTTGTGATATGATACTGAAATCTAACGATCACTTGAAATAATTATACTATGGTAAGATGAGAAGATGTCACAATGAAATCATTATGGTGTGATCATGTTATTACTGTATCTACTGCAATTAAAACAGATTATGATTGGCTGATCTTTTTAATTAGTGAATATGTTTGAATTTTTTGGGGTGTTTTTCAGCTGTAGATTTCGGCTGAGTACAAATTTTTATCAGATTTGGAAAAGACAAGAGAAAACCATAAAAGTGATGTGATCAGAGATAATGTAGGTAAATAGTGTTATGAAGAAGATGGGTGCCATACCTTTGAAAAAAGAGAGTTTTTGTTTTTAGGAATTAAAACTGTGAAGTTATAGTATTAAGTGTGAGTTGTGCTGAGAATCTCCTTTACAGTTCATTGACATTACTCATGAAGTGAGAAATCAAATCTTCACGAAAAATGTTATAATTAGAATTACTAACAATAAATTTTTTCTGTTTTTATGTCTATTAATAGCAAACCATGTGGTTGCACATAGAAAATCGGCTGGACATTGAGATGCCTTAAATAACACTGTATGTTTGAATAATGACATCCGAGTCAATAATATTATCAGACTCAAAGCCACTAGCGAATTTTGTGTTGGTAGTATAATGAGTTATAGTTAGAGGTATATGTTTCTTTAAACAATGGAGTAGGTAGTTACTAGAGGTTCCAATTTAGTTCCTGGCCAGAACATTAACCCTAATTTATGAAGAAGAGAGTGCACACAACCCCACCAAATTACTTTTTCGAGGCTATTAAGTATGTCTGATATAAAACATATTCGATTATGCACTAATCAGTACAACAATGTGGCCATAATGAGGTAGTAACTAGTTTCTGATATGTTTTTTATTGTTCTGGAGGAAATACTTAAGAATGTTTTAATTTATCTACTTAGTCAGTTTTGAGAATTAAATTTCTAAATTATATTGAATAAATACTGAAGGCTATGGCTAATTAACCAATTAATGACTTCTATGATGACAATGGATAATAATGGAATTTAATAATCACATTAGAGTCAATTATGTTGTATCTCTTTACAGATGATTCAGCTGCCCCTATTGCAGTTGTTTCATGCAACCCGCAATGTTATATCTGGCCTTCATAAACCACACACGAGAGGTTCATAACCCCTGGCTCGTTACGTGCAGACTATTAGTCCTACAGAAATAATGAACATGACCTTTTACTGAGTAATTTTATGTAGTTAAGTTTTGTACTGGGAACCGACTTCGCCAGAGGCTGTAGTTTTCGACTTATTGATGAAGGTCGTACAAAAATGACTTCGAACGTATCCCTCTCCCGCACTCAGCCCCCACTGGACAGAATTTCTAGTACTCCTTTTTACCACTCTTCAAATATTTGCAACTGCACCAGTTATTTCCCACATTCGACGTTTTTATCTTAATTAACTGGCCTTACTACGACACTGGCGTAGTCGACCACTTACAAATTGGAAAAATACCCTTCGTGTAAATTTTAACTATCTATTTTTTAAGTTTCAGCAGCGTAAAATAATCAGTTACTTTGTTCTATTCGTTAGGCCTTTTGACTACGAACTTCTTCGCTTGTAAGGGTCACTTTTGTATCGAATTGTCAACGTAATTAGTTTCAGTGGAACTTTTACGTGAGACCTATCTTGTTTACTGCATGCAAGGGCACAGTTAACTCAATAATCTTAACGAAGTAGCCCGCTATGGTGGTCGCGTAATGGCAAAAATCAATAAAGACCAAAACAGTCAAATATCGGGAGCAGTTCGCGGGGGTGGAGGGAGTGCCACAAACAACACAGTAGAAATCGTGACCGGTGAGGAAAGAGTCCGAGCTGGTGGTGCGTTTGATGATACGTTTTTGCTCCAAGGAAAACGTATTCCAGTATAAAATTTAATTACATTAAATTTACTACAAAAATGTCCTGCTCATTTTTGTTGTTGGACTAATAGCCTGTGCGTAGGGAGTGAGAGAGAATGAAAATCTTTCGCTTAGTATACGAGGGCCATCTGTAACATTGCGTTGAGAGCAGCTTAATCACCCTGTAGATATAAATTACAGCCGTCTCCTCGCGTATGTCTTGACTTGCAGGCTGATTTCGGGAGCTGCTTGCAGCGATTGTGTTCCGGTTTTGACTAATAGATACACTAATTAACGAGAAAGTTTTTATGTGTGATTGATAAATATTTCGTACAAATTGTCTGAATTATGATGAATTAAAGTCAAGTCGCGAAAACGACGCCATTGCCACCTATCAAACAGCCGCCCTCACAAGAGAGAGAGAAGCAGTGCTTGGGAGAGCGGAAAGCGTGACGCAGTTTGCATCAGGAGCAGTGGTGTAGCGGTCGGTTGTGTGGCTAGAGACTTGAAGCTGGCTATTTTTTCCCTCCGTCTTTTTGCATAGCACGTAAGGTCTCAATGATGTGGAAATTCACCAAAAACGAACATGTGCCTCCAATTCCACATTACAGTGTAACTCCCCTTTTTCCAGTTGGATAACTGTTCAGGGTGATTGCAATCGTTCCGGAACAAAAGCATTGCAAAAACACATGCGAATCGTAAACCTGGGTTTTTCAATTCTTTATACGTAAAGTAAAACGCTGCATGCGCTACAGCTTTGCTTCATTTATATAAAGAAAATCTTAGCGCAGCGCAGCATACGACTAAACTTTCAACATTCAGCTTTCCTTGAATCAAACATATGAGATGCGAACACGATTCTCTGCGTGGTGGAGTGAAAGATACTATTTCTTTGGACACTTGCAAATTACACAGAAGGCTGCTGAACGAATCTGCACTATCGAGAAAGGTATTTAGGTATTCTCAAGATGATAAAGACATAGACATGATGATTTTGAATGGAATTAAGAAATTTCTGGCAAATGAATACACAAGATTACGAAATAGGTCTGCATATGGTTGAGGGACGCGTTTCTAAATGTGACGACAATTTCAAATATTCGTTTTCTGCTTTCCTCACATTATCAGTCACAACTGACGTTATTCATTGCAGATTTTTTGGACGGCGGACAGAGAGTCACTCAGCCTAGAAGTATTGTGACCAATAACAAAAAGATAACCCTCTCGTTCAGTTTGAAATAATCAAATACTATCCATTAAGGCAATAGTTTCCCTGCAATCGTTTGAGAACAACAGCATAGTGAAAAAATGTGTTGGTCCAGAGTATGTGGTGTCTATTTTTTTATGCTTCCAGTAAAATGTTTTCCTAAAATCTACGTCAGCATCTGTGCTTAGTTTACGTGCAGCATGTTCGTTCAGCTGCTCGGAAGATGAATCAACTTCCATCTCAACTGCCATCTTTCTGATTTCCCTGAATCAAACCTCGATGGGCACGATTCAGTGTGTGACAGCGAAGAAGTCTGCCATGATGTGTCCAGAACAAATAATTTCGACAATGAGTCTCAACAGTGCATCAGAGTTCGTACTAAGCGTCAGAAGTGTGCAGTAACACGGCCTAAACATTTACATCATGGATTTTTTTCTTTATTCGTTTATTTGATCCACCTGCGCCAGCCTACGATACATATTGAATCACTCACACACACATAGGCCTATGCCATGGAGAAAAAAAAAGAAGGGAAGGGGCAGTACGTCACAAATTTGAAGTCAATCTCCACTATCTTAACTAGCCCGAAACATTAAGTTTGTCGGATTCATATCCCCATAGTTCACCGCGGTGATACTTCTCCAGCCCGCATCTCGTGGTCGTGCGGTAGCGTTCTCGCTTCCCACGCCCGGGTTCCCGGGTTCGATTCCCGGCGGGGTCAGGGATTTTCTCTGCCTCGTGATGGCTGGGTGTTGTGTGCTGTCCTTAGGTTAGTTAGGTTTAAGTAGTTCTAAGTTCTAGGGGACTTATGACCACAGCAGTTGAGTCCCATAGTGCTCAGAGCCATTTGAACCATTTGATACTTCTCCGTGATGTCACTCTGTGTCACATTACTGTAGCAAACATGCACTCAAGAACGGAAAAACCTTCGAAATTGCCTTCCTGATACTGTGTTATTGATGTAAGTTTTATAATTTTTAGTATTTAAACAGCTGATGCACGCAAAGACAGAAATAATTAAGAAGAAGCACTCGTAAGCAATGCTAATGTTTTGGGCTACTTAAAATGGTGCCAGGCCCCTCCCACTGTGGCTTTAAAGTAACGTAGAGCAAGTCTGTAGCGCCCCTCTATTTTTTTCTCCTTCCATGACATAAACCCATAATTCGCATTCAATTTTTAAATTCTTACTTTGGTTGTAAAGATATTACTTACATCACGATGTGTTCCCATCATTGTCATGTGATTTCACTCCAAACGCCAGTTTATATGGAACACATAACATACATGACTCCGGACGGTTTCTCCTGATGTGCGCTGCTTACATCGTGTAAGTTCTATGAAATTGATGATATGTTCTTACTTAACTTTGTTCTCTGAATAATTTTGTTTGTTGCCCGCAAACATAATAGGTTACCCCACTTAAGCCGTCTGCTCGTAGATATTTAATGCTACCTTTGCGAAGCAGGGCCGCTTTGCTAGTCTTAAGTATGTACAAGGTGAATTCTTGTCTCTTAATAGAAGCTTTAATCTTATTATTTAGTTGAAATGTTCAAATGTGTGTGAGTTTCTAAGGGAACAAACTGCTTAAGTCATCGGTCCCTAGACTTACTTACAACTTCCTTAAACTAACGTATGCTAAGCACAACCCACACACCCACGCCCGAGGAAAGACTCGAACCTTCGGCGGGAGGGGCCTATTATTTAGTGATGAAAATATAACGGAATGAGATTTATGAGACATTTTTTCCTTATAGCTACTCGTTTGTTGATTTTCGAAAATTTGTGCGTACTAATAAATGCCTTTCCAGTAACTACATCCACCAAAAAGAATTTTTTACGCATAAATAGAGATATATATAATGACCTTGACGAGAGTATTTTTGATCTGCATGTGCAAGTAATTGTAAGTGTTTTTAATTAACTACGTAAGCTCAGGGTGAAATATTATACATGAATAGAAGTACTCAGTTCAGTTTTTGATGAATGAGTGCTAATTGAAGTCCTTTTGGAGCGTCTCCGGTAATATAAATAAAAAGAAAACCTACCAAATTTGATCTTCCGTTTGCGACGAAGCTAATGAAAGATACCTGTTGTTTCAACCACCATTTCGTTTAGCACAGTGACATCTAATTTTTGGTGTGTGCCGGTGATATTTGATCTGTGTTGCTACAGTCTGGAACCGCGCGACCGCTACGGTCGCAGGTTGGAATCCTGCCTCGCGCATCAATGTGTGTGATGTCCTTAGGTTAGTTAGGCTTAAGTAGTTCTAAGTTCTAGGGGACTGATGACCTCAGAAGTTAAGTCCCATAGTGCTCAAAGCCATTTGAACCATTTGATCAATATCGATATTCCTCGTTTCATACGTATGTCACTTTCTGATGATGTTTTTGGGTTTCCAAGAACGGGTACGTGACACAGCTAAATTAATAATGTACTTGGAACGTAAAATGATATTTCAATACAATCGCGGATAGAAGACGAGTCTCATTTCCAAACTGAAGATACATTTTTCCTTTCAATAATAGGAAACATTACATAAGTGCTGTTCCTGTAATTTAGAAGACAACCATCTTCATAAAGAAAGCATACAAAGAACATTAAACATTTACGGACGTAACTTGTCGTACTTATCACTTGTTTGTAACAGAAACAAAATTATAGCTGTTGTTAATCAGCATTAAAACACTAACGCGTTCCGGATTTAATTGGCTGCGGCGATTTGTTACTGACATTCCGGCTTTAGTAAAGCATCTTTCACTAGGTGTGCTTGTTGCTGGGATACATAAAATACGTCTTGCAACTGCAGCCAGGGCTGGCCGATCAGTTTCATGTCTGCACCACCACTTTAAGATGTCATCATCATCTCCGGGTTGCATTAAAATGTAGAGAGCTGCTTCATCTGCTGCGGATGATCTGTTGTTCCTCCATTCCTTGAAAAGATCTCTCTTTCTGGGTGGTGATGACACAATACTTGAAGTATCTATGATAATAAACAAAAGAAACAAAGTAATACAGAACTGATGTGGAAATCATCGAAACGTTCCCGTAAAAAAGAGGTGTTTTACGTTAATGAAATATGAAACCAATTATAACATTCCCGTTTCTCTATAATACACTATCCATTAACTATGTAAAAACGATTATGTTAATAATTGCAAGTTGTACCTACGTAAGTAGCCAACATTTGTCGCACATTGCTAAGAATTTCCTGCTTTTCAGTTATTTCAAGCATATTAGGATCACGGAAAGATGGCCAAAGGAACGTAGCAATTTTATGTCTGGAAGTGATCACAATCTTCTCACAAACCAAAGTCAAGGCCCGACTTATAATCCCTTGTACCTTCTGTTAAAAATACATACCTGTTAGTACACATCAGTTACACTAGTTAATTATAAATCTATCGCGTATAATAGTAAAATAGTGCTTTTAACTTCAGTAATTACTCACCTGACAGTCAGTGTCATTGGCACTGCAAATTTGTTGCAGTTTGTGAAACCAAAGAAGAACTAACTGGATTGTCGGTTCTTTTTTGCCTTCTAATTCATCTGTGGCCTCTTTAAATGGTCTCAGAAAATGGGCAATTTTTCCTGCAAGCTCATTATCATATCCTTGCAGTCTGTAAGCGGAGTCCTTCCCCATCAGCAAAGCAGCAACATCGTTGTACTGAGTGTGCAAGAATTCCAGCATAATGTACAAGCTGTTTCAGCGTGTGCAGACCTCTTGTGTCAACGATGTTTCGAAAGACGAGCAGAGTCCACTTTTCTTAATGTATATTACAATGCGTTTTGCAGTATTTATTGTTGATGCGATGTTCGGGGCATGATTTAACAAGAAGTTATCTTCACCGAAAGTATGGCTAAGTGCTGCGTTTATACAATAGCAGCACAAGGAATCGTTTCGTGGTTTTCGAAAGCCTTTATTATTTTGGCACCCTGGTCGGAGACAAAAACAAAACTGTGCAACATATCCGGCGAAATGTCCCAATTAGCTATCCTCTCTTCAATTTCTTTGATAATATTTACTCCCGTCTTCTTAACGTCCGGAAATTTTGTTGTAAATAAAACATTGTTCACTAGAGACCAATCTGTGTTAATGTAATGTGTCGTAAGCGTCAAATAGTGCACCTGATTATCCTCATCAGTCCACATATCAACTGTCGCAGCACATGTTTTATTAATAACTTCCGCAATAACAGACGGCATTATGCTGTTTCGTATTGCATCAGCTTGTTCTTTGACATTTCTGCTTATAGTAGAAGGATGAGGCATGATATCGGACACATTAGCTTCTCCATAATGCGCACCTAGATATATTAATTCTTGGCCTAGTTCTCTGAAACCTTCACCGGAAACAGGATTAAAAGATTTCATATCTTTAGCAAACATTGCAGCACACTTTGCTGTAATACTATTTTTGATTATTGCCGGTATCCCTGAAGCAGCTGTATCTTTGTGAGGTTTCTTGCAACTGTGTTTCTTCAAATGAGTGGTTCCCGACTGGAAACACAATAATGTGGAGCAGTTTATGCACGATACGTACCCAGTAGACGTACTGTTTTCGTCTACAACCAACAGAAATGTACGCTATACTTGGCTTTTTCGACGTTCCCGTTTCTTCAATGTCTACACATTGGTTTCAATCTTACGTCTGTGCTGGTTTCCTAGCGCTGCATCATTACAGAGAGAGACACCACAAATGAGAAGCCCGTACTGGCTGCTGTCTCACACGGATAATGACACGTGTAATGTGTTTGAATTACGTGCTACGTATTTCGGTCACGGAATCTGTGCTCGGTTAAAATAACTCGTGCGGGCAGCCTAACCAGTTAGGGTGTGCTCGCTCCATTCCGTATTTTGTGCTCGCTTACTCGGTCATGCAGGACTCTAGTTGCCATTATATAAAATATAATGGCCATTTACGAATTGTCAGAAGCTTTTCTGATTCGGGTTGCTTCAGGATCATACTCCAACTTAAACAAGCGTCCTTGCTGGGCTGGTTCTACTTGTGTGCCAAATCAGGTTTTTCACGTTGAGATCACATCCAAGAAACCATCTTATTTCGAAAAACAGTCTGCAGGTCCTGAGGTGTTTGCAGTGTATTAGGTCGTGGGTTTAATGCTGCTAACGTTAGCTGGTCCTGCAATTGTCCAAAACGTTACTGCTGTTGCCTGAAATTGTTGCAGTGAGGGGAGTCACTATACTCGATGTATTAATTTATTGCAGAGGGATGTCACATTCCCACCTCCTCCACTATGTCTGTGATTTCGATATCGTATCATGTTCCGTATTCTGGATGTTTCTGCAGTTTGTAGGTACGTCTCTGTCAATAATAAGACGTCTATATTGTTGGTGAAGACAAAGTTCTGTAGTTTTCTTTTTCGTTGCGCGTGCCGTTGGCATCCATACGCATAGTTTCAAACCGTACGACTTTTATCTTTTTCTTCCTAGTCTGTGAACAATGCATGCTAATTCTACTACTTAGTGTAAGATAATAATCTTCGTTATTGCGTCAGTTCCTCTCTTCAGCTTTCTTCCTACAGTGATTAACATTTGTAATAAGTCACCATGTTGTAAGGAATGTAATAGTTTGGCAATCTGCGATAGAGTTTCTAACTTTCCCGTGTTGATTGAGTTTGTTGCTTTCTCTTCTGCCTTGTAGCTCACTACGCTCAAGAGCATTCTCCTTGTATAGGATGTTTCTTTACCTGTACCTAGCTGTGTAGTTTTCCTCCCCATCGATGTTTGTTGTGAGGTCTCTCAAATTGTTTCCTTGTCGTCGTTTTTGAGATGTTTCCGATGCTTGCATAATCGTAACATTTGATTTTTCGTTGCATCGTTTCTGATATGGTTGTGCCATCTTGGACATTTCCAAATCCTCTTCAAGGAATAGCCTTTGCATCTGCAGTTTGCACATTTGGCTAGTAGGTCACTGGTAGTAAATCTTGGTATAGGTCCACCTCTGTACTTTCTCTGTAAAGTTTGGACTGTGAGGCGCCCTCTCGTGGGATACAGTTTCCTATTTCTCGGCACAGATTCTATCTATGTTTGTTTTCTTTTTCCATTTTTTTCGCAGTATACCTGGAATACAGTTTGAGAAATCACGTGTCCAGTTATGCGATACACCTTTGGTAGTTTCTTATGACTGGCGTCATAGTTGACCACAAGCGGAGGCCTACACTGTTACTTCTCAGTGGTTTCTTTCGGTTCTGAAGCAATTTGTGTAGTTGGTGTGTTCATGGTACCAAGCTGCGCGAAGATGGCTTTTCGCCTATTTCGGCGGCGTTTAATCCAAGTGTTTCCGGTGCTTGCTTTGCTCATTACCTCTGGGACATAGAGATAAGCCCAGCAATCGTCCATCTGGATTGCCTTGATACCGACGTGCAAGATGTTGCAAACAGGTCCTTGACTAATGTTCACTGTCAGAACAGCCATATCGATTGTGATACGTCGGTCTCCGAGCACCAAGGCATACTCTTACGATTCCCGGTAATTCGTAGAGTCTCCTGCCACACCTCGGTAGACGTGACGCCACCAGCAGTCGACCATATGTTCGCCATGAAGATAGCTCCTGCGATGGGCTGAAACCGGTCGGCAGTAAATAAATAAAAAACGCGATTAAGGCTGTTTTCTTAATACTAAGTTAAATTATATTAATAATAAGTTAAATTATAATATTATATAAATACTGTTGTTGTTGTTGTGGTCTTCAGTCCTGAGACTGGTTTGATGCAGCTCTCCATGCTACTCTATCATGTGCAAGCTTCTTCATCTCCCAGTACCTACTGCAACCTACATCCTTCTGAATCTGCTTAGTGTATTCATCTCTTGGTCTCCCTCTACGATTTTTACCCTCCACGCTGCCCTCCAATGCTAAATTTGTGATCCCTTGATGCCTCAAAACATGTCCTACCAACCGATCCCTTCTTCTAGTCAAGTTGTGCCAATAACTTCTCTTCTCCCCAATCCTATTCAATACCTCCTCATTAGTTACGTGATCACCCACCTTATCTTCAGCATTCTTCTGTAGCACCACATTTCGAAAGCTTCTATTATCTTCTTGTCCAAACTAGTTATCGTCCATGTTTCACTTCCATACATGGCTACACTCCATACAAATACTTTCAGAAACGACTTCCTGACACTTAAATCTACTCGATGTTAACAAATTTCTCTTCTTCAGAAACGATTTCCTTGCCATTGCCAGTCTACATTTTATATCCTCTCTACTTCGACCATCATCAGTTATTTTACTCCCTAAATAGCAAAACTCCTTTACTACTTTAAGTGTCTCATTTCCTAATCTAATTCCCTCAGCATCACCCGATTTAATTTGACTACATTCCATTATCCATATGAATACTAATATTATATTATTATATAAATACTAAGTTAAATTACATTAATCGCTGTCACTTCACAATCATATTGTGAAAACATCTGATTCGTAGAGAGATGGTCTTCCTGCTGCCACTGTGTCATTATGACCTGTTCGACCGTTAGTGAAGCGTCTGCACCACATGACTGATAATAAAGTTTCGCGCAGTGCTTTAGTTCAGTCC
Source organism: Schistocerca nitens (assembly GCF_023898315.1). Taxonomy (NCBI): domain Eukaryota; kingdom Metazoa; phylum Arthropoda; class Insecta; order Orthoptera; family Acrididae; genus Schistocerca; species Schistocerca nitens. Next base: position 490,012,093 of record NC_064621.1, read on the forward strand.
TTTTTACCAATCTGCCCGTGCGAGCTGGCGGGCTCTCACGCCCCAGACGTAACCAACCTGCCGGCTCACGGAAGGGGAAGAGTAGGGAAGGGGGACAGGAATCGGATAAAGGCCGCGCGGCACGAGAAACTGTTGTCAAAATACTACGGCCGCTCGTAGTCTACGGAGATGTATCTCATCACGGTGGCTAATTAATGCCTCTCGTGACAATATTTTTCTAAAAGTGTTGCACTGATGATAAATTTACAATGAAATGATACATTCCTTTTAACTGGGAGGCAAAGATAACATGATGTTTGTTACGATTGATGTTACTTCGGGCAAAGCTTAAACCGATACGGACACGTATTTTGTGACTATTTTGTTCACACATTAAACATAGAAACACTGCTTGCTAAAGAATATTACTCATTTTACTTTTCACTCAAGCACCAATGTTTCTTACATCTGTCTGAGCACTGCTAACGCGAAGATAAACTTTTAAATTGAAATCTGCCACTGAAGCTCTGTGAGTAAATTTCATTCCATTGTGTGAGAAAAACAGTTGCTACCACAAACGTGTAGGTCCAAACATCGACATGAACATGGCTGCAAACTTGTGACTTTGTGGAAATTATGTAGAAGAAAATTTGTCTACAAGACTTACTTTATTAGCAGACATATCGCTCAGCTGCCTGTCATACTGCAGGTCTGTAAGTTTTAAACGTAGCTAGGCATCCGAAAATGACGCGTTATACATTAATACTGGTGTGTGTGACCTTCACACTATAGTTCCTAACCCGGCCATTATGCTTCTTTTCGCTGAATTCGAAAGAGGTAGTCTCCATTTTAAGAACTGCGCCATTAAATATAAATGACTGCGTGTAAAACTAGGGCGAAAGTGACAAACTGTCATTCCTCTGAAGGCAGCGCGCCGTTGGCACTACTCCTGCTGTACGTAGTGTCGTCTGGCAGCCATATTTTTCCGCGAGCGTGCACTACCTACGTGGCAGCGAGCGTCAGCGCTCGAGCTCGCCAACCCTCCTTCTGAACAGGCCTCCTCTAGTTTATCCGTGTGGTGAGGCACTCCAGTGGCGGCGTGCTTCGATACAATGCTGCGGAGATTTTAGTGTGTGCCAGTACTTAGGTACCTGCAAAGACACGAAAACTACAGTAATTGTGTATTTTCCCCTAGAGACGATTAAAACCTCAAGGCTACCTGCCGTAATTGAAGCTGGGACGTTTGGAGACTGCTTACCTGCTTAGAGAAATTACTCAGAGGTCCTATCTGCTGGGTTATTACGTCCGTGACGTCAGTGGGGACGGCGCTCCAGCCCCTTGTGGAAGCTGAGAGCGGTGGCGTGGCTGTGGACTGAGTCCGGTCGGCGAACCGCGTCGAGGCGGCGTCCGGTCGGCCGTAACACGAGTACCGTGATGAGAGCTGAAGCCGAGCCGGAGGATAATGACGTCGGACGGCGGGATCAAAGACCCCGGGGGCGTAGCGCCGGCGCGGTGACGCGGCTGTCTCCAGGCATCCCGGCCGCCGGCAGTGACGGCTGACGTCGCCGGACTCTGACATGACAGCGTACGCTGCCGACAAGCTTACGGCCGCCTGTAGGGGTGTCCAGTAGCTCCATCTCGTCTGAACACCATTAAGGGGCTCCGGAAAGGCTCAAAATCATGAAAAGTTCAATTTTTACTTTTTTGCGTTTTCTGAATCTGCAGACTATTACCTTTTAATAAATATATAATTTATTCAATTCCGAAGACTACAACTATTTTTAAATTTTTTTTTAAATGTGTTCTACATGGGCGTGACCCATTGTGGCGCTGTTAAACTGCTGTCAAATGGTGCTATTATTAACGTCCGTGTTCATCAGGTACATTGTAGTGATGTGAGATAAAGTATGTGTTGTGGCTAACCTGTGATGGTTCAATATATATCGCTGGTGTGATTGTCGATTGTTTCATGTTTATTTACTCTGTCGTTATCTCGAAAATATTCGTAATTAATTCTGTTTCTTGAGTCTCTGTTTTGTTGAAGTATAATAATGAGTAAAAGTAAAGCTATTAGAAATCCTCTGAAGGCTTTTAAGAAAGGGAGAAATGTTGGAAAGCCAAAGGTATGTGTTATTACTGTAAACAATAAAGACGATAACCAAGTGAGTGAACCTAACCTCTCAAGTACACCTGCCCATAGCAGTCAAAGTGGGAAAGAAAATACTTCACAGAAGAAGCTTGGTTCAATGAGGTGATAAAACCTATTTTCAGAGACTTAGCAGCACCTGAACTGTTGAAAAAGTGTATTCACGGAAAAACTCAAAACCCCAATGAAAGTGTAAATAGTGTTATATGGTCGAGAATCCCCAAGACTGTATTTGTTGGAATAGAAACACTTCACTTTGGTGTGTATGATGCTGTTGCGACTTTCAATGATGGCAACATTGTAAGGTGCAAGGTTTTTAGAAATATGGGAATGAAGATAGGTTCTAACATGGTACGAGCGATGCTTGCTTTAGACAAGGAACGCCTTCGGGCTGCAGACAGGGCTGTAAAGAGTCTAGAAATACAAGCAAGAGTAAACAGGAGGAGGAACAACAGGAAGCTGGAGGAGGAGTTTGCAGAGGATGAAGATAATCCATCCTATGGACCTGGAATGCACTAAAAAGTTAATCCAATCTTTGTCGCTCGATTCCCAAAACTTTTATTTTCTCATACTAATTACATGTTTTCTAAGGATCTTCCAAACATATTTGTTTCAAACTTTCAGTAAATGTTACACAGTACCTTCTGCATAATTTAACACAGCCTTTTTCCAAAAAACTGTATATTTTTGAATATATAAATCAAAAATTGCAAAAAATTGTTGTGAATTTTCATTACAATTGAAAAAAAATCATCTTTAATAACTGAACTAAAATTTTGTAAAATCCCTGTGTTAAGTTGTAGCTCATATTCCAATAAATAATCTGTAAAAAGTTCAACTTCCTACCTCAAATACTTTGTGAGGAAAGATGTAATTTATAAGCGTTATTTTAACATTGCAAGTATAGGGCGTTCCGGAGCCCCTTAAACCGCTTATACTATTACTCATTTACAGTTTCAGCTCTATTTTAAAGCCGGCCGTTGTGGCCGTGCGGTTAAAGGCGCTTCAGTCTGGAACCGCGTGACCGCTACGGTCGCAGGTTCGAATCCTGCCTCGGGCATGGATGTGTGTGATGTCCTTAGGTTAGTTAGGTTTAATTAGTTCTAAGTTCTAGGCGACTGATGAACTCAGAAGTTAAGTCGCATAGTGCTCAGAGCCATTTGAACCATTCTATTTTAAATCTTGCTAGTCTTTTGTAAACACTAATTCAGCAGATAATGTCACCTACAGCGTAGTTACGCTGAGAAATCTAAGCGTAATAGTCGTGTGTTTGAACAAACAATTACAGATTTTTATCAGCTAACTATATTTATCGATATAGAGCTTTCGCTGGGAGAATCCTTTGGCTTTTCTTTGAGTGCTACGCTAGCCATAAAAACTGCTAGAGTATGAAGATTACATGCTACAAACGTAAAACTGGCATGAAAATCATTAGAATTTCTGCCTAACTGTAGGAAATAGGTAGTGACAACACTTTCTACAGAGGTATGTACAGAAAAATTACGAAGCGGATTTCTCATTCAGAAACCGTCTTGGAATGTCTTGTTTATGAGAAAATCATGATATGGTTCGGGTAAGACAGGGAGTCATGAAACGGGCTGGTATGCAGCAACACAAGTATTTACACGGAGAGTGTGGTGACGTCCGGAGTAACAGAGACCGTCAGCAAGGTGACCATTAGAGCGACTTCCGATGACGCGGCAGCATTAGAGGGGCACGCCGGTAGTGGTGTAGCCAACGGCTATACTGGAGTTAAGAGCGGCACAAAGTCCACTTTTCAGGCGCGTCCCCGTTCTGTGTATAGACTCATGAGATCAGTATCCACGAGTGAAAGCTCCGAGGAGAACGAATATTGACGCATTACTTCCATCATCATTATACGATCTCAGGGTCTGGGGTGAAGCTACGGGTTGGCACAGGCCAACCAATACGACCATCTTTCATTTGTGGATCACACTGCATGGACGAGGGACTTAAGCTGATGATATATTTGAGAAGAAGTACCACCACAGCTCTATCTTGAGAATGACTCTAAGCACTATGGGACATAATATCTGTCATCAGTCCCCTAGACTTACAACTACGTAAACCTAACTAACCTAAGGACATCACACACATCCATGCCCGAGGCAGGATTCGAACCAGCGACCGTAGCAGCCGCGTGGTTCCGGACTGAATCGCCTAGAGCCGCTCGCCCACAGTGGCTGGCTCTTGACAGTGGTTTTTTTGTCTCACATAACTAGTTTCGGCGGCTCGTTACCTCCATCCTCAGGCTCACCCACTGACGAAAGAGTATTAGATTTCCTTGGCGCATTTATTGTGGAGTTATCGTTATTGGTACGCTTCGGCTAGCTTTCCTAAGGAGTCTCTACTCAACACCGGGACACAACTCCCCAAGGCAATTCTAGTGCTAGTGGTTTTTGCAGCTCCGCCTAGCAGCCAAAATCCCTGGCGGGTTTCGAAAGTCAATGTGCCATACATTCGATAAGTGTTGGCGAATTCCTGCCTCCTCCTCTTTGACCTAACCGAGATTATAGTTTCTGTCTAACTTTTCAGTCTAAGCACTTCAACTTTGAATTAATGAACTCTTACAGATATTCAACAAGATCGTGACCACAGGAAGCAGTCTCATCTCCTCAGGTTGGAATTATAACTACACACCTTGACTGACTACGCAGCTACGTAATCAATAAATATAGTAAACGGATGTACAGAATACACTAAATATGTACCTTAAAATTACAAGTTATGAGGAGTATCTGCAAGCTATCGGCAATTTATGACGTCATGCACGTTACATAACAACAAAAGCCATATGAAGCAGCTTTATTAAACAAGGAAGTGAAATTACCAAATTTCCTGTAGTTCAATCTTCACGTGTCGTTGACTCATTGCTATACTTTGCGGAAATTACCGTAAAAGAAATCTGTCATCAGCCTCTCCTCACTGAACTTTGTCTGGCCTCCATGTAACGTGAGGTGTCTTCTGTATATGTAAAGGAGTATGTTGCTGGGAGCACAAATCTCTTATCACTCCTTTCCCGGCCGGCCGCGATGGTCTCGCGGTTCTAGGCGCGCAGTCCGGAACCGTGGGACTGCTACGGTCGCAGGTTCGAATCCTGCCTCGGGCATGGATGTGTGTGATGTCCTTAGGTTAGTTAGGTTTAAGTAGTTCTAAGTTCTAGGGGACTGACAACCACAGCAGTTGAGTCCCATAGTGCTCAGAGCCATTTGAACCATTTTGAACTCCTTTCCTCGGTGTGACCGTGACTGCGTGGCCAGTGTAGTAATTAAACAATTCAATATGTCACACAATAAGTATTTCAATCTCTTTCTGTAACATTAAATGTATCGTCTGGATCTTCATTGTAGTATAGCTACTTTTTGAATAAGAACGAAGCCGAGCCTGCTGACACAGTTGTAGACATGAGGCATATGAACTGAAAGGTCGTGGGGTCGAATCCGGTCGGACCACAGACTATCAGTCTGCATTTAACCTAGCCTCCACCTGTCAGTGACGTGGAGATTCGCCAGAAAGCAATCGTCGTTTGTATTCCCGACAAAAGTAGATCAAGTGCATCCATTCGAAATACTTGTAGTAAACTATTGGACCACACGAGGTTAGTGTTATAGAGAAAGCAAATAGCTGTAGACTGAATCCATCAGTGCGGCATGATCGATTTCTCCTCCGCCAGAGGTTTTTTTTCGAGTCGCATTAGGGCCTCAGGAGGACAGATAACATGGGGAGGTGATGAACGCGAGCACCATTGGTGGCTGAGCTGGGGGCGGGCACAGACGGCACAGTAGTTCCATCTGAACCGATTGGTGCTGGTAACATCTTCTGAGGGCAGCTTCATAAACACGGTGGAAATGGTGGGCAAGCCAGCAGTGAGTTACATGGGGCCAGGTTGAAATGGCAGTTGAGGTACGGTAATGGCCAGCTACGCCTGAAGTAGTCGGAGATGGAGTCAGTTACTGGAGTGTCACAGGGAAGGCAGTTCTGAGCAGAGTCAAGGGCCTCCAGAAGCTGGTGTGTGCAGTGGTTCCGGGACAAGATAATGGTCGGCTCGAGCGGAGTTGCTGTGCGAACAACATCCTACTTGAGAGGCAGCTGTCCGCAGCTCGTGGTCGTGCGGTAGCGTTCTCGCTTCCCACGCCCGGGATCCCGGGTTCGATTCTCGGCGGGGTTAGGGATTTTCTCTGCCTCGTGATGACTGGGTGTTGTGTGTTGTCCTCAGGTTAGTGAGCTTTAAGTAGTTCTAAGTTCTAGGGGACTGATGACCATAGATGTTAAGTCCCATAGTGCTCAGAGCCATTTGAACCATTTGAGAGGTAGCTGTGTTTCCCAGCCGATATCACAGCTTTTCCAGTGGCGCCGAAGGAATGGCGTCTGCACGTCACAAGAAGCACTATCTGAATGCTTCCGCAGCTAATGATGGCGTCCTGGTGCCGTTGTCATTGCCGTCGTGTACCATGTCAAGTGCGAACTACGCACTGAATGTAGCCACTTTTAAACAACTTCCGGCACAGAAGTCTGTGGGTGTTATGTAACTAGTTATTGTTATTCATGGTACACGAAGAGCGCGACAGCGTGTGCTGAGACACAGAGCAGATATAACTGTGACCTTACATGATCTGAGTCTGATTTAGTTTATTATGCAGAAACTGATTGTTTACCACTGTAACCGGAAATCAGTTGCTTACCCCAGTGATTTTAGCAGTTTATTGTGTTATTGGTTTTAAGTGATTGAGCCTGTGACTTGTATGGGATAGAGGTGATACCTATATTATTTTATAATAAATTATTCAGCCGTAATCATGGATAGCTGCTGTTTTAGTTGTCTGCTGGCTGTAGTAACAGTAGATTAAGGTGGCGTTAGAGGCTATATTTACTGATCCTAGAAAAGGTTAGGTTTCCTTTTGAATCGTAAGTTACATACTTCTTATTTCTGGTTATGGCTGAGTACCAGATATGACAAATCGTTATGCTGTTGCCCGGTTGTCCGTTTAGAGTTGGGTTGTTTTTGTGGCAGGAGACCAGACAGCGAGGTCATTGGTCTCATCGGATTAGGTTAGGATGGGGAAGGAAGTCGGCCGTGTCCTCTGAAAGGAAACATCCCGGCATTTGCCTGGATCGAATTAGGGAAATCACGGAAAACGTAAATCAGGATGGCCGGACGCGGGATTCAACCGTCGTCCTCCAGAATGCGAGTCCAGTGTGCTAGGCACTGCGCCACCTCTCTCGGTCTATATAGAGCGAGATTCATTTCGTTTTCGACTTGAACTTATTCTGTTGTTACAAAGGTAATTGTGCTGTAGCTTATTAGAACTGCTTGAAATTCTTTCCAGCTACGGAAATTTGTACGCCTTATTACACAACGGTTCCACGAAACTGAGCCTCACATCTGCACAGCTCCGAACCCGAACCCCACTCCATCTAAATCCAATACTACACATGGACGAGGAGGAGAGGAGGAGATTAGTGTTCAAGGTCCCGAGACGGAGCAGCAGCTCGGATTAGGAAAGGGGCCGCACGTGGTAGCCGCGCGGACTAAGGCGCCTTGTCGGAGGTTCGAGTCCTCCCTCGGGCATGGGTGTGTGTATTATCCATATCGTACTTTAGTTTAAGTTAGATTTAGCAGTGTGTAGGCTTAGGGACCGATAAACGCAGCAGTTTGGTCCCATAAGACCTTACTACAAATTTCCAAATAGGAAACGATGGAGCAGGAAATCGGCCGTGCCCTTTCGAAGGGAACATCCCGGTATTTGCCTTAAACGATTTTGAGAAATCACTTTTACACACGGAAATGTAAGTTCACAATAATCATCTTCTCAAAAAATCAAATTATTTCCATAATCAGTAATACTATTTGAGTCTAAGATTGCAAGACATTCTGATTTTTTCTTCAAACGCAGTAAAGTACTTTTTTTCATCTTGTAAGATGACACTCATCACCAAGCCGTCAAAGGGCGTGCTTTGTAAATATGAGAGACGACCAGTCGAAGGGTGGGGCTGTCGCCGACGGGTCTGCGAAATGACAGTTTGACTTCTGCTATTAGTTGGGCTTCCCCACATGCTGAGATGAGAGAACAGATAGGTTGAGTTTCACCGAAGCTGAATGCAAAAATATGGCAATCTTTGCAAGCTGTATAATAAGTGGCGACAGACTACAATTCAGAAAATAAGTAATAAATCATGGGAATATCTCACCAGACATAAAATTCACTGGGGTAATCTAGACATGTTGTAAATACATTGCTATACTACAGAAATTATACAACTTACATCTGCACACATATGAGAAGCTTATTATATCAGCTTGTCTTAATTAACTAGCAAACCTACTGATCCTACAGCCACGGTGTCAGATGTCAGCCGTGAGAGTGGCTACCGCCACAAATTGTCTCAGATTGCGAATTGAAACTCAGCCTAAATTATAGTACATTTTATTAACAGCCAGTTGTGCAAATGCAGCAGAACAACGATTGCTGTACACATATATTCTTCATTTATGCCACAAGTCGTAATACTCGTAACGTTCTCCTGTAGTCCGATATGCCATGAGTATAGTTCTTAGCTTGATTTATTAGTTAATTAATTAAATAATCAACTGCCACAAATAAATACAATAGGAATTAAAAACTGGTATAACTTATACAGGGTGATTATAAGTAAAGTTAAACTTTCAAAACGTTGTAGAAATAACAGCGCTGCTCAGAATGACGTCAAATAGCAACAGAATACCATTGGAGAAGGGGAAACGCCTATGACAATTTATCAATGGTGCTGTTGTTGTTGTTGTTGTTGAGGTCTTCAGTCCTGAGACTGGTTTCATGCAGCTCTCCATGCTACTCTATCCTGTGCAAGCTTCTTTATCTCCCAGTACCTACTGCAGCCTACATCCTTCTGAATCTGATTAGTGTACTTATCTCTTGGTCTCCCTCTACGATTTTTACCCTCCATGCTGCCCTCCAGTACTAAACTGGTGATCCCTTGATGCCTCAGAACATGTCCTACCAACCGATCCTTTCTTCTAGTCAAGTTGTGCCACAAACTCCTCTTCTCCTCAATTCTATTCAATACCTCCTCATTAGTTATGTGATCTACCCATCCAATCTTCAGCATTCTTCTGTAGCACCACATTTCGAAAGATTCACTTCTCTTCTTGTCCAAACTATTTATCGTCCATGTTTCACTTCCATACATGGCTACACTCCATACAAATACTTTCAAAAAAGACTTCCTGACACTTAAATCAATACTCGATGTTAAAAAATTTCTTTTCTTCAGAAACGCTTCCCTTGCCATTGCCAGTCTACATTTTATATCCTCCCTACTTCGACCATCATCAGTTATTTTGCTCCGCAAATAGCAAAACTCCTTTACTACATTAAGTGTCTCATTTCCTAATCTAATTCCCTCAGCATCACCCGACTTAATTCGACTACATTCGATTATCCTCGTTTGGCTCTTGTTGATGTTCATCTTATATCCTCCTTTCAAGTCACTATCCACTCCGTTCAACTGCTCTTCCAACTCCTTTGTTGTCTCTGACAGATTTACAATGTCATCGGCGCACCTCAAAGTTTTTATTTCTTCTCCATGGATTTTAATACATACTCCAAATTTCTCTTTCATTTCCTTCACTGCTTGCTCAATATACAGATTGAATAACATCGGGGAGAGGCTACAACCCTGTCTCACTCCCTTCCCAACCACTGCATCCCTTTCATGTCCCTCGACTCTTATAACTGCCACCTGGTTTCTGTACAAATTGTAAATAGCCTTTCGCTCCCTGTATTTTACCCCTGCCACCTTCAGAATTTGAAAGAGAGTAGCCAGTCATCATTGTCAAAAGCTTTCTCTAAGTATACAAATGCTAAAAACGTAGGTTTGCCTTTCCTTAATCTTTCTTCTAAGATAAGTCGTAGGGTCAGTACTGCCTCACGTGTTCCAACATTTCTACGGAATCCAAACTGATCTTCCCCGAGGTCGGCTTCTACCAGTTTTTCCATTCGTCTGTAAAGTATTTCGCAGCTGTGACTTATTAAACTGATAGTTCGGTAATTTTCACATCTGTCAACACCTGCTCTCTTTGGGATTGGAGCCGGCCGCGGAGGCCGAGCGGTTCTAGGCCCTTCAGGCCTGGAACCGCGTGACTGCTACGGTCTCAGGTTCGAATCCTGCCTCGGGCATGAATATGTGTGTTGTCCTTAGGTTAGTTAGGTTTAATTAGTTCTAAGTTCTAGGGGACTGATGACCTCAGATGTTAAGTCCCATAGTGCTCAGAGCCATTTGGGATTGGAATTATTATATTCTTCTTGAAATCTGAGGGAATTTCGCCTGTCTCATACATCTTGCTCACCAGATGGTAGAGTTTTGTCAGGAATGGCTCTCAAAAGGCCGTCAGTAGTTCTAATGGAATGTTGTCTACTCCCGGGGCCTTCTTTCGACTTAGGTCTTTCACTGCTCTGTCGAACTCTTCACGCAGTGTCATATCTCCCATTTCGTCTTCATCTACATCCTCTTCCATTTCCATAATATTGTACTCAAGAACATCGCCCCTGTATAGACCCTCTATATACTCCTTCCACCTTTCTGCTTTCCCTTCCTTGCTTAGAACTGGGTTTCCATCTGAGCTCTTGATATTCATGCAAGTGCTTCTCTTTTCTCCAAAGGTCTCTTTAATTTTCCTGTAGGCCGTATCTATGTTACCCCTCATGAGATAAGTCTCTACATCCTTACATTTGTCCTCTAGCCATGCCTGCTTAGTCATTTTGCATTTCCTGTCGATCTCATTTTTGAGACGTTTGTATTCCTTTTTGCCTGCTTCATTTACTGCATTTTTGTATTTTCTCCTTTCATCAATTAAATTCAGTATCTCTTCAGTTACCCAAGGATTTCTACTAGCCCTCGGCTTTTTACCTACTTGATCCTCTGCTGCCTTCACTATTTCATCCCTCAAAGCTACCCATTCTTCTTCTACTGTATTTCTTTCCCCAATTCCTGTCAATTGTTCCCTTATGCTCTCCCTGAAACTCTCTACAACCTCTGGTTCTTTCAGTTTATCCAGGTCCCATCTCCTTAAATTCCCACCTTTTTGCAGTTTCTTCAGTTTCAATCTGCAGTTCATAACCAATAGATTGTGGTCAGAATCCACATCTGCCCCTGGAAATGACTTACAATTTAAAACCTGGTTCCTAAATCTCTGTCTTACCATTATATAATCTATCTGAAACCTTCTAGGATCTCCAGGGTTCTTCCATGTATACAGTCTTCTTTCATGATTCTTGAACCAAGTGTTAGCTATGATTAAGTTGTGCTCTGTGCAAAATTCTACCAGGCGGCTTCTTCTTTCATTCCTTAACCCTATTCCATATTCACCTACTACGTTTCCTTCTCTTCCTTCTCCTACTGTCGATTTCCAGTCACCCATGACTACTAAATTTTCGTGTCCCTTCACTACCTGAATAATTTCTTTTATCTCATCATACATTTCATAAATTTCTTCATCATCTGCAGAGCTGTATGTGTCAGAATGTGTAAATGAAATCACTTGTCATGTGCACGACCCATTTAAGTTCGTATAAACACGCCGGGTACACCCCTTTTCCTTCTTTCGCACCACAAAAGTGGTGACTCTGCACACGCCGCTCTGCAGAAGTTCCGGACACTGAAGGATTTGAAAAACGGCGTTGGTCCAATGACTGCCGTGGGTCTGGACAAAGTTATTTGGAAATTCGAAAATACGAGTTCTTTTGCTGTGCAACCTGGGAGGAAACGAACTGATTCGACGTCAGTGGCCACAGAAATGCAGGAATAGACGAATGTTGCTGTGCAAATGTGTAGTGCACGGAGAATTGTCCGAACATTGGACATACCCGTGAGCACAGTGCGTAAAATCCTACGAAACATCATTCTTCGCTATCCATTCAAAATTACCCATGTGCGAGAGTTTATTCCTGTTGACCTCCCACAAAGAAAGACCATTGTTTTAGGATTTCATGCTCTCATGGAAGTGGACAATGATTGGCTGTGGTAGATTTTGTGGACAGGCGTAGCCCACTTCCATCTGACAGGATATGTCAATACACAGAATTGTCGAATATGGGCAACGGAAGATCGACACGCAAATCAACCAGTACCACTTCATCCTAGAATCATTTTTGTGCAAAATGGCGCACCTCCGCACATTGCAAATCCAGTTAAGCAGCTGCTGAAGCTCCATTTGGGAAATGCTAGAATTATCATCTGCAATTTCCCGGCCCGCATCTCGTGGTCGTGCGGTAGCGTTCTCGCTTCCCACGCCCGGGTTCCCGGGTTCGATTCCCGGCGGGGTCAGGGATTTTCTCTGCCTCGTGATGGCTGGGTGTTGTGTGCTGTCCTTAGGTTAGTTAGGTTTAAGTAGTTCTAAGTTCTAGGGGACTGATGACCATAGATGTTAAGTCCCATAGTGCTCAGAGCCATTTGAACCATTTTTTTTTTTTTTTTGCAATTTCCCTACAGCCTGGCCGTCCCGATCACCTGATCTTAATCCGTGTGACTTCAAGCTGTAGGGTTATGTGAAAAACGTTGCATCAGTGTTCCGATTGCAAGCTTAGCTGCATTGAAGGCATGCGTTGCGCAACACAGTCTGAACGTGACTCCGGAAACAATTCGATCAGTTGTGGAACATGAAGCTTCTCGATTTCAACTTGTTGCAGAAAACGGTGGACGGCATATTGAACATGTTTTGCGCTAGTCACACGGAAATCAGTCATCCGATTTGAATTTGACTAATGCTTTTTTGCAGTTTTTGGACTCAGGACAATTAAAAACCGATGTGATTCATGCTTTTCATGCGGATTTTGGCCTCGGGACAATTAGAAACTGATTTTTCCAATCCGATGTGATATGACCTTGCCGTGGTGGATGGGCTTACGTAAATAACAGTATCACACCTGTACATCCACGCACACTGAGTAGTACAGTTTGTTTAACGTCAAACGTACACCTTATTTTTCTTCTCTCATACGTTTTCCCCTTCTCCAATAATATAGCGTTGAAATGGGACGTCATTCTGCCCAGCGGTTTGTTTCTGCAGGGGTTTGATAGTTTAAATTTAATTGTAATCACCCTATGCATCTAACACAGCATTGAAAAGAGCACGAAACACCATCCTAATGGATAGACCATGTCAGTTTGCATTCGTTTGGTTAAATACGTTTTCGTTGTCATATGTGTGAAGCGCATTTGTGCGTCACATGTGCATATGGTTTATAAATGAAGCAATCGGCTTAACATGAGTTTGTTACGTGTAAGTTACTTGTAATTCCAATTCCAGGCTATTTTATTAAATTTTCCGGATTATCTATAGTTTGGTGTGGACATTGTTCAGAGAGGGACGTACATTAAGTTAGTTATGTCAGTCTATTTGAATTATTTTTGGGTTTGAAATCACAAAGGTTCAAATGGCTCTGAGCACTATGCGACTTAACATCTGAGGTCAACAGTCCCCTAGACTTAGAACTACTTAAACTTATCTAGCCTAAGGACAACCACACACATCCACGGCCCTGGCAGTATTCGAAACTGCGACCGTAGCAGCAGCGCGGTTCCGGACTGAAGCGCCTAGAGCCACTCGGCCACAACGACCGGCTATGAAATTACAATCCTGTAGACAGTTGGAATTCTGTAACTCTTCAGGCTTTCCCAGCGATCTAATGACATCTTGGGTTGTCGGGTGTTCTTCCGGATATCAGTGTCGTACTTGCACGATATTTCGGTCACGTAGCTCGTGACCTTCATCAGGTGCGACCTGAGACTCCTCCTCGAGTGGACCTGGTCCAGTATTTATGCCTATAGCCTCCCCCCTCCACCAACGGCTGCAGGCGCTTCCTCTGTGGTCCGCGCCCATTCCCTACGACCTGCTGGAGCGTTGCTGTTCCGTTTTCCGTCCGCTGCGGTTCTAGGTGTTCCCTCTGCGGTCCGCGCCCACCAAAAACGCTCCTGCGGGTTTCATCTACGGTCTGGGGTACCAAGCGTTCCCCCTGCGGTCCGCGCCCGCTTACCACGACCTGTTGGAGCGTTGCCGCTCCGTTCTTCGTCCGCTGCGGCTCTGGATGTTCCCTCTGCGGTCCGCACCCACCAATCCTACTTCTGGGTGTTCCATCTTCGGTCTGGTGCGCCTGGCAGTCCGTCAGGGGCTCGTTTTCCATCTCCATGTCTCTGGTTCTTCTGTTTGTGTAGTGTTGCAGCTGGCCCCGTTGCTCCTTTAACAATTCCAGAGCTGGATCCCAGGCTCTGCTTAGCTGGTACCCTGTGTCACGGTTCATAAGATCGTCAGCCATTTTAATTTCTATCGATTCTCTTATAACACTGTCCCAAAATCTGGGTGTTTGTGCTAGAATCTTGATATCCTCATACTTCATGGCATGATCTAGTTCTAGACAGTGTTCAGCAATGGCTGACTTAGTCACCTGTCTTAATCTAGTGTGCCTCTGATGTTCTTTGCACCTGATCTCCACAGTTCTTGTCGTCTGGCCAATGTAGGACATACCACATTGACAAGGTATATTGTAAATCCCTGGTTTTCGTAACCCCAGGTCGTCTTTGACACTCCCCAGCAGTCCCCCGATCTTGTAGGATGGACAGAAAACACACTTGATATTGTGTTTACGGAGGATCGTACTGATTCTGGCAGAAATAGAGCCAGCATAGGGCAGATAGGCCACCTTCTTTGCTTCATCTTGGTCTTCTTCAGGAACCTGTGGTATAGTGGCTGGTTGGAGTGCCCTCTCAATTTGTCTGTCCGTGTATCCATTCTGGGAGAAAACTGTTTTGAGGCGTTCTATCTCTATAGCTAGATTCTCTTGGTCTGACAGGGCACGTGCTCTGTGGACCAAAGTCTTCAGAACCCCATTCTTCGGTGCAGGGTGGTGACAGCTGCTAGCCTGCAGATAAAAAACAGTGTGTGTTGGTTTTCGGTACACACTGTGGCCAATTGATCCATCTGCTTTCCTCTGGACTAGTACATCCAGAAATGGCAGCTGGCCATTCTTCTCCAGTTCCATGGTAAACTTGATATTAGGGTAGCATGAGTTAAGGTGTTCAAGAAACTCATTGAGCCTGTCCATCCCATGTGGCCAGATCACGAAAGTGTCATCCACATACCTAAAGAAGCATGTGGGTTTAAATGTGGCTGTCTCCAATGCCCTCTCCTCAAACCTCTCCATAAACATGTTGGCAACCACAGGGGACAGTGGGCTGCCCATAGCTACACCTTCAGTTTGCTCGTAATATTGGTTTCTGTACAGGAAATATGTGGATGTCAGTGTATGACTGAACAGGTCCAACAGAGCACCGTCAAATTTCTCTGCAATCAGTTCTAGTGAGTCCTTCAGTGGGACCTTGGTGAACAGCGATACCACACCAAAACTAACCATGATGTCCGAATCTGTGATGTGCAGTTGCTTGAGGCGTTGCAGGAAATCTTCTGAGTTGCAGATGTGGTGAATACATTTCCCCACATATGGAGACAGGAGACCTTCCAAGTACTTGGCTGTTGTGAACGTAGGTGCCCCAATATTACTGACAATAGGACGTAGGGGCACACCCTCCTTGTGTATTTTAGGCAGACCATACAGTCTAGGTGGCACTGGCGCTTTTTCCCGTAGTTGAAGAATGGGGTTCTGAAGACTTTGGTCCACAGAGCACGTGCCCTGTCAGACCAAGAGAGTCTAGCTATAGAGATAGAACGATGAAGTGTCAGCAGAAGTGCCAACACCGTGTTGTTTGAGGAAGCCGAAATGCACGCTATAATTTCACGCTGGATGGCGGGAGGTCTGAAACAGGATACTTAATGAATGCTATAAAGAAAAGTACGTAGCTTCTGGAATACTTAACTTTAATCCATAATTGGTGAACATTGGTCTTGTTACCGTACATGCTTCATTAGATACATAGCAAAGGATAAATGGCGCCTTGCTAGGTCGTAGCAATTGACTAAGCTGAAGGCTATGCTAACTATCGTCTCGGCTAATGAGAGCGTAATTCTCAGTGAACCTTTCCTAGCAACGTCGGCTGTACAACTGGGGCGAATGCTAGTAAGTCTCTCGAGACCTGCCGTGTGGTAGCGCTCGGTCTGCAATCACTGACAGTGGCGACACGCGGGTCCGACATGTACTAATGGACCGCGGCCGATTTAAAGCTACCACCTAGCAAGTGTGATGTCTGGCGGTGACACCACAAACGTCTCAAAACAGTTTTCTCCAAGAATGGATACATGGACAGACAAATTGAGAGGGCACTCCAACCAGCCACTATACCACAGGTTCCTGAAGAAGACCAAGATGAAGCAAAGAAGGTGGCCTATCTGCCCTATGCTGGCTCTATTTCTGCCAGAATCAGTACGATCCTCCGTAAACACAATATCAAGTGTGTTTTCTGTCCATCCTACAAGATCGGGGGACTGCTGGGGAGTGTCAAAGACGACCTGGGGTTACGAAAACCAGGGATTTACAATATATCTTGTCAATGTGGTATGTCCTACATTGGCCAGACGACATGAACTGTGGAGATCAGGTGCAAAGAACATCAGAGGCACACTAGATTAAGACAGCCATTACTGAACACTGTCTAGAACTAGATCATGCCATGAAGTATAAGGATACCAAGATTCTAGCACAAACACCCAGATTTTGGGACCGTGTTATAAGAGAATCGATAGAAATTAAAATGGCTGACGATCTTATGAAACGTGACACAGGGTACCAGCTAAGCAGAGCCTGGGATCCGGCTCTGGAATTGTTAAAGGAGCAACGGGGCCAGCTGCAACACTACACAAACAGAAGAACCAGAGACACGGAGATGGAAAACGAGCCCCTGACGGACTGCCAGGCGCACCAGACCGAAGATGGAACACCCAGGAGCGGGCTTGGTGGGCGCGGACCGCAGAGGGAACACCTAGATCCGCAGCGGACGGAAAACGGAGCAGCAACGCTCCAGCAGGTCGCAGGGAATGGGCGAGGACCACAGAGGAAGCGCCTGCAGCTGTTGGTGGAGGGGGAAGGCCATAGGCATAAATACTGTACCAGGTCCACTAGAGGAGCAGTCTCAGGTCGCACCTGACGAAGGTCACGAGCTACTTGACCGAAATATCGTGCAAGTACGACGCTGATATCCGGCAGAACACCCGACAATCCAAGATGTCAGTTGGAATTCTGTTTGCGATTGTCAGACGGAGAGTAGCATCGTATTTACAGTTCGCTTCTGATATTGTTTATGGTTAACGTGAAAGATTTGCTTAGTACTTTAGGGTATTTATAATTTGTTTAACTTTATATGGAGGCAGCAGGAGCTGAGTAGAGGTAATCATTATATTAAGCCAGGCAAGAGCCATACTTGTTTTCAAACCACTGCAGGCATTCTATCTGATACTTTGTACGGAAATGTTTATAAGTAGTGCCGAAATAAGGTCAGTGGTACGTATTATAGAGTTAACTGTGTGTGTTATGTACTAGTCTATGAATAGTTATGTTAGGAGGAGTAGGCGTTCGCGTTTTACAGTTTTTAAAGCAGGGCTTTCTATAACATGCATCTGCAATGAACAGTAGTTTGAGGGAATCTGGTAGCTCTTGTACTGGATGTACACAAACTTTACTGTACATGTATTAATATCGTCAGTTTATTTGATGCTTTATTGACATACTTTATGCAAGCCACCGTTCTGTTTTTTGTGCTTTTCAATCCTGAGTAAATAATCAGTTTGTGACAGTCTGTGTAGCCTACAATTATTGATCCTAAGGAATTTCTCATCATTCTTTGTCTTTAATCAATTTCTTTATCTTTAATGTGTAAACTTGCCATACATAGAATTCCAACTGTAGGATCAATCACTGTATGGTGTAGCCAGCGTATTTCGAGGGCATAAATGTGACGTCTGCGACACACTCCTGCCACTGACCATGAACAACCATTAGTCAGGATCGTACATTTGTCTAGCTTTGGTTAGCAGGTAACTGGTCCCCATTCAAAAAATGGCTCCGAGCACTATGGAACTCAACTTCTTAGGTCATCAGTCCCCTAGAACTGAGAACTACTTAAACATAACTAACGTAAGGACATCACACACATCCATGCCCGAGGCAGGATTCGAACCTGCGACCGTAGCGGTCGCGCGGTTCCAGACTTAGCGCCTAGAACCGCTCGGCCACCCCGGCCAGCTAACTGGTCCCTATTGTTGGCTGAGTTGCGCAGATCTAGTGAACTGATTGTTACTGTATGGCATGTCAAAAGAAGGCTGATCAAAAATGGGGACGTTTCTTAAAGCCCGAAATTAGTTGCCTAGGTGCAGCATCACTATCAACATAGACAGTTTTTATAGGGTCTCCAATGCAGTAAGATTTTGCAGCAGTTGCTTGCAAATGGTTCAGTAGGAAAAGTTTGTATTGCTAAGCGTAGACGTAAGCCTTGGCGCAGGGTACACGACAACAGTGGATGGCTGGACTGAAGATATCAGATCGCACAGCGTCACCAATCGCGAAATCGACGGCGGCGAAAGCTGTAGAGCCAAAGAAGCCAAGATGATAGATCAGTCAAATATAGCGAGAAGAAGTGTAAATGTAAGTGAATCTGCAGATTTTCCGTCAGGGGTAGAAATTGGAATGTTAACACAGTCTTATCAGGTAGTGTTAGAGTGCCATTTAGTCCTAAACCAGAATGTAGGAATTCTGTATGACATAGAAGGCATTGCCTTTGCAAGATGCTTTAAACTTGTCAGTATGGGAACTTAAAATCCGAAACTGGAATCGTAAAATCTGAAATGAAATCTGACACTAAGAAGGAGGTAATATTGGAGGAATGATCCAGGAGAAGTTGACATGTATAATGCTAAAAAAAGAAAAGCAGTAGAATAAATCGGCCATTTCAACGAAAGATTCGATAAAGTAGGAATGTCAGTGAGCGTTAAAATCAATGAGGTGCAGAATAAGATGAGTGAAAATGCAAGCGATTATATGCAAAGGAATAATACACACGGAAGGAAATCGAGCAAGGCCAGTGATAAGCAGTTTGTCGGCGAAAGATGATGAGTTTTATGACGAAATTGGCATGTGCCGAAAGCTAATGAGCCAATAGTAAGAGGTGATACAGTGATAGCACCAATGGCAGCTTAAAGATACGCATGTTAACCTGAATTCTGGAGCGGCTGGTCGGGAAATCACCGTAATTGGCATGACGTCAAATGCACCAGTAGGTGAGAAAAGTTTAACGGGTGATGGGAAATATCGACCTGTGGATTTTTCAAAGCCAGTAAAGATGCATTTGTGTTAGACATGTCGCATAAATCAGAACGCGAAACGGCCATTAGAAGATACTGTACAGCCATGGGCGAATTCTATGAACAATTCGTTCACTTTATTTGAAATATTGGAGGAATGTTTTCTAAACACGCTCTGGAGGGAGACGAAGCGAAGAGGGGTACAAGACGAAACAGTGAACATATCAAGATACGCAAACGATGTTCTTTCAGTGAAAGAATTTTGCGCTAAAAAAGTTGTGAAATTTTTGCTCATAAATCGTCATTTCGGAGTTCTAACAGAGGTTGCAAAGTTCAAAAGATGGTTACCTGAAAATTATCAATGAGGTCGATGGATGAAATGTTATATCTTATTGAGAAACTGAATCGGGCACTAGGACAGTGGCTGCATGAAATATCGCACACAAATCGAAGCAGTAAAACGCACAGAAATGATAATACACGCTGGTGAGAAAATAGGCTACAATGGAAAATATACCACAAGAGAGAAGATAAAGCAGTAAAAATGAAGGGCTGTAATTTTTTCCAGTCAGTGAGTATACGCCATTAGATACTGTTTTTAATTCGGGGTCAGAGAAAGGTTGCAATGGTTAAATTCAAGTGAAAAATTCCTTCTCAGATATGGAGGCAAAAGTTAATCCTGGTTCAGTATAAATAGAGTGTACTGAGAATACTCGTGAATTACTGGCTGGTTATAATTAAACTTTCGCTCCTTGAGAGGGCCCCAATAACAAACGAGTGATCATAGGACAAGGAAACATTGTGGGAATATTGGAAGGACATGCAGAAGAGAAATAACGAATATACCATTCAAACAAACACATTTTGAATTCTACAGGAGAGAATAACATTTGTTAATTCCGTACTATATTCACGTTCCAAGTTACAAACATTGCTCAATGTGACGACCATCTGCAGCCTCGGCAACCCGTAACAGCACTTTACATTACTCTACTGCTTACCGAAACATCTCAGGTGGGATGATGGCTACCATCATCACTATGCTTATCTTCAACCTCGACATGGTTCAGAAATGGTTCAAATGGCTCTGAGCACTATGGTACTCAACTACTGAGGTCATCAGTCCCCTAGAACTTAGAACTATGTAAACCTAACTAACCTAAGGACATCACATACATCCATGCCCGAGGTAGGATTCTAACCTGCGACCGTAGCAGTCTCGCGGTTCCAGACCGTAGCGCCTAGAACCGCACGGCCACTCAGGTGGCCCAACCTCGACATGCTCAAATGTGGTGATCTTAGTGGCTACGCAGTTTGGAACAATCGTCCAATGATTCAGTTCTCTCCAAATGTGTTACGCAATAACAGAGTGCCCTCGAAGACAATGCGTCGATATTCTCCTTTCTCCTGTGTGTCTGACTGTATCTATTACATACTGAATTATTTTGTCACTTTAATCTACTTTGTAGACAGGATATTTACAATAGTTAAGTACATCGTTTTCTCCCAATAATATGTTCCTGAGCTCCGCGTAATCCATATATGACCACAATGTTCCTCCCGTCCTGACACCTTGAACAGGCATCTCCAGAGCGTGTCTGTCTACTCGGGAATCGTTTCTTTACTCTTCGTCTGATTGCTTGTGCCATGGGTCAGGTCCTCCAACTTCGACGTGTCTATTCCTCCCTGCCGCCTATCATTTGGTCGGCCAGTCATCACGTCTCAAGTTATTCCACTGGTCATCCGGCCGATACTGAGGTCCTCATCGCCTATTATCGTCTCCCCTATCCCAACCGCCTCCATTCCTCCATGATGGGTGTCTCGCTGCCCGGTTCTGGTTATTTATTTGCCACTTCAACGGCGGAAATTTCATCAGAATAAAACGCAGGAGCCCCTCCGCTTCGATACTACTGTCATTCGTGCAGTAGCTCCGGTAATCCATTTATATCGTGCATATTTCTTACTACGATTCAAAATTACTTCTGATTTTAGGTGGAAGCTTCGTTAAACAACTGCGTGTGGGTTCACTTGGCTCACAAGGCGCGTCTAAAAATTGATTTCTCCCTAATGTATCTCCGAAATATTCTACGAGGTACTGCCACCTCCGGTCTAGATAATTTTCTCTCATTATTTCCATCTTCACCTGGTCTTAGTTTTCTTTCAAGCAATATTCGCCGAAGACAGTGCTTGTGTATTCTTCATATATTTTGCACCGCTCCGCTATCACTCGCATTCTCCTCCCTGCCTCTTCTCTAAAGTGCGCGCAAGCAAACTTGGCTGTGAGCTCGGTAAAGTCTCTCGGATTTCCTCAATTCAGACATTCAGGTGTAAGAGGATCGTAGAATCCGATTTCATCTAAATTTCCGAGTTCGCTGTTCTGTGAGCTTACGTACTCCTCCCTCCATGAAAATATCGTTTCCAACTTTGATAAAGGTCAGATTGTACCCTATCGCGATTGCGGTTTATCGTATCGCGACACTGCTGCTCCCGTTGATCGAGATTCAATGACTGTTAGCAGAATATGGAATCGGTGGGTTCAGGAGGGTAATACGGAACGCCGTGCTGTATCCCAACGGATTCGTATCACTAGCAGTCGAGATGACGGACATCTTATCCAGTTGCCTGTAACGGATCGTGCAGCCACGTCTCGATCCCTGAGTCAGCAGATGGGGACGTTTGCAAGACAACAACCATCTGCACGAACAGTTCGACGACGTTTGCAGGAGCACGGACTATCAGCTCGGAGACCATGGCTGCGGTTACCCTTGACGCTGCATCACAGGCAGGAGCGCCTGCGATGGTGTACTCAACGACGAACCTGGGTGCACGAATGGCAAAACGTCATTTGTTCCGATGAATCCAGGTTCTGTTTACAGCAACATGATGGTCAAATCCGTGTTTGGCGACATCGCGGTGGACGCACATTGGAAGCGTGTATTCGTCATCGCCATATTGGCGTATCACCTGGGGTGATGGTATGGGGTGCCATTGGTTACACGTCTCGGTCACCTCTTGTTCGTATTGACGGCACTTTGAACAGTGGACGTTACATTTCAGATGTGTTACGACCCATGGCTCTACCCTTCATTCGATTCCTGCGTAACCCTACATTTCCGCAGGATAATGCACGACCGCATGTTGCAGGTCCTGTACGGGCCTATCTGGATACATAAAATGTTCGACTGCTGCCCTGGACAGCACATTCTCCAGATGTCTCACCAATTGAAAACGTCTATCATTGGTGGCCGAGCAACTGGCTTGTCACAACACGCCAGTCACTACTCTTGATGAACTGTTGTATCGTGTTGAAGCTGCATGTGCAGCTGTACCTGTACACGCCTTCCAAGCCCTGTGTGACTCAATGCCCAGGCGTATCAAGGCCGTTATTACGGCCAGAGATGGTTGTTCTGAGTACTGATTTCTCACTATCTATGCACCCAAATTGGGTGAAAATGTAATCACATGTAAGTTCTAGTATAATATATTTCTCCAATGAATACCCGATTATCATCTATATTTCTTGTTGGTGTAGCAATTTTAATGGCCAGTAGTGTACTTTCACATACAATTCTTGTATCTTACCTTCTTATCTAAAACCCTACTCTGCTGCACCCATTTCTTCATGTGGTCTGGTTTCTGATTCATAAATCGTATTTGTTCGTAAATTTTTTGCTGAAGTTTTTAAATCGCTTCTTATTTTCCTCTTTCTTCTTTCTTCTATTTCCTTTGCTCGCTCCTCGACTTTAATAATTGTTCGTTATGTTTGAATCGTCCGTCTAATTGTTGATCAGGATCAGAGCGGTAGGCCTTCTCACTATTCATTCCGCAGTACGTGTAATTCTCGGCTGATACACATCTAAAGAGCGGCAAGTTAAGAGCTTATCTTTTAATGCGTGTTCCTCGTAGTGCATTCCTTAAATTATGTGCGTGATTTTTTGTTTGAGAGGTGTAAGCTTGCGATTTTTAACTGTACGTTCAGACAGTCTGTAGCACAGTTTTCTTTTCTTCTGATCAACCAGCTACGTAGCTCAGTGAGGCATCAGC
Organism: Schistocerca nitens; assembly: GCF_023898315.1. NCBI lineage: Eukaryota > Metazoa > Arthropoda > Insecta > Orthoptera > Acrididae > Schistocerca > Schistocerca nitens. The sequence goes on from NC_064621.1 coordinate 490,035,519, forward strand.
GTCCATTGGTGACACATCAGGAGCGTAGTAAGCTACATATCTAGCATTCTGTCTGCTATTATTAGTTACATCTTCATTTAGTCTTACTAGGATATGTAGGTTGCATGCATGCTGTGTGCGGACGCACGAGGAGCTCACTGCAGTTTGCGGTCCGCTTAATGCTTCGGTCAATAACCTCCAGGTTGTTGCTAGGGGATGTAGCAGTGGCAGAGAATCTGGTGCGTCGCATGCGACACCCCAGGTGTCGCTTGTTCCGCCCACGGGCTCTGCTGCAGAGGCACCTCACTGATCCGACGAGGTGGATCCGCCATCACAGCAGAGTGGCGGGCAGCAACGCGTTCACGACGCTCGAGTCAAAGGGCTAATGTGGAGGCTATCCGGCAGGCGTCGTCCATTCGTACGGTGAGTGAACAGGTGGTCGCTTCTTCAGCAGGCTCTAAGCAGGCACACGTGGAGAGTGGTTTGCTAGTTGTCGGGAGCTCCAAAATTAGGAGCGTTGGGGAGAATCTTACAAGGGAACCTCCCCATCGCACCCCCCTCAGATTTATATAAGTTGGCACAGTGGATAGGCCTTGAAAAACTGAACACAGATCAATCGAGAAAACAGGAAGAAGTTGTGTGGAACTACGAAAAAATAAGGAAAATATACAAACTGAGTAGTCCATGCGCAAGATAGGCAACATCAAGGCTGAGGTGAGCTCAGGAGCGCCGTGGTCCCGTGGTTAGCGTGAGCAGGTGCGGAACGAGAGGTCCTTGCTTCAAATCTTCACTTCAGTGAAAAGTTTAACTTTTTATTTTCGGTTTATGTGACAAACTCTTATGTTTTCATCACTTTTTTGGGAGTGATTATCACATCCACAAGAAAACCTAAATCGGGCAAGGTAGAAGAATCTTTTTACCCATTCGCCGAGTGTACAAGTTAGGTGGGTCGACAACATATTCCTGTCATGTGACGCACATGCCGTCACCAGTGTCGTATAGAATATATCAGACGCGTTTTCCTGTGGAGGAATCGGTTGACCTATGACCTTGCGATCAAATGTTTTCGGTTCCCATTGGAGAGGCACGTCCTTTCGTCTATTAATCGCATGGTTTACCGGTGCGGTCGAAAAACACAGACACTAAACTTACTACAGTGAACAGAGACGTCAATGAACGAACGGATAGATCATAACTTTGCGAAAATAAAGAAATTAAACTTTTCACTGGAGGGAAGACTTGAACCAAGGACCCGTCATTCCGCAGCCGCTCACGCTAACCACGGGACCACGGAACTCCTGAGCTCACCTTACCCTTGATGTTGCATATCTTACGCATGGACTACTCCGTTTGTATATTTTGCTTATTTTTTTCATAGTTCCACACAACTTCTTCCTGTTTTCTCGATTGATCTGTGTTCAGTTTTTCAAGGCCTATCCAGTGTGCCAACTTATATCTAAATCTGAGGGGGATGCGGTGGGGAGGTTCCCTTGTTAGGAAGACAATGTGCACACGGTATGAGTGCATCTGATATGTTGAGGCGGCTGTCGACCTTGCACGGTGCAGTCGTCTGCAAGTTGTGGCCCACTTAGGCATGTACTGTGAGACCATCGTCAGTTCATACAGGCAGCTGGTGGATGTGGTGAAGGCTGCTGGCCTCACGTGTGGGGCGCACGCAGAGCTCGCAATCTGCAGCATTGCCCCCAGAGTTGATGGCATCCTTTGTTTTGGAGCCGAGTGGAGGTTCTCAACCAGAGGATACGCCGACTCTATGACGGTCTTTGCTGCAGATTTGCGAATCTGCGTTATCGGATGGGGATTTGTAAAGATTCCCCTTTACAGGTTAGGGGTGCACTATACAAAGGAAGCGGCGAAGTAGTTGTGGAACTTTTTGAGGCTAGAGATAGTTTGAGGTACTCTGTCGGAACACTTGCCAGTCGATACGCAGCAAGGAAACTCAGATCGCCTTTAGAGTACAGAAACATCGACTGGCAAAATTTTATCATAAAATTTTCGTCATACTTGTGACAGAGTTCCTGAATTTACTGCACTCCAAGAAAGTTCTCGCGCTCAAATTATTCTTGGACTGAGAGCTGCTGAAACCCGAAGTGGAAATTTCTGAGATATTTAGCGACTAATGGAGCACGGGATTGGATAGAATTGTTAGAAGCTATCGAAGGAAGAGCGTTCATTGCTGTTGACATGACTATTATTTCTATTGAGGTCGAAGTTGGGTGTAGCAGTGAAGTTACCTGGTCGTATGTAACAGGACTAGATGATACAAAGTTCATTGCTACATGATTTTACCTGCCACCTGATTCCGCTGTGACAGTTCCAAAGTCATTCAAAGAGAGTCTACGGTCCGTAGCGCGTAAATCCCAAATCATGGAATTCTAGTTGTAAACGACTTTAACACACCGAATATAGTGCGGGATGCCCATGGATTCCTTGCAAGGGTTATAGACAGACAGTCATGAGAAGTGCTTTAGAGCACGTTTACTGAAAACTGTTTGTAGCAGCTAGTTAGGTAGCCCACACGCAACGGAAGTATCTGAGACCTTGTGGCTACAAATAGACCGGACCTTGCTGATAACGTCAGTACGTAATTGGGATTAGTGATCATGACGAAATTATGGCAACTATGGTTACGGAAATTAATAAATCAGTTATGAAGTCTGGGAGAGTGTCTCTGCAAGAAAGAGTAGGTAAGCAGTTGTTAGCAAGTCATTTAAATGGTGAACTGATACAACTTAATTTCACAAAGGGAGGCCGCCAGTTGTGAAATTCAGATTCGATTCATACTGCGCATAATAAAAGCTCATGGCCAGAGGTGTAATGTGGCAAAGCATCAAGATGCACTTCTCAACCGTTGTCGAGAAAATCGACAGTTAAAATAAACCGTTGCGGTGAAATACTCTCTACGATTAATAATTTTCTACAGCGCCGTGGCGCTGCGGTAAGCGCTCGGGTTCATAATCCGAAGGTCAGCGGATCGAATCTCGCGCCATGCAACCTTTTTTTTTAGTATTTGTTTTTTGTAATTCAAATGTGTGTATAGACACACACACACACGCACACACTTACACCCACCCACCCACCCACCCACACACACACACACACACACACATATATATATATATATATATATATATATATATATATATATATATATATATATAATTCCCGGCAATCAGTTGCAACAATTATGCATATAATAAGTTGTTGAAAGTCGTTTGTCGTGGAAAAACTGGCGACTTCGAACATCATTATGTTTTCCGCAAACAAAGTTGTATTTCACAAATGTTATTAATTGTTTTCATAATGTTAACCACATATAGTTAACGGAACACGTATAAACGATATTCCGAAACGAATACGTATAGCGTAAGCCAAACGTTCGAATTAGAATAGAAACCCCACGAACACAAATTTGCTGTGGCAGGTGTGAAATATAGACTCCGTTACTCGCTCGTTACACTTGAAGGACAGATGTTGAATGGGCCGAAACGAGCCGCCACATAACAGCGTAGTTGCCTGCTAACTTCGAAAGAAGGTAGATGCGGTCCCTAGCGGAACTTATAACATCGTCGAAAATCAGTGCGGACGTGAGAGCTTTGGTACACCCTGTTAAACAAACGGAAAAATGGAGGCGGTACAATTGGAGAGCGATCCGCCTTCACCAACATGCATAAGCAATTCATTAATAGTTTATATATATATATATATATATATATATATATATATATATATATATATATATATATATTTGAATTACAAAAAACTAATAATAAAAAAAAAGTTGCATGGCGCGAGATTCTATTCGGCGGCCTTCGGATTACGAACCCGAGCGCTTACCGCTGCGCCACGACGCTGTAGAAAATTGTTAATCATAGAGAGTATTTCACCGCAACGGTTTCTTCTAAGTGTCGATTTTCTCGACAACGGCTGAGAAGTGCATCTTGGTGCTTCGCCACATTACAACTCTGGCCATGAGCTTTTATTATGCGCAGTATGAATCGAATCTGAATTTCACAATTGGCGGCCTCCCCTTGTCAGTGAAACCGTCATAGAGAAATTATGGGCAAAGTTTAAGCGCGTTGTAAATGTGGCTAGTATGTGGATTAAGGACTGAAAAGACCTACTATGTTTTCATAAAGAGATTATGAAACTGATGTGAAAGCACAAGCTGTGGCACTCTTGGATCAAAAGATAACGCGCAAGTGTTATCAAAGGTTAACGGAGATTCATGAGTCTGTGAAAAGATCTATGCGCCAAGTATATACTTACTACTACCGTCATACGTTTGCAAAAGATTCCGTAGAGAACCCTAAAAAATTCTTATGCAATAAGAAGAGTTATACTTTATAAAACAATGCTGATTCTTGACAATAAGGTTCTAGGTCGCAAGAAAATGTATTATATTCGAACTGAGAATGTGTCCAAGGACTCTGCAACAAACCGATGTTATGGATATTGGTCTGTAAGTTCGGGGTCAGTTCTTTTGACCTAGTTATATACAGGAGTCACGTGCACTTTTTTCCAGTCGTTTGGGACTTATCGCGGGAGATTTACCGCTGTGTAAGGGGCCAATGCTGTAGAGAAGTGTCTGAGAAACCGAATGTGGATTCCATCCGGTCCTGGTGATTTGTTTCCAACTCTTTCAGTTGTTTCTCTGCGCCAGGGATGCTTATTACTATGTCTTCCATACGTCTGTCTGTTCGGCAGTCAATGTATGTTTGTACGATTCTCCTGCGTGAACGATTTGGTGAATGTGAAATATGAAACTTCGAGTTACGTTTTGCTGTCTTCAACGGCCGCACGAGATTGGTCAATAAGTGACTACTTTCCGTACACCACTGTTAGAGCGCTGTTTTGTCTGCGACAATGGCTGCAGACACAACAGCTCAAATTCAGCAGTCTAAGAAACCCAGGTTACAGATGTTGGCCACTGATGGGATCGTGTATACCATTGAAGCACACTCTCTCAGCGTCGGTTAAGGACTGAAGATAGTGTAGCTATATAATAAATAACATCGAAAGGACGGCAGCAGGTATCACTCTTGCGAAACCGTATTTCTATATTTCAGGAAGGCGTTTCACACGATGCCCCATTACAGTCTTTTAATGAAGTTACGAGCATAGTGAATAGGTTTACAGGTATGTGAGTGGCTCGAAGAATTCTTAAGTTATAAACCCAGGATGTTGTACTCGACGCCGAGTGTTCATTAGAGGCATGGGTATCATCCGGAGGGCCCAGGGATATGTGATAGGACCGCTGCTATTCTATATATACAGAAATCATTTGCCTGACAGGTTGGGCAGCAATCTACGGTTGTTTGCTAATGACGTGGTGTGCGATAAGGTGCCGAATTCGAGTGACTGTAAGAGAATAAAAAATAATTTGGACAAAATTTTTAGTTGATGTGATGAATGGTACCCAGCTCTAAATGTAGAATAACGCATTTTACTGCAGATTAGTATTAAAAGGAATCACATAACATTCCGATACAGCATTAGGAGTGTCCTGCTTGACACAGTCACGTCGTTTAAATATCTGGATGTAACGTTGCAAAGCAATGTGAAAAGGAACGACCATGTGAGTGTTGTGGTAGCGAAGACGAATGGCCGACTTCGGTTTATTGGGAAAATAGTGGTTGCACAGTAAAGGAGACCACATCTAGGGCCTATTCTTGGGCACTGCTCGAGTGGTTGGGATCGTACCTGGTTGGGTTAAAGGAAGGTTTCGAAGCGATTTAGAGGCAGGCAGCTAATATACACTCCTGGAAATGGAAAAAAGAACACATTGACACCGGTGTGTCAGACCCACCATACTTGCTCCGGACACTGCGAGAGGGCTGTACAAGCAATGATCACACGCACGGCACAGCGGACACACCAGGAACCGCGGTGTTGGCCGTCGAATGGCGCTAGCTGCGCAGCATTTGTGCACCGCCGCCGTCAGTGTCAGCCAGTTTGCCGTGGCATACGGAGCTCCATCGCAGTCTTTAACACTGGTAGCATGCCGCGACAGCGTGGACGTGAACCGTATGTGCAGTTGACGGACTTTGAGCGAGGGCGTATAGTGGGCATGCGGGAGGCCGGGTGGACGTACCGCCAAATTGCTCAACACGTGGGGCGTGAGGTCTCCACAGTACATCGATGTTGTCGCCAGTGGTCGGCGGAAGGTGCACGTGCCCGTCGACCTGGGACCGGACCGCAGCGACGCACGGATGCACGCCAAGACCGTAGCATCCTACGCAGTGCCGTAGGGGACCGCACCGCCACTTCCCAGCAAATTAGGGACACTGTTGCTCCTGGGGTATCGGCGAGGACCATTCGCAACCGTCTCCGTGAAGCTGGGCTACGGTCCCGCACACCGTTAGGCCGTCTTCCGCTCACGCCCCAACATCGTGCAGCCCGCCTCCAGTGGTGTCGCGACAGGCGTGAATGGAGGGACGAATGGAGACGTGTCGTCTTCAGCGATGAGAGTCGCTTCTGCCTTGGTGCCAATGATGGTCGTATGCGTGTTTGGCGCCGTGCAGGTGAGCGCCACAATCAGGACTGCATACGACCGAGGCACACAGGGCCAACACCCGGCATCATGGTGTGGGGAGCGATCTCCTACACTGGCCGTACACCACTGGTGATCGTCGAGGGGACACTGAATAGTGCACGGTACATCCAAACCGTCATCGAACCCATCGTTCTACCATTCCTAGACCGGCAAGGGAACTTGCTGTTCCAACAGGACAATGCACGTCCGCATGTATCCCATGCCACCCAACGTGCTCTAGAAGGTGTAAGTCAACTACCCTGGCCAGCAAGATCTCCGGATCTGTCCCCAATTGAGCATGTTTGGGACTGGATGAAGCGTCGTCTCACGCGGTCTGCACGTCCAGCACGAACGCTGGTCCAACTGAGGCGCCAGGTGGAAATGGCATGGCAAGCCGTTCCACAGGACTACATCCAGCATCTCTACGATCGTCTCCATGGGAGAATAGCAGCCTGCATTGCTGCGAAAGGTGGATATACACTGTACTAGTGCCGACATTGTGCATGCTCTGTTGCCTGTGTCTGTGTGCCTGTGGTTCTGTCAGTGTGATCATGTGATGTATCTGACCCCAGGAATGTGTCAATAAAGTTTCCCCTTCCTGGGACAATGAATTCACAGTGTTCTTATTTCAATTTCCGGGAGTGTATGTTACTGGTAGGTTCGAAGAACACTCAGGTGTTATGAGCATGCTTCAGGAACTCAAATGGGAATCGCTGGAGGAAAGCGACATTCTTTTTAAGAAACACACTATTGAAAAATTTTTGAGAACTGGCATCTGTAAGTGACTGCAGAGAGTTTGTACTGGTTTCAACATATGTTGTGCGTAAGGACCACGAAGTTACGATAGGTGAAATTAGATCTCATACGGAGGCATATAGATAGTCGTTTATCCCTCGCTGTATTTGCGAGTGGAACGGAAAGGAGGCTACTAGTATTAGTACATAAACCGCACCATGTGTCGTACGATACATCTGGGAGTATCTATGCAGATGAAGATGTAGACATGAATCATTAAAGCTAGCCACATTTTTATGCGCAAACTAGTCAGTTTGATAACCAAATTAATTGAATTTCAAAAGAAACGGGGAGACAGTGGGAACGGACGTTTCTTTTCTTCCATTGTGACGCTTGTAGGTATTGGACCGCACGTACTGGGTACGCCATAAGACGATTTCTGCATGCTATGCCAATGAAAGAGCAACAAGCTCAGTTCAACAGAAGAACGTTTCAAACCACTGCTGGTTTAACAGGCAGGGACTGTGAGCGCCTCTGGCGCAAACTCAGCAGGTAATGGGATTACGGACGCAGGGGATTGCCGGTTCCTGCTGCTTCCTACAGAGAATTTGTCAGCTAAGCAGATTGCTAAGCACAATCTGGAAAATGTTTCCCTAGTGGTACATAACAAGCCCAGTTTTTTGAGCCATTCCTAAGAGAATGTTTTCCACTAGAGACACCGAACTCGAAAGCTTTTTAAAAGACACAGGGAATAATAACCACACGCTTGGGCCGTTCCGTTGCTAGCCCAAAATCTGTAACTTTCTTTCCTTTTTTATGTTCCCTCGGTAGGAAACGGAGTGTAAAGGAGTTAAGAGCAAGACATCTGCATTGACTGGAGTACCGTGACGTACGTGTTTTACATGCATGTTTCTGGAAGACGGGTTTAAGTACACTCGACTGGAAGGGCCGCTTTCTTCCTATGTGGTGGGAGCACAGCGGCGTCTGCTTGTTTTTTTCTTTTTTTTTTCATTGACGGGATAAAAATGTTACTTTCTGATTGACAGTTGCTGCCTGAGAAGCGAGAAATGTCTATAGAGCTGACGCGCTCTCCACCTGCTCTGCTCTGTTATGAACAGAGCAACTTCTGGTTCTGCTGGCAGAGACGACATTTCGACCTGTTCCTGCGACAAAGTCACTTCACGTTTTACACTCGGAAGAGATAACTCGGGTTCCGCATGCAACTGGGACGGCCGACGGCCGGGACGCTCCAGGTGGTGACCGCCCAAAAGAGTGCAGCACCGGCGCTCACCCAGGTGCGCTTAGCTGGACATCGCCATCATCTGCAGCCAGTACGCTTACATGCCAACTGTGGTGGGATTTACGGTCAGCACCGGTGATAGAGGACGCGATGAATATAACAACCCAAAATAACTTCACAGTTAGGTACTACCCTGCCACTGGGCCTGGTACACTTGCACAACAACCTCACTTATATTCCAAGCATTCACGCCGTCGCTGTCGTCGAGTGACGGAGTAACGTCAGTAAATATTTAATATGTAATATTTTAACGAAATCAACTTGTCCTAATAAACTCAGGAATTTATTGTACATTTGAATTTCACTTCATAGCTATTCATCACTGTGCATAATTAAGGAAACTATTTGATTATTCCCTACCATTGATCAACTGCTTGGCCGAAAACTAGTGTTCATTAGCTCCATTGCGCACAATTTAATTGCGTGGTTCAGTGGAGGAAAGATCTAAATAGGTAAATAACGAGCATACGTCTCACGTTCTTTAATAATGAGGGGATTTTCGCATTTTTTGAGTTTCCCTTAGACTATTCGCCGTTTTTCTGGAACTGTCCAACTGGTTTCTTTTTCTCCTCGTTATTCTTTGACTGTTCGTCATTTATGTTCACCTGTTAGAGTAGAAAGCCCTGCAAGTCGAATACTGCACGTGGTTGATGGGTGGGCTCACGAGTGGCATCACTGCATGCTGTCCCTTCATGGCGTATTACTGTTGAACTTGCCGCTACAGGTGAAGTCCGATGCTCATCCTCTTTCTTAAACTCTACTTCTGACAATTAGGCATTAATTAAATTTTTCTTTAGGCATTTGAGTATCATCTTTTATCTTTAGTAATGACAGAAGCTTAAGAAATGAATTAAAATTTCTGCCGTGGTTCTGACATAAACATGGGTGTCCTTTATTAGTGGCTAACACGTGTACCTAGTAAGCAAGAAGACCAGGGTTCAAGTCCTGGCCATGGAACAAATTTTAATTCATTTCTTAAGCTTCTTTCATTACTCTAGGTAAAGACGAGATTTAAATACCTCAAGGAAAATTTAATTATATCTGATCTATTTATTACCTACACCTGAGGTACCGGCAAGGTTTTTCCATCACGTCCAACACTAGGTTGCTGTTACGATACGGGAAAGCCTTGGCAATAATAACGATCTAAGGTGGTGAGGATAAGCTCAAGACGTGAACTGAAATGCGTGTTAGTGAGAACTCTTATTCTAATAATTGATTTCCTTCGACTTATTACTTAATCTTACAGAGTTCTGTAGCGCCTCTTGCCCTGCTCCTTAACTCAAACACCATGGAATTTATTTTACTACTAGGCTTCTCACACACTAACTTCTAACTCTCTGTTCCAAACTTACAAGCTAAAATGAATCACTTATCCTTAATACTGCCCTCTTGTGCGTTAATACTCCTGCTGTTCTTATGCTCGGGGTATCCAATCCACCGCAACCTGAACAACAGCTGGTTCAGAACTCAGTTTTGTGTTTTGTCTTTTACATACCGAAACAAGGACAACGCTCAGCAGAACAAGTGACTCTACAGTGGTTGGTATGAGAGTAGTCGGTGTGGTGTCTTTCTGGTACTGAGTTTGCCGATATAAATTTACATGCTGCGGTAATGTTTCTAGGGAGACTTGTCCCTTCCACTGGTGTTTATACACTGCATTAATTCCGATCCTAGACTTTGATTTAAGTTTTTTAGATGTGCAGCAGTTAGCACTTCCATGGCTTCCTCCGACCAATTCAAACGAGGCCATGAAGTATTACGGACAGTTCTCCCTGAAATCGCTACAGGCGGAAGGAACGTGAGCCCCATTATCTCGCAAACTGTTCCATTTAATAATAAACCATTCCCATTTCATTCTAGCCTCTTTGCTGACCTAAGCTTCCCCCGCTCGAAACAACTAGTCACTACAACTATCTATTGAAAGGTAGAGTACAACCAATGCTTCTCGACCTGCTGAAAGTACAATTCTGTCTCAATCACTTCTTTATTGTATTATATTACCTCCTTTTGTCCCATTAGAAAATTAACTGTGCACGATTCCTGCCCCTCTCTTATTACCATATTCGGACAGACTATGATCTCACCATGGTAGCACTTTTGTAACTTGGTTTCCTCCATTTCTACATACCTTCCCCTGTCTACTGGTGTTAATTATAGTCGTTGCGTTTCTACTCTTCCAGATTTCTCCAGTATCCCTCATTTAACAGGATATGCGTTAACTATGTAGCGCTACTGACGAGCTTGTTTAACTGCTACTGGTGTAGAAATCGGAATGTAAACATTCGCTTCATCAGGTCTCAACAGCACTGTGACTACCTTAAATTAAAAAGATTACATTTTGTTCTCGAGTTCTAGAAACAACCCCAATTCCGGCTGTAGTTCCTTCTATACTTTCCTTCCACCCACTAAATACATCAATATCCTTAGCTGACCTCTTACGGATTGCTGCATATCCCCTTGTAGTTCTGTTACTTTCTCTTCTACGGATTGCAATCATTCTGTCATTACTACTTCCTTATCTAAGACTTCTGCTTCGATTTGTAGCTCCCTGGTATTCTGATTAACTGTCTCTTCTGTAGCTCTGGCATACTACAGTACTTCTCCATTCAGTTGTCGTAGTAGTTGTGTGTGATTCATTACGTCCTTCCCTAAACTATCAATCTGCACAGTATGCCAATCACTCATTGCTCTGATCCTTTTGCCCATTGCTTAACCTCATCTACAGTAACATTCATCTTTAGAATATATTACTCATCAGCAGTGTTAAGTATTGTCTTCATAAGCCGACCTCTAACGGAGATCGAGCCCCTCTTCCTCAGCATATGTGGAATAACCCCAGTACCAGATTCATCTCACTCCTTAATTTGTCGTACGCTCCGTTTACTCTCTCACATACCCTAGCACTTCCTCTGGGTATCCCGTACCTTTCCGTTCCCTGAAGGAACTTGTTGAATGCTTCTTCCAATCTTCTCACCTCATTACCCATCTACCATGCGTTGAATACCAACGATATAATCCAGGGATGACTGGTAATCACTACGTCTTCCCGTTTGGCGAGCAGCATTTCCCCTTAGAGAGGAACGCTTCCACCCGACGAGGATCAGTAGTCCCGCTATGAACCGCATCATTTGCCTTCTCTGCACCTCGTCTACGGGCAGGAATACCTATTACCTACCTCTCCTTTAAACTCATTGCTGCTCCACAGCTGCTTATACTGATTAAATCTATACCTCACCTAAGAAAATATTAGAAGATTATCTCCTAGACCGTAATCCATACGGGTTCCTCGTTATCATCTCATTGACAACCCCTTGTTTATCTTCCGAAATATTTCTCCTCATTCTCCCTTTACGTTCCGTATCTACTATCCCTGGAAGAGCTTCTGGACTTCCTTTGAAAGATTTCAACTGCCCTACATGCTGAGTTGTCGTTCTCTTCGGCTACCAACTCTTGGCTTTTACTGGGACGTAGTCCCTACCGCTTGGCACGGCCCCTGATACTTTCCAGAAAACTTTTTTGTCTTTCCCTTTGCCGTATAAGAAGTTGATAGCACCACCCACAAGCGAACACGACACTGCGTTATTCTTGCCCTAGAGCCCACTGCTTCTTCCTGTGTCTCCAGTGCTCGTGTATTTCCTCTCTGGACTCTGCTCCAGATTTTCCTAATCACTTTGACAAATTCCTTAATAGACTCCCCAGTCTTCCATTCCTTCGTTTTCAATACGTTGAAGGGTGGTGGCGTTTTACGACCATATCCTACTTCACATGGCGATAATCCTATACATGTATGCTGTTTTGAGGTGTAGGTGGCGACGACGTACTTCAAATAGACATCCCAGTTGGTGTCATATGCGACAGTGTAATGTCCAGGAACCTTCCCAATTATCCTATATAGTCTTTCGATTCTTACATTAGCTTGGGGATGGAGAGGACTCGTCCTTAACTTCTTCACATTCAATAACTTACACAATTACTTAAATGTATCTAACATTAAATTCATTCCCTGTCTGTTATTGTTGTTTCAGGCGCTCCAAACTTCGGTATACAAATATTCAAAAGTTCCCGTGCCACTGTTGCTGCCAGCTGGTTTGGTATTGTGATCACCTTCACGTATCGTGAAAAATGATCTATGATTGTAAGTATGTATTTATTCTTACGGTATATTAATAATTTTTACTTATGGACCGTCTGACAGCAACTGAATAAAACACAATTTTAGTGCCATACGCGTTTCGCCTTTATTTTCTGCAAGGCATCATCAGTGGCCTGGAATATGTACATATGTTAGCTATTTTATTTACATTTTTGTCATTGTGCCTATAGGCTATAAACAGTTCTGGTGGTTGGTATTTCCTATTAAGTAGTAATGTTTTGAACTGTACTTGCAGGTTGCGTGGACAATTTCCTACATATTACGCTCCTGTTGCATTTTTGGTGTTGTTCTTCTTCTTATGAACGCCAATTTGCGGTTTTTTTCCCCATTCCACAACACTATGCACTGAACGCTTGTTTTGAAGCAATGTTTTGGTTTCTGTTACCGACTGTCAAATGTTTTTGCCAAAGATCGAATGTTATTGCCAAACTTATGAGTGTAACTATTGAAGTATCTGTGGTCTGTTCGTGTATGCATTTGTGTGTGCGTTTGTGTATGTGTGTGAGTGTTTTTTGGTGACATATATATATATATATATATATATATATATATATATATATATATATATATATATATATATATATATATATATATATATATTTCCTGTATGAGTGTGTGTGTGTGTCTCCAGATGATGTGGGGAAGAGTTTTCTTTTTTTTGTTTTATGTTATCATTTCCTTTACTAAGTGTAGTAGTTAGCCTGTGCTGATGTGTGTTTGTTCATTTATCACATTTTTGTTTTCTGCTATGGCTTTCTCGATGTGAAAGTTTTCTTGCATTTGTATAAGATGTTTATCATGGTTGCTTATTCTCATTATTTTCATTTCTTGTTCCATGTTTGTAGGATGATGGTTGTAGTGTTTTAAATGCTCTGCAAATGTGGAATGGTTTGTTTCATACTTCCAACATCTGATATGTTCTTTGCATCTTGTTTGAAAATTCCTGCATGTCATGCCTATGTATACTGCATCACAACTTTGAGATTCAAGTTTAAATATTCCTGATTGTTGGAATTTGTCTCTCTTGGTAGCTGGCTGGCTTAGGTGTGATTGAAGGGTTTGCCCAGGCTTATATGCTATTTTGAAGCCCTGTCTCTTTAGGATGTTTGCAACTCTGTGTGTTAGTTTATGTGTGTAGGTTATGGTGTACCATCTGGTTCTTTTCTGTGTGGTGTTGACATTGTGTGTGTTTGTTGAGTGTGTTTGTAAGTTTTTAGCTTGTGAGTTCTTTTGTATTGTGGAACTGTTGTGTTTGTTTTTTATTTGTGTTTTTATTTTTTGATTGAGCTTGTGTACCACATGTGTGTCATACCCGTTGTTCCTAGCTATTTGTATGATTGTACTCATTTCTTGTTCATAGTTTCTCTTGCTGAGTGGGATTCTGTTTAATCTATGTAACATGTGTCTTAGTGCTGCAAGTTTCTGGCTGTAGGGGTGGTTGGATGTGGAATGTATTATTGTGTCTGTGGCTGTTGGTTTTCTAAAGATGTTAAATGTATGTTTACCATTTTCTTTTTTAATTGTAATGTCAAGAAAATTTATTTGATTTTCTTTTTCTTTTTCAAGTGTGAATTTTATGTTCTGATGAGTTTTGTTCATTTCTGAATGGAGTTCGTCTATTTTTTCACTTGGCTCATCTACCAGACAAATAATGTCATCCACGTATCTGTACCAATATATGATTTTGAAACTTTCATTTGTGGTTATCTTATCAAATATCTGATTTTCTAGGTGACTGATGAAAATGTTTGCTAGTGTTCCTGATATTGGGGATCCCATGGGCAGTCCATCAGTTTGTAGATAATATTCTTTCTCAAACTGAAAGCAGTTTTGTTCAGTTGTCAGTCTGAGCATGTCTGTTATTTCTTTTATTGCGTCTGTGGTGAGGTTGCTGTGGGATGAGAGATTTTGTTCTATGTTTTCTATTGTTTCTGTGATAGGGATGGAGGTATACATATTTTCTATATCGAATGAAATCAGTGATGCTGTGTGTGGTACCTGTATGTTCTGTATGTTTTCTATTAGGCTTTCTGTGTTTATCACTGTTCTGTTGTTTTCTACTTTATAGTGTTTTGTTACTAACTTTTGGAGGTGTTTGGCTATGCGGTATGTTGGGGCTTTCTTGAAGTTGATAACGGCTCTCACAGGCATTCCGTCTTTATGTACTTTCGGTTGACTGCGGAGTGTTGGTGCTTGTGGGTTTTTCTGTGTTAAGTAGTATTTCTGTTTGTCTGTGAGTGTGTGTTCAATGTTTTTCAGTGTTCGTTTCACATTTGCCTGGAACCGTGTAGTTGGATCTGACTTCAGTTTTTGTATTTATTCTCTTCTGGGGTTTTATTGAATTGTCCTAAAATACCAATCCCCAGAAATTCGAGTGGTGCTTGTGCTTCAGGTATTCTGAAATGGCACACTCGTTCGACACTAATCTGGCCTCTGTGTGCACTGTATGTAATTCCGCACATAGGACCTACTGGTTTACCTCCATCTACCTATTCCTTCACCGCTACATTCCTGCTACTCTTTTGTTCATAGATATGAAACCTCCATGACCCACGAACATGTGATCAACAGCTTCTTGTAGCACTCTATTCCTTAGCTTCGGCAGTACTACTATCCGCTGCCGCACCTGGCATTCTCTGATTAGCAACCCATCCTGCATACAAAACTGTGACTGCTTAAACCACTCCTTACATTCATCACGCGCTCTCTGTGCAGTTTGCCATTCCTTGTGCTCATTAAACCAATATGCAGTACTGCTACTTGTGTACTTAAGCCATTTGCACTTTTGTGCTTGTTCCAAAGTTTATGCCTGACTTCGAAATCAAATCCACTTAGTCTTACCGCCCATTGCGTCAACCTACTAGAAGGATCCTTTAACCAGAATAGCCATTTTAATGCCACATGATCTGTTATTATTCTAAACTTTTTATCACACAGATAGTATTTTAAATTTGTGATTCCTCCATTGTGGAAAAAAATTCTTTCTGCAGAATTTAGTGCAAGCTACCGGATGTTCTACGCCATCTACCTCCTATGATAACACACATAGAAGTGCGTGGTTTGATGCATAACCTGATAAAAACCAATTCTCTATTAAAACCCGGAAATACCAATATCGTACTCTATGTTAAAGCTTCTTTCAGCTCCTCAAAGGCATCCTAGCACTCTTCTTACCACACAAATTTAGTACCCTCTTTTTAAGAATTGTGTCAACGGTCAGGTAATATACACATATCCTTTTACGAACCGGTGGTAACACGATTGCAACTACGTTACAAATTGTAGTACAGGAAACTCACGTACAGCTATAACTAAGCTTGGGTCTGTCTTAACCCCATCTTTACTTAAGACATGAACTAGGTATGCTATTTCCTATATCACAAAATTGTGCATTTTTGTACTCAGTGTTAACTTCACTGATTTTAACCTTAGGAATATTTCCCTTAATCGCTGTATATGCTGTTCACATCATTACCACAGACGATTATGCCATCGAGGTACATTAAGCATACACGTGACTTGAAACTTTTGAGTACTCCATCCAGCAATCTCAGAAACATGACAGGTGCATTTTGTTAAAATTAGTGGTGTTCCCAGGGTGCTGAAAACGCTGTTTGGTGTGGATCCTGCGGTGTAAACTCTTTCAGGTGATAACCACTCTTCAAGTCCATTAATGAAAAATATTTGCATTCGCTAAATGATCCAAGGTTTCTGTGATGTTTGGCAAAGGTAGGTAATCATTATCGTTTTCGTGTTTAGATGTCTATAACCACAACAAAACCTACATTTTCGTGTCCCTTCCATTGAAATTTTTGGCACAACGACTATTCCTGCCTCTCATGCACTATTACTTACTTCTATTATTCGACCTTTTAGTATCTTGGTTGCAAGTATCTAGGTATTCTGTATGTTTTGCGGTAGACTGATAATTCATTTCCCGTTGCTGTGTAGTGCTCTATAATATCCGTAGCCTGTAAGGGACCTTTTAGAAAACATAAATACCTAAATTCCAAAAGCAATTTTTCCATCCATTCCCTATTGCATCCCTCTAGGTGCTTCACTTTCCCTCGTAATGCAGTTTCAATAACATCCAGCAATTGTCCATGGCTGACACCCCTCATGTCCCATTCTTCTTCCTCCAGGTATCCATATTAATGATTAACAAACCCTTTGTGAAGCCTACAGCCTCTACGCTAAAATTGTCTATAGAAACAAGTTCCTTCTTTCTGCCCTTTACTTTTTGTATGTGTACAATACCTCTTTTAACTAAGTGACCTGCCTATTCTAATACTTCATTCTCTTCTAACGGTTCCATCACAAACAAAGTTCCCAACGCCAAGCTAGACTCAAAACTGAACCAAAGTGATTACCTAGTACCTTAAGGTACATAATCGTGTGAATGAAGTCTTATTGTGATCTTTCGCGGTTTATTTAGTTTGTCTTTCATGACAGACTCCCTTCGCGCCATCGTTACACTGGCAATGGCCCCACATCACTGAAACATTTTTCATTACATAGGTGAAACATTTTTCAGCTCGTGTGGCCGAAGATCGATTATGGCACAATGCTGATGTAAGAAATTTAATCCAAAGCCCTCACTTACATCTACACATCGTTTAAATTGAACCACGTCGAGGCAAAAGTCTATGTTCACCGATCCTAATGGTGTGACACCTTTATCCCCCGCTCCATGCAATCTGTACCATTATAGGTCCCCCTGTTTATGTTTTACCAGGTCAATACTGGTGACCGACACATGGGCCCCTGTATCTAATAATACCCTGCTACCCTTTCGTCCTGCTATTCCTCTTATCGCACAGTCAACCACCGCATACGATTTCGTTGCATCCAGTATTTCTGTGAAAGACCTTAGGTGGACCTTGGGTTCCTGTTGGCATTTGACACTTTATTCTCCCCAGGTCCTCTGCTTCTAAAGTTATTACATCCTCTTTTTTTATTCACGTCATCCTGAGGCTGGCGACACTGCCTTCTTACATTCCCCATTCATCCACAACTGAAACAATTTATATTAGATGAAAGCACTGTCCGTTTACCCTGAATTCCAGTCAACAAATCTGTCTCCTCACACTCTGTAGCTAACGAAAACCGTCAGACCCCGTGTCCTAACACATCTTGAAATTTCCGCTTGAAACTCTCTTAAGAAAGTATCAAGTGCCTTCTGCTCGTTTAATCTTCCTAATCCTAGCCAGGAAATGCTCCACTGTTTCCTTATTTCTCTTAGTTGTAACCCCTAATGGTTAACTGTGGTGACTGGTACTACTACGTCTGGTATATCTCTGAATTAACTCTTCTTTAAATTCTTCAAATATAGTGGCTCTCTTAACAGATTCTGTAAACCGTAAGTAAGTTTTAGCTTTCCCTGTTAGTCTCAATTTCGCAACACTCAGTAATTCCTTATTTGACCAACCTTGCATCCAAGCCAGACTTCCAAGATCCCCCACAAACGTCTGTACACCCTCGATTGCCTTAGCAGGAAAAGAAGCCATTAAGCTTGCGAATAAGAAATTACATTTCATTGTGACGATGGCGAATCTACCAATCCATGCACTTCTATATTACCTGTTGTTGATTATGCTACATCTGCTAACAATATGAGTGCAGCTTCTGGCTCTGGCATACTTTGCTTCTCTGGTTCTGCCGAAGCTTTGTCCTTGACAACAATAATTTTGATAACTAACACTTTCAAGATAAGAGAACAAAATACATTAACTTAATCCTCACATCTAATCATGAGAAATCTCGACCCCAGCATTGCCTAGCCATACGGCCCTAACGATTATATTTATAGTATTTTACTTGAGCTGATTCTGTACAAGGTGCTGAGTCGCCCTCAAGGTTGCGCTCTGCGTATGTTACAGGCACTAAAAAGTCCTGACTTCCATTACATCTAGAAGAATCCACTGGTTCTCTGCTCAATAAATTCTATCTTACGAGATGGTCGACGGTCAAACCTTTTCTCTATGACCAAAATACAATAATAATTTTTGGGCTAACCATAAGCTGTAGTTTCAGACATTGCTCTAAGAGGGCGATGTCAGTGATCTGACACCAGAGTTAGATGACCCTTTGGTTGTCACCTATGGAGAATGAAAGGAGACACCAGGATGACAGCACTCTTGTTTCATAAATTTTTTTATGCTGGCCCTCAGGCGTAGCACATCAGGAACAACTTGGTAGAGGCGTCAAGTTGCCTCTCGTACGAAACAATAGACGTCTGCCATTGTTGGCAGTGCCAAGAGTGGGACCGACTGTGATGTCACTCGAATGGCACTGTCAGCAACGTCTTCAGCTTTGACTATGAATACTGTATGACAGTAAAGCTGATAACACGTGCAGGAGGCCATAACCTCCCCCCCCCACCCCCCACTCCCCAGCGTATGGGTGGCTCTCTGCTCTGGCGGCGGCTCTCCTATGACTCAGAGTAGGCTGCTCTGTCCCAAGGTCAAACGGTGGACGCCATACCGCAATCCAGGATGTCACAGGCATGTGGTGTAGGCTCTGATACTGAGACGAGAATATTTTAGTATAGAAAGGCTGAGTACTTATAAGCTCCAGACTATGTTTAGGCTTAAGGCACATACTCTTAACAAGTCTGTGGTGGCAAGTGAGGAAAGTTTTGAGCCGCGCCGAGTGGCCGCGCGGTTTGAGGCGCCACGTCACGGACTGCGTGGCTCCTCCTGTCGGAGGTTCGAGTGCTCCAGTGGGTATGGGTGTGTGTATTGTCCTTAGTATAGGTTAGTTTAAGTAGTGTGTAAGTCTAGGGACCGATGACCTCAGCATCGTGGTCCCGCAGGAGTTCACACACACATTGTTTTGCGAAGCAAAACACGGGTAACAGGTGTTGTGAAGCAGAGCCAGTTTGGTGCAGTAGAACAACAGCTGACGCTACAATCTTCTAGCGTGAGGCATGGCTTGTACACAAATTGCACACCCCCTCCTCAACTTGACAATGCCAGACAAACATGAGCGCTTCGACGTATGCAGTTATTCGACTCCTTGTGTTCACTGTCGTCGATCATCCTCCATAGAGTCCCAACTTGGTGCTATCTAATTTTCATATACATCGTAGACCTAAAGAACGTTTGGAGGATTCCACGAGATTGTGATGTAGGAGTGAATGCGGTGGTGAGGTTATGGCTCTGTCAACAGAATCAAACATTTTACAGCGACAGTATCAATAAACATAGTCTTTTCCTGAGAGAAACGTGTTCGTCACCAGGGCGACTATGTTCAGAAATAAATATTTAGACATGAAGAACAATGTAGTAGAATGTTAATAACGTTTGTTTTATTTAAAAAGATTTCAGCTTCCACAAAAAAGTCGGAAGCATTAGTCTTCAGCATGTCCTGATATCTATTTCTTTAATTTACAGATTAGAATCTAATCAATGGCAGTATGCAGTATACGTCTACATGCACATATACAGTATGCAGAATCCTAATACAGGTAACAATGACTAACATTAATAACTCGACCGAGGAACTACTTTCTGACACGATTAACGCTAATATGCGCTTATCAATTCTCTTTCACATTCACCGCGTGTACCTGATATAAGTTCTAAGCCAATCTGAAGCGATAAGTCCTTTATGCTGTCGGCGCAGTTGACATGACCGTGTCAGCATCTATGACAATGCTCCATTAGCTCCTGTCATTACAGGAACAACCTGCTTGGTTACAGAGGACATTAGTCGAGCCTTATATTGTTATTGGGAACCAAATGGGTAAGGATGGACTGCTTCTGATAGAACATGACTTGACCTCAAAGTGACCAACTTCTCGTCTCGTAGGAGATACACACACACACACACACACACACACACACACACACACTATATAGTGGCTAGTATTGGTGCGAAGAGCACTTGTACTCTTCCTTAACAAAGCAAAACCCCTACACACAATGACGTTGCTATCAACAGAGTGCACACTTGGAAAATATAATAATAATAATATAGACAAATTTACAAAGCTTTAATGATAATTATTTTAAAATGCAAATGTTTTTGTCGTTGTCTTCAGTCCTGAGACTGGTTTGATGCAGCTCTCCATGCTACTCTATCCTGTTCAAGCTTCTTCATCTCCCAGTACTTACTGCAACCTACATCCTTCTGAATCTGCTTAATGTATTCATCTCTTGGTCTCCCTCTACGATTTTTACCCTCCACGCTGCCCTCCAATGCTAAATTTGTGATCCCTTGATGCCTCAGAACATGTCCTACCAACCGGTCCCTTCTTCTTGTCAAGTTGTGCCACAAACCTCTCTTCTCCCCAATTCTATTCAATACCTCCTCATTAGTTATGTGATCTACCCATCTAATCTTGAGAATTCTTCTGTAGCACCACATTTCGAAAGCTTCTATTCTCTTCTTGTTCAAACTATTTATCGTCCATGTTTCACTTCCATACATGGCTGCACTCCATACAAATACTTTCAGAAACGACTTCCTGACACTTAAATCTATACTCGATGTTAACAAATTTCTCTTCTTCACAAACGCTTTCCTTGCCGTTGCCAGTCTACATTTTATATCCTCTCTACTTCGACCATCATCAGTTATTTTGCTCCCCAAATAGCAAAACTCCTTTACTACTTTAACTGTCTCATTTCCTAATCTAATTCCCTCAGCATCACCCGACTTACAGTAAAGCTGCACGCCCTCGGGAAAAATTGCGGCTGCAGTTTCCCCTTGCTTTCAGCCGTTCGCAGTACCAGCACAACAGGCGGTTAAACTGCAAATAAAATATGAAAAATATGTTTTATTTGTTTATAGGTGAAATCTCGAAAAACAAATGTTTTTATTGGCTCTGAGCACTATGGGACTTAACTGCTGAGGTCATCAGTCCCCTAGAACTTAGAACTACTTAAACCTAACTAACCTAAGGACATCACACACATCCATGCCCGAGGCAGGATTCGAACCTGCGACCGTAGCGGTAGCGCCTAGAACCGCTCGGCCACTACGGCCGGCAAAAGTTTTTATTCTACTAAATTAAATGACACATTAGAAAAATGTAAAAAAAATTACATACTACTCTGAAAGCAATAGCTCTTAGGGGTTCACTGGTATTATTTCAGCTCCAGGCTCCAGATATGTATCGACTTTTACTGATTCACGCATTTAAGGGCCTGAGTTAATACCCCAATTCTTTACTTATTCATGTAAAATGGGGTATGGATTATACCTGTAGAATGTAACAAGAAGAGGGGGACAGTAAGCTGAATATTTTTCAAACGGATTTCATGCCCAGAGATTCGTAGCCTGCTCGCTGCAGAGCGCCATGCTAACAGGATATTTTCAGATGATAATTGTTCAGTACGCGCTACGTTTCTTGAAGGAGTGGAGTCACATTATGCAATATATTACATATGGGGTTCAGTATTTGTTGTGAGGTCCTGTGGTAATACACCGAGCAATCGCAGACGAAATTAAAATAACCAATATCAAATGAAAAATAAAAGTTATATATGTCGTGTAAATGACATGAGAATTGTGAAAATTGGGAACACTTGGCTGTCGAAAAAAATTTGCAACGTATGATAGTTGGTAAAGATAACATCAACAAAGTCTTTAGAGCGACGGCTATGGTCAGAGTCAGAACAGATCAGGTAGCTTAGGGCCGTGACATGAAGGGAGGCGATTACACATTCCTGTAAAAAAGAGGTTGTAGTGCTATGTTTATGGAGGCAAGCTATTTGGTCGCCTACATTGGGTAGCAGGTAAGGAGATGAATTTGTTTCTTTGTTTTCTTTTTTTTATATATACGCTAAGCCAGTGCGCTCAAGGTCGAGAGCATGTGGTTGCCGTGCCAACCACAGTTAGCACTGGACTACCTGTGTACCAAGGTTGTCGGCCTAGCATGGCTAAAATTGGAAAAATCCCAGTATGTGGTATTTGAACGACATGTCGACTGCTTAATAGGGTCAGTTTCATTCCAGCAATGGCCTAGCGTCAAAAAAATTAAAGATGGCTTCTCACAGCTCTTTGAAATTCGACAATAATTCACACTCAAATAGTAAAGCCAAGTCTGAATCTACCAGTATCTCAGAAAAATGAGATACATCACATGAAACAATAATATTTTGAATATCTTTAATGAAACAAAAGTTGATAATTTACAGTGACTAAATATTGTCACAATGAACATCTGAATTAAGAATTCTTAAATGCTTCACGTGATTTCAACAAGTGATATTTCAGTTGATAGCATTGCATGATAGATATCATCCCTGAAACCACTCAAATGCATCTGATATATGTCAGAACATCGTAGCTGCATGCCCTCGGGAAAAATTACGGCCGTAGTTTCCCCTTGCTTTCAGCCGTTCGCAGTACCAGCACAGCAAGGCCGTTTTGGTTATTGTTACAAGGCCAGATCAGTCAATCATCCAGACTGTTGCCCTTGCAACTACTGAAAAGGCTGCTGCCCCTCTTCAGGAACCACACGTTTGTCTGGCCTCTCAACAGATACCCCTCCGTTGTGGTTGTACCTACGGTGCGGCTATCTGTATCGCTGAGGCACGCAAGCCTCCCCACCAACGGCAAGGTCCATGGTTCATATTCTCCACAATAACACATCAAATAAGTGCAGCTTGACTAACGCATTTCTGGTCATACTTGCGTATATGCGTAATGAATTTTATTTTGCAAGTAACTTTATTAAATATTAATTACAGTTGCTACTACAAAATCATGGTAATTTAAGAAGTGGTCAGCCGTTTGTATTACCTGATACCACTATTAAAAAGAGTGCCGAATGATGCTTCTGTGTTTAACGAGTATTTAGCTACAATCTTTCATCACTTAACATGTGTGCACTCACACAAAGAATGCTTTCTTATTTATTTGTAAAAAACCTTGGATAGTATTTAATGTAAATGACCTAATGGAAAGTGAATGTGTATAGCATTTCTTTTTTCAAAAAATGTTGTTTCATTGTATTCGTTAGATGTGGAATGTGGTCAAGCTGAGTCAAATTATGTCTTTAGCACTCAAGAACGATGTATTTTGGTGAGGATGGCCTTTAGCCAGTGAGACTCGGACAGTATCAGAACAGTGCTGAATTCAAGTGGAAATGGGATTTTATCGAGTGAAGAGCTCAATGGAGTGATCCTGCATACTTTAATGTTCGGTCTGGAAGAAGGCAGACCTGGCTGTAGTATCGTGTGTTATTTGATGGCATAGATAATAGATTCCAGGCAGTGAATGAACACTACAATATTCTAACGTTTTCCGATTGCAGTACAGAACTGAGGATAGAGAGAGAAGAAGTTTCTACTCGTTACCTTGCAAGTGTTGATTTGTAAATCATCATGTTGAAATCTGAACTGTTTTGAGGTCGTTAATATTTCATGTACTGCAATCACGAAATGAACTTAATAACTTTATTTATGTCTTGACCACACTTTTAATTTTCATCAGCATTTCGCGTTTTGGCTTTCCATCATTTTCAAACGCTGCAAAAGTTCCTTCTTAGCTTACCATTGGTATGTCATTCATATAAAAACATTACATACATTGTGTCAACATTCTCAAGCGCAAGACAAATCCAAACTGCTACTAAGCGAAAATTGTGGAAGCCAAGTGGACTAGACCGACAGGTGGCGCTGGGTACGTGGTACACACTGCAACTTGTTTCTGTTAACAGACATATTTTTTTCATCGTTACAATGTATAAAATAATTTCGTCAGTCAATATGGGAATTACGTACAATGTTTTCCAAAAGATATAACTTTGCGAAACAATGTGTTAGTTATTTTTTTCTTTCCGTTTTTTTCCTTAAGCGCGCTGATTGGCTCTGTGGCTAACTGTCTATTAACAAACGCTTAAAATAGTAACATCAGTAAAAGGTCTTCAGTATTTAATAAAAGTTAAAATTATATACATTCCTAGATGGCTGTAAGGAACTGATTAAAGTTGGCACACTTAAGATACCATGCATAAGATCTTCTGTAGTTGTATGAAAATAAACTTGTTTTCTGTGAGTAACAAATATTTTAGATCACCATGTCAAATTACGGGAAGGGCCAAGGGGTCACACTATCAAATTTTAGCATATAAAAAAATCGTGTAAAGCCCTTTGTGATAATGTGACTATAAATGTTTGTAAAATGACGACTTAAATGATACAACGCGAAAGCGTTTAGAACAGCTATAGTGGCGCTGTTGTCAATAATTGTCAACTTGTGCCATGCTGCGTCAAGCGCTGAGCAGCCTATATGAATACTTTATAGGCATACTTAAAAAAACGTACACAACGTCTTCTATGGTTTTATGGCCAATAATACAATTTTTCTGTGAAAAAAAAAAAGAATTTTTGACGCCATGACGCAGATTAAAAAATGGAGTAGCGGCACTCAATGTTAATCTTGGCATATTAAAACTCCTATTAAGATATTTGTAATACTAGGATTACGAATGTTTATAAAATGACAACTTTAACTAAAACACTGCAAATGTGTTGTGAAACGGCTGTAATAGCACTGTTGCCAATAGTGTTCAACGCGCGCCGGCCAGTGTGGCCATGCGGTTAAAGGCGCTTCAGTCTGGAAGCGCGCGACCGCTACGGTCGCAGGTTCGAATCCTGCCTCGGGCATGGATGTGTGTGATGTACTTAGGTTAGTTAGGTTTAAGTAGTTCTAAATTATAGGGGACTCATGACCTCAGATGTTAAGTCCCATAGTGCTCAGAGCCATTTTTTTCAACGCGCGCGCAATACAGCGTGAAACACTGAGCATCCGCTTATGAATAATCTGTCCGCTCGTTTGACGCTAAACATGCAGTAAGTAGTTAAGCTTTTACTCATCTCGTGAATAAAACTAAACACAGGAAGAAGCTAGACAAATGTGCGAAGTGAGACGCCGTTTATTGCAAAAAGAAGCGGCGAGCTGCAGTGCGTCGCCCTGTACTGAGGCCCCAGGACGGCGGCAGAACTATAAGTGCTCCGTAAATTGACAGAAAAGCCAGATGGGGAAATGTACTTGCTCGTTTAGTATTTCTGAAGGAATTTTTTTCTTACTCTGAAAAATCTTCAATTCATCAAGCATATTCCTTAGCAGCCCCTCTGTGGCGTTGCGTTGAATTTTGAGATTAGTCTCGATTTCGCCTAACGAGTAGTTGTTTCGTACAAGATACTGGTCGAGACGCTGTCACCTACCGCCACCTCAAGGAATCACCCCCCACCCCCAACCTTCCTTTGTTACCTGCTGCTCCCTAAACCCTCTGACATCTCTTCCTATCGTCCCACCTGCCTCACCTCCGTGTTCAGAAAGGTATTTGAGTCGAACCTCTCTTGCCATATTGATCACCACCTTAACCAATACAGTCTCCTTCCCCTTACCCAGTGTGGCTTCCAGCCCTCCATTTTAGCTGATGACCAGCTCCTTAACCTTACCAATCTTCTTTCCCTCCAACTTCAATCCAATTACTCTGCTATCTTTGTTTCCCATGACCTCCAGAAAGCTCGCAACAAAGTCGTCTTGAAACTCCAGACCTATCATCCATCTCGTAGCTTCCTTCCTCTCCCATTGCCTCTCCTATGTTAATATCCACAATAACATCTCCCATACTTTCTATCCCACTGCTGGTGTGTCCCAAGGCTCCGTCCTTTCCCCTCTCCTCTATCTCCTGTATACTGCAGATATGCCCAAAGCTCCCCCATTGGTTCAGCTCCTCCAGTTTGCTGATGACACCGTCTTTATGGCCCTTTATCCTACTCAGCATCAGTTCCAATGCATCCTTCAAGCCCACCTTGACCAGTTCACCACTTGGTGCCACATTAATCCTTCCAAAACTCAGAGCGTACCATGCATTCCTTCTGCCTCCACTGTTTTTATCTCACCATTTATGGTCATCCTATCCACCTCACACCTACCGTGAACTACCTTGGCCTCTCCCTCAACCATCACCTGACGTGGACTCTCTACCTCCTTATGATCCAACACAAAGTCCACAATAGACTCCACCTCCTGAAACTCCCGTCCGACCGGACATGGGGCTGAATCCTTCCAGCATCCTTCATACCTACAAACGCCCCATCCTTTGTTGTGGTAGTGTTGCTTGGGTCTCTGCCCCTCCCAGATTCTATAGAGCCCTCGAAATCCTTGAACACCTTTCACTCTGGCTTACTTTCTGTATCTGCCTCCCATCTCCCAAACAGATCCTCCACGACCTCATCCCCTTCTCACATCTTCTCCTTTTCTTCAAACACATCTGCACCCTTTACATCGTCTGCAAACTCGATCCTCCCCTCCGCTCTGGTGTCTTCTATCCTCTCTAACCCCCACCTTTTGCCACACCTTCACCATTTGTGTCCTGTCCTCTCTCCATCTCCACATCCTCCACCACCTCTCCCAACACAACATCCAGCACCTACCCCTCCCAAATGGTGAGCTACATTCCTTCCCCAGAGTGCTTTTTCTCCCTCCTCCACCTTCATCCCTTTCCAGCACACTCCTTTCTGTCTCTGTGCGCCCGTCTGACTTGCCTTCCTTCTGCATCTCCCACCCTGCCCTGCCTCCTGACCTATGGTGCACCCCCGACCCCTCTTTTCTTTCATCCCACCCCTCCAGCCAGCCTCCCCATCTGCACCTTCCTCTCCCCTCTTTTTCACTCCTCTCAGGCCCCCTCCCCCTCGGAAGGTCCGTCCCAGCAAGTTTTATTCTTGATTGTGTGTGGTCTGTCTTTACAAGGGTTTTTAAAGTGTCTTTGTTCTTGTTTTAATACTGTGGTCAACTTTTATCTTGTGTGTGTGACTTGGGTGTATTTTATGTACTCCACAAATCGACAACTGCGTTCTTCAACTTCATGTCGACCTTTTTTTTAACTGTCCCAAAATGGACGTCTCTATGTCAGTGTATGTTTTAACCACCATTTTCTCCACCTATTACATTCTTATGTCCATGTTTTTATCGCCGTTTATATGTATAGCTGCCTCCTATTTAATTGTCACTCGGCTGAAGAGTAGTGGATTGTGCCACTGCCAGCCCTCCCCTGACCATATGGGGCAGAGGAATAAAATCACAATAAAGAAAACAAACTGGCATACATATGCTCTCTGAAACATTTTATGAAGGACTTATGGGTATATGCTACATAAAATTTATCGCAATCACCACACTTAATCCTGTAGACTCCCATGCCCTAATACTTGTCGCACCTGGCCTCAGTCAAGTGTTTTAAATTGTTCCCTAATTTACTGTTAGTTTTTAGCCCATATCTGATATTATGTTTCCTGAATCTGTTTAATACACGCTCAGTGAATCTTATGTTCCTAACCTATTCAGTACAGCCTGTAAATAGGCCTATTTAGGCACTTTTGGCTGGCCTGAGTCCGCTGGTATAATATCGTCTATAATGTTGCCTTCCAAAAATTGCAAACTGTCAATATGTCAGTAGACCTATTTATAGTTAAATCCTGATAATTTATAGCTTGTTCTACTTCGTGCTCAATTGTAAATTCTATGTTGGAGTGCATACTGACGAATTTCACAGCCACCACTTTAATCGTTTCCTCATCGCCATTTACTACTACGAAGTTGTCATCCACATACCTACTGTAAGTGAGAGGGTTACTCCAGATTTCTGGGTATTTGGCAAATAAACTGTTTTCTCACTGATCCATGAAAATCTTGGCTGCTGTGGCCGATAAACTTTTCCCATACAAGGCCTACTGGTTAATAACAATACCTGTGTTTATCATTAAAGGAGATGTAGTTAAAAGATAAAGAAAACTCTAACATTTCAACCAATTCTATCACCTTGACGCGGCAAATTTTATTATGTGTAACAAATTATGCATGTTAATACCAATTTTTCAGAAAGTGGTATATTAGTATATAGTTTAGCAACATCCAAAGAGGCTAAGTAACCATTTTCTGGAAGGACTAAATAATTTATCTTTTCTATAAAATCGTAAGAGCTCCAGAAAGAAAAGCACCTCTCGAAAGTGTAAGCCTCTCTTAATCTTTTATTGAGATCCCTATTTAGCCTATAGGTGGGTGCAGCATGACTGTTCACAACTGGATGCACCGGATGAGACTCTTTGTGAAGCTTACCTGTGATTTAAGTGTTGGTATGCTTTGATTCATTACTGTTACTCTTGTCCTATCTCTCTCTGTTGTATATCAAAAACACTTGTCGTTTATCTTCGTTTTCAGTGGTGCTTTAAATTTTGGCACAGGGTCATACTTAATCTCAGTAATAACGAAAAACTCTATGGTTTTGCAAATATAATCACAATGATTAAATAACACAATCGAATTTCCCGTATCAGCCTTCGTTACTATGACTTTGTTCCACACAACTTCTTATCCAACTGCCTTACCGCTTTTAATAGCACTGGGGATTTTGGCATATCTTGTTTGGCTTTCCCTGATGCCGCCTTTAGACTACTGGTGATGTCTGCTTGTTGACTTCTTCTTAATTTCGCTGCATCTCTAATTGTTTTTACTTCTGCAATAGTACTTTCGACTAATTTACTGTCGGTTCTTGGAGGGACGTTGCCCTTCAGTCCTTTATGCAAGAAATTTAGTTCCTCACTGCTTAAAACAATCGTATTCAAGTTAAATACTGTATTCGCAAACACGTGATTAGTTGCATTGCTACTCTCGTCCCTACATTACCTAGTTAACAAGGGAATTTTGTTACCGTGCCTCTTTAAAAAACAACAGTATTCATGGACCACCAAGTCATCACTAACTTTATGTCGACCTTTTTTTTAACTATTCCAAAATGGACGTCTCTATTACAATGAAACACAGTGAAACTATTCCTAAAGAATGTTGCTAAACGGAAAAGCTCTCTTCTATACATGTCTCTCAATCAGTATGCACTTTTTATTTCACTTCTTACCCATGCGATTTCGTAGCGCTGTTTAATCTTGACAGCTGTTCTATAGCTATTGAGGGTTCTTAATCTTGCATATTTCCGCGTAACTCCGCTGTATAAACACGTTTTGTTGAAATTTATCAATTCCCTTACCACCGCCTAGTAATCTGTATAATTTTAACTTTTATTAATATATGTGAGCTTTTACTGAGGGTTGTAATTTAAGTGTTTGTTAATAGATAGTTGACGCCAGCGCCAATCAGTGTGCTCTTCCAATGTATTAGGTGAAGAAAGAAAAGGAATAAAACTGTAACACATTGTTTTGTAAATTAATATCTTTTGTAAAACATTGTAATTCCCATATCGACTGTTGAAATTATTTTATACGTTGTAACGACGGAAAAAGTGTGATTCTAAACAGAAACGAATTTCAGCGTGTACCACGAACCCAGCGCTGCCTGGTGGTCTAGTCTACTTGGCTTCGACAATTTTCAGTTGGTGGCAGTTTGGACTTGTCTCGTTCTCGAGAATATTGCCTCGATACAACGTATACAATGTTTTTATATGACTAACATAGCTATGGTAAGCTAGAAAGCCACATTCTAATCGTTGTAACATGTCTCTTATCAACTGTGAAATGTATCATATTTTCATATCGTCTGATACCAGTTTTATGTTGTATTTTCAGTCTTTAAAAGTGACGGAAAGTCGAAACGCGTAAGGTTGATGAAAAATAAAAGTGTGAACAAGACATAAGTGAAGTCATTAAAAGTGCATTCAGACGGCCACGACTTCTCGTAGTATTTTCATGCAATTTGCAGCTGAATTGGACTTAGGTTTCGCGAATTTTGGATGACTATTTAGCTTGGGGATTCTGGTACCCTTCTCGTAATTCTCACTATGTAACTTTACTGGATTTGATAATGTTATTTTATTTCTATATTTTAATTGGGCACCATAGGATTACTTTCCGTTTATTTTAGATGTCCTTTCTTAAATAAAAAATATTTAGCATCATTCTCTCTCGTCTAAAACAAATACAGATATTAAGCAGAACCCTTTTTAGTTGATTATTAATTCATCTTTTATTTTAAATTTCCATATTTCTCAATAATTTGCAGTTCTGGCCAGTGCATAGACTATTTGACTGCAGAATCACAGCTACAGGTTATTATTTGCAGCCAGTTAACTGTTGGACTTGAAAGCAGACGTGCGCAATGCCACTCTAAGACTACATCGAACTATTCTTATTATAACTAAGTCGTGCAGATCCCAGCTAACTAAGGTCCTAGCAACGTCAACTAAAGTCTTAACTGGTTTGCTCGTATGGACTGCGGTTTAGAGAGTGATTACTCATCTACAGAAAACCAAGGTAGTATCGCCTGTTATAAAAGGAT
Source organism: Schistocerca nitens (assembly GCF_023898315.1). Lineage (NCBI taxonomy): Eukaryota > Metazoa > Arthropoda > Insecta > Orthoptera > Acrididae > Schistocerca > Schistocerca nitens. Next base: position 490,066,491 of record NC_064621.1, read on the forward strand.
TATTCCCACTTTCATTTCAAGTAGTTTATTGGAACCACTGATATCCTAAATCTACACAACCGAACGAAAACTGCATCGCCTCGTTAGCCCAGTGTAATGTTCACAACGTTGCCTACTTGGCCATATACAGTAACCTTGATGTGGAGTGTTGTCCGTACCTGTGATTAATCCATAAATACTCAGTTGAGAAGTTTACCTCATCGTTTGTGTCATGGCACCGCATCATTTGTTTGAATAAATCGCGCGCGTAATGTTAAAAACAATGGTCGTCCAGAAAGTGAAGAAGGTTATGGCATAACTTAATAGAAACGAAAGCTGTTAACACCAAGCTTTGTTTACAAAGTTACAGTACCTTAATCTATTTTTCAATGTAGTCGCCGTAGCTGTCAGGGCAGTTGCAGTAATATAGGACCAGTTTTTAAATTCCCATGTCGTATCCCTCCATTGCAAGTTCAGTTTATAATACCGTTCTTTCAGGCCTCAGAAAAAAATGGCGTGTACCCACTTTCTAAATCAGTTCGTTAAAAATAGTCTCTGTTAGTAAACACACACTACAGGACATCGCATCTCTATAGCGACTTCTGACAAGCAGCGCCCAGGGGTGTGTCTTCAAAGCAAGGCTGGCTGACCTAATAGCATTGACCTTCGCAGCTGCTGGAGAGTCCTGTCTCTCTAAGAGCGGCTTCCCTTCTCGGCCTACGTGACTCTCTGTGGCCAAGCAGTTACAGCTCACTCATTGTGACTTCGGGGCAATGGCTTCTTATTGATGAACCATGCAATTCAGTATAAAAATGTAAGATGTGTACATCCAGTATTGGCTATCACTGGTACGTATACACAGCTCATTTATTGATTAGGGTTAATTACCCAGAATTGACTGGTCTTTTTAACTCTGGCTTCTATTAGTTACAGGTCAGTTTTGGGAAAACGAGTGTGTGTTTAAAAATAACAGATCTGAGCTAGGACGTCGATGCTTGTTTGAATCTTCTTCAGGAGAGAGCTTTGTCTGCCCGAAATTTCTTTCAGTTTCGGGAATAAGTGAAGATCAATTGGTGCAAAATCAGGCCTACAAGGAGGATGATCAAAAATATCCCAGATAAAACGTTAAAATTCTTACTGTGTTCGAGCTAATGCATGTGGCCGTGGATTGTTATGACTCAAAAACACATTTGCCAACATTCCACGTCACTGAAGACCCGTTTGTTGCACTGTCACCAAAATATTTCTTTATTTCCCTAAAATGTCTGTGGACCAACCGTTTTGTGCATGGAGGAACCGAATGACTCTGCGAACTTCGCATTTGGATTGATTTTCAGCGGACGCCGCTACTTCGAAACGTTGCAGAACAAAGAAACATGGCCGCTCAGCAACCTGTCTCTGCTCGCACGGACTGTGAGACGGGGAAAGGAATCAACTGGCACGCTTGCGATCGGGTTGGTAGAGGATCGGCGCTGGGTGTGGCACACAGTGGTTTTTTACTTTCTGGATGACCCGGAATTTTGTGCAACAAATAGCTTCATACCGTATGTCCACTTTGTAAAGTTCGAGTTAATCATTATGCATTTGCTGTTAGGTAGGGTCATTAAACTAGTTCTTTTCTTTTTTTTTTATTCTGAACAGTTATTTCTCTACAACGGGTTAAAAATTTCTGCCGAAACGTAAAAGAAATATTGTTTCGCGATAATTTTGGAGTTTTATATTTCAGATCCTATTACTACTTTACTTACACCACTATTTCTATACTGTTATATACTTATATCAGTAGTACAAAAAGCGTTTTCTTACAAAGTATCTTTTTTCTTGGTGACGAACTTGCAATTTTGACACGTAAAGATTGATATTGGCCCTGAATGTCACGGTCTAGTGGATATAGGAGGTGTTATTGGAAAGTTTTAAGAATGGATCCGTTACTGCTTACTGGTTTGGCGGGCAGGTACACGGAGGGTGGGGAATGAGTCATTGCCTTGTCCTCGAACGCCCTCTGGCAGGAAACTGCGTTTCCTTTATTCAGTTCGTTGTGGCAGCTGCTTGAGTGCGGGTATGTTATGGCTTGTTGCCGGATTCTGTCTGCATGAAAATGAACTTAAAAACGGAGCAACAATTTTGTGTGAAATTGTGCTTCAAAACCGGGAAATCAGCTTCTGAGACTTACAAACTATTCAAAACAGCTTTTGGAGATAATTCTCTGAGCCAGTCAAATGATTTTGTCTGGTTCAACAGATTTAAAAATGGCTGCGAATCTTAGAAGGTGAACCACGGTCCGGCCGTCCTTCCACTGCAAAAACGAATGAAAATGTTGTGAAAGTTCGTGACTTAGTGCGCTCAGATCGCAGACTTACAATTAGGGAGATGGCTGATGAACTTTTTAAGTTTCTATGCAGTTCAGTCAGTTTTAACTGAAGATCTGAACATGCCTCGAGTGTCCGCATAATTCATCCGAAAGTGTTGTCAAGTGACCTGAGACAATACTGACTTGAAGTGTGCCAAGAACTGATTAATCGGACGCTGATTCGTTAAATAGGGCAATTACAGGTGACGAATCGTGGGTATATGTATATGATCCTGAAACCAAAGTGCAGCCTTTGCAGTGGGAGACTTCAGGTTTACCACGACCGAAAAAAGCACGGCAGAGTCAGTCGAACGTAAAGACAATGGTGGTGTTTGTTTTCTGATTCTACGGCTATTGTGCATCATAAATTTACCCCTGGAGGACACACAATTAACCAGGAATACAACAAATGTGTCCTTGAGCGTTTGCGTGAAAAGGTGCGGAAGAAAAGGCCTGCATTGCGAAAAGACAGGAGTTGGGTGCTTCACCATGACACTCATCCAGCTCATCGTGCCTTCTGCATCGTTGAATTTTTGACCAAATTCAAAATCCCTGTGCTTCCACAACTGCCATATTTCCCTGATTTGGCCCCTGAGGACTTCTACCTGTTTCCTAAATTGAAATTTTGACAAAAAGGGAGGCGATTTGTCTCGATTGAACACATCCAGGAAAATACGGAGAGCGTCCTTAACACACTTCAAGAAAAAAATTTACAGGAATGTTCCAAAGTGGCAACACCGTTGGAGTCGGTGAGTTCGGTCAGAAGGGGACTAATTTGAAGTAGATGCATCACAGTAGCATGTAAGTACCACCGTTGTACAATTACAGGCCCATTCTTAAAACTTTTCAATCGTACGTCGTGTTTATAATTCGAGTAAATAAGTTTATACAGATCTGAAAATCTTGACATAACTATCGAGAAAAGCTTTCTTACAAACTTTTGTCGCTCCCACTGACCCTAGAGCTTACAAGCCATTTTCAGTACTACCGTATCATTGTAAAGAGTCAAAAGAATGTTTATGTTAAAGTAAATACCGTATTTTCCTTGATAATTATCGCCTCATACACACGGCATCACTACTGTTGTAATTCGGAACACTGTCCGCTGAAGTGAATCGGATTTACTGTTGGAACAGTTACATATCGTTCCTATTAAAACTAGAAACGTTTGAGCAAAAATATCGTTAATGTGCGGCTTCTGAATGGAATCAGGGGGAAGAATAATATGCCTTCAACAGGTGAATTATGACAGAAAAATAAACGAACATAATTCGTTTGCTTTCAGGATAGGAAATGACGATGTCCAAAGCGCGATATTACGTAGGAGGTCACGCACGTATCACTTCAGGCTATGAGAACATTCTGTTTTGCCACGTGGGCTTTAATAACCATTGTGGGAACGCTGTGAACTTGACGCATGTGTTTACGTTGCACTCCAACCCCTTTCCTACAGCAGTAATAGATTTTCTGAACAGAACTGCGCCTTATTAGTTCATGCGTATTGAAAAATGAAAAATGTAGAAGTATATGGGGAATAAGGCAGTTGGAAGTGGGTGAAAAACGCGTTTAAAATTAATTCCAAAACTGATAAAATAACTGATGTTTATTGCTTTCCCTACACCTCATTTAAACGTTCTTCACGAATTCATACTTATTAGCTGACGAGCTCTGGGGGCTCAGGTAAAGAAACGCTACTATTCTATTGCAGTATGTATTGATGAATACGTAGTCTCTGCAAGGACAAAAGAAAAGTGATATATTTGTGAAGGCGGAGCAAAACCGTCATCTGAGGTTAACAAACATGCGTAGTCGCCACAGTCTCAAAACCACAAGTTGGCAATAGAAGGGACCTAACGTGTATGAGGATAGTCGAACTGACTCAATAAATAAGATGTAGCATTGCATTCCGAAATTACGATGCTGTGATCCTTCGAACAAGCGTGGATGTCCCAAAGAACAGGTACTGCGGAGCCTACAGCCGATATGAACTACAGGAAATTTACTTCCCATTGGGAACAAGGAAAACCATCAGCTGTATAATATAACGGCGACAGTAAAAATTTGTGCCGGACCGTGACTCGAATAGGAATTTCCTGCTTATCGCGAACGGTCGTCTTACCATTTGGCTACCCGAGCACAACCCTCTTCCACACCCAAACTTCAATATGCCGTGAAATATATGTTCATATAGCTGCTGGTAAAACTTCCGGAATATGAGGTCGTGGTCCAAGAAACTCTTCTGTTTCTGACGTTTCGTCCAGGACTGCGCTGGACATCTTCAGAGGCACTCCTCCGCTAAATCTTGCCGGAGAAGTGCCTCTGAAGATGTCCAGCGCAGTTCTGGACGAAATGTCAGGAACAGGAGAGTGGCTTGGACCACGACGTCACACCCCGAAAGGTTTACCAGCAGCTATGTCATCCGGTCGTGAAAACCTTCATTATATGTTTACAATCTGCAATCATACATCCATGACCAACCGAGTTGGCGCAGTGGTTATCACACTGTACTCGCGTTCGGGAGAACGATGGTTCAAACACGCGTCCAGCCCTCCAGATTTAGGTTTTCGATAATTTCCTTAAATAGCTCCTGACAAATGCAGAGATGGGTCCCTGGAAAGAGCACGGCTGTTTTCCTTCCACTTTTCCACACTCGATCTTGTGCTATGTCTCTAATGACGCTGAAGTCGGCGGGACGTTGAACCCAATCTTCCTTCCTACATTTTTATTACAACCATTATGTTTATTCCCGTACAGGAGCGACATTTTACTTGACAGTCGCTTGCGACTACACGATGTCGTTGGATAAACACAATATTGCAGTGCCTGTCTTATTCTGAATTACGATACACTTTCCGAAGGAACATGGCATCGTAAGTCGGAAGAATAACGTATTTATCCACCAACACCGTGCAAGCGACTTTCAAGTAAAATGTTTCCCCTGTACGGGAACATACATAAGGAATGTGCGGATACAGGTTGTAGACATATGGTTGACGATGTATGGTTGTTCCGGTCAGGCCGTGGGTCATGGTCGGATCGCCAAATGGTAAGTGGACCGCTCGCAATAGAGGGAAATCCGGCAAATATTTTCATTGTCAGCATCCCATTACACAGGCAATGTTTGTCCATATTCGCAATTCCTAATATATTTCTTGGATTCCCTAAATTGATAGGAATTTTGTTCTTCTTACAACGTTTCATATTCGGGGCGAAATTTGAAGCACTCAAGTACACTTCCCCCACAGGACTTACAATTTCTATGAATATTTTAAACGAAAAGCAGACACAGCAATGAATTATTGATGTCTTCGAAGCTTAATCTAGTTCCCGACGAACTGCCTGGTTCGTGAAAGGCAGTTTGCTGTTATGTAGACGGCCTGTTTGTCAGCCAGATGTACTGCATGCGTAAAGCGTAGAAGAGAATTTTCGTGGAGGTAAAAATATTTTCTTCATTTCTATGATTTTAGGTACCCTTGAGCTGTTAGACTCGATATATATTTTCGTCACCACTAGTCAGAGAGTCTTATTTTATAGATTTGTGCTCTACGGATAATTTCAGTAACTAGGTTCAATCTTAATTACGAGATTTCTCACTTTCGTCTAAGGACCATGTGATTCAATAATATGTGAATACTGCACAACATTTTTAATTATGTCTGTGGTCAAAGGTGTTGTGCATGGGCATGTGCATGTGTGTGTGTGTGTGTGTGTGTGTGTGTGTGTGTATTTATTTAACTCTCTGTAGAAGTTTAGTAGTGAGCATTTGTTTGTATGTGCCTAGTCATTTATGAGTTGTTTATTCCCTTCTATGACTTTCTTAATGTGAAACAATACGAAAAATGAACAACTGGTAGTTGACCAGACGGACATAAACAACTTGTAAGTAGGATGTTTAGGTTTTTATGTTGATAACGCCACGTTGCGCTCTGTATGAAAATCACTGACTGTGCTGTGTTCACTCTGTGGCTAATTTACGTTGTTGGAATCTTTGCAATTGTAGTGTTGGGCAGTTGGAAGTGAACAGCGCGTAGCGGCGCGCAGTTGGAAGGACTAAATATTTTGTCTTTTCTATAAAATGGTAAGAGCTCCTGAAAGAAAAGTACCTCTCAAAAGTGTAAGCCCCTCTCAGTCTTTTATTGAGATCCCTGTTTACCCTATACGTGTGTGCAGCATGACTGTTCACAACTTGACGCACCGAATGACACTCATTGTGTAGCTTACCTGTGATTTAAGTGTTCGTATACTTGGATTCATTACTGTTGCCCTTGTCCTATGTATCTCTGTTGGATATAAAAAACACTCGTCGTTAACTTCGTTTTCAGTGGTGCTTTAAATTTTGGCACTGGGTCATACTTAATGTAGGTAATAATGGAAAACTCCATGGTTTTGCTAATATAATCACAATCGTAAAATAACACAATAGAATTTCCCTTTTCAGCCTTCGTTTTGAGTAATTGGTGTAGCTATTGTTTATTGCTAGCACATAATTGTAGAGAGAATCTTCTACGTAGTTGTAGTTTTTCATTGTTGTACAGTAAAACAGTTGTGGCATGCATGTAGATTTGCACCAAGTATTTCGCAGGCTCGCTTCCAATTAATTGGATACTATTTTCAGTGCTATTTTAATGTATTTTCTTATTTTGCTCATCAAATTGTGCTTTACTGTGTTATTGTGTAAAATATTGTGACAATTATGACGTGTGAAAAACGTTATACTATGTCTAACATTCTGCGTGGTGTCTGTCTGTTCTGAGTCTTGTGTCTCCCTACCACTTTTGCGCAACGGCGCTATGAGCAAGTTTTTTAGGGAATTCACTAGTGGATGTGGGGAGAGAGATAATATTGAGAGCGGACCGTCTGGACGTGCGTCCGTCAGAAAAAGGAAATTTGTAAGACTGGATATATATATATATATATATATATATATATATATATATATATATAGGAAATTTGTAAGACTGGAAATGACTTTTGAACACTATTAAGGTAAATACATTGTTTGCTCTCCACCAAACTCTTTTATTTGCTAACTATGCCTATCAGTAGTTAGTGCCTTCAGTAATTAGTATCTTTTATTTAGCTGGCAATATTGGTGCTCGCTGTATTGCAGTAGTTCGAGTAAAGTCAGACTGCGTTGGGCTGAAAATATTGTGTGTCAGTTTAGTGTTGATCAGAATAAATAAAGAGAGGAATGTCTGAGTACGTTCAGTTTTGCTCAGCTGTTTGAAACTCAAATAATGTAAGAGGTTTTATCAGCACAGTCGTTAATAATTTTCCAGAGGTGAGGTTTCAAACTCAATCCTAAGCATGGCCAAAGAATGTACACAACCACTCACACACACACACACACACACACACACACACACACACACACACACTGTTTGGTGATGGGCAAACCGAGAACTGAAGAATTTTTAGTTCCAACGAGTTTTCAGTGTTCTCGAAAACCGACTTCAGTCCTCGGTTTTCGGTTCCTGCTTTGTAGTGTCAGAAAATTTGTCAATCCCGTGGGTGTGGAACATTCTGTGTTGGAATTGACTGTGAGCAGATTATCCCTTACGAATAATTGCTGGATTAAATTGTGCATAAGGGACTGAATTAACACTTTAGAAATTTTCGGGCCCAATGGTGACTCTTGTAGTGGACTGCACACAGTTGTTTTATGGAAAAACTTTGACCATGATAGAACTTCACTAACCACTTCAGTTAAAATTATATTTTGTGTGACGGAATTTATACAAAAAAGTTATATGCACAAAACATAAAAAAGCGTAGTACATGATGTTGCTTGATAAACAAGATAATGAAACTGAGCTAATAGAATTATTGGTTGGCAGATCTCATTCGTAAAGGAGGGCGTATCCTAAACATAATCTGCCTTTGCTAGTATGTTTTTCGAAATCTGTCTAAGCATCAATAAACACATTGTAAGGCTTGAAAGAGAAGCGGAAGCTATCCATGTCACTGTGACTGTATTGTCGAACACATGGGAAGTCTGAACCGCAATTTACGTTGAGTTTCTAAGTTCTGTTTGCCGCAACGTACCAGTACTGCACATGGATACGTCCATGTAACGTGAGCAGGTTGCCGATGGCCTGACCATCTGCCACATATGCACACCAAGGATTGCATTTCTGTGCACTCAAGCACTGGACTTCGCCAGTCTCTCTGTCTAGGAGCGATGTTTTCCTAGTCTGTCGTTCCGCATCCCTGAACTAAGTTCCAAAGGTGCCAAGAGTTGAAGTTACCAAGAGCCGAAACACAAGTCTCACTTTTTAGAAGTGATAACGAAGCCTCTCTGCATTCTGCGCCAAGGGAATTTTGTCAATGCACCCTTAGAAAATAACATTTTCTGTACCAAATACCTAATTGTCCTGTTATTAAAAGTCTCCCATCACAGATGCAAAACGTCAGATTCTATTAGCTCGATCTAAACCTGTCTGTACTCGAATAAATCAACTCGAACATTACATCGTACTAACATTACACTTCCATCACCCCACAATGGTCTATCTTTGGTGTTCATGCACTTTTCTCTGGCCATAGGAAAAAATAACAAAAAGAAACCTCTTTACCTGGTGACAGACTGTCAGCAATGTGCAATCTACAATTCCTCAGAGCCCTGTTTTGATGTACTTAACAGACCACTATCTAACAGAATTTTGTTTTTGGCGAAAAAAACTGCCTGCTGCTTTACCAAAATTCGTTGCTACCGTCCTAGAGTTGTCAGTACACTTTTCTGTAATAGGACACAGGCAATTAAAATCACCGTTCTCTATCTAGATATCGCCATTTTACTACGTTTTCCTGTCTTGGCTCGTATTGCTCCAGATTGGCTGTTCTGGGCGATGGACATCAAAGGTCAGGTGTCAGGTACTCTGCTTCTACCAGAGTGGCTCTTATCAAATCTCAGAACACCTTGTCTTTTATCTGTGAGTTTTGGTTGAACTGTATTTCTCATAGAGTGTCCTTTCCCAGCATGCCGCAGCTTGACATTTCTCCAGAAGAAATCATTATAACAGCATGCATTACGGCAATGGCAGTACAGTAAATAAAGGGTATGTAATCACCCCTTACAATCAATGCTATTACTTTACGGGACGCAGACAATGCCATTCCGCAATCTGCATCAGTCTAATTAGTTAAATCAAATCTATCCATCGAAGTGAATGACAAGTGACCAGCCAAAACGGCTCGATGGTTTTCAAATTACTGACACAAACATTTATACTTCTACCGCTAGTGCAGTCGCATATAATGTGACATTTAATGACGTTTTGTATCGGTATTGTAAAGTTGCAATACTTTACGCAATGGCTACCTGCATAGAGTTTAATATTATGTTTCCTCACATGCTGAAGCTGTAGGGTTCGAATCCTATCATTTGATTTCAGATTTTTATTTTTAAATATTTATCGAAAAGACTTTGATTATTATTTTATATAGATTATTGGTTGAAATGTAATATTGATTTGTGATTCTTTGGTGCAATATTTGAATCATCGTATTAACATTTATATCTCCTTTGATTTATTCACCCTATCATTCTTTTTTTTTTTTTATTTGGAGTCTCTGACCACCCGGTTTTAATTTTTTGTGTCTTAACTTCCATTTAATTTATTCCATTCTGTCATTTTATATTTTAGTCCGAGTTATTGCTCTCATTATTTCTGTTTCTTAGTTTTCTGGGATTTTGTTTCATTTATAATCCATTCTTTCGTTGAAACCCTCCTCTGCATTATTTTGTTCCTAGTGCAACAAGAATACATGTTTCAAACGTTTAAATGACAATTACCGTCAAAAAGTTCTCCATTTTGTTTCTTAGTTTCCATTTTTCATTTCTCGATTCTGTCCTGGGATTGCAGATCTTGCTTCCCATTTCTCGTTTCTCAGTTCCCGTGTCTAAGTTGTCGGTTTTTGGGTCTCACTTCCCAGTCCTCATACCTCGGTTACAGATATCCAGACAATGTCATTAACTTTTCAGCTTTTAAACAAATTATAACATTGAACTGAAAGATGTATTAATGCATACAGTATATTTACAACATCAAATGCACGGAATTAGAAAGTGAAATGTTCCATTAAGTTCAAAAAGTGATTGTGAAAACGGAAATGGGATAAAATACTTTGTCAAGCAGTTGTGAAGAAAGTTAAACTTTCTGGCAAATTATATCTGTGTGCTGCACCAAGACTCGAAATCGTGACCTTTGTCTTTCGCAGGCAAGTGCTACCTAAGTACTACTAACAACCCCTCCTCACAGCTTTACTTCCGTCATGGCATCGTCTGAATGTGTGATGAAAATAATAAAAACATTCAAGGATTAATAACGTGGGAAGCAGCAACAATATTTGTGGACACTCCGCAAATAGGAGTTAAAGTTGCTGGGAAACATCATGCCAGTTGAGTCGATGTCTATCCAGGTGTCTAAAGTCATCAACTGGGCACGCGTCTGTCGTCTGAGGTTATTGCCAGCTACTCATATAGCAAAGTTGTACTCCGAATCCAACGTGGGCATCTTTTACATTGATCAGAATCATTGCATTGACTACTATATTTCTAGCAGATGTATTGATCGTGCATGAAAACTAATTCTAACGCAAATGAACCAATGAAACCTGTCGTACGTAATTTTCAATAATGATCAAATGTAAACGGAAGCTGTGGAAGTATATTTGTGTGCATCTGTGGAAGGCTTCGAACGATTTTAACCAAATTCCATTTGTAGCTTCCATGTTCAACAGAAGAAAACGTACTTGCAGGTGCTGCAAACAAATGAAAATATGTTTGCTTTCATATCACTGATGACACTTTAATAAATCGAGTTGAAACGCGCCTGGAAAAATAAATGTTGCCTTTATTCAGTTGAATACAAATGCTCATAACCTAAAAAATTATTAATGCTGATAACAATTGAGGACTAACAGACCAAAAATATTAACGTCCCAGTGCCACTGGCAAATATACATAATGTCCCAGAAATGTTCCGACATACTTCAAGCGGCTTTAGACGGTACCTTGAGGAACAAATTGGGGGTAGGAATTCGTGCCCGGAAACATCGAACGACGTTGCACAGCGTCGTCCCGACGGCAACAAAAGCCAATATGTACACTGACGGACCGTAGGCGGAGCGTTTCTCGTTCAGTGTTGGTGACTCATCACCGCGATCGCCAGTAGAGAAGGTGCAGGTGGCTGCTCAGTAGACAGGCCTACTCTAACTATGATGCGGTTCTCTGTTGCTTCGGTGGATGACGGTTTCGGACAAGCGTGTCTCGCCCTAGGACTGGGGGCGAAGAAAACTTTTATTTATCTGTTCGCCCCTAAGTCGCAGTGCTATTCTATCTCGAACAAGTCCTCTCCTATGGCGATCGAGGCACTCAGTCGCTATCACCGAATTACAAAGAACATTGTGGGACGTTTTCCCTAAGGTCTGTAAGCGTACATAGTCATGTTTGCTGCTGAAGAGAAGACCGGTGGCAGGCGCCGATGCCTGTAACTTGGACAGTCTGTAGCACTGTGGGATGACGTTTCCAGACACAGGCTCCTATTCTCAGTTTGCCCCTCAAGAAACCGCTCGAAGTTTGTCGCAAAATTTCTGTTACACCGTGCATATACCATTGGTCTTACTTGTTGTATATTGTTTTATTTACTATAAACAGTTGTTTTATTGGTATTAATATATTCACAAGAGTTTTTCTGATAAGTTTAAATATGATTTGTGTATTTGTAAGACTGTTGGTTCCAGATATGAGCGAAAAATTGAGTAATGGTAGAATATTTACTGATGGTCTTTGAAGCACTAGTCTTCATTGCTGGTTTTGTATTCAGTTACCATTAGTCGCCTGTGGATCTACTCTTCTGACTTCTTCTTCTATAAAGGATTATTCGTGTAATTCGTAGTAAAATTTTGTCAATTATAAAATATGAAATAAATACGGGAGTCATCTGTGAGCATATTTACTGCTTGTTTTCTTCCGCGACGTACATGGAAACAAATAGATTGTCATGAATTCTGTCTCTACCCACATCCAATTTTACTGATTACATGCTTTGAATTGGTACTACTAATGAAGAATTTGTATTGCAGATAACTTTTTAAAAAATAATTTTGAAAATTTTAGTCGCCGAGAATATACAAATTATTTCCGCTCAGTCAACATGCCGGATGAATATTGAAAAAAAAATATAAAAAATAAACACTTTAGGTGCATATATGAATGTTATAGAAACACTATTTACTTACGTTTTTGATTGGTTTTCTAGTTATATGGAACGCAATGACAGTTGTGAGTGCTTGTTTTAGATGTACGAGAATTACGTCATGGAGGTGGCATATGTCCATCGCAGATAAGGTTTTGGCTAATAATGTAATGAAGTGCTAAGGAAAGATTACACAAGAGCGCGGAGAAGATTCAGACTTTGTAACAGGCTCTTATGATGATGATGCAGCTAGTGTCTCTACAGTTTAAAGCCCTATCACAGTAACTAATGGTGCTACGGGTGAAACAGTGTCATGTGGACCTGAGGGATAAAACATTTAGTGCAGTTTATGCAGGTAGCGTAGACAGTTTTCCTGTGCTTGAAGAAGGATAGTATGAAAGTCGTGAACTGACTCTGATACTACAGCGGCTGCAAATGTAGATTTTTATCTTCCTTTGATTTTCGGGTCTGCAGCAGTATCCCATCAACATTCTGCCACGATATGTCGGCCCAGAGACGTCCGGCCATCCTCAGGTGAGTAGACAAAGTACTGAAGAGACTTGATGCAGTCATGGTATTTATAGGGGATTCCAAGCATGAGAATCGCACTGGCGATTTACGACGCATGCGTTAGGAGGTGACATACGCGAGGCAGCCAAGTTGTGTGTCCTGCCCTCAGTGCTGAAGTAAGAACGAACTAATCGCTAAGTATCGACTGGGCATGTCGATTACGTTGTGACTGCATCATTTTAATAACAGGATTCCAGTTTTTATCAAGCTGAAAGCCGTTGTCACAGTTCATTAAATTATCAGCAAGACGTATTTACACGGAATCTTTAATTACAGAGTCCCAGAAGCTGGAAACCGGTGCTAAAAGTTTGGTGTTATTTTATTCCATTGAATGTCCCATGGAAATGCAATGTCCTGCCACTGCTAATTTTAAAGGTTGCCCCAGACGGGAGTGTCTTTCGTGTTCTACACAGCGTTCGTGGACCGATCGTGTTGTCTGACCTATATATGTAGAGCCACACTCACAGGGACTTTTATAACCACACTCCTTCCTCAATTGTAAATCGTCTTTAACTGATCCTACTAAGGCCCTGCTCTTTGCCGGTGGACGGAAGATGACATTAGTATTATTTTTCCTAAGCAATCTGCCTATTTTAGAAGACACGTTCCAGGCATATGGAAGGAACGCAATTGATTTATAGTCATCAGTCTCCTCAGAGCGTTGCTTCTTGTTATTATAATTGTGCATAGCCTTCCGTATTTGACGCGAAGTATAGCCATTCTCTTTAAAAATCTTCTCCAGATGCATTAACACTTCATGAAGGCTATCAGCATCGGAAATTACAGTCGCCCGATGAATTAAAGTACTGAGAACACCTGCAGCTGGACACCTGAAGATATAGATCTGTATGTGTGAGTTTTCTGTGCACCGAAAGTCCCAAAGATCCATCATTCTTACGGCGTACTAACACGTCTAGAAAGTGTAGAGTCCCATCTTTCTTAAACTGCATAGTAAACATGATGTTCTCATGTACATAGTTTAAATGACAAAGGAATTTTTCCAGTTCTTGTCTGCCATGAGACCATACAACGAAAATAAGCTCTTGAGTCTGCTGGCTTAAAGCCTACTGTTTTCTGGGGGTTGGTATATGATACTTCCGTTTTATGGACTCATGGCTATGCCCTATAAATACCATGACCGCATTAAGTCTCTTCAGTACTTCGTTTAATCAGCTGAGGATGGCCAGACGTGTCTGGGCAGATATATCGTGGCAGAATGTTGATGGGATCCAGCTGCAGACAGGAAAGTTACTGGAAGAAGAAATACGCCAGAAAATTTCAGTAGATTTGTATGTTTGGTCTAAAATTACTTGTGAATCCCTTTCCATTCGGCTATGTCTTCCTCCTGAGTGCATATGGTTTTTAACAGGAGACCGATAATTTCCTGCAGATTTTCTCTATTTTACCTGTGAAACTAAGATGTATGAGTGATTGTGATTCATAGGTATGAATATTTTGAGTCCTGTAAGTCATGATGGACCGGAAAATACACCGATAATTTCCTGCAGATTTTCTCTATTTTACCTGTGAAACTAAGATGTATGAGTGATTGTGATTCATAGGTATGAATATTTTGAGTCCTGTAAGTCATGATGGACCGGAAAATACACTGCAGCAAGGAAATTGAACACGCTCAAGGACAAGGGAAGTGACAGGTAGGCTATCATTGTAGGAGTGTATGACAAATTCAGACCAAACACACACGTCACAGGTGTCCATTATAATTGTCCGGGCTGTTATGCCGTGGTCGGTTGATGAATTCTGTGTCGATTCCCAACGTTTCGTCTCCGACTGCGGGAGACATCTTCAAGGGGGTCCGTAGCTCGACGGAAGGTCCAACACACCCACCCAACACACCCCGCAGTAGCGAGCCTTCCATCGAGCTACGGACCACGGCATAACAGCCCGGATAATTATAATGGACATGATATTTCCGGCCATGAAAGTCGACATTTTAGTAACACGTCACAGTACAGAGTGCTGAAAAGTCGCATCAATACACAGTGTATCGCCTTCTGGCGGCAACGCAGACTGGTGTCCTCGCATGCAATGATCATAAAGAAGCCAGATGACATGTTCAGTTGATGAGAGACCTGGTAGTCATGCTGTCATGGCAGTCGTTGTGCACCAGGAGCAACATATTGCGTCGTAGCGGCTGTATGTGGAGGTGCATCTTTCTGTGAGGAAGCACGTCTTCCTATCGCTGACATGACAGTAGCACCGGAACAACAGCCAGTGAAATTTAGCGAACACTGGTTACTTTATCCTGCACAAACACCAAATGTGACCGCTAGTAGTAAGTGATGGCCCCTTCACACCATGAAACCTGTGTGCTGTGTGGGAAGGCACGTAGGAATTGGCAGCTCACCAGATCTACGCCATTCGCACATACGTCCATCACTCACATACGGACAAAACCTGCACTCATCACTGAAGAGAACAAAGCACTATTCCCCTTCAGTCAACAACTTCACGATACCAGAGTAGCTACGCTTGGCGGTGTCACGACGTTAGTGGTAGTCTAGCAGGAGGCACACATCATCTTCATCCAATTGCAGGCATGTGGTTCCCAATGGTCTCTGATTACACAGCATGTGCATTATGTACCAAGATTTCATCCCTAGATGTTGTCTGGCGGGCCACACCTGCGAGCACAGTGCATCGATTTTGGCGTGCGTCTATACTAGACGGACGTCCAGAACTTGGCCTACAGGTGTAGAAATGTTCCACAGACCACTGTTGAAAGCAGAGATTCACCACCAACACATTGTGCCGGATATGTGTAGCAGTCCATCGATGCATGCATTCAGTATCCCGTAGGACGACAATGCGACCGCTTTCAGATGGCTGTAATTGTTCAACCCAAGTATACAGGGTGAGTCACTTAACATTACCGCTGGATATATTTCGTAAACCACATCAAATACTGACGAATCGATTCCACAGACCGAACGTGAGGAGAGGAGCTAGTGTAACTGGTTAATACAAACCATACAAAAATGCACGGAAGTATGTTTTTTAACACAAACCTACATTTTTTTAAATGGAACCCCGTTAGTTTTGTTAGCACATCTGAACATATAAACAAATACGTAATCAGTGCCGTTTGTTGCATTGTGAAACGTTAATTACATCCTGAGATATTGTAACCTAAAGTTGACGCTTGAGTACCACTCCTCCGCTGTTCGATCGTGTGTATCGGAGAGCACCGAATTACGTAGGGATCCAAAGGGAACGGTGGTGGACCTTAGGTACAGAAGAGACTGGAATAGCACATTACGTCCACATGCTAACACTTTTTTATTGGTCTTTTTCACTGACACACATGTACATTACCATGAGGGGTGAGGTACACGTACACACGTGGTTTCCGTTTTCATTTACGGAGTGGAATAGAGTGTGTCCCGACATGTCAGGCCAATAGATGTTCAATGTGGTGGTCATCATTTGCTGCACACAATTGCAATCTCTGGCGTAATGAATGTCGTACATGCCGCAGTAGATCTGGTGTAATGTCGCCGCAGGCTGCCACAATGCGTTGTTTCATATCCTCTGGGGTTGTAGGCACATCACGTTACACATTCTCCTTTAACGTACCCCACAGAAAGAAGTCCAGGGGTGTAAGATCAGGAGAACGGGCTGGCCAATTTATGCGTCCTCCACGTCCTATGAAACGCCAGTCGAACATCCTGTCAAGCGTCAGCCTAGTGTTAATTGCGGAATGTGCAGGTGCACCATCATGCTGATACCACATACGTCGACACGTTTCCTGTGGGACATTTTCGAGCAACGTTGGCAGATCATTCTGTAGAAACGCGATGTATGTTGCAGCTGTTGGGGCCCCTGCAATGAAGTGAGAACCAATGAGATGGTCGCCAATGATTCCGCACCATACATTTACAGTCGACGGTCGCTGTCGCTCTACCTGTCTGAGCCAGCGAGGATTTTCCACGGACCAGTAATGCATGTTCCGTAGACTCACTACCTCGTGGTTTGTGAAACCCGCTTCATCGGTAAACAGGTAGAACTGCAACGCATTCTCTGTTAATGCCCATTGACAGAATTGCACTCGATGATTAAAGTCATCACCATGTAATTGCTGATGTAACGACACATGAAACGGGTGAAAGCGGTGACGATGCAGTATGCGCATGACACTACTTATACTCAGTCCACCGGCTCTCGCAATGTTCCGTGTACTCATGTATGGGTTCATGGCATCAGCAGCTAACACACCAACTGCACCCGCTTCTCCTGTGACGGGCCCGTTAGGGACCCGTTTGCGTGCTACGGCCATACCTGTTGTATACAGTTAGCGGGAGATGTTTTGCAATGTGCGGCACGTTGGATGCTCTCTGTCCGGGTTCCGTTCTGCATACACCCTGCAGCCTTCAGCTGCATTTCGTCGACACTCGCCATAGATGAGTATCATCTCCGCCTTTTCAGAGTTCGAATACACCATGGTGACAGTTCCTACAACACTACACTATCACAGACGTCTGGTAACACGGTGTACTACAGTTGGTCTGTGTGCGGAGACGAATGCAGAATAACAATAGCAGCAAGCGCTACATGCGGACACTGCGACAGCTAAACCAAACCACAACAGTGCACTACAGCCACAATCGTAAACACGGTCGTCATCGTAAACATGTCCCTGCAGATGCTGCTCGCCGACCGTGGTCCGTGTTTGTTACAACACGCAAGAACGTCGGAGGTTTCAAGCGTCAACTTTAGGTTACAATATCTCCGGATGTAATTAACATTTTACAATGCAACAAACGGCACTGATTACGTATTTGTTTATATGTTCATATGTGCTAAAAAAACTAACGTGGTTCCATTTAAAAAACGTAGGTTTATGTTAAAAAACATACTTCCGTGCATTTTTGTATGGTTTGTGTTAAACAATTACACTAGCCCCTCTCCTCACGTTCGGTCTGTGGAATCGCTTCGTCAGTATTTGATGTGGTTTACGAAATATATCCAGCGGTAACGTTAGGTGACTCACCCTGTATACTCATCGGTGGGGCACAGTTATACCCCGGAATGACCGGGCATACACTGTTCCCTCTGCGTGCAGAGTCAAAACAGTGGGCCCAAATGTAGGACTTCTGGTGGCCGGTGACCATGACAACTGAATCCTGACACTACAACTCATCGGTATACATATATTATACCACAGGGGATCAACCGGGCACCTGCAGTCCGGAATGGTTTCAAAACGTGGTAGAGAGCGCGAGTTGCAGGCAATGTATTTATTTATTGCTATAGAGATATTACTCACCACAAATACTTTTGGAAAAATGTTTAACAGTTGATTGATAATACTGTTTGTGGATATTAAGAAACTAAATTTTAAACACTCGAACGAGATAGCTATAGCTGAATATCACAAAGTTACTCCTAATTGCTTGTCGACTGGAATTGCCTGCCTCATTGTCTTATTTTATTTTTCTATCCCTTCTCGTATTCACATTAATAAACAATTCTCTCCATTGTGGACATGTTAGCACATTGCAGTGGTTGAAACTGCACGTCATTTTTAATGACTTATGTGCAATCAGTCGGCTTTGTAGGCACTTATTTTTCCATGTCGACATTTCGACATGCCTCACATCCCATAGTCAGTTATTTACATTGATCTACGAGTCATGAACATTGTTTCTCTACTAACAACGTTAATAAGTTTGCAGTGAAAGTTTTTAAGAAAGTTATTATAAGAGACAATGTTCATAACGCATAAATAAATGTGGGCATCTAAAAATGACGTCCACATAAACTTAATGTTCTCTCAAAAATGCGTGTTTTGAAGCATAATTTGTTGGCGTTGCGTGTCGCGAAAGTGCGTTGCCCCATAAACATCATCGTCACGGACTCTAAAGATCTGATTTTATGCCCTAGGAGCGCTGCTGTAGCGATACGTGAGCAAGTGGCCTCTGAGCTTAAAGTTGTCGTCACAAAGGAGGAGTTAGCTAACGTCGACCTGGCGCTCTACTAGTTCCGTGACGTCACTTCCCTAGTATTTCATGTCGAGGAGCTGTTTCGTCACGTGAAACAGAAAATAAGTTCTGTGACATTTGAGTGACGTGTGACGTAAAGAAGAACTCATAGGAAGCAAGAACGGCGCTTACGTCATAATCAGAAATCTTGAGGACTGCAGAAAGCAGGACGCCATATTTTATTTGTCGTGTTCAGTAGAAGTGGTTATACCTTACACTTCACAAATGTATGCTGTCTAAGCACCAGCATATTGAATAGGTTGAGAGCGAATCGTCATTTGTATGATTTGTTACAACAAAACGACGGGAAATTCATATTGCTGGTGAAAGAATTTTGGTGTTTATTTATTATCTCGTTATAACTCGCTCGTTATGAGAGTAAGCCGTTTTAAGCAACATCACATTGACGATTAATTAAAAACGTGTCGTTATTGTTAGGAGTTGTTGATTCAAATATAAATTCTTAACATTTCGGCAATTAAAGCCCTTAGAAGACTGCAACACAAAATACGAAGTTGCTAACTTAGTAACCTGTAACCTAACCTAGTCAGTAGAAACCCATGTTATGGAATGGAGGTTCTTTCGGTAGGGGTTTCGAGTCTTGTTGCATCAATCTTTCTTTATTCACTTTGTCGTTTTATAAAAGATAACAGGATTTTCTTACGAAACTAATAGATATAATTTCTGTAATACATGATGCCTTATAAATATAGGTGCATTGTGTGGTGTCACGCCAGACACCACACTTGCTAGGTGGTAGCCTTTAAATCGGCCGCGGTCCCCTAGTATCCGTCGGACCCGCGTGTCGCCACTGTCAGTGATTGCAGACCGAGCGCCACCACACGGCAGGTCTAGAGAGACGTACTATCACTCAGCCCCAGTTGTACAGCCGACGTTCATAGCAATGCTACACTGACAAATACGCTCTCATTTGCCGAGACGATAGCATAGCCTTCAGCTACGTAATTTGCTACGACCTAGCAAGGCGCCATTACCAGCTATATTGAGCTTATTATAAAACCTGTACCATCAAGAGCGATGTACACCAATTATGGATTAAAGTTAAGTATTATATCATCTACGTACTTTATTTGCAATTCTCAAGACATTGTCCTGTTCCAGACCTCACGCCAGTCTGCGTGTAATTAAACGCGTGCATTTCGGCCCCCTCTAGCTCTTCTGCCAACACTTCACATTGTTAATCGGGAATGAGTTTCTTCGATTTGGTGAACTTTTGTGAGCTAATGTCCTTACTGAGAAGACATGTATCTTTTCATTTTGTCTTATTTCACCTTCACGATTATTGAAGTTGTTATGGTATGGCATGGACAAGGGAGGAAATGTGCGGTTGAATAGTGCGAACGTAGGATTTTTATGCGCGTCCAATTTCGTGCACGAACTTTATCTTTTGCGGGCCAAATGAGGGCGACAGATGGCACCGGTGACCACTAACAAAACAAAATCACGTTAACCACTTCGTCCCTGTGCCGATGGCTTAAGGAAGAATATCAATCCGGCCAGCGGATCACTAAATTTTGCCGCTGTCTGTATTATACTGTGGTGTCAGTGAAAACAGTTTTTAATGGCGTTGCATTGTGTTTCGACCGTTGCCGTAATTAACTGAACAGTTTTAATGATAACTGTTCCCAGAGAATACGTACTGATATGTAATGCTTTCTTCTGTCGAGTGCATTGTTCTAGTGGGTAGGCCTTTACGGCGCTTAATACAGTTTTATAGAGCCATGAATTTTTACAAATAAGTTCGTTCTAAATTTCGTACTTGCGAATATCGATGTATCTGGTCGCTTAACCGTATTGCTCCATCTGCTGGAACGTTCTCGATATCGCAAATTGGCAGCTCCGGTATGGCCCGCCGACAGACTGGAGGACGGGCTACCGCCTACAAAACGTGAGATAAGGGAAGCCGGCGGCGCTGTTTTGCTCTCTCGGCATCCCGACCCAGGGACCGGCTTGCGAGGCCTTAAATTACGCAGTTACCCCGCAGAGGCGACCGCATTACGCCGCAAAAAGCTCGCGACTCGGCGCGCGGCGCTGCCCGGCTCGGCCTGGGCGTCCTCCACATTCATTAGGCAGCCCATTAATCACAGCGCACTGCTGCCGGCCGTTGTTAATTCATTTCGAAACGAGCGGCGCGGGATCTCCTAGGCTTTCATCCGCGTGTTCTCCATATCCTCAGCGTCATTTCCGCTCCGCAGTTTTCCGGGACAACTCGGGAAAGACAAGCTCGCCCGCATCTCGTGGTCGTGCGGTAGCGTTCTCGCTTCCCACGCCCAGGTTCCCGGGTTCGATTCCCGGCGGGGTCAGGGATTTTCTCTGCCTCGTGATGGCTGGGTGTTGTGTGCTGTCCTTAGGTTAGTTAGGTTTAAGTAGTTCTAAGTTCTAGGGGACTTATGACCACAGCAGTTGAGTCCCATACTGCTCAGAGTCATTTGAACCATTTTTGAAAGACAAGCTCCTAATCACTGAAAAGGTATCTGTGTCGGCTAAATGTGGTTTACACACACAAAGTTATCAGATGACCCGAGTTTTTTTAGCATCGGACATTCATTCGAAAGGTCTGTCCCTTCAGTAGCTGTTCTCCTCATTTATAAAGGTCGGAAAAGTTTCGGAAGAGCCTATTAGCAGTGTCTCAGCGCTCTGGCACACTGAAATGCATAAGCAGGTGTAGAGCAATCGGTAGAAAGTATATTTGTAGTTCTGATACATTAAATTACACATGTGCAATGGATTATTATTAAGCCAGTTTAACGCCAGAAACTATGTATTCCTTCTTTCTGCTATACGCCTGATTACTTCTTTCGAATTTTCATTCTTTGTTCACCTATAGTTTCATATTTTGATTTAACTCTGCTCTTCTACGGAAGCTGGCCGTTGTGGCCCAGCGGTTCTAAGCGCTTCAGTTCGGAACCGTGCACCTGCTACGGTCGCAGGTTCGAATCCTGCATCGGGCATGGATGTGTGTGATGTCCTTAGGTTAGTTATGTTTAAGTAGTTCTAAGTCTAGGGGACTGATGATCTCAGATTTTAGGTCCCATAGTGCTTAGAGCCATTTTGAACTTCTACGGAAAGTACATGACAAGTAATAAGTGTGTTTCAACGTGTATATCATATGGCATGTAAACGGACAAGTCACAATGAGACCACCTATCGAAATCCTGTATAACCACCTTTTGCAGCGCGGAAGAGTGTAAATAAGGTTCTGGAAGGTACCGACGCGGATTCAGAGCTATGCCGACTCCAGTGCTACGACCAGCTCCTCTTGCTTTCTTGGTTGAGGATTTATGGCGAGAACAGCCCGGCCGAGTTGGTTCCGAGATTCTCGAGTAAGTTTAAATCTGGGGAGTTTGGTGGCCAGGGGAGTAAGGTAATGTCACGTTGACGCCCGTTGAACCGCGCAAGTACACTGCGAGCTGAGTAACACGTTGCATTATCCTGCTGGTAGTTGCCTTGATGCAGAGGAAAAACAGAGTACAAGTAGGGCGAACATGGTCCCCCAGAACAAAATGGTTCAAATGACTCTGAGCACTATGGGACTTAACTTCTGAGGTCATCACTCCCCTAGAACTTAGAACTACTTAAACCTAACTAACCTAAGGACATCACAGACATCCATGCCCGAGGCAGGATTCAAACCAGCGACCGTAGCGTCGATCAGCTCCAGACTGTAGCGCCTAGCACCGCTCGCCCACTCCGTCCGGCCCCCGAGAACAGATGCGTACTTTTGATCCATTGCGGCCTTCCAGAATGATGAGATCATCCCAAACATAGCGCTCCCTCCTCCGACCTAGATACTTAACGCAATTGTTGCAGGGATTTCGCTTTCAGACATTTCTCACCGTACACGCCAATGGCTGTCTGGTCATCTGAAAAAGCCACCCGTGACTCCTCAGTGGTTGTCCAGTTGCGCTACTGGCGTGCAGATTCCAGTCTTTATCGCCGATGAACAGCAGTCAGTATCGGTGCATGAACTATGTGCCTTCTGCGGAGATCCATATGCAGAAAATATTTGCTGGTGGGTCGTTGAGCAGGCAGTGTTGGTAGCCCAATGACTCTTCTGGGCGGCCAGTTGCTCAATAGCTGCATGTCTATTCGCTAGTATACATCTTCACAGCCGTCATCCACCCGCGTCGTCTATGGGACGTGCTGTAGCATAGTTACCTCGGCGCCGATTTCCGTTAGCTCTATTTTACCATGCATGGTATACTTTAACCACTGTGGCACGCGTTTACCAACTTAGCTGCCTCTGAAATACCTCATCTCTTGCCCCAAGCCAATCATCGTTTCCTGTTGGACGTCAAATAAATCGCTCCGTTTCCACATTACGACAACGACTACACTGTTCTCCGCGTCGCCCCGGCGTGCTCTGTATACCACACACTGCTGGTAGCCACTTGCCGTGTGTGAATGGTTATTCCACGTTGACATAGGCGGTGGTCGTATTAATGTTACTGTACTGTACATATATTCGTCCGTAAAGAATTCATGTTAATATTTTCCAGTCGTGACTTATTAAACTAATAGTTCGATAATCTTCACATTCGTCAACACATGCGTTCTTTGGGATTGGAACTATTGCATTTTTTTTTTTTTTTGAAGTCTGAAGGTATTGCACCTGTCTCATACATCTTGCTCACCAGATGGTAGAGTTTTGTCATGCCTCGCTCTCCCAAAACTATCAGTAGTTCTAATGGAATGTTGTCTACTCACGGGGCCTTGTTTCAATTAAGGTCTTTCAGTGCTCTGTCAAATTCTTCACACAGTATCATGTATCCCATTTCATCTTCATCTCCGCCCTCTTCAATTTCCATAATATTTGCCCTCATGTACATCGCCCCTCGTATAGACCCTCTATATACTCCTTCCACCTTTCTGCTTTCTCTTCTCGCTTGGGACTGGTTTTCTATACTTTTCTCGAAAGGTCTCCTTAATTTCCCTGTAGGCAGTATCTGCCTTACCCCTAGTGATAATGCCTCTATATCTTTGTATTTGTTCTTTATCCATCCCTGCTAATCTATTTTGAACTTCCTGTCGATTCATCTTTGAAACGTTTGTATTCCTTTTCGCCTGCTTCATTTAATGCATTTTTATATTTTTTTCCTTTCATCAATTAAATTCAATACCTCATCTGTTACCCAAGGATTTCTACTATCCCTCGTCTGTTAACCTACTTGATCCTCTGCTTCCTTCACTATTTCACTCTCAAAGCTACCCATTCTTCTTCTACTGTATTTCTTTCCCCTCTACCTGTCAATCGTTTCCTAATGCCCTCTCTGAAACTCTCTGCAACCTCTGGTTCTTTCAGTTTATCAAAGCCCCATGTCCTTAAATTACTACCTTTTTGCAGTTTCTTCAGTTTTAATCTACAGTTCATAACCATAAATTATGGTCAGAGTCCCCATCTGCCACTGGAAATGTTTTGTAGTTTAAAACCTGGTTCCTAAAGGTCTGTCTTATCATCATATAATTATCTGAAACCGTCCAGTGTCTCCAGGCCTCTTTCAAGTATATAACCTTCTTTCATTATTCTTAAACCAAGTATTACCTATGATTAGGTTACACTCTGTGCAAAACTCTACCATGCGGCTTCCTATTTCATTCCTTACACCAGTCCATATTCACCTACTACTCTTCCTTCTCTTAATTTTTCTACTATCGAAATCCAGTCCCCCAAGACTATTAAATTTTCGTCTCCCTCAACTATCTGAATATTTTCTTTTATCACATCATACATTTATTCAATCTCTTCGCCACCTGCGGAGTTAGTTGACGTATAAAATTGTACTACTGTGTCAGACGTTGGTTTCGTGTCTATCTGACCTAAAATAATGTGTTCACTAGGCTGTTCCTAGTAGCTATTTTTTACGCATTATTAAACCAACTCCTGAATTGCCCCTATTTGATTTTGTATTTATAACCTCATATTCACCTGACCGGAAGTCGTGTTCCTCCTGCCACCGAACTTCACTATTTCCCACTATATCTAACTTTAACCTATCGTTTGCCCTTTTCACATTTTCTAACCTACCTGCCCGATTCCATGATAAGATCCTTTCTCCTGATAAAAACGTTCTCCTGAGTAGTACCAGCCGGGACGTCCGAATGGGAGACTACTTACCTCCGTAATATTTTACCCATGAGGACTCCATCATCATATAATCATACAGTAAAGCTATGCCCTCGGGAAAAATTACGGCTGTAGTTTCCCCTTGCATCCAGCCGTTCGCAGTCCCAGGGCAGCAAGGCCAATTAGGTTGATGTTACAAGGCCAGATCAGTCAATCATCCAGACTGTAGCCCTTGCAACTACTGAAAAGGCTTCTGTCCCTCGTCAATAACCACATTTTTTTATGGCCTTTAAACAGATACCCCTCCGTTGTGGTTGCACCTACGGTACGGCCATCTGTATCGCTGAGGCACGCAAGCCTCCCCACCGGCGGCAAGGTCCATGGTTCATGGCGAAATGAAAAGCCACTGCGGAAGCAGGATTGACTCCGCAGAGAATGAGAAAAGGGTTTTAGGTCCATGTAACTGCAACGAGTCAATCCTGAGCCCGGTTCAGGGAATCACCACTCGTTTCCCGTGTGACAGGAAACACCAGGCAGCTATAATGATGAGCAAGACAGTGTTTTGTGGAGCGAGAGAGACAGAAAGCCACCCTGATTAGGAACGCCTGAAGTTAAAATGCAGAGTGCATCTCCCGGACGTAATGGATTAAAGAACCTATTTTTATTGAGCTACGGGGACATACGATGCGTGTCACTTAATTGCAGAGTCCTAGAAAAACTGCCATTGTAGCAGGAAACAGTGAGCAATCAAACACTGCTGAAAAACAAGGCCTTTTAAGACAACACCTTAGAAAGTGGAAAGGGAGCAGGAAGATTGGTGCATCTTTGAAGAATGTGGAATGCTGACAGGCCACCCATGTGCCACCAAATGAATATTTAAAGAAATGACAAAACAGCTACGATTGGTTCACATATTCTTTAGAGGTGGGATTAAGGAGTGTGACCGTGCTGCCATAACTAATGATGAACTATTGAATAGAATTGGGGAGATGAGGACTTTGTGGCACAACTTGACAAAAAGAAGGGACCGGTTAGTAGGACATGATCTGAGGCATCAAGGGATCACAAATTTAGCATTGGAGGGCAGCGTGAAGGCTAAAAATCGTAGAGGGAGACCAAGAGATGAATACACTAAGCAGATTCAGAAGGATGTAGGTTGCAGTAGGTACTGGGAGATGAAGAAGCTTGCACAGGATAGGGTAGCATGGAGAGCTGCATCAAACCAGTCTCAGGACTGAAGACCACAACAACAACAACAACAACAACACCGTGCTGGCAGAGTTCCTACCATGCAGGTCAGAAAGTGAAAGTAGGCACACAGAGGGAATAAGTCGGACGCCTTTTGGAGCACCAAGACTAACGTGTTGTTAAATGGTTAACCACCTGAAATACACTCCTGGAAATGGAAAAAAGAACACATTGACACCGGTGTGTCAGACCCACCATACTTGCTCCGGACACTGCGAGAGGGCTGTACAAGCAATGATCACACGCACGGCACAGCGGACACACCAGGAACCGCGGTGTTGGCCGTCGAATGGCGCTAGCTGCGCAGCATTTGTGCACCGCCGCCGCCAGTGTCAGCCAGTTGGCCGTGGCATACGGAGCTCCATCGCAGTCTTTAAAACTGGTAGCATGCCGCGACAGCGTGGACGTGAACCGTATGTGCAGTTGACGGACTTTGAGCGAGGGCGTATAGTGGGCATGCGGGAGGCCGGGTGGACGTACCGCCGAATTGCTCAACACGTGGGGCGTGAGGTCTCCACAGTACATCGATGTTGCCGCCAGTGGTCGGCGGAAGGTGCACATGCACGTCGACCTGGGACCGGACCGCAGCGACGCACGGATGCACGCCAAGACCGTAGGATCATACGCAGTGCCGTAGGGGACCGCACTGCTACTTCCCAGCAAATTAGGGACACTGTTGCTCCTGGGGTATCGGCGGGGACCATTCGCAACCGTCTCCATGAAGCTGGGCTACGGTTCCGCACACCGTTAGGCCGTCTTCCGCTGACGCCCCAACATCGTGCAGCCCGCCTCCAGTGGTGTCGCGACATGCGTGAATGGAGGGACGAATGGAGACGTGTCGTCTTCAGCGATGAGAGTCGCTTCTGCCTTGGTGCCAATGATGGTCGTATGCGTGTTTGGCGCCGTGCAGGTGAGCGCCACAATCAGGACTGCATACGACCGAGGCACACAGGGCCAACACCCGGCATCATGGTGTGGGGAGCGATCTCCTACACTGGCCGTACACCACTGGTGATCGTCGAGGGGACACTGAATAGTGCACGGTACATCCAAACCGTCATCGAAGCCATCGTTCTACCATTCCTAGACCGGCAAGGGAACTTGCTGTTCCAACAGGACAATGCACGTCCGCATGTATCCCGTGCCACCCAACGTGCTCTAGAAGGTGTAAGTCAACTACCATGGCCAGCAAGATCTCCGGATCTGTCCCCCATTGAGCATGTTTGGGACTGGATGAAGCGTCGTCTCACGCGGTCTGCACGTCCAGCACGAACGCTGGTCCAACTGAGGCGCCAGGTGGAAATGGCATGGCAAGCCGTTCCACAGGACTACATCCAGCATCTCTACGGTCGTCTCCATGGGAGAATAGCAGCCTGCATTGCTGCGAAAGGTGGATATACACTGTACTAGTGCCGACATTGTGCATGCTCTGTTGCCTGTGTCTATGTTCCTGTGGTTCTGTCAGTGTGATCATGTGATGTATCTGACCCCAGGAATGTGTCAATAAAGTTTCCCCTTCCTGGGACAATGAATTCACGGTGTTCTTATTTCAATTTCCAGGAGTGTACATGTAAGTGAGATAGTGTCTTACGAGACTACATTCTATTGGTCAGTTAGCTGAGAATTAGTCGTCAGCTAGCCAAAATAACGTGACGCCAAAACACACATGACAGAAAGTTATCCTTGTCAGAAGCAATCCGCGCACAGTTGTTTGACAGCTAGATTTCTTTTGGGTTAGACTGCTCTTTCAGACGACATCCCCAGGCTCGTCTGGGACAAGAGTCTGTCATCCATCTGACTTAACTTAGACACGGACAGAGAGGACTTGTTTGTACAGAGCCAATGACTGATTATTCAACCATTTCAGTTGCAACTTGCATATTATGAGTATGGTGAGATCCATCCGCATCAGCGAAACGAACTGTAAGGAAAGGCCAATTATTTATAACGATGTTCAGTAATTTCAATCTTTTATTCACAGACATCTTTCCAGTTAGGGATTCCACATGCTTTCAACTGTAGCTATAGATTCACATGAATATCCTTCAGCAATATTTGCTTCGTTTATGCAATAAAGTTCAGTAGTCTAGGTACGAGTTCCGCAAACGTAAATGTTGAGTCCAGATAAGCATTCACTCCAGTCACATTTCAGACCTTCTTTCCAGATTTTCGAAGGCATCCGTTTATCCATTTCAATTATCGTTCAGCCGGCCGCGGTGGCCGTGCGGCTCAAGGCACTTCAGTCCGGAACCGAGCGACTGCTGCGGTCGCAGGTTCGAATCCTGCCTCGGGCATGGATGTGTGTGACGTCCTTAGGTTAGTTAAGTTTAAGTAGTTCTAAGTTCTAGATGTTAAGTCCTATAGTGCTCAGAGCCATTTGAACCATCAATTATCGTTCAATTAGTTTATTGTGAATTAAAGTACATACATGAAATTAAATGAGTTCTTTGAAATCATTGTTTAATTTCGTAGCCAGATGTAATCTTTTATCATTCATCTGATGGGTGATGATTAGCTTGCTGTGGGTATTTCAGGGTCTAATATATGCAATATACATTAAAAAACACAAATAGCGGACACATTCGATATCTTCCTGAAAAATCAAAATTACAAGAGTATTATAGTATTGGAACAAAGCCAAAGTCATGTCAGTCTACATTGTTAAGAAATTTATTCAATATGGTGGATCTCCCTTGGTGATCCCATACCTCCTCTTCAAGGAGTGTAGATGTGGCTACATCGCATTTCTGCACCCGCCCACACTTTCCTTTCTCTCCCCTCTTCCCCTCTCCTATCCACCTTTTCCCCTCCCATCCCCAACTTGGGAATTAGCAGGAAAAAGAATCTGTGATGAGCTGCTGGAGAGGAAAGATGTATCAGATTTTTCTAAGGCTGTCTCCCCAATTCCACTTGTGAATTGCCACGAAAAAGTCTGTCCTAGTCCACTACCCCAGACTGAATGAACTCGAGGCGCTCACCTTGGTGTATGGGGTGTATGGGGCTCGACTAAGCTAATTCATGGAGGACGCTTGAAACAATCTTTGTTCCCTGGGGATCAAATAGGGAAGAAGCATTCCCCCCCGCCCTCACTTGAAAGTAGGCAGTAGACAATAGGAATACAGGAATCCTACATCTGGTCACGTTATCATGATGCCAGGGGATATAATATGGGTGCGGTTTTAATCCCAGTCATCATGGAAGAAAAATGATGTGTCAACAGCAACCAAGATCATCTTCCACCTCCTCCTAGCAGAACAAGCGTAAAAGTAAGTACATCTTGTTTAGTACCATTTCTTTGTCTGTGGACACTTATTATTTATTCTTCTTCGTCTTTGTTCAGAGAACTCCGCCTTGTCCAGGCCGGCAGCAGCCTCTGGAGTCTCAGAAGAATTGTACTGGGGGACATGGCGCAGGCCCGTACATCCCTCGACATTCTGGTGTTACTGCAAGGACAGAGTGTTGCTGTGGTGGATCAGAAGCTGCCGATTCCTCAGAGTGCCCTTATGTTTTTCACTCCAATATAATTTAATAGCTAGTGGTTCAAAGCACTTAAATATTAATATAGAACCATCAATAGACAGTGACTGGCGTGCTTGTTAATGGTCTGAAACGCACAGAAAAATGATGAAATGCGATTTACGGAGCTGGAATGGGATGAAAAGAGTTGTGCAGAACACCACATCGTCAACATATGACCTCCACGTATTGTCCATCGTGTTCACCCCTGTACATTTACTATGCTGGCCTGACGATATCTAAAACCTCACTGTACGATGGAGAAGCACTTATGGTGAGATATGCAGCACTCCACTATTACAAACCTGTTCAGCATACGTATGGTGCCATCTGTTGAGTTGGAAAGACTGAAAAGATGACTGCTTTTTGTTCAAACTATGTAAAGATACTGTTAACCATATCTGTATTTATAGTGTGCCTGCAGATGATTTAGAACATTGCATCAATACGAGGTCAAAAGAACAAGCTAAAGCAACACCCGTCAGTATGAGAGAAATACACGCTTCATTCTGTGCATACAAGAAAGCTTTATTTGATAAATTCTGTACAGGCGTGAAGATAAAAGAAGCAACTGATTTTTTAAATGTAGTATGCCCAGAGTAAGGCTTTGAATAATACTATGTATATTACCACATTTTGTTCATACCTCTCATAATAATGTTCGTGCTATCAGTATTTTCACAGCAATGCCTGAAATGCCACAGCAGCACCAACCTGTCTCAATCACATCATCTCCATAGTCATCATCCTCAGTCATTGTTTAACTGAGTGATAGGCCAACTTTCTAGTGTGTATATACCCTGGAGTCTTGTAGCTCACTTGGAGACATACATTCTCGAATTTTCAATAAAAGTTCATTGCGCACCAAACCCAGACGCAGTTGGTAGCGTGATGGGTTGGATGAAGCATCCTCAACACTAAGACTTTGTTGGAAGCGACTTATCCTGTGACGGAAAAGAAGACCAAAACAAGAAGAAGAAGAAGTAAACTAGAATAATCCTCCCCGATAGTATATGGACCATCATTGTAGGTCCATCCAGCTGTGGCAAGACAAATGTTTTAATGCCATTGCTAACGTACCCAGTGAGAGTCTGCATTGAACATGTATGCATATTTTAAAAAACTCTGTTTCCGCTCCTTTTCATGATGTCGCTGTAGAAAACCTCAATCAGATCTATAATTTCTTCATAGAATGAAGGCTTTCACGCCAGATGTTGTCATCACTGAACATTTCCGGGCTGAGATGCCGTGGTCCATACATAAGACTCTCCTCTGACGTTTCGCCTTCGACTACGGAAGGCATCCTTCGAGGACAGTCGCCGAACTGCAACGAGAGCGCGACTGAGCGCCGTATGTACATGCCATCCAGAGGGCGCCGCTGTCAATCACATGACGTCGGCTGTGCTATGATCTCTGATATTGCCCACTTTCTCAATTGAAATTAATCGGTTGTCACGCTGTTGCTGCAGCGTTGACATCCATATCCTATCCAGCTTAATGGCTTCATCTTTTCTATTAAAATTATTGCAGTGTTAGCAATCTCAATGGCCTCTCTGTACATTCGCGCATAATAATGCGACGTCTTTGCTATGACGGTCGTCTAACTAAAATTTATTTCATAATTTCTGTTTTATTAATCACATGAGAGACGACGTATTTTAATTGAGTCAAACGATATAATGCAAATATCATTGCACCCTTCAAACAAGACAGTCTGAGTTTAAATCCCGTTAACCAACCTCTTTAGGAACTAGCAAGTCATTGAATGCTGCGCGGAGTGATCGCGCTTTTAGAGGCGCCATGACACGGATTGCGCGCCCTCTCTGGCCAGATGTTCGAGTCCTCCCTTAGGCACAGGTGTGTGTGTTGTTCTTAGCATACCTTACCTTAAGTTAGTTTAAGTAGTGTGTACGTCAAAGGACCGATGACCTCAGCAGTTTGGTACCATAGGAATTCACACACATTAGAACATTTTGAACATGTCATTCAATGTATTTGTAAACCTATATGGGGATTGCTGGAATCACACACAGTATGGGTTTCTTGGTATTGACAACACAACAAAACATGTATAGACCCAACTTCCTGATTTTGTATATATATAGCTATGAAAGACGTGGGTACGTTAGCATACGCAGCACCAAGTACAAGTCTGCACACATTCGAGGCACTCTCCCTGAGAGGATGGGTTCTCAGAGAATTCGTTTAAACGTAGATGGAAAATTTCAGTCTCTCAAACATAAAGCTAAGAATCTAGACATGGATATTGAATCACGAGCAGTGCCGGCTTTAGTCGTATAGATTCTCCTCCAGAGATCTTACCGTCCCAGCACTCGTGATACGGTCGTGAAATGACGCGCAAGGGGAGAGGTGATCGGCAGGCCAAACGTGAAGAGTGATAAGCAGTGAATAACAGCGTGTGGCTGGTAATGGATACGAGAATCACCCTTGGAGCCGAATACTGTCGTGATGACGTCGTCGGCGTTGGCTGAGTCGGGCTCGTTTTGGGATAGACTGCGTAGCGTAGAAGTTTGGTGATCGTTAGCCGATACATGTTGTCGGAAGTCTGGACTCGTGATTTACATTTCCGGTGTTGTTGGACACAGACTTCTACCTACGTAATAAGGTGATATCGTCGTGATTACGTCATTCGTTTGCCCTCCGTGTTGCAAATGTAGTGAATCTGAGGCAGATTACGGGCTGATTCTCTATAACGAAACTTGGTGTACAATTGATCTCGTGGATCGCCGCTGCGAAACATGTTGTGCCATTCTGACTGTAGTAATTCATGTTGGCGACTGATTGTTTCGATATTGTGGTTTACAGTTTAAACCTTTGGGCTTACTATTTTTATTTCCTGGTCTTAGTGTGTTGTCTGTTTCAGAAAGTGTGGTGTCACCGCTAGACACCACACTTGCTATGTGGTAGCCTCTAAATCGGCCGCAGTCCGTTAGTATACGTCGGAACCGTGTGTCGCCACTATCAGTGATTGCAGACCGAGCGCCGACACACGGCAGGTCTAGTCTAGAGAGACTTCCTAGCACTCGCCCCAGTTGTACTGCCGACTTTGCTAGCGATGGCTCACTGTTTACATACGCTCTCATTTGCAGAGACGATAGTTTAGCATAGCCTTCAGCTACGTCATTTGCTACGACCTAGCAAGGCGCCATATTCAGTTACTATGTGTCCTGAACAGACAATATTGTGAATCATGTACCGTCAAGAGCGACGTTGATCATTAATGGATTAATGTTAAGTACCAAACTAGCTACGCCCGCTTTCTGAATTCTAATTTCTTGTCATGTTCCAGACCTCACGTCAGTATAGTCCTTCCCTCCTCACGCCAGCCTGCGTGAGCTAAAACGCGTGCATTTCGGCCTCCTCTAATAACATGGTATTGGCTCTTCTGCCAACCCAACAGAAAGCAATGTCTATCACTGAAGAGATCGATGCACCGATATACGCTCATTGCGCCATGTATTTCTGCGGAGTCTTGAACGTTTGGGTCCAACATGAGCATGTAATTATTATAAGCCGGATTTACCATTTTATGCCTTTTCTTGAGGTAATCTTACGTTAGTGTGCTTTGAATTGCTTGTTTTAAATAACTGGGGTTGTAGTGTAATTCGGTTATTACTTGGAGGCAGAGAAAATTTCATCGATGTGTTTTGGTGCTAATTTGATGTAGTTTTATCCAGTATTGTGCTACGTGCACTGCCTTTGGTTCATTAGGATAGGATTATTTATTTAAGGACTTTATTGGGATGTGCTATTTATTGGATCACAATTTGTTACGATTTGAGTCTGAGTTGCAGGTTCGATCTAAGACTTTGTCCCCTTGCATGTTTTCCTTATTTAGTAGGCTCTAACGTTCCGTTTATGTTCCAGGTACACCCAACAACAGTTGCCTGTTTTGAAGTTAATACTGTTTGAGGGAGTATGTCTGATACAACGTCGGTGCGAGACTTGTGTACCTCGCTCTATTCGGCATTCCGACAGTTAGGGGTCGAGCGGGACAAATGGCCGTCGTACACGCTGTGTGTTGTGTACGGCATTCGCATCTGTACCTGGCTGGCGCCTGGAGCTGAGATATAAGTGTCGTTTACTGGTCCAAGATTCACAAACATAAAAAGAAATTTCTGTATATGTAATCATTGCTTATCGTTTCCAGGCTTTGGCTAGTAGTTTTTCAGATGAAAGACATGCATGTTTAAAGTTTCTTATTCAATTTATTCAGATATGAATGCACTTGCCAAACTGTATGTAAGTCAGTTTTGTCATTTATCTGTTTGTCTTACGTTTAGTCTACGAAATATTTGACACTGAAAGCATTTTATTGTAATCCTATTACTATTATATTTTGTGAGTCCATTCAAGTTGCATAAGCGTAAATCGGCTGCTGCCGTCTGATGGGTAACTAGTAATCACTATAAAGACAAGGTGTGTAGGGAACTGTTATTTCATCCTAGTTTGTTGCTTTTACGGGTTTCATCTGTATCAGAACTATTGTCTATGGCAAACTTGTGCCAGTTTCGATATCTGGTACCCACCCACTTGGTAAAATTTTCCGTTATAACTGTTATTTGAATTAATTGTTTACATGAATAAAACATTGTGTGCAATAAAAAGCGAATGAAATTATCCCTCCCCATGGTCCAGTACCTCCGCTTAGTCCTTTATGGGCTTTTAATGAGTAATAGATGTATCCCCTTATACCTTTTATTAAAGGGATACATCGGCGTCTCTTAAAACACCCATAAAAGACTAGGCGGAAGGACTGAATCTTGGGGTAGGGAGAACTTCATTCACCTTTTATTGCACACACAGTTTTATTTATGTAAGGAATTAATTCAAACTACAATTATAATGAAAAATTTTGCCAAATTGTAGGTACCAGATATCTAAACAGGCACAAGTTTGCCCTTGGGACAATAATTCTGGTACAAGTGCAATCAGTAAATCCAGGAAAGTGTGATTAAATAACCGTTCCCTGTACAGCTTGTCGTCATACTGATTATTAGTTACCCATGAGACGGCACAGCCGATTTATGTTAATCCAACTTTCATTGGATTATTGTACCATGATTAATAATGGAATGATAGGGATCAATCGTTACAGATCAAACGGCAGGAACGAATTTAGGTTAGTGCAAATTTCATGGGATTATAGTAATGCGATTACAATAAAATGTTTTCAGTGTTAAATATCTCGTGCACTACACTGAAGACAAATTGAATGGACAAAATTGATTTACAGACATTAAATGACGCGTTTGGCAAATGCATTCGTAACTACATAAATACAACTCGCGACCTTAAACATGCAAATCTATCATCTGACAAACAACTTAACTACGCCTGAAGAGGCAGGCGATAATTACATATTGTAAATATATCTGACCTCCGGATAAATGCTTGTCTCACATCGTAGTTGCTCTCGTTTAGTAGGTAGGGGCGGGTGGTTCTTTCCTTGCTAGTTACCTTCTTTCGACGTTTATTCATTTCTGAATTTTCTTTTGGTATTTTATACGGATTTTCTAATTTTTTCACTGTTTCAGGTACATATTATTGAATTATTGATGCCATAACGTGCCCGGGAATGTCTTTTTTTACTCCGAGAACATTCGCTGTATGAATTGAGTATATGCCAGAAATCTGGTAAAGAAAGTGTGGCTAACCTGGCAGCTGGATTACATATTGTTCTTGACCAACTGCACAGTCTTACGTCTGAAAGCACGGTGACGTAAGTCCAATGTTGCAGTTTTATTCTTCCAATATTCTTGAGTTGGGTAAGGCCAAGGGCTTCGTTCAGGATAGTCAACCTGCCCTAAACAGTCGTGAGCAGGCACAACTTACGCATTGGAGTAACCGTCTTAAGGAGTTGAAGCAACTGCAGTTAACTGAGGAATTCACTGGTGTAGTGGACGGGTTCACTAATTACTTCAAAGAGGTACAGCTGGCCGTCACTATTCTCGTCTTAAATCAGGACGAGGGAAGCCGTGACGTACCGGGCGCGTCTGTCTGTCAGTTATCGCAGGGCATCAGTTCTGTTGCGGGAAACGGAGGGAGTTGCGTTCCACGTCAACACTTTGACAGATTGCCTAACCCCATCGTTCATTTATTGCGGGAAATTACCGTACATTCTATTGAAAACATTGCTCAAATTTGAAATTTTCCTGTGGTCTACGGTTCGTTTTCAGCATCTCGCTAACGCTTTAGGTGTTTCGGAGCGGGTTATTATTCAATTATTGTACCCTCTAACTCGGCGGCGGCTGAATGGAGTTTTATCCGAAGTACTGTAAAATCACCGTTCGCTGCTGGATTTGAGGAACCGAGCCGTCCAGGTTAAATTGCCGCCGGGATTTAAAAGGGAGCTGCAGCAGAAGCGCCTCTGGAGTGCGCAATCGTCCCAGGAGAATTTCGCCGACTACACTGAGAGTCCACGAAGCACTTTATGGCTTAGAACTTCAGGTCACTGACAGTGCTATCGTGCTGAATAACTTAGAGGGTATGAAACCGGAGGACCGCTCCTAGGTGATGTTTCCTGGCAGATCCACGTCCCTTGCGGAAGTAAATGATTTGGCGGCCGCTATTGAGGGATTTGCGGTTCGCTGACGAAACGGTTAGTAAACTTCGTGCGCCAGGCTCTTCGCGCTAGTGCAAGCTCGGAGGAGTGTGGTAACCCTTTCGCCCATTCAATACAAAAGCTGATCATTGTATGCGATGATGGTGGGCGTTTAGTGCGGGCCTATCCAGTTAAGCGGGGGACTCGTCCGAACAGCTGACGCAATGAGAAACGGGCAGTGGCCAGTGGGTCATGACTACCCAGGCATTGTGGCCATATTACGTCAGTTACAGGGCAGACACTACCTTATGTTAGTGCGAAACTAATCCTGGACACCGTGTGTGTCTTGCCCGACTCTGGTAGTAGTGTTTAGTTGTTGACTATCAATGGTACCTCGAATTTAGTGCGATTTGTCGAGTGCCTCCCTTGCGTGTGCCAGAGATTTCGGGCTGTTAATGGACAGAAGTTACCTTTGGTAGACGAAATGCGAGGTAAATCAAGCATTCTGATGTTCTCGTGGCACACTAATCTTATAGTGGTTAGGGATCGTCGGTTAATTTATTGTTAGTTTGTGATTTCATACAAGAAAGAGGGCTTGTTTTGGATTGCGCTAATGCTATTGTTTTCTTTTTTTAAATTTAGCCCTAGTGTCCGGGTAGCGTTATATTCATGCTAAAGTTTTCCCAGAATTAATGCTTTGCAGACCCAGCATCTGGTTTTGATGTCCGTCGTCTGGGGGCTGTCGAGTTCAGGAAATTGTTGGGTTTTCTTCAGCGTTTCCCTGATGTTCTAACTAATAAACTTGGTGTCACTAAATAAACTGAGTGCAAGATCCGTTTGATAGATGATGTACCTGTGCAACTATCACCGTTTAGGCTCTCGCCTCCCAAAATGAAGATCTTAAGTGGGGTTTATAAATAGCATCATGTGACATGGGCTCATTACGCCCTCTATATCTCCATAAACCTCTCCCGTTTTTCTGGTTGCTAAGAAGCAGGGGGAAAAGTACCGTACTTTTGTTGATTATAGAGTATTGAATGAGAAGATTATGTTGGGGTCCGTTCCTTTGCCAGATCTTCACAATTGTTTTACCTGGTTTTCTGGTGCGTGGTTCTTTACAGTTCTGGATTGAAATCAAGTATATAATCAGATCCCCTTAACTGAAGATTCGAAACATGTCACTGCTTTCTGCACTGATTGGAATATATAAATATTTAATAGTGTCCCTTTTGGGCTTTTGATGAGAGCTGCTGTGTTCTCTTGCCTTCTGTATAATGTCTTGGGTGACCTCAACATGTGTTTATAATTATGTAGATAATGTGTATATTGCCACTTTTGAAGAACACTGGGATACCTTCAAGAAGCCTTGTGTCGTACGCAGGAAGCTTGGTTCACAGAAAAGCCATCCAAAATTAGTTTAACCTATCCTTAGATTTCCTTCATGCGGCATTTAGTTTCTGCTCAGGGTGTCTGGATCGATTGTGAGAATACAAGCGATTTGCACAGATTTCCTCCTCCTAGTAACAAAAAGGGGTAGCCCATTTTGTTGGAGTGGTTAGTTCCTTTCGAAAGTTTGTGCCTAATTTCGCTCAGCGGGCGGCCCCCGTAATAAATTACGAAAGAAGGGAGAAGCTTTCGTTTGG
Organism: Schistocerca nitens; assembly: GCF_023898315.1. Classification (NCBI taxonomy): domain Eukaryota; kingdom Metazoa; phylum Arthropoda; class Insecta; order Orthoptera; family Acrididae; genus Schistocerca; species Schistocerca nitens. Next base: position 490,104,648 of record NC_064621.1, read on the forward strand.
GGTGACAGTGAACAAGCCATGTGAAGGGGTTATATAGCCTTAAGTAACCCTCCAGTGCTAGCCATTCCTAACTCTGAGTTGCCCTTTATTGTGCAGACAGATGCTTTTACAAGTATTTGAGGGACAGCGACGCCCGATAGCTCATGCCTCTAAGAGATTGTCGCCGGATGAAGTCAAATATTCTGTTTGAGTGGGAGGTTCCTGCAGTCCTTTCCGGCTTAGAGAAATTTTTTACCCCGAGCAGAGACGGACAACTAGGCCTTGAGCTGGGTGTTGGGGAGTATCATCCATCGGGCCGTCTGCATTTCCGCGTTTCGGCTTGTGGTTAAGCACATCAGCGGCACAGAGAATGAAATTGCCCAAGTCCTAAGTCGCGTGTTTGAAGAGAAGGTTCTAATCACAGCCGTTTTGGAACTCGGCCTGTAGGTTGCGTTGGGACTGTTCTGCATGAGGTACCATCTCTATTTGCAGATCTGAAGCAGAAACAAGAGGGTGATCTTGAAGAGGAGCAGGCTGAAGGACACAACTGCACAAGAAACTGGTGTGTCGTGAGGAAAAGAGATCTGAAGATTTATTTACCGAAGGAGTTGATACTGGCAGTCTTTTACTATTTCCATGATTCCGTGGTGGGCGGGCATTTAGTTGTGTATAGAACCATCGCAAAGTTTAAGCACGTTTCACATGGCCCTCCTCGTAATAGATGTTAGGAGTTTGGTGGAGGAGTGCCGAAAATGTCAGATGGCCAAATCCAATTTGAACTCACGAGAAAGGCTTTTGCATTCACCTTCGAGGAACACCCTATGCATAAGTTGTACATTGATTGTATCGGCCCCCTGCCTAGGACCAAAAATGAGAAGTGTTATATTCTGGCGGTAATCGATGCCTTCTGACGTTTTACCACGTTGGTTCTCAGCTGTGAGGTTACCGCTGTCTTGTCCATTAAACATCTGACAGGGATACTTTCGATGTCTGAAGCTCTCAATCCTTGGTGCACGACAATACCCAATCCAGAGAATTTAAGAAGTTTTGCCTTGAGAATGCAGTGCAACGCATGCTAACCACTTCATATTATCCTCAGCCCTTCTTTGCTAAAAGAGTTAACCAGAAAGTCAAGCCACCTTCATTATCAAGCGAAAGACCAGAAAAGGTGGGATGCTTCGGTTCGCTGGAAAATTTTCCCTTTAACTCTGCTCAACATGAGGCCATCAAGGCGACATCAGCGTCTTTAACGTTTGCATATCGACTGAACTTAGCTTTATGTAACTTGTGGTCATTGGACGAAATTCTGCTGGATTACATCAGGTCCCGTAACTTTGAAAAGGGCGAAATGCTGCATTGAGCTAGCGGATAGGACTAGGATTTGTCGGTATCATAAGGGCAGGTGTCCTACTAGAAGTAAAGTGGGGATTGCATATTTTTGCAGAGTTTTGGAATTGGGTCGTAGGGACAGGACGGTCCATCAGGGAAATAGCACCAATGTTTTCTGGAAGCCTGTTGGGTGCTAAAATACTTGAGCCCCGTTAATTTTCATGGTACGCAATCTGGCAATGGGGAACACCTCCAAGGATCATATCACCCAGGTTAAGGAAAGTGATTAAGCTTGGCTTCCATAGCTCCATCAGTTCGGGTAGATGTTCTGGTGGGGGAGGTTGAGCCATGCAAGCATCGTACAATTTTGAGGCTCATGATGCTGTCGCCTGAGCTGCCGTGCACAGGGTGAGGTGATCGGCCAAGCGAAGGTACATAGTGTGATGCACTGAGTAACTTCGTGTGGTTGGTAGTGGACATGAGAGGCAACTTTGGCGCTGAATGTTGCCATGACGAAAACGTCCATTCGGGTCGGCGCTGGTTGCATTGCATTCGTTTTGGGATGAACTGAGTAACGAAGAATTTTGGTGGTCGTCAGACGATACATGTTGTTGGAAGTTATTTCGATACTCATGCTGCTCCCACACCACTACAAAGATTTTATAAACACTATTGGCCTCGCGTTTAATCATTTAATTCTCTTCTTTGAAATTTGTTTTATAATTACTTGTATGAACTGAAGGGTGTTCTTCTGACTATTCTGGGAAGCCAGAATGTTAATAAGTGGAGGTGTGTGAGGTAATGGGCGAGTTGTGGCGCCCTGGGAATATTCTAAGCTCAGAGTTGGCATGGCCACACAAACCTCTAGGCAAGCTGTGGCCCGGCAGCAAACTCGTGGTGCCAAACGCTAGCTGGACAAGAGTGGTAGCCCCAGCGCATGGTCTAGGCCGAGCATATGGCTGAGAATTCCTTGGTGACGCTGTGTCGATGAGAGACTTGTAGGCCGAGAGTGCCAAAGATGGCAGACTTTGTGAAACCATCATGGCAGACATTCCAGTTCATACTGGAATACTCTTTCAACTTCTGAAGGTGGCAGGGGTAAAATACAGGGAGCGAAAGGCTATTTACAATTTGTACAGAAACCAGATGGCAGTTATGAGTCGAGTGCCATGAAATGCACGCAGTGGTTGGGAAGGGAGTGAGACAGGGTTGTAGCCTGTCCCTGATGTTATTCGATCTGTATATTGAGCAAGCAGTAAAGGAAACGAAAGAAAAATTCGGAGTAGGTATTAAAGTCCATGGAGAATAAAAACTTTGAGGTTCGCCGATGACAGTGTAATTCTGTCAGAGACAGCAAAGGACTTGCAAGAGCTCTTGAACGGAATGGACAGTGTCTTGAAAGGAGGTTATAACATGATCATCAACAAAAGCAAAACGATGATCATGGAATGTAGTCTAATTAAGTCGGGTGGTGCTGAGGGAATTACATTAGGAAATGAGACACTTAGAGTAGTAAAGGAGTTTTGCTATTTGGGGAGCAAAATAACTGATGAAGGTCAAAGTAGAGAAGATATAAAATGTAGACTGACAATGGCAAGGAAAGTTTTTCTGAAGAAGAGAAATTTGTTAACATGGAGTATAGATTTAAGTGTCAGGAAATCGCTTCTGAAAGTATTTGTATGGAGTGTAGCCATGTATGGAAGTGAAACATGGACGATAAATAGTTTGGACAAGAAGAGAATAGAAGCTTTCGAAATGTGGTGCAACAGAAGAATGCTGAAGATTAGTTGGTTAGATCACGTAACTAATGAGGAAGTATTGAATAAAATAGGGGAGAAGAGGAGTTTGTGGCACAACTTGAAAAGGAGGAGATCCCGGTTGGTAGGGCATTTTCTGAGTCATCAAGAGATCATAAATTTAGCATTGGAGTGCAGCGTGGAGGGTAAAAATCGTAGGGGGAGAACAAGAGATGAATACACTAAGCAGATTCAGAAGGATGTAGGTTGCAGTAAGTACTGGGAAATGAAGAAGCTTGCACAGGATAGAGTAGCATGGAGAGCTGCATCAAACCAGTCTCAGGACTGAAGGCCACAACAACAACAACAACAACAACAATAGATTTTAATGGTAGCCAGATGAATCATGACACCTTAAAAACAAACATGTACCTTACAGATTTTCAATATCTTTGTTAGTTTAAAGTTTAGTATCTTTTGATAAATTATACAAGTAACCCCCAGCAACGAATTTCCAAAACCTAAACGGCTCATTCGATTTTGTCGATCGGTGTGTCTTTAGAAAGCTATTAGTGTAAACCTAAATTGGTATAAATTACAGGCATGTAACATGAATAGTACATGAGGTATTGGAAGTCAAAGTGGCCGATTGCTATAGATGGCGTCAGGCCATAAGTATTCCACAGCTACATGAAAAAATGGTAGCAGCATGCTTATAAATATATTTATTCATCTATGTCTTATCCAATACATACTATGCATGAAGAAGTTGGTTAAATATTTACTGTGTTATAGAAAGCACAGACACATTAGGCTACTGGCCTACCTTTTGCTTGCTATTCCTTTGATATATGTTTATTTGATTTGTTTATGTATTTAATAATGTGTGTTAGAGCGTGTTTATGGTCCAGCCATAGGACTATTTACTTAATATCAAGTTACTTAAATGTAAATCCAGTATTTGGAATGTGTTTCATTATGTTTGTGGGTGTACGTTGGCTTGCAGACAGGGCGGGAGCGCTCTAGCCAATCACAGCGATCGTTTCCAAAAAGGACCCGTGGAGAGACTGTATGGAGGTGGGGGAGGAGCATTGTTTCCAGAGAGGACAGGGGAGGTGCTGAGAGTGGCGGGAGAGAGTTCTGGACGGTACGGCATAGGACACGGGACGTGCTGGACGCGAAGGCGCGACGGAAGTATGGTCGCAGGAAAGACTTTGTGGAGCGGTTTGAGCGTGATCGCTGGAGATAGAAATACTTCGGAGTGCCGATTTGTGAATGTGTGAGAATTCCGTGGTTTCCAGAGAAGACGTAGTATGCGCTTATAAGCGAATATCTCGCAAGTTATGTTGTCGTTCATAACTAGTTACGTGAAGTAAGAACTTACTAAGTCCCTGTTATTCAACTTATATTTTATTTAATTGCTGGACCAAAGACACCAATAAGTGTTTTGCAGAAATATACCGCATCCTCAAAAGTACTTCTACTATCGTACTCATCATTTAAAGTCGTTAAGATAGTACCTGCAGATTTTATTTAATTCCAGTCTTTCATTTATAAATTTCTACGTTACATTCGCAGTTGCCGAGTGATAGGAACTTTCGACCATTCGATTCATGTGTATATTCATATTGTATACTGTAGATTCAGCAGTATTTGGCCTGTAATTCGGCAACTACGTATCCCAAAACTTCTAATACTTCAACACTGAGTCAGAGGATACGTAGTTGAGGCACACCACAACATCTCATTTATTATTTGAAAGCCCGCGCTAAAAATTTAGCGCCAACTTCAATGCGAGATGCTTATAATAGTTTCTACAACAGAACTTTGTCTCGAAACCTGGCAGATAATCCAAAGAGATTCTGGTTGTATTTAAAGTATGTTAGCAGCAAGAAACAATCAATGCTTTCTCTGTGCGGTGGCAATGGAAATACTATCGTAGACAGTGCTGCCAAAGCAGAGTTACTTAATACAGCATTCCGAAATGCCTTCACAAAAAAAGACGAAGTAAATATTCCAGAGTTCGAATCAAGAAGAATTGCCAACATGAGTAACGTAGAAGTAAATATCCTCAGAGTAGTGAAGGAACATAGATCGCTTAATAAAAGAGAGTCTTCTGGTCCAGACTGTATACCAATTAGATTCCTTTCAGAGTATGTTGATGAATTAGCTCCATACTTAACATTCATATACAACGGTTCGCTTGACGAAAGATCCGTACCCAAATACTGGAAAGTTGCACAGGTCACACCAATATTCAAGAAAGGCAGTAAGAGTATTGCACTTAATTACACGACCATATCATTAGCGTCGATATGTAGCAGGACTTTGGAACATATATTGTGTTCGAACATTATGAATTACCTCGAAGCAAACGGTCTATTGACAAACAATCAACATGGGTTTAGAAAACGTCGTTCTTGTGAAGCACAATTAGCTATTTATTCGCATGAAGTGTTGAGTGCTATTGACAAGGGATTTCAGATCGATTCCGCATTTCTGGATTTCTGGAAGGCTTTTTACACGGTACCACACAAGTGGCTTCTAGTGAAATTGCATGCTTGTGGGATATCAGCTCTGTTGTGTGACTGGATTAGTAATTACCTGTCAGAGAGATCACAGTTCGTAGTAATGGACGGAAAGTAATCCAGTGAAACAGAATTGATTTCTGGCGTTCCCCAAGGTAGTGTTATAGCTCCTTTGCAGTTCCTAATCTATACAGGGTGTTACAAACAGGTACGGCTAAACTTTCAGGAAACATTCCTCACACACAAATAAAGAAAAGATGTTATATGGACATGTGTCCGGAAACGCTTAATTTCCATGTTAGAGCTCATTTTAGTTTCGTCAGTACGTACTGTACTTCCTCGATTCTCAGCCAGTTGGCCAATTGAAGAAAGGTAATGTTGACTTCGGTGCTTGTGTTGACATGCGACTTATTGCTCTACAGTACTAGCATCAAGCACATCAGTACTTAGCATCAACAGGTTAGTGTTAATCACGAACGTGGTTTGCTGTCAGTGCAATGTTTACAAATGCGGAGTCGGCAGATGCCCATTTGACGTATGGATTAGCACGGGGCAATAGCCGTGGCGCGGTACGTTTGTATCGAGACAGATTTCCAGAACGAAGGTGTCCCGACAGGAAGACGTTAGAAGCAATTGATCGGCGTCTTAAGGAGCACGGAACATTCCAGCCTACGACTCGCGACTGGGGAAGACCTAGAACGGCGAGGACACCTGCAATGGACGAGGCAATTCTTCGTGCAGTTTACGATAACCCTAATGTCAGCGTCAGAGAAGTTGCTGCTGTACAAGGTAACGTTGACCACGTCACTGTATGGAGAGTGCTATGGGAGAACCAGTTGTTTCCGTACCATGTACAGCGTGTGCAGGCACTATCAGCAGCTGATTGGCCTTCACAGGTACACTTCTGCGAATGGTTCATCCAACAATGTGTCAATCTTCATGTCAGTGCAAATGTTCTCTTTACGGATGAGACTTCATTCCAACGTGATCAAATTGTAAATTTTCACAATCAACATGTGTGGGTTGACGAGAATCCGCACGCATTTGTGCAATCACGTCATCAACACAGATTTTCTGTGAACGTTTAGGCAGACATTGTTGGTGATGTCTTGGTTGGGCCCCATGTTCTTCCACCTACGCTCAATGAAGCACGTTATCATGATTTCATGCGGGATACTCTACCTGTGCTGCTAGAACATGTGCCTTTACAAGTATGACACATGTGGTTCATGCACGATGGAGCTCCTGCACATTTCAGTCGAAGTGTTCGTACGCTTCTCAACAAAAGATTCTGTGACCGATGGATTGGTAGAGGCGGACCAATTCCATGGCCTCCACGCTCTCCTGACCTCAACCCTCTTGACTTTCATTTATGGGGCATTTGAAATCTCTTGCCTACGCAACCCCGTAACGAAATATAGAGACTCTTCGTGCTCGTATTGTGGACGGATGTGATACAATACGCCATTCTCCTGTAACAAAGTGTGTGAAGTCACGCTGCTACGTTCTGTTGCTGTGTGTTTCCATTCCATGATTAATGTGATTTGAAGAGAAGTAATAAAATGAGCTCTAACATGGAAAGTAAGTGTTTCAGGACACATGTCCACATAACATTTTCTTTATTTGTGTGTGAGGAATGTTGCCTGAAAGTTTGGCCGTACCTTTTTTTAACACCCTGTATAAACGATTTGGGAGAGAATCTGAGCAGCTGTCTTAGGTTGTTTGCAGATGACGCTGTCGCTTATCGACTAATAGTCATCAGAAGATCAAAACAAACTGCAAAACGATTTAGAAAAGATATCTTAATGTTGCGAAAATTGGCATCCACATGAGTGCTAAAAGTAATCCGTTAAACTTCGGTTATACGATAAATCAGTCTAATCTAAAGGCCCTAAATTCAACTAAATACCTAGAAATTACGATCAAGAACCACTTACATTTGGCCCGCATCTCGTGGTCGTGCGGTAGCGTTCTCGCTTCCCACGCCCGGGTTCCTGGGTTCGATTCCCGGCGGGGTCAGGGATTTTCTCTGCCTCGTGATGGCTGGGTGTTGTGTGCTGTCCTTAGGTTAGTTAGGTTTAAGTAGTTCTAAGTTCTAGGGGACTGATGACCATAGATGTTAAGTCCCATAGTGCTCAGAGCCATTTGAACTTACATTTGCAGGCCAGTGTGGCCGAGCGGTTCTAGGTGCTTCAGTCTGGAACCGCGCGACCACTACGGTCGCAGGTTCGAATCCTGCCTTGGGCATGGATCTGTGTGATGTCTTTAGGTTACTTAGGTTTAAGCTGTTCTAGGTTCTAGGGGACTGATGACCTCAGATGTTGATCCATAGTGCTCAGAGCCATTTGAATCACTTAAATTTGAAGGAACACATAGTAAATGTTGTGGGGAAGGCTAACCAAAGTCTGCATTTAATTGGCAGGACACTTACAAAGTGTAAGAGATCCCCTAAAGAGACTGCCTACACTACGCTTGTTCTAATTTATAGTACTGTAGTGCGGTGTGGGATAATTACAGGACAGGACTGAGGGAGTACAACGAAAAAGTTCAAAGAAGAGCAGCACGTTTTGTATTATCGCGAAATAGGTGAGTGAATGTCACTGAAATGATACAGGATTTGGGCTGGACATCATTAAAAGAAAGGCGTTTTTCGTTGCGACAGAATATTCGCACGAAATTCAAGTCACCAATTTTTTCCTCCGAATGCGAAAATATTTTGTTGACACCGACCTACAGAGTGTGAAACGATCACCGCGATAAAATAAGGGAAATCGGAGCTCACACCGTAAGACATAGGTGTTCGTTGTTTCCGATCGCTGCATGAGATTGGAATAAAATAGAACTGTGAAGGCAGTTCGATGAACCCTCTAACGGCCATTTGAATGTGGTTGCGGAGTATCCATGTAGATGTATAATATCATCTTGCAGACATTTATTTAAGGAACTAGGGATATTACATTATTGTCAGCAAACATACATTCAGTTATGAAATATATCTGTAATAATGCAGCCCATTTCAAAGTTAACAGCCGATTGCATAGCTATAATTTTAGGAGGAAGACTGAGTTTCTTTATTCTAGGTTAAATGCAACTTTGGCACACAGAGGGATGAATTGTGCTGCCATATTGGTCTTTGGTCACTTATCAGATACCATCTAATGCCTGACATATAGCAAAACTACATTTAAAAACATATTAAAAGAATTTCTTAATGACAACCCCTTCTGTTCAATAGATGAATTTTTTTATATAAATTACCAACCAAACAATTATTATTAAAATAGGGACATTGAATTATTGAATTAAAGAAAGTTTTGTTAAAATGACACATTCCATAACATTACGAAATGTCATATTCATGATATTTGGAACATGTATTAATCTAATAATCTAGTGTGTCACGTATGTAACATGGTCTGCTTACAAGATAAGAAGAGGTTTGCTCACATCTGAATGCAGTTTCGACACTAGGGAACACTATTAAATGAAACTATCAATAATGGTCAAATACCCAAGTATCTGTTTCTTCATATATGATCAGCAAGCACCCCTTTTTCATTATACAAAGAATTACGAATTTGGTTTTGATACTGTGCAACTTATGACTATCTCGAATACGGTAAGCCTCCAAGGTGGACTTACTTCATACGTGTTTCCTTATTAACTCTGTATATTCCTTGAATGAGCTTTCAAAATTCCTTTCCATTTGTCAAGCGTAGCAAGCCTTTCAGTGGGAGAATTAGATATTGTATACATCAACCTTTTTTGTTTAAGATTTTGAAACGTCCCATTTGTAAAATTATAAATGACTAGGCTGATAAACCTTTTATGTTATTTGATTTTCAAACAGCTGAGCAAAACTGAACTTACTCAAAAGAGAGAAATGTTAGAGTACGTTCAATTTTGCTCAGCTGTTTGAAAATCAAATAACAAACGAGGTTTACCAGCACAGTAATATATAATTTTCCAATGGGGACGTTTCATAAACAGCCTACATACATAACCCCCATGCTCCCCACAATAATTTTTCAAATTGGTTTGGGCAATGGCCAATACATATTTGTTAAAAAAAGTTTTTGTATTAACGCCAACAAATATATCAAATGCACACTTATCGATACAATGTTGGTTAAAAGCAAAAATTTTCTCACAGTCCCTAAAGACAGTCCTGATCATTCATCACAGTAGTAATTACATTGCACAAAGTCTGATCAGTAAAAGAAAATGCACACGGAAGTAGTGGATTTCCATGCTGCCTTGAAGAAGTAGTGTTGCCCCTCCAACGGAAAGACAGTCCTAACTCTTGACATGGAGACAGGTAATGGGCCACAACTGAGCAAACCCACAGCAGAGTCAGTCAAAGTTTTGAAGAATTTTGGTAGGTAGGTCGTCACAAACCAGACACACTGTATTGCTTGCAGAGATGATGGTATTGCTGGGCCACCACATGTGCAGACCCACTGTAGTCCTTGTAGAGATAATGGTATTGGTGAGCATCAAAGTAGCAGACCCACTGTAGTCCTTGTAGAAACGGATATCTGTAGCGACTGTGCAGGTGCACAATCACGATTGAAGAGTCTTGCGGACAGTATATCAGTTCCATAATGGTGCACAATCATGATTAAAGAGTCTTGCGAACAATATAGCAATTCCATAAAGCACCACATGTCCGTAAAACCAGAAATGTTGTTAACCAGTCCCTTGCTGAATTATCAGCACACATGCGAACTCTAAAAGTACCTTTTTTTAAACTTCTCACATATTATGCATATACTATGACCAACAGAAACGTGTGTAGTGAAATGAAAATACTTAGTTTGAAGAACTGGTGTCAATACAATTACAAATTTACCACATGAGAACACAATTACAAATTTACAAAATACAACATTAAAGAACATAATAGTAAAGATAACATTTGTAGTAATACTGGCGTTACAAAAGAATAGAAATAAACATATATATCAGTGTTACAGGAATTATGAAATAAGTAAATAAACAAATAGATCACAATAGCTTTGGAAACATCAACATGAGCATTAAAAGAAAACAGAATAAATAATGTCAAAACATCTTTACAAAGTAAATATCATAGTATTAGAAAAATTCTACAACATAACTCTTATCATATAAATACATAAAGACAGGAAGAACACAAATACACAAGGATACACAAACACATAGCGGAATAACACAAAATAAAGGACAGGGTATGTTTTACTGCAGTATTTATAGTATTTGATTTGCAAACAAAACTTTCTTTACTTCTCGGTGATCTCCCTTAGTTGATCATTTCACAAGTCGAAAAATTACAGTAGAAATGCGTAGAAACGAAATCTCATGAATAGCAGTGTTGTGATACATTCATGCATGGACACACATGTCATAACTCAAAGTGCGATTCATGGTTCCCAACATCCTTTTTCACAAACCAGAGTCCCTAACTTCTTATTATTCATATACATATATGCACATAACCACATTCCTCGTGTAGCATCATCTTATTGATCATAAACATATCCCAACAGCATAATAGACATCGTCGTCGCAATAATAACATCGTAACACCTCAATCAAACTCAAAAATGTCGTAGCTTTCTTCATTAATTTAAAAACCCAAGAAAATGCTCTTTGCTCGTTTCAATAGGGTCAACTACCTCAACTGTCTTCAAAAATCATGCTCCCTTACCAAATACTTCATTCAAAGTTCTTATAGTATTACAATGCTTCTAAAATGTATGAACAGTTCACAAAGTACAGACAAATCACAATTTCATAAGTGTGAAGTTATCCAACTGTGTAATTGCGTAAACATGTGTCACTGACATAGTAAAAAAAAATATTTGTCTCTCTCAGTTAAATGATCAGATAGCTGTGTAATTCTGTGTTAGAGAAATATGCTACCGATGTGTAAAGTTGTATAAGTAAATATCATATTAGCTAGGGCTCCTAGCGCTTACCACATGCTTAGTACACAAAATGAACGTGTACTCCCCTGAGGATAAATGTAATTATACCCTCAGGTATTACAGATTACAGCAATGGAATGAAATGTATCACAGAAAACTTTCTTTCTACCTTTGTAATTCAAAAATCTCTAAAAATAATTGTTTTAAGTAAAAAAATTAATCACTCAAATGCGTGTCCTGTAGTGCTAAACTGTGTGTCTTGCTGTAAGGTGATTCTGTCAAAGTGTCGTAGTTATCGTCCTCTGTAAGAAACATTCCGCAGAAGTCAATGTACTTACCTCATCATAAAGAAAGTGAAATGCTTTGAGTATAGATATCGTAGTTATTACGCTTATTGCCATGATGAAGAAAGTACTGTACTGTAATGTATTGTCGTGCTATGGGAAAGGCTGTCTCATTGTAGCTATACCACAAAGTTACTATTAAAACATTTTTTACTTTCCACAATGATGCAGAAAAACTCTGCAGATATAAAACAGATACACCGCAAAAGCAATAATATAAATTGTGTCACTCATTAGTAGCATCGTGATATAATCGTGTAACTGTAAAATAAACTAGCCACTGTGTCATCTGGTATCTCTCAGAAAGTACTTTAAATCCAGAATGTATTTTCAAGTAAGCCAAAATGTTGCATTAAAATCTTATTATCAGTACCAGTATATGTTCTAAGTATGTAAGCCTTATAATCGTTATGTAATCGTCCAACGAACAAGGAAGAATGTACACACTATAACACTGTGTCGTCTGTTCACTACAAAAATGCATTCTTAATTACTGTCCAAATACGTTCCCTAGGTTCTTGCCTGTATGTTTGACTTCAAAACATTGTTGCATGTTAACAGTTTCTAAGTGTGACAAAGCGTACTAGTAATGTCAAGTGAAAAATTTTATTGCAAAGACTAAGTTAAAAATCAGATTATCTCTCAATGAATGGTTTTACATGTGAAATGTGGTGTAAACCTTTACTCTTCGTAGTATGCAGAGCTTAGGCTTCAACGCAATTATCATGTGGTATCCATTGGTCAAGAGCGCTCAAATTTTTCTCAAGGTTTGAGTCTGTTATTTTTCTCTGAGCCAGCCGGTGTATGTGGCTGCCTGCGGTGTGAATGGTTTTCAGTTACCTTTGTTGTCGCGCATCATTAGTGGGATTTGGAGATCTAACTTCTACAAATTCATCGTGTCGAGAGACACCTGCCCTGTTTGAATCCCGCCAGTTCTGATTAAATTCTGGTCTGTTGTTAAGATTATATCGTCTGTCGTCATGTCGGTAGTTTCTATAATTTCTTTCTTGTTGGTCACGTGGTGGAGAACTTCTCCCTGAGTCGTAACAGCATGGTGGACCGTTGCGTCAGAAGTTATTGTGTCTCCATTGATAATAATTATTTTGGTTCCCATATTGTTTGTTTCTCTGAGTGTCTCTGCCATAGTCATTACCGTGGAGAGGTGATCATTCTCTGTAATTATTACTACTCTGCCAACGGTTGTCATACGAGTGGTGTCTGTTTTAGTCGTGATTTGCGTTGTAAGAATAGCCTTGTCGTGTTCAGTTATTATTTCTGTCATCGCGGAAATGTGACGGATGTGACCTGTAATTGTTGTGTTCCTGTTTTCACGTCCCGCGATTGTCAGTGTCAATTTCCAATTCTTTTAAGAGTCCTTGAAAAGCTTCAATGTCGTCTTTGCCACGTCCTGCGAAAATAATATGTCGTAAATGTTCAGGCAATTCGATTAAGCAAATGCGAATAAGTTCTGAGGGGCTGTATGCGTTTGACAGATACTGATTCTTATGCAACATGTTTTCAAAATATTGGACAAGACTGGAAAATTCAGATTGTTCGAAATGTTTCAACATTATGATGCTATGTTTTTCGCGATCTTGAGTAGCTTGAGAGCAATATGCTGAGAGGAAGGCATGATAAAATTCTCCTTCACTGTGGCAATCGTGAATGACTGATCACATTGTTACAGCTCTAAGTAGCCACACATAAATTCTAAACTCTGCTCCAATGACCAGTTAGGAGGAAAACAATGAGAGAATTGATGAAGCCATGCTTGTGGATGAATGTCGTTGCCGGAATTCTTAAATTTTTTGAATTTACGTGTAGTAATAAACTGCTTATAGTCAAAATCATCATGTCGGAGAGTCGCATATCGGTCATTGTTACGTCGTTTCGGGGGTTCCTTCACAAAATTCAGTGTACCTTGCCAACTTCTTTCATAATTTCCGAAATGCCCTGTGTTAATATTTTGTGGCTGTTCCGTATTTCTACGTCCCTCTTCCCGTATTGGAGCGCGAATGTCCTCTGAAATATGTAATTCTTGTATTACTTGTGCCATCTGATATTGTACTTCCCGGATTTCTCTTTTGTGTTGCGTAATAATTTTATTTTGATTTTATTTAAATTTTTTAATTTGTTCATACTCTTCTGTGTCAGTAAAGGCTACGGGTCTTGTGTCATTCAGATCATCATCTACCTTTGTAGATAAGTTAGTGAAATGATCGGAAAGTTTGGCTGCTTTCTCCGATAATGAACTGATTTCCTCAGTATGTTTTTCTGAACCACGTTTCAGAGTGTCCATTTGTGTTGAAAGCGTATCTACTGTGTCCTATAAGTTTTCCTGAGATTTTGCAAGTTGCGTAACCGAATCGGTAGATGCAACTGAGATAATTTTAGCTTTCAAGGTGTCGTAATTTTTATGAACAATACTTTGCAGCTCTTTTATGGCTGCTTCGTGATTCTGTAATGCATTTTCATGACGCGAAAAAATAGGTTGAAAATGCTCACAACTTTGTTTTTTTACGTCATTAGAGACTTTCGGACATTTAGATTCAATTTTAAGTAACTCTGCAGTTAAACCTTCACACGTTTGTTCAAGCGTTTGTTCCATTAAGTCTAACTTTTAAAGCTGTTGCTGTGTTTGTCTCTGCTTTTGTTCCTCTTTCTCTAACTTTTGTAACAGTTGCTGTGTTCGTTCCTGATTTTGTTACAATGCGTTAAACTTTTGAAGCTGTTGTCCCATTTGCTGTATTAATTGTAATAGCAATGCACTGGTGTCTGAAACATGTTCCTCTGTACTTTTTGGTAGTGCATTTGCACCGGCAACATTCGCATTTTGAAAAGCAGAAAATGTGTTTTGACTTGATAGAGAAACAGGTAATGACGCAAAACAGGAATCCACAGTATTTGCAAAATTGTGTCCGGTCATTTCGGGTTCCTGGGGCGAGCTGTTGCCGACCGATCGATCGACAATACTACCCTGTTCACTAGCTGTTTCACTGGATACACGATTATTTATTGCCTGGTCCATTCCCCTATGCACAATTACCAAATTACTATGTTAATCATTAGTTAATTCATTACACGGTGGCGCCAACACACTACTCTCGTCCTCACTGTCATTTCTCTGTTTACTTTGGAACCTTGTATTACGTTTTTCACACGCCATAATTGTCACAATATTTCACACGGTAACACAGAAAAGCACAGTTTGAAGAGCAAAATAAGAAAACACATAAACATTGCACTGAAAATAATATCCAATTAATTGCAAACACAGCTGCGCAATATTTGGTGCAAATCTACATGCATGCCACAACAGTTTTACAGTACAACAAAGAAAAATTACAACTACAAAGGAGATTCACTCTACAATTACGCGCTAGTTATAAACAATAACTACACTAATTAAACAAACTACAAGAAAAAATCTGAAGATTCCAGTGAGGTAATCCTCGGCTAAGTGTCGACATATGAAACGTCCCCTTTGGAAAATTATGTAATACTGTGCTGGTAAACCTCTTACGTTATTTGTTTTTCAAACAGCTGAGCAAAACTCAACGTACTCAGACAGCTTTCTCTTTACTTATTCTGGTCATCACTAAACTGACAGACAATATTTTTAGCGCAACGCAATCTGACTTTCAATAATCCCCACAAAAGAATGGCCCTGACTAATAATAAACTATACCTTTCAGGAATCACTTATCTCACAAAAATCTTCGTTACTCGAACTATTGCATTACAGCGAGTGCCAATACTGCCAGCTAAATAAAAGATTCTAACTACTGAAGGCACTAACTACTGATAGGCATAGTTAGCAAATGAAAGATTTTGATACAGAACAAACAATGTATTTACCTTAATAGTGTTCAAAAGTCATAGTATACGAGGGCTATCCACAAAGTACATAACGTTTTGGAATTAAAAATAAATAAAGTTACCTCTTCTTGAAGCTGTGCGTCGTCATCAAAACGCTGCATAGCCAACCACTTCTTCATTGCTGGGAATAAGTGGAAGTCGCTGTGTGCCAGGTCGGGACTGTACGGCGGATGAGGAAACAACTCCCACTTAAAAGATTCGAGAACTTGACGAGTGGCATTTGCCGTGTGGGCCCGGGCGTTGTCGTGAATCAGCAAGATCTTTGAGCCCAACTTTCCCCTGCGCTTGTTTTGTATTGCTCTTCTGAGGTTGTGCAGAGTTTGACAATACCTTTGAGAGTTTATTGTAGTGGCTCTTTCCAGGAAATCCACAAAAACCACACCTTTTCTGTCCCAAAAGAACCACATGGTTGCAGGCGCTGGCGGCCGAATTTTACGATGAAGGAATTTCCAAGCTCGTCCATCGCTACGATAAGTGCCTTAATTTAAATGGCAACTATGTAGAAAAGTAGTATTTAAGTGTGGCTTTCATCTGTATATAATAAAAAAATTTCGAATACTTTATTTATTTTTATTTCCAAAACGTAATATACTCTGTGGATAGCCCTCGTATTTAGTTCATGACATCCAGTCTTACAAATTTCGTTTATCTGACGGATACACGTCCAGATCGTCCGCTCTGAATATTCTGCCATCTCTCTCCCCACATCCACCACTGCTAGCGGCTCACCTCCAACTGAGCAACGCTATGCGCTGTTCACATCCAACTGCCCAACACTACACTAGAGAATATTCCAACAATGCAAACCAGCCACAGACTGCACACAGCACAATCAGTGATTTTCATACAGAGCACTACGCGGCGTTACCAACATAAAAACCTAAACAGCGTGCTTACGACATGCGCAATGTTAATGGATAGCATTGGGGCACATGTAAGTGAAGCTGTAATTTATATGTTACACATAAATTGTGTTTCTGCAAACAGATTTCTCATTTTACCTGAGACCTAGATGTAGAAAGGAAATGATACAAATTGTTTTTCTTTAGCTTTTCGTTTTGTGGCAATTGATTTCTTTTAGTCTTCATGAAACCATAAATTTCGTTAGCTATTATTCTGTGAGACGATTTTTTCTGGCCTATTATTTCGCAATCTATTCTACGTCATCCATATGTAAAGGCATATTAAGGAATCTGTTTACTGCAAATCGAAAGAAATCCTTGTTATAAAATGTGGCATGATATGATGAGGTAGGAATAACAATACCAGACGTCTTAAGTTTATGATAAATTTCAAAAACGTATCAGTGGTAACTCACAGTAACAGCAACATCTAGAAAATTAGTAATATTACCAAACTAGTGCGCAACACTAAAAGTAATATTGTTAATTTTACTAAAAGAATTATCAAATTTTGGTTTCACCCACAGCAAAACCCAAGAACGTTTTCAGCATATCATTTGTTGTACAATATATACGCAACAAATTCAGTGTGTTCATTGAAGGACTTATTTTCCTAATTATTGACAAAAATATCTGCCAGTGAGCTGTCCAACTGTAATCTATAACTACTCTATCCTTATCAAGGGAGATGTGTACAGTTGTCAGTAACTTAATTATTTCAATAATTATTCTGAAGGGGTTGATTTATATGTTAGGAAATTGCTTTGATATTAATGTTATAGTTCAATTTGTAGGAATAACAGCAGGAATTACAACGATGAACACGCATTAATCAACCAGTCATAGTTACACTTATTAGCTCTTTGAAAGAAAATTAATATATTTGGTCAGTCGGAAAATGTGTAAATACGCTTTCTTTGTATTATAAGTCTGGATATATTGAAGAAAAATTTGAGTAAATATTATTTCGTAACACTGGACACATGTACGACAATTCTATGTGTAAGTACGCTTTCTTTGTATTATAAGTCTGTATAGATTGAAGAAAAATGTGAGGAAATATTATTTCGTAACACTGGCCAGATGTACGATAGTCAGTGTGATTCTGTGTTCTGTGGGTGAGTATAAACGAATAAACTGTTTTAACTGGGCCTTGTGGGTAGCGGCAGCGAGCACGCAGCGAAATCCTCTCTGCAGTTGTGGCTCTGTTTGTAGCTGCGATCTCTCCGCCGCAAAAATATCAGCTTCGCTGCCCATTTAACCGGTGAGGGCGCAATTCGCACTGGCCACTCATTTCAGCAGACCAGTGGGTGCAGTCATCATACTCATCGTAGTTACATTTTTGCAATCCAGTACTTCAACACGTCTGCCCATCACAAAAGCGTCCACCAGACTCTGCTACGTCAGTCACATATGTGTCGTGCACTGTTTTAAACAACGGCTCTTGGAATTAAAAACGTTTCTCCAATCTGACAAGTCGCGAGAACGTTACAATTCTTTTTAAATGCAGTACTAGTCTTTTATCATGTTACAACGTTATTCCAAAGTGTATTTATACTTTCGTCAGACAAATCTATCAGTTAATTGTATTATTCGAAATAAAACGTACTATGTCACTGATTGTACGTTTTACAACAGATGTCAGTACCTAAATAACATATAAGCGCTACGTAGCAATACAAACGGCCCAGTTAAGCATAGTCAAGTACAACACTTCATTCATAAAAGCGAAATAAATAGATTGACATATACAAAGAGTCACAGCAGTAAAATGACTGTAGTAAAGTCTTAATCTGAAATGTAAAAAGTAACTGGATATCGCTTATCTGAAGCACTTTGCCGTATAGTAGCATTCCTAGCCTTTTTGTAGGTAATAATGATTATTTGTACTAAATTGATAAAAATAACAAGTAATTGGCATTAATTGGTCATGAACTTCATTTTAGACACAAAAGCGGAAAATTTGGCGAAAACATGAAATAAATGTGAGAGTTACTGTAATGCTGATTCGTCAGCACTTGACAGAAATTTCAAATAGTAATAGTCAGGAAACTACTATCTTCGTTATATATCTGATATATCTATTCGTCTGTGCGTGGCACTATTGCCCGGGCTGGCACTATCAGGGCTAAGGCAGAGGTGGGTACATTCCTGGTGTCTTGTGTGTACCCTCTCTGACCCCAGAAGGGTGGATTTTGCCACAGTGGAGGTATGGTAGTCTTTAAACAGTCAGAGCAAGGAGACACGACAAAAGGCGGTTACTCTATCGCACTGGCGGGACCTTGTCTGAAGTTATGAATGTCATTTATTTATGAGGCTGGCCGTACACACTGACCGATCTCGAGCCAGCAATACTGTCGGGAGCCAGCAGTACCCTGGATTCTGGAGGTGGTGCAGTCTCAACTTACGGCAGTGATTATGCTGTGTCTAACCAAGTGCACTTGATAATGGAAGCCATCCTTAAGGAAAATCAAGATACGTTCAAAGAAATCATAGATGTGAAAAAGCGTTTGACAGTTTAAAATGGTGGAAGATGTTCGAGGTTCTGAGGAAAATGGGTGTAAGCTGTAGAGGTAGCCACGTAAGTAACAGTGTGTAGAATAACGAAGAGGGAACGATAAGAACAGAAGACCAAAGAGCGGTTCTACGATTAAGAAGAGTGTAAGAAAGGGCTCCAGTCTTTCATCACTACTGTTCAACCAGTATTCACTGATAAGATTGCTGAACTTAGTGAAAGTGGAAATAGTTACCTGCTCAGTGACATTGCTGACACTCTCATAATTCCTAAGAAATACTTTATCAGCTTGAAGCTTGGCCTCCGCTCCACGTCACAGCATGTGGTTTCCTTCGTATGAGCCTCCTCGATATTCATTTTAGTCAACCTCCACTGTGCAACCACATGTTGAGCATGCCCCGTTTGAGACAAGAGTTCATCAATAGACCATAAACTTCACAGCGCAGTTGGTATACAGTAACACTGGAGTGAACTGATGACCTTCATCACATGCTCTGTTAAGCGCCGTCGTTAACCCAGGAAGTGAGCGATCCCATTCACTTTGGTTACTGTTGTGAGAAGCTACCAAGGCCAGCCTAATGTTTCTCTTAAAGCATTCTGCATAAGATGGATTAGGATAATGTGCTTTTGCTATATTACACTCTCCCGTTCCCAGGAAAATTACTTGAACTATGTATGGGATTATCCATCAGCATAGACTGTAGAAACTCAAAGGCACCAAAAATCTCTCACAAAATTTGGATAATTATTTGTGCCATCATCACAAATGCATTAATACGAACCTAATTAAACTTAGTTCCTGCCTTTGATCTGGGCAATGGGTCCACAAAATCGAAGTAAATCCTCTAAAAGGGGCTCTCTTCTAGCTTAGACGACAGTTATCCTATCTCACAATGCTGTTTACTGACAGCACAACCATCACAACTTTACGACAGTCGTTATCCAGACTTGGCCACATAAAGTACTGTACGATTTTCTCACGCATCCATATTGCTAAATGTCTTCACATTCATGGAAGTAATGGAACAGCACTGGAACCAGTTCCTTGAGCACCACTATCTTAAATTGATTACTCCTGTGTGGCTTACAGCATACCACATTCTAAAAATGGTTCAAATGGCTCTGAGCACTACGGGACTTAACTGCAGAGGTCATCAGTCCCCTAGAACTTAGAACTACTTGAACCCAACTAACCTAAGGACATCACACACATCCACGCACGAGGCAGGATTCGAACCTGCGACCGTAGTGGTCGCGCGGTTCCAGACTGTAGCGCCTAGAACCGCTCAGCCACACCGGCCGGCATACCACATTCTCCCTTAAACCATAGTTTCGCTGTTCTGAAGCCTCTCCCTAAATTGTACAAATGTTTTTGTCCTGATATGACTAACAGCGGATATAGAACTTATACAGAGAAGAGCAGCACGAATTATAACAGGTTTGTTTAATCTGTGGGAGAGTGTCCCAGAGGTACTGAAGGAACTGAAATGGCAAACTCTTGAAGAAAGAGGTAAACAATCCCGTGAAAGTCTATTTACAAAGTTTCAAGATCCAGCTGTAAATGATTACTCTAGGGATACACACCAGCCCCCTACGTATCGCTCGCAACAACTGGTACCATGGGACGGAACTTCTGCTATACACCTCACGGTGGTTTGCAAAGTATTATTGTAGATGTAGGTCTCTGAATTCCCCACCGTCGCAAAATAAGTGAGGAATCTGACTCAGAGTCACCTTGGAAACCAAAGCACTTTCTTTCACCATCTGGTCGTCTCCTTCGTTATTCTCACAGTACTCACATGTACGACTCAACTCACCTATGACCACACCCTCCGAACCTCAAATGTTATGGACGTCGTATTCAAAGGTGAGAATTCTCGTTGCCCATTTGGTTATACGACAAGTTTTATTTGATCCAGCGGTACCCAGCTGAGCACTTGGTTGTCGGTTTTCAGAATGAACATTCAGTGTTCAAGATAATGTGTCGAACAAAACTGACAGAGCTGTTCATTCATAAATAGATTACCTTTTCTCCGATTTATTTAATTCATTCAGATGGTTCAAATGGCTCTGAGCACTATGCCACTTAACTTCTGAGGTCATCAGTCGCCTAGAACTTAGAACAAATTAAACCTAACTAACCTAAGGACATCACACACATCCATGTCCGAGGCAGGAATCGAACCTGTGATCGTAGCGGTCGCTGGGTTCCAGACTGTAGCGCATAGAACCGCACGGCCACTCCAGCCGGCAATTCATTCAAAGCAAAGCATAAGCGCTGCCTTATCCACTTCATGCTACTGCAACAAAACTGCTCCCATCCCTATAGGTATCACATTCATCTGAAGAATGAATTCAGTGTTGAAGTCCGTTTTTGCTAATACTGGAGCTTACTTCAGTGCTTGCTTTAACGCCAAAACTGAGGCTCCCTAGGAAGGACCGTAAACCTTTCTGCATAACCTGTTAGGCGGAGCTGCTTTCTCAGCAAAACCACTAGTGAACGGCAATACTGAGGCTCCCTGAGAAGGACCCTAAACCTTTCTGCATAACTTGTTAGGCGGAGCTGCTTTCTCAGCAAAACCACTAACGAACAGCCATCCTAACAACTTCCTTGACATTCTGCAGTTGTGGGAACTGATTAATGGTTTCCACCCTCTCTGTGTCAATATAAATTCCTTCACCGTAAACTGCATGTCCTAGAAACAGAGACAGGAAAAATGACCTTCTATGGAATGACTGATAGTCCTGCCTTTGTTAAGCGTTAAAATGTCTACAGCCAGTACTGTATATGTTCCTGAATCTAGCTACGATACATCACAAAATCATCAAGATAATTGTAAGCATACGTAAATTGGTGTCAGGAAACACGGTGTCCATGAGCTGCGAGAGGACGACAGAGGCAGTCGCCAATGCAAGGAGTACACAGTTAAAACCATCAGTAATGGTGACAGAAGACTTCCAGGATAATGCGTCACCCTCGTTCTGCCAACAGCCTCGTCAGAAAGGGCAGAGCAGCGGACAGAGATTAATGACACTCTCTTGCCCTTAAAGTGAGAAACTGCCCGCAAAAGCCAGAAGAAGAAGAAATGATCAACGACATCAGGATGCAGAAGGCAATGGAGACAACTGTATTAAAAGGACACTTGTGTACCTGACGTATTCCAAAATGGTCGTCTGCACACGCCTGCCAGCTGTCTTTGGTTACGTGCAGGGTTCATTACTCAGTAGTCTCTCCACGTCTGCTCCAAAGCTGACTTTTGTCTTGCGTCAGCAAGGCTGAAAGCCGTCAATCGCTGGTATTTTGTTTCAGCATTTCGCCATCCCAGCATACTGACTCGCCGCCCACTAGCCATGGCCAGTTTCTGGCTGCATTTGTTGACCTGCTGTGTGAATGCCATGATGAGTAATGAATGTTGTTGTTGAGTAACCATTCATGAGGCCGCACTCGTAGTAGCACTAGATAAACCCATTGCCCAGCTCCCGCGCACGCCATTCTGGACCAGAAATTGCCTCCTGTAGCTCCGATCTCTGGAAAGCAGTTAACACACACTCCGCCCTGTTACACTTGGTGTCTGATTTCTACACCAGTGTATTAGAATGAAATGTAATGTTTAAAAACTTTGATAATTGCAGAAGGCATTATACAAATCTGATTAAGCTATTTCTTCAATAACCTTAGTAATAAAAGGGTTCCGAAATTTTAACGAAACTTTGTGGACACCTTATAAAGCTCACCACTATAGGACTTTTCAAAACGATTCCAATGGAGTTACTTCCCCAAAAATAAAAAAAGTGCGTTGTCAATACTGCTAGGTGTGAACTTATAAGATAGCGTGGTACGCTGTTTGCAGAGCGAAGGCTGCCTTTGCTAATACTTTCAATTCAAAGCTCAAGCAGTGGCTAAATTGGAACCTACGGCCAAGAACGTATAGATTACTAGCCACAGACGGTACTCCCACACCACGGATCCAACACAGTTGTATATGACTACTAAAATTAGATATATTTCATCAGCCAACTACGAAAACCACCTAAGTGATACACAGTCTGGAGTGGTTTACTTGTCTTTATTAAGTTGCTTCGCTACAGCGAAGGTATTTACTTGAAAGATTTGTTATTACTTTCTGCCGTTCTTCATTCCACTTCTGGAATATTTACTGCATATAGTTTGTTGAAGGAATTTCGGAAAACCGACTAAAGTATCTCCTCTTAAGTAGTGCTGTCGTAGGTATCATTCTCATTGCTATTACTCGCAGAGCTGCGTGGAGTGGCTGCGCGGATTGCGGTGTCATGTAACGGACTGCGCGGCCCCTCCCGCCGGAGGTTCGAGTCCTCCCTCGGGCATGGGTGCGTGTGTGTGTTGTTGTTAGCATAAATTAGTTTAAGTAATGTGTAAGTTTAGGCACCGATGACCTAAGCAGTTTGGTCCCTTAGGAATTCACACACATTTGAACATTACACGCAGAATGTATTGACTGCGCTGGGTAACAGTGAAAAAACAATCCAAGTTAATTTATTGATTTGGTTCTGATTTCAAAATTCACACAGGTTTTGGTCACAGCAAAAATCTGAAGCAAGTACTATTTTATTATTTCAAAAATTACTTTGTTTTATATAAAACATTTTTCAATGCAGACGTTAAATGGCCTCAGCTAGAAGATGGTGCAAAAATAATCCAGATGTAGTACATCTGCAGGGAATACACAACACACCCTGGTTACTAAGAGGAATGCAATCGTAAGTGTCATAGAGCGGGCCTACCTAGCTTACTTATTATGTTATGCTGACTGGTGACCATGATAAAGCTTTGGCACCAAACATGGTATGCAAGGAATGCACGGAGTATATGCGTCAGTGAATCAAGGGGAAGAACAGTTCTTGGAAATTAGGAATTCCCATAGTTTGAAGGGTGCCGAGAAACCATGAACACTCAGCTAGTTTTGAACTATTGATGTGACTGGAATGAACAGAGAAAAGCCGAGCAACCCCACGTAACCTGACCTTGTGTCGGCAAGTCATCCTGCTACTCATTGTGAAGAAATCCAATTACAGATCTGTGCAGAAAAATCCTGACGTCATTAACGAAGATTCCGCTGAAAAAAAGAATTTGAAGAAGAAATATTAACAAAATACACTAAATACACAAAATACATGAAATTATGTTTCGTTCAAGGCTCACATTTATGTAGAAATGGAACTAGCACGCCAAACTGGTCAGATGAAGAAAAATTCCTGTAATTTTCAGAACCAATTTCTAGCCGTGTCCTGTGCCGTTCTGTCGCTGGTATACATTACATACTACCAGTATCCCTTAGTTTTTTCTGCTAGATTTTGCGAAAGAGTTTCGTTTCGGAGGGTGTACAAAGCGCCTCGCAATAAAGTCCGCGCTAAGTGGAAAGAAACCTTCCCGGTATAGAATGTGTGTTATTCTCTCCTGATTCCATTACATCTTGCACCTACGTAGTTTGCCGCAGTAAATAAAAACAGTTTCCCTGTTGATAGGAGGACGCTGTCAGCGCAAAAATGCTGCTAACTAGTTTCGACCGCATGTACGTTTTCCAGGTAAAGTGTTCCCTCCAGCCCCAGTGCAGTATTTTAGGCACTGTGGCACAATGCAACGAGCCTGGCGCAGTTTTGTCGCTGGGAGCGTTAATGAACGCGTGTCCCGGATAAGCAGAAGCACTGGTTGGCTGTTGGCTGGCCTGCGGGTGGAAAAAACGACCAACAGCGGAACACCTGCGCTCTCGCAAGCCAACCCAGCGATCGAGGTGCTGCAGGTGAGCGCTCATCGGCCACTCGCTCACGCCACCCTGAACCTCATAGAAAAAAGAGTTTTAACTCCGCGTTCCACAGGCTAGGTAAGTCTGAGTTGGGCAACGATGGGGGCGCAAACAGCTGCCACCTGACGTGGCTCTAATATCATGTTATACGCGGGAAAGGACAGATGGACATACAAATCAGGTACGCTGTTCTAGTTTACAAGCTGAGCACAGCCACATCCTGCACGAGATAATGGATGAGTTTCCCCGATTTACGTTCTGCGCTACCATGCAAACAACAAAATGTAAAAGTATGGAATATCACACAGACTTTATGAACGAAACAGTGTGTTCCCAACTCTGGCTTCTGAAAAGCAGTTTATTCTGTAGTCTACCAATGCTGATTATCGAACGTAAGACCTTACAGCGACGTCAAGCAACATTTGTGACGGTATACTTCATTCGATGTACGCAACATAGTATCTTGAACAGAGAATCATCGACAGATGTAGAACTAACTTGAAGCGCGCCCGTGGGATGTTTGTTGAGATGCCTGCTGTTCAAGCTATATTTTACGGTCCTGGCAGACATTGTTAATAGTAAAATATCAACAGCAGTAGAAAATGTTAAAAAGGGTGTAGGATTCGTTGTGAACTGGAAGGCAGGTTAGAAGGTGAGTTACTATGAGCAATTCTGTGATTGGGACGTTTCCATTAGAGCCCACAGTAAAGCAAAGCCAATAACACACTGTCCAGTCACTTTAATGTGACCACCTGTCAAAAGCCTGAATAACCACGTTTTGATGCACGGACCGCTACGAAACATGTAGGAAGAGAGTCAGAGAGGTCTCGAAGGTACGGACATGTATGTGAAGCCATGTCGGCTCCAGTGCCGTTAGCCTTCTCCGTTGAAGATCCGTGGCGCGGGCAGCTCGATCGAGGTAATCTCATTGATACTCGACTGGGTTCATATGACTAGTGCCTTTCGAACCAGTCGCGCCACTGCGATTCGTGTGATAGATTAGATTATCTTGCTGGTAGATGCCATTGTTCCGAGGAAAAACAAACTGCATTTACGGTTGGACAAGGTCCTTAAAGCCTGGAGTATACTTTTTTTGTTCCGTTGTGCTTTCTAAAACAACAAGAACACGCAGGGAGTGCCACGAAAACATTCCCCAGACTACAATGTTTCCTCTTCCGACCTGGACCCTTCTAAAGATTGTTGCAGTTTGTTTGCATTCGGACGTTTCGCGGTGATGGAGTATAAAACGTGATTCATCTGAAAAGGCCACCTGTCACCACGCAGCAACAATCGCTGACCAGTCGTTGACGAGACACTGCTGGTAGCCCGTTGTTTCATCTGGGCGGTCAGTTGCTCAACAGTTGCACGTTCATTCACCCGTAGAGATCTCCGCAGCCATCTGTCATCCTCGTCATTTATGGCCCATGGTGCTCCACAGTTGCCTTGGCGCTGGTTTTCGGATAGCGCCATAGGCATGCTCGGTATACGTTAGCCATGGCGGCACGCGACAGTTTACAGACTTGGCACTTTCAGAAACGCTGCCGTCCTTGGGCCGAAAGACTTTTGGACATCACATAAATATCTCCGTTTTCGGACTGCACTTTTCTCCACGTCCCTCGAACACGCTTAATGTACCCTCCACTGTTAGTGCTGCCACCTACCGTCCATGAACGGTTATTTCACGTTGGCGCGGGACAGGCGGTTTTTTCATTAGTGTGACTGGACCGTGTAATAGTTCATGTATACATCCTGACGTCACATGGAAAAGATAGAGACATAGAGAAAGTATATGAGGATACTGAACGGGTAGTTCTGTATACAAAAGTGAGATTATAAGAGTTGTCATGGCGGTTGGAGAAGGAATAGAGGAAAGACTTACCAGAGAATATGGCGTTGATAAAAGGAATGAGAGGGGACAATAACTAATTCAGCTCCGCAATAAATTTCACCTAGTAACAAAGACTCTGTTCAAAAATTTCAAGAGGCAGAGGTATATTTTGAAAATGCCCGCGCGGAAACACTGAAAAATTCCAGCTAAATTACATCATGGTCAGACAGATTCCGAAACTGGAAAAGGCATAACGATCAGCACACATATAGACTCAAATCACAATTCAGTAACAGCGAGGATAAAGCGTAAGTAGGCTGTTTAGGTTTTTATATTGGTAACGCCACGTAGCGCTCTGTATGAAAATCACTGGCTGTGCTGTGTGCAGCCTGTGGCTGGTTAGCATTGTTGTAATATTCGCTATTGTAGTGTTGGGCAGTTGGCTGTTAACAGCATGTAGCGTTGCGCAGTTGGAGGTGAGCCGCCAGCAGTGGCGGATATGGGGAGAGAGATGGCGGAGTTTTGAGAGCGAATGATCTGGACGTGTGTCCATCAGAGACAGTAAATTTGTAAGACTGGATGTCATGAACTGTATTTTGAACACTGTTAAGGTAAATACATTGTTTGTTCTTTATCAAAATCTTTCATTTGCTAACTATGCCTATCAGTAGTTAGTGACTTCAGTAGTTAGAATCTTTTACTTAGCTGGTAGTATTGGCGCTCGCTGTATTGCAGTAGTTTGAGTAACGAAGATTTTTGTGAGGTAAGTGATTCATAAAAGGTATAGGTTATTGTTAGTCAGGGTCATTCTTTTGTAGAGATTATTGAAAGTCAGATTGCGTTGCGCTAAAAATATTGTGTGTCAGTTTAGTGTTGATCAGAAAAAGTACATAGAGTAATGTCTGAGTACATTCAGTTTTGCTCAGCTGTTTGAAAAGCAAATAATGTGAGAGGTTTATCAGCACAGTCATTCATAAATTTTTCTAAGGGGACGTTTCAAAATTAAGGTCGGACATAATCGTACGGAAGAACCAGTGAGATAAGAAATGGGGTACTGAAGTACTGCGGGATGATAAGACCCATTTTGAAGTTCTTTAAGGGTACCACGATAAGAAATATCACAGTAGACATTTCAGTTGAAGAGAAGCGGATCGCTAAAAGGAGCAATAACAGACTTTGGACAGATAAACATAGGTACCATGACGGTAACTGGGAAAATCCATAGGTAACTCAAGAAATGCCTTAACTGAATAACAGAAGAAGTTAGTGCAAAATTACACAGGGAACACAAGAACACCGAAATACAAATCACTTACGACTGAAACCAATAGGATGAGAGTAGAAGCCAAGAATGTCTGCAGAAAAACAGTAAAGAAATCGAAAAACGAAATGCTCATTGGAATGAGTGACTCAGCATATAAGAAAGTCAAGACAACCTTTCGGTGAAATGCTAAACAATGGTAGCAGCATTAAGAGTGCAGTTGGAGAGCTGATTACTGGAAGAATACAGTGAAGACTTATATGAGACAGAAGAATAGTCTGATGACATGATATAGAAAGAAACTGCAGGTTATATGGAAGAGATAGAGGATCCAGTGTTAGAGTCAGGATTTAAAAGAGCTCTGAAAGCCTGGAGATCGAATAAGGCAGAAGGGATGGTTACATTCCATCGGAATTTCTGTAATAAATGGAGATATGGGAACCAAAAGAGTATTCAGGTTCGTACGTAGAATCTATGAGACATGCGACATACAATCAGAGTTCGGAAAAACTATTATACACACAGTATGTGGCAAACAGTAGTCAGGAACATAGCACTCGTCGAACAACTTTTATCAGCACTTGGAACCTAACGGCAGGCTAAAGAAAAGAAAAATAAAATAAAAAATACTTCTGACTAATATTTATTAGTGACAGATGAACAATTTATGACCTATCCATCGTAATTTACATGAGTGATTATGCGAGCTCACATCAATAACAGGATGGCTACCATGTGACGTGGCATCAAATAAAGCATTAACTAAAGAATAACCGATATCTTTAACATAAATCCGAAATAATTGGACCAATAAAAATATGTATTGTCTTAGCACACAATAAAAGAATCTTACAAACCAGCATAGGCTCTCAAACCTACACGTATAAAATTGGTCCTCATGCCAAACAAACAGAACATCATGTTCTCAGCTCACGGTTCTTCAACAAGGAAAATCTATTTCGTATCTCACGAGAGGGTAACGACCCCTATAACACGAAGAAGAGGAAAGATAATTTACGACGGCATAAGCAGCTCCCATTCAACTAAATCTGAGCATCCTATAAGCTTCCATTTTACGAGGCACAAACACATCACCCCATGCGTACGCAGCTAAGCAAGGCCATTCTATCCTCGCCGCTCTCAATAGCCACAGCAGGTTAAATAAAGTTTTTCTCACCCGGCTCTTTAATCATTGTAGAAGCTGAATAAGATCATGGATCTCCTCCAGATAAAGGCAACCTTCATCTCAGCATCAGAACACAGAACAGACTAGCAATCCGTAATCAGAAACCAGTACGGCGAATTCTCTCTGAAACGAGCAGAACCACATTATCTGACACCAGCGAAAGATTCTTATTAATCTAAATCGAAACTGACTCCCAAAGACTTGGAGCAATCAATTAATGGAAACCGTCTACAGCAGATTAACATAGAGTATAGCAATGGTAAATATTGTGATACTCTAGCAACAAAATACGATGGGAAGACATTAAAGTACCGAGAGACAGGCACCTTTCACGATGAAAAAACAAAAGAAGCAGAAGTTGTTACGTCACTTCGTCTAACAGGTAGCGTCTATCTTAATTGTGTGTAGGAAGGACTGACCAAATGTCACATAGATATAGCTACACACAGACTTGGCTACCTAGAGTCGTCTCGAATTTTCACTACGTGTATCGTGTGAAAATGTATCACAATACTATAGTTTCGACAGGTCTTAATATTAGACTAAATTTTGTGATATTTTAGGTACAAGTGTTTTCTTTAGAAAATCACAGGATTACGTCTTGGCAAATTCCCTTCCCAATTTGGATGCTCATCGAAAATTACACGAGGTCTTTAGCTGTTTTTTTTTTTATATGCTAACAGGAGATTATCAATGAGTATAGGAGGAAGTGCTTGACCGAAATGTTAGTTGATCAAATTTTGGTGTAATACGAGTATGATCTGTGAATCTTTGTGGTTTAGTTTGATACTGCTTTTTGCCTATCGCGGTACTGAGAAATGGTCGTTATTTATACCTCATAGGACAACAAAAATCTTCCTAGTTACAACTGAAGAATGTCGTCAGTATATATATATAACAGTTACAAGAATGTAGAAAAGATGAAATGTCATTCATGCACAGCGAGTAAATCAATAAATGATAGCTAAGCTCTGGGTTGCTATTGAGAGCACATGTTTCGATGATGTGTCATCTACCAACAGACGACTACTTGGTGTCACTTTCTTAGCATACTGTAGAATCACAATATTCAACGTTTGGGGAAATTCAGCTGTTTCACTTTCATACTCAATATACAGATATTAACAGCATCTAAAGTGTTGCTAAAATGAATCAATGTTAAAGCTGTCAGGTCGCTTCACGATTGCCATGGTGTGATTGATACCAGTTACCTTGCGTTTGAAGTTGCTGTCCTGTAGTGTTTTCGTAAGTCTGATATTTCTAGCGTATGTTACACGTTTCAAGGAAGCCCTTCAGCTGTTCATAAGCGGTGAAGAGGAAGGCTTTACACATTGCAGGTATTGGTATTTGGTCTCCAGGTAATTTGGGGCTATGATTCTGGGTATTGGCCGAATTACCTTGCTTCCTCTAGGCTATTGTGTCAGATTAAACATGTTTGTTATAAATGCATCGATTTTAATCACACCAATGCCGCGACTACTTTCTTTAATGTGTCTGTAGAGATACGTTTAAAGAAAAAACGCATCTTTTGCGTGACAATTTAGCGCCTGCAGGACTTGCGTTTCCCATTCCAACGCTGCGCCGTTTTTTACACGGCGCTGCGGTACTCACCTTGTGGCATACGACATAATTTTCGTACTTCCTCGCATTTAACTGAGGCCTCTGAAGTTTTCATTTGAGTGAAAGAGTGATACGAGTACGTTGATTTCTGCTAAAATGTATTGATTGGAAAATATGTTAGTAGTGTGTGGACACAGTTGCGTAAATATATTGCATTTGTAGCATTTCTAAGAAGAGTGCTCTAGTGATTAAGACTGCAAAATACACTCACCTGCATCTACATCCACACTCTGCAAATCAACTGAAATACATGACACTCAGTGGCAAGAAGCAAAACCACTCAAAGGAGAATGCATGCTCGTTCCGTGATATTGAATATTAATTCTGCCAAAAGCAGCTAACAGGGAGTACTCCATAAAACACGAAAAAGTATGGGAAATGGATTCAAACAGAGATTAAGTAAAATGAAAGTAATTTACCTAGGCCGAAATGCATTTCTTCAAAGTAACCACTGCCCTGCATAGGCTGATTTTATTTCTGAAATAAAACTTTCATTTCATGGTTTCTCACTATTAGCTGGCACAGCGACAAAAAGCGCATAAGGGTTGTATTTAAGACTTTACCGGCGGAATTCTTGTCTTTGTAGCTTGAAAATGGCCAAGAGGGTGGAATTACTTAAAAGCCAAAACTCATCAAGTAAAGGATTTATTTTAAAAATGAAAACAGCCTATGGAGCACATTGACTTTCCTGACGAAATTTGCAGCAACTGTAGACTAATAAATACAGAAGACTACTGGTACAATGCATGTCAATCGAGCTGTTTGCACATGGATTCTTAAGCAGTAAGAAATATGCATAAGACTGCAGACCATCATGCGACGGAACCAGCTTCTGTTTTATATGAAAAAAATTATGGAACATTTGCTCTGCCCAACATAGCAGATGCTAGCATTAATGGTGCAAAATACGTGCAACATACCTGTAGTGTAGTTCACAGTGCAGTATACACCAGAAGTCCCAATCTGAAACATAATTGAATAACATCACCCTATGTTTACTGCGAACCAAAAGCAAAATGGAAGACATTAAATCACCCAGTACGAATACTAGATGGTGAAGGATCGAAGACTGATAAGCTTGCAGCGCTCCAAGTGGTCTGGCAGTGAACCAATGTAATATTACAAGAAACCCTGTATGAGGATGATGATGTTTGGTTTTGTTGGGTGCTCAACTGCGCGGTCATCAGCGTCCATACATAGTCCCAGTTTTTCTCACAGTCCAATTTCTTTACTCAGTCCAGTTTAGCAGCTGTCAAGAATGATGACGATTTTGAAATGATGAGGACAAACACCCAGCCCCCGGACAGAGAAAATCCCTAACCCGGCCGGATACGAACCTAGGACCCCGTGATTCAGAGGCAGCAACACTAGCCACTAGACTACGAGCTGCGGACGAGAAACCCTACATGAGTTTCACCTCCGCGAGCCCTGTTGTCAAGACTGACCTTACCCCATTTCACAGCTGGCGCTTGATCCATGTTGTTGAGACCATAGTTTCCCTCACTCCCAATTCGCCGCTGCTGCGAGCAGTTGCCTGAGTAGGTGCGAATACTCAAGCTCAAAATCAGCCACTTGTTAAGGCCTGTTGTAAAAGGATATCTCGTTCGTCCGGTTGCTGTAGCCTCCTAGCCAGGTCCTGACATACTGTGTTGTTTAGTTTTGATGTCAACAGAGGTCCTTTTGGTGTTGCTGCAAGTTTGTTGGCAGGCGCTGTTGGTAACATTTCTTTTTAAAGACTATCGCTATCGTTACGGAGGTCACGAATATGTTGTCATATTTTGTTTTCTTTTTTGTTTTATGTTATTTCCATGAATAACAGCTAGCTACATAGCTCTTTAACGCCTCAGTATCTATTGGTGACACATCAGGAGGGTAGCAAGTTGCATGTCTAGGATTCTGTCTGTACTTCTTCAGTTAGTCTTGTTAGGATGGATAGGATGTGCGGACACAGAAGGATCTGGCCGTACTTTGCCAACGGCTGAGTGCGCTTTTGGCTACATCCAGTCATGTTCTGGCCGCTAATTCGGGGTGTAGGAGTGGCAGAGAATCTGGCGCGTCGCTTGTTTCGCTCATGGGCTTTGAAACTGAGGCACCTAGTATCGCTACGCTGTGGATTCTCCCTCACAGCAGGGTGAGTGTCGGGTGGTAACGCGTTCACGTCGCTCGAGGAGAAGGGCCGATGTGGAGACTGATCATCTGGGTTCACCCATTCCCCCTACGAGTGGACATGTGGCCGCAGCTTCAGCAGGATCCTAGCAGGCTCGTGGGGAGGAGGGTTTACTAGTTATCGGAAGCGAAAAAGTTAGGCGCGTTATGGAGCCCTTATAGCGTTAAGGACTGGAAAGAAAGCACTCGGCATCTCTACCGGATGGACTTATCTGAGATGTGGAGGCACCCCAGCCTGCGGCTATCGAGCGTGAGGGTTGCGGTCGTCTGCTAGTTGTCGCTCGTGTTAGCACGAACGACGTCTGTGACATGTATTCTGAGGCCATCCTCAGTTCATATTGCCGGCTAGCGGAGGTAGTGAAGGCTTCTCGCCTCGAACTTGGGATATAAGCAGAGCTCGCAATTGGCATCATTGTTACCAGACTTGATCTGGGTCCTCTGGCTCGGAGCCGAATGGAGGGTCTCAACCAAAGGCTTCATAGACTTTGCCTTAGCTGCGTTAGCAGGTGGAGATTTATAGGACTCCCCTTGGCCGGTCAGTGGTGCAGCACACAAAGGAAGCAGCCACTTGGGTAGCGGAGTGTGTGTGACGTGCCCACGAGGTATCTTTTAGGCTAGACGGTAGTCTGAGGTACTCTGCTGAAAACTCGCCAGTCGTTACACAGCAACGAAGTCAGACCTCGATTCAGAATGAAGACACTTTGACTGTAAAAATTTTATCCACTAATTGTCGAGGTATTCGTAATAACGTTTCCGAATTTAAGGACCTCCGGGAAAATTCTATCGCTCAAATTATTCTTGGAATCGAGAGCTGGTTGCCGGCCGATGTGGCCGAGCGGTTCTAGGCGCTTCAGTCTGGAACCGCGAGACGGCTACGGTCGCAGGTTCGATTGCTGCCTCGGGCAGTAATGTCCATAGGTTAGATGGGTTTAAGTAGTTCTACGTTCTAGGGGACTGATGACCTCAGATGTTAAGTCCCATAGCGATCAGAGCCATTTGAACCATTTGATTTGAGAGCTGGGTGAAATGTTAGACGGATATATCTGAGAGATTTAGCGAGTCGTGGAACGTACATCGGAAAGACAATTTATAGGGCATAGGTAGGGAAGTGTCCATTGCGGTTGACAGAAGTATTGTCTCTGTTGAGGTCTAAGCTGGTGGGTGACTGTGAAGTTATCTGATAGTGTATAACAGGTGAAGGTGAAATTATGTTTATTTTGGGATGTTTCTGCCTGCCACTTGATTCTATTGCTATGGTTCTAGGGTCATTCAAACTAAGAGTAGCTAGTAAATTCCCAGAACTTGAAACACTGGCTGGAGGCGACTTTAACCTACCGAATACAGACTGGGATGCCTCTGGATTATACAGGGGATTTCAGACATACAGCAGAGCGAAATACTTTTGAATACGATTTCTGAAACTGTCTTGAGCAGCCAGTTCGGCAGCCCACACGCAATGGAAAATTCATAGACGTTGTAGCTACAAATAGGTCGAACCTTACAGACACCGTCAGTACAGAAACGAGGATTAGGGACCACAATGTCATTAT
Source organism: Schistocerca nitens (assembly GCF_023898315.1). Taxonomy (NCBI): domain Eukaryota; kingdom Metazoa; phylum Arthropoda; class Insecta; order Orthoptera; family Acrididae; genus Schistocerca; species Schistocerca nitens. The sequence continues at coordinate 490,139,160 of NC_064621.1, forward strand.
AGCGACTATGGTTACGAAAGTAAATAAATCAGTGAAGAAATTTGGGAGAGTGTTTCTGCTAGAAAGAAAGATAAGCTACTCTTAGTTTTTCACTTAGACAGCGAACTGACATCAGTTCCAGTAAGATAGAAGCAGAGGAATTATGGAGAAAACATAACCAGATCGTAAATCGTGCTCTGGAGAGTTATGTGCTTAGTAAGCGGATTAACGATGGTAAAGACCCATGATGGATTAATAACGAAATTCCGAAAATATTGAGAAAACAAAGGCTGTTGCACCATTGGCTTAAAAGAGAACGCACAAATGATGATGAGCAGAGACAAAAAAGTTTTGTGTAGAGAAACATATAGAAGCATGTGCCTGTGAGCTTAAATTAAATAAAGGCACATTTATAATTGTAACTGTATATAGGTCCCCATCAGGAAATTTTCATCTATTTCTGAAAAATTTGGACTCCTTGTTGTGCTATCTGTCAGACAGGGCGAAGCAAATTATTATTTGTGGGGACTTCAATGTAGATTCTCTGAAAGAGGGTAATAGGAAAAATGACCTTGAAGTATTACTCGGTTCTTTCAATTTGACACCCGTTATTGATTTTCCTACTCGGGTGGTAAAGGATAGCAGCTCACTGATAGATAACTTCTTTATAGACCAAGATAAGTTTAACCAGATAAATGCTCAGCCTGTTGAGAATGGTCTTTCTGATCATGGTGCACAGCTAGTTACAATATATGACATAGCTCCATTCAGCAATACTAAACAGTCCTCCAAAGTGGTACGTTCAGTCAACGATTTAACAATTGCAAATTTCAGGGAAAGCCTACAGCAGTTAGACTGGGATGAGGTGTACCGTGAACCTGATGCCAATTTAAAATATAATTTATTTCATGACATTTTTGTAAATGCATTTGAAAACTGCTTCCCCAAGAAAATAGTTAAATATACTCGTAAGAAACCTTGTAAGAAACCATGGCTTACTAAGGGTATAAAAATATCTTGTAACCGCAAAAGGGAAATGTATCTGACAGCAAGAAAGAGTAGTGACCCAGAAACTATCAAAAATTATAAAAACTACTGTGTTATATTAAGAAAAGTTATTAAAAAATCCAGGAGTATGTGTATCATGTCTGAAATCAGCAACTCTGATAATAAAATTAAAACAATTTGGAATATTATTAAAAGAGAAACAGGTCAACCAAGAGCAGAGGAAGACAGTATTACCATCAAATTGAATGAAAACTTTACGAACAAAAAGTCAGAAGTTGAAAATATTTTTAATAATCATTTTCTAAATGTTGTGGATATAGTAGGATCCAGGTGTTCATTAGAAGATGCTAGGCTGTTAATGGAAGAGGCCATACCTATGCAATTTGATACAATTGAAATCTCACCCACTTCTCCCTTTGAAATTAGGAAAATAATAAACTTGCTTAAAAGCAAAAACTCACATGGAATTGATGGCATTTCCAGCAAAATACTAAAAGCTTGTTCTCAACAGATAAGTAAGATTCTCAGCCACCTGTGTAATAGCTCTCTGGAACAGGGCATTTTCCCTGATAGACTGAAATATGCTATTGTTATACCTTTGCATAAAAAGGGGGATAGATCTGATGTCAACAATTACCGTCCAATCTCCCTTCTAACAGCCTTATCCAAATTTTTTGAGAAAGTAATGTATTCAAGAGTAGCTTCACATATCTGTAAAAATGAAGTACTAACAAAATGTCAGTTTGGTTTTCAGAAAGGTTTTTCAACAGAAAATGCCATATATGCTTTCACCAGTAAAATTTTGAATGATCTGAATAACCGAACACCACCCATTGGGATTTTTTGTGATCTCTCAAAGGCTTTTGATTGTGTAAATCATGAAATTCTGCTAGACAAGCTCAAGTATTGTGGCATGAGTGGGACAGTGCACAAATGGTTTAATTCGTACCTAACTGGAAGAGTGCAGAAAGTTGAAATAAGTAGTTCTCGTAACATGCAAAGATCAGCACATTCCTCAAACTGGGGAACTATCAAGAATGGGGTTCCACAAGGGTCAGTCTTGGGTCCTTTGTTGTTCTTATTATATATTAATGACTTGCCATTCTATATTCATGAAGAGGCAAAGTTAGTTCTCTTTGCTGATGATACAAGTATAGTAATCACACCTGACAAACAAGAATTAACTGATGAAATTGTCAATACTGTCTTTCAGAAAATTACTAAGTGGTTCCTTGTAAACGGACTCTCACTGAATTTTGATAAGACACAGTACATACAGTTCCGTACAGCGAATGGTATGACGCCATTAATAAATATAGACCTTAATCAGAAGCATATAGCTAAGGTAGAATATTCCAAATTTTTAGGTGTGTCCATTGATGAGAGATTAAATTGGAAGAAACACATTGATGATCTGCTGAAACGTTTGAGTTCAGCTACTTATGCAATAAGGGTCATTGCAAATTTTGGTGATAAACATCTTAGTAAATTAGCTTACTACGCCTATTTTCACTCATTGCTTTCATATGGCATCATATTTTGGGGTAATTCATCACTGAGGAATAAAGTATTTATTGCACAAAAGCGTGTAATCAGAATAATAGCTGGAGTCCACCCAAGATCATCCTGCAGACATTTATTTAAGGATCTAGGGATATTCACAGTAGCTTCTCAGTATATATACTCTCTCATGAAATTTGTTATTAACAACCAAACCCAATTCAAAAGTAATAGCAGTGTGCATAACTACAATACTAGGAGAAAGGATGATCTTCACTATTCAAGATTAAATCTAACTTTGGCACAGAAAGGGGTGAATTATACTGGCACTAAAGTCTTTGGTCACTTACCAAATAGTATCAAAAGTCTGACAGATAACCAACAAGTATTTAAGAAGAAATTAAAAGAATTTCTGAATGACAACTCCTTCTACTCCATAGAGGAATTTTTAGATATAAATTAAGAAAAAAAAGAAAAAAATATTAAAAAAACAAAAATAAAAAATAAAGAAAAACAAAAAACACAAAAAAAATAAAGTTGTTATATTAACTTAAGTATGTTGTTAAATTAACCTAATTATGTCATGTATTGGAAAATTCGACTCGTTCCACATCATTACGAAATATCGTATTCATGATCCATGGAACTAGTATTAATCTAATCTAATCTAATCTAATCTAAGAGATTCGTGTCTGTGAAAATTTCTACGCGCGAAGCATACAACAACTACCATCGTCATACCTCAGTAAAAGATCTGGAAGAGAAGTCGAGAAAATTCTGGTCCTATGGAAATTCGCTGAGCGCGTCTAAGGTTTCTGCCAAATCGCTTGTTGACCAGTCTGCTGTGGCTGTTGAAGAAAGCAAACCGGAGACCAATGTTTTAGATTTCACTTTCAAGAAATAGTTCACGAAGGAGAATCGTACAAAGCTACTGTCATTTGACCATTTCCCGTATGGACGGCATAGTAACCAGCGTCCCTGGAGTAGAGAAACAAGTGAAAGAGACGATTGCAAATGAGTCACCAGATCTGGATTGGAACCGAATTCGATTTTACAAAGAGTACTCTACGGAAATGGCCCCTTACTCAGCTTGCATTAATCGCGAATCTCTCGCCCAGTGCAAAGTCTCAAGTGACTGGAAAAAAAGTACAGATGACTCCTGTTTATAAGAAGGGTACAAGAACGAATCCGCGAAATTGCAGACCAAATACACTATCTTTGGCTTGCTGCAGAAGCCTTCAACATTTTCTCAGTTCGAATATAAAAGATTTTCTTGAGACCGAACGGCTTATGCCCACGAATCAGCATGATTTTAGAAAGCATCACTCGCGTGAAACTCAGCTCAAACTCACGTCATATATTGCGAACTATGAATGAAGGACAACAGGCAGACTGCATATCTCAAGAATTCCGGAAAGCGTTTGACACGATGCTCCAGTCTAGGCTTTTCACGGGGGTACAAGCATATGGAATAGGTGAGTGACCCGAAAACTGTTTAAGTTACAGAACCCAGTATGTTGTCCTCGTCGGCCAGTGTTCATGAGAGACCTGGATGCCCCTGGGAATTACGGTAGGACCTGTGTTGTTCTCTATGTATGTAAATGATTTAGCGGTCAGGTTATGCAAGAGTGAGTGGTTATTCGCAAAGGCGTCGAAGATGAGTGACTGTAGAAGGCTGCAAGATGACTTAGACAAAATGTCTAGTTGGTGTGATGAATGGCAGCTAGCTCTAAATTAGGAAAAATGTTAGTTAATGTGGATGAGTAGAAAAAACAAACCCATAATGCTCGGATGCAGCATTAGTAATGTCCTGCTTGACACAGTCCCGTCGTTTAAATATCTGGGCGTAATGTTGGAAAGCGATATGAAACGGAACGAGCAGCTGAGGACTGCGTTAGGGAAGGTGAACAGATAACTTCGGTTTATTGGGAGAATTGTAGGAAAGGGTGGATCTGTAAGGGGGACCTCACATACAACGTTGGTGCGACCCATTCTTGGACACTGCTCGAGTGTTTGGAATCAGTGCTAGCTCAGGTTAAAGGGAGACATCGAAACAACTTAGAGGCGAGCTTCTAGATTTTTTACCGGTAGGTTAGAAAAAGCGTTACAGAGATGCTTTGGGAACTCAAATGGGAATCCCTGGTGGGAAGGCGACAGTATTTTCGAAGAACGCTATTGAGAAAATTTAGCGAACCGGCATTTGCAGCTGATTGCCAAACGAATACATTGTCGCCAATATAATTTGAGTGTAACGACCTCGAGATAAGACACGAGAAATAAGGGCTCATACGGAGCCATATAGGAAGTTGTTTCTTCATTGCTGTATTTGCAAGGGGAACAGTAAGGGAAATGACTAGTAGTGGTACAGGGTACCTTCCGTCACGCACTGTATGGTGGTTTTTGCTGAGTACGTATGTAGATGTAGATGTAGGGATTAGAACCTACAATTTCGCGCTATAAGATAGCGCGAGATATATAGGCGATTAGCGATGTGCTGTCGTAACGTCTGGTGCCGTGATTCTTGTTGTGTTAAATGGTTCGGCGCGTGTCTGTTGACAGGCTGAATATTTTCTTACTAATCCTTCTCCCCTACTCTTCAGTCCGTACATAGAGAAGCAATAACGGAGATAAATGATGATTAAAAATCAAGGTGACAGGATGTCAATGATAAGTTTGGCTGATGGATTTGATATTCTCAGTAAAAATGAAGAAGATTTACAGGATGTGTTGAATGGAATGAGTAGTCTAACGATTACAGAATATGGAGTGAGAATAAATCGAACAAAGTCGGAAGTAATGAGAAATAGCAGAAATGAGAACAGTAAAAAGCCTAACATGAGAATAGGGAATCACGAATTAGACGAAGTTAAGGAATTCTGCTGCCTAGGCAGCTAAATAAATCATGACGAAGGGAGCAAGGAGGGGATCAAAACCAGACTAGCAGTGGCTGAAACGGCTTTCTTGACGAACAGAAATCTGCCAGTCTCAAACATAAGCATTAATTTGAGAAATAAATATCTGCTAATGTACGTTTTAAGCACAGAATTGTGTGGTAGTGAAACTTCGGCTATGGGAAAACCGGAACAGGAGAGAATGGAGGCTTTTGGGGTGTGGTGCTACAGGAGGCTATTGAAAATTGGGTGGACTGATAAGAAATGGGGAAATCTTCACAGAATCGCCGAGGAATGAAACATATGGAAAATATTGCAGAGAAGAAGGGACACGAGGATAGTACGTCTGCTAAGACATCAGGGAGTAAGCTATAGAGGGGTAGGTCGTAACTGCTACTTTGAGAGGCAAAGATGTGCGCAGGAGAGGAATTCGTGGCGCACCGCGTCAAACCAGTCAGAACACTGATGACACAAAGTGGTGTGTTTCAGAATGTCTAGATCAGTTCAGATTCGGTGCAGGTGTAATGTCTGCCATTTTTTTGTTCGTTAGTATCGTAACGATAATAGTTTTGTGCCCTGCACTGCGGACGTCAGGATGTAAGGAACATCCCGAGGATTTTTTCCAATGGTATCGTGAAAAAATAGCAACTTTATCGTATTCAGTGTTAAAATGTCAGTTCAATTACGTATTTACAGCGTAAATAACCACAATTTCACGCGATTCTAAGGTTAAGCCTTCATCCACTGAATATCTGCACTTGAATCTTTAAAAGTGACGAATATAAAACAGAAACAGAAAAAAAAATTCAAGTAACATGGACACTTCACTTGCAGCTGCGACCTCTTAACATGTATTTCCATATCACCATCAACTGATTAAAATTGAATTTAATAGTTTATATACTACATTATAAGCATTTTAACTCTGGAAATGTGTGGTTGAGCCACTTTTACAGCCATGATCTCATATACACTATGGATAAAATGATAGTTGGTTGTATTCCTGAGTTGGTTGGATCTGAGAACGTCATATTCACTATCCAGTCACATAATGTGACCCCTAAATAGTGTAATAACCACACACAGACAGCAGGCGGCAGCACTAACAGTGGATATATATATATATATATATATATATATATATATATATATATATATATATATGAATCAGAGGCTCAGACGGCTCTGGGACCGTGGAGGCTGCAGATTCCTCGACTTGCGCCATAGCGTGGTTGGGTTTCAGGATAGCTAAATAGGTCAGGAGTCCACTAAACGCAGGAGGCGGCTACACGGTAGCAGGGGCTGTCTGGCGTGGACTGAGCCGTTATTTAGGTTAGTGGGTCTCAGTAAAACATAAAAGGGGCTTCAGCCACAAAGGGTGCAGGCCGAACACACGAACAACATAGATACAGGAACCATCGGTATAACAGTTATAAATTGTCGTAGCTCTGTTGTGAAAGTCCCACAGCTCCAAGCGCTAATAAAAATCACTTTTGCTGAAATCGTTATACGAACTGAAAGCTGGCTAAAACCGGAGATAAGTTAAGTCGAAGATTTTCCGATGAACCTAACGGTGTTCTGAAAGGATATATTAAACAAAGTTGGTGGTGACGAGTATGTTCCTGTTGGATGTAGTTTATATTGTCATAAAGGTTTCCTGTACATAGTCCTGTGAGTAGTATGGGCAGAGGTCATTCTTAGCAACTGGAATAAAATACTAATTGGATCCTTTTACCGGCTTTCTAATGTACTCCCCTGGTCACTATGACCCGTGCTTACCAGTTGCCATGCATGAAGATGTCTCACAGAACAAAAGTGCCTGTGAACTCAGGCCATGCTAGGTAGAGAAAGCGCGAATAAAGTCACGGTTAGAAATAAGAATAACAGCCGTCATACATCCCCTACAGTATTTCAGTATTCTAGAATACACAAACGTTACCTGTACTAAATCCTTTTACACACAGTGGTTTCAGGTCTGTAGTTGTCGATGTTGGAAAATCCTCTATAATTAAGAAGATCCTGACAATGAATTCACAAACTAAATGAAATTAATCGTGATAAACATAAACACATAAAATTTTTTTAGAAGCATTCCTACATAAAAAGAGGACCCCTAGCGTAACATACAGAACGATGATCACAAAACTATTTACCCTCCAAAATACTGCATTCACAACACTTCAATTTGCCCTACTGTCTACGCTATTTTAGCTGGACAATTACATATATTTACCGATACCTTTCTCGGCTTTTACGTCCTATGAACTCACAAGCGATACGTGTCTAGCATGGACACAAGGGAATGAGAAGAAAATATGTAACACATCTCCAATCTCCAATAGACCGGAAGTTCACACACAAGGAAGTGGCTCTCTTGCTGAGCGCCTGAGAAAAGGCGATATTTACCGTGCTTTATCGGCGGCTGCTGTGGTCGGCAGTGTCGTTTGATGACGGCGGTGCGTCGCCGCTGTTCGGACCTGTAAACCCCAATACTATGCTCACCTTGACTGCAGGTGGAAACAGTTGTAACTGGTGGTGACTTTAATTTACGCTCGATATTTTTGCGAAAATACATGTTGAAATCCTTAGGCACACGTACATTGTCCTAAATGCATTCTCTGAAAATTAGTTCAAGCAGTTGGTTCATGAGCCCTCGTGAATAGTAAATGGTTGTGAAAACACACTTGACCTCGCAGCAACAAAAATAATCATTAGTTTATAAGGAGCATCCCAAGGGATACTGGGATTAATGGACATAGGGTCATCGAAGCGAGATTGAATACTGTAACCTCCAAACCCATCAAAAATAAACGAAAAATATACGTATTCAATAAAGCAATTAAAAATATACTTGAAGCCTTCCTGAAAGACAATTTCCACTCCTCCCAAATCAACACTGTAAGGATAGACCGGACGTGGCTTGAATTCAAAGAAATAATATCGGCAGAAACTGAGAAATTTATACCAAAAAATAACAAACGACGGAGGTGATCCCCCTTGGTACACAAAACGAGTCAGGTCACTGTTGCTGAAACAACGAAAATACATGCCGCAGCGCGGAGTGGCGGCGCAGTTTGAGGCGCCATGTAGCGGATTGCATGGCTACTCCCGCCGGAGGTTCGAGTCCTCTTTCTGGCATGGGTGTTGTTGTTCTTAGCATAAGTTAGTTTAAGTAGTGTGTAAGCGTAGGGACCGATTACCTCAGTAGTTTGGTCTCTTATGAATTCACACACATGTGAACATTTGAAACATGCCTAATTTGAAGAGACGCAAAATCTCCAAGAGTGGTGATCTTTTACAGAAGCTCGAAATTTAGTGCGGAATTCAATGCGAGATCCTTATAATAGTTTCCACAACGGAACCTTGTCTCGAAACCTGGCAGAAAATCCAAATAGATTCTGGTCGTTCGTGAAGTGTGGAAGCGGCAAGACACAATCAGTGACTTCTCTGCGTGATAGCAATGGAGATACTATCGAAGATAGTGCTGCCAAAGCAGAGTTACTAAACACACCCCTTCAAAAATTCCTTCACCAAAGAACACGAAGTAAATCTTCCAGAATTCAAATCAAGAATAGCTGCCAACATGAGTACCATAGATGTAGATAACCTCGGAATAGTGAAGCATCTTAAATCACTTAATAAAACCAAGTCTTCTGATCCAGACTGTTTACCAATTAGATTCCTTTCAAAGTATGCTGGTGCAACGGCTTCATACTTAACATCCATATACAACCGTTCGCTCGATGAGAGATCCCTTCCCAAAGACTGGAAAGTTGCACAAGTCACACCAATATTCAAGTAGTAGGAGTACTCCACTCAATTACAGGCCCATATCATTAACGTCGATATGAAGCAGGATTTTGGGACATATATTGTGTTCGAACTTTGTGAACTACCTCGAAGAAAACTGTCTATTTACACACAGACAAGACGGATTTAGGAAACATCGTTCTTGTGAAACGAAGTGTTGAGTGAGTGCTACTGACAGGGGATTTCAAATGGATTCCGTATTTATAGATTTCTGGAAGGCTTTTGACGCTGTACCACACAAGCGGCTTGTAGTGACATTGCGTGCTTGTAAAATATAATTCCTGTTGTGTCACTGGATTAGTAATTTCCTGTCAAAGAGGTAGTTGACGGAAAGTCGTCGAGTAAAACAGAAGTGATTTCTGGCCCTTTACTCTTCCTTGTTAATATACACGATTTGGGAGAGAATCTTAGAAGCCGTCTTATGTTGTTTGCAGATGACGCTGTTGTATATCGACTGGCAAAGTCATCAGAAGATTAAAAAAAATGCAAAATCATTTAGAAGAGATATCTGTATGGCGCGAAAATGTGCAATTGATTCTAAGTAACGAAAAGTGTGAGGTCATCCACATGTTCTAAAAGAAATCCGTTAAATTTCGGTTACACGACAAATCTGTCAAATCTCAAGGCCGTAAATTCAACTAAATACCTAGGAATTACAATTACGAACTACTTAAATTGGAAGGAACATATAGAAAATTTTGTGGGGAAGACTAACTTAAGACTGCGTTTTGATGTGAGGACACTTAGAAAATCTACTAAAGAGACTGCCTACACTATGCTTGTGCGTCTTCTTTTAGCATATTGCTGAGCGATGGGGATTCTTTACCAGATAGGATTGATAGAGAACATCGCAAAAGTTCAAAGATGGGCAGCACGTTTTGTGCTATCGCGAAATAGGAGAGAGAGTGTCACTGAAATGATACAGGATTTCGGGTGGACATTATCAAAACAAAGGCGTTATTCGTAGCGGAGGAATCTTCTCACGAAATTCCAATCACCAACTTAGTCTTCTGAATGCAAAAACATTTTGTTGGCGGCTACCTACATAGGGAGAAACGATCACCACAATAAAATAAGGGAACTCAGAGCTCGCACGGAAATATAGGGATGTTCGCTTTTCCCGCGAGCTACGCAAAATTGGAATAATGTGAATTGTGAAGTTGGTTCGGTGAAACCTTTGCCAGGCACTTACATGTGATCTGCAGAGTATCCATATAAATGTGGGTGTAGAAATATGTCTGCACGCCACAATAGACAGGGGGCGTCAGCGTTGTAGCTCTTTCCACTGCTTTGGGTCGTATTAGAATCTGGTCGTCACTCACGTTTCTTTTCCCTATGTTCCAACGCTTCTTTTTAATTGTTCATCGAATGAGTTTTACAATTCTGAATATATACAAGGGCGAGTTTGAGAACTCGAAAAATATGACGGCGCTGTAACGGAGTACGCTAGGAGGAAGTAGCAGAAGAAGAAAAAGAAGAAGAAGAGTGTGGTGTCACCGCCAGACACCACACTTGCTAGGTGGTAGCTTTAAATCGGCCGCGGTCCATTAGTACATGTCGGACCCGCGTGTCGCCACTGTCAGTGATCGCAGACCGAGCGCCACCACACGGCAAGTCTTGAGAGACTTACGAGCACTCGCCCCAGTTGTACGGACGACTTAGCTAGCGATGCACACTGACGAAGCCTCGCTCATTTGCAAAGCAGATAGTTAGACTAGCCTTCAGCTAAGTCAATGGCTACGACCTAGCAAGGCGCCATAGCAATTGATAGTTATCGTATGAAGCATATCTCATCAAGAACGATGTATACAAATGATGGATTAAAGTTAAGTATTCCAGAAGCTACGTACTTTTCTTTATAGCATTCATTACGTATCCTGTTTCAGACCTATCTCTAGCCTGCGTGAGTTTAACGCGTGCATTAGGCCTCCTCTCTCATGTAGTGTCCGTAGTGTTGGCTAACTGCTAACACTACAAAGAGGCTGAAGGATAGGAAAACATTCGCTTTCTTGTTTTATTCGATTAGTTAGACACCTCTTCTTGTAATGAGAAGACGTTCGCCGCATTTCAAGGAAATCTTTGCTGCTGAAAGACAGAGAGGCACCGAAAGCGGAGTTTTCGCCGGTTTTGCGGGGTAAGATGTGGAAGCCGTATCTAGAGAGAAAGGTCTCCAGGGCGCTTAATAAGAAGGTTTCTAGAGCAGGGCAGGGCTACGGCACGTGCTCGGCGTTTCCTGGTACGGTACAGAGATTGTTGCCATCTCCTGCCGACAGTGGATCGAGCGCAGCGGCGCAGAAAGAAAGACTCGAGCAGCGACACAATTGCTGTTTCTCTTTTACTGCCGGCGGAGATCGCCGTTTGGCGCAATTCTGCTGGTGCGGCGAAACATTATCGTCCGGAGCGGCTTGAATTTCTCGCACATCGCAGGGAGTAATTTCCTTTCTACCGTCGGTTTATTATGCTACAGTAAGGGAAACAACGACGTGATACCGGCGCTCGAGATTGGACGGAGTGAGCGCTAAAACGGTTCTCTCGCTTCTACGCAGATCTGCAGCAACGAGAAGATTTTTAGTCAGAAAATTTCAGTGCCAAAGGAAATAGAACCTTGCGAAATTTATTCCACTTGAGTGCAGTTGAGGATTTCCACTACATTACATGAAATATGTGAGCTGTTAATCTCCCTACTTATTACTACCTTTTTTTTCAATTAATATTATTTTTACGAAATCACTCTTTCATCTGGTTTTAAACCTACTATATATTCCTTACGCGCACATCTCTTTTCATCTTTACTGACCGAAGTAAATGTCCTTAATAATGTATCATCATCATCATCAACAACATTCTGTGCTGTGTAAAGGTGAACGCTAGTCGTATCCCAAGGCGTACCTCGCGACGGTCATTAAGGGATGCTGCCACCTCGTCCCGCCCAATCAAAATTAAAATTCTCTTTGCGTAGCCAAACAGAAGAATCAATTCACGACGCGCTTGAAGAAAGCTATAACATGGAATGGATATTGACGCGTAGCAAGTGTAACCAGTGCCAAATGTCAAAAACTATTCCTTCATACACGACGAAAGTAATATGACTCGTCGCCAACTACCACCCCGAACGCAAACATATAAATATTTATGGTAACGTCTTGGACCTCTACCATGCCCTCCGAGGTCGTGGAGCCGCTCTTTCTATGTCTCTTGAAATCCGGCAAGGAAAGCCCTTTGTGAACGTATCACTTTTGATTAATTTTGTAAGACTTACAGTTAACATTTTTACAGACCTTTTTTCGTTTTGTGATATAAATTTTTAGAAGATACGTTTGTTTCCTGTAATAATTAATTCACAATCTGCGGTCGGTATGTTCTATTTTGATAGGTGCTCGTGAGCTTATTGCATAGATTGAGATCTTCGCTTTCAATGTAGGCAACAAATAAAACCATTCGCCAGCTATTGGCTTTGTTATACACTACAGTGTGAACTGCATCCTCAGAAGCAAGTGAGTACTGATATTCAGAATTTTTCCAGTGAGATACCGGTACACAGATGGCAGTAGCCGTTTGTGGACGTTGCGACATCTTCATGAAGAGCAAGTGGCAAAGGCAGTCTGTTTTATCCAAGAAGTAAGGACTTTCGGTCATGTTGCCGCAGATGCCAGTGCCTCTCCATGTATCGTCCACATGTTGTGGACACACAACATGGAGACTGTCAGTACACAAGTTGAGTTGAACAAGGTCGCTGGCGCATTGGAACCCCACGTAATGACCGGTATCTGACTATATGTGCGTAGTGCCGTCGTTCGGATACCGCGATAGAAGGCCAGAAGGACCACTGGAGCGGAAGTGTTTCATCAGACTTTAACGAACAGGTTACAATAAAGGATATTACGACCCGGAGTTCCTGTTCGAGCATTCCGCTTCACGCGACAGCATCTCGCATCTCGATTCAGTTCTGCCGTTCTCATGTCAACAGGCAGCTTCTTAGATGTAGTCCTTTATTCCTTCTAACGCCAAGGTCCATATTTTGGGCGTCAGCAAGAATGTCTTGCGAAGCCTAACCATTAAAGTAACGTAATGACCGTCAGTGAGTCCCTACCTAAACCCCATCGCACATGTGGAGTGCATGCTTGAGAGAAGTGTTCAGGGACGCCCTCTTCCACCACAGACTCTCCAAAAACTGTCATGGCTTCTCGCTAAAGTAATGGGACGCATAACACAGGATGTATAAGGACTTACACGGAGCATGTCACGTAGTCGTCAGACGCTGATAGACGCTCACGGAGAGCATACGAGTTACTGAAGAACTCAGAGTCCAATAAAAAGCCCCCAGGATAACGGGGTGAATGACCTGTCAGGCATTTCAGCTCTTTTTAATTAAACTTTCATGGATGTAATGATGTTTTGTTCTGTACTTAAATTTTGATGGATGAAGGTATAATTAGGTAAAATAGAACATCCTCAGTTATTGCTCAGTGGAATATGACAGACAACCAAAGTCATGTACCCTTAGTTACTTTTAGCTGTGTATAACGTGGAATGAATGTACTGAATGTATGGATAGTCCTGTTGCTTGCCACATGCACTGACAGGTCAAGATGACCGATGTGGCCTATATACACATATCAAAAAAAGTTTTGCATCACCTCGGTTCGGAGAGTTCCGGAACTTGTGCAGAAAACGGGAATAGAGATAAACAAATCAAATTGCTCATGAAAACCACACATTGCATGCTGTACCAACATATAGCGAGACCTTCAGAGGTGGTCGTCCACACTGCTGTACACACTGGTATCCCTAATACCCTGTAGCACATCCTCTTGCATTGATGAAAGCCGTATTCGTTGAGGCATACTATCCACAAGTTCATCAAGGCACTGTTGGTCGAGATTAACCCACTCCTCAACGGCGATTCGGCGTAGATCCCTCAGGGACGTAGACGGGTCATGTCGCCCTTAAACAGCCCTTTTCAATCTTTCCCAGGCATGTTCGATAGGTTTCATGTCTGGAGAATATGCTGGTCACTCTAGTCGAGCAATGTCATTATCCTTAAGGAAGTCATTCAGAAGATGTGCACGATGGGGACGCGAATTGTCGTCCCAGAAGACGAAAGCCTCGCCAATATGCTGCCGATATGGTTGCACTATCGGTCGGAGGATGGCATTCACGTATCGTACAGCCGTTCCGGAGCCTTCCATGACCAGCACCGGCGTACGTCGCCCCCACATAATGCCACCACAAAACAGCAGGGAACCTCCACCTTGCGGCACTCGCTGGACACTGTGTCTAAGGCGTTCAGCCTGACCATGTTGACCCCAAACACGACTCTGACAATCGTCTGGTTGAAGGCATATGCGGCAGTCAGCGGTGAAGAGAACCTGATGCCAATCCTGAGCGGTCCATTCGACATGTTGTTGGGCCCATCTGTACCGCGCTGCATGGTGTCGTGGCTGCAAAGATGGACCTCGTCATGGACTTCGGGAGTGAAGTTGCGCATAATGCACCCTATTGCGCACAGTTTGAGTCGTAACACGACGTCCTGTGGCTGCACGAAAAGCAGTATTCAACATAGTGGCGCTGCTGTCAGGATTCCTCTGAGCCATAATCCGTAGGTAGCGGTCATCCACTGCAGTAGTAGCCCTTTGGCGGCCTGAGCGAGGAATGTCATCGACAGTTCCTGTCTCTCTGTATCTCCTCCATGTCCGAACAACATAGCTTTGTTTCACTCCAAGACGCCTGGACACTTCCCTTGTTGAGAGCCCTTCGTGGAACAAAGTAACAATACGGACGTGACCGAACCGCGGTATTGACCGTGTAGCCATGGCTGAACTACAGACAACTCTAGCCGTGTACCTCCTTCCTCGTGGAATGATTGGAACTAATCGGCTGTCGGACCCCCTCCGTCTAATAGGCGGTGCTCATGCGTGGTTGTTTACATCTTTTGGCGGGTTTAGTGATATCTCTTAACAGTCGAAGGGACTTTGTCTGTGATACGATATCCACAATCAACGTTTGTCTTCAGGAGTTCAGGGAAATGGGGTGATGCGAAACATTCTTTTGATGTATGCATATACGGATCGTGTCAACCCCTTCCGCATCAACTGCAGCCTGAAGATGTCACACTGAAGCGCCAAAACTGGTTGCAACAAAATAAATAAAATAATATCGATGGATATAGGCGTTTTATTTCGTCAGAATTACAGAGGGTGGCTGTAAAAACCGCATCAAATAAGTGGAAGGAATCACTCGTGAGTTTCAAAGTGCAACTAGCAGTCAGACTAGAATACTGATTGTGGCTAGGGAGTGAAAAGGATGGTATGTAACGGCCTCTTCATAAGCCACACATTTTGCAGCCAGCACTAAGAGACGCTTCAGATGGTGTAAAGAGCGACTCCAATGGACAACCCGTCACTGGATTTGGAGTGATGAATCACGCTACCCTGTGGTAATCCAGTGAAAGTATTTGGCTTTAAGGAACCCTTGGAGAAGGTTACCATCCATGATATTTAGTGTCAACCGTAAAGTACAGAGAAGGTGTTATTGTGAAAGTGGGGTGTTTCCCGTGATTAGTTTTTGGTCCCAGTACTGTGCTTAAGAAATACCTAAATGCCAAAGGATATGAACAAATTTTACAGCAACATGTACTTTGTACAAAAGAGGAACAGTTCAGAGGCGATGATTGTATCAGCATGACAGTGCATCTTTCTTAAACCATCATATATGAGATAATGCTTTGTGGACAATACCATTCCTGATATGGACTGGTCTACCAAGAGTTCTGACCATAACCCAAAGCAACACTGATGAGATGAGCTGCAACTTAATGGTTCCCCACAGACATCCTTTCCTACTCTTCTATTTCAAACTACCAGACCCAGATATGTCTTTATTCTATTAGTACATCTGCTTCTTCCCTACTTCTCTATCCATCCCCACCACCCTGACTCTCTGTCCACATCCTCAAACCCCCACTCTCTGTCCATCTCTTCATGCTCCTTTGTCTGAACCATTTCCTCCTTCCATTCTCTCCGTTCTTCTCCCCTCCCCCCTGTCCATCAGTTTCTGTCCCCTCTGTCCATGTCCTCCTTCGCACTTTGATTCCATCTCCTCCTCCTCTCTCGACCCACCTCCTCATCCCCCAGTCCACTTCTATAGATGAATGGTCAGCGTGATGGACTGCCGTCGTAAGTGGCTCGGATTCAAATACCGTAAGGGTTGGGGATTTTCTCCGCTCAGGGACTGGGTGTTGTTTGTTTTCATCATCATTTCATCCCCATCCGGTGCGTAGGTCACCCAATTTGGCGGCGAATGTAATAAGACCTGCACCAAGGTGGCCGGATCTGCCCCCTAAGGGGCCTCCAGGCCAATGACGCCAAACGCTCATTTCCTTTTTCCTCATGCCCCCCCCCCCTCTCTTTCAATTTGTTCCTCAGACTTTCCATCTGCCCCTTCCCCCACTGCCCATTTCCTCCTTGCCCTCTAAGTCCATCTCCTCTCATCTCTCCACCTTTGTGCCTGTCTCCCCCTCCCTTATCATTAATCATCTCCTCGTGTCTGTACCTGTCTTCTTCTTCCCCCTGGCAGTCTGTCCATATCCTCATTTCCATTCCCTATTCATGTTATCACACTCAACCAGTACGAGGTTGGTGTTTCTTAACCCTGCACTGTTTCTTTCCAGATTGCAAATAATACGTGTAACAAATTTGGTTGAAATCGGTGCAGCGGTTTAGGATGAACATTGTGCCCGTGACTTTGCCTACATATGCACATGTCAAACTTTTATCACACATATTTAACAAATTTCACGCTTATTTGTCCACTTCAGTCACTTGTATGTCTAGCGAGTTTTGTATAACAGTTTCATATTGTCGCAGCTCAGTGTTTATGACGTCGTGTCTCCTGACCTATGTCCTGTGCAATGATATAATTTTGCAGGTACATTAAGTGGTATATGTGACTAACGTCTGCAAAATGTGTTGTGAATAGAGTTCCAAGTAATGATGTAATATATTAAACCACCATGCATGATGTTGCAGTGTTTCACACATCTCAGTGTTTATGACGTCATACCTTCTGAACTACTAGTCGTACAAGGATATATTTTTTTAGGCACATTACGTGACCCATGTGGATACTGACTACAAAATGTGTTGTGAATAGAGTTAGTAGCAAAGAAGTTATAAATTAACACGTCAGGTATGATGTGGCAGTTTCTCACGCATCTCAGTATTTGACGTGATACCTCCGAAACTATGTGTAGTAGAATGATATATTTTTGTACGCATATTCTGCCACCGGTGTGGATACTGTATGAGGAAAGAGTAGGAAATACACTTAGTAGCAATGAAGTAAAAAACTTTAACTTCTTGCATGATGCAGAGGTAATTCACGGATCTCAGTATTTATGACGTCATATCTACTGAACTAAGAGTCGTACAACGATGTGTTTAGTCTGGTTCATTCAGCGGTATGTGTATACTATCTGCAAAATGTATCACAAATACTTACAATCTTAGACATGACTGCTTCTAAGCAACCATAAATAAGTTTCAAAATAGGAATCAGCCAACCGTTTGCAAATAAATGCTTGGTATACTGATCTAGGTTTCGACACCTCTAAGGATGTCTTCATCAGAATGAAATTTTGAGAAACCGGCAGATTACACCGTGAGAAAGCAATGATCAGACTTTATAGTAGTTATTCTCAAGTCAGAAAACAAAATATTTTATGTTTTCACCTGAGCATAATGTTACTGTTTCTTAAAATTTCATTCTGATGAAGACATCCTTAGAGGTGTCAAAACCTAGTTCAAGACACCAAACAGTTTTTCGCAACCGGTTAGCTATGTGACTCCTATGTTGTCACGATTAAAGTTGGTGATAAATAAGTAATAAATTAAAACGTCATGCTTCATGTGGCAGTTTTGCAGCATGAACGGCGAAAATGTAGAAAGTGATAAACTATTTTTCCTTTCGTCATTTTGTGGGAATCGTCAGCGAGAAAAGTTTCGTACAGGTTCGAAATTAAGTGTAAGGTCTCTAAGCACTCTCAATGTCAGATACAGGATCAGGGTATCCTCAGGGTATCCTCTTATTATTGGCTACATTGCTATTCCACCCCTATCCACAGTGATTCTTTCCAGACAGTAAGCGATATGTGTACCAAGTTTGGTTGAAATCTGTCCACTGGCTTAGGAGCAGATGTGGGTCATACATATGTACATCCATATTTATGATTCATATGGATTTGGGAGTCCAGATTATCATAGACTTTTATAGAAAAATTTCATCTAATTGTAATGGAGATTAAGTCCTGTTCCTTGACATATTTGTCTGAATTAGAATTCAGCAGTACAAAGTCTACCAGCATTTCAATTATTCTGTTATTTGTGTAAATTAGACTTGTCATACTTCTACTATTTCTTCCAATGTCTAATTAACTACCCTTTGCACTCATGCAACTAACACCTTTTTGTTTATGTATACTGTTTTCCAGACACTTCTTTTCTATCTTTTTTTCATTATCCCCTCATCATTTCGTTCTATATATGTCCATTCAAAATTTGTAGTCTTCCCACAACTAAATTTCAGATTTAAATCCTAAATCTTACGTTTATTCTGAATTACATTACCTTACTACGTGTTTTTCGCTACTACCTTTTCTGTCTACATTGATTCTGTGCAAGAGGGCAATATTTGTGTTCTGTTACTTTTCCGAATAGCAGCCTTCTTTGAAGTCAGTAACTGTATATTTGATTTATCCGAAGACACTAAAAAAGATTGCAGTACCAATGACAAAATTCAATAGTGAAACACAATCCACTTGTTCTCCATTGCGTTAGTTTCACAACTGAGGAATTAGAAACGAGATGATATTGCATGTGTTGTTGCTTTAATACATAGGAATACTAATTTGATGCCTTTCCTCTCAAAGATATCAAATGAACTATTTCTGCCTTTGATGACAGGAACGTGAATGTAAAGCCTTAACGTTCTCTGTGTTGGGAACCATGAACACATCTCCGTCTGCGATACAGAAACTCAAAATACTCTTACTGCGATATTCTGCAATGCCTTCAGTTAAATTTAATTTTTGTCTTGATCGAATTAATTTGTTATTCGGTTGCTTCTTTGCCTTTTTTGTACAGTTTCGAGTTGCTTTCGGCATCAACAACTGAAAATTTCGTCTCGAACAGTCAAAAATGTTCGATTAAAGTAATAAATACGTTTTTCAGATTTATTTTTTTCTGTTTGTAGTGTATTTTATTTAATTTATTTTGTATGGATTAACTTTCAGTACATGACTGAGCAAAAATAGTAATTAGAAATCTTAGTTCAGATAGTCTGTTGATAAGCCACAGAGAATGGCTCTTGCAGGCTGTTATTGTTTCCACCTGATGGCCTCGTCGTGGCAAACCAGATAATTTTTACATTTTTTGATCAGACCACACATACATCAGTGTATATCGTAGTTAGATTGGGTTTCAAAAAGCCAAAAGACGTGTAATAAGTGAGGAGTCAATATAGACATAAAATAAACCAGCCTTACTTGAATAAGACGCTACAGGATTATCACGCTGTATCTTAAACATGTAATGTTCTTTGCACTTTTGCAACACGATTATATTCATTCTGTAATAGAATGGGGCTACCGTATAAGAGATGATGTGTGTTCAGCAGAGTAAGGATCGCGATGAATGTCATCTTTAACTGTTGTCTGCTCTGTCGTTCCTAGAGGATCACAGGTAAGCAACAATATAGTTTTCCAAAATGAATCTTCGCTCTATGGCAGAGTGGGAGATATTTTGAAACCCGCCAGATTAAAACTGTATGCCAAAACAGAATTCTGATCCGCAACCTTAACTTTCTCGTGCAATCATGTTAACAATCTAAGCTATGCAAACCAAGTTGTTACCAGCAATGCCCGCGAAAGCAAGGCTACGGATCAAGTTTCGGTGGGCCACATAGCTTTAATTTAATATGTCATGCGGTTCTGTAATTGCATTCACTCGTCGGTGCTTGACGTCTATATAAATATCCTCCTAAAACCTTATGCAGCATATTTGATCCGTCGAACATTAGCAACTAAAGAATATACTAATAGAATAAACATATCCACTTCAGTTTGAAGCAATTTATTATTCATTGTATGATCGGTTTCGAAGCCTTAAGCTTTATCATTATCAGGTGCCACTAAATAATTCTGAAAACATAAATGTTTGGCTGTGACACACGCAGATCTAGAGATGGTCCTCAGTAAAACTGGAAGACATTTCTGTAATCTGTGTACTATGAGAATAAATAAACGAAAGACTAAAGTAGAGGAATGCAGTGCTGAAGCAGGATATGAAACTTAAAGAATAATAATAGGCAGAAAGAAGCAAGGAACGATAGAGGAATTTATTTATGTGGGAAGTAAGATGGTAGGAACCGGAAAGATACTGTGAGCGGAATACAATCGGCCAAAATTGCATTTCGTTTAAGAAAGAACTTACTCACCAACATGAACATCAGTCTGATAATAAGGAAACGGGTTACGAAAACATTTGTTTGGATTATGGCCCTATATGGGTGTGAAACTTGGACAGCAGGACAACAAAACGAAAGTCGTCTAGAAGCCCTAGAGATTGGGTGCTACGGAGGGATGATGATCAGCTGGAGAGACAGAGATACCAATAAAGAGATGCTGAGAATAGTACAAGAAACCAGATCTCTTTGGAGGAACATCGAAAGAAGAGGTAATAAAATCTAAGTACACATTTTAAGACTCGAACGATAGTAGAAAGCTTCTGAGGGAATGAATAGCCGCGGACGACCAAGGATGTCATACGTGCACTATATTATGGAAGATGTGTGATGCAACGGGTCTACTAACGAGACTGCCAACACTGCGTTTTTACGTCCCGTTCTGGAGTATTGCTGGGCGGAGTCGGAACCGCATCAGATAGGATCGACAAAGGACATCGAAAAAGCTGAAAAAAAAAGCAGCTCGTTTTGTACTATCGTGAAATAGGGGAGAGTGCGCCACGGATACGATAAGTGAATTGGAGTGGCAATCGTTAAAACAAAGGCGTATTTCCTTGCTGTAGGATCTTGTCACCTCAATCACCAACTTTTCCCTCTGAGTGTAAAAACTTTTTGTTGATACCAAGCAACACAGGGAGGAATGATCACAATTATAAAATAAGTCAGAGCTCGCACAAAAAGATTTAAGTGTTCGTTTTTCCCGCTCGCCGTTCGAGAGTAGAACAATAGAGAAATAGCTTGAAGATTGTTCGATGAACCTTCTTCCAGACACTTAACTCTGAATTGGAGAGTAATCACGTGGATGTAGTTGGAGATATGGTATTACATACTCGAAAACGAAGACAAAAGCAAACGGAAGAGGTATAGGACCAGCAACCGGGGCGCCCACCTCGACAGCACAACACGGTGTCTAGGAAATCTAGAAGTGGGAGAAATGTTACGAAGTAAAATGTATTGTTTCTAGGAAATGGCCAGGGGCGATATGTAGGCCCTAAGTGACAGGAATCGCCAGGTCAGAGCACTAGGTCACTAAAGTTATTAAACATAGCGTAGGATCGTGAAGTGACGATTTATTGAATTTCCAAACTTTTTCGAAGATCAGTTTTACTTTTAAAAAAAAACGATAATTGTTCAACCCCATGGTGTTATTGTCCGTCATTCGTGTTTTTGAAGTGCCCAAATTTGAATCTTCTGCTCTTTTAATATATATCCCAGTTTATGTACTTTATTTGATTGCAAAAATGTTTGTATATTAAGTGTTTCAAAAAACAGTATTTGTTTTGGTTTTAAGTTCGCCCAAGGACTCCGGATTCCTCTCTTGAATCACACTTCATTTTATACTGGCCACCCCAGAATCCTTAAGACCAGTTGAGCCAGTAGTACTTGCCATCTTGGGTAATACTGTTACTATCCCAATGCTTCACGATGATTGTACCTGGAATCAGGTAGAGTTGATTAGACTCACTGAGTGAACTCAGAGTGTGAAGACTGGAAGGGTTAGTTCCAGAAAATAAATTTCAGCCGCACCACTGGTGAACAGACGCTGAGCACTTTGCCCCTTGCTGCAAAACAGACGCAAAATAGATTTGATGTTTTTTTGCCTTGGTCTGGGACTGCTTATTCAGTATTCGGTGCTGTCCACCGTATCTGATGGAGCCTTCACTATCCCATTTATCTTGACCACCCTAAATAATTGTTGTTTGTCCAAGTGCAAATTACAAAATGTTTCAAGCATATATTCTTTAGCCGTCAGGGAGACATCAATCAGCATGATTGCCTTCGTTGTAGCTTTGTTTTTTTTTGCGAAGATATGAATAGCGGTATGACTATTTTAAAAGGTACCCTGTATTTTTTATTCGGTAATTCATTTCCTCTTCTAAAAACCTATCCAAAAATGTATTACAGTGTACAATTCACGGAAACAAAAAGTTATTAATTACATAACACAACACTGTCAAATATACCTATTTGGAATTTGCAGAACTCTGTAAATCGATTTTTCTCAAGTATTGTATTTTTGTTGTGTCACTCTTCTCGCCGGTGTGAGATACTTCTAAGAGGTTTGTAACAAACTCGGACATGGCCACTGTCAATGGATGAGCAAATATGTGACAGCGACTTGTGCCTACTTAATTCTGGTTCATCGTTTTCTATCATGCCTTCTCTGAATATTCACGATACTAATGGGACTCATGAGATGCGTTTCTTGTATACCCGCTGTCTATTTCAAAAATTGTATTTGAATTTTCTTATACCCTCTCAGGTGAATTCATAACACTTAAAGGGCACTTACATGTTGCCTACCAAATAATTCTGCTTATGGTTAAATACACACGAAACAGTAGCAGTAAGGAGTCACTAACTTCAGCTTACCGCTTTAAATTGAGGTAGTCTTGGATAGCATACTGATTTCTAAACACAGATATGTATCACAATGAACGTTACTTCTTCTTATTAAGAGGTTCAGACACGCTCCGTTGCTGAGACAATGTAAAAAGAGAGACTACTTCGTCCGCACCGACATCCCAGCATATAAATTGGCATTATCTAGCGACTAAGTTTTCAGCTAAGTTTCAATACATCTAGACAAACTACCTCTCTTAGCTATTGGCATTTGGCC
The DNA here is from genome assembly GCF_023898315.1 of Schistocerca nitens. NCBI lineage: Eukaryota > Metazoa > Arthropoda > Insecta > Orthoptera > Acrididae > Schistocerca > Schistocerca nitens. The sequence continues at coordinate 490,162,485 of NC_064621.1, forward strand.
ACACATTACTTTCTTGATACAAAATCTTGAAATTGTAATTTCTGACATTTCGACCTTTCCCATGTAAATTCCTCAATTTTCGCTCCCTTGAAAATAATGTTAGTGGCCAAAAGTTTTAGAATGTTTTGTAACTGGTGTTGGATAACACATCTTCTCAATTTGATTTCACTTACTGATAAATAGTCTGCAGCAGAATAATAATATGACACATGGATTAATAAATAAAATTTTGAAAATATTTTCTCGATTGCAATGCTTTTAAATTTGAATACAATATTTTTTCCTTGGTAAGTGACCATGTTGTTCCTCGGATCTGTTTTTCACATTTGAAAAAAACCTTACTTTTCCAGAGTAATTTTTCTTATTTCAGAAAGGGACAGCAGCTCACATCATTCCAAAATTGAAATAAAAATATTAATCTAGTACAGGGCTGGCTAGAGATGTCAGTCTGAAAAGTGTTCCAAAGTAGAACACTCTCCCCTACGAAGATGAAGAAATGAGGCATCAACAGGCCTAGATAACAGACCAAGCTGTATTCTTAAAGAAGGCATAGGCAGTAATTTTCTAAAAAAATTTTTGTGGCACTACTCTTTTGACTGTTTAGTTGCGGCCTGCCACGAATCTCATTACTGTTGCAGGCTCTGACCATCAGTGTAGTTCTCACTTTGCTCTATATGTAGCAAGGGCCTTATAGACCGTATGTCTGCTCTACGAGCCCCTTCCATTTCTTTCTGTAGAGTACACTGTATGTCCATTTGGTGTTGATGTTCGTCTTAGCTGTATTCTTCCGGATGTTGTCTCGCCACGTAATTCTTGTTCTTCCTCTTCCACTCGTTGCATGTATTGTTCTGCAGAATGCTATCCCAATTACTCTATTCTCTGTCATTCTTACAGTACGGGCTATCCAGTTCAGAGATTTCTTCTTTAGCACTTCGATGAGATAAAATCTTTTGAACAGCTCTCTTAAATCTTCTTTTTTCAATGCTCAATTCCATATTATTTGCGTCATATACCGTACACGTCCCTAAACATTAGCTGAATAGTTCTGCAAAGAAATTATTCCACCTTTTCTGCATATTACTGTTGTTAGTCAATACTGTTCCATGCTTATCCTTTATAAAATGTCCCCTTTTAGTGAATTTACCAAAAGAATTTTTTATCCACAATGAGATTTTCGCTCTGCAGCGGATTGTACGCTGATATGAAACTTCCTGGCAGATTAAAACTGTGTGACGGACCGATACTCGAACTCGGGACCTTTGCCTTTCCCGGGCAAATGCTGTACCAACTGAGACACCGAAGCACGACTCAGGCCCCGTCCTCACAGCTTTACTTCTGCCAGTACCTCGGCTCCTACGTTCCAAACTTTACAGAAGCTCTCCTGCGACCCTTCCAGAACTAGAACTCCTGAAAGAAAGGATATTGCAGAGACATGGCCTAGCCACAGCCTGGGGGATGTTTCCAGAATGATATTTTCACTCTGCAGCGGAGTGTAAGCAGATATGAAACTTCCTGTTACATTAAAACTCTGTACGGACCGAGACTCGAACTTGGGACCTTTGCCTTTCGCGGGCAGATGCTCTACTAACTGAGCTACCCAAGCACGACTCAGGCCCCGTCCTCACAGCTTTACTTCTGCCAGTACCTCGTCTCCTACGTTACAAACTTTACAGAAGCTCTCCTGCGAACCTTGCAGATCCAGTACTCCTGAAAGAAAGGATATTGCCGAGACAAGGCGTAGCCACAGCCTGGGGGGATGTTCCCAGAATGAGATTTTCACTCTGCAGCGGAGTGTACGCTGATTTGAAACTTCCTGGCCGATTAAAACCGTGTGCCAGACCGAGACTCGAACTCGGGACCTTTGTCTCTGTAATATCCTTTCTGTCAGGAGTGGTAATTCTACAAGGTTCACAGGAAAGCTACTGTAAAGTTTGGAACGTAGGAGACGAGGTACTGGCAGAAGTAAAGCTGTGAGGACGGCACGTGAGTCATGCCTGAGTAGCTCAGTTGGTAGAGCATTTGCCCGCGAAAGGCAAAGGTCCCGAGTTCGAGTCTCGGTCCCGCACACAGTTTTAATCTGCCACGAAGCTTCAGAATTTTTTATATTTACGTGCGTCTGCCTTGCCCTATGTTGCATTAAACCAAGTTCGGCTTCTCTTACCATACTGTTGTAGTTTACCATTTTCTCTTGTGTTCCTGGCGAAATATATTTGCTTTAGTGTAACATTGTTCCTTTCTTGAATACATTCTTTCCTTTCATTTCTTCTCTCCGACATCTTTTCTTGTTGCATTGTGTTAACTCAAATTTTGTTAGGTCGTGTTCTTTTTCCTATGACATTGAAAGTTACGTCATGAATATTGTTAGTCATGTATGTCCTCGTGCTTCCACATATCGTTTTTGCCTTGAAAGGGTACAGTACCGCCCGACATTGAAAATAGGTACAACATACTTCATTATTTTTGTGAGAACAACACATTTTTTTCTTGTAAAATAACTCAATTTCAATTAATACAGCGAAGCCAGATACCAGTGTGGGAAAGAATGACAATTTATTTATTTAATTCATCACATGTGCACTCCCACAAAATAAATCCCTACATCCAGTTTGGTGAGATCTGTGAAATGAATGAATGTATGGTCGTCTGCTAACCGCAGATAGTGAATGTGAATATATGATCGTCTTTGAGACGATCCTTTGGCCACCTCTGGTGGGACCAAAGAGATGAAATTTACCTGAGCTCTGAGCGCCTGAAATGTGGCTGACCAATACGGTAGCAAGGTGCTCGCCCACTTCAGCAGAGGTGGGAGGGAACCTGAAGAACGGCCATGTTTCAGCACTCTGCCGCTGGATCTCGTGCTGTTAAGACCTGTCTTAGTTGTGCTCCGTAAAGACAAAAGAGTGGAGACATGGTATGCATGTGGAATATTTAAGAGTAGTATGAAATAATAATTTCTCTATTTCAGGAACTTTTGTGGGGAGAATTAAATGTCAGGCAAGTAATATTAATGGGATCGTAGTAATCTTTGGAAGTGACCAACGTTCACAATGAAACCACGTGTAGCAATAAGTTGAAATACTTCCGTGTGCTTAAGTTAAGCTGAATTACTAGCGTGTGTTCAATAAGTTGAAATATTTAAGAAATAGCGTGTGTACCATAAGTTGAAATATTTAAGAAATGGCGTGTGCAGGACTTGAAATTAGAGACGAGTACTTCCACGTGGTGAGTACTGTGTGAGTCTCAATCTGTGTATGAGACAAAGGATAAAGAGAAGTACTCGTCCATGGTATCAGTTGAGGACTCGCGTGGGTGATGAATATGTTCTTAATATTACTTTGCTTTATATGATTCCGTGTGACGCTAGATTCAAACTCTGAGAGAGAAGCAAGTTGAGTCAGCCGTCTATCCAGCAACGCCACTTGGCTTACATTGCACAGGAAGACGTGCATATATCTCCAGAGTTCGTAGTAGGAAAGTAGAATTACAAAGTGGGGCAGTGTCGTGTGAAACTGGGATAAATACTAATTGAAGTGGGAAAGCTGAAAGTGATAGTCTTGTGATTATTTGTTGTATTGTATTCCATGTTGTAGTGTGGTGTATGTCATGTAATTTGGGTATGTGTGGTTTGCATGGGAGAGTAGTCAAAAGATTAGTGGGTTATGCTTGTTCCTTCTGTACCGCTCGATCTGGAGGAAAGTTTCGTGATGAAGATTGTGAGAGTCGAAGTGTGAGATATAATAAAAGATCCACCATCCTATCCAGAAAGTGCACTGTAGCGTTAAATAATTACTAGACCGTAAGGTAGAGAATCACCAACGTAAAGCCATGCCCACTGGGCGGAATTTCTCATGTGTTATCGTTGTAGGTTATAGAATTTGTGTGTTTAAGTTATAGAATTTATCGGAATAAATAAGATAGCGGAAAGAAAAAGATTGGTGGACTTTTCCTTCGAATTGTATGTTGTCATGATGTCCCGAATTTATAATGTGTGCGCCACTCATATTCAGTGCGGTGGCCACGTGTTGATAAAAGCCGTTAAATAAAAGACAAAAAGAAAATGTGGTATTGCCAGTGCGTAGTGAACAGTCAGAGTTCTGTAAATCACTGATAGTCAGATGTGCGTTTCCGTTGCATATTATTCATACAGGAGGATAATTTGTAACTTAATTGTGAGTACGAGAGTTCATGTTACTCGATAAATAAGAATGAATCCACTCGCTTGGCAGACCACTCATCTTGCAGGCCTGACTGCTTGATGCCACAGTATGAGCAAGGCATCTGGGTGCCTATCATAATTTCGACCCTGCCAAGATTTTTTGCCACGATTTTTTTTTGCCATGATTCTGCTATTAGGGTTTGGTGTTAAGATCTTTTTTTATGGAATGTATTGTGATAGCGCTAAGAAGTAAAATTTTTTTTGTTTGCAATTTCTTTCTGGATTGGTGAGGATCTTTTATTTATTTTTTACGTAATCGCTTGCTGCGTCATCTAAGGTTGGAAGATCGTTGTATAATTTTTTTGCGTAATGTCCATAGTAACTAGGTCGCAGTCGAAAAGAGTAGTCACCATGGAGAATAGTGATTCTGGCGTGAACGTAGCAATGCAGCAGGAAGTAGCTGTCGACCATGGGTTAATGAGCGAGAACGGCAAACACTCGAAAGGGGCTGAATTGTTCAGCGGACCGCGGCTAGGTGATCCTTTATGCAGCGGGCTTTGTCCACAATCGGGGGCTTTTCCCGACGACGTGGGCGAGCTGGGACTATTTCAGGTATGCAGTGAAAGTGAAGCTACCCTTGGCGAAGCTACGGTTTCTCAGGCGAACGAGGTGAGCGCACCGAAAGTAGCAAATGACAATGTGCTACTGCAGTTTTTACAAAGGATGGATAGAGATAATAAGGAAAGATTGGAAGCGTTGAATAGAGATAATAAGGAAAGATTGGAGGCAATGGATAGAGATAATAAGGAAAGATTGGAAGCGATGAATAGAGATAATAGGGAAAGATTGGAGGCAATGGATAGAGATAATAAGGAAAGGGATAGGGAGTATAAGGAAAGATTGGAAGCGATTGATAAAGATAATAAGGAAAGATGGGAAGTGTATAAGGAAAGATTGGAAGCGATGGATATAGATAAAAAGGAAAGATTGGAAGCAGTGGATAAAGATAATAAGGGAAGATTGGAGGCAGTGGATAAGGGAAATTAAGAGGCAATGATGAAGCTGCGTCTGTCCACCGTTAATAATCGGTTAGATGAGGGGGAGAAGAATCTGGGTGCATCGAAGCAAGTACAGGATGCTGTGAAAGAAAAAGCCAATAATTTGGAGGTACGAATATTTGCTATAGAGAGTGATACTACAGAACGTAGGGACATGTTGCCGGATGAGCGAATCAAAGAGGTAGTGGTCAGAATGAATACGACTAGTGCAGATGTAGAAAGGATCAGTATAAGAGGCGAGACAGGCTCTGACAGTATGCAGCGAGAGGTTTATGCCAACCAGGGGGAGATACAATCACTATTACAGCTTAAAGAGGCGCAATTAGAAATAAGTAGGAAACATAGGGAAGAACTAGCACAGTTGCAATTAGCGTGCAGTAGCGAAGGTGACACACCACCAGGTAGATTGCAGAGGGAGAGTGAGATAAATTCAAAAAACGAAAATAGGCAGAAAGAGGAAGACGAATTCAGAGAGTCAGAAGAACGGTTTTGTCGGATAAAACAGGTGGCAAACCCAACTGGGTATAGTCCAAGGCTGTCTCAATTTCAAGATTCATTACCTTCATCGTGGGGACAGCTCCTCAAAATGATGATGGTGTGTAACCATTTGAGGGACGAGGCTAAAGCGAAAATGCAGGAAGTTATTAAAGACTGTAGTAGCTATTTAAATGAATTCTGGTCGAAAAGTGAGCTGGACCAGGTTACGCAAAGCATATTGATGATGCCAAATTGTAACGAAGGTGGTATAAGAGATCCAGTGGCGTGCTATCAGGAAATGCTGAGACGAAATAGGTATTTGGATGTGCCATACGAAACTGGGGAGCTCATTAGGATTTGTATAACGAAGTTGCCAGTGAGATTGCGCAGAGATATAGTGACAGTAGGCAGAGGCTTAGAAGATTCCGCGTCATTTCAGCACTTGTTACAGGAACTGGGTAATGAGAGCAACATCGTGAATGGAGACACGACTCATAGGTCAGACAGTGTCGAGGATAGGAACGGCAGAAAATATCAGAATGACAGGAGAGCATGGAATCCTGGCATTTCATTCTTGTCATAATGGATTGAAGGATAGAAAAAACTAATCCAACATATCAGCCCTTAACATATTGCTTTAAAACACATGCTGCTGACACTGAAAATTGTCTATGTAGCAGACATACTCTACTGATATGTAGGAATGCAAATACCATACTTCTGATCAGAGAATAAAACACCAGTAATGGCATCTGTTAGGCTGGTCCCTCAGAGCAAAATTTGCAAATTGTTATTTGGAACAGTAAAGTAAAAGGACTGTTTCCTCAACAAAACCAGTTGCTAAAAATGTTATGAAATAATGCCAATGAGTCCAGTTTAATTAGTGTGATTTGACTATTGCAGGTACTTAACACGTAATGTAAAAAGTCAACATTGTGATCTGTATGGAATAGGGTACGTTTATACTGCTGTTACAGGTAACAACAGTAATGTGATCGAAGTTTTTAAATTAGATGCCATCTGATCTATAGTATGTCATAGTCGTGGTGACAGTTATAATGAGATGCTGCGTATGGTTGTTCGGGATCTGGTGTTAGTGAAAGAGGCCAATAGCACCAAAGTTTCTAACACTTGGGCTGTCCCATCTCTCCCAGCTTGTATATTCTCTGCACACATTTAATTTTCATGTAAGCACAGATTCCTAACTAGCAAATTCTTTACTGTGTACAGTGGACCATTCAGAGTGAGGCGGATTGTCCATGAAAATGCTGTAATGATTGAGACGATCAAGGGAAAACAATCTCGTGGGCTTCATCACATTTGTAACATCAAATTATGGAAAAGTTATGGATAGATCGAAAGTAGGCAATTTATGGTAGATAGTCAGTTTATTTATTTGTGGGTGTAACGTGGTGCAGGGTCAAATCGAACATAAGAATTTTCAGGCGGGATGTCAGGAAGTATGACGGAATAGACTGGTCGAATGAGTCTTGAACAGGAGTCGACAGAGTGGTGTATGTACGTATTTTTTGTCATATGAATAAGGATCAAGCAGAAACGACGTGATGATTAATGAGTGGATAAAGATGGTAGATAGAGAAGAGACGTGATAAATAGTAGTGGAAAAAGGTGATATTTAAGGAGAGAAGCGACGTGAAGCAGTGTGATTAATAAAGAGAGATTCGACGTGATGAAACAGTGGTAAATAAAGGTGAGTAGAATTGAATAATGTGGAGATGTCTGAGATGTATGTTACAGAGAGGCCTGTGTATGCTGCAATCAAGATTGATGTGAATGGCGAAGGAAGACCAGGAAATGATGGAGTAATCGACGGACGGAGAGCCAAAATACGAATGAAGAGATGAGGACAACTGTACAACGTGAAAGGACATAAGGGGAGTATGAGATCAGGTGGTGAACGTTGTGGAATACTGACGTAGGATGTAATGTAAGTGTAAATCTTACCATAACATTTGCAACATGAAAAAAAGTAATTTTTGTTGTTGTTGTTGCAGCCTGGTGCCAGTATAAATATTCAAAACGGTACCAAGAATGTATACAGTTATTTTGCAGGATGAATAATTTGTGTATTTTTTGTTCTTAGATGAAATGTCGCAATTCTAAGTTGATATTTAGCAGGATAAATAATCGGTAAAGTGAATGCAGAGGTAAGCCGATGGAGAGAGGTGCCAGAGTGAAAGGACGAATTTGGAGACTGGAACGCTATGTCCGAAACAGCTTCATGTGTTATGTGGTTGAGTATAATGGAGCAAAGGTATGGTATGCTGTCGTGAGTGTGGTGGTGTTAAGGTTAGCTGACTTCTAGACCTTTTCTGTTAGTGTATTAATGGATTGAATGAGAAGGAAAATGTGATGTCTGGTGAGTGAGAGTCGTAGAGTAGTAAAGGGGATGCTACCGATCCATAACTAAAACATTATTGTGCTACCGATCCATAACTAAAACATTATTGTGCTTTGTTGTTTGATTTGGATGAACCTCGATGGCAGGTCAGGATCTGACATCACGTGGATGGTTCATACATGTCCTAGAAATGTTGTTATATATAATAAAGGTAAAATATATAAAGCGATACTAATTTCAGTCTGTCACAAGCACAAAGGTTCACTGTATATTGTAGTTTTAGAATCAACAGTTTCTAATATTTTCACTGTGATAGGATGTTAGAGTAGTCTACTATTTGATATTGTAATTATGAGCTGTATAGATTGTTTCTTATTCCTTGTTTTTTTTTGACACGTTCATGTTTTGTATGAGGGACGACAGGTACAATCAATAGCACAAGTGTGGGCTGTATATAGAAAAGAGATAAATGTTGATGTTGTATGTGTAGAAAACTAGGGTGTATGATTTTATGTTTTTTTAGAACAAAGATTATTTTTTTACCAATGTATCTAATAGATGATACATGTAATCAATGAGTATTTAAATACTGTAAGAATATCCTTTTGTCTGTAATGTTGCGAGATGCACGGAAGGGTCTGACTGATTGGGTGTCATAGCGCTGAGGAGCTACACTCCACGCGCCCGCTACAGCAGGTCAACGGCCTGGGGCGACACGCACGTACCACTGGCTGCCATTCATAAGTTCCGCCACCCTTACGACTGGGGAAAGTATCCCACGGAGGCAACAGCGGGTGGTTTCATCTGTTCAACGGCTCGCGCGGCGGCGCCACGGCAGAATGAACGACGCGCGGCAGAGTCCGGCGGGCATTTTTTACCACCAACTATTAACTAGTACTGGACTGTGGGGCCGTGAAACAAGATGACTGCTCGTATGTCTCCATAAGGTGGAAAGTGAAGGACTGGTGTTCCCACGTCGTGAGTGGTGGAAAAGATTTTGTCTTTAGCAGACAGGACGATTGTTTTGTTTTGTCTTGACCACTGAACGGTGGGATCCATAAACTTTTGGCAGTGACTTGTTAAGTGTCCTTTGTGAATTGCATGTGGGACGCTTGGTATACTTAAAGAGGACAGTTGTCGTCTGGTGACTAATTATTGTATGAACGCAAGAAACTAAAGTGGGACATTGACATCTGCATTTGTAGTAGGAGACATTTCTTTAATTGATGCGGGAATAAGTGCTGTTTGTTGGAACTTACGACTTTTAATTACACCATAAACTGGAGGACAGAACCGTGGGTAATAATAGTTGTAGAGCCATTTTTGGACGACCAGATTCGTGTGGATGGTACTCTGAGAGTGACTATGACATTTGTGTTTAATGTGAGATACAGTTTACTGTTCAGTATGTGTTCAAAATGCCGATTTGTGTGACTTAAAGACTTTCGTCTGGGTAACCATGGGAGAGCTTTGACACCGAGACAGTGTTTCTAGGGAACCTGTCAGCAACTTTTTTGACCCCAAGAAAATCACAGAATGAAATGACTACGTGTGACTCGCAAGATAGGAAATAATGTTTGTACTTGTAATTGTGTAAATTTTTTTATATGTTTCATTCCTGAAGGGACAGCAAGTGTAATTGTATTTGATTAACATTTGTGTTTAGAATAGTTAGTGTGTTTTTTTGTTTGTTCTGGATTATCAAGCACACGTAACATGTTTATTAGAATATTTGGTACAATGATGCTTTAATTATTAGCCAGTGGCGTAATACTAACGAAGCGGCTCTTGTTGCATTGGTCAGTAAGGTTGTCACAGGGGCCAAGAGTTTGCATTGCACAACAAATATCGGAATTAACTGATGCATTTTGATGTCGTGGACAGTAATGATCTTGTTGGTGTGTTGACTGAAGCCACTTATTTTCATTATCACAGTAGTGATATTTCACATTAAAGGGTAACGAAGGCTAGTCGAAATGCAAGTTCTTGTCGTCTAAACGTGTAACAATAGAGAAATGGGCAGTAGAATAAGATATGAGAGCTACTGGTGGATTCAAGCACTTATTGCTAACTACGAGGGCAGTTCAATAAGCAATGCAACACATTTTTTTTCTCGGCCAATTTTGGTTGAAAAAACCGGAAATTTCTTGTGGAATATTTTCAAACATTCCCGCTTCGTCTCGTATAGATTCATTGACTTTCGACAGGTGGCAGCGCTATACGGAGCTGTTAAAATGGCGTCTGTAACGGATGTGCGTTGCAAACAACGGGCAGTGATCGAGTTTCTTTTGGCGGAAAACCAGGGCATCTCAGATATTCATAGGCGCTTGCAGAATGTCTACGGTGATCTGGCAGTGGACCAAAGCACGGTGAGTCGTTGGGCAAAGCGTGTGTCATCATCGCTGCAAGGTCAAGCAAGACTGTCTGATCTCCCGCGTGCGGGCCGGCGGTGCACAGCTATGACTCCTGCAATGGCGGAGCGTGCGAACACACTCGTTCGAGATGATCAACGGATCACCATCAAACGACTCAGTGCTCAACTTGACATCTCTGTTGGTAGTGCTGTCACAATTGTTCACCAGTTGGGATATTCAAAGGTTTGTTCCCGCTGGGTCCCTCGTTGTCTAACCGAACACCATAAAGAGCAAAGGAGAACCATCTGTGCAGAATTGCTTGCTCGTCATGTGGCTGAGGGTGACAATTTCTTGTCAAAGATTGTTATAGGCGATGAAACATGGGTTCATCACTTCGAACCTGAAACAAAACGGTAATCAATGGAGTGGCGCCACACCCACTCCCCTACCAAGAAAAAGTTTAAAGCCATACCCTCAGCCGGTAAAGTCATGGTTACAGTCTTCTGGGACGCTGAAGGGGTTATTCTGTTCGATGTCCTTCCCCATGGTCAAACGATCAACTCTGAAGTGTATTGTGCTACTCTTCAGAAATTGAAGAAACGACTTCAGCGTGTTCGTAGGCACAAAAATCTGAACGAACTTCTCTTTCTTCATGACAACGCAAGACCTCACACAAGTCTTCGCACCCGAGAGGAGCTCACAAAACTTCAGTGGACTGTTCTTCCTCATGCACCCTACAGCCCCGATCTCGCACCGTCGGATTTCCATATGTTTGGCCCAATGAAGGACGCAATCCGTGGGACGCACTACGCGGATGATGAAGAAGTTATTGATGCAGTACGACGTTGGCTCCGACATCGACCAGTGGAATGGTACCGTGCAGGCATACAGGCCCTCATTTCAAGGTGGCGCAAGGCCGTAGCATTGAATGGAGATTACGTTGAAAAATAGTGTTGTGTAGCTAAAAGATTGGGGAATAACCTGGTGTATTTCAATGCTGAATAAAACAACCCCTGTTTCAGAAAAAAAATGTGTTGCATTACTTATTGAACTGCCCTCGTATTTATTGCGTGTATTGATCAAAGTTGATGGACTGACTAGCTCAGTAGCAGGTATTTGTACTGGTGGACAAGGATAAGGTTAAACTCACAGTCGAGTAGTGGTGGCAATTGCTTAAGTGATGATAGTTAATGAGGTATGACATGATGTCTTAGATGAACTATATTAAGTAACCAGTATGTAACTTGTGGTATATATCATTGTTTTTATTCTCAGTTTTATTTCTCTGTATGATTGATGTATATTTTAGAGTAATGGTATGGAGCCTGGCATTATACATGGAACTAGTGTACGCAATTTTTTCTTTTGTTGATTTTGTTTTGTATTTAGACATCGCCGTGTAAAGATTATTACAACGCAAATTATGAATGTGAGATTACTTGTTCTGTGTTTGGACGGTGAGCTATTTCATGAGTACGATTAGTATTTTTTTTATTTGTCATAGAATTAGTGAAGTTTGCATTACTCATAAAAATAACGAAGATCCCAGTACTATCTCATGAGTACAATTAGTATTTTTTTTATTGGTCATAGAATTAGTGAAGTTTGGATTACTCATAAAAATAACGAAGATCCCAGTAACTAAGCAAATTTTTATCTCAACATTATTTTTTTTCTATGATGTAATGTTTTATTTGTCATGTGGATTGTTGTAAATTTGTGTGTGTACGTTACTCTGGATTGTGGAGAGTACAATAATGGAACAACTGTGTCAACAATTTGGTAAAGTAACAGCATTTGGTCGTCTATTTGAGGTCACCAGGGGTTAAGGACTCCTCCTGGTTATTTTGATGACTTGCTACGTTTGTTCTAATACAGTTTTCTTAAAAAAATGTTCGGAACTACCCTCGCATTGCAAGGATAGTACCGTGCCATTTTTTTTCTGCATGGGTAGCCGGTGGTGAAAGGGTACAGTACCACCCGACATTGAAAATAGATAGAACATACTTCATTATTTTTGTCAGAACAACACTTTTTTTTGCAAAATAACTCAATTTCAATTAATACAGCGAAGCCAGATACCAGTGTGGGAAAGAATGACAATTTATTTATTTAATTCATCACATGTGCACTCCCACAAAATAAATCCCTACATCCAGTTTGGTGAGATCCGTGAAATGAATGAATGTATGGATGTCTGCTAACCGCAGATAGTGAATGTGAAAATATGATCGTCTTTGAGACGATCCTTTGGCCACCTTTGGTGGGACCAAAGAGATGAAATTTACCTGAGCTCTGAGCGCCTGAAATGTGGCTGACCAATACGGTAGCAAGGTGCTCGCCCACTTCAGCAGAGGGAGGGAACCTGAAGAACGCCATGTTTCAGCACTCTGCCGCTGGATCTTGTGCTTTTAAGACCTGTCTCAGTTGTGCTCCGTAAAGACAAAAGAGTGGAGACATGGTATGCATGTGGAATATTTAAGAGTAGTTTGAAATAATAATTTCTCTATATCAGGAACTTTTGTGGGGAGAATTAAATGTCAGGCAGGTAATATTAATGGGATCGTAGTAATCTTCGGAAGTGACCAACGTTCACAATGAAACCATGTGTAGCAATAAGTTGAAATACTTCCGTGTGCTTAAGTTAAGCTGAATTACTAGCGTGTGTACAATAAGTTGAAATATTTAAGAAATAGCGTGTGTACCATAAGTTGAAATATTTAAGAAATGGCGTGTGCAGGACTTGAAATTAGAGACGAGTACTTCCACGTGGTGAGTACTGTGTGAGTCTCAATCTGTGTATGGGACAAAGGATAAAGAGAAGTACTCGTCCATGGTATCAGTTGAGGACTCGCGTGGGTGATGAATATGTTCTTAATATTACTTTGCTTTATATGATTCCGTGTGACACTAGATTCAAACTCTGAGAGAGAAGCAAGGTGTGTCGACCGTCTATCCAGCAACGCCACTTGGCTTGCATTGCACAGGAAGACGTGCATATATCTCCAGAGTTCATAGTAGGAAAGTAGAATTACAAAGTGGGGCAGTATCGTATGAAACTGGGATAAATACTAACTGAAGTGGGAAAGCTGAAAGTGATAGTCTTGTGACTATTTATTGTATTGTATTCCATGTTGTAGTGTGGTGTATGTCATGTAATTTGGGTATGTGTGGTTTGCATGGGAGAGTAGCAAGGTAGTTTCAAAAGATTAGTGGGTCATGCTTGTTCCTTCTGTACCGCTCGATCTGGAGGAAAATTTCGTGATGATGATTGTGAGAGTCGAAGTGTGAGATATAATAAAAGATCCACCATCCTATCCAGAAAGTGCATTGTAGCGTTAAATAATTATGAGACCATAAGGTAGAGAATCACCAATGTAAAGCCATGCCCACTGGGCGGAATTTCTCATGTGTTATCGTTGTAGGTTATAGAATTTGTGTGTTTAGGTTATAGAATTTATCGGAATAAATAAGATAGTGAAAAGAAAAAGATTGGTGGACTTTTCCTTCGAATTGTATGTTGTCATGATGTTCCGAATTTATAATGTGTGCGCCATTCATATTCAGTGCGGAGGCCACGTGTTGATAAAAGCCGTTAAATAAAAGACAAAAAGAAAATGTGGTATTGCCAGTGTGTAGTGAACAGTCAGAGTTCTGTAAATCACAGATAGTCAGATGTGCGTTTCCGTTGCGTATTATTCGTACAGGAGGATAATTTGTAACTTAATTGTGAGTACGAGAGTTCATGTTACTCGATAAATAAGAATGAATCCACTCGCTTGGCAGACCACTCATCTTGCAGGCCTGACTGCTTGATGCCACAGTATGAGCAAGGCATGTGGGTGCCTCTCAGCCTGTTGGGCAATCTAGTTTTTGTTAGTTCCATTTCTTCTGCAACTCTTTCTTTTATATTTTTTTTTCAATCGGTAGCTACTAATTTTCAAGTTATTTATATTTAGTTTCCTTTCGAGATGATTAACATATTGTCGCTTTGAGTTGATTAACATATGTTCTGCGTCGTAATCTGCACCCCTAGCGATTCTAGCATCATTAATGCTATTTTGGACTCTTTTTTTGGGCAGCTGTATGGTCCTTCTGATTGACTACATCGCCAACTGGTGATGTCCATGTCCTTAAATAAATACGTTTGTGTTGAAGCTTTGTGCTGACTAGAGTGAGATCATTCGTCATTGTAAAATTTTTCCTCATATAAGATGACATTGTCAATGGTTGGTCTGCAATTTTTTTCAATTCCTGCTTTAACATTAAAATCTCCTAACACCACCCTTAATTATGCCTACTTGTTGTGTTTTACTCGAATTCCAGTTGATTGTGGAATTGTTCTTTAATGTAGTCGTTTTTGTCTTCCGTGGAAGCATGTGCATTTAGAAATGTAATGTCTAAACACTGGGTCTGAATTTTTATGTATGGTTTTCGATTATTGACTTATTTGAATTCCTTTACTAAGCAACTTTTTTATTTATGATTGTAGAATACGGTTCCAAATTGATGTCGTTGACCACAGTCTCCCTACATTATTGGGCCATCTCCCATTTTCAGTGAACATCATTCCTGGTCATCTAACTTCATCGAGAGCTACCAGTTTGTACGCTGTACTTTTCTGGTTCGTTTGCTGGTGTTTATGCACTTTCGGGTCAGTTTAGACTTTTGATAGTCCTAGAACCAAAAATGTAATCCTCCTGGCTCTCCCAACTTTAGTTCCAGTAAACTCTATCCTGTTTCCGAGGCATGCATTGAGTATCCTGACCATTCCACATTTTACATGAGCGGTCAGGCAACCCTCTTCTTGTATCAAGTCATTAGACAGATACTCCATCCCTTAGTGGTCCTAAGTGTATTCTCTTGCACCTATCCGCTTTCTCTTCTGCCTTTGACAGTGGAATTCCTTCTGCAGTCTTAATGTTGTCACCTTTTTTTTTTTTTTACATAGCCGGTTGTTTTGCATTTTTTATTGAGCATGTACTTCTGACGACCATTTATTTTTAATTTTTATTTTAGCTACATTTTTCTACATCAGTTGCACCCTAACCTCAAAGTGCTTCCTATTTATTTATTTTTTAAGTGTTCCTGTCTTTTCTTGAACATATTCGTACGTTATTATTTCAGCCATGAATTGAATAATTCTTTTCTTGGTGCCCGAGTTACTGCAGTTTCATTACTCGTAGCGATATCTGTCTAAGTTCTATGGTTACTCATTTTAATTTTTTTTGTTACTAAGTTGTCAGTCTATACCTGATCCTGAGTACGGCTTACAATCCTATATCTAATTTCGCAATCTTTTTCTGGTCATAACGTATTCCGAGAGACTCCTCCCATTACTCCAGGCCTTTTCCAAGTGTATCTCCTCGTCTTGTGATTTTCGGACAGTGCATTCTATGTTACTATCCGAAATTCAAATGCTGAATTCAGTTTTTCTCTACTGGCATTCTTACTGTCAAGCCCATATACTCTAATAACTCTGTCTTCAGTTTCTTCCCCCTATGCAAGGTTCCAGTCACGTATGTCGATTAGACCTTCATATACCCTTACATACTGAAAAACATGTTCATTATTCCCGAATGCCTTCTTTATATCTTCATCTTCAACTTGTGATGCTGACATCTATAAGACAACTACTGTTTTTTTGGCTTCAGCTGCTACTTCACTACATTCGTCAGCCGAAACCCTTGTCTTCGTTCCATCTAACTTCACTGAAGCACACTATATCGAGACTGAAGTTTTACATTTTCTTTCTGACATATCCCTGCTTCCCTTCCAAATCTGACTCGTAGACTGTCACCACACCGTCGATTACTCCACTACTTTGTAATGACCGCCTCCGATTTGGCTGCGTCCTCTTCACATACGAATAGAGCGTTAGTCTGGACCCTTTTTCCAATGGAGAGATCATCTATACACTATTTCAGTTGCATGCCACATGTCCTGTGGATACGCAATATGTCCCATTAATGCAAAGGTTTCCTTTGCCTTTTGCTTCTTCATGTCGTTTATCGTTACTGATAGATCCGTCTCCCAGAAGCTTTTAACCCCCCCCCCCCCAAAGGCTCCAACTTTTGACCACCCACCGCCCACATTGACAAGGCTGGTAAAAAATGGAAGGTCAGTATTTCTGAAGGTTTTTTCAAAATAAGCTATGCCTCTGAAAGAACCTTGAGCTAAGGACGTTTTGCTTTTTAATCACAGGTGCTACCCTGAAACTTTAGTGACCAATATTACGTAGTGTACAGCTCCACCCACTGACGTAATAAAAGAGTCTCCAAATTAAAGTAACTTGTAACACTGTGGAGTATCACTAACAGGCAACAGTTGAGCTTCTACAAATAGTGATGCTGGAAAATATGAAGATTGCTACAGGCCAGCTTCTTCACTGTTATCATCCTCTAAAATTACAGAATTCATTAAGAAAGACAGACTGATGACGTTCTTGGTCAAATATAATCTCAGTTAAGCACACTTCCGTTTTCAGAACAGAAAACAGTATCAGAATGTACTAAAGTGATATTTGATACAGAAACAATGAAGAAGGTGTCACAGGTCTTTGAAATTCTTGACGACAAAATTCTGCTAAATTAACTAGAATCATTGGGAATAAGAGCAGCTGCCAATGAATGGTTCCCATCGTATCTGAAAAACAGTGGGGACAAAGTTAAAAGTAGCACAGGCTTCAAATAAACAAAATTTTTATTGAAACTGTGAGAATAAAGCTGAGCATTTTGCATACCCTTGTGGTAGTCGCAAGATGAGAACCCAATAACCTATGCGATGAACAGATTGTTCCCCATAAAATCATGTGAAATTATGAGACAAAGTTGTGCAACGGAAACTATTGAACGTCTGAATTAAAAAATTTATGGCCCTAATTAACAAGATATGTGGGTGCCACCGTTGGCACAGGTAAAACGAGACGGGGTTTCATCAACCTATGAAATGAAACTTAAGATCACAACCACATCCAGTTTATTTCTGAGTTGTATGAACTTCACTCCAATCATTGAATAAGTAATACAAATAACTCAGAAAATATCAAATGAATTGATAAAATATGTGATAGCTCCTTGGCACAGGAGGGTGGAAATTTAAATGAAATGATTCAATGAGCTATGTCGACGTAAACCACCAATGACTCCTGAATTAGTCAACAGATTTTAGAAAAGAACATAAGAAGCAGCTCCTGTGCCTAAGTGCATCTTAAGTTCAGCTGGGTGACTGTGTGAATTAAGTCAGACAAAAGCGACTGATGACCCTGTAGTTTGGTCCCTTTACATCCCAAACCAACCAACCAACCAATTCAGACAATGTACGCAAATGTTGCACAAGATTACCAGTGGCGTAGCGTGGTTGTAAAGGCTGGGGAGACTCTACAGTTATAGGGAGACAAAATAGTACAATAAACAATAATGTAAACAAATGCAACAAGTAAAACAACAACAAATACTACTACTACCACTACCAACGCCAGTAATAATAATAATAGTAAAAATAATAATAATAATAATAAAAGATTTTAAAAAGGCCTAAGACTCAATAGACAGAGTAGCGCTCTGCAACACGCTGGAAGAATTCAGCATTGACAGAAAGACAAGAGCAATCACTCGGCAAACATTAACTGACACAGTCTCCAAGGGTAAATATATGGGGGATATCTCTGAACCATTTGAAATCCATACTGGAGTGCGACAGGATGACGGACTTTCACCATTACTCTTTAATATCATTCTTGAAAAAATTATCAGGACATGGGAAAAAGAAGTCAGAGGAATCCAAATTGGCATTAGAAAAGATAATAGATTCAGTGTGAAGTGTTTAGCTTTTGCAGATAACCTTGCAATCCTCACAAATAATAGAAAAGAAGCCAGTAACGCCATAGATTGCACAGAGAACTGGCCTGCAAATTTCGTATGAGAAAACCCAGTACATAGAAAGAGTGCCACAAGACAAATTGCCTATTGTATCAACCCATGGGAAAATCGTACAAGTACCACATTTTAAGTACCTGGTGAAATTATCCAGTCATCAGAGATCAACCTAAAGGCCAATGAGGACAGAATAAAAAAACTACAGAAAGCATATAAACGCACGTGGAACTATTATAACAGAACGTCCATATCCATTAACGCAAAATTGAGGCACTACAAGACTGTCGTACTTCTGGAGGCACTGTATGCATCTGAAACAACACAAATATTTGGGCAAAGTAAAATCAAAGAAATAGAGAAACAAGAAAGGAAAATTCTCAGGAAAATTTTTGGCCCGATACAAGAGCAAGGAATCTGGAAGAAGAGACCAACATCAGAATAATATAAATACACAGACTAGATTACGGATACAATAAGGAAAGGAGAATGCAGTTCTACGGACATATCCACAGCATGAATGAAAACAGAATTTCAAAGCGAATTCTTAAAGTCATCAACTCAGGGAGGAGAAAAACAAAATCGATAAAAGAAGTTGAAGAGGACCTCAGACAAGCACACATAACAGTAAACGATGCAGAAAATAAAACTGAATTCAGGAAGATCATCAAAAAACATAAATTTGACACCACAACACAGAAGAGACTAGGATGCAAATGGACAGCGGAGCTAAATATACAACACAGTGAACACATGAAGAAAATTTGGGCTCAGAAAAAACATAAACAATCATCATAAAGGAATTCAATCGCTCTCTTTGAATGGGAATAATCGAAAATAATAATAGTAATAATAATAATAATAATAATAATAGTAATAATAATCCCCATGGAGGCCCGGGAAAAGAATAGGCCTCCGGTATGTTCTGCCAGTCGTAAAAGGCGACGACAAGAACAAACCACTAATAGGGCTAACCCCCCTTTTAGTGTGATTAGTTGGTTCAGGACAGAACTAAAGAAGCCTCGGACAAGCGCCGTCATCGTCGGGGACGACGCTTGAACCCTATGCCCGCCCACAATGGTAACGACACTGCTAGCCAACTGGAAAATGATTTAAATCCAAATAGAGGTGTTTTGCAGGATATGCTTCCTGCAACCACCCTAGAAGGAAAACAAAGACAGAGGATGAGATGGTCAGATGAAGTTAATCGACACCTCATGTTCTGTTATTACCAAGCAACAAACCTAGGAACCAACACAACTGGATACAAATCACAAGTATACGCAACATTTATTACCAGATACCCAGAATTAAAATTTTTAACAGAACAACGACTAGCTGATCAGATCCGTGTGATAATCAAAAATAACAGGATACCCCAGTCAGAATTAGAAAACATCAAACAACAAGTACAACAAATACTGGAACAAAATAATGTGCAATCAGAAGAAGAAGAAAATACAGTAATGGACTCAAACAACCCAGAGCAAACAAACAAAGAACAACACGCACTAATTAAACAATCAGAGGAAAACGAAATCTTAAGACAGCCACCAGAACAAGCACAAATAGATCACGAAGTGACACAGATGTTAGATATAGAAGAAAAATTTCAGCTAACATATATAGAATACAAAGACACAAATACAGACATTAGACCATTCTTGCATAGACCACCAAATAACCCACAAGTCGAAACAACAATAAAAACTATCAACACAATCATACACAAAAAATAAATGAAAAAACAACTATGGAGGAGTTACAACTAATGGTTTACATAGGAGCACTCACTACACTAAATATACACACTAGGCAGAGATCAGAACCAACCAACACACAGAAGAAACCCACAAAACCAGCATGGCAACACAGGCTACAGATCAAAATAGAAAAACTGGGAAAAGACATTGGACAGCTAACACAATTTATAAGAAATGAAATCTCGGAAAAAAAACGAAAAAGGTTAGGTAAAATCTCACAACAAGAAGCGACAGAGCAATTAGACGAAAAGAAGCAGAAATTACAAGCATTAGCCAAACGACTCAGAAGATACAAAAAAGTGAAAATAGAAGGAAACAAAACCAAACATTCTACACAAACCAAAAGAAATTTTACCAGACAGTAGATAACACACACATTAAAATAAACAATCCACCAAACATAACAGACATGGAACACTTCTGGAGCAACATATGGTCAAACCCGGTACAACATAACAGGCATGCACGGTGGATACAAGGAGAAACAGACACATACAAGATGATACCACAAATGCCTGAAGTGATAATTTTGCAACATGAAGTCACCCAAGCAATTAATTCTACTCACAATTGGAAAGCCACTGGAAATGATAAAATAGAAAATTTCTGGTTAAAGAAGTTCACCTCAACACATTCACATCTAACTAAATTATTTAACAGTTACATTGCAGACCCATACACATTCCCTGATACACTTACACATGGAATAACTTATCTGAAACCTAAAGATCAAGCAGACACAGCGAACCCAGCTAAATATCGCCCCATAACATGCCTACCAACAATATACAAAATATTAACTTAAGTCATTAAACAGAAATTAATGACACATACAACACAGAACAAAATTATAAATGAAGAACAAAAAGGCTGTTGCAAAGGAGCACGAGGATGTAAAGAGCAACTGATAATAGATGCAGAGGTGACATATCAAGCTAAAACTAAACAAAGGTCGCTACACTACGCATACATTGATTACCAAAAAGCTTTTGATAGTGTACCCCACTCATGGTTACTACAAATATTGGAAATATACAAAGTAGATCCTAAATTGATACAGTTCCTAAACATAGTAATGAAAAATTGGAAAACCACACTTAATATCCAAACAAATTCAAATAATATCACATCACAGCCAATACAGATTAAGCGTGGAATATACCAAGGAGACTCATTAAGTCCTTTCTGGTTCTGCCTTGCTCTGAACCCACTATCCAACATGCTAAATAATACAAATTATGGATACAATATTACTGGAACATACCCACACAAAATCACACATTTGCTATACATGGATGATCTAAAACTACTGGCAGCAACAAATCAACAACTCAACCAATTACTAAAGACAACAGAAGTATGGCTTTTGGAACAGACAAATGTAAGAAAAGTAGCATAGTCAAGGGAAAACAAACTAAACAAGAAGCTTACATATTGGATACCCACAGCGACTGCATAGAAGCGATGGAAAAAACGGATGCCTATAAATATCTAGGATACAGACAAAAAATAGGAATAGATAATACAAATATTAAAGAAGAACTAAAAGAAAAATATAGACAAAGACTAACAAAAATACTGAAAACAGAATTGACAGCAAGAAACAAGACAAAAGCTATAAATACTTATGCCATACCAATATTGACCTACTCATTTGGAGTAGTGAAATGGAGTAACACAGACCTAGAAGCACTCAATACACTTACACGATCACAATGCCACAAATATAGAATACATCACATACATTCAGCAACAGAAAGATTCACATTAAGCAGAAAGGAAGGAGGAAGGGGATTTATCGACATAAAAAACCTACATTATGGACAGGTAGACAATTTAAGAAAATTCTTTATAGAACGAGCAGAAACTAGCAAAATACACAAGGCAATCACTCATATAAATATATCGGCTACACCACTGCAATTTCATAACCACTTCTACAACCCTTTAGATCACATAACATCAACAGATACGAAGAAAGTGAATTGGAAAAAGAAAACACTTCATGGCAAGCACCCGTATCATCTAACACAGCCACACATCGATCAAGACGCATCCAACGCATGGCTAAGAAAAGGCAATATATACAGTGAGACAGAAGGATTCATGATTGCAATACAGGATCAAACAATAAACACCAGGTATTACAGCAAGCATATTATTAAAGATCCCAATACCACAACAGATAAATGCAGACTTTGTAAACAACAAATAGAAATAGTAGATCACATCACAAGCGGATGTACAATACTAGCAAATACAGAATACCCCAGAAGACATGACAATGTCGCAAAAATAATACATCAACAGCTTGCCTTACAACATAAACTTTTAAAACAACAAGTTCCTACATACAAGTACGCACCACAAAATTTACTGGAGAATGATGAATACAAATTATACTGGAACAGAACCATTATAACAGATAAAACAACGCCACATAACAAACCTGACATCATACTCACCAATAAAAAGAAGAAATTAACACAACTAATCGAAATATCCATACCCAATACAACAAATATAAAAAAGAAAACAGGAGTAAAAATTGAAAAATACATCCAACTGGCTGAGGAAGTCAAAGACATGTGGCATCAGGATAAAGTTGACATCATACCAATTATACTATCAACTACAGGAGTCATACCACACAATATCCACCAGTACATCAATGCAATACAGCTACATCCAAACATATATATACAACTACAGAAATCCGTAATTATTGATACATGTTTAATTACCCGAAAGTTCCTAAATGCAATATAACACATACCGTACAGTTAATAGGAAGTGACGCTTGATCAAGGTCCGCGTCACTTTCCATTCTTAACCAGACTTAACGTCTGAGAAAGTAAAGATAATAATAATAATAATAACTAACTAACTAACTTGTTCAAGAAACGATGACAAATTTGTAGAGCTCCAGCAGCAAGAGAAGCACTTATATGTTCTTGTACACAAGTGCAATGCGCCTGTCTTTTCTTTCCACGAATAGGTCTATAACTCGGTTTACAAAGATCTGATCACTGGATAGCTCTCCTAGTAGTGTCTTTTCTATGGCTAACGTGCTCAAACACGACAGTCGGGTGTTGGACATTGAATTCCTTAAATAATTCTTCACTCGTTTAAGAGTACTCATGCTTCGTTCACTGCTCGCTATCGTTGCGGGTAGGGTCAAAACCAAACGCAGTATCTTTGTTGTTTCTTCATAAACAGAGTCTAAATCATTGTTGACAATGTACTTTAAGAGGATTCTTGGAGATAAGTGTTTTTCTCATCAGCGTATATGTTACACAGTTCGTTTTCGAGTTGTTCTTGTTTGAAAAAAGGGTACTGTTCTAATAACTGAAGCAGTTTCAACTTTGGGAATTCTTTTTGACAGTTCTGGAAACACTTTTCGTTCAAAAGTTCAACAAACAGAATTTGAGGAAAGTCTTGAAATCTTCTTTCCATCTGAACAAGTTTCAAATCCAGTATCTCGTAAGTTAGTACCCTGAGAGACGTCTTTTGACTGTCACAGAATGATAAGTTGCCATTCAAACACAAGCTTCATTTAATGCATTCATCAACGAATGTTTCCGTTCATAATTGTCATAATTTTCTCAAAACAGTTCTTATTTCGTCGTCGCGAGCAGTTATACTGACAGATTTTGACTGAAGAACATTAAAGAGATGATCAACATAAACAAAGCACGTTCGGTAGAAGCAAAGCAAGTAGACAAACGTAGGATCATCCATCCGTCGTTTCATTCCCACAGCACAGCTCAAAGATTCTGGGTCCCACCAAGAGTCTGTATCATCAATTATATAATTAAAAACACTATATAGCGCTGAGAAATGACTTGATATTATTGAAACGGCCCTGGAACGAAAATTCCAGCGAGTGTTGCTTGCGTGTGGCAGTTTAAATCCTTTCTCAGTTAGCAATACAGTTCGTTTTGATGATTTGCTGAAAAACGAATGGAATGCAGTAAGATCACTTACAAACATGCGTACTTGTCGTATGATTTTGAACGCATGTAACAGTACCAAATTCAGCTGGTGTGCGTAACAATGAATAAACAGCGCATAGGGAAAGAACTGCTTCACCAGTTGTAGTAGTCCTGTTTCTCTGCCCGCCATTACTGAAGCACCATCGTATGTTTGACTAACCACTTTTCCTTCCACATACCATTATTTCAATACTGCATGAATAATGTTTGACAAACCTTCAGCAGTTTTATCTCCAGAAACATCGTAAAACCCAGCTAATCTTTCCTCAATTTTGTCTGCGACACAGTACCTGAATATTACACTCATTTGGGTCTTGCATGACACGTCCAACGTTTCATCAGCCTGAATCGAAATGAAATTGCAGTTCTGAATTTCAGATTTTATTTTCTCATTAATTGCCAGAGTTATCATTTCTGTTACATCATTCTGTATATCTGGAGAAGTTCCTTTAAAGGTTGAAGATGATGATAGATGGTCTCGGATTAACTGCTGTCCTTGAGCTAGTAAATCCAACAATTCCAGATAGTTACCTTTGTTGCTGGAGGATTCGTCTTCTCGATGGCCGCGAAAGGTTAGTTGTTGTTTACAAAGAAATACAATTACCTGAATAAGACGAGCCAGTACTTTCATGCTGGATGCAACTTGTTCGTTGTATTTTATTGCTGTCAGACGTGCGGCTTCAGAAAGGCGTGCTCAATTCTACTTTTGCCCAATAACTGGAAAGATTCTTTGTTCCGCAGGTGACGTTTTGATATCTGACGCTTTTCTGCTTTCCTGTCAAAGTTCTTTATTGTACAAATGCCCTCAATGCACCGTTCCTTTTCACCACCAAACCGAAGACACATATAACAATATAATCTGTTATTAACTTCATTCGCAGTCAGCCAAGCATACTTTTCGTACCAGGCTGTCTGAAAAGCGCGTTTCTGTTTGGCTTCACTTAAAACTACACTGTGTATAGGAGTAGGTCGCTTGTCCTTCAATTCGCACTTTTTTTCATATGTTAATGTAGAAAAAGGAGTCTTTGACAAAAATTCTATAAGGTGTTCAGTTGCTGGCTCACTCATGTTGGCAACACAACGGAAATATGCAATAAAGACACGCAACAGTGACTATGAAAACAAACCGCGCGACTGTTCACTTCCGTGTTAAAAGCCAGCAGAGAAGTGGCAGAGACTAGTCTCGATACCTGCTAAAAAGTACAGCGCACCGGCCTACGTGGCAGAGCGGTGGTGGAGGGGAGCCGTGAATGCCACTAACAAAGCCAGCTAAGGGAAGGAGGCAGAGACTGAGAGCAGTCGAGTCTCAAGCAGCCAAATACACGAATACGCAAGGGTGTGGCGCGGGCTAAAACACTGATGTCTTCGCACATTTAGAGCTCTTAGTAGAAAATTGTTTATATTTTTGTTATGAATTACTATTGCATCTTTTTTAAGCACGAATACGGGGGAGACTAAGTCTCAAAGTCTCCCCTCACGCACGCCACTGTAGATTACCATCGTTATGTAACTCAGGTGCAGAGCACAGCTGCAGCCATAGCTGAGAGTTTATAAGTTCAGCATGGCATCTATGGTCACCTCTAGGACGAAGTATTCCCTCCCTGTAGTTCTAAGCCGAAGACGTCTCTCCATCTTATGATCCAAGACTAACAAGGGAAACTCCCCATTGCATTCCATTCAGCTTCAGTGGTAAAACAGCCCAGTGGATATTCTGCCAAAAATTGAACACAGATCAGAAATGAAACCGGGAAGAAGATATACTGAACTGGGAACTATGAACTGTGAAATACGAAGAAAATAGGAACAGGGAACGGTCCAATCTCAAGTAATGCAACGGCGTTTGTAAGTAGGCTGTTTAGGTTTTTATATTGGTAACGCCACGTGTATGAAAATCACTGGCTGTGCTGTGTGCAGTCTGTGGCAGGTTAACATTGTTGTAATATTCGCTATTGTAGTGTTGGGCAGTTGGCTGTTCACAGCGCGTAGCGTTGGGCAGTTGGAGGTGAGCTGCCAGCTGTGGTGGATGTGGGGAAGTGAGAAGGCGGATTTTTGAGAGCGGATGATCTGGACGTGTGTCCATCAGAAACACTACATTTGTAAGAACGAATGTCATGAACTGCTATATATATTATGACTTTTGAACACTATTAAGGTAAATACATTGTTTGTTCTCCATCAAAATCTTTCATTTCCTAACTATGCCTATCAGTAGTTAGTGCCTTCAGTAGTTTGAATATTTTATTTAGCTGGCAGTAGTGGCGCTCGCTGTATTGCAGTAGTTCGAGTAACGAAGATTTTTGTGAGGTAAGTGATTTGTGAAAGGTATAGGTTGATGTTAGTCAGGGCCATTCTTTTGTAGGGATTATTGAAAGTCAGATTGCGTTGCGCTAAAAAAATATTGTGTGTCAGTGTAGTGTTGATCAGAATAGGTAAAGAGCGAAATGTCTGAGTACGTTCAGCTTTGCTCAGCTGTTTGAAAATCAAATAATGTAAGAGATTTATCAGCTCAGTAATTCATTAATTTTTGTAAGGGGACGTTTCATATGTCGACCCTTAGCCGAGGATACCTCACTGGAATCTTCTGATTTTTTCTTGTAGTTTGTGTAATTAGTGTAGCCTTTGTTTACTGCTAGCGCGTAATTGTAGAGAGAATTTCCTTTGTAGTTGTAGTTTTTCATTGGTGTACAGTAAAACAGTTGTGGCATGCATGTAGATTTGCACCAAGTATTTCGCAGCTTCGCTTGCAATTAACGAGATATTATTTTCAATGCTATGTTAATGTGTGTTCTTATTTTGCTCTTCAAATTGTGCTCTTCTGTGTTATCGTGTGAAATATTGTGACAATAATGGCGTGTGAAAAACGTAATACTACGCTCCAAAGTAACTGAGAAATGACAGTGAAGACGAAAGCAGACTGTTAGCGCCACAGTGTAATGAATTAACTAATGTTCAAAGTAGTAATTTGGTAATTGTGCATAGCGAAATGGAGCGGGCTGCAAATAATGGTGTAGACAGTGAAACAATTAGTGAACATGGAAGCATTATCGATCCATCGGTCGGCAACAGCTCGCCTCAGGAATCCGAAATGACAGGACACAATCTCGCAAATACTGTAGATTCAGGTTTTGGGTCCTCACCGTTTTCTCAAATACGTCAAGACCATTTTCTGCTTGTCAAAATGTGAATGTTTTCGGTGCAAATGCACTGCCGAAAATCATAGAGGAACAGATTCCAGACACTAATACAGTATTATTGCAATTAATGCAACAGATGAAACAATATCAGAGACGAACTGAGCAACAGTTAGACACAATGGAACCAAATCAGAGACAAACACTGCAAAAGCTTCAAAAGTTAGACACAATGGAACAAAATCTTCGGAAGTAAGACATAATGGAAGAAAATCTTCAAAAGTTAGACACCACGCTTGAACAAACACGTGAAGATTTAACTACTGAGTTACATAACATTGAATCAAAATGTCAAAAAGTCTGTAATGACGTAAAAACACAAATTTGTGAGCATTTTCAACCTATTTTTTCACGGCATGGAAATGCATTACAGAATCACGAAGCAGCCATAAAAGAACTGCAAACCATTGTTCATGAAAATCATGAGACCTTTCGGGCTAAAATTTACTCAGTTGCATCTACCGATTCGGTTACGCTACTTGCAAAAACTCAGGAAAACATAAAGGACACAGTAGATACTCTGAAAATTGGTTCAGAAAGACACATGAAGGAAATTAGTTCATTATCAGAGAAAGTAGTCGAACTTTCCGATCAGCTAAATAATTTATCTACGAAGGTAGATGATAATATGAATGACGCAAGAGCGGTAGTCTTTAATGACACAGAAGAGTACGAACAACTTAGAAAATTCAATCAAAATCAAATCAATACGCAACACCAAAGAGAAATCCGGGAAGTACAAGATCAGCTGACACAGGTAATACAAGAATTATGTATTTCAGAAGACACTCATGCTCCAATACGAGAAGTGGGACAGAGAAATACGGAACAGACACAAAATAATAACATGGGGTACTTCAGAAATTATGAAAGAAATTGGCAAGGTACACCAAATTTTGAGATGGAACCGCGGAAACGACGTAACAATGACCGACATGCGACTCGCCGACATGATGATTTTGACTATAAGCTGTTTATTAATACCTGTAAATTCAAAACATTTAAGAATTCCGGCAACGACATTCATCCACAAGCATGGCTACATCAATTCTCTCATTGTTTTCCTCCCAACTGGTCATTAGAGCACAGATTAGAATTATTGTGTGGCTACTTAGAGAATGGACCAGCTGTAAGAATGCGATCGGTCATTCACGATTGTCACAGTGAAGGAGAATTTTATCATACCTTCCTCTCAGCATATTGGTCTCAAGCTACACAAGACCGAGTAAAACATAGCATCATAATGATGAAACATTTCGAACAATCTGAATTTTCCAGTCTTGTGAAATGTTTTGAAGACATGTTGCATAAAAATCACTACCTTTCAAACCCATACAGCCCCTCAGAAAGCATCCGCATTTGCTTAATCAAATTGCCTGAACATTTACGAGATTTTATTTTGGCAGGACGTTGCAAAGACGACATTGAAGCTTTTCAGGGACTGTTACAAGAATTGGAAATTGACACTGACAATCGCGGAACGCGAAAACCGGAGTACAACAATTACAGGTCACATCCGTCACAATTTCGCGAAGACAGAAATAATAAATGGACAAGACAAGGCTATTCTTACAACGTAAATCCTGACCAAAACAGACACCACCCATATGACAACCGTTGGCAGAGTAGTAATAATTACAGGGAAAGATCACCGCTCCATGGTAATGACTATCACAGAGACAATCAGAGAAACAGACAAAATGGAAACCAAAATTATTATTATCAAGGGAGATAGAATAACGTCAGACGCAACGGTCCACCGCGCAGTTACGATTCGGGAGAAATTCTCCACCACATGACCGACAAGAAAGAAATTATGGAATCTACCGACATGACGACAGACGATATAATCATAACGACAGACCTGAATTTTATCAGAACTGGCTGGATTCAAACAGGGCTGGGCCCTCTCGGCAAGGTGAATTTGTAGAAGTTAGGTCTCCTAATCCAAATAACGACGCGCGTCAACAAAGAGACAGACAATGACTCGTAGTGCCGGCAGCCACGTGCGCCGGCTGGCTCAGCGAAAAATAACATAGACGCTAACCTTGACAAAAATTTTAGCATTCGTTACCGACATATACGACATGATAATTGTTTTGAAGTTGAAACTCTGCGCACTAGAACGGGTAAAAGGTTGCACCACACTTCACATGTAAAACCGTTTATTGAAAGATAACCTGCTTTTTAACTTAGTGTTTGCCACAAAATTTTTCACTTCACACTACTAGTACGAGTTGTCACACTTAGAAACTGTTATCATGCAACAATGTTTTGAAACTAACTATCCAATCTAGAACCTAGGGAACAGATATAGAGAGTAATTACCACTGCATTGTGATAGTGAACAGAGGACACAGTGTTACAGTGTGTGTACATTCTTGCTTGTTAGTGCACGATTATGTAACGAGTATAAGGCTTACATACTTAGAACATATACTGCTAATGAGATTTTACTGCAACATTTTGGTTTACTTGAAAATACATTATGGATTTAAAGTGCTTTCTGAGTGATACCAGATGACACAGTGGTTACTTTATTTGACATCTACACGATTATATCACGACGCTACTAATGTGTGACAGAATTTACATTGTTGCTTTTGCGGTGTATCTGTTTTATATCTGCACAGTTTTTCTGAATTCTTCTGGAAAGGAAAACATGTTTTAGTAGTAACTTTTGTGGTATAACTACAATGAGACAGCCTTTTTCGTAGCACAACAATACGTTACAGTATAGTACTTTCTTGATCATGGTAATGTATGTAATAACTACGATTTCTATACGCAAAGCATTTCACTTTTGTTTATGATGAGGTGAGCACATTGACTTCAGCGGAACTTTGCTTACAGAGGACGATAACTACGACACTTCCACAGAATTATCTTACAGCAAGACGCACATTTAGCGCTACAGGACACGCATTTGGGTGATTAATTTTGCACTTAAAACATTTTTTTAAAGATTTTTGAATTACAAAGAAAGTTTTCCGTGATACATTTCATTCCATTGCTGTAATCTGTAACACCTGAGGGTATAATTACATTAATCCTCAGGGGGTACACGGCTACTTTGTGTACCATGTGTCTGGCAAGCACAAGGAGCCCTAGCTAATATGGTATTTGCTTATATAACTTTATACATCGGTACCATATTTCTATAACACATAAATTACACAGCTATCTAATCATTTAACTGAGAGAGACATACATCTATTTTACTACATTAGTGACAATTGTTTACGTAATTACACAGTTGGATAACACTTATGAAATTGTATTTTGTCTGTACTTTGTGAACTGTTCATATTTTTTCAGAACCATTGTGATACTAAGAGAGCTTTGAATGATGTATTTGGTATGGGATAATGATTTTAAAGGTACATTTGAGGTAGATGACACTATTGAAATTAGCAGATAATTTTTTTTTAGGTTTTGAAATTATTGCAGAAAGCTACGACGTTTTTGAGATTTGACTGCGGTAGTATGATGTTATTATTACGATTGCGATGTGTATTATGCTGTTGGGGTAGGTTTATGATCAATAGGCTGATGCTATATGAGGAATTTGATTATGCTACGTATCTGTTATGATGAAATATTGAAGAAGTGTCGACGAATGTGTATATGTGTAATAAGGTAAGGAATAATGAGTAGTGGTTATGGACTCTGGTTTGTGAAAAAGGTTGTTGGAAACCGAGAATCGTACTTTAAGAGTTATGAAATGTATGTACATGCGTGAATGTACCACAATGCCTGCGAAAATTTTTTGGACACTGTTATATTCATAGGATTTTGTTTCTACACATTTTTAACGCAAATTCTCGACCTGTGAAATTTTTTCTATGAGACTGTCACTGTAGCGCAAACTGCTGTCATAAATATTTCTGTAAGGAAGCTAAGTGACCCAGGTGGTGCCCAGGTGTGCCAGTCGCCTGGAGAAAAAGCCATTAGGTAAAAAAAAGGCCATTATCCTCGCTATTGACATTTCTTTGTAGAAAGCATCGCAAATATGACACGCTCAAACTTGAAAACATATGATTACACTTTGGAGCTCTTAATTTATGATATTTACTGAAATGCCTAATGAAATGACGAAAAATATTTTATGTCTATACAACTTATTATGACTACTGTCTTTCTAGTTGAGAGACTGTTTTACTGCCTAAAGAAATGCCATATGGCTAGTGAATGATGTTTCATGCCTTCCTTTGTACATATTTGCTCATTTTGTTTAATACCTGGTTTCTAGCTGCACTGCAGTATTGGTTAAAATAAAATTTAATAGATGTACTAATATCACTATTTTCTGTCTACAGACCCAGCAAAGAATAATTTTATGATGTACTTTCGTAGAAAAGAGAGCACAAATAGACATTCCCTTCAGAGGAATAGCAAAAATAATTTGTTAACGGTTTGGTAACTTGTCTGCTAGAGTAAGTCAAGGTGATGCATCACTCTAGTGTTAAGATGTGACATAGGTATTAGATATGGCCATCTTTACTGTACTATTTTTTCTGCTTGTGGGTTTGTCATGTTTAGGTATAAGGTATTGCAGTTTCTGCTGCTGTTTGCCAGGCATAGTTCTACTGAATTTTACATTGTATTAAGCTAGTTTTACTACTGATTTATTTTTCTTGTTGCTGCTCATTGCCTCATATTAGTTGTATTTGCTTTGCTGATTTCTATAATGCTGCTTGCTCTGCCAATTTGCATTTTTTGTCATTGCTGTTTGTGTTAATTGTTTTGTGCTGCTGCATTGCCTCATCCCTTTGTTTATGCATCTGAGCTCAGTGGATTTAAGTTAGCTTAAGATGGGGTAGGCTATATAAGAGAACGAGTTGTGATGAATTGGAAGAAATGCATTGAGAAGCTATAAGAAAATGGTTTGGCCCAAAAAGAATTTTGAAAGAGAATATGAAAAAAAAAGTTGGGTTTAGAGACAAAAGGTTTAGGTAGGATTTCCTTGGAAATAAATGATGAGGTAAGATAATGGAAAACAAATAATGAGGTAAGAAATATGTGAACATATAAATCCAGAAAGCATGCTTGGATAGGATTTTTTTGGTGGAAACAAATGTTGAAATAAGAGGAAAGATCTATGGAATGAAGTTTTGGGTTGGACTGCAGTACCAAATGTTACACTGAAAACGAACCCTGTCTTTCCTTTTGTATTATTCCGCTATGTGTTTATGTACCCTTGTGTATTTGTCTTTTTCTTATCTTTATGTGTTTTGCTAATAAGATTTATGTTGTACAATTTTTCAAATACTATGTTATTTTCTTTGTAAAAATGTTTAGACATTATTTATTCTGTTCTGTTTTAATGCTCATGTGTGAAATTAATGTTTCGAAAACTATTCTCATTATTTTATATATTTACTTATGTCATAATTCCTGTAACACTGACGTATCTGTTTATTTCTATTCTTTTGTAAAGCCTGTACTACTACAAATGTTATCTGTATTGTTATGTCCTTTAATGATGTATTTTGTACCTTTGTTATTGTATTCTCATTTTATAAAATTGTAATTGACACCTGTTCATCAAATTAAGTAAGTTGTAAGCATTCATTTCTCTGCACATATTTCTGATGGTCATAGTATACGCACAATATGTGAGAGATTGGGATTGTTAGTGCTTGCACGTGTGTTAATAATTCAGCAAGGGACTGGTTAACAGCATTGCTGGTTCTAAGGACTTTTTAAAAAAAAAATTGTGAGTGCACAAGTGGTGGTTTATGGACTTACTATGTAGTACAAGACTCTTCGATGGTGATTGTGCACCTGCACAGTCGCAACAGATAGCTGCTGGCCGTCTCTACAAGGACTAAAGTGAGTTCGCACCTTTTATGGCCCACCAATACCATAATTTCTACAAGGACTGCAGTGGGTCTGCACCTCTGGTGGCCCACCAATACCATAATTTCTACCAGGACTACAGTGGGTCTGCTCTGTGATGACTTACCTACCAATATACTTCAAAACTTCGACTGACTTTGGAGTGGGTTTGCTCTGTTGTGGCCCATTACCTGTCTGCATGTCAAGAGTCAGTACTGTCTTCCCATTGGAAGGACAATACTACTTCACGACTTCATGGAAATCCACTACTTCAGTGCGCATTTTCTTTTACTGCTCAGACTTTGAGAAAAACACCTGAACGATCAGGACTGTCTTTATGGACTGTGAGAAAATTTTAGCTTTTGACCAACATTGTATCAATAAGTGTGTGCATTTGATTTCTTTGTTACTGTAATTGTGAATTTTTTTTTTCAATTTGAATTGGCCAGTGCCCAAAACAATATGTAAAAGTTTTTGTGGGGAGCATGGGGGCTATGTAAGTGGGCTGTTTAGGTTTTTATATTGGTAACGCCACGTAGCGCTCTGTATGAAAATCACTGGCTGTGCTGTGTGCAGTCTGTGGCAGGTTAGCATTGTTGTAATATTCGCTATTGTAGTGTTGGGCAGTTGGCTGTTAACAGCGCGTAGCGTTGGGCAGTTGGAGGTGAGCTGCCAGCAGTGGTGGATGTGGGGAAGTGAGATGGCGGATTTTTGAGAGCGGATGATCTGGACGTGTGTCCATCAGAAACAGTACATTTGTAAGAATGAATGTCATGAACTGCTATATATATTATGACTTTTGAACACTATTAAGGTAAATACATTGTTTGTTCTCCATCAAAATCTTTCATTTGCTAACTGTGCCTGTCAGTAGTTAGTGCCTTCAGTAATTTGAATATTTTATTTAGCTGGCAGTAGTGGCGCTCGCTGTATTGCAGTAGTTCGAGTAACGAAGATTTTTGTGAGGTAAGTGATTTGTGAAAGGTATAGGTTAATGTTAGTCAGGGCCATTCTTTTGTAGGGATTATTGAAAGTCAGATTGCGTTGCGCTAAAAAATATTGTGTGTCAGTGTAGTGTTGATCAGAATAGGTAAAGAGCGAAATGTCTGAGTCCGTTCAGCTTTGCTCAGCTGTTTGAAAATCAAATAATGTAAGAGTTTTATCAGCACAGTAATTCATTAATTTTTCTAACGGGACGTTTCAAGCTGGTCTGGAAAACATAAGATCCGTGCTCAAAGATGTCTTGTGTTCCTTTTTTTCAACAAAATTATGAGCTTTCCGCCCAGTCATTGACGTCTCTGTTCTCCTTCTGTAGTCTTGGTAGTGTGTAGGCTATATGTGGCAAGAATGTTCAAAATAGTTCAAATGGCTCTGAGCACTATGAGACTTAACATCTGAGGTCGTCGGTCCTCTAGAACGTAGAATTACGTAAACCTAACGAACCTAAGGACAGCACACACATCCAAGCCCGAGGCAGGATTCGAACCTGCGACCGTAGCAGCAGCGCGGTTCCGTACTGAGGCGCCTAGAACCACTTGGCCACAACGGCCGGCGGCAAGAATGTATTGCTGTTTCAAGTAAATAGTGAGAGCGGGCGAGAATTCGCGTAGACCTGTCACAGAAACGAAAGCAACAAGTAAACGGGTGTGAACTACAAAGGAATTCAAGAGTCAAAACTTCCAAAACATAACGCTAGAGTCGTAACATGTGATACAACGTGCAGGGCAAACAGGAGGTCATACGCCTGGAGGTCCCTTCCATACATCTCGCTGTTGCAAACGGACTTAACACCACGACCAAGACACAGATCTGAATACAGCGAACAGACACAACAGTGCCTCGCCTGACAGCTCGTAATTTTGTGACGAAAAAAAATTGGGGACCAGGGAGGTTTGAACACTATCTTCCCCTTCCAAGTCCAACACGAAGACCACACAACGACGATTCGGTGGCTATTGATGTTCGCTCGATGTTGCACATTATGAAGTTGAACCGTGAACTGTTTCTATTGTTCTTCTTTTTTCACTGTTCAGTACACCTTCTTCTTGTTTTCATTCTTGTTACGTGTTCATTTTTGACGTGCCATTTTACCACTAAATCTGAGAGGGGTGCGAAAGGAACCATTGTAAGTGCTCATCTCTCATCCTTCTCAAAATCTTGCAGCATCTGGTAGCACTATATTCTTATTATCCAATCGCTGCGGACCTCAAGTGTTCTGAGCAATGAACAATTTATAAAAATAACAAGAATCTCCCTTCTCCTAAGGCATTTGCTGTGATTAAGCAGTCATGCATATTTCTCTCTCAGAAGGGGGCAGAAAGCAGAAATTCTCCCCTACTATGAGGGTACTTTCGAGTTTCTGATGGTGATAATAGCTGCACATATGCACTGGAGGGGCTTCATCTTTACTACAAAACATGTTGATGAACCAGTCCAGGACTCCCTTACATAATTTAAACATTGATTACTGCTGGTATTTTCTGGGTAGTACACATTTTTCTCACTCTGTCTCATGTTTTCCCATCCGTTTGCAGATTTTTATCTTGCTACAAAGTTTCCTTTACGCTGATTCTCACAATGGAAGTTTACAGCCTACCAAATGTAGTCTCTGGTCCTCTGCGAAGCTCTTAGTGGGATGTGTAACTCTGTCACTGAGAGCGTCCTTGCTT
Organism: Schistocerca nitens; assembly: GCF_023898315.1. NCBI lineage: Eukaryota > Metazoa > Arthropoda > Insecta > Orthoptera > Acrididae > Schistocerca > Schistocerca nitens. The sequence goes on from NC_064621.1 coordinate 490,198,225, forward strand.
TCATTGTGTGCGAAGCTGGGACTCCGTCATTCAATGAGGAACAATTTTACGACTCCTTGCAGCTATACCCCGGTCCTCGCTCACTCGTAGGACACGGGGGACCCAGCTCACAGAAAAGCGTTGCATTTATCCTTCACCATACAGCAATGAAATGCTTATAAAATACTCAATAAATGGTGTTTGTTTCAGTTATATCTGTAACTTCATGTGTCTTAAGTAATTTGGATTGATTTGGTGGGCTAATCTGAATAGTGAATTGTTGCTTGGGCTAAGGAGCAGTTTTGGGAAAAAAATTTCCCATAAGAACAGTTTTATTAAATACCAGTTGTGGGACAGCCATCATAGGACTAATGTATTTTTGTTGTCTGTAACAATAGAATTCTAGCCATGTCATTGATAACAACCACTAACAATATTATCATAACAAGTGCGAGAGCCCTACAAGAACGTCATCTTTGGCCTATTACTGTGCCATAATATGACATCAAGTCTTATGACTGAAAATGGCACAAAAATCGATGTGCTATAGCACAATAAAAAGTTAACGTTAAAAGTGATCATAACATTAATCACAGAATATTTCTTTTGATGTACTTACGACAGCAGCATTGTAACCACGCATGAAACGTCTGAACTTTTAGTAGATCGCAGATGAACCACTAAAGAAGTTTATAATTCGTCATCGTGCAATTAATATACACTTAACTAAAGAAAACAAACGGCTAGTGTTTCTACTTGAATAGACACAACAATTCCGTAAAACTGAGCGTGAATGAAAGTTTTACAGATTTTGCCGCAAATATAATATTTGTAGAAATTAATACTGGCTGTCACCTGAAGTGGCATAAACACACAATGCACTAGCAAACAAAATGTCATGCTTTTCGAGTCCTGCCAGTAGAATACATTACAGTGACATATTATTTAGCATTTTATGGAGTCCCACACGCAAAACAAGGCCACAGTCTTCAAATTAAAGAAAACAGCCATTACAATATTTCTAGAAAATAGTAACCGAGCTACAGGTGAATGTCTATCTAAATAGCTGATGATTCTAGCTACACAAGGAGGACTTCAAAAGTTATCTCACTAACAGTAGGATTCATTATCATGGAATAAGAGTCAGACTATTCTTATATTTACCAAGAGTGAACGAACAAGAAAAGTGAAGCATTGGTTTCTACTAGAGAATAAAACTGTACAAAGAAGAATAAAGAACAAATAAAATCCAAATATTTAAATCATCATATAAAGTATACCTCTTCCCACAAATTATCATAAAGAATAAATGCTTACTTAGATAGCACAGAGCACAGAACAGGGGAAAATTCGCGCTATTTAATAACAGAGAACACGTAAAACTTGTTTCACTCTATTAGGCAATCTTGCAGAGTAACTGTTATGTAAAATATTTGAGTTAAAAACAATCTTCGTAGCAACTTAGGGCCTACTCTTTTATTAACAACGCGTTTCACCTTTGTGGGGCATCTATAGGTTGTCTGTAAGAATAACAAGAGAAGTAAAAGTTAAGGTATGGCCCTCACTTGCACAGTTCTAAGGAACCGTTACTGATCTTAAAATTATTCTGTTACAACATATTAAAAACTATAAAACGCCTCTGTTCTAGGCTGAAGCATGCAGCGAATCATGTGGACCCACAGAGACCTAGCCAAAAAGAACTAAGATAATATCGTACAAGAGCGGCATAGAATGCAAAATAAGTAAAAAAACTGAACGATAAATACTTTAATAAGTTGCAAACAGCATGCCTTAATGCTACAGTGGTAGGAATACACTGACAAAGAAGTTATCATATTTATACATAATACACAGTGCTGTAGCCGTAACTTGACGGCAGGATTGTTAAGTGCGCACACAGGCGAGCAATGAAATAAGGTTTGCGTGCAATGTCTGCAGAAATAAAATCACATATCAGGATGAGATTTATTGTGAAAATGTCAAGGAAATATAATCTATTCACACAAATATTGCCATAAAAAGCATTTGTTGGATTGATTCATGAATACTGCTCATCAATTTGGAATCGTTACCTAGTTGGATTACACAGAGATAGAAATCCAATGAAAAGGAATGCTTTTCATCACGGCATCTTTTGGCTGGTGTGAGAGCGATACGGAGATCACTAACAAACTCCCTGAGAAATGGTACAAGGGAGATGTGACGTATCACAGATATTTTTACTTTTGAAAGCATGAAAACATGGAGTCAAAAAATAATTAGCAAAGGTATTAAAGCCTCCCAAACGACTCGTGAAATGCAATCACGAGCCAATCAGAGAAATTATACACTCTTCAAGTGGAGCGTTCACAAATGGAAAGTGAAAAGGCAGAACGAATAGCGGTACAAGCAAATCCGATCCCAGCATGGTAACTCATACACAACTGTGTCATCATTCCAGAGAGCTTATTTAAACAAAACAGGCCAAAAAGCTGACGATCCACGTCCACTATAAACATTCGTCAATATTTAACAACTATCAGCTGTCTAGAGCTAGGAAAGGCATTGTTTCTCCCCTAACCAACGCCTAGCAATTAACGAGACTCTTCTCCTCCCTATCGCAGAATATTTAAGTCTTTACGTCTCTCTCGTTTTGGCGCCGAAGGCTTTCAGCATAAGGAGTTACCCTCATCCCGCCAAATTAATTGTCAAAGAAGACGGCGGAGCGGACAGAGGTTCAAGGCACTTTAGTGCTCTTCGTTCGGGAAACTGGCCCTAAGGCGGAAGAATCAGCAATAATCAACTGCCTGAGGGTGCAGAATGCAACGGAAACCACTGCATAAAAGACGCATAAAGTGTATCAGTAGGACAGGTGACCTATAACTGAAGAAGTGTCATGACGATCTCTCAATTAACAAAACATTACAGAATAGCCCCCACTCGGATCTCCGGGAGGGGGCTGCCAAAGGGAAGGTGACCATGAGAAAAAGACTGAATAACTAGCGAAAGGATATACTAGTCGGGGTATGGAATGCCAGTAGTTCGAATGTAGTAGGGAAGCTAGGAAATGTGAAAAGTGAAATGTTAAGGGTCGGTCTAGATATAGTGAGGGTCAGTGAAGTGAAATGAAAAGGAGACTAGGATTTCTGGGCAGATGATTATAGAGCGATATCAAGAGCAGGTGAAATGGTGAGACTGAATAGGATTCATTATGAATAGGAAGGTAGGGCAGACAGTGTGTTACTGCGAACAGTGCAGTGATAAGGTTGTTATCAGAATCGACAGCAAACCAACACCGAAAACGATATTTCAGGTATAAGTGCTGGAGTCGCAAGCAGAAGATAGGAGATAAGGAAAGTATATGGGGATATTGAAAAAGTAATTCAGTATGTAAAGGGTGATTAAAATCTAATATTTATGGGTAGGGGGGAGACTGGAATGTGGATATAAGGAAAGAGTAGAAGAAAGGGTTATCGGGCAATATGGGCTTGGTAGTGGGAATGAGACAGGAGAAAAACTAACTACACTCAGCAATAAATTTCAGCTACTAATAGTGAATAGTCTATTCGACAATTACAGACGGAGTGGTATACTTGGAAATGGCCGGGAGACACGGAATGATTTCAGTCATGGCCAGACAGAGATTCTGAAATCAGATACAGGAGCCTAAGGCGCACCCAGGGGCAGATACAGACTCAGATCATAATTTAGTAGTGATGAAGAGCAGGCTGAATTTTAAGAGATTAGTCAGGAAGATTCAGAACGCAAAGAAGTGGGATATGGAAATAGTAAGGAATGAAGAAATACGCTTGAATTTCTCTAAAGCAATAGGTACTGCAACAAGGATTTTCTTAATAGGCAGTTCAGTTGAAGAGGAATTAGAGGAATGGTTTTCTCTATAAAAGACAGAAATTGGAAGTAAGAAAAGAAATACTTCAGTTGATCGATGAAATAAGGAAGTATAAAAATGTTCAGGGACATTCAGGAACACAGAAATACAAATCGCTGAGGAAACAAACATTTACGAAATGCAGGGAAGCTAAGACGAAATGACTGAACGAAAAATGTGAAGAAACCGAGTAAGTAATGACTGTCGGAAAGATTGACTCAGCACATACAAATTTCAAAACAACCTTCGGTGAAATTACAAAAAGCAAGGGTGCTAACATTTAGAGCACAATGGAAATTCAATTGTTAAACGCGGAGGAGAGAGCAGACATGTGGAAAGAGTACATGGAATCCTCTATGTAGGGTAAGATTCATCTGATGTGATGGTAGAAGACACAAGATTCGATTTAGAAGAAATAGAGGATCCAGTATTAGAACTAGAATTTAAGAGAGCTTTGAAAGGATTAAGACCAAATAAGGCAGAAGGGATTGCATAAGAATTTAAAATGATTGGGGAAACTGGCATAAAACGACTGCTCACTTTGGGGTGTAAATTGTACGAGTCTAGTAACATACCACCCGACTTTCGAAAAATATCATCCACACTATTCTGAGCACTGCATGAGCTGACAAGTGCTAGAATTATAGCACAATCAGCTAATCAACTTATGCATCCAAGTTGGTGACATGAATAATATACAGAAGAGTGGGAAAGAAAATTTGCGATGTCTTGGATGACGATCAGTTTGGCTTTAGGAATGTTAAAGACACTAGAGAGGCAGTTCCGATGTTGCAGTTGATATTGTAGTTGAGACTAAAGAAAAACTAAGACACATTCATGGGCTCTGTCGACTTGCAAAAAGCCTTCGACAGTGCAAGAAAACTTAGCATCAGGGTGCATGGTCACGAAGTAGATGAAGGTAAGAAATTCTGCTACCAAAAAAGGACGGAGCAAGTACGCCATCAGAAGTTTACTTGTATCAAAAACAGGCCTTAATTTCAGGAAATTTTCTAAGAAAGTGCGGTTGGAGCTAGACATTGTATGGTAGGGAGACATGGACTGCGAGAGAACCGAAACAGAAGAGAATCGATGCGTTTGAGATTAGGTGGTACAGAAAAATGTAGAAAATAAATGGAAATGCCGTGTGGCTAGGGCCTCTCATCGGGTAGACCGTTCGCCTGGTGCAAGTCTTTCGAGTGGACGACACTTCGGCGACTTGCGTGTCGATGGGGATGAAATGATGATGATAAGGACAACACAACACCCAGTCTCTGAGCAGAGAAAATCTCCGACCCAGCCGGGAATCGAACCCGGGCCGGTAAGTATAACATTCCGGCGCTACCAGGTGCGGACAATGTAGAAAATTGGGTGGCCTGCTAAGGTAAGAAATGAGGAGGTTCTGCATATAATCCGAGAGGAAAGGAGTATATGGAAAGCACTAACAAGAAGAAGGGTCTGGATGGTAGAACATAAGATATCAGGAAATAACTTCCATGATAGTAGAGGGAGCTGTAAGAGGGTAAAAACTGAACCGGAAGACAGAGGTTGGAATATATCCAGCAAATAATTGAAGACGCAAGTTGCGTGCTATTCTGAGATGAAGAGGTTGGCACAGAAGAGAAACTTTTGGTAGCCAGAATCAAATCAGTTAGAAAGCGGATGACTGAAGGAAAAGGAAAAAAAAGGAGAGAGTTTTTCATGTCATGAACAAACTTAAATAAAGATAAATATGTTTCAAGGACGGGAAAAGCATGTTGCTAAAACAGTAAATATACATGAAAATAAATGATGCAGTTTATACACAGGGTGTAAGAAACTACGTATACAACATTTTAGAGAGTTTAGGGGACATAAAATGAAACGTTTTTATATGTGACAAATAAGTTACAGGTGCACCATTCCCCACCCCTCCCCCTTCCCCCCACCCCTTCCTTTCACCATGGTTACATGAATGTTTTGACAATAGTAATGTTCAGTCGGTGTTCAAACTGGCGTGCGATGTATAACGTTTTAGATTCGTTGCTGAAAATCGGGTCCTCTTACATTAAATCTAAGTTGTAATGACACATGCTGAAAACAGTCAGGGTGTTTCCTGAAGTATGGCTGCAGCTTTAGCTAAACGGGCAGACAGCTCCTCTGGAGCCTCTATCTGTGTCCTGTACACTAAACGTTTCATCTACTCCCATAAAAGAATTCCATATCATTCCAGCACTTATAAATCAATATTCATCAAAAAGGTTGAACTCCGTCTCTGAACACCCCTGGTATCAAAACCTTAATGGGCCCCTAGTGCGGAAACGCTGCACCAGTGACTCTTTCGTCGTATAAAAATTAGTATCTGTTTATTATTTCCTCGATACATACAAAAATTTTGTATACACAGTTATTTGCACTACATATAACCCCAGCCACATACCTTCACGAGATATTCATCGGTCTATAACTACGCAGGTATTAAAAATATATTGTTTTCTACTTCGTCCTGCAGTGGTTAGCCACGACTTACACTAATTCTAAGAGTAGCTCATGAACCTTGACTCGATTTTCGTTTTGGGTAATATCTAATCTGAGTAACTGACTTTCATGGGCCAATAAATCCCAGAAAAACTGAATCTAGTGAGCGAAGAACGGTAAATGACCGTAAAATTCCCTCACTTCAGGGAAAGAGTTCTTCTTTTAACGCACTCCCACGAGAGTAATAAATGTTTTAATGCTTTAATGCAGTTGAAGATACAGAAGCGTGAGTTGTATTTTAATGGTGTTTGCGACTGGAGAATAACAAGCCTCTAGATACAGAGGACCCACATCGCGAACTAAAGATAACACTTCCATCTGACTTCTAATTGCAGCATAAATCACAGGACTACGTACAGAAACGTCTCATTACTAAAGGGGGCCAGTTTTAGTTCATCTTTATTTCAAGAAATGTTAAAGAGGGCACTAAAATGCTAAATTATTTCACTGCACACAGTCATCAAGCAGTTTCACTGAAGTAACAGAAATATCCAAGGACTGTGATAATATTATGTTAAACGACTTCATACTGCAGTTGTAGTTTTATAAGTTGCAATCCATGATTGCTTTCCAGGCTTTCTCATTTTCGGATTTCCGTGCATAGAGTAAAGTTATTTTTCAAGGTTCCATACGTCAACGTACATACAACGTAATATTGTTGTTGTTGTTGTTGTGGTCTTCAGTCCTGAGACTGGTTTGATGCAGCTCTTCATGCTACTCTTTCCTGTGCAAGCTTCTTCATCTCCCAGTACGTAATATTATTTCTTGTGAAATATGCGTTGTAAGCATACCGGTCGACCTGATGTAGCATTAGGTTAGAGGTTTTGTGTTGTAATCATAAAATGTACGAATTACAATTAGTCATACAAAATACCAATAATAAGTCAATAATATTTTCTGTCTGTGAATGTATATCTCATTATACATTGTTGTTACTCAGTTTTTAGGTGAAGTGAACCTAGATATAAGGCATACAACATTTATGTTATTGATATCAGTCTTTATACTAGCTGTGAGTAAATATTAATTGGAGAGGTACACATAGGTATAATCAAATTTATTAACGCACTATAAGTTACACGCTAGAAACGTATAATTATTTTAATATTCACCTGTGGGAACGTTATCAAATAATGTAAAAATTACTAAATTTACAACCATAAGTTTGTTTGACCCACAGTACCATTATCCACAGCTGTCATGAAATATAAATGCAATGTCATTCTCCACTTTTCATGTAACATATCGGTTTATAATTTCAGTATCCACAATTTTCGTTTAAAATTAAAGAATCTTTACAAAGTATCATTAAATGCATTACATTCACGTAACTGCGACCAGTACCCTTAAAACTGGGGAACCAACGTGACACAATAAATTCTGCTCCTTCTGGGCTGGTTAGTCATATTTTTGGTGTTATTATTAACTGCATTAATACTTTACGGCCACAGTAAATAATGGCACTGTGGGTCAAACGAGATGGTGGTTGTGAATTTAGTAACTTTTGCATTATCTCATGACGCTTCCACAGGTGAATATTAAGATAATTACACAGTTTTAATGTACAATCTACAGTTAGTACATAGCTTTGTTATACCTCAATGTACTTGTCCAATTAATATTTACTCATGGCAATTGTAGAGGTTGATGTCAACGACATAAATGTTTTATATATTAGACGGTGGTTATACACTCTCTGTTCATGTTGGTCACATCACCTACAAATTGAATAACAATAATGCGCAATGAGATAAACGTTTATAGGCAGAAAATGATACTGACTTAGTATTGGTAGCTGTTATGACTGATTATAATTCCTATACATTATGATTCTAGCGCAAGACAACTAACTTAATTTGATGACAGCTGCAATGGTTAGCTAACAACGTAACATAAAATAGATAATGTAACGTGACAAAACTAATAAGGCAACGTGAGAATAAAAGTTTTTCTATGTTCTAACAGCCGGTGTCACTAATTCATTTAGAAGTGTCGCCAGCTGCCATTTGAGACTAATAATAATTTAAACATTCTTATCGGGTCAGGCGAAACGGACCTCGGAACTCTTAAGTGAGGCTGCGAACAACCTGGCGGAAAATGGTTAGAACAGTGTTCTGATTTTTTTGCACAAAGAACTCAATACATTCTTAATGGAACAAATTCGACAGAAGTAAAGTCGGCAGGAGCATGAATGAGTGTCACAGAGTCGTTAATGTTTATGGTATACAGGGTGGTTAGAAAAAGTCTTAAACGCTTGTAATGGTGTTGCACGGCACATTGTGATGGGAAATAGCTGTTAACGTAAAAATTCGATAGGTTTCGCTGTTTCCGAGGTAATTAGTTAATTAGCATTTTCCCATAGCGTAGAAGATAGCACTCGGCCTTTAGCTCGGATTCGATCACTACCACTATCCCATTTCCAACATCTTCGTTACTCCTGTAATGTTACACGAGAAACACTAGGTAGGACTCAAGAAAAATTAGCGAAAATTTCGCTAAGTAGTACTGACCCTGTAACAAATTCGTTAAGAAAATGTAGTGTAACTGAAGACCGCTGACGCCTCAGGAAGTGCAGAATCAATTCAATGATTACGAATAACTGGACATCTCCTCGGCGACATCTCTTCTAACTTTTGGCACTCGATCATTAGATTCGATGGCATTCATGTTCTTCGCAATCCATTCTCTTGTTACGGTATTGTAAACTCTAGTGTGTCGGACTGTTCTGGGTTGGTATTGCACTTGCTGATCTGATTTATTTAATAAGGCTTTCCACTCTTGGGCCTACGTATGGTTATTCTTATGTTTTTTCTCTAGTTATTGTTCCCATAGATATCTGCCAAAGTTCGTTCGAAAGGTTGTGGCCTCTTAACCTGTTTGTGCACATGATGCTACATTTTCTTTTCTTTTTCTACGTGCAGGCTCAACTGCCAGTCTGTGAACCAATCGCCTGGCCTGTGCACCTCTTCCCACACTCCCCATATTTTGCATGCTTCTGGCAATGCCCCCGGTTACGTCAGTAGCTTCGTTAGCGAGCAGGGTCACGTAGCCTCCAATGCTATCTCGTAAGTACTTAATATACAGTGAGATCAGAAAAAGCCTGACACGTTTGTAACGATGTTGCAGGGTAGATTGTGCTATGACATAATTGATAACATAAAAATTTGATCCGTTGCGCAGGTTCATAGCTAATTAACGTAAGTAGCCAACAAGTCGTTGCGCCTATAAATTCAAGTGGCCCTCCAGAGACGGTGTCGCCAAATCTGCTCTTTGATGTCCTCAAACCGAACAAGGAAGAGTTGGGAATGGGACGGTGGTAGTGATCAAATGCGACCTAAATGACGAGTGCTACCTTCTACGCTATGAGAACAACCGACACTAACTGTATCTTGCGGTCCACTGGAATATACGTGAACCACGGCCTGATTGGCTAACTTCAATGCTAATTAACTAATTACCTCGGAAACAGCGTAACCTATCGAATTTTGACGTTAACAGTTATTTTCCAGCACAACCTACCGTGCAACAACCTTACAACCATTTAAGCCTTTTTCTAACCACTCTGTATACCATAAACACTAACGACTCTATGACACTCATTCAGGCTCCTGCTGACGTTACTTCTGGCGAATTTGTTCCATTAAGAACGTATTGAGTTCTTTCGGCAAAAAAATCAGAACACGGCCACAAACTGGACCCAATGACAGATAAGCTGGTATTTCGTTCGCTAAATGGTACTACGGAATTTATCAAATGCCTTCCCGAAGTCAAGAAATAGTGCGACAATAAAAGAAAAATGACTGAACTTCGCTGTCTATCAAGGGACTATTATTGACACTTTAAATAAAAATTTAAAATAATAAAATAGTTGCTTATCTCCTAATCAGATAAGAAAATATAAGTTGCTCACAGCTGCAGCAAATCTAAGTAATGTATCCCAATTACAGGTGGTTAAGTATAACAAACAAAGTTGACTCTTTATTAAGTCACAGAAAAACTTCTAGTGTGGTGATAAACTGCTACTTCATTATGTAACCTGAAATTAGCTCGAGCCCTCAGTGTAGTGGTTGACAAACACCAATATAAATAAAGCAAAAATAGCTGCAAAATACAGGCAGTTTTCACAGATAAAATTAATCATTGTACAACTCCACATGAATAAATGGTCCTTTAATTGACATACAATTTCTTAATACCACCTTCCGTTCAGTGAAGACAAGTAAACAAAGTCCCTATTGGCAAACTGAGTTAAAAATCACACTCGGTATAACTAACTCAAAGTACATTTCGCTTTCACGGGCAAAAATACAAGCTCTTTTGAACAACAGCAATAAAGAAAACTACTTCATAAAATATCTAAGTCTCCATTGCTCTAACACGAAATATTTCATTGTCACAACCAAGGACGTGATAATTTTAGTCAGCGAAAAGCGTCCGAATGGAGCAACGCTCAGCTGTATCTTTTGAACCACATCCTGAAACGTACAGAAGACGAAGTTGGCTGTCGCTCTTTTAAACCTTTGGTCCTCCTCTACATGGAATACTTAAAGACTACATGCTATCAATAGACTCTCTTACAACTTTTTGCATACAATAATTCACTCACAAAATAACGTTGAAATAGTTGACAATTTTACTAGCAGTAATCAAAATAATTTATGATTTGTATGGCTTCAATAATTATAGTACAAACGTACACTGACGAAAAAAAGGTCGCAACACCGAGAAGGATTGTGCGAATAAACGATATTTCGTAGGCATGTTTCTACGGCTAAGGTTTGAGGTATCTTCAGATTTCGCACCAGTCGCATTCCTCGAGTGGCGCAGTTTGTGCCACTATGCGAATGTAAATCAGATTTGCTTTAAATACGTGCTGTAATAGTTCTGAGCGTTATTTACTTTTTAGGGTGGACGTAGTAAGTTGATGATAGGATTGCCTCTAAGGCGACACAGACGCCATTATCAGCATCGCACTGAGTTCGAACAAAGTCGTGTTATAGGGCTACGAGAACCTGGATGTTATGATATCCCTTCCCCAAATTAATTGCAATGATGTACTTATTCTGTCTTGAATGAATGGCTACTGTACTCGGCGACTGTGCAGATAAAAGTGTTATTACTTTGTATCTCCAGCAATGGAGATTCAATGGAGGAAGAATCTTCTGAATCTTCTGAATCTCGGAGATGTCGATCCCGGGACTCCACAGATGCGGTGATCGACTATTTAGTATTGAAGGTTCTTCACAATCTCAAAGATAAACGGGAGGGGAGTGAAAATTGTTTTTGCGAGAATAAATCCACGTCCGGGTTACTGAATGTTACTTTTCAGAAAACTCGATGCAGGCTCTAGAAATTTTTTTCGCCACAGGATGTAAATCTTGCTGGTGAAACTTAAACATATATTAATGTTACTGCCGCCAGGAAGACAACACAAAACAAAAAAATTAGGAACTACATCCAAGTCGGCTAATAAAGCCAGAGAGAGAATTTACAACCCATACAATGCAGGCTCTCACGGCTGCCATTGCCTTCACTTAAAACTTCCGGACTCATAGTCCTATCAGCCCGGAAGTTTTAAGTGAGTGTGCAACCTCTCTTTTTAGCACCTTTGCTGCCAATCGCAGCCACTATATATTTGAACGTCAATATTACCGTCGTTGTTTTTGGTATATAGAACCACTTTATTTGTCCTGCCAGGTCAGACGTAAAACGAACAATTATGTATTGCATTTTAAAACATATGCGAAGTAAACTTTTGGCCACTACCCGCCTTTAACAAAATTAAAGAACAATTCTACCCAGCTGACATTTTAGTACACGCGTCGTAAGACAGAGAATACAATGAAATATCAAATTCTCTCAGCGTGATACTACAATGTTCCTTCTGCGATACTGCGAAAAGACATGGCAGGTGTGTTACCAATGTAAATGATTGCTGGCAGCGGTGGTAACGGGATTGTACGGTCGCAAGAAGTCCGCACTCCGAAGAGCCACGTGGCATTACTCACAAGGGAACCTCCCCATCGCACCCCCCTCAGATTTAGTTATAAGTTGGCACAGGGATAGGCCTTGAAAAACTGAACACAGATCAATCAAGAAAACAGGAAGAAGTTGTGTGGGACTATGAAAAAAATAAGCAAAATATACAAACTGAGTAGTCCATGCGCAAGGTAGGCTATATCTAGGAGAGTGTCGGCTGACGAGCGCCGTGGTCCCGTGGTTAGCGTGAGCAGCTGCTGAATGAGAGGTCTTTGGTTCAAATCTTCTCTCGAGTGAAAAGTTTAATTTTTATTTTCAGACAATTATTAAAGTTCAGGCACTCACACATAATCAACTTCGCTCTCCAAAATTCCAGGACATGTTTAGATTTGCTTGGACATATGCAGGATTTTACTGTCTACACACGGAAACATTTGAAAACGTAAAAAACGTATGTTTTGACAGAGCACAGGGAAAACTGTGCGACTGTGAAACTGTTGCATTCATTTGTTGCAGTTTATGTGACAAACTCTTATGTTTTCATCACTTTTTTGGGAGTGATTATCACATTCACAAGAAAACCTAAATCGGGCAAGGTAGAAGAATCTTTTTACCCATTCGCCAAGTGTGAAAGTTAGGTGGGTCGACAACATATTCCTGTCATGTGACGCACATGCCGTCACCAGTGTCGTATAGAATATATCAGACGTGTTTTCGTGTGGAGGAATCGGTTGACCTATGACCTTGCGATCAAATGTTTTCGGTTCCCATTGGAGAGGCACGTCCTTTCGTCTACTAATCGCACGGTTTTGCAATGCGGTCGCAAAACACAGACACTAAACTTATTACAGTGAACAGAGACGTCAATGAATGAACGGACAGTTCGTAACTTTGCGAAAATAAAGAAAGTAAAATTTTCACCCGAGGGAGGACTCGAACCAAGGTCCTCTAGGTCTGTATTTGCTCACTCTAACCACGGGACCACGCGCTCCTCAACTCACATTGTCCTTCATGTTGCACATGGACTATTCAGTTTGTATATTTTGTTCATTTTTTCATAGTTTCACACAACTTCTTCCTGTTTTCTCGATTGATCTGTGTTCAGTTTTTCAAGGCCTATCCACTGCGTCAATTTATAACTAAATCTGAGGGGGGTGCGATGGGGAGGTTCCCTTGTCAGTGGGAAGACCACTGTGATCGGCGTATGACTCCGGCGCATCGTGTTGCTTCTGCAGTAGAAATCTGGGCAGCTGTTGACATCACAGTGACACAACGAAATGTTAAAAGTCGGTTATTTGAAGCAGAGCAGCAAGCCACAGCACTGCCGCCATCGCCATTTGCGACTTCAGTGGTGTCAAGCGAGAGCACGTAGGGGAGGCTGGTTGGAGGTATGGTGCCCTTTCTGATGGAAAATTGTACTGCGGCGGCATGATGGCCGTGTGTTAGTTAGAAGAAACCCAATTGAGGGCCTGCAACCACCAACCTGTCTGCGTGCTAGACATACTGGACACCTGGAGGTATTGTCTAGGGTGCGATTTCGTTTGACAGCTGGAGCACTCTCGTGTTTATCCCACGCACTCTGCCTGCGAATGTGTACGTCAATCGGGTGATTCGACCTATTGTACTGCCATTCATGAACAGCATTCCAGGAGGTGTTTCCAATAGGATAACGCTCGCCTACACATTGCTGTCGTAACCGAATATGCCCTACAGTGTGTAGACCTGCTGGATCGCCAGATGTGTCTGCAATCGAGGACACATGAGACATCACCGGACGATAACTCGAGCGTCATCCACAAAAAGCATTAACCGTTCCGTAGCTGACTGACCAAGTGGAACAGACGTGGAACTCCATCCCACAAGCTGACATCCGTCACCTGTACAAGCAACGCGTGCACGTTTGCATGCTTGTATTCTACATTCTACGGGCTACACCGGTTATTAATGTACCTTCATTTGGAATTTTCAGCACCTTATCTAGCGCTCGAATTAACCCGTGAACGTGGAACGTTAATCATTTGATTATTCGACATTAATTATATTTTTGTGTTGTGATTCTCCACCTTCCGTCTGTGGGTGTGGTACCTCTTCCCTACAAAAAAGTTACAGCTCACTGCATTACTGCAATCACCGTTTCGTAGTTTTTGAACTGTGGACATATTTCTTTCTTTTTTTCAGTCTTCTGACTGGCTTTATTCCCGCCGCCACGAATTCCTCCCCAGTGCCAATCTTTTCATCTCAGGGTAGCGCTTGCATCTCCGTCCTCATTTATTTGCTGGATGTACCGTAATCTCGATCTTCCATAACATCTTTTGCCTTCTACGCTTCCTCTAGAACCGTGGAAGTTACTGCCTCATATATTAACAGATTGTTTAAATGTTCAGATATGTGTGAATTGCTAAGGGACCAAACTGCTTTTAGGTCATCGGTCCCTAGACTTACACACTACTTAAACTAACTTAAAATAACTTATGCTAAGAACAACACACACACACATGCTCGAGGGAGGACTCGAACCTCCGGCGGGAGGGGCAGAGGAGAAGGAGGAGCAGATTAGTGTTTAACGTCCCGTCGACAACGTGGTCATTAGAGACGGTGCACAAGCGCGTATTAGGGAAGGATGGGGAAGGAAATCGGCCGAACCCTTTCAAAGGAACGATCCCGGCGTTTGCCTGAAACGATTTAGGGAAATCACGGAAAACCTAAATCAGGATGGCCGGGGAGGGGTTTGAACCGTTGTCCTCCCGAATGCGAGTCCAGTGTGTGGGAGAGGCCGCGCAGTCCGTGACAGGACGCCTCAAACAAGGCGGCCGCTTCGCGCGGCTCTTAACAGGTTCCCTGTAATCCTTTCCCCTACTATTGTTAGTGTTTTTCATACTTGCTTTTCCTTGCCGTGTCTGCAGTGAGCAACTTAATTCCTTAACTTACATGCCCACCTAATATTCAACATTCTCTGTACCACCACATCTTAAATGCTCGATTCCATATTGTCCCGGTTTTCCAATGGTCCATATCTCACTGCCATCTTATGCTGTGCTCCACACATAAATACACAGACATTTCTTGCTCAGATTAAGGCCTATCTTCGATACTAGCAGACTTCTCTTAACCAGGACTTACCTGAGGAGGTGACAGAAGAAGAAACAAGAGAACATAGGAAAGAGATAAGGGATCTAGCTTTAGAATCAGAATTTGGGTGACCTTTGGAAGACTTAAAATCAAATAAGGCAGAAGGTATATATAACATTCCATCGGAATTTCTAAAATCCCTGGCAACACAAGCTTGTTTACGTTGATGTGTTGAATTCAAGAGACTGGCGATATAGTATCAGAGTATCGGAAAAATATCGGACATACATTTCCGATAACTGCATGAGCTGACAAGTGCGAGAATTATCACAGATTAACAGATGCATCCAAATTGCTTACGAATACAGTGTACAGACGAATGGAAAAGGAAACTGAGGATGTATTAGATGATGGTCAGTTTGGCTTTAGGAAACGTGAAGCCACCCGTTTTTCATAGACGGAATACTGAAAGCGCAGAAGTATTTGGAAATTTGTGGTAATCTGCTATGGGACCTAACTGCAGAGGTCATCGGTCCCTAGACTTATACACTGCTTAATCTAACTTTAACTTACGCTAAGGACAACACACACACACATGCCGGAGGGAAGACCTGACCTTACGACGGGGAGAGCCGCGCGAACCGTAAAAAGACGTCTGTAACCTTGCGGCTAGCCCGCGCGGCGCACAGATGTATCGCAACCTCCTAACAGACCAAGTTCCACGGATGCTAAGAGATTGCTCTGAAGACTAGGAGGAACCGGTGGTACCAACATGATAGCTGGCCAGCCGATAATGCTAAAAGAAATCGTTGCATTGGAAGCGGAGGACCTGTACTTTGTCCGACTCGTTCCCCGGATTTGGCGCCTGTAGACATTTTTCTGTGGGGAAAGCTGAAAGTCTACCTACAACGACATAACAACTACCCTCGGTGACATGCAACGATGCATTTTGCGGCCTGGTCGGCAGCACGTGTGCAACAGAAGTGCCAATCGTATACTGCTGCTGCCGGTGGTCATTCTGAACACGACTAGTGATGGTCAGTAAAGGCCTGTTTCCTGGTCAGAATCTACTTAACTAATGTGCGGACTTCTGTTGTTCTTTAGTGCGTGCTACCACAGAGTTTGTTCAAAAATCAAATGGTTCAAATGGCTCTGAGTACTATGGGACTTCCCATCTGAGATCATTAGTCCCCTAGAACTTAGAACTACTTAAACCTAACTAACCTAAGGACATCACACACGTCCATGCCCGAGGCAGGATTCGAACCTCCGACCGCAGCAGTCGCGCGGTTCACAGGTTTTGTACCAGTGTCAGTCTGGGAATTTCTCAAAATTCCATATTTCTGATTACGACTCGAACTAGAATCCTGTACCAAACATTATTGACATTCTAATTTACCCTACTTATAGTTTGTTAATGTCAAGAGGGACTGTTCCATTTAACACAGTGTGTGTTTGCACTAAGAACACACTTTCTAAAAATATGAGCCCCTGACTACCAACATGTTCTGTGAAGATCACACATCAATAGCACTTTTCATTTCCGCAATGTTTGCGCCGCAAATTTTAGGTGATTCACACTGCATATCATTTTGCTGAAGTTTCCTGACAGTAGGGGTCTCTCCCTTCTCACATTTTTGGAAAGCAGCTATGCTGGCCGCTGTGGACGAGCGGTTCTAGGCGTTTCCGCCCAGAATTACGCGGCTGCTACGGTCGCAGGTTCGAATCCTGCCTCGGGCATGGATGTGTGTGATGACCTTTTGTTAGTTAGGTTTAAGTAGTTCTAAGTCTAGGGGACTTATGACCTCAGATGTTAATACCCATAGTGCTTGGAGCCATTGGAACCATTTGAAAACAGTTATGAGTAACTATGTTTTTTCATGAACTGAGTTACAGTGATACTTAGCTATGTGTTTTCACCGTTGTCCAAAAGTTCACAGGTATAATTGGTTTTAAGAGCCACCATAGTATGAATTAAAGAAAATTATGTGGAATGAGAATTTGACCACAATGTCGTAAGAACATTTCGCTGTGGAAATGAATATTTTATTGGAACAAGCAATTCGTTATTAATAGTTGTTTTAGATGGAAAAGACGACCTCATTGTGATTCCTCGGACGTGGCCTGGTGGGATGGGGGGGGGGTGTCAAAAAATAAATCTTCGTCTGAAGTAAGTAAGGAGAGATAGAGAAGGAAGTTCGTGATTACACGGTTTTCATCGTTCGGGCCACCAGAAACGTAGCACTGGCTTAGTTTACGTTAGGAATGGAATCCATGTCGGTCGTGGACGTGTTAAGAACCTACGAAAAACGTAAGTA
Source organism: Schistocerca nitens (assembly GCF_023898315.1). Classification (NCBI taxonomy): domain Eukaryota; kingdom Metazoa; phylum Arthropoda; class Insecta; order Orthoptera; family Acrididae; genus Schistocerca; species Schistocerca nitens. The sequence continues at coordinate 490,215,952 of NC_064621.1, forward strand.
AGGTTGACACAGGGAGGATAAAAATATTCATCATACTAGAAACTAAAAGCAAGCAGGAAATGCCTGTAATTAAACCTGTACACCGTTTATATCAGGAAAGCACATTCCGTTGTTGCATTAGTTATATAACGATTGCCCTCTTAGGTTTCTGAAGCCTTTCCGTTTGCAACAGCAAAGAACGGGACAGGATGAATTTGAGCACTACACAAAAAGCAACTAAGCAGTGGAATTTACACACCAATGGTAACAAGCAGGCGTCACTGTCCGACTAGATGCACGGAGCAAATGTTAAAATTTCATGGAATATCAAAGCAACGTCCCAACCGCGAAATTTTCTTCACAGCCATACATCCAAAACGTTATGGACGTTCTACTACCTCTTTAAAGTATCATTCATTGCTAAATATATTGGCAACAAGTGATGAATCATATTCAAGATAAGCACTGTGCAATATTCCCTCTGCTCTCAAGTTCCTAACTAATTTTGTTGGGGGAACTATGTCACACCCATTTGACCGGGGTGGCATGGTTTTCGGAAGTAGCTGGGATCTACAAACTTCGTATGATTAGACAACATGAGTAAGTATCATTACAATTCCTCCAGTGGTACTACAACGACATGACATAAACCATCTGAAACACCAATGAGAGTACCATTTTGGTCATATTACAGAGCCATTGCTCCACGCACAGGCTTGACACCCTACATACTATTGAAGGGCGCTGCCCTATGGCCGACACTGTGGCAGTACTCGAGTTGTTTGACCGAAAATCCGATGTAATGTGTAAGTCTGTCTCTTTATAGTGCAAACTGTTATTTCAGTTCTGATTACCGTCAACAGATAACACGTCGAGTTCCTAAATACTGGATTTAAGGCCCTAAAATCCATCTAGCTTTACATAAAAACCATTTCTGGGACTGAGAAATGATATCTACCTTGTGTGTATTACGAATGCACATTCATAACAGTTCCAAAAATAACACTGTGGATTAAATTGAGTTATTACTATATTTAAGTTCGATAAACAGGAAAATGATCTCATAGTTGTGACATGCTTATCAGGAACCATCGCTTAAACGTTATTTCACTGATTTAAGGAAAAGTATCACCACCGGTGGGTCACGCATACAAACGTTTCACCTCAACAAAGATTTATTGACGACAACACACCGATAAATACAGGACCGATAAAGTAAGGATCAAATAGCTTACGTGCTACACAAATATTAATCATATTCAACAGCATATTCTCCCAACGTCGATACTTGAATCTGACAATTCCTTAGTGTCGCTTAACATACACAATAAAAATTAATACGTTTGTGTCCTAAGGCAAGAAATTTTCCTTTAGTTAGCTACCTACGCATGAATGTTGCATTGTGCACACAATAGATCTCAAAGCACAGAATTTAGGCAGGTAGAAATGATAATCGTAAGCCTGGGAGCTCTACTAGTACGATTAGGCAAACAATAAGTCAAACAGTCAAGAAAAAAGAAAAATTTCAAATCATGTTTATAAAAGTTAAACATGGATATTCGATATCACATCATCCTACTTCAGGCATCTGTCTCCGGAAATGGGTAATACGTTTGGACTTCATAACTCACTCATGTTTTCTATCTGAAGTTTCATACTAGGGCTACATAAAAAGAAAGAGAAACATGTTTTGCACGTCATTACAGAAGAGTACAGCGACATAACGGTTAGAACGAAATTTGTAAACCGAAAGAAAAATTCCGCAAACCTTCAAACACGAAAGGAAGCCAACATTTAATATAGAGTGGATGTGTTTATAAGTTTTATAAGTTAAGTGACAATTATGAAACAACCTTCCTACTATGTATTGTAAATGACATTTCACTGGCTGTAATTTACACTTTAGGAAAGAACATTCTTTGTTTTTACAATTTACCTCATATACTCTTATTTATTGTGTGAATTAAATTGTTCTGACATTACAATATTTTCCTTACATTTAAGAAGTAGTTGACTGAATAAGGGATTGATTTCCCTAATTGTTAACATTCATTTCTCCTCGATTCGTAGTTCCCTATTACCTTTAATTAAAGCTCACACACAAGAAGAACTTCAAATAAAATTCGCTCTCTCTGACAAAAATTTCTGACGTTTTCTTCGTCAAACGGAGTCATTAAGGTAATAAAAATGTCGAGTCAAATGAGTCAGAGGGCGCAATTAATGGCACATTCTTTCTAGGCCTTCCGTATGTAACTCAAAGGAGTAACGGACAAAAACAAGCGGAGCTGAAGCGAAGCTTCGATTTCACTTAGTTGCACAGGCTTTAGCTATCATCAAACGTGACACCACGAGAGAACATTTTTTCAGTTCAGTGAGCTTCTTCTGAAAGACGTATCATTAGAAACTGAGTAAATTATTTAAAGCGGTCCACTTTGTCGGTAAATGTTCAATAGTGAAACATCTTTTACGGGAAATGTAAACAATCTTATCCGATTATTAGACGTCACCGTATCATTGGTATTGTTTAATACCGTATTTCTTTATTGTCTTTGAGCCCATTACCACACAACCACCTTTCGTTCACACATTTACATAAACTACACGCAGCATGTAATAACTTAAACTAGGGTACTTAACAAGTAATGCAACAGTAAAAAGCATTTTTATTCAACTCTTATGATAGTGAGGTAGTCGATACAGCTTACCACATAAATTTGCTGTCATTATAATAATACTGTTTACAACGGAATTTCATTAATTCTTTCAGTTGTAAGTTTTGTTTAGTGATATTATCAATATATCACAGACCTCTTCAGTTACCAGTTTTGAAAGTAGGGCACTAAAGGTATAAATTCCTTTTTTGCTAATCTACCTTATTACTAGGTGGTTGATGGATATTATACCTGGTTCACACAGAGTATTCCTGGGGACAGAGAGGAGCAGATTTCCTTTTAATACGTTCTTAGTTCGTTAACACTCAGAAAGGTTTTATACAGATTTTATTATCTGACTCACTGTCTGAGCGTGTTTTGTGGAAAAAACATTTTCAAATCATTCATCGATTAAATTACGTTGTCTTATTTCAAAATCTTTTACATAAGTCTGAAAAATCTACCAGTGGGTTAGCGCAAAATATTTTGAAATAAGTGAAGATTCGTTTCGCAGAGTCGCTTTGGGAACAAACCATGTCGCTGTGACTTTCTTCGTTTTTCTTTTCTTTGCGTCATCAGAGCTCTGACTGGTTCGATGCGCCCCGCCACGAATTCCTCTCCTGTGCCAAGCTTTTCATCTCAGAGTAGCACTTGCAACATAAATCGTCAATTATTTGCTGGATGTATCCAATCTCTGTCTTCCTCTAAAGTTCTTTTTGCCCTCTACAGCTCCCCATAATACCATGGAAGTCATTTCCTGATGTCTTAACAGATGTCCTATCATCCTGTCCCTTCTACTTCTTAGTGTTTTCCACATATTCCTTTCCTATTCTACGCAGAATATCCTCATTCATTACCTTATCAGTCCAAATAATTTACAACATTTGTCTGTAGCATTACATCTCAAATGCTTCGATTCTCCTCTGTTAAGGTTTCCCAACAGTTCATGTCTCACTACCGTAGAATGCTGCACTCCAGACGTACATTCTCAGAAATTTCCTCCTCAAATTAAAGCCAATGTTTGTCATGGGTTACTTTGCTGCCTATTTACCACAATTCCTTAACTTCATCTACTTCGCGACCGTGAATCCCGATGTTAAGTGTCTTGCAGTTCTCATTTCTGTTACTTCTCATTACTTTCGCCATTCTTCGATTTACTCTCAGTCAATGTTATGTACTCATTAGACACTTCATTCTATTCAGATCATTTAATTATTATTCACTTTCACTGAGGACAGCAACGTCATCAATGAATCTTAGCACTGACATCCTTTCACCTCGAATTTTAATCCCACTCTTCAAAATTTCGTTTATTTCCGTCATGGCGTTTTCGTAGTATAGACTGAACGGTAGGGGCGGAAGCCTACTTCACCTCCTTAGATCTTTTTCATCTAAACATTTCGTACTTGGTCTTCAGCTCTTGTCATTCTCTCTTGGGTGTTCTGCAAGTTATATACTTCCCGTATCTCTCTATAACTTATCCCTACTTCCCTCAGAGCTCCGTAGATCTTGCACAATTTGACATTTCCAGAACGCTATTTCCAAGTCGGCAAACCTTATGAATGCCGGCCGGAGTGGCCGAGCGGTTCTAGGCGCTACAGTCTGGAACCGCGCGACCGCTACGGTCGCAGGTTCGAATCCTGCCTCTGGCATGGATGTGTGTGATGTCCTTAGGTTATTTAGGTTTAAGTAGTTCTAAGTTGTAGGGGACTGATGACCTCAGCAGTTAAGTTCCATAATTCTCAGAGCCAAACCTTATGAATGTGTCTTGATTTTCCTTTAGTCTCGCTTCCATTAACAGCCGCAACATCAGAACTGCCTCTCTAGTGCCTTTAAGTTTCCTAAAGGCAACTGATCGTCATATAAGATATCGTCAATTTTCTTTTCTATTCTCCTGTACATTATTCTTGTCAGCAACTCGGATGCATAAGTTGTTCAGCTGACTGTGCGATAATTCTCGCACTTGTCAGCTCAGGCAGTACTCGAAATTGTATGGATGCTATTTTTCTGAAAGTCAGATGGTATGTTGCCAGACTCATACATTCAGCACACCAACGTGAATAGTCGTTTTGTTATCACTTTCTCGAATGATTTTAGAAAATCTGACGCAGTCCCTTCTCCATTATTCGATATTAATCCTTTCAAATCTCTTATGAATTAAGACTCTAATACTGGATCCCCCATCTCTCCTGTAAATCAACTCCTGTTTCTTCTTCTAGAACATCAGACGATTCTTCCACCACATAGTGACCTTCAATATACTCTTTCCACATACCCGCTCTTTTCTCTGTCCGTAACTGTGGAACTCCCTTTCCTCCCTTAATGCTAACACCCTTGCTTTTAATTTCACCGAGAGTTGTTTCGACTTTCCTGTATGAAATCTTCCAGCATCACCTGTTCTTTTCCAAATATACCTCCTCCTCTTGCGGTTCTTGAACAGAGTATTTCCTATTACTAGCTGACATTTATTACAGAACTCAATTAGTCTTTCTCCTATCTCATTCCTTGACCTAAGCCGATATTCTCCTGTAACCATTTCCTGCACTCCTTCCCATGCAGCGGCATTCCAGTCCCCTGTAACTGTTAGATTTTCAGCTCTACCTTCTCTTACTGTATTAGACTTTCAATATCCTCATATACTTTCTCTATTTCTTCATCTTCAGTTTACGAGTTCGGCATGTAAACTTGAACTAACGTTATTGGTGTTAGTTTGCTGTCGATTCTTTAGTGGACAAACCTATCACCGAACAATTCAAATTACCACACTCTCTGCCCTACCTTCCTATTTGTAACGAATCCTACTCCCGTTACACCATTTCCGGCTGCTGTTGATATTGCCCTATACTCATCTGGCCAGAAAACTTGTCTTCTTTGTGTTTCACTTCACCTGACCTCTACTATACCTAAATTTAGCCATTGCATTACCAGATATTCTAGCTTCCTTCCCACGTTCAAACTTCTGACATTCCACTCCCCGAATCGTACAACGTTATCCTTTCGGTCTTTATTCAATTTTGCTTCATGGTCACCTTCCCCTTGGCACTCCCTACCGGAGATCCGATTAGGGGTCTATTCCGGAATCTTTTGGCAATGGAGAAATCCTTATGGCACTTTTCCAAATACGGGTCACGTGTCCTGCGCGTCTTTATTTTTTTTTCCTTTCTCCATACACGATTTCCTTTTCTTTTCCATTCTTCTGTATATTACACTTGTCAGCGATTTGGATACATGGGCTCTTAAGCTGATTGTGAGATAATTCTACCACTCTTCGGCTATTGCAGTCTTAGGACTTGTGTGGACGATATCATGGTTCAAATGGCTCTGAGCACTATGGGACTTAACTTCTGAGGTCATCAGTCCCCTAGAACTTAGAACTACTTCAACCTAACAAAACTAAGGAGGCAGGATTCGAACCTGCGACCGTAGCGGGAAATCAGGTGATACGTCGCCAGACTAATACATTCTACACACCAACGTGAATAATCGTTTTGTTGCAACGTCCCCAAATGATTTTAGAAATTCTGATAGAATGTTAGATATACCTTCTGCCTTGTTTGAATTTAAGTCTTCCAAACTCTCTTAAATTCTTATTCTAATGCTCAGTCCCCTATCTCTTCTAAATCGACTCCTGTTTCTTCCTGTGTTACATCACACGAATCTTCCCCCTCATAGAGGCTTTCAGTGTACTTTTCCCTCATATCCGCTCTCTCCCCTGCATTCAACAGTGGAGTTCCCGTTACACTCGTAATGTTACCACCCTTGCTTTTAATTTCACCGAAGGTTGCTTTGACTTTTCTGGACTGAATCAGGTCCTTCCGAGAATCATTTCTTTTTCGATTCCTTCACATTATCCATGAAGATATTTCGTCGTAGCCTCCATGCTCTTCCCATTTATTTCACTCCTAAGCGACTTGTACATCTGTTTTCTTTAATTTCCGTGGACAATTTTGTACTTTCTTCTTTCATCGATCAGGTGAAGTATTTCTTCTGTTACTCATAGTTTCTCCGCAGGTACTTTCTGTGAACCTATGTTAGCCTTTCCAACTTCTGTGATTGTCCTTTTTAGATACGTCCATTTCTCTTCAACTGTACTGCATACTGAGCTATTCCTTAGTGCCGTATCTATGGCCTTTATAGAACTTCAAGCGTGTCTTGTCACCCCTTAGGGATTCAGTGCCCCACTTATTTGTGTATTGATTCTTCCTGACTAATGTTTCAAGCTTCAGCCTGTTCTTGACCCCTACTACATTGTAATCTGAGTCTATGTCTGCTCCGTGGTACGCTTTACAATCAAGTTTCTGATTTCGGAGTCTCTGTCTGATCATAATGTAATATAAATGAAATCTTCCTGTATCATCCGGACTTTTCCAAGTATGCTTCCTTCTCTTGTGATTCTTCAAGAAATTATTCGCTATTACGACCAGAAATTTATTACAGAACTCAAATAGCCATTTTCCTCTCTCATTCCTAGTCCCAAGCCCATATTTTCTTGTAAGCTTTTCTGCTATTCCTTCCCCTACAACTGCATTCCACTCCCTCATGACAATTAGATTTTCATCTGCCTTTACGTACTGTAATACCCTTTCAGTATCCTCAAATATTTTTTTCTATTTCTTTATATTCAGCTTGTGACATCATTTATAACTGAAGTATGTTGTGGGTGTTGGTTTGCTGTCGATTCTGATAAGAATAACCCTATCACTGAACAGTTTACAGTAAAACTCTCTCTGTCCTACCTTCCTATTCATAACAAATCCTACTACCGTTATATCATTTCCTCCTGCTGTTGCTGTTACCCTATTCTCGTCCGACCAGAAATACTTGGCTTCTTTCCATTTAATTTCACTGAACCGTACTACACTCCTGGAAATGGAAAAAAGAACACATTGACACCGGTGTGTCAGACCCACCATACTTGCTCCGGACACTGCGAGAGGGCTGTACAAGCAATGATCACACGCAGGGCACAGCGGACACACCAGGAACCGCGATGTTGGCCGTCGAATGGCGCTAGCTGCGCAGCATTTGTGCACCGCCGCCGTCAGTGTCAGCCAGTTTGCCGTGGCATACGGAGCTCCATCGCAGTCTTTAACACTGGTAGCATGCCGTGACAGCGTGGACGTGAACCGTATGTGCAGTTGACGGACTTTGAGTGAGGGCGTATACTGGGCATGCCGGAGGCCGGGTGGACGTACCGCCGAATTGCTCAACACGTGGGGCGTCAGGTCTCCACAGTACATCGATGTTGTCGCCAGTGGTCGGCGGAAGGTGCACGTGCCCGTCGACCTGGGACCGGACCGCAGCGACGCACGGATGCACGCCAAGACCGTAGGATCCTACGCAGTGCCGTAGGGGACCGCACCGCCACTTCCCAGCAAATTAGGGACACTGTTGCTCCTGGGGTATCGGCGAGGACCATTCGCAACCGTCTCCATGAAGCTGGGCTACGGTCCCGCACACCGTTAGGCCGTCTTCCGCTCACGCCCCCAACATCGTGCAGCCCGCCTCCAGTGGCGTCGCGACAGGCGTGAATGGAGGGACGAATGGAGACGTGTCGTCTTCAGCGATGAGAGTCGCTTCTGCCTTGGTGCCAATGATGGTCGTATGCGTGTTTGGCGCCGTGCAGGTGAGCGCCACAATCAGGACTGCATACGACCGAGGCACACAGGGACAACACCCGGCATCATGGTGTGGGGAGCGATCTCCTACACTGGCCGTACACCACTGGTGATCGTCGAGGGGACACTGAATAGTGCACGGTACATCCAAACCGTCATCGAACCCATCGTTCTACCATTCCTAGACCGGCAAGGGAACTTGCTGTTCCAACAGGACAATGCACGTCCGCATGTATCCCGTGCCACCCAACGGGCTCTAGAAGGTGTAAGTCAACTACCCTGGCCAGCAAGATCTCCGGATCTGTCCCCCATTGAGCATGTTTGGGACTGGATGAAGCGTCGTCTCACGCGGTCTGCACGTCCAGCCCGAACGCTGGTCCAACTGAGGCGCCAGGTGGAAATGGCATGGCAAGCCGTTCCACAGGACTACATCCAGCATCTCTACGATCGTCTCCATGGGAGAATAGCAGCCTGCATTGCTGCGAAAGGTGGATATACACTGTACTAGTGCCGACATTGTGCATGCTCTGTTGCCTGTGTCTATGTGCCTGTGGTTCTGTCAGTGTGATCATGTGATGTATCTGACCCCAGGAATGTGTCAATAAAGTTTCCCCTTCCTGGGACAATGAATTCACGGTGTTCTTATTTCAATTTCCAGGAGTGTATATCTAGCTTTCGGATTTTCAATTTTCTGATATTCCAGCTTTCCTACCACGATCAAGCTCCTGACGTCCCACGCTCGGACTCGTAGAACAATATCCTTTCGTTGGTTACTCAATTTTTTTCTCTTGTCACTAGCCCTTTGGCAGTCTCCTTCCGAAGGACCGAATGGGGGCTATTCTGGATTATTTTGCCAATGGAGAGATTCTCATGACACCTTTTTTTATATTACAGTCCACATGTCCTGTGGATAAACGTAATGTTTGTTTAATGCAGTTGTTTCCATTGCCTTCTCCATCCTCATGCCGTTGATCATTGCTGTTTCTTCCACATTTGGGGTCAGTTTCCCACCCGAAGGACTAGAGAGAGCCTTGAACTTCTGTCCGCTGCTCCGCCCTGTTTGATAAGGCCGTTGGCAGAATGAGGGTGACTTCTTATGCCGGAAGTCTTTGGTAGCCAATGTTGATTATTAATCAAATTATAAGCGCTTCGAAGACATGCTGGTGGGGGCGTGAAAACGGTCTAAGCAGGAACCAGAACTCTCGTAGATGAACGGAGTGTCCCAAGAGGACATCCAACAGGTGGCCAGGCCTCTGCAGTGCCATTTCAAAGCACGGAACTATCAGTGTTAGCAGATGGTTGCTCACCTGGGGCTTCGCATAGAAGATGATGCTCACTGATGACTGCTGTGAGTACCGTCACGGTGCTGGTGAAAGTCGCAATTCAGATCCACTGCTGCTGGCTGACTGGAGTGTATTTACACTTGCTCCAGCCGGCTGTGTTACGACAGGAGCTTCTCACATAAATGAGCATGGAAGGACAGCGCTCTGCTACGGCACGTAGCAGTCTATCCCACAACCACGGCAGAGGGCTAGTCTAGCACTACTTTAATGCCCAGTTGCTGAAATACGTAGGTTGCTGGCCTACTTTACCTTGTGTGTTTACAGTCGCCTGCATGAGAGCAATGACCCAACATTTTCTCCCCCAGTTGTCAGAATTCACTCCTCCAAATTTCAGTGTGCTGCTGAACCTCCGAAGGACAAAATAACATAATACTACTGTGTCTACATATTTCCACTGCTCCTACCGTGCGTTATCTCTTACGCCCTTCAGTCTTTAAACGTACGTCATCTGTTTTTCCCTATATATTGCATCTAGTGCAGCTACAACATTCCTTGTTTTGAAAAACCTTGTAATCGATCAGTTAGGTGGGTAAGAAATGGACTGGGAGATCGGGTGGATGCTTGACTTGTCTCCGATGATGGACAGAGGCCACATAAACGATGTCCAGGATTAAGAGGGTTCTTGAGGTCTAATGGTCCATTGTCATAACACATTGCTGGTACACACTGTGATGTTGGTCCCTGTAACATCTGTTCTGCACTAATTGCCCATTCTTTGAGGATATTAGCTCGTCAAGAACACTAAGTATCACTATATCAGGGGTATTATTCAGGTAGGATAGGATTTTTGTTTGCACTATTTCGAAATGATCATCGGGTAGATACAGTTGATAACAGATTCAGAGCTCTGGCCTCTGTTATTCTCACTGGAAGTCTAAACGTCACATCCAAGATGTCAGACTGAGTCCTGTTTAGCAGTACCTCGCTGTTTCGCAATTTCAGTCATTCTGTTCCACTTTAGCGTCAGCGTCCCTGCTCAGAGCATTTTGTGACATCTACAACTAAATCGTACGCTGGGTTCACCCAGTGAAGACATGCTTTCTGATAATAAGGATGGGTTGTAAGGGCTATCCGTTGGCATTCTCTCAAGTCTCTTCTCTATCATGATAGTTTGTGATTTTTCCATTCATTGTAGAGGCGAAACTATTGGTTCTAGAGAAAAACAGAATAGGGCCTCTTTTGTAGGAGTCTTAATGCAGTTTAATTTTGTTCTCGGAAATATTTTCGCTACAAGTCTCAGTTTCCGAGTTACTCCAGAAAAACATACAAATGTGATCTTTAATGGCCCCCTGCCCCTCCCACCGCCCGCCGCTCTCCCTTTCCCATCCCATCGGAGGAAATTTATAGTATGTTGTTCATGAATCTGCCTGCTACCACTGTACAAAAATTTCCGTCTACCCGAACTTTTCCCCATGTTCTCCTTCGTTGACTGAACTAGATGCTATTAGAGTCGTGTGTGAAGGAGATGTTACAGTCGTGCTTACATGAACTTTGATCTGTATGGTAAAAATTAAGTTCGACCAGTTTCTGACGAAAGGAAAGCCACGGAGGGTGCCATTACCACATACAGGATCATATATCATGTAAGGAATACACTCACTGCAATTTCAAGATTGACGGAGATATTTCAGTTACATCAAAATACATTGACCACACAAACAGATGACCAGCAACGCAAAGCTTTCGCTCCCTCTCACAGTCAATACTCTTATAACAGTTTTACAACTGCAACTATGATTTCTTTTCTTTTGTAACAAACTTTGATTTTTGTGAAGAAATATAATTTCTTGGAGAGTGTTCTTCTTCAGTGATAGAATTGTTTATATTTTTCTTAGCTGTAGTCATTGTTATTTACCACCTCATTCTTTCTTTTTTATTTTATTGTAGTTGTTGTTGAATGAGTCTTTACGTATCGCTTGGAGAGGTGTGCCTCGTTATAAGTTTGTAGTATTTCCGTTGGGTACATTTATGCCAACGACTATGGTATGGAGGAGGCTGGGTAATCAGTTGCGTTCACTAAGAGTTTCTGAGCTCTGAAATATATAGTTATTGCTTCTCGCTTACGATTGAGGGAAGGCACAAAATAATAACGAACTTTGTATTTGAGAGCTGTCTAACCAGTAGGATTATGTTTACATTCAGTATGTCATCATGTTATGGTGTACTCGCAACCAAGTGCAAAGTTAACTGTTGTTAAAACTGACCAATATAGGCGGTTCCGTTACAGTTTTCAAAGTTCTACATTCGCTTGCCAGCCAAATTCTGATACAGTTTATTTCAGTAAATTCGTCACGGAAGCGGGTACTATCGAGTATAGAGCAATTGAAAGTAGTACATTAAGTTTTGGAGTGTCACGGTGAAAATTACACAAGGTATGTCTCATAAAGCCGGTTTCTTCTCGAAAAGAAAGCAAGAGCCCTCAAGCTTACATTTCTCTACCCAGTATCTGATAATTAACATAGGTTGCCCACGTAATGCGGTACTAGAATGCAGATCCTATTCCTATTCATTCACCCAATTTTTATCCTCTTAAGTCACAATTCTTCTCCTTTCTTTCTGTTCATGTATGTTCCTTCTGTTGCTCTTTGTCTGATGTGTCCATTTCTCCCATCACTCTGTAGTTCTTTCCCTCTCTCTTTACATTGATCTAGTCGTAGGTGTGGCGAAGGCAGTGCTGATTGTGAAGGAATGGTGAAATCACTTTGCCGTGCCACTTTTCCTTTATTATCCCGTCTCTTTTTTTGTAGACCTACCCGTTAATTACTATTGGAGAACAGCTCTCTAAATTTCACTGGGGTAGTACTGATGAAAAATTGCGACTATATTTCAGTTGCACATTTCAAAGTCTTATGGAAAATAATGTGCTGAAGACAAAATGTTGGTGTATTTTTGGTATAATACTTTATTGGCGTAAGCCATTATTAATGAAGCCCCACTCTTCCTATTACATGTTTGAGTAAACTACAGTTTTCTTCTTGAAGAAAAATAAGAAAAGAATAATTTGGTGAAACTAACTGTTTTTTTAAATGTTGCAGACAGTTAAAATGAAATTAATTTGAGACTTGCTTCTATTTTCAGAAGCAACAGATCTTTATTTATTGAAATTATCCATGTTACCACACATATCGCAAAGCGTTGCCTCCAGAGTGCCATAGCTGGTGCCAAAAGTGTTAACCGTCTTACGGAATCAACGCTTTCGCAGTTGTACGGTAAAATGGATAAGCAGAGCAGTAAATCTGGTGTCGCTATTTTTAAAGTGAGACGACGAATTCATCTTTAATTAATTCTATTTGTTTCCTTTACTTTCAGCGCTTTTGAAAGGCATTCTATGTAGAATTAACTTAGAAAGCAAGATGACGAGACGTTGTCTCCCAAAACGCTTTACTGTGGATTACGTTCTTAATATTAGTGGTTGTGTGCTAAAATATATGTAATGATTACTTTTCCCCAATAGGTGTACGCATTCATGGGCGGGGCGGTTCAAGAGGAGGCAATGGCGACTTCGTCGTACAAGATATGATATGCTTATCATCCACGCCTGACTTCCGCACGAGGCTACTCTTCAGATAAATACCCCCAGAAAAGACTTCCTAACGCTCAAATCTACATTCGATATTAACAAGTTCCATGCTTTTCTTGCTACAGGCTGTTTGCATTTTTCATCCTCTCTATTTTGGCCATAATCAGTTATTTTGTAGCCCCAATAGTAAAACACAGCTATCTTAGTATCCCATTTCCTAATCTAATCCCGTCAGAGTCTTCTGATTTAATCGGAAAACACTCCATCAAGATTCTTAAATCTTTGTTGATATTCATCATAGAACCTCTTTTCAAGACACTGTACATTCCGTTCAACTATTCTTCAAAGTCCTTCACCGTCATCTTCAAACTCTGACGACTTTATTTCTTCCCAGTGAACTTTAACTTACATTTATAGTTTCTCAATGGTTCCCTTTACTGATTGCTAGATGTACAAACTGAATAAGGTAGGGGATAGGCTATACCATACTGTCACTCCACTCTCAACTACTGATTCCGTTTCGTATCCTTCGATTCTTATAACTTCTGTCTGGTTTCTGTAGAAGTTGTAAATAATCTTTTGCTCTCAGTATTTAATGTCTGATACATTAAAATTTCAAATAGTGTAATCTGGTCAATATTGTCAATAGCGTTTTCTAAAGCTGCAAATACTACTCTACTTACACTGACGTCTAAGATAGGGTCAGTATTGTTCGCAGTCCATACATTCGTTTCAAACCTGAATCTATCTTCCAAGAGGTCGTCATTTACGAGATTATCCATTATCCTGTAAGTAATTCGTGTAAAATTTGATAAATATCATTTATTACACTGGTATTTCCGAAGCATTCACACCTGGCGGTAACTGCCTTATTTGGAATTGAAATTAGAGTCTTCTTGAAGTCTGAGGACATTTTGCCAATGTGCTATGTCCTGTACACAAGGTGGAATGGTACTGTACTGTCATGGCTGACTATTCCAAGGATCTCAGAATTTCTGTCAGTATATAGTCTAATCTAGGGGCCTTATGTCTATGATATTCTAAAGAAGTGGCGTACTTCTGAATTGCTGTCTCTTTGTAAAATTATCTTAAAAATTATCTTCCATCCAATACCCTCCCTCCACGACTGAACAACTACTACTGCCCAAGGCTGCGAGTCAGCTCGACTGTTACCTGCTAGCTTGAACTTCCTTTTCTTAATAATGCAACCTCAGGAAACCAGAGATGCTGTATCGCTAGTGTGTTAAGGTTGAGAATATATTTGATGTGACAGAATTTCAAGTAAACATATAATTTTCATTACGTTTTCATTCAAATATGCTTAAAGCGGTAATGTACCAAACTAATAGGGAGTTTCTACTATTTCATTTAGAGCACAAAACTTTCATAGCCCTCAAACTGTAAAAGATGAATACTGTAGAATGTTACTCACTCATAGCAAGAAACATTTAAAAATTTCTTTTACATGCAAAATCTATACTCAAAAATACATAAAATTGTGGACTTAACAGTTACCAAAGTAGGTACGAGGTCTTACGAGTTGAAGCAATAATCTATGAAGCAAAACTGGTAAAGCTAAATAGTAGTAACGCCACATGGACAGTGCAGTAGCAATGTCACTTGGATAGCAAACTAGTAATGTCACTTAACAGCAAAATACTTAATAACAACGTACTCAAAAAAGTGGAAACAAAGTGATAAGCATTGGGAATAAAGGGCTAAACTAAAAAAGTTATGTTGATAAAAACATTTAAAATTTCTTTACTAACAAGTGAGTTGTCTTCTTCAATTAGAATGTTTAACTAATGACAAGAGTTACTTGCGGCACACTTCGGTTTTTATAAGGATGTAAGTAGGCTGTTTAGGTTTTTATGTGGGTAACGTCACATAGCGCTCTGTATGAAAATCGCTGGCTCTGCTGTGTGCAGTCTGTGGCTGGTTGGCATTGTTGGAATATTCATCATTGTAGTGTTGGGCAGCTGGATGTGAACAGCGCGTAGCGTTGCGCAGTTGTAAGTGACACGCCAGCAGTGGTGGATGTGGAGAGAGAGGTGGCAGCATTTTAAGAGCGGATGATCTGGACGTGTGTCCGCCAGAAAGAGTAAATTTGTAGTACTGGATATCATGAGCTGATATATATATTATGACTTTTGAACACTATTAAGGTAAATACATCGTTTGTTCTCTATCAAAATCTTTCATTTGCTTCGTATGCCTATCAGTAGTTAGTACCTTCAGTAGTTTGAATCTTTTATTTAGCCGGCAGTAGTGGCGCTCGCTGTATTGCAGTAGTTAGAGTAACGAAGATTTTTGTGAGGTAGGTGATTTGTGAATGGTATAGGTTCATGTTAGTCAGGGCCATTCTTTTGCAGGGATTATTGAAAGTCAGAGAGCGTTGCGCTGAAAATATTGTGTGTCAGTTTAGTGTTCATCAGAATAGGTAAAGAGCGAAATGTCTGAGTACATTCAGTTCTGTTCAGCTGTTTGAAAATTAAATAATGTAAGAGGTTTATCAGCACAGTAATTCATAAATTTTTGTAAGGGGACGTTTCATATTTCGACCCTTAGCCTAGGATAACTCACTGGAATCTTCTGACTTTTTCTTGTAGTTTGTGTAATTAGTGTAGCTATTGTTTATTGCTAGCGCGTAATTATACAGAGAATTTCCTTTGCCGTTGTAGTTTTTCATTGCTGTACAGTAAAACAGTTGTGGTATGCATGTAGATTTGCACCATGTATTTCGCAGCTGCGGCAAATAATGGTGCAGACAGTGAAACAATTTGTGAACAGGGAAGCATTATCGATCGATCGGTTGGCAACAGCTCGCCTCAGGAAACTGAAATGACAGGACACAATATTGCAAATACTGTAGATTCAGGTTTTGGGTCCTCACCGTTTTCTCAAATAAGTCAAGACACATATTCTGCTTGTCAAAATGTGAATGTTGCCGGTGCAAATGCACTGCCGAAAAGCATAGAGGAACAGATTCCAGACACTAATATTATTGCAATTAATGCAACAAATGAAACAAAATCAGAGACAAACACAGCAACAGTTAGACAAAATGGAACAAAATCCTCGAAAGTTAGACACAACGGAACAACACCAGAGACCAACAGAGTAACAGCTTCAAAAGTTAGACACAACGCTTGAACGAACACGTGAAGTTCTAACTACTGACTTACTTAAAATCGAATCGAAATGTCAAAAAGTCTCTAATGACGTAAAAACACAAATTTGTGAGCATTTCCAACTTATTTTTTCGCGTCATGAAAATGTATTACAGAATTGCGAAGCAGCCATAAAGGAACTGCAAACTATTGTTCATGAAGATCATGACACCTTGCAAGCTAAAATTAACTCAGTTCCATCTACCGATTCGGTTACGCAACTTGCAAAAACTCAGGAAAACTTGGACACAGTAGATACGATTTCAACTCAAAGGGACACTGAAACTTGGTTCAGAAAAACACACTGAGGAAATCAGTTCACTATCGGAGAAAGTAGCCGAACTTTCGGATCAGTTCACTAACTTATCTACAAAGGTAGATGATGATCTGAATGACGCAAGACCCGCAGCCTTCACTGACACAGAATAGTATGAACAAATTAGAAAATTCAAACAAAATCAAAATCAAATCAATAGACAGTACAAAAGAGAAATTCGGGAAGCACAAGATCAGTTGGCACAAGTAATACAAGAATTACATATTTCAGAGGATACTCGCGCTCCAACACGGGAAGAGCGACTTAAAAATACGGAAAAAACACATAATAATAACACAGGGCATTTCGGAAATTATGAAAGAAATTGGCAAGGTGCACCGTATTTTGAGATGGAACCGCCGACACGACGTAACAATGACCGATATGCGACTCACCGACACGACGACTTTGACTATAAGCTGTTTATTACTACACGTAAATTCAAAACATTTAAGAATTCTGACAACGACATTCATCCACAAGCGTGGCTTCGTCAATTCTCTCATTGTTTTCCTCCCAACTGGTCATTAGAGCACAGATTAGAATTTATGTTTGACTACTCAGAGAATGGACCAGCTGTAAGAATGCGATCGGTCATTCACGATTGTCACAGTGAAGGAGAATTTTAGCATGCCTTCCTCTCAGCATATTGGTCTCAAGCCACACAAGACCGAGTAAAACATAGTATCATAATGATGAAACATTTCGAACAATCTGAATTTTCCAGTCTTGTGAAATGTTTTGAAGACATGTTGCATAAGAATCACTACCTGTCAAACCCCTACAGCCCCTCAGAACTCATCCGCATTTGCTTAATCAAATTGCCTCAACATTGACGACATATTTTGGTAAGACGTTGCAAAGACGACATTGAAGCTTTTCAGGGACTCTTACAATAATTGGAAATCGACACTGACAATCGCGGGACGCGAATTCATGAACACAACAATTACAGGTCACATTCGTCACAATTCCGCTATGAAAGAAATAATAACTGGACACGACAAGACTATTCTCACAACACAAATCGTGACCAAAACAGACACCACCCGTATGACAACAGTTGGCAGAATAATAGTTACAGAGAAAGATCGCACTTCCGTAGTAATGAATATAACAGAGATAACCATAGAAACAGACAATATGGGAACCAAAACGATTATTATCAAGTATGCTAGTATGCCTTGTCAGACTTAGAAACTGTCAACATGCAACAATGTTTGAAGTTAAATATCCAGTCTAGAACGTAGGGAACATATTTAGACAGTAAGTACAAATGCATTGTGATAGTGAACAGACGACACAGTGTTATTGTGTGTGTACATTCTTGCTTGTTAGTTGCACGATTACGTAATGACTATAAGGCTTACATACTTAGAACATATACTGTTAATGAGAGGTTGAAGTTAGTCAGGGCCATTCTTTTGTAGGGATTATTGAAAGTCAGAGCGCGTTGCCCTAAAAAATATTGTGTGTCAGTTTAGTGTTCATCAGAATAGGTATAGAGCGAAAAGTCTGAGTACGTTCAGTTCTGCTCAGCTGTTTGAAAATTTAATAATGTAAGAGGTTTATCAGCACAGTAATTCATAAATTTTTCTAAGGGGACGTTTCAAGGACACAGTATTTTCCTCGCGTATTGACGGTTCTGTAGGAGGTTAAGGACGTATAGACCAAAAGGCAGACTCAGTTAGTAAATTAAGTAATCAGTTTCTCCACTGACAACCCAAAAATCACAGTGAAAGCCAATAGTGGAGATGAGCGCAAACTCAGGGAGAACAAGAGATGAGTTAGTTCCTACACTAAAAACTCAATCTTTGTCAGAGTAACAGTAGCAGTGGCTCCTGCACCATCTACTCTTAGCTCCGTTGCAAGTAGTCCATATTTGACGAAAGTCAGGCAGGAAGACCAAGCGGTGAACCCACGTTCTAGTAGCGTTTGCATAGAGTAACATTTAACATGGTGCCCAGGCAAACGTGTTTTCCTCCAGTAAAACAAAATTGGACTTTCAGTCTTAATACAATCCACATGAGTGTTCCTTTTAACAGAGAGTGAGCAAGTATTTCAGTCATTTAGCAGTAACTGTCTCCCATGCTTTTTATAATGTATGTAACATTAGAAAACAATCAGTAAACATTACGTTAAGGTCATTTACCTTACATGCTGATGTAAATGATTAATTGGATATATTCATATTTAGTACAGCATACTGCTGATCAGCTGTCTATCAATTAACAGAATTTGCTCATAATACTGTGGAGTTATTTCACGCATTACATATTAATATAGTACCTATGTGTAATGAAATATACTGTAATTCGCGACTTACATTACAGTTGTTCGGTAACTATGTAGAGTAATATGAACCTTGTGTACCTATAGGTTAGTATACTCTGTACGTCATGTGGAATCGCAGTTGGTAAGTAATCAAAAAGAGGGAGGAGATCAATCTACAGGGTATCTTCAACAAATCTTTTTACGGAGATACCCTCACCTACAACATCAAACTACAACACATATGACTCAAGGTAGTCCAACAGGAAAAGTGCTAGCGATGGCTTTGGTAAATACTGTGTGCGCATCATGATCATAAACATTACAGTACCAAAAGAACACTCAGTTCTCAATCTTCATTCTTATTTTGAAGCTGATATTGTCTTCCTGGTCAAGCATAGTGTCACCTTATCCTAACAGTAGAAAAACTTTAAAATATAAGTATTCTATTTGTGTAACAGCAGAATTGCCATCAGCTGAATGCAAGTTTAACTATCACCTTCGAAAATTTGCTGTCAGATCCTGCTCATAACAATAAGACTAAATTCTTCTTCATTGTTACTTTACTGTTGCTGTTTTGGTCTTCAGTCCAGAGACTGGTTTGATACAGCTCTCCATGCTACTCTATCCTGTGTAAGCTTCTTCATCTCCCATTACCTACTGCAACCTACATCCTTCTGAATCTGTTTAGTGTATTCATCTCTTGGTCTCTCTCCACGATTTTTACCCTCCAAATTGCCCTCCAATACTAAATTGGTGATCCCTTGACGCCTCACAATATACGCTACCAACCGATCCCTTCTTCTAGTCAAGTTGTGCCACAAATTTATCTTCTCCCCAGTTCTATTCAATACCTCCTCACTAGTTATGTGATCTGCCTATCGAATCTTCAGCATTCTTCTGTAGCACCCCATTTCGAAAACTTCTATTCTCTTCTTCTCTAAACTATTTATCGTCCACGTTTCACTTCCAAACATGGCTACACTCCATACAAATACTTTCAGAAACACTTCCTGACACTTATATCTATACTATATGTTAACAAATTTCTCTTCTTCAGAAACGCTTTCCTTGCCATTGCCAGTCTACATTTTATATCCTCTCTACTCCGACCATCATCAGTTATTTTTCTCCCCAAATAGCAAAACTCCTTTACTACTTTATCGCCCCTTTTCATAATATAATTCCCGCAGCATCACCCGATTTCATTCGACTACAGTTACTTTACTATTCATTCTTTAATTTCTTTAGTTATTCATACACAATCTCTCTCTCTCTCTCTCTCTCTCTCTCTCTCTCTCTCTCTCTGTCTGCATTTCAACTAAGTAGCGCTCTTCATTCTTTCTCATATATCACCACATAAAATTAGCAATAATCCTACATTATTCTTCTTAATATATATTTCCTTCCTTTTCTTGAATCCTTTATTTATACCTCTTTATGTTTTTCATAGCTTAGGTCTCATAAAGTATCTTCATACTCTTCATCTTCAATACATAATAGAAACTTTGTCTTCTCACATCTCTGTAAACGTCTAAAAAAATTATCCATATACTTTTTGACCTGACAATACTTATTTCAAAACTCACGTTACTTTACCTTTTCACCTTTTAGATATGTATCTCTATCCATACCTTAAATCAAGCTTCTCTCTTCCTTACATCGTTTCAATACAGTCTAAAAATAAAGCTCCAATATCTTTAATATTATGACAACAAATTCACTGATTAATCGAATGTTGCTTAGCACAGTGCATGTGTTGTATAAATTCTTTTCTTTTTCAGAATCCATAACCAAATTTAGCAAACATTGTAAACATGGATGTTATCCATTACAGATCAATAAATTTTGTGTCAACCACTGTCACACAAAACCGATACGTAATCTAACAAGAAAGTTACTGCAGCATACTATACTAACTTTAGCAGAAGAGAATACACAAGTCATTAAGAAGTTCATGTTACTTATTGGATATTCTTACTTTGCAAAGCCCTTCAGATGTTTTACAAAATAAGTGCTACTTACTTAGTGTTACCTTAATATACTAATAGGAAATGGAGAAGAAGAAAAGTAGATATCGGACACAGAAGTAAAGTTCCACTCAGCTAGGAGCCTACCATGTGCCACTATGATATGCCAATAAAAAGAGGTGTTGGCTACCTTCACCATTACGCCCCTGATATTTTTTCAAAAGTCTTCCAATTCCACATCACATCTTTTTTCGTTGGTACTGTCATCACATTTGTCACAATTATTACTGCTAATTTCCCTTATCTCTATGTTACCTTCTTGATTCAAATCAGTAAGAGAAGTGCTCTCATCTTTCCAATAATTAGATTCATCCTACAATTCTCTTACCTCATCACAACATTATTCAGTCTCATAGATAACAGTAATACTCTCACTTTCCCATTCACTAACCTCATCTTCTGTTTTCTGTATCTCTTCATTACACACTTCAACTGCATAACCAACAGTAATTATCACATCTCCTCAATCACTGTCATCGTCTTTTAATTCCCTATTCTCTTTATTACCCCCTTACATTTCATAAATACCGGAGCCATCATCCTGCCAATTAAAACTGTTAGCTTCCTGTTCTTTATTACTGTCAACATGAATTAGATTATTTAGTCTATGCCATCTTTTACCAGTAACTATACCAGTGGTTTCTTGTTCTAAATGTTCTACTTAAATTATCTCAGATGTGTTCCACTTTATCCTCAACCTCTGTGTCTGATAAAGGTACTCCTAGCGTTTTATAAATGTACTATATTTATTGTTTCCTTCCCATTGGAAGATTGCCTCCAGAGATTTCCAAATTTATTATATTTAGTGGTAATGTGGGACAAACTACTTTTATCACACATTTACCAATAGTTGTGTCACTAATAACAGTAATGTGACTCCCAACATCAGTAACCACAGATAATGAGGTACTCCCAATAGACCTAGTGACGATCAATGGATTTAATATACTTCATATGTTGTCGTTATCTTCTAAGAGAGTGTCAGTAAAATCTTCCACTTCGACTATTTCATTCTGTAGACTGGAATGTTTTCTGTGTCAGCAAGCGTACTTTTTGTTAGGGTCTTCCTACCTAGGTGTACATTAATACTGAGTGTGCTAAATTTCCATCGGTTTGCATTAGTGTCTTAACTTGTCTTTCGTGATAAACCGCATCCTACAATTATTTTTCCATATGTGAAATCTCCTACCACATTCTTACATTCATCTCTGTTCACAGATATATTAGTACCCTCACATTGTCTGTCTGCCATTATCTCGCCTACACCTTTAGCAATGATAATATGAGCAGGGCTTTATTTGTTCATTGTTTCCCATATAGTGATACATTATTAGAAGTAGCTCTGTCCAGGCCCCCAGCATTTGATAGGGATCTGATGGTTATAAACCGTTAACAAAAATGTAGAGGATAACATATTAAAAAATAACAATTCTTGCAACACAGTTAATGGATAAGTACACAACACAAATAATTAGTTAATGGTAAAAGCGCTATGCAGCATGCAAGCACAATCTTACTAGTACAGGAAATGTAATGAAAAATCAAAGAAACATCAATTAATCTAAAATGTAAATGCAGAGCAGAGCAGACTGTCTTCATCTAACCACAAAAAAAAAAAATGGCATACGAAAAATAGTGTATCGTGGCAGGGTCACCTGTGAAAGTTATCTATTAGTGTTGCTGTTGTATAATGAAAGTGCGTGTAACTGAATTTCTCGCTAACTATCTGAAAACTGCCTGACTTCTAAACTAGCATTTACAGATCCGGATTTAGAATTGGTGGAGCTTCCCTACTTTTGAACACACACATATCAATGCAAATAAATGTGATTTTAATTAATGTGAAATACATCTGATGACCTGTAAATTAAACTGCGTAAGAGAACATTTGACAATAATACCTACAATGACTAAGTGTTACATGAATTAAATCTGCCCTAATACAATAACACGAATCAGTTGAATTTACTGTACGTAAAATATCACTAATTGAGAACTGTACCTGACTTACTGTCAAAAATTGTTCATTTAGGCCCTACAACAAATTCTTATCTTGCAAACTATATCTTGTCTTCAATTTTTTCTGCGCTCCAAATGATGATCTGAAATAAATCAATGCACAGCAGTTTGCCTTCTTGTTGTTATTCCTATTTAAGCTGATGTTTTAACAAATTATTATTTTTTAATTCTCTGTTCAAATTTCTAATATCTCCAACAAAGTTTTCAAGAATTATTATTATTAAATGACAAAAAGAAGCGCTTTGAAATTCAATCATTTTAATGATACAAAAGTAAATTCCAACTATTATGAATAATCAGAATTCTCTCTGTTTCTCTCTCTCTTTCTGCATTTGTTGTATTTGATAACGTCTGCTTCTATAAAAATTTATCTGTTATACAGTTTTATTTCCTGGGCTTCCTAACACACTCTTATTTAAAATAATCTAAATGGGGGAGCACTCACTCGAATACTGAACACGTGATTCATAGTCATTGAGTACCAACACGTGGCTGTTCTTGGCCACAATGAAATCTTAGCACATCAATGGTTATTGAGCTCTCGCTTGCAGATAGCAAACCCAGAATAAGTTACCTGCTTCTGAAGTACTGCCTCTTTCTAAAGTCATCATAAAAACCCTCTCCACCCTCAGGTGATACATCGTGGAATATCTCAGACCGAAAACTCTATGTGGCAAGTCCGCTATATAAGGTGCTCATTCCGCCATGGTACAACACTCCCTCTCCATGACTCCAAAACTACACTGATTCGCCAAAGGAACTGTATAGGCATGCGTATTCAGAGGTATGTAAAAAGGCAGAATACGGCGCTGCGGTCGGTAACGCCTATGTAAGACGTCTGGCGCAGTCTACGCAATGGCAGATTACGAAGATTTACGTGAGTTTGAACGTTGTGTTACAGTCGGTGTACGAGCGATGAGACACAGCATCTGTGAGGTAGCTGTGAAGTGAGGATTTCCCCATACGACCACTTCACGAGCGTACCGTTAATATCAGGAATCCGGTAAAACATCAAATCTCCGACATCAATGCGGCCGGAAGAAAATCCTGCAGGAACGGGACCAACAACGACTGAAGATAATCATTCAACATGACACAAGTGCAGCTCTTCAGCAAATTGGTGCAGGTTTCAGTGCTGGGTCAGCAAGTGTCAGTGTGCGAACTTTTCAACGAAACATCTTCGATATGGGCTTTCGGAGCCGAAGGCCCCGTCGTGGACCCTTGATGACTGCACGACACAAAGCTTTACGCCTCACCTGGGCCCGTCAACACCGACATTAGACTGTTGATGATTGGAAACGTGAAATGTCTAGATACGGCAATGACAGGTGACACGTACATAAGCATCCTGTCTGATCACTTGCCTCTTTTTATGTTCATTGCGCATTCTGAAGAACTTGGACAATTCCAGCAGAACAATGCGACACCCCACACGCCCAGGATTGCTACAAAGTGGTTCCAGGAACAATTTTCTGAGTTGAAACACTTTCTCTGACCACCAAACTCCCCAGACATGAACATTAATGAGCATATATGGGATGCCATGCAACGTGCTGTTCAGAAAAGGTCTGCACCACCTCGTACTCTCACAGATTTATGAACAGCTCTGCAGGATTCATGATATCAATTCCCTCCAGCACTACTTCAGACATTAGTCGAGTACATGCGGGTAGTGTTGCGGTGCTTCTGGGTGCTCACTTGGGTCCTACGCCATATTAAGCAGGTGTACCAATTTTTTTTGGCTCTTCTGTCCAAGACTGCAACGTTACCTACTGGATTGCCCACGCTTATCTTAATAATGTAACCTCTGGACCAGAGACTGTGTCTCGCTCATGTGTTCAGCACTTAAAGATATCTGAAACGCCAATACTCCTAATTAACAGATAATTTTCACTACACTTGCGATGAGAGATGCACCTATTGGTAACATACCAAACTAACTGCAATTTAGCAGTCTACTGCAAATGAGGTCAAATTGCTAATGAGTTGTTTAGTTTCAATTAAAGTAGTCATAACAAAAGACATCAGTTCGAGGAAATAAAAGTGGCGCACACGAGCTCCGCAACTTTTACCTGCTTAGCGTCTTCACTCTGCAACGAACACAAAACTGCCTCTACTGTTGGTACCCGAAATCCGCAACTAGCGGCAGAGCTGTCTTTATATCATCCCGCTCACCGCATCACACCAGCAGGCCAGACTGCAGGAGTGTAGCACTGCTTGCTTGCTTATGTGAAGGTAAAGTGTTATCTGAATTACAATAAGTGGCAGAAGGGTAACGGAAGAGTGTTTAAAGAGAAGCAGCCATATGACAAAGAGCTTCAAATGGAGATATTTTTATTCAGAAGATCATTCTAAGCCAGCGATAACACTGAATCGTTAGACTACAATACGTGCAGTCTGCCCATTACATCGTTTCTGCCATTGCGCAATTTTGTTGTCTTGTCGTCTGTTTTTGTAACCGTATCACCCGAGTGTAAGAGTCGCTTAATATTGTTCTCAAGGTACTCATAAAAAATGTACATGTTATGGTTGGTCGATTCAAATAAAGAGGTGAAAAGCCGCGGTCTGGTCTAATCAAATATAGGTAAGTGCTCTTCTGCCTGAAGGGTAAGCTGAGAAATTCATGTAGGTTGTTTTGTGGATTCTTTCTCGACCTTTCCTGAGTTTCGGAGTTCGTGTCCGCCAAAAAATCTGCCTCGCACAAATGAGCAACGACAGAGGTTTCGAAGTTACGCCGGCTCTGTTGTTTCCTTTGTGAATACTTAGTACACCTGTCCCTGTGAAGACTAGCAAGCCGAAATATTGTGCTGTTGTCGGCTTATTATAGTATACCATTTCATCTTGCGTTTCATCTTGCGTCTACAAAACCCACACATGTGTAATTACTAACTGAGTCTCAGCCGTAAGCAGCGTGTAATTAACATCAAACTCCACCGCTCAATTTCCGAGACGAAAGCACATTGTTTGTTCCAACTTTAGCATAATGAGAAGTCGCTACCTGCTCCGTGAGTAAATTACGTCTTGTAATTACAAGCGTGGTTTCAGTACTACTTGTTTTAAAGGGCGGTGTACTCAATTATACATACGCTAAATACGCAAGTAGAGTGGAATAAATCGCTAAAAATTCTTCTGTAGATTTTAATATCACCTTGAGCCTACAGAATCGCAATAATTGTTCCGGTATCTCTGCGCTACTTTAACCCTGTACGTTCTATTGTGGGTCATTGTGGAATTATTTTAACAAATCAGTTTGTAGTGTGTATAAGGAAAACCTTCAGCGGCTGTAACCGTAGTCATTTATTCTTGTTGTGAGATCGCATGGTGGTGTAAAGCACTGGAAGGCTTCGGTTGTCACTGCCGTTTTAGAGGTAATACGTGTACACAGCTTCTTACGAATACATAGCCATCCTGTACAGTCACCTCTGACTGCAGCCAGAGAAACAAGAAACAAAGTCAGTGGACAAAAGTCGATATTCCCACTTAAACACATGTTTTATGCCCGCATACTGCGGCTGGAAGCCTCTTATGGAGCAAACGTAGGCATGACGTCTGAGCCGCCTGTTTAACACAATACTCCAGCACTACGCTCGCGGCAAGTTAATTGACTTAAGACTTGAGATGGCAATCGGGCCAAGGCATAGGGGTCATAGATTATAGCATATCACCCAAGATTCAGTTTTTGCGAGGTCAGCAATGTCTAGGGCACATCTTTAACGTCACAGAGATGTTTACACTCATAAATCGCAGGAAAGGACAAACCAAAGAATTTGATGAACGGAAGTCAGGTCGCCATCGATTTGAACTTGTGGCGCGAGCAATCCATTCCTACCAGCAATTTATGGAGACAAATGCATCCCGTAGACTTCAGCCACCGACAATCTGCGTCACATTCAGTGACTTGCCATGGCATTTGACCCTTCATTTTACACGAACTTAAAACTGTGCTAAATTCTCAGCATTGGTTTTACAACCGGAATCTATTCAATCTCTTTCGCTATTTCATATATTAACAGCGTCATAATACACAAAAAATGTTGTGAGAGCGATGGTCAACAGCATTTGCTTAGCGCAAAGGGTTAAAAATTTCTATAGCAGAAAAATGGAAAGCAGCGGAGGAGTGGGTAAAGTCGCTAGAGAATGTGCTTTGGTGACACTGAAAGGTTCAGCAATGGCTTCTTCTGCATACCGCAAGCTGCAACACAATGTATCAGCTGCTCTTTCATTGCACTCTAAGCCGTTCTTTTCATTGCACTTGCCAGAGGCCTGAAGCGCAGCAGTTTCGGTTCGCATCGTTGATACCATAGCCTCTCTGATAGTACTGGAGCGAAATATCAGATATAGTGTTTCGTTAAAGCTGCAGGGTGGAACAAAAAGATGATGCAAAATTTGCGGAACACTTTCCTCATACACAAAACACGAACGTATTTTATACGGATATAAGTTCCGAAACCCTTTTGTTTCTCCACTCTAGAGCTCACTTTACACAACTCTTCATGCTGCATTAATGAAGTGAAGTACGTAGGAATTCGGTGTAGCGGCTACCATACGAAGCTCTTTGTAACACGAGATGTAAAGTACTTTCTTTGTTATCATCACTGTTCGTCAGCCGACCGTAGCAGTGAATCTCGAAAGTGCAGATCAATACAGGGAGTACATTGTATGGTTTCTGAGGATTCCACAGTACGGGCGAGGAGACACTCTGCGTCTTGTACCTGGGTTCATAAACAGTGGCTCACACATAAAGACATCCAGAGTGCTTAGGTACATTAAATGAGGAGGCCCAATAGTGCCAGCTTCTTCTCTTCGCCTGTCTCTGAATCTGTTACTTAAATGACGACGTGTGTTAACCATAAAATACCGACGAACGCATTTGCGTATGAATCACATGTTTCATCGTACTAATAATGCTTCATTATGTAACTTTTCTGGAAGAGCATTATCTAACAAATAAACGACAGTAGAGCGAAGATATAAAAGCATCAATCCCTAAAAAATATTCATAAACAACGTCACACAGCGTTGCAAGATAATCTTTCGTGATTTGTTTTAACATTTACGCAACGCCCACATGTTCTCATTGTGAAATTTTACAGTATTACTTTGGAATGATGGATCATCTGTGGTCATTAATTTCAATAGGGTAGAGGTTGATGTTTTGTTGAATAAACCATTGTTATTATTGTAGCCATGCAGAAATACAGTTGCCAATAGTGCCGGTACAAGCAGTAGATGGATATAGCAAGTTGCCATGTATATGAGGCGATAAAAAAGTTTCCGTTTCCAGGCATTGCTGCACCTTATATGCAACGCTGCGACTCCTACTACATAAGCACAGACATATAAGAAAGCGGTTTGTGTGGTCTTCGAACACAGAACCTTTTGATATCTCTTCATAATGCTCAACATACTGTCATTCGATTTAAAGCATTCGTTCCAATTACTTATCTTGCTCTGGAACTGGGATGGGTGTCACACGAACTAATAATTATCTCCTCAACCTTCCGTGTATTCATCGTTCTAGGGCTCCCCCAACCGCTAGTAACACACGTAAACCTCTCACGTTCCTTAAGACAACGACAGCTACTTCAAAATTCTTTCCGTCTTGGCATCCTCTCTCTTGACACAAACATTCAACGTCGCAATTACCATATAGCAATCCATGCATTAAAACGTTTTGAGGCAACGTCGCATTTATATACACATCCACTCCACTGTATCGAAGCCCATGAATCCCGTCATGAAGTTTGTGAACAGTTATCCGTTGCGCAATGGACACTTAAACGACTGTTGCTATATGTAAGTAAGTAAATGAAGCGATTCGCATGACACCCCAAGAAATTACGTGAGTCGCATGCCACCAGTACGTTTGGTAACACTGAGCTCTAAACATTGTCGGAAAACGGAAGAATTACGAATATCCCTGACGCAACCAACAGGCGATTTTGAACAATTCATGTATGAAAGAATATCACGTGTTGTATTATCACTTTCTGTTGCTCTATATCCCCATAATTAATATACTAAAATAATTAAAAATCATTTCATGACACAAGTTCGTATAATACTACTTGTTCTTCTATTCATGTGGAATGTATCCTGAAATTATGGCCATGTTATCTTTTCACGCCGCCGGCCGCGGTGGTCTAGCGGTTCTGGCGCTGCAGTCCGGAACCGCGGGATTGCTACGGTCCCAGGTTCGAATCCTGCCTCGGGCATGGGTGTGTGTGATGTCCTTAGGTTAGTTAGGTTTAAGTAGTTCTAAGTTCTAGGGGACTTATGACCTAAGATGTTGAGTCCCATAGTGCTCAGAGCCATTTGAACCATCTTTTCACGCCGTATCCTGAAATTATGGCCATGTTACCTTTTCACGCCAGTGATATTCACTACGGTTTACTATAAAACAGAGTAAACACTACAACATGGAATCAAAGTAAACCAGGAAGTGCTGCTGTTGAAATTCTCAGTAACCATGAATATAAAGATCGCGAGGGTGTCCTACAGAGCAGGAAACACTATTTATAAGAGCTGTATGACACAGGTTGTAAACCAACAAGAGAGAGTGGAGACCAACGATTATCTTCATCTGTACTCTGCAATCCACTGTGCACTGTATGGCAGAGGGTATGACCCATTGTACCAGTTACTAGGGTTTCACGTATATAGCACGGGAAGATGATTACTTAAAAGCCTCTGTGTGTGTTATAATTAATCTAGTCTTCTCCTCACGATCTCGGTGCGAAACTTCCGAAGTAAAGTGTGCAACAGCTGCAATGAAAAATGGGAAAGCAAAGTAGTACACATACATAAGGAGAAATTCTAAAATGTTTGAACCAAGAAGGAGTCAGAGAAATGTAATAAAACATATGACAGTCGTCAAAGCCTAGAGGAGCTTCCGACAACGGTAATGATTACGATATCAAAGAAACAAGGAACCAAGAAATGCACTGCGTCCAGGACAGTTAGCCTTATTTCACAAACAGATAAAGCTATGTTAAGAATCATTACTAAAATATTGGGAAGGGTAATGGAGGGGAAACTGGCTGAGGAACAATTTGCTTCTAGAATGAGATTTTCACTCTGCAGCGGAGTGTGCGCTGATGTGAAACTTCCTGGCAGATCAAAACTGTGTGCCCGACAGAGACTCGAACTCGGGACCTATGCCTTTCACGGGCAAGTGCTCTACCAACTGAGCTACCGAAGCACGACTCACGCCTGGTCGTCAGTCGTGCTTCGGTAGCTCAGTTGGTAGAGCACTTGACCGCGAAAGGCAAAGGTCCCGAGTTCGAGTCTCGGTCGGGCACACAGTTTTAATCTGCCAGGAACTTTAATTTGGTTCTAGAATGAATACTGGCACAAGATGCTATAGGAATTGTGGGTGTATGTATGCATTTTGTAGACCTTGAAAATTCATTTTGATAATGTGGTGTGGGAAAAGCTTGCAACTGAAATGAAGGGAAAGAGAGTGGACTGGAAAACCAGACGACTTTCAAAAATCTCATTGTATTTAAATAAAAATTTGTTAGTGAAATTTAAAAGAGAAAGATCCATCTGGATAGAACTAAGAAAAGGAGGAAACACAAGGCCGATTTCTGTCTCCTAACCTTTTTAATTTACATTTAGAAATTATGATTGACTACTGTGTACTAGATGACAGTAGTTACAGCTGGATAAATAAGAATATGGTATTCGAGATTAGCAGACGACGTGGTCCTTCTAGCATCAAATGAAAGAGAATTACCGATATAGCGGATACCATTGAAGCTAAAGGAGAGATTTATGAAATGAAAATCAATACAAACAAAACAAAATAAGGAAATAAATCCGTAAAGTTAATGATGAATAAAGAAGTATTAGAAGAACTGCAAAGCTTTTAATGTGTCGGAAGCAAGCTAGAAACCAAGTGGAAAAGCAGCACATTAATGACAAACAGTATAGCAATGGTGAAAGAGACATTTTATAAGAAAAGGAATAATATCTGCAGCAATATTGACAAAGATATG
The DNA here is from genome assembly GCF_023898315.1 of Schistocerca nitens. NCBI lineage: Eukaryota > Metazoa > Arthropoda > Insecta > Orthoptera > Acrididae > Schistocerca > Schistocerca nitens. Next base: position 490,246,869 of record NC_064621.1, read on the forward strand.
AGGAAAAGATTAAGAAAATGTTTTGTATGGACTATTCTCTTATCTCGTGCTGAAACGTGGACACTGAGCACGAAACAAATACCAAGAATACAGACTTTTGAGACGTGGCTATGGTGACGATATAAATAATTATTTGATGGGTAGAGTGAAGAATGAAGACGCACTGAGGAGAATGGGACAGGAAACACAGTTACTGAATAATAAAAAGAAGTAAAAGGGACTGGATTCGAATATATCAAGGAAGGAAGGGTTTATAAAAGCATTCTTAGTTGGGGAAACGAATAATGATTACTCCCTAGTCCTCCGGTACAGTGCATGCTTGATGATACAGTATAAGCATTTGCAATCGTTAATACGCTCCAATAGCGTTCTCAACCTGTCGGGTCTTGTCATCTCACGCACAGCACATTAACATTCAAACTCCAACAAGTAAGAGAATGTCGTACGAAAAGCAATTTAAAACGAAGTCTAACATCATAAGATCAGTAGATCCATTGCGCCCTGTATTCGTAATACAACGTCAAATGACCGACGCTTAGTGACTGATATTTAACGTGTTTAGCTGCCTGCAAAACTGCACAGTTTTCCATCAGCTGCAAAGCGCTATATAATGTAATTACGTGATAGAAGTAGACGAGGATACAGAATTGGTTTACAGCGTGTTAGTTAACTTGTCTTGATCTTCGACAGGAAGAGGAATGGAACGGAGTAGAGAGCACAGTTTCTGTACTCTCACTCGGGAGAATTATTTTCCTCTCTCGGGTAGTACCGTGAAACCTTTGAAGATACTTGTCGCATAATGTACCTTGCGTGAGCCGAGGTCTGATTGATGACGAGGCTTATGACTCTCCTTCTTTTTCTCTCCTGGCGAGCGGTCTTTATCCCCTAGGTGACGGGCGGCGGTTACAGACTCGGCCTGAGGGCCTACCGCTGCGGTCGCCGCGCGCCATATCCTGTGGAGCCGACGTCTTTGAGGTACCCAGAAGGAAGCTGTATGCATAATGAAGCGGCACGTACCTGCGGTGATTGAAATTAGATTTCCAGACCGCCGCCCCTGAATTCCGCGGTGATTAATTGAGGCGAGCTACCTCGGCTGGGCTGGCGTGTGTCAGCGCCGCCGGGCTGTGCTTTGATTAATACGGAAGAAGTAGGCTGTAGCCCGTCCAACTGGTCCGGTAATTAAACCGTCCGTCCTGCTTCTGGTGGCTTTATTAAAATGCCCTCCGCTAATGACGCTCAAAATATCGAATTGTCATTACGTAGGAGAATACATCCTAACAACTTATAAATTTTTTCAACAATAACAGGTACGTTGAAACGGGTAATATAGTACTATAATGCAGCCTGTGTCGTTCACTCGGTGATACAATTTTGATGTGGCACATTTTTCTGATTTCTGGCGCAGGGAACACAGCAAGAAAATTCGTATCCGCTATGCAGAGGTGAAGATGTACTTTTCAATAGCCTGTACCCCAACAGAAAAATAACTTACAAGGAAAAAGTGTTTAATAAAAGATCATTCCTATTTGACTACATTTCACCTGTCACAAGGATCAGCAAACTACAGCCCGCGGGCCGGATTCGGCATGTGACGGCAGTTCAATTGGTCCGCAGACGTTGTCTGGATTTCGACATGTTCATCATTGTTAAGCAGGATGAGAAGACGACAGCCGATAAGAATATTACAATCAAAATATCCACGGGTGTACTGCCGGTCTACGGTATCCAACGGGCACAATATTTCGGCGATCATACATGTCACCATCATCAGGTGGACTGACGGACTGAGCTCCTGTGAACGTGCCGGCACGGAGATCCGTACGCTATGGCTGCTCCGGGGGAACTGGGATCGGTTACGGCGGCGGCCGATTTTAATACCCTCCGCCCGCGGCGCGCTCCCCCCGCCGTCCGCGCCCCGCGCCACGGTCACGCGGTGGAACAGATTGCGACGGCGTCTGAGATGACGTCGGTGTGATGGCTCTGTCCGCCGTGGCCGTCACAACTATACGTTTGCTCGATTTACTCTTGATTAACCCAATCGCTGGTTCCCAAGCCTTGCTAAGATTATAGCCACAGTCACGGTTTATGAGGTCGTCATTGGTGCGAATTTCGATGGCCTCTCTAACAACGCTGTCCCAGTATCTCGACGTCTTTACCAGAATCCTCGTGCGTTCATACTCCATAGCGTGATTTTCCGACTGACCGTCTGACAAAGGCCATGCTACAGTTGTTGTCTCCCATAAGGACTACACAGATATGATGCAGAGTCTGCTAAATGACGATTCCTACCGGAAGATCAGCGTTCACCCTGCAAAGAAGGTGGAGAACAAGACGAGGTCGCTTCTCAAGGACACAGATTTACCGGAGGGTAACGCTAAGAAATTGTTACCCCAAGGTCCGGTACCGCCTAGACCATATGGACTCCGGATCTCCGGATCTCCGTGCCGGCACGTTCACAGGAGCTCAGCTCGTCAGTTCGCCTGATGATGGCGACATGTATGATCGCCGAAATATTGTGCCCGTTGGACACTGTAGACCGGCAGTATACCCGTGGATATTTTGATTATCAAATACGCCGGGAGAAACTCAAGAATCACAAGAATATTACAGTTTTCAACACTATCGCCAGATGTAATTTCCACATAAATTATTGACAACCGGTTTCCACCAAACACTTCATCATCTCGTCCTCTAAATATATAGTGGCTGAATGCTCCCGAAAGATATCAATCAGAAAGTTCCACCGTGTGTGTTAGCTTACTACAAGAGCTGATGGGATACCGAATATTTTCACTTGGTACTTCCTGACAGATGTCTTTCGGGAGAATCCAGCCGCTTCATATTTAGAGGATCTGATGGTGATGAAGTGTATCGTCGAAACCGGTTTCCAACAAATTAATATAGAAATTACAGCTGACGGTAGTGCTGAAGATTTTAAAATTGCTTGAAGTTACTTGTTAACGACACTTTAAGGTACAATTCACATTACCTTTAGGATACTAGGAAACTTTCACACATGTGGACATCTTAAACCTGTTATGTTCAATGATCACGATTTAGTTGGAAGATTTGCAAATTTTGGGCGCTCTGTTCATACAAAACTTCATAGAGCAGCAAGCACTATGTGTAGAACACTTAGGTATTTTTTGTATACTGAAACAAGTCTTTTCTAATTTGAACATCTTTCGGGGACATACACACAACCATCCTCAGTCCGCCGGTTTTCTATACGAAACGGATTCTTAGTTCGGCGATTTGTCCAGTCACACAACAGTAAGGTGGCAAAGCTGCGGTAAAGTCCTGTATCGTTTGGTAACTTTTTCAGTAAATAAATTATGCTGGTTGTCCTTGTTTCTTCTGCACTGATTGCCACTGATGTACGATTAACATGGAATGCTGAGCTTACGTTTTTCGTCGTATTTCCTAGAGTTTCCATATTGGCTTGCAAGTATTTTACGGAATGATGATGAGGTGTGGGCTCATCATTTTGTCAGTTACCTGTCTCGCTGCGAAAAAAGTTTTGCCGCACGGCGTAGCCGCGCTGTCTTAGGCGCCGTACCACGGTTTTCGCGGCTCTCTCCGTTGGAGGTTCGAGTCCTCCCTCGGGCATGGGTGTGTGTGATGTCCTTAGCGTAAGTTAGTTTAAGTTAGATTAAGTAGCGTGTAACCAAGGGACCGATGACATTAGCAGTTTAGTCCCATAGGAACTTGCCACAAATTTCGAATTTCCTATTCCAAAAAAGTTTCGTGACCTATGATACATATGAATGAACATAAGTACTTGAGGCACTTTTTAGGATTATATATTTTAGGAATCTTCAATGTGCTCTTTATCGAAAGCATGACAAACATCATGACAGCGGTCAAGCTCATCCTCTGCTTTTGTCAACAAGTTTGAGTCAACTTCATTCATTATGGTTGTCATGTGACGTCATATACCATGCGAAGTTAATGTAAGGAGAAGCGACTCCCTTAGCACACCGTTCCTCTGGTGTGACGGCATGTCAAATAAATGTCAGTTTCTCCAAGATGAATACTTTACTACAAATGCCAGTATTAATCAAATTCACGAGATTTATTTAAGAAACAACATATACAGTGTGAGACGTATGAAGAGGCTCTGGATAAAATACACAAATTCACTAAAAATCTCTTACAAGGGAACCTCCCCATCGCACCCCCCTCAGATTTTGTTATAAGTTGGCACAGTGGATAGGCCTGGAAAAACAGAACACAGATCAATTGAGAAAACAGGAAGAAGTTGTGTGGAACTGTGAAAAAATAAGCAAAATATACAAACTGAGTAGTTCACGGGAAGATATGCAGCATCAAGGACAGTGGGAACGCAGGAACGTTGTGGTCTCGTGGTAACGTGAGCAACTGCGGAGCGAAAGGTCCTTGGTTCAAATCTTCCATCGAGTGAAAAGTTTAATTTTTTATTTTCAGTTTATGTGACAAACTCTTATGTTTTCATCACTTTTTTGGGAGTGATTATCACATCCACAAGAAAATCTAAATCGGGCAAGGTAGAAGAATCTTTTTACCCATTCGCCAAGTGTACAAGTTAGGTGGGTCGATAACATATTCCTGTCATGTGACGCACATGCCGTCACCAGTGTCGTATAGAATATATCAGATGTGTTTTCCTGTGGAGGAATCGGTTGACCTATGACCTTGCGATCAAATGTTTTCGGTTCCCATTGGAGAGGCACGTCCTTTCGTCTACTAATCGCACGGTTTTGCGATGCGGTCGCAAAACACAGACACTAAACTTATTACAGTGGACAGAGACGTCAATGAACGAACGGACAGATAATAATTATGCAAAAATAAGGAAAGTAAAATTTTCACTCGAGGGAAGACTTGAACCAAGGACCTCTCGTTCTGCAGCTGCTCACCCTACCACGGGATCACGGCGCTCCTGAGCTCACTTTGTCCATGATGTTGCCTATGTGCCCCATGGAATACTCAGTTTGTATATTTTGCTTATTTTTTCACAGTTCCACACAACTTCTTCCTGTTTTCTCAATTGATCTGTGTTCAGTTTACCAAGGCCTATCCACTGTGCCACCTTCTAACTAAATCTGAGGGGGGTGCGATTGGGAGGTTCCCTTGTTAGAAGCGTAGCCCAAAATAGATAAATTCTGCATACATGATATAAAGTCGTATTCAAGCTGGACACAGTTCAGTCAGTGAACATTTTTAAACAAGTTCAGAAATCTGGTAGGTCACATAGGGTTACTGGATCACCACTGCTGGACAACTCATGGATACCTGCTCGTATACCTCGGTGCCATCTGCTAATCGCTTCACTTCACTGTAGTCAAAATTCAAGTGGCTATGCAAACGGAACTGGCCAACTCCTAAATAGTAACTGAGTGGAAGTTTACTCAGCCCAGTCTTTTTCGTACAAATTCCATCGACTTTGGCGCTGCCTAACGCGTCGATGACTCCTCCTGCCTTAGTGGCTTCTTCCGCAAGCCTGACCATAAACACGTTCGTCATTACGTTGCTGATGTCTGTCGAACAGGCAACGCAGCAGACCGCGTTATAACACGGAAGGGCATAATCTCCAGAATACAGAACCACAAACCCACTCTGGAAAAACACATCAGGTACGTTGTCTTTGGAGGTCAATGATGCAAGATTCGCATGCTGATTAATAGTTAAGGCAGGTCATTGTTAATTATTGCTGTTCCAACTGGGTGCCAATGCGGAAGTCATTCCCGAATGTCTTAACAGATATCCTGTCATGCTGACCCATCTCCTTGTCAGTGTTTCTCTCATATTCTTTCCTCTCCGATTCTGTGCAGAACCTCCTCATTCCTTACCAGTCCACTTAATTTTCAACATTCGCATGTAGCACTACATCTCAAATTCTTCGATTCTCTTCTGTTTCGGTTTTCCCGCAGTCCATGTTTCTGTACCATACAGTGCTGTGTTCCAAACTTACATTCTCATAAATGTCTTCCTCAAATTAATGCCTATGTTTGATACTAGTTGACTTTTCTTTGCCAGGAGTGCCCTGTTCGCCAGTGCTAATCTGCTTTTGATGTCCTCCTTGCTCCGTCCGTCACTAGTTATCTTGACACCTAGGTAGGAGAAATCCCTAAATTCATGTACATCGTCACAATCTATCCTGATGTTAAGTTTTTCACTGTTCTCGTTTCTGCCACTTCTCACTACTTTCGTTTTTCTTCGATTTATCTTTCTTCGATTCACATTCAGTTTTTAATCTGTACTCTTTACTTTGTTTATTCCATTCAGGAGATCATGTAATTCTTCTTCACTTCCACTCAGGATAGCAATGCCAAATCGAATCACGTCATCGATATCCTTTCACCCTCAATTTTAATTTAAGTGCTGAACCTTTCTATTATTTCACTCATTGCTTATTCGATGTAGAGATTGAACAGTAAGAGCGAAAGACTACATTCCTGTCTTACACCCTTTTTAACCCAAACACTTCGTTCTTAGTTGTCCACTCCCGTGATTCCCTCTTGTTTCTTCTAAATACTGTATATTACCCGTCTCTTCCTATGGTTTATCCCTCTCAATATTTCGAATATCTTCCACCATTTTACTTTGTCGAGCACTTTTTGCAATTCGACAAATCCTATGAACGTGTCATGATTTTCCTTTAGTCTTGCTTCCATTATGAATCGCAATGGCAGAATTGCCTCTCTGGTGCCAATACCTTTTTTAAATTCCTTCTGTATATTATTCTTCTAAGTAACTTTGATGCGTGAGCTGCTAATTGTGCTGATTGTGTGATAAGTCTCGCGTTTGTCAACACTAGCATCTTCGGAATTATGTGGATGATATCTTTCCCAAAGTCAGATGGTATGTTGCCAGACTCATACATTTTATACAACAACGTTAATAGTCGTTTTGTTCCCACTTCCCCCAATGATTTTAGAAATTCTAGTAGAATGTTATCTATCCCTTCTCCCTTATTTGATCTTAAGTCCTCAAAAGCTCTCTTAAATTCTAATTAAATACTAGTTTTCCTCTCTCCTCTAAATCGACTCCTATTTCTTCTTCTATCACATCAAACAAATCCTCCCCCTCAGAGGTATTCGGTGCCCTCTCTCCACCCATCCGTTCACTCCTCTGCATTTAACATTGGATTTCCTGTTGAATTCTTAAGTTACCACCTTGCTTTTAATTTCACTGGAGATTCTTTCGACCTCGCTAGATGCTGCGTCATCCTTCCGACAGTCATTTCTTCGATTTCTTCACATTTTTCATGCAGCCGTTCGTCTTAGCTTCCCTGCAATTCCTATTTATTTAATTCTTACGTTACTTTTATTTCTGTATTCCTGAACTTCCCTGAACATTTTTGGAGATTTTTCTTTCATCGATCACTGAAGTATTTCTCCTGTTACCCATGGTTTCTTCGCAGTTACCATCCTTATAACTATGTTTTTATTTCCTACTGTGATTGTCCTTTTCAAAGATGTCCATTCCTCTTCAACTGTGCTGCCCACTGAGCTGTTACTTATTGCTGTATTATAGCCTTAGAGATCTTCAAGTGTATTTCGTCGTTCCTTAGTACTTACTTATCCCGCTTCTTTGCGTATTGATTCTTCATGACTAATCTGTTACACTTCAGCGTAGTCTTCATCACTACTATATTGTGATCTGGGTCTATGTCTGCTCCTGGGTACGCCTTACTATCCATTGCCTGATTTCGGAATCACTGTCTGACCATGATGTAATCTAATTGAAACCTTCAAGTATCACCCGGCCTTTTCCAAGTATACCCCCTCCTCTTGATTCGTGAACAGAGTATTCACTGTTACTAGCTGAAATTTATTACAGAACTCATTTAGTATTTCTCCTCTCTCATTCCTTGTCCCAAGACCATATATCTCTCCTTCTCCTACAATTGCATTCGATTCTCCCATCACCATTAGACTTTGATCTCCCTTTATATACCGTATTATCCTTTCAAAATCATATCATTTCTCCATCTCTTCCTCTTCAGCTTGCGACGAAGGTTGTATACCTGAACTGTCACTGTCGGTGTTGGTTTGATGTCTATTCTGATAAGAACACCCCTGTCACTGAACCGTTCACAGTAATACACTCTCTGCCCTAACTTCCTATTCATAACAAATTCTACCTCCGTTATACCTTTTTCTGTTGTTCTTGATATTACCCTATACTCATATGATCAGAAATCCTTGTCCTCTTTCCATTTCAAATCACTGACACCTAGTTTATCTATATTGTGCCTTCGTATTTCCAATTCAGATTTTCTAGCTTCCTGTCCACGTTCAACCTTCTGCCAATCCTTTTGATGGTTATGTTATTCAATTTTTTGCTCATGATTTCCTCTCCCTTGGCAGTCCTTCACCCGGAGATCCGAATGAGGGACTATTTTGGAATCTATGGCCAATGGAGAGATCATCTTGAGACCTTTTCAATTACGTGCCAAATGTCCTCTGGATACACATGTCCCTTTAATACAGTCGTTTCCATTGCCTTCTGCATATTCATGCCGTTGATCGCTGCTCGTTGTTCCGCTTTTAGGGGCAGTTTCTCAACCCAAGGACAAGAGAGTGCCCTGAATTTGTGTCCGCTCGTCCACCCTTTTTGACAAAGCCTTTTACTGAATGATTGTGACTTCTTATGCCGAAAGTTACTAATCAAACAGGCTACCCCTAACTGTAGGTGTACGAAAGACAATATTTTAAAGTCATATTCATATTTATGAAACATGATGAATACCTCCTTTGTAAATAACTTGCTACTCTTCAGTTCAAGGCTTCATGTTTCAATGGACAGAAAGGTGTATGAACGGAATTCATTACAAGAATAACGATCTGAAATAGCGATAACAAACAACGAAGTTATTCACATGGTGCTGTAGACTGAAGTTCTGATTGGCACTATGAGACGTTGAATGCTGGAATACGTGTATTCTAATTCCTCAATCTAAAAGTAAGCTCTTGGACCATAGATTATTTCTTCATAGCTAGATGGAGCCAGACTGTAAGTTTGAAGATTAGGTGGCCTTAAAAAAAAAAGAAAAGGAAATAAAATAAAATTTTCGTAGGAACGTAGATTTATTAAAAAAAAAATATAGTAAAAAGCACAGCATTAACGATGGTATTAATGTTTTCTTCCTGGCACGTGACAACTGTTTCATGCTACTAAACTCTGATTTCTGTATAAACTTATTCACAGTAACTGTAAACTGACCCCAGTTAAATCTCTAAAATTTTGGATTTGACTGTAGATTTATTTCATTTCATAACTGAAGATAGCAGGGACAGCTGGGACGACATATTGTATTGAAAGTAGTCGAGAGCGACCTTTTATTTGTACTTAATGCGCAGCAGTGCACTCTCCTGTTTTTCAGAGCAAACACTGTTCTTACACGTATCTGACTGCAGCGCTGTCTGAAAGTACCAATCTGCAAAATTTCTGACTGAAATATCCTTGTATACTCATTGCATCTGTCAGCTGTTGTCGCCAACTAAACTATGTACTGAAACTTCCTGGCAGATTAAAACTGTGTGCCCGACCGAGATACGAACTCGGGACCTTTGCCTTTCGCGGACAAGTGCTCTACCATCTGAGCTACCGAAGCACGACTCAGGTAGCTCAGATGGTAGAGCACTTGCCCGCGAAAGGCAAAGGTCCCGAGTTCGAGTCTCGGTCGGGCACACAGTTTTAATCTGCCAAGAAGTTTCATATCAGCGCACACTCCGCTGCAGAGTGACAATCTCATTCTGGAAACTATGTACTGATAGTCGGGTTTTGTGCACCTGTGCGTGAGGTGACATGATATTGGCCGGACAGTTGCACAAATAGCCGTTTGAGCATCGCTTGTGGCCCGCGGGTCGTGAGGTTGACACCCTTTCTCTAGTCCTTACAAAATGTATTAACAAGCACTGATGAATTTTGTAGGCTGCACCGTAGTACGAAACTATGTCGCTGGGTGTCGCTAGCGGCACCTCTGAGCGTCATTTAACAACGAGCTCGAACTCTACCACTTATTATAAGAACGGAGGAATTAAGATTCTTAAAATTCTTCGTAAAACAAAGCTAATCAACGTCTGATAAGAATAAAGACTATAATTTTCATATATTTAGTGTGAACAGCTTATGTGTGTGACATGATATTAGCGGCAGAACTGGGGGTCAAGTCCGTTCATCAGGTGGCGCTAAATTTGCATGCAGTTTCGTCGCTAAAGGCCAGATGGCGCCCGTAATGAACGATTTGTAAATCGATCTGGGAACCGTCATAGCGACTGTCGATGGGCCGACGGGAAACACAGGTCTCGCAACGAACTTGTGGCGTCACACTAGTTGCCTTGACTGACATACATCAAGAAAGCTCGACTACTTCTGAGGCCAAGGTGGTAAATAAGTTTCTCAGTGGAAAGATACCAACTGAAGCGCCTAACAGTGACATGTATTATCGAGGGCTGGAGTGCAGCTACGACCTACTTTTAAAATAGTAACTTATTCCCCGCCTGAGGTGGTCGCTGTAACGCATAGGACGTCTCGTTGGTATAAGAATATACAGCCTACAGTTGCAGGTTAACTTTATCGTTTACTTAGGTTTCAACGTTAGTAATAACGTCTTCTTCAGAACATAAAGAAGACGTTATTACTAACGTTGAAACCTAGGTAAACGATAAAGTTAAACTGCAACTGTAGGCTGTATATTCTTATATAAACCATATCAGTTGCTGTCGCTGCATAAAAATGTTAAAAATTACGTCTCGTTGGCCCCAGGCTGGTGAAAATCATATCAAGGCAGCGAGACGAGCAGAACGCCTGAGGCGTCAAAACGACAGGACTGGAACAGGGATGTGGAGGACGCTTCGCTCGTGGCGGTGAATCATGTGGTCAAGAGAGGAATGTGGCAACCCGTCGGCCATCGACTTTTGAGAAGGGTAACACAGTGAACACTGGTTCTGACTGGACATAAGACTGCTGGCGGGACAGTTCTTGGTGGTTTTAGTACCCTCCGTCACACACCATTAGGTGACTTGCGGAGTATGATGTAGATGGAGATGTTTCCCTCTTAAGGGCATTTGCACCACTGATGAGTGGTTTTACAATTCAGGTCGTCCTGCAATTGTCACCTTCTGTAGCTCACTTCGTGTCGTTTTGGTGCTGACAGGGTTCACGAGTGCGACATTAAGTTCTTCAGTGGCTTTGGTAGCTACCGTCCCCTTATTTTTCGTCACTATTCTCTTCAGATACCGCCTGCGACGATCACTCACAAAACACTTAAGTCCGAGTTTATGCTTAGCGGATGATACTTTTCCGCGTTCCCTATGTGCAGTCTAAACTGCGAGTTGGTGCGTCTTGAAAGCCAGACACTTCAGGCTTCTTTGATAACGGAAGCACTTGCCACACGAGCAGCAACAATTTGTCGGCTTTCGACATCACTTAACTCCGACATAATGCACTCACAGCTACACAGAACACAACTCTCACCACTACTCACAATTGCAACACAGTACGGACTCTGCACACTTGACGTTCACAGTCAAATACAACAGCGCATCCTGTAGGCTTAGCTAATATCTACATTTACGTTCAATCGTGCGTCTCTCGCAATGTTCCCATATTTTTGGCCAGCTGCCACTTTTATATATTTACCTCCATTGTGCCTGTTAGATTGGTTTAAATAATCAATCGGCATTTGTTGCTGTAAATAAATTTATGTCAAGAAGTTAAACGCTAGAAAAATTACGCAACAGCTTGCAGCATCTTCACGGCATTATTTCAAAACCGCTGCAAAACTATCACGTAATATAAATATAAGAAGCTTATAGCGCAGTCCGTTAAATAATGAAAATCATACAGCAATTTTAGTATCAGGATGGTAAAAACAAGGGGGAAAGTATTCGGAAACAATTTCTCTGCTTTGAAGGTTAACCGTGATGGAAATGCTGGGTTAACGTCTGCTGCCTTTTAACACATTTATGTGGTAAAGACGTTTCAAAGCGAGCTGTGGTTCTGCTGCAGTGTAGAAGAAATGGACGAAATCTATGATATCTTCGTTTCTCAAGAGTAATCTAAAATAATCAACGTCTAAGGCTGTTAGAGTTTAGTAATGCTTCTAAAGACAGGTTTTTAGCATTAAGTATATGATTATGAACAAAAAGTGGTCACAATTAACTTGGATTTCTTTTGCATCTAGCTGAAACTGAACTTGAGTTCTCAACTGTTAACTGATACGTGCGGCAGCCAATCCATCCTCACAAATTATGATCGTGCTAGCGTAAAGAGTAAACGATATCATTTATTAAACTGTAACCACATTTTGCCGTACAGGTATTTCCCGTTACACCCTGCCTGACGGTTAGGTAATGCTTAACCGTAACATGACACTATATTAGGTAATGCGACTAGCGTGGGGTCGTCAGCAAACATGTACATTACCATGCGTCCCACACTTCTCTCAGTCTAGGTGGGAGAAGGTAATAATTATATTTCGCTCTAAATGTTAACACTAACAGACTAAAAGTAGTCAAAACACTTAATGTCACTTACATTCGTTTTGGATTTTGACAGATATTAGGCTTCTTATTTGTTTACCAATACCTACGAAATTAATTCCTTCTAGCGATATTGTGAGAGATATTCTACGCATTACATTAAAGGTACGTATACAAATTACCGTACCTAATATGTTTATATACAGGATGATCCAGCTCCCCTGTCCATGGATTTTATGCAACTAGGAATGCCTTCAGAATCACGCCAGAAGTTTTCGAATTCTGTCCCTCGCTGCACGCATCCCATGGCTCCTACAGAGATAATGAACAGGACCTCTTCATAGAAAATTTGCTGTAGTTTAATTTTGTACGTGGATCCTTTTCGTTGGCGGTAATCGTTTTCGAGTTATTCAAGAAAAAAGCGTTTAAATGTCATCTCTGTACGTTTCTCTTAAATAATTTGAAGAGTATGGCCTCTAGCGCAAACGTATACAGTACAAAATTTAACCACATTAAATTTCCTAAAAAAGTCCTGTTAATGTTCCTGTAAGAGTAATAATTTGCACATACCAAGGCAGAGAATATGAAAATGTTGCTCGTGGTATTTGAAGCCATTGTGGGAGGGATAAACCCCATAGATGGAGCACCTGAATCACGCTGTATTTTTATGTTACATGACATGCAATCAGTGAGATGATGCAAAAAACGGTTCTAATCAATGCAAATATGCTGTCTTAAGAAAAGTTAAATGCTCCTGTATACACAAATCAAAAACAGTTTTGCAACACTTCGGTTCCGGGAGTTCAGGAACCTGTACAGAAAATTGGAATAGAGATCAACGAAAACATCATTTCCGCCCTATTTCTTCCTCATTAAAACCAAACATTGCATGTTGTACCACCATACAGCGAGACCTTCCGAGGTAGTGGTCCGGATTGCTGTACACACCGGTACCTATAATACCCAGTAGCACGTCCTCTTGCACTGACGCGTGCCTGTATCCGTTGTGGCATACTATCCACAAGTTCATCAAGGCACTGTTGGGCCAGGTTGTCCCACTAGTCAACGGCGATTCGGCGAAGATCCCTCATAGTCGTTGGTGGGTCATGTCGTCCTAAACAGCTATTTTCAATCCATCCCAGGTATGTTCGATAGGGTTCATGTTTTGACATCAAGCTGGCCACTCTAGTGGAGCGATGTGGTTATCCTGAAGGAAGTCATTCACAAGATGTGCACGATGGGGGCATGAATTGTCTTGAATGAAGACGAATGCCACGCCAATATGCTGGGCGATGTGGTTGCACTATGGGTTGGAGGATGGCATTCACGTATCGTTCAGCTATTATGGTGCCTTCCATGACCACCACGTCTTACGTCGGCCCCACATAATGCCACCAGCAGGTAACCTCCACCTTGTCGCACTCGCTGGACAGTGTGTATAAGGCGTTCAGCCTGACCGAGTTGCCTCCAAACACATCTCCGACGATTGTCTGGTGGAAGGCATATGCGACACTCTTCGGTGAAGAGACCGTGCTACCAATCCCATCTGCACCTCGCTGCGTGGTGTCGTGGTTGTAAAGATAGACCCCGCCATGGACGTCGGGAGTGAAGTTACGCATCATGAAGCCTATTGCTCACAGTTTGAGCTGTAACACGACGTCCTGTGAGTGCACGAAAAGCATTAATCAACATGGTGGCATTACTGTCATTGTTCCTCCGGGCCATAACCTGTAGGTAGCAGTCATCCACTGCAGTAGTGGCGCTTGGGCGGCCTGAGCGAAGCATGTCATCCACAGTTCCTGTCACTGTATCTCCTCCATGTCCGAATAACATCGCTTTGTTCTCTCTGAGAAGTCAGGACACTTCCGTTGTTGAGAGCCCTTCCTGGAGCAAAGTAACAATGCGGAAGCAATCGAACCGCGGTATTGACCGTCTAGGCATGGTTGAACTAGAAACAACACGAGCCGTGTACCTCCTTCCTGGTTGAACGACTGGATCTGATCGGCTGTAGGCCCCCCCCTCCGCCTAATCGTCGCTGCTCATGGATGATTGTTTACATCTTTGGCGTGTTTAGTGACATCTCTGAACTGCCAGGAGAACTGTGTATGTGATAAAATATCCACAGTCAACGTCTGTCTTCAGGAGTTCTGGGATCCAGGGTGATGAATAACATTTTTTGATGTGTGTCTTTGCGAAATGTAGATTTCTTGTTACTAACTCCATACTCCCTACCGTTTCCATGATGATCGTTGTTCAGATGTAATTCTTGAAAGGTGGTTTCCAGATCTGAGTCCAGTACGTTGAACAAATTGAGACACTTAATAACTATTAAATAGTGTTAGAATACCCGAATTTACCAAGCTTCTCAAAGAGCATTTGGAACTTTAAAGCCTGACTTTCAGTACAGTGTAATTTGTACTAGGACATTGACTATAACTATTACTTGTATTTTTCTTTTGATTCAACCCTTCAGTACATCCTACATTTGTGTGTGTATTGTGTATTAAACTGGCGACATAGAAGCGATGGAGAAGCTTCGTCCCGCCGTAGCCCACAGTGGTTCACACCCCACAACAGGCAACAGCAGTCGACCCACCTCACCACCGTCTCACACCGAACCCAGTGTCATTTTGCTGTTCGGTCCCCAATGGACATCCCCCCAACCCGGTGAACGTCACACACAAGACGAGTGTAGCCCCAAATATTTACGTGGTTGAGTAATTAGAAGGGAGAGCCGATAGAGGTACTCAAAGTACCCTCCGCCACACACCGTGAGGTGGCTTGCGGAGTATGGATGTGGATGTAGAATTATGGGGTACGCATACCTGGAGACAGTGTTTGGGCAGCAATCACCGACATAATGTAAGTGAGATGGAATAATGGAAACCAGCCCGCATTCGCCGAGGTAGATAAGAAACCGCCTTAAAATCCATCCACAGGCTGACCGAGACACCGGCCCTCGACACCAATCAGCCTGGTGGATTCGTGCCGGGGACCGGGACGTCTTCCTGCTCGGGAAGCAGCGCGCTAGACCGCGCGGCTACCCGGGTGGGCATCCTACATTGTCTTCTTATACACTGATTTAGTATAGGTATTGTGCCCTCACGAAACGTCAAATGTCCGTGCCGATTTGAAAGGCGCGCCAAGGGGATGCGCGCACCGGGTGCTGCTAAGTACTCCCGTGCGGCAGCGCTCATAGAGCTCGCCTCCTGGAGTGTGCTCCGAAAAATGGGATTTACTCTGCCTGGCGAGTATTGTGTGAGGATCGTCAGTTGCTCCCATGGGAGGATGATGGTTCGAAGAACACAACGTGATGTTGACGGCTCTCAGGAAGCTGATCTCTTGGATCTGGTATTCCTGTATTATCTGTCTATCTTATATGGTTGCTTATGAAATATATGAACTGTGTTAGAAAGATTTTTATATGAAATGTTTATGGTTACCAGACATTGTGTCTGCCGGGAGCGTGGCTGTACCTCGAGCCAGCGTGTGGGACGTTTTTATCTAATGTCACTATGGTGGATAAGCAGCGAATGTTTCTACTATCTGCCCTCGTTGGTGAAGCTGAGTCGATCTTAGTAGCATATTGATGCTTCTGATATGTGACTGTGTCGAAGTGTTCACTTGTACATAGCTTCCATAATTAAAATTCGAGTTTCAGAATCCTGTAGAAAGAGAACCACTGCTCAGAATAACGTCAACAATTTGAACTGCATATTACTGACACAGGAGAAACTTCATGGAAAGAAATTAAACAAAAACGTGATCAGTAGACGACGCTGAACACGCTCACCATCAGAAGCACGGCTCACGGCTGTTCCTCTGTTTGCGTTATACACGCCCAACATTACAGTTTCAATGAAGAATCGCGTGCTGCTGGTACAGTTCTTTTACAAAAACAGTGACCGTGCGCAAGTAGCTCTGCAAAAGTTGCTCACACTCAAGCGTATGAAAAATTATTACAAAATTCGAGAAGTCAGCTGGGTCGAAACGACGATTATTTTAGAAGAAAATACGGCGTGTCCTAGCAACCCAGAAGATCTTATCTCTTGAAGATAAACTTCTTTGCCAAGATCACTAATAATAACCTTTATTCTCGGTAGCCGGTTTCGGCAAATTTACCATCTTCAGGTGTTGCCAAACAGCCTGCTGCATATGTCCTAAACAGTAATAAAAGTACTCTTTCTCATGAAATGGAAGGTACGTAACAGATTAGTAGGCTGATGCATCGGAATGTCACAATTAAAACAGCTACATACACAGTTACCCACCTCATACGTCTGCCTTACGTTACTCACAGCGAAGTATATGACTGCAGCTACGGCGCCGCTAGACTGAAAACGAGCAAACTAAATCCAGAAGACAGGTGCTTTGAAAGTGCTACGTAGCCGAGAGAGGAAAGAAGTTGGTCCGACGTCTGTGGAACATTTGGCCACAGTATTGCAGGAGAGGTCGAGCGGTGGTGTGCAAATATGCAGTGAACGGGGAATATCCCGAACGTTGGACGTGCCTATAGCGAGCAAGATGCTTACGATCCTGTGAAACACCCTGTGGCGCTATCCATAAAATCCATCCATGTGCAGGAGCTGCTCCATGTTGACTTGCCAGCAAGACAAACGTTGGCTCTGGAAAGTCTTGCTCGCGTGGAAGAGGACAATGGATAATTATGGAACATTTTATGGACAAACGAAGCCCATTTCTATCTACAAATACATGTCAATAAGCAGAAATCCAGAACACTGGCAACGGAAAATCCGCACGCGTATCAGCCGGTATCTCTTTATTCTTATACCACCTTAATTGTTCGCCGTTATCAAGTTCTGTTGTATATTTTTACTGAATATGTTAGAGGAAATTTTTAGTGTCATGGTTTTATTGAAGTATAGTTATACGGTATCATCTCCATCCTATAATCTCAATTGGCAACACGTGCTTACATCGCTTATTTGACCCATACACTATGTAATACGATGTATAAGTTATAATGTGTCATCTTTTCCCTTTTAAAGTACATATATGTAATGTCATTGGGGACTCAGACTTCCTATTAGAGACTCTTATTGCTTCCTTCGTATACTGTTTTTTTCTAATGTGTGAACAAATCAATAAAATTTTACGATACTGGAAACAGTAAAGGATTCTGAGACATGTGTGTATTTGTCTTGTTTTTTGTTTTAGGGCGTTAAAATAATTGAGATCATACGCGCCCATGTCAGACCCTTAGAACACTAATACGACAAAGGACTTCAAAGCAACTAAATATTAGCCGGCCGCTGTGGCTGAGCGGCTCTAGGCGCTTCAGTCCGGAACCGCGCTGCCACTACTGTCGCAGGTTCCAATGCTGCCTCGGGCATGGATGCGTGTGATGTCCTTAGGTTAGTTAGGTTTACGTAGTTCTAAGTCTAGGGGACTGATGACCATAGATGTTAAGTACCATAGTGCTTAGACCCATTTGAACCAACTACACATTAAACAGAGTCGGTGGAAGGTAGGAAGGCTAAGAACAAGGACTTCCTCTTGGAGGAAGGACCACAAAATACGCCTTAGGGACAACTAAAGAGTAAATGTCCTTCGACATATTGCTACGACGGATAAAATGTACAAAGCGGTCGACAGCCTGTATGCCGTTCGATAAAACTACCGCTAACTCCAAATACTGTACGTTAGAAAGTAAGTGGTTAAGACAAGGGCATTAGGTCAGAAAATGGCGAACCGTCAAAAATTAATATCAATGAGCACCAAGTGGTGCGGGATCACCACTTAACAAATGGCGATGGCTGAAGACAGCGCCCAATACGCAACCTAAGTAAAACGATCTCCTCGCGGCAAGAGGGCCGAAACGCGGTCGGTCAATCCGCTTGGGGAGGTGTTCTCATGAAGGGAAAACCAGTGGTGATACCACAGTGACACGATACGCTGTCAGACGGTAACATTCAGATCATCGGAAGTAATGGGACAACTAGAGGGCAGGGGTAGGAGAAATGTAGCCTTGGCAGCAGCTTCAGCAGCTTCGTTTCCCAGCAGACCGACGTAACCAGGGACCCACATAAGCAACGCACTGGCTCCCTCAAGAGTGAGCTAGTGGAAACTTTCTTGAACCCATTGCACTAAGCGATAAACTCCATACAGCCTACAGAGGCTCTGAAGGTCACTGAGCGATTCTGAGCAGGTGACACAGTTGATGAGGCTCTGTCAACGGATGTACAGCGTGGTCCTATATAGTGCGAAGAGCTCTGCTGAGGATACTGAGCAGTGTTCCGGAAGGTGCTACCGAAAATCGTCGGTGACAATGACGAAGGCACACCCGACAATACGAGCCATCAGTGTACAAAAAAGTATTATTGCTAAGGTCTGTGCGAGAGCTTTAACTTACCGCCGTAGATCGAATTCGAAGTAGTTTCCTTAGGAAGCGAATGAGGACCGAAGTGAATACGGGTCATCGCACGAAGCCAAGGTTGTGCAGTGTTCACACCCATCGGGAAAATTGCAGTTACCGTCAAGTTAAGCTGCCGGAGCAATAACCGAAAGCGAACTCCCAAAGTTAAAAGAGAAAAGGGAGGCGTCACACACTGACAGTCGAAGGAGTCATCGAAGAAGTAGCCATAGGGTGGGTGGTCTGGAAGGCAGAAAACGGCATGCGTATCTGCTAAGCAGAACATCACGTTGTTATAATAGTTTCTGCATAGAGAGTCTCAGCCGTGCTAGTGCAAAAGGCGCCAGTGGCCAAAGGGATTCCATTATAGTGGTCTGTATTTAGACAGCGTAAAATGTATGGGGCATCACCTGTGGTCTAGGGGTAGAGTCTTTGATTAGTTCGAAACCCAGCACCTCTTAAATTCTGATTAATAATCCGCGTTGACGGCCGAAGACTTCCGGCATTGAAGTCACACTCATTCTCCCAACGGCCTTGTCAAAGAGGGCGGAGAAGAGCACAGAACACAAGAGCACTCTCTCGTCCTTGGGGTGGAAAACTACCCCTGAAGGAAGAAGAATCAGCAACGATCAACAGCATTAAGACCCAGAAGGCAATGGAAGTCATTGCATTAAAAGCACAAAACGTTTATCCACAGGACATGTTGTCTGTAATTTGAAAGGTGTCATGATTATCTCTTCATTGGCAACAGATTGCCGCATAGCCCCAATTCAAATCTCTGGGAGGGGACTGCCAATAGAGTGGCGATCATGAGAAAAATATTGTATAATCAACAAAAGAATAATGTACTACGAATCGGGGCACGGAATGTCAGAAGCTTGAATGTGGTAGGGGCTGCTCTACCATGTTTACCAGTGAGAATATTTGCTGGCTCTGAAACTGAAACATCTGCATTAGCTGCATTGCATCTAAAGGTGGCAGCTGTGGCGCCTGAGCAGACGGTGGGACTGATGTGGTGGGCATGTTGCAAGAGAAAAAAAGCAAGAAACAGGCAAGGTAAGAAAGAAAGATTAGTGCAAATCCTACACCCACCTGAAAACACTGATTAGCAAAAAACAGGATAACAGACTGTCAAAGCAAGTAAACACCCCTCAAAGAGAAGAGAGAATAAAGGCGCCAGCAAAACAGGAAAGAAAATTCCGTGGCCGCCAGGCACGGTTCTTCATATAATTCGTCGCCAATGTAGTATCCTGCCCAACCGTGTATTATAGGGTGCCTAGGAAGCTGTTTTCTCGGGTCGCCAGGCATCAATTCAAGCAAATCATATTAACGGAGTTTACTACACTAAGCTAAATTGACAATACTTAGCTTTGCGTATTCACAAAGGTGTGTCGCAAGCAGATGGCGACAGGCAAATAATCAGTGTCCTTCGATATATACAATTTCAGTGCAAGTAAAGCAAAACAGTTCACAAGTCACTGTTGTAGCGTTTGTATGATGGCTCTTCTTCCTAACCAGCACAGCGCTTATATCCTCTTTGTGTGGATGCCTCTCTAGTCGTGGTGTCGTCCTAGTCACCGTACTATTGGCTGATGTCGTCTCACAGCGCTCCCTGCTGTAACGTTCCAGGCCGAACGTGCCAGCGCTTGAAAACAGAACACGTTTCCAAAAATATCCGAGACATGTTCCCAAAGGCAGGGGAAAAAAGAACATCAGAACAGATATACAGCGTGGAAAGGGAAGGATGCTGCAGAGGCTGGGCGTCGTGGTAGCCCCTTGGGGGGGGGGGGGGGGGGGGGAGCATGTGGATGTAGGCAATGAGTAAAATTGTTATGTTACGCAGAAATGTGTGGTAATGGAATGCATCCCACTGCCGCATCTAACAAGGGAACATCCTCATCGCACCCACCTCAGATTTAGTTATAAGTTGGCACAGTGGATCGGCCTTGAAAAACTGAACACAGATCAATCGAGAAAACAGGAAGAAGTTGTGTGGAACTATGAAGCAAGATAGGCAATATCAAGGAGAATGGGACGTCTGGAGCGCCGTGGTCCAGTGATTAGAGTGAGCAGCTGCGGAACGAGAGATCTTTGGTTCAAATCTTCCCTCGACGGAAAATTTTACTTTCTTTATTTTCGCAAAGTTATGATCTGTCGGTTCGTTCATTGACGTCTCTGTTCACTGTAATAAGTTTAGTGTCTGTGTTTTGCGACCGCACCGCAAAACCGTGCGATTCGTTGACGAAAGGACATGCCTCTCCAATGGGAACCGAAAACATTTGATCGCAAGGTCATAGGTCAACCGATTCCTCCACGCGAAAACACGTCTGATATATTCTATACGACACTGGTGACAGCATGTGCGTCACATGACAGGATTATGTTGTCGACCCACCTAACTAGTACACTTGGCGAATGGGTAAAAAGATTCTTCTACCTTGCCCGATTTAGGTTTTCTTGTGGATGTGATAATCACTCCCAAAAAAGTGATGAAAACATAAGAGTTTGTCACATAAACTGAAAATAAAATGTTAAACTTTTCACTCGAGAGAAGACTTGAACCAAGAACCTCTCGTTCCGCAGCTGGTCACGCTAACCACGGGACCACGGCGCTCTTGAGCTCAGACTGTCCTTGATATTGCCTATGTTGCACACGGACTACTCAGTTCGTATATTTTTCCTATTTTTTCATAGTTCCACACAACT